>NC_080790.1:11432181-12765752 GCF_028018385.1 Neofelis nebulosa
TCTGTCTCAAAAACAAATACACATTAAAAATTTTCCTTAGTGAATTCACTTTTTAAAGTGGAACTCGATGGTCTGTTGAATTGCCATCCCCCATGGGCCTGCTAGCGGTGCAGCGTCCTGGTTTTTTCTGTGGGTTTCCCATTTGAGGGAAACCAAGGACCGGGAAGAATGGTTCCACAGCCCATCTCACTGGTGCCCCACATCCCGCCCCCAGCAGACGCAGCTCTTCCCTCAGATGTCCACCGCTGAGGCCCCTAATCGGGCCTTGGCTGGCTCTTTTTGTGTGCCCAGGCTCCATCCTGGCCCCTCTTGTAGCATGGATAAAGCTCAAACGCACCCACATTTAGACTAGAGGACTCCACAGTGGCTGCACCTGCTGTTGGCTCCTTGCTGCTCTACTGGCTTCATGTGTCGGCTCCTCAACAAGAGCAGGCACATTCTATGGCTCCCCTGGGCCTCCCAGCCAAAGGCCAATCAATCTTCCTGCCCTAGGTAATGGCTCCGTACCAGGACCACCAATCCCCTGCCGTGGAAAACTCCATCCCCCCTCACAATGGGGTGTGCCCTTGTCTTCAAGGCCCGCACCGCCACCACAGAATAGGCACCTTAGCACATTTCTCAGGGCACCGGTTCATCACACCTCTGCTCCATTACACCATGACAACATTTCTTTGGAAGACCACAGTGGAAAACAGACCAAGTGAAGCTCCTTTGGGAAAAGAAAACACGGTACCTTCCTAGCCTGCTCCTTTATCTTGCAGCAGCCCACACAGGGCCTCCGATGAGCAATTTAAAAGCCAACGATTCTAGCTCTAATTCTTCACTTTGACAGAAGGAGAAACGGAGGCCCAGGAAACACCGTGACTGGCACGAGAACACACAGTGGGTTAGTAGTGAGGTGGGTGTGGCCACAGCATCCAAAGTCGCCCACTCCGGTGTAAACCCACCCCGCATGCTCTTCTGATGACGTAAGATCAACACACCTCCACTGAGAAGAAGGATTTATGCTCCCAACCCAGAGGAAGAGGAGACAGACATTCCTAGTAAGACTAACTCTTTAAACCAGAGGCAATTTGCCCCTCCCCCAGGGGTAAATGTCTAGAGACATTTTTGTCACGCCTATTCTCCACTGGCATTTTGCGGGTAGAGGCCAGGGATGCTGCTCTCCACCCTGCAACATACAAGACAGCCCCCATCACAAAGGATTGTCCACCCCAGACGTCAACAGTGCTGAGGTCGAGAAACCCTGCTTCAAGCCATGGCAGAAAAACACCAACCAGAAGAAGGAAGACACATGGCTTCACGGCACACTAGAGGGAGAATGTGGATTGGTCCCGTCTAAGAGGACAGTACGATACACATCTACACAGTGTCTTCGTCAGCTGGCAGTGAGGGAGAGAGCAACAAAGATCTAATGAAAACATTATCAAGGACAAAAATGAAGTGTACTGATTAAATCTTTGTAATCTAAGAGTTTGTAGAGTAAATAGACACACAAGCAAGGATGGATATACATACGAATGAACATTTGCATTTTTCTGCCTCATTTTTCAGATGGATCTCTAGAAGAGATTCCTGTTTCTAAGGTCCTGGCAATATTTCCTCATTACTTTCCAAAAGTGTCCCCAGATAAAACCCCCACCAGCAGTGTATGAGAGTAGCCACCTCATGGCCCTTGCCAATATTTTTTTGCCTTATACTTAATCTTTGTTTATATATCAAGTTAAACGGTCACCTTGTTGTGTTGTTTTCATTAACGTTAGTAATGCTAAGATTGCTTTACTTGTTTATTGGCCATTTGCATTTATTCTTCAGTGTATTTCCTGTTCAAGTCTTTTGCTCATTGTGTTCATTAGAGTTTTAGCGTTTTCTCATTGATCAGTATAAATATTTTTATAGATAAATGTATGAATCCTTTACCGTGACCGTAAATATTCTTCTAATTTCTCATTTGCCTTTTCAATTGTCTTAGTAGTAATGAAGCTTCTTAAAATTTGTTATCTAGTCAAACCATTTAATTCTTTACCATTTAATTCTTCTAAAGAGAGGACTGCCTCTTTTAACAGTCCTTAACTGCCTCTTTTAACAATCAGGTAAATAGTTTCCTATTTCAACCCTGGTGTTGTCTTTATAGTTTTACAAACATTTAATTATAAATATTTAAAATTCTCAATAGGAAGCAATAAAGGGAATGGTAAATATATTGCCAGTTGGAAGTCACAGAGGGCTGAAAATATATTGATGTTCCTCATCTACAAATGAGTATGTCTTGGGGAGCCTGGGTGGCTCAGTCAGTTGAGCATCTGACTCTTGATTTCGGCTCAAAGTCGTGGGATCAAGCCCCCCATCAGGCTCTGTGCTGAGTGTGGAGCCTGCTTAAGATACTTCCTCACTCTGTCTCTCTCTTTCTGCCCATTCCTTGCATACACATGTTCTCTCGAAAAAAAAGAATTAATTTTAAAAATTAAAAATTAAATAAAATAATAAAAATAAAAATGAGTATGACTTCCTATTGTATTTATGACTTATTTTACATACTCAATAGACCTTTTTAATTAAAATAGAATTGTAAACATCTAAGACATATAAAAATATATAAAGAATAATATAACAAAGTCTCCTGTATCTCAGCTTTAGGAAATAAAACCATATCAATAGACAGGGGAAGGCACTGGAGTCTGCCCCCAGCCATACCCCTCCCTGCCACACTACAAGTAACCATAATCCTGAACTTGTGTTTATCATTTACATGCATTTCCTTTCACTTTTATTGCTTAAAAAGTAACAGACAAATCAACAGAATAGTTCAAAGAACTCAAAAATAAATCCAAGTTCCTATGAAAATTCGTGCAATGTCATAGGAGACGTTTTAAACCAATGATAAAAACAATGATTTAATCAAAAATGTTGGGATGACTGGCCAGCTATTTAATAAAACTAGGCTGGATTTCTATCTCATTCCAATATAAAAATTAGTTTCATTTGGATTAATAATATAAACATGAAAGAAAAAGAAGGAAAGAAAAGAAAAGACAGAAAGAAAAAGAAAGAAAGAAAGAAAGAAAGAAAGAAAGAAAGAAAGAAAGAAAGAAAGAAAGAAAGAAAGAAAGAAAGAAAGAAAGAAAGGAGGGAGGGAGGGAGGGAGGGAGGGAGGGAGGGAGGGAGGGAGGGAGGAAGGAAGGAAGGAAGGAAGGAAGGAAGGAAGGAAGGAAGGAAGGAAGGAAGGAAGACAGGCGCTGAGTGGCTCCGTTGGTTAAGCATCCAGCTTCTGGCTCAGGTCATGATCTCATGGTTCACGAGTTCAAGCCCCGTCAGGCTCTGTGATGACAGCTTTGGATTCTATGTTGCCTCTCTCTCTGCCCCACCCCCGCTCACACTCTGTGTGTGTGTGTATGTGTGTGTGTGTGTGTGTCTCTCTCTCTCAAAAATAAATAAACATTAAAAAAAATAAAAATAAAGAAACAAAGATGAAAGAGAGAAAGAAAGAAAGAAAGAAAGAAAGAAAGAAAGAAAGGAGAAAATATAGAAGAAAGAATATGTGTATAATCTCAGAATGAAGAAAATCTTTTTAAGAAAGCTATGACCACAAAAAAATTGTAAGGAAAAATACCAACAAATTATATTTTGTTAAATAAATAATTTTATTTTTTTATTTTTATTTTTATTTATTTATTTTTTTTTAACGTTTATTTATTTTTGAGACAGAGAGAGAGAGAGCATGAACGGGGGAGGGGCAGAGAGAGAGGGAGACACAGAACCGGAAGCAGGCTCCAGGCTCTGGGCCATCAGCCCAGAGCCCGACGCGAGGCTCGAACTCACTGACCGCGAGATCATGACCTGAGCTGAAGTCGGACGCTTAACCGACTGAGCCACCCAGGCGCCCCAATAATTTTAAAGAATCCATGGGGGTGGGAGAACCATAAAGTCAAAGACAAAGATCTGTGGAGGGAAAGATCTACAACTCATGTGACAGATACAGGGCAAATTTCCATAATAAACGAAGAGCTCTTACAAACTACTATGGAAAACCTGAAACCCACAACAAAAAAACAAGTAACAGATTTCAAGGAGTGTGCTCATACACACACACATACACACACACACACACACACACACACACACAATCAATGGATATATAAACAGGGTCAATAGAACTCACAGTGAAAGAATCCAGTATATCTCTTTTTACCCACGATAATGGCAAAGATTAAAGGATGGACAATACCCAGTGTTGGAGAGGGTGTGCCACCTCTGTTAGACCCAGGGCCCTCGGAGTCCAAGTCTTTCCCCTCCATTCCACGCCAACAGCAAAGGCCAATGTGCCTTCTGTCTCCTGGTGATATACCATTTCACCCATGCTAATGTGGAGGAAGCTGAATGGTAGAAAATATAAAGAAAATGTCTGTGAAAATGTCTCCCAGCATCAGACTTGGATGGGACTTCCATACCTGAGGTGACTGTCATTGTACTGTGGCATCAGGTTCCCAGATACCTTCACCACTGTTGGCCAAGTTCTCAGTTGAGCTGTCCCCAATGGATTCCTTCAAAATGGCTGTCGCCATGAAGCAGGCTAGTGGAACACTCGTGGCTGTCCGTCAGCACTGATTTAGAGGGCCAGTGCTTGTGCACCCAGTCGTACATTTGGATGTCCTACCCATGATTCCATACTTTGTTAGTCCCTGTTTCACGAAGAAACAGAGCAGTATTTCACAACTGTTCAGAGCTTTTAATAGGAGCTGGTAGGATTGCTGTATCATAATTTAAACAATCAAGAATGAAATTAACAACCTTATTTATGCTATACAATCAAATCACGAATTACACAGAGAAATTCTGTATTTTTCAGTCAAGATGTCTCTCTTTTCTATATGTTATTTCACAAGGCTTACACCACTAGGCCCTGATGTTTTTCCAACATGTATGTGGTCCAAGCATTTAGTCCAACAAACTTCTTTCTGTGTCAGTCATTTGCTAGGCCCTGGGATACAGTGATATGAATAGGACACCACCCCTTCCTTCAAAGGTGTTTCATGTAATAATGGGAGCATGGATGAGGTGCTGATATGGTCCTGAAGTGTGTGATGCCTTTGGGAGGAGAGAGAGGGGCAGGAAGGTCATGGAGGAAGTCTCTGGATCATGACTTTGAAAACTGCATGGGAGTTTTCAAGATGTACAGAAAGAGAAAAGGCATTTTGGACATTGGGCCAAGCATGTGCAAAGGCCCTGAGATATAGTTGGACTCGCAGAGGCCTAGTGCTCAGAGTAGATTGTCAGTAAATCATCTGACAGAATCAAAGTTTATCTTGCAGGCAATAGGGAACCCTGAAAAAGTTTCCAACAGGGAGTAACAAGGTCAGATGAGTAGTTTCCCTATGGTGGCTGGGACAGGAACAGAGCTAGCAGGGGTAACACAGTATTACTATTATGAACAATAATGGGAATATCAATGAAGCTAGCATAACACATTCTCTCTCAGGGCACCTTCTTGTACGGCTAGAAATAAATAACCCTCTGTCCTACATTGGGTCTTTCTTTTAGGAAGTTCAAAGAAACTTGTTGACTTTGCCTCTTTAATCTTTTCCAAATTCTCTGAGAGATAGGATGAGGAAAATGACACTTCGATTCAGGCACTCACAAAGACTTTTTGAGTCTAGTGTGTGTGAACTACGCACGCGAAGGGCTTTGATCTCTGTCAATATCACCCCACTCTCTTCAGGGGAAGAGGCCCTAATCCCTGGACCTTTCGGGTGAGGACAGAACTTGCAGACTCTAGATCTGACTGCAGTAACTTTCCCAAAGCTTTTCCTTGTAAAAATTTGAGACCACAGAGAAAAAAAAAAATGAAAATCACAGACACAAAAATCAGTAGTTATTCCATAACCCAAAGATGATTACTTTTCACATTTGGATGTATTTCCTTCTGGTCGTCTTGGCCACATAAGAAAATCAGGGAGGATCCAGAAGAATATATAATTTTGTACCCTAATAAATTTAGATGTTACACAAAGTAGAGTGGGACACAAGAAAATGTGCATTATATAGGGAGGAAAAAGAGGAAAATGTACTGTAGTTTAAGATGACCCAGCCCTGCCAGACAGGAAACTGCACACAAGTGAAAGTCACATCCACAGTAGCTTTGCTAGACTGCTCTCAGCTAGGAAAAGTGCAATGAAGTTTTAAGTTACAGGGGACTAACGAGGTGGCCTCAGAATCCCCTCCAAATCCTGGATAATCTGACTATGAAACCGTGAAATGACAAAGTACCAGATTAATCTCAGAGGCTTTAACCCTGATTAAGTTTGATTCTTCTGAAAACAGGAAATGTGAAATTTTGAATCAAACCAGGGTGAAATGAACTAATTCAGCCGCTTAACCAATGACCTTGATCAAAACACTGAGCTTCTCTAACCCTCAGTCCCCTCGTCCATAAAGTGGGAATGATATTTCCTTCCTCATGAATGTTTAGGAATTTAAAAGAGAGAATACTTAGGCACGCAGTAAGCACTCAATAAAGATACTCCTCACCATCCTGTCACTTTCTGGTCCCTAAGAAACCAATCAGAAGCCACCACCCACTTTTGAGACCTCTGGTGGGGGTCTGTCGGGTCCACCACCTTCATTCCTCCTTTCCACACACATTCCCAAGGACGCAGGACCTTCGCGTGCCCACTACTCACCTGGATCCCTCCCTGTCACCCCTGCCACCACCTCTGGAGCAGCAGAGCCTGAATTATGCCACGTTCACTTTCTGAAGCTCTTTTCAGGAAGACCCCCGTTGCGCTTCCATCTGATGTGCCCAATCCGTTCCCGAGAAGTTCTTGGCAGATGTTGCCATCCTCCCCTGGGCTTCTGCTGTCCTCGGCACGGTCCCCCAGGTAGCACACACTGCTCATGTTGCGGTTCTCCTATTTCTCAGCCCTCTGACAGACAGTGAGCTCTTCGAGGGCAGAGCTGTGTCTTTGTCATCTCTGTAGAGCTGGTCCCCACCTCCAAGGGCCAGACACAGAGTAGATGGCCAATACCTGCTTACAGAAGGAGTGATGCTTATAATCACTCAATCTGTATGGCATGACTTTTTACATCGGCAAAGCAACAGCCCTTCTCTTTCCATGTTTGACTTTGATATAGAATAAAGGGATAGAAGAACTCAAGCCTACCCTAGAGGTTCATAGTAGATGAGGGGACCAAGGAGCACAAGCCAGATCCTCTGCCCCAGAAGCCAGTCCTGTCACACCACAGACACGCTGGCAATGCTCCAGGCAAGCAAGCAAATAGGTCTTCTCATGCAGCACTAGTGGATTAGCAGGCTCCTAGCTGGAAGAGGACAGCACGTTCTCCTCCAGAAGACCTGAACCATCATGGTTAATGCCATCTTCTTTAAGCCCAAAGGGCTCCCATACACCTAGACATGTTTTATTAGATCTGAGCTGGTGAGAATAAGGCCTGGGTCCACACAGATTCAACTTCAGAGCAACACTCCCTGCTGCTCTCCACAAACATCGGTCTCATGACTAACACTTGAAGCCCTCCCCAGTTTGGACAAAAAGAGATCTAATTGTTCTGGTTGTCTATTACTGCATAACAAATTCCTCCAAAGCTCAGTGTCTTAAAAAAAGTGTGGGGGCAACAATTGACTATATCTCATGATTTTATGGGTCAAGGACTTGGGGAAGGCTCAGCTGGGTAAGTCTTCTGCTCCATATGGCATTAGCTGAAACTATGCAGTGGAATCAGCTGGCGGATGGGCTGGTCTGGAGGACCAGATGGCTTCAGTCTCATGTCTGGCACCTTGGTGGGGATGGCTGGAGGGCTGGGCACAGCTGGGCTGAAGGGTCATCGTGTGACCTTTCCAGCACGATGATCTCAGAGTAGTAGTCAGACTTCTTACCTAGTGGCTCAGAGCCCTTAGAAAGAGAATTGGAGGAACCCGGAAGTATAAGCTTCCAATTTCTTAAGGTATGTAATAGCATCACTTCCCTCCTAGTCTATTGGTCACAAAGCCCACTCAGATTCAAAGGGTTGAGATAGAAACCCCGTATGTTGGTGGGAGGGCTGCCAAAGAATTCACAGGCAACTTTAATCCTTCAGATGGAGAAGGACTATCCTGCAGAGGCGGCCAACTTCTTCCCCCCGAATTCTCCCTGTCTCTCAGTGATGTTTTCACAGCCATACCCACGGTCATCTCTGTGGAGCTGGTCCCTCGCTCCAAGGGCCAGCCACAGAATACACAGCCAATACATGCAAAATCCATTTCCCTGTGAACCCAACATCCCCAGGCCTCACTGGCCTGTGAGGAGCAATGGGTCATGTTAACTTCAATGTAGGATTTTGACTAGCATGACATCCCTACCTGTACAGTTGTTAAACCTTCACGGTTCACTCTCCACAAGCTACTTCTGGGAGCTCTGAGGGGCTTCTCCAAGAGGGGTGTGTCCAAGATGGTTTATTCAGAAGTAAGTCCTCCCAGGTTGTTCCTTACCCTTCATTGAGCAACTCAGCCTAGACACAGAGATAGAGAGACAGAAAGAGATCTCACATGCCACATTCACATACCTCCTACCATGTTACTGGGACCATCCAGTGGACCCCAACAAGGCCACTAACACTGCACAGCCAACAGTCCACAGGCTTCCCGGACACTCGTGCCCTCTTCTGTCCCATGACCTCTTCATCCACAGGTGCTACCCAAGAATCCCATTCTGTAGAGAGCTGCTCACGAGGCAGCCACATCCTTCTTCAGGCCTCCTCACCGGAGAGAAGCTCTGTGGGCCCGCAGGCTCTCACTCTTCCCCATCCCGTGTAGTTACGGCCAGGGGCCTTGTCCTTATGGACCCGAGCCCGAACTGCCCCACTCAGTGTGTTAGATGACTGCCCTCATCAACCGGAGTGATACAGGTATGGCTCTGACTGGTTGTGTCCTGAAGCCTAATTGTTTGCGACTTCGGAAGCCACATCGAAGGCCAGCTGTTTTTGTCCACCCACGGAGGTTGCATTTGCCAGAAGGCACAATGCCACAGCCAACAGGGTAGTGTGGAGTCAGGCACATCTGGGTTTGAGTCACAACTCCCTAGACGTGGAACCCTCAGAAAAGTTTTTCACCTCCCAGCCTCGGTGTCCACGCCCATGAGACAAAGATAACGACATCTGTCCCACGGGGGGATTGCAATAATTAAATAAAGCAATTTAATGTAGAATCTGGCTTTAAAGAGTGCTCAAAAATAATAGCTATTAAGAAAGTGAGGGCAGGGGTAGTGGTGCTGGAGGTATGATCAGACCCATTTACCTAGTTCTGACTCCAAGCCCTCTGCCGTGCCCGGGGCCTAGGACCATCTGCGACTCTGTGTCACCCACCTCCTGTGCCCGGCTCAGCTCCATCTGCTGTCACAATGATCTGTGTGCCAACCTTCACCCCCTCTGCCACTCATCCACCAGTTCATTCACACACAACACGTGCAGAGAGGTAAGGGGTAACGTTTCCCCCCCTTTTGAGGAGTTTCTCCTCCTCTGGAATATTTCCATTCACACAGGTCTCCCTGTGGTGGGCACAGCAACCCAGAAATAGGGCAGCAGATATGTGAAGCCTGGGGCAGGCGCGTGGGGTAGAGCGGAGGGGAGGTGACAGGTGCCACCCGAGGGGCAGGGGCCAGCCACTCCCCAGTGCTTTCCTCCCAGCACCCCACTGTCCCAGAGCCCTCCCTATCTCCCCAGCGTGAGCCCTGAGAGGACCCAAAGCTGATGACGGAGTACACAGCAGCAGCCTTTTAGCGCTTTTTAACCAAAAGCTGGGTTTTTGTTCTCCCCCACCCCCGGTTTGTCTGGAAGGAACAAAATGTCCTAGTCTACTCCACATAAAATATGTACCTCCTTCAGCACCATCTGCAAAAGTGTTCTAGAATTGAAAACTGTTGTGGGCTAAGATGGTCTGCCCTCTCCTGCAATTTTTATTCTGTCTCAGAATCCTGCCGTGATGAAGGAAGCACAGATGTTCAATACAGGTAGAGTCCGCTTTTACCAACATAACACACAGGATCGTCAAGCCATTTTCACCCATCACAACAAGACTGGTTTTTCCAGATCTGTACAGATGCATCCGGGAGGGGAGGGGCATTCAGGGGCCCCTGGAATGGCTGAGCAGTTTGTAAAAAACCAGCCTGTTCTCCTGAAGGTGAGACTAGAGAGATGGGAAAACATGAGCCTTGTAAGGATCAGCGTGTCAGCCTCGGCTCTGTGCTTCCCGGCTCCGCGACCCAGGACAAGTGGCTCAAGGTCTCTGAGCCTGGTTTAGCATCTACAAGATAGGAAGCAAAATGCACACGGTGGTAGGTTTGCCGGTTAGATCGAATAAGAAAACATATAAAATAGCTACCATGGTAAATAGTACATGGAAGGCACTCTACGATTGCTTTTGTTGTCATGATAGAAGGAATGTTCGATGAATTACAGCTCTTGTTACGTAATTAATCTATCATTCCCATGATTTATTCTCTGAAGAGCCAGCATTAGAAATAGCCCCGTGTCTGATATGAACTCTATCCTGCTGACTCCAGATCACCTGCTGGGAGTCCCCATGCTTCTTCAGTTCTGGTCCCTCGAGGCAAGACAGAGATCCCAGCGCTCGTTAAACTAACGCATCGTACCCTCTATCTTCCCGTACTGGTCTCAGGAAAAGCTCACACACACACACACACACACACACACACACACACACACACACGGGAAGAACTTCTCACGGAGGACTGTGTGCCCCTCACCCCCACATCACCCACCCACCTCTCTTTCTCTCCCATTCACGGTAATGATAAAATTGCAGAACACTTAGATACTATAAGGCAGAACACGTTATGCTCAGGTACTGTAAACCACTTTAAAATTACTCACTATATAAAAATCTATTGGTTGGTTTACTATAAAGATTAATTTTATGTGTCAACCTGACTGGGCTACATACTGGGTGCCCAGATATTTGGTCAAATATTACTCGGTTTCTGTGAGGCAGTTTTTAGACGAGATTAACCTTTACATCAGAAGACTGAGTAAAGTAAATAGCCCTCTCTAATATGGGTGGGCCTCATCCAATCAGTTGAAGGCTTCAAAAGAACAAAAAGGCTGAGTAGGAGGAAACTCCTGCCTGATGGCTTTCAAACTACAATACCTTCCCCCCATCCCGTCTTTGGACTTGAACTGAACTGAAACTTGGCTTCTTCTCAGGTTTCAAGCCTGTCGTCTCCAGCCTGGAACTAAACCATCAGCTCTCCTACTTAGTCAGAATTTCTCCAGAGAATTCTGACTAATCCATCACTAGATGTTGTTCTTGTCTGCGCATTAAAACGGGTATCTGAGTAACTTCTAAGCAATACTGGTCATACTAAGAGGTAGTCAAAGAAGATAAACTGAAGGGTTTTTGAACGTGATGTGTGTGGTCAGGCTTTTCTCCTTCCTCGCTCTGCCCTTCATCCCTAACTGGTCAGGCTAATGGTGTTTGGCTACAGATATTACAGATAAGGAAGACAAAGTGCCCAGCTCGTTTCCCCTACAACAGTGCCCCTAGAGGAAGGAAAATAGTAAGTGTCCTCAGGAACTCATCAGCCAGTCACTCTCTGAGGCACCAAAAAAAAAAAGACAATCTTGAAAATCAGATCCTTTTCAGAAGGACGCTGGCCAGTCCTGCATGCCTTGGTAGAAGGACCGCCACCAGCCAGTGATAGCAAAGGAAAGGAAATGCCAGCTGGTGTGACATTGACGAAAGTGAAGACAGAAGCCATGTCACGTGGAGCTGGCACACACTGACCTGGGTGACACGTGTTCCCAGCTTTTCTTTCTCTAGCTCACCCCTTCATTCACTCCTTCATGTATCCACAGGACAAATACTCACTGAGCTCCCATGGTCCCAAGCTCCTGCAGCAGGGACTCAAGAGGGCCTGACTCTGGCTAACTAGGTGGCACAGGAGTGGGAGACGCAAGGGAGGGGAAATCCTTTAGGACAGGAGGCAGCGTGTGCCGGCCAACAGTGGGTGAGTCAAGGGCAGGGAGCGGACAAGAAAGAGCACTGATCCAGGAAGGCGTCGGGAGGGTGTGCCCGCCTCTGAAAGAAGGAGAGGTGGGGTGGGCGGGCGCAACAGGGATAGGGACAGCTCTCAGGCTGAGAGTCACAGTTTCCCTGGTCCAGGAGCAGCAGAAGGTAGCCATGCTCTTGTCTGGAGCCACAGGGGAAAGTGCCAGTCAAAGAGTTTGGACCTGATACATGGCTCCACAGGGACGAAGAATTTTGGAGTGTGTCCTAAGAGCTGTGTTTTCAAAAAATCAGTCTGACAGGGGACAAATTTTTTCCCAATTTCCTATTTTTCTGTTAAATTCTTTCTTTCTGTTTCTCTATAAAGGCCCTGATGCTGAACATGCAAGGCCTTTAAAAGTGGAGGAAAAGGTGACAAGAGGCAGGTGTTTCCCTCCTATGGTAGAGTCTTCTGTACATGTTTCATGTTTCCCACTGGAAGGAAGGTTTCTTGAGACTGGCGGCCAGGGCTGCACATGAGCCCCCGCAGAGTCTACGCCGTGCCCCTGACACGTTGCACAGTCGTCTGCAGGGGGCCCAGCAACTTCCGTGGGCTTTCCCTTGATGCTTCCTATGCAAGCACAGGATGAACCTAAGGACCACAGGATGTTAGATCTTGAAAACATCTCTTCCAATCTTACAGAGGTGGAGACAGAGAGTGGATGTGAACACCACCAAGCAATGAGTCCATGTTGGATCCAAGACAAGAATCCAGACCAGACAACATTCTGGTTGAGTGTTGTCCTCACTCTAGAAACTGACTGGGATGGGAGAGAGGACACCTGCATTCAGGCCGATCGGGGGGCCTGTAAGACAGACGGGGCTCTACCGAGCTATGCCGGATCTACGCAGCCAGCACCAGACAAGCACAGAGCAAGGGGATCCACCTCCGTCCCCACAGCCCCGTCCCCACGGCAAAATTACTCTCTCTCTTCTCCCAGGAATGTTCCCAGCCTCTGGAAGGCTGGATCTCATTATGCCAAATTACAAATGGTTTTGTAGTGCTTCCTGAATGTTAGAATGCTTCAAGGTCAAAAAAATGTAATTGCCTCTCAGTATATGCCCAAATAATTATTTTAAAGTCCCTAATCATCCCAGAGTCACAGAATACTCTGGACCCTCTCTAATCCAATTCTTCATTTTACATATGGGAAAACTGAGGCCTGGGGGAAGACAAAAGACTTGAGACCTGCCCAGAGTGGTGTTCCCAGCAGTGGCTTAGAGCTGGGGCCACCGGCTCAGAGACCCACAGACAGCACGTGGCGGGGCATTCAAGGCTGGGGTGTGGGAGAACGGGGTGTGCTACAGGGTGAGAAGGGCTGCAGTGAATGATCCAGCAGTCGTCCTGACTCAGCTCCAGAAACTGATGTGGGGACACGCAGGCTCAAGGTCACAGGGAGTTCTTTCCCAAAAAAGCTGAAAGTCAGATTTTCCTGTTGTCAAGAGTGAGGATTTTTTTTAACCTTCTATGGGCCAAAAGCACGTGTCTGTGGGCCAGGGGTGGTAGGCACACCGGGTCCAGCCGTGGCCGGTCTCGTGGTCTCTGCTGCCTTGAGCGCTGGTCTTTTAAGCCTGATTGAGGGGTGATGTCACATCTCTTTGAGTCACTGGGGACGCAGAGGCTGTGAGTTTCTAACTTCAGCTCTCTCCACCGAAGCTGACCCCCTCAGTACAGGCAACTCGGACCTCTGGGTGCATCACTTCGGCTCTGTAAAGAATGGCTTCCCAGGAACGTACAGTCTTAAGTAACGTTGACATAAGACATCTGCCTGGGGACCATAACGGAATGTGATGGGCTGATCCCAGCATTAACATTCCGGTATCCATGTAGGGCCCTGGTGTTTTCAGTAGCATATCTGCAGGACAGTCACCCAGCTCAAGCAAGCTATAAAAACCCAAAGAGAAACCGCGAGAACATCCCTTTACACTTACGCCCAAACCCCACTGCTGAAAATTACCAAGACATCTTTGAAATTGTGCTCCAAATTGAAAAGTAATTAAAACAGGAAAACATGGCCTCATCTCATTATGTTTCCCTCTCTGGGGAGAACCCACCTGAAGCTATAAAATCCCTCTGGGTAGGTAGCCAGCTAACACGCCTGCTGCCCAGATGCAGATTTACGTTGACGTTTCTGCTGACAAAATGCCCCTCTCCTTATTTGGAAAAGCCACAGGAAGCCAGAAGGCTTTCATGCCAGGGCTCTGCAGCCCTGTAGTAAAGGCATTTCAAACAGTTTTCACCCTGTAGCCTTAGGTAGCCTACACTGTGAGATTCAAGGGGGATGTCCTTCTTGGCAGTCTCCTCCTGCACAGAATCCTCGAGCTGACGCTGTGTTCAGCTAAGTCCTCAGAAGCCCTGAGCTCTGAAAAGATTATGGTACCTGGTGCCCAACCCTCACCTACACCTGTAATTCAAAACACACTCCAAGCCCTAACACAAACAAAACTTAAGCAGTGATAAAGTCAAAATAGCCTTTTCCCAGATAACTATGGTTAAAAAATTCTGGATAAGTCCATGAAATCGGAATTTTTTTTTTGGTGCCCCAAAATGTCCAGGATACCTGTTGAGCGACTAGCGACTGAGTTTTGCAGAAACAGGGTCTCAGTGAGGAGAATAAACCTGGGCCACCCTCTGACACAGATACTGCCACGTGGGCTCCCTTAGGGGTCATCTAGTTCAGTGACCTTCACCTTTGGCAATGGAAACAGTGGCCCCCGTCCCAGTAGTGAGGTGTGAACTTGATCTCAGAAATTTCCAATACGCCGTACTGCCTATTTTGATTGCCAGTGAGTAAAATGCCCACCCAGCAGGAGATTTAAAGATTGCCAAGTAAGGTATGCTTTGGATGCTTCTCATAGGAACTCCTCATTCCATCATTGAATTGCATAGCTGGTGGTGAGTCAATTTGCATACATTTCAAAAAACTTACCTGCTCTGGCTTCAGGAGCCCAGCGTGATAAATTATGCACCCTTGCCAAAGTAGGGAAGTGCATGCTCCAATTAGTTAGGAATGCAAAACACAATTAATTAGGTATGCAAAACGCAGTGAGTCCTGGACCTGAAACAAAGGAAGAGAAAGGGAGTTCAGGGTAAAAACAGAAAAAATATGCTCCCAAAAAATGAAGTCATTGCTTCTGCTTTTTGTCCCCTCCCCACCTGGATGTGCTCTGCAAATATGTTACAAGTCTTAGTTTTCTTTTTAGCCTTTGACTCGTTGACATTCCCTGTTTCTGCAGTGATGTACTTCCTTCACCAGGTTCAATGCTCCCTAGCTGTGGATGCAGTCAGAACTTCCTCCAATGTGTCCAATTCACGGATAATTAGTCCAAACTAAAAACATAATCTGTTCAGGGTAATTGACTCTATACGAAGTCACATTTAAAAAAAAAAAAAAAAAAGGAAACATGTCTACTTTGGGCTTCACAGATGTGCATATGGCATGATTATTTCTTAAACCAAGTTGAAATCATATGAGGTCTAATCCCCTTTTAGATCTGGTGGGTCACTGCTGGGGAAGGAAGAAGCAAGCTGAGTTCCATAAACAGAGCACTGAATCTTTACGCAAAACTCAGAATTTACTTGGAATTATTGTAACATGTTTTGGGGGGTTACAGTTACTCAAACACAGCCAAATGTTTATTCCTGGCACCAGAGATGTTCAAGGCCCTCCATGGGCTGGCCTAGCCACCTTTAAAACCTCAATTACTGATAGTAATCCAGGAAATGAACTGAAATTAAGAAGGTACTCTTGTATTTCTGCCTAGCGATGTTCACAAACATGTTCAAAACATACTTTGTAAGTTCCTATAGGAAATATAAATTGGTACAAACTTTCGGGAAAGCCAATTGGCAATAACACTTGGACCAGTAATTTCACTTCCAGAGATGACTCTAGGAGACTAATTGGCAATACTGACCAAGAGTTTCTATAAGGAAGTTTATCATAGTGTTATTTACACGTATGAAAACTTGAAAAAATTTAAATGACCAACATTAGGGAATTAGGTAAATAAATTATGTTACAATCAATGGTTAAATATTATGAAGCCATTTAATATGGTATCTACCAGGCTCCAGGCTCTGAGCTGTCAGCACAGAGCCCGATGCAAGGGTCGAACTCACGAACCTTGAGATCATGACCTGAGCCAAAGTTGGATGCTTAACTGGCTAAGCCACCCAGGTGCCCCTTTTTTCTTTTTAATATAGAGAAACATTGTATTTTTCCAATTTATTACAATGCAAATGTTTTCCTCTTATAATACAAGAGTTTTTAAAAAGAAAAAAGACAATTCTTTATACTTTACAATACTTTATAAATGTAAACTGTTTTTTAATTATAGTAGATGTTATAAGTCAGTTTCTAGCTAAATTAAGAGACATAGAAAGTGAGCCATGTTAATTTTAATAATAGTTTCAGAAAGATATACAATCTATGGAACCTTTGTTCCTAGCCAAACTGGAAAATCAGCTTCACATTTGATGGATCTCATTTTAAAACATACAAAAGGAAGCTTCTATAAAGTAAAGCCCGTAAAAAAGTCATTTGTCCAGTCATTTGTCCAACTGTCATTCCTGTCCAGTTCGGCCCTGGCTAGCTATTAAGGTAACTGTTTGGAAAGAACATATTCCCCTCTCTGGTAATCAAAATGCATCTTTTCCTCCATCTGTCTCATAATGAGAAGTCATAATCTTCTTTTTATGACATCACCATAAAAGACATCAATGGAACAAAAAAATACCTTGCTCCTGGTAATAATAGTGTTTGTTATGGAAATTGTAAAATGTTCCCATATAGGTGCAATCCACTTTAATTAAGCCTTGTCAAAGAATACATTTTCAAAACATCGAAATCAGATATCGCAGAGCCATGAACTTGCTGTCTTGGAAAAAAAAAAATGCACCTCAGGGATTAAGCTTGGGGCTGAATCAATTTTCTTAAGAGGCTGCATGGCTCAGGACGTTTGCAACAGAAGCCAAGCCAAGCCTCTCACTTTATGTTTAGCCTAACAGTCCAGAACTGAGACTCCTTTGAGCTTACAATCTGGGGACTGATGGTCCCAAAGACTGTGCCAAGCTTCCCTCAGCAGGCTGAACCCTGTGGTGCCCCCACCAGCTCCCTCTGCAGTGCTCTCCTCCAGACTGAGCCCTAATCTAACCGGCGAGACAGGGTAAGAGACCCAAAGGACTCCCACTACTGACTCCGGGATTCGGGAAGTTCCCAGAAGAGGGGAATGAGGCAGTCGTGGACCCAGCCACATTCTAAGAAGAAACCATAATTTTCTTTTCATGTTATCTAACCCTTTTATTTAAATTTTTTTCAAAAATTTTAAGAGTGACATGTGTGCCCCATGATTTTAAAAAATTACTAAAAGGTACAGTAAAAACTAATCTTCCCTATGGCCTCTGTGGTTCACCTTTCCCACCCCTCTTAGGTAACCAACGGAGATAGCCTGGAGTGTATCCTTCCTCACTTTCCTCCCATGCTCATAAAACATACACGGGGGGGTGGGGGAGGTTGTTTTTATTCAAATAAGGGCATTCACTTAGTCCTCCAGGCCAATAGCTATAGATCTAGGAAAACAGCATTTTCTTTTTTTTTAATTTATTTTTAACATTTATTCATTTTTGAGAGAGAGAGAGAGAAAACACGTAAGTGAGGGAGGGGCAGAGAGAGAGGGAGACACAGAATCCAAAGCAGGCTCCAAGCTCTGAGCTGTCAGCACAGAGCCCAACGTGGGGCTTGAACTCACAAACCATGAGATCACGACCTAAGCCGAAGTTGGATGCTTAACCGTCTGAGCCACCTAGGTGCCCCAGAAAACAGCATTTTTAACCATTCAGTTCTGATCTCCTGAACACTCACTCTGTAACAGGTGGTAAGCTGCAGATAGGACCTGGGTGGGGGCCCCTATCCCGGGTGTTCCTTTGTAGGGGGACAGACACATGCCTGCAAGAATGCCTCAAGGAGGTATGAAGTCAATGCCAAGGAACATCCAACCACATCACCCCAGACAAAGTAACAATGAGAGCTAGGTCCAGAAGGATGAACAGATCTCACCTAGTGTACAAGGATAAAAAGAGCATTCCAGGATGTAGGGACAGACAGCATGTACAGAGGCATACGGGCATTAAAAGAAACAATAAGAAGTCTGGTATATCTAGAGCTGGGGGTTGTGGTGGGTAGTGGGCAGAGCAGTGATAAGAAATGATAATGGATATTTAAGCTAGAGTCAAACTTAGGAAAGGCTTTTTGTAGCAGACCAAGGAATTCACTTTTTATTCGATAGGTAATTGGGAGCCACTGAAGGTTAAGAGCAAGGAAGGGGCCGTTGCAAAGGTGGAAGTCAGGAGGAGGGAGGACCCTGGGTATCTTCCTCCCCATCTCTGCTTCCTGGGGCATCTTTGGATGTGACTCGTCTCCTCCAGGGTCTCAAGGCCTACGTGACATTTCCAGACCTGCTGAAGCTGCCACCCTCCAGTCCCTGCTTCTAGATAACTGGTAACAGCATCACCCACCCCTGTTCATCCAGCCCTTGATCTAGAAAGGGATTCCTGCCACTGCTAATCTCTGGGTCGTTCTCCGGATCTTCTGCTTGGCTGTGGGTTCTGTCACTTCCTTCGCCCGTGTAACCAATTCCCTGCTGAAATTTCTACTAAAATACTTAGAGTGGTTCCTATTTTCTGCCAGACCTTGACTGATACACAGTACTTCCTTTTTCTCAGGATATTATGAGGCCATTAAATTTGTTTCACAAAGGGTTTTAGTAAAGTGAAAAGGCACGTTATAATATGAAAAAAATCACAAAATACAGAACCATCTAGAGTTATCACCTCAACTATGTTTTTAAAATGAGATTTTTTTAAGACCACAAAGGCAATGTTAAAATGTTTATAGTTGTCTCTGTTTTAGGAAGTAGAATTTTTTTTCTTCTTTTCACTTTTCCATATGCTCATAATTTTCAACAATGAGCATATTTTAAAGTTTTTTTTTTTCTGAGAAAGTATTTGAGTATTTTTACTCAGGATAAAAGTAGACAAGATTTTTTTTTTTTTTCTGTAAACAAGTGCCTTGAAGTTTAAATTTGTGGCTTATGTTTCTCCAATAGTTTTTAGATAGGTTTTTGAAAAGTTGATTCAGAAATGCTCAAATGGTACAAGACCTGTGGAAGGGGATTTGGAATATCCAACAAAGGTAAATGAATATTTGCCCTCCAAGTTTATTTATTTTAATGTTTATTTATTTATTTCGAGAGAGAGAGAGAGAGAGCGTGCACAAGGGAGGGGCAGAGAGGAGAGGCAGAATCCCAAGCAGGCTCTGTGCTACACAGAGCCTGAGGTGGGGCTTGATCCCACGAACTGGGAGATCACGATCTGAGCCAAAATCAAGAGTCGGATGTTTAACCAACTGAGCCACCCAGGTGCCCCAGCCCTGAAAGTTTATTTTGTAAAGCTGTCGTCTCCTGGACGGAGTCCGACTGGGAACCAGGCACATAGCCCGTGACTCCCTGCTTCCCCAGCTGTGCGTGAACAGGCCGGAAGGAGCCACGCCACCGGTCCCCTGCCCCGGCCAGCCCTCTCTCCCGCTGCCTCCCGCCCCCACCCGGAGGTCCGGAGCGAGCAGGACCTTCCCTGTGCACATTAATACCCCTCCCCCTCCCCTGATGAACATGGCCCGTGGTTCAGTCAGAGGCCATGTGGTCCCCTTCCCCCAGGCCCTGGCGGGGAGCGTAAACTTCCCCTGAAAGCTGGACATTATTACCTCGTGGGTGGTTCTTCCCATCTGCTGTTCTGCATCCCCACCGCCATCAGAGGGCAGAAGGATCACAGTGTCTGCGAGCCCATAGGAGGCTGTCCTAGAGGACGGGCCTGGAAGCACTGCCCGGGTTCCCCAGCCCTGGAGCTGCCCTGACCCAGCGCAAGCACAGGCCACGTGAGGCTTGACGGGGGGCAGACACTCGGGTCTGGACTTAAGGCACCTGGGCCGGGTGCCAAGAGGCCTAGCAAAACACAGAGCCTGCGGCCTACCTTTGGATCTACCAGTTCCGTCAAACCAGCTTTTCTCGAGACGCTTCGCTTTAACACAAAACAATAGCTCGGCTCAGACGTACAAATATGAGCAGTTGCCCTCAGCCCCAAGGTTTTCCAAGCCCCACACTCACTGCTTTGCCTTTTCCAGGTCAGCTGGTCCTTTAACATGAGATGGAATACTGCCCCCCACCCCCCATTCACCAGCCGATCAAAGAGAGACAAAGACAAATTAGGTAATTAACAGCCCTTCCTGCTGTGATTCAAAGCCACAGCTGACATCCAGACCCAGCCTCCTGGGCCCCCAATGCAATCATTAGTGGCCCTCATTGAGGCCATTCTGGGGGCCACAGAAAAACTCTCTGCAAAACAAGTAAAAAACGAGAAAGATCTTTGGACACTCAGAGACAGTCCTGCACCCCAGGAATCCTTCTTAAGGCCATCCCAGTGCTACACCCCCAATCCTCCTTGTGGAACCCACAGTCTCTGAGACCAAGGACTGTCTGCCACCCACAGACAGCAAGATGCCATGCCACCAAGCACCTGTGACACTCGGGAGCCGTCAGCAGAGCAGGAAGGAGCAAAGAAGGGATTGGGTTTGCATCAGTAGGTCTGAGGCTCAGTCTGAGGGTTTGTTCCCTGAGCTCTCTGTCGTGATTCTCGTAGGCCATCAGCCACTTCACCCACGATACAAACTTGCTCTTTCTGACCTCCCTAGAATCGATTTATTACCATCACAACACAGACAAAACCAAGGAGATAATCTTCATGGAGAGTGAGCATGGGAGAGAGATGCGCAAGGAAAGAAGAAGGAAAGAAGTGGAGCCTAAAACAAGGGAATGGGTGAGATTTGGATGCATAGCCATTATTATACAGGTAATCCATCTACTCTGAACATACATGCCTTTGGCTTTAAGAGTGAAAAGCGTTCAGAATATGGAATTTTTAAAGAAGTCTCTTGTTCTTCCTGCCGCAGCAACATAACCAATATTACACACAGCTGCAATATGGCAACACGGTGGTAAACTAAATTGCATTCTTTGTCAGAAATAGCTTTTGGAAGATACACCAAAATTTCCGTGTAGGAACATTTGGGGGAAATGACATTAGAACACATTATATAGTATCAATGTTTTTCCAGGCAGTTGAATTAAAGTGCGGATGTCTCCAACATGTCCCGTTTTATGGATTTGGATTTGAGGTGTTTTATTCCAGTGCTGCGTGCCTCCTACAGTTGCTCGGGTTGTGCACTGCACAGTCCAGAAGGCATCGTGCACGTTTTAGTCTATGGGATGTGTGCCCCTGACACTGTGCAGTGCACATTCTGGGACCATGATGTAGTGACCTGAAATGACACATGGGAAGAACTGCTTTATATAAGCCATGAACGGAAAGTTGTATTGGAGAAGATACAATCTCAACAATCAATTCTGTAATAGTAACTGTGTTTTATGGGAACACTACAGAAACATAACCAGGAGAATTGAAAAACAATTCCAGAGTGAGGTTACAGAGATAGCATCACACATGAAATTTATCCACAGCATCATTTACCAGCAGGCTATCGCAGCAACGAAATATAAGACACTAGGTGCACATAGTGTCACAGAATACCATTCACATGATTATATATAAGGGGAAAAGGATATTTGAATAGTTGAATTTTCACAAATCTTCATAACGATGTAAGGTATGACCATGAACTTCTCTTGGAACGCACGGTGTACTTGAAATAGTAACTGAACTAGAAGATGGGTTACGCATTTTTCCTTCACAAAGAGTGTCAAATTTGGCGACCTTTTCTGTGATGATTCAGTGGCTCTGAGCAGTGTGCCACAGGTAGATATTTTTTTTAAAATAAACACATTTAATCTGACCCTTTGGGGTGAAGAGTGAGTGATGAAGTAACTGCTTTGCTAAAGGAACTTAGACGGAGAAGAATACTTTTGAAAGCATTTCCATCCCTATGTGATTTTCTTACCAATATACTTGATTATCAACTATAACAACATTCACATGTGCACACTTAAACGGATGTCTGCAGCCTGCTTAAAATCTTCCAAATGAAGTTTCACTGGGTTTTGGACCCATTTGTTTAAAAAATGTAAAAATGAAATATCTTCCAATTAGTTTGCAAGAATAACGGCCTGACATCAGGAAGACGGAAATTTACTAGCCCAATTTCAACAAAAACCTTTGCATAATTGGTGGATGGCACTGAAAAATGAGAATCATGATTTAGTAAACACAGCCACCAATGCCCTTCTTTCATGTGGATGGACGCCTCTTTGTAAGGAATCCTTTTCAACTCTGACAGCCACTAAAGCCAAGGTTTTTTTTCTTTTTTTTTAAAGTTTATTTATTTTGAGAGAGAGAGAGAGCATGGGGGAGGGACAGAGAGATAAAGAGAGAGAGAACCCCAAACAAGCCCGGCATCGCCAGTGTGGAGCCCAACGCAGGGCCTGAACCCACAAGCCGTGAGATCATGACCTGAGCTAAAGTCAGGTGCCCAACTGACTGAGCCACCCAGGCGCCCCAAGCCAAGTATTTTTTTTTTAATTTTTTTTTCAACGTTTTTTATTTATTTTTGGGACAGAGAGAGACAGAGCATGAACGGGGGAGGGACAGAGAGAGAGGGAGACACAGAATCGGAAACAGGCTCCAGGCTCTGAGCCATCAGCCCAGAGCCCGACGCGGGGCTCGAACTCACGGACCGCGAGATCGTGACCTGGCTGAAGTCGGACGCTTAACCGACTGCGCCACCCAGGCGCCCCCCAAGTATTTTTTTTTAACTGAACTTAGAACTTTGCTACCTTGCGATGTCATCTAATGTTAAAATTTTGAAAATGAAGCATATCCAGCCTCAATACTGGATAAAATATCAATTCTAGGGGGAGCAGGGTGGCTCAGTTGGTTAAGCATCCAACTTTGACTCAGGTCATGATCTCGTGGTTCACAGGTTCAAGCCCCACATCAGGCTCTGTGCTGACAGCTCAGAGCCTGGAGCCTGCTTCGGATTCTGTGTTTCCCTCTCTCTCTGCCCCTTACCCACTCATGCCCGCTTGCTCGCTCTCTCTCTCTCCTCTCTCTCTCTCTCGAAACTAAATAAACATGAAAAACATCCTTTTAATAAAATCAAATATTCATTCCAGTGCAGAAAACAAAAAGTGGCAGATAAAAATGGATTTTATAAGGCAGAACCCCTGTAGAAACTCATTTCCCTGACAGATGATAGAAGGTGGAAGAAGAAGGTTCAGGAAGGAAGGTGGACCTCAGTCTTCAGCGAATAATCTGAGGGCTCCTGAGTACACAATCCATCTGTGAGAGTAGAGATCACTGGGGCTTCTCCCTAACCCTCCAGAGGATGCCTCTGCGTGGCTTTGGGGCCATTTCTCATGCTCCCGTGCTCAGTGACCTGCCCTTCAAGACCCATCTCAAATGTCCTTTCCACGACGTTCTCTAAGCCATGAGTTGGAGGTGAGTTCCGCTTCCCTTCAACCACCCTGTTCAGCAGCACAAGTATGGCCTGTTAGTTAGGGAAATTCTGAAAGAAGAGGATCCTACGTATCTAAGGGTAACTACCCACAGTGACATGAAGGAAAACCTCAAAATCGTGAGAGAACACGTAGGTTCAAAATCAAGGAGGCAAGAAAAGGCATCAAGGTGGTGGGCTGATCCAGGTGCGTGGTCCAGGACTGCATCCATACACGACACTCTCCACCCAGGCTGGTGTGCTCCCGTCCCTATCACTCAGTATGGGGGGGGGGGTCAAGTTGTAGCCACACATCCATTTAACAATATTTAAGAAATATTGTCAGATACTGTCAGATGCAGGGCCAGGCTGGGCACTTTCTACCTGATGATATAGTTATTTCTGCTCCTCCCTGAATTCCCCTACCCAACAGTGCTCCTATAGGGCAGACCTCTGTTCAGATTCGCAACTCCTTGGGGTCTAGGATAAGGGCCCTTGCAGGTTTGATGAAGAGAGAGGGGATCTATGAGCCCATCGTGAAGCCAAGGGACTCTCTCCAAAATGAGAGGCAGCTGGCTTGATTACAGGTTTCAGCTACCCTGGATAGCTCTATTTCCTCCCCCCACCAAGACTAGTTTTTGTCTTCATGTCAGACTAACCTAGAACAAGTGGAAAAAGCAAAAAGATAATGCGGTAACAATTCCAAAGTGTTTTCCTTGTCTCTACCCTTGTCTGGACCTCTGCTCTGGCTGGATAATCCATAGGCCTTGAACCAAGACTCAGTCAGACTGTTTGGAAAGAGGTCTTATTTGTTGAGGCTTACAGCTTTTGGAGGGTTGCATGTGGAACATTGAGGAGGAAGGAAGGAAGGAAGGAAGGAAGGAAGGAAGGAAGGAAGGAAGGAAGGAAGGAAGGGAGGGAGGGAGGGAGGGAGGGAGGGAGGGAGGGAGGGAGGGAGAAAGGAGGGAGGAAGGAGTAAGGGGAGGGAGAAAGGGAAAGGGGAAGGGGAAGGGGACGGGGAAGGGAAGGGAAGGGCTTGCCCAGGCCAGCCAGCAGCCAGTCAGTCAACAGAATCACCCTGATCGTGGGTAAAGAGGAAGAAAATCAGTCTCACATGGGTCTGCTCCCAACACAGCCATGTTCTTAAGCCTCCCT
Source organism: Neofelis nebulosa (assembly GCF_028018385.1). Taxonomy (NCBI): domain Eukaryota; kingdom Metazoa; phylum Chordata; class Mammalia; order Carnivora; family Felidae; genus Neofelis; species Neofelis nebulosa. Next base: position 11,456,884 of record NC_080790.1, read on the forward strand.
CTGAACCTTCAGTCCTCTTGTCTGTGAGTCTAGAATGTTCCTCTGCCCTCTTTCACTGTTGTGATGGTTAACTGTATGTGTCAACTTGACTGTGCCATAAGGTGCCCAGAATAAACACTATTTTGGGGTGTGTCTGTGAGGATGTTTCCAGATAATATCAGCACTTGAATCATGGACTCAGTAAAGTAGATTACCCCCTCCCCCAATGTGAGTGAGCATCATTCAATCCACGGAGGGCCTGAATAGAAACAAAGGCAGAGGAAGGGAGGATCCCTTCCCTTCCTGTCTGTTTCTTTGAACTGAGACATTAGTCTCTGCCCTTGGACTGTGAATTACATCATTAGATCCCCTGGTTCTCAGGCCTTTGGACTAAAATTACACTCCTGGCTTTCCTGGGTCTCCAGCTCACTGAGAGCAGATGGTGAGACTTCTCAGCCTCCATAATCTCATGAGCCAATTTCTCATAATAAACATATGTCTGTATATCTACCAGTTCTGTTTCTTGTGGAACCTTGACTTATATACATGTCAAGCTTCCTTTTGAAAAATTTTACTGATGCCTCACCCTAAAAGTAAGGTCCATATTCAACATCATTACTATCACCTGAGGAACATCTTAAAATCCAGATTCCTAAACCTACTGATTCTCTGGCAGGTGACACATGCATTGAAGTTTGAGAAGTTTTATTCTATTCATTCAAAAGGCATACACTAGGCACTTAATCTTTGCCCTCACTGTACTAGGTTTTTCCTGAATGTCTTCACTTTGTATAATAGTTCTTTATCTTCCCCCACTATTATATTGCGAGATACTGGGGAAGAAGGACCATGTCTTACATTCCTTTGTATCATTGGGATGTCTGGCACAGAAAAGTTGCTAACTAAATGATTTTAGATTAAATGATTAATCAAAATAATGTTTCTATATCTCTAGAGAAGCTGTATTTTTTCACCTGAAAGTTTTATTTCAAGAGTTTAATTCAGGGAGCCTGGCACTGGTCCCAGAAATGAAGGAAGTACAACAGTTATGGTCTGGTCAGAACAGAACTGTCACCTCCATGGTCTACATGGCTTACATACATCACACGTCCAAAAGAAAAGTTAGCTATTTTGAGGACCATGTAAGTTTGTTATTATGAAACTGACTAGCAACTGAAGATCATAATGGTGTTCACGAAGCAGCTAAGTCCAGCCTTCCTATCTACCCCATTGTGCACCAGTGAGAAATTAGCTTCTGGATGGAAGGTAGGACTTGTAATTATGCATTCATTTAAGAATCACTTATTGTCCCTCTAACCTGCACTCAGCTGTCTGCTACACTCTGAGATACAGAAATAAAAGACAGGCTTCACTTCCAGAAGCAAACTATGTCACAGGACCACTTATCTTCTACATTTTTATTAGACTGAGGATGTCTCAGCATAGAAAAATCTTTCTGATACTGCACTGATTCAGTCACCCAAAGTTTTTATGGTCCCTCCCCACTTTCTAGAGAGTAGGAGATGTCCTCTATGGCTCATTGAAGACACCATTTAAAATCCATTAAAGAGTTCAGTACCAAGGACAGAACTCTCTGGCACCTGGAGACAAAGATTCAGGTCTAGTTTAATGCAAACATTTAATTAGCCTCTACCTACTAGGTAATTCAAGCTACTCGGGACTCAGGGATTAAGGAGGCACAACCACAATCCTATAAGAAGCCCCCAAATATGGCTGTGACAGGGACACAGCACACATGTACAGTGTGATGTGACAATGATCATCAGTCATGTTCAGATGATATTTCTCCCCTTGTCCTCCAAGATCGTCAGAACTTTGTCAGTCGTGTCCTTTTCCACAGAAAAGGCTAGGGCTTGTTTGGAATAGAAGTTGGCAAAATATTTCACAGATTACGATTGCCTTTTGCCTTGGGCTACATCTGTCCAAATTGGATTTACTTGAACAACGGGATAGCTATTACAATGGCAGTCTTTCAGCACTGTAATCTAATGAGATGGCTTTGGATACTATTAAAAGTTAAATCAGTCGATAAATGAAATATTAAAATCACCAGAGAATTGGCCCAATGTACAAAATATTAACACTGCAAGCTCTAAATCAAGTGCTGAACATGAATTTTAGCCGAAGCCATTAAAAGAGTGTGGACTCTGTCCTGAATTTTGGAGCTGTGCCTGAGGAGAGTTTTTCAAAACCTCAGGTTCTCCTCTTGTTGGAGCCTTGGTGTGAAAGAGCTCCACACTGAGGGCCCTCTCAGGACACTTGACACTGGAAAATCTCTGGAGCCCACAACATTTGGGGAATGATGCATCAAATCATAGGGCAATGTGACGAGTGCTTTATCTATTAATCATCACATTGCCCCACTAGACCATGATGGCCTTGAGGACAGGGGCTGGGTCTCACTCACCTCTGTATGCCCTTCTCTTAGCACAGTGTCTTTCGGAATACAGGTGCTCACCAAATGTTAACTTCAACCTCCTTCCTCTGATTCCTTCTCTCCCTTCCTCTCTCCCTCCCTCTCCCTTTCTCCCCTTTCTCCCTGGGTGCCATAAGAGTTCCCTGTCAAAGCTGTATGTACCCTTTAAGGCTCAGTTCAAACCCCACCTCTTCTTTGTGTCAGAATCACACTCTCTTCCACAATCGACCCCTCCTCACATGGCTTGATGTTTGAACATTTCTTGCACCATTTTTTTCCCATTGAGTTACAGTTACCTGTACAAACACATATCACTGTCTTTTTTCAGGTTCTCCTAGACTCAGGCCCTGAGATAAGGATTCAAGTTCAAATGGTTTACTTGGCAGATGGAAGGAACACTTGAATGGGAGCAGCCTAGAAATACAGGAAAGAAGGGTGGTAAATAAAAAGTGTGGTACCAAGCCAGTTACCAGTAGGTGACTGGTACTTCATCTCAAGAGACAACTCTGAAAAGTGGTACAAAACCATCCCTCCAAATTATCCACCTAAGGGGCAAGATAGCTGGGGTATTTATACACCAGCTTCCAGAAGTACTTACTTAAGGACTGCTCCCAGAGATTGCTCCCCAGTACATCTAACCTGCCACATTACAGCCTCCTTCTGTAATTCCAGGGGGAAAAATTCAAGCACAGGGTAGGCTAGGTCTCTTCCCCCTACCACCTCCAAATTCATATGTTGTAAGCCTTAACCCTAATGTTACTGTATGTGGAGATAAGGCATTTAGGAGGTAATTAAGGTTAAATGAAGTCATAAGGATGGAATCCTAATCCAATAGGATTGGTAGCCTCAAAAGGAGAGAAAGAGAGAAATCTCTCTCTCTAAGTGCATGCACCAAGGGAAAGCCATGTGAGGACATGGTAAGAAGGCAGCCATGTGCAAGCCGGGAAGAGAGCATTCAGCAGAAATGAATTGGCAGGAACCTGAATCCTGGACTTTCTAGCCTCCAGAGCTATGAGAAAATAAGTTTCTGTTGTTTAAGCCACACAGTCTGTGGTATTTTGTTACAGGAGTCCGAATGTTTGGAGGGTTGTACACTGAAAGGTCAGAAGAATATGGGAGGGACACTGAAGGTATCTCTTCTGTCCCATGTACAGACCGTGAGTCCAAGAGCTTCGACCATGCAATGTTGTCTTCCCTGAGTACAAACCAGAGAGAGAAGGGAAGCAACACTTCTTGAGCCCTTACTACATGTCAGGCACCATGCCAGACATTTAAAAAAATCTACTTTATTAAGGCATCATTCACATAAAATAAAGTGCACACATTTAAAGTGTAAAATTTGGTGAAATTTCACTAAGGTGCATAGACATGTAACCCCCCACAATCAAGATATGGGACTCCTTCTTTCACCAAAGATTCTCTCGTGCCCCTCCCCAGTTAATTCCTACCCCACCCCTGGTTTCAGATTACCATTGATCTTTTTCTTTCTTTCTTTCCTTTTTCTTTCTTTCTTTCTTTCTTTCTTTCTTTCTTTCTTTCTTTCTTTCTTTTTCTTTCTTTCTTTCTTTCTTTCTTTCTTTCTTTCTTTCTTTCTTTCTCTTTCCTTCTTTCTTAGGGAAAAAATGTGTATGGAGGAGGGACAGAGAGAGAGAGAGAGAGAGAATCTTAAGCAAGCTCCACATTCAGCATGGAGCCCAATGTGGGACGCAATCCCACAACCCTGGGATCATGCCCTGAGCTGAAACCAAGAATCCAGATGCTCAACGGATTGAGCCACCCAGATACCCCACCACTGATCTGCTTTCTATCACTACTGATAAGATTTCTCTTACCTAGAGTTTCATATAGAATCACATAATATGCAGTCTTTTCTGTCAGGTCCCTTCTGTCTGCATAATGTTTTTTGTGAATCATCCATAATGACTCATGTATCAACGGTTCATTCTCTTTAATACTAAGCAGAATTTCATTGTATGAATATATCATAATTTATTTGTTTCCCCACTGGTGGACTTTTGGGTTGTTTCCAGTTGAAGCTATTGTTAACAAAACTCTTATCAATATTTGTGCATAAGCTTTTCTGCAACAAATGCTTTTATTTCTTCTTGGGTAGCTTCCAAAGAGTCAAATTGCTGGGTCATATGGTAAGTAAGTACATGTTTAACTTAAATTAATTAATTAATTAATTAATTAACTTTGGAGAGAGCGCATGAGTGGGGGAGAGTGCCAGAGGGAGAGAGAGAATCTTACCGGCTCCATGCTGTAAGATTGGAGCCTGACAGAGGGGCTCAATCCCACAACCCTGGGATCATGACCTGAACTGAAATCAAGAGCCGAACACTCGACCAACTGAGCCAGCCAGGTGCCCCAGGGCATGTTTAACTTTGTGTGAAATTGTATGCTAGGAATTCTTAATTTATCTCATTTAATTTTTTCACCACTCAACAATGAGGGTATAATTAGTCCTGCTTTTTGAGTACACTGAGGCTCAGAGAAGGGAAATACTTGCCTAAGCTCATACAGCTGGTAAGGATGGATTTGGGATACACACCCAAGTTTATCTAGCCCCAAATCCTGTGTTTTTTCATGAAATCAACCTGCTTTCCTTTACTGACTCAGCAAGGAGGACTTGACGTTGAAACCCTCCCCCCCCCAAAAAAAAAAAACAGATAAAGACTTACTTACATCCTTCTAATCTCTAAAATTACCTAGTGCAAGAAAGGTTAAATGATCCCATTGGGGTGAGGCAAGCTTGGGATGGAGAAAGAAAGAGGATTACAGAGGCAGAGAACTTGGCTGGGCCAGACTTAGGACAAGCACAAAGATACTAGCAGCTACCACCAAAGCTGCCGAAACGGAGAAGACAAGCTTATACCTACCAGTGTAGAGCTCCCAGTTCTGAAAGCTATAAGTGATTGCCTACAGCCTGTCAGGCTGAAAATATAACCAATGAATAATGAGGATGAAAGAATGAGTCCTTGCTTTTCAGTCAGCGTCTGGGAAAGAGCTTTAAAACTCTGCCAGTGTCGAGGCAGCAAAGTGACTGCTGACCAACGCAATCTAATCAATTAAAGCCTAGTGAATACTCCTCCACACAGGCTTCAGAACTCACAAATGGGAGAACCTAGTCACTGAAACGAGGAAGTAGTTGGGGTCAAGCTCAGATCTCTACAATCTGTAAGGGTGGAATTGACCTGTATGGCAAATCTGTTACTGCTAAAGATGCACACTTTGGCTAAAGTCCAGAAATAGATACTATTAAAGATGCATTAGAATGGCCATGTTTACATCTCTATGGTCAACTGAAAGCCCCTGCCCATATAAAATGAAGCCCGCTCTGTATATTATAGTCTTTGGTGCCTGTCAAGACACAATAATGTGCCTGAATGTCATAGAATGAGAGTTCTTGAAAAAGTGGGGAATATTCCTTGAGTGCATGGCCAGTATAGGAGATTAAACATATACATTACACAACAACAACCAGGAATCATACATTTTAGTGTGACCCAGTCACCCTGATGAATCACATAACTACTGGGGGTCTCCGCCTTGCCACTTGGAACTCAGGGAAACAACCTCTAGGCAACCTACCTCACGGGGTGCTCTAATGTAGAAGTATGCCAGAAGGTACTTTGGGAATAAGTGGTGCTGTGTTAATGTAAGGTTTTTAAACATTTAGATTGCTTAGCTATTAAGTGCTTCTCTGTTTGTGTTAATTGTTCATTGTTAAGATGTATTTCTGGCAGATGGAACACATGTGTTAATCCCTTTCCCCTCGAAAGGTTACTAAAATGGCAGCAAAATCATTTTAAAAGTGTGAATCCACAGAGACGAAGGGACTAGTACAGGAAACCACTGGAAGTAAGAGAAGTCGATTAATTTCCAAAGCTGGAGGAGAGGCTAAGGGAAGCTTCACTCAAGGACTGTATTTTTTTTAATATGAAATTTATTGTCAGATTGGTTTCCATACAACACCCAGTGCTCATCCCAACAGGTGCCCTCCTCAATACCCATCACCCATGATCCCCTCCTTCCCACCCCCATCAACCCTCAGACTGTTCTCATTTTTTAAGAGTCTCTTATGGTTTGGCTCCCTCCCTCTCTAACTTTTTCTTTTCCTTCTCCTCCCCCATGGTCTTCTGTTAAGTTTCTCAGGATCCACACAAGAGTGAAACCATATGGTATCTGTCTTTCTCTGTATGGCTTATTTCACTTAGCATCACACTCTCCAGTTCCATCCATGTTGCTACAAAGGGCCAGATTTCATTCTTTCTCATTGCCACGTAGTACTCCATTGTGTATATAAACCACAATTTCTTTATCCATTCATCAGTTGATGGACATTTAGCCTCTTTCCACAATTTGGCTATTGTTGAGAGTGCTGCTATAAACATTGGGGTACAAGTGCCCCTATGCATCAGTACTCCTGTATCCCTTGGGTAAATTCCTAGCAGTGCTATTGCTGGGTCCTAGGGTAGATCTATTTTTAATTTTCTGAGAAACCTCCACACTGTTTTCCAGAGCGGCTGCACCAGTTTGCATTCCCACCAACAGTGCAAGAGGGTTCCCGTTTCTCCACATCCTCATCAGTATCTACAGTCTCCGGATTTGTTCCTTTTAGCCACTCTGACTGGCGTGAGGTGGTATCTGAGTGTGGTTTTGATTTGTATTTCCCTGATGAGGAGTGACGTTGAGCACCTTTAATGCGCCTGTTGGCCATCTGGATGTCTTCTTTAGAGAAGTGTCTATTTATGTCTTCTGCCCATTTCTTCACTGTTTTTGGGTGTGGCGTTTGGTGAGCTCTTTACAGATTTTGGATACTAGCCCTTAGTCCAATATGTCATCTGCAAATATCTTTTCCCATTCCGTTGGTTGCCTTTTAGTTTTGTTGATTGTTTCCTTTGCTGTGCAGAAGCTTTTTACCTTCATGAGGTCCCAATAGTTCATTTTTGCTTTTAATTCCCTTGCCTTTGGAGAAGTGTCAAGTAAGAAATCGCTACAGCTGAGGTCAGAGCAGTTTTTTCCTGCTTTCTCCTCTAGGGTTTTGATGGTTTCCTGTCTCACATTCAGGTCCTTTATCCATTTTGAGTTTATTTTTGTGAATGGTGTAAAAAAGTGGTCCAGTTTCATTCTTCTGCATGTTGCTGTCCAGTTCTCCCAGCACCATTTGTTAAAGAGACTGTCTTTTTTCCATTGGATATTGTTCCCTGCTTTGTCAAAGATTAGTTGGTCATATTTTTGTGGGTCTAATTCTGGGGTTTCTATTCTATTCCATTGGTCTATGTGTCTGTTTTTGTGCCAATACCATGCTGTCTTGATGATTACAGCTTTGTAGTGGAGGCTAAAGTCTGGGATTGTGATGCCTCCTGCTTTGGTCTTCTTCTTCAAAATTACTTTGGCTATTCGGGGCCTTTTGTGGTTCCATATGAATTTTAGGATTGCTTGTTCTAGCTTTGAGAAGAATGCTGGTGCAATTTTGATTGGGATTGCAATGAATGTGTAGATTGCTTTGGGTAGTACAGACATTTTAACGATATTTATTCTTCCAATCCATGAGCATGGAATGTTTTTCCATTTCTTTATATCTTCTTCAATTTACTTCATAAGCTTTCTACAGTTTTCAGCATACAGATCTTTTACATCTTTGGTTAGGTTCATTCCTAGGTATTTTATGCTTCTTGGTGCCATTGTGAATGGGATCAGTTTCTTCATTTGTCTTTCTGTTGCTTCATTATTAGTGTATAAGAATGCAACTGATTTCTGTACATTGATTTTGTATCCTGCGACCTTGCTGAATTCATGTATCAGTTCTAGCAGACTTTTGGTAGAGTCTATCAGGTTTTCCACGTATAACATCATGTCCTCTGCAAAAAGGGAAAGCTTGACTTCATCTTTGCCAATTTGGATGCCTTTGATTTCCTTTTGTTGTCTGATTGCTGATGCTAGCACTTCCAACATTATGTTAAACAACAGCAGTGAGAGTGGACATCCCTGTTGTGTTCCTGATCTCAGGGGGAAAACTCTCAGTTTTTCCCCATTGAGGATGATATTAGCTGTGGGCTTTTCATAAATGGCTTTTATGATGCTTAAGTATGTTCCTTCTATCCCGACTTTCTCAAGGGTTTTTATTAAGAAAGGATGCTGAATTTTGTCAGATGCTTTTTCTGCATCGATTGACAGGATCATATGGTTCTTATCTTTTCATTTATTAATGTGATGTATCACATTGATTGATTTGCGAATGTTGAACCAGGCCTGCAGCCCAGGAATGAATCCCACTTGATCATGGTGAATAATTCTTTTTATATGCTGTTGAATTCGATTTGCTAGTATCTTGTTGAGAATTTTTGCATCCATATTCATCAGGGATATTGGCCTGTAGTTCTCTTTTTTCACTGGATCCCTGTCTGGTTTAGGAATCAAAGTAATGCTGGCTTCATACAATGAGTCTGGAAGTTTTCCTTCCCTTTCTATTTTTTGGAACAGCTTGAGAAGGATAGGTATTATCTCTGCTTTAAATGTCTGGTAGAATTCCCCTGGGAAGCCATCTGGTCCTGGACTTTTATTAGTTGGGGAGATTTTTGATAACTGATTCAATTTCTTTGCTGGTTATGGGTCTATTCAAGTTTTCTATTTCTTCCTGTTTGAGTTTTGGAAGTGTGTGGGTGCTTAGGAATTTGTCCATTTCTTCCAGGTTGTCCAGTTTGTTGGCATATAATTTTTAATAGTATTCCCTGATAATTTCTTGTATTTCTGAGGGATTGGTTGTAATAATTCCATTTTCATTCATGATTTTATCTATTTGGGTCATCTCCCTTTTCTTTTTGAGAAGCCTGGCTAGAGGTTTATCAATTTTGTTTATTTTTTCAAAAAACCAACTCTTGGTTTCGTTGATCTGCTCTATAGCTTTTTTAGATTCTATATTGTTTATTTCTGCTCTGATCTTTATTATTTCTCTTCTTCTGCTGGGTTTAGGCTGCCTTTGCTGTTCTGCTTCTATTTCCTTTAGGTGTGCTGTTAGAGTTTGTATTTGGGATTTTTCTTGTTTCTTGAGATAGGCCTGGATTGCAATGTATTTTCCTCTCAGGACTGCCTTCGCTGCATCCCAAAGCGTTTGGATTGTTGTGTTTTCATTTTCGTTTGTTTCCATATATTTTTACATTTCTTCTCTAATTGCCTGGTTGACCCATTCATTCTTTAGTAGGGTGTTCTTTAACCTCCATGCTTTTGGAGGTTTTCCAGGCTTTTTCCTGTGGTTGATTTCAAGCTTCATAGCATTGTGGTCTGAAAGTGTACATGGTATGATCTCAATTCTTTTATACTTATTAAGGGCTGTTTTGTGACCCAGTATGTGATCTATCTTGGATAGTATTCCATGTGCACTCGAAAATAAAGTATATTCTGTTGCTTTGGGATGCAGAGTTCTAAATAGGTCTGTCAAGTCCATCTGATCCAATGTATCATTCAGGGCCCTTGTTTCTTTATTGATCCTGTGTCTAGATGACCTATCCATTGTTGTAAGTGGAGTATTAAAGTCCCCTGAAATTACCAAATTCTTATCAGTAAGGTTGCTTTGTTTGTGTTTGTTTTATATATTTGGGGGCTTCCGTATTCAGTGCATAGACATTTATAATTGTTAGCTCTTCCTGATGGATAGACCCTGTAATCATTATATAATGCTCTTCTTCATCTCTTGTTACAACCTTTAATTTAAAGTCTAGTTTGTCTGATATAAGTATGGCTACTCCAGCTTTCTTTTGACTTCCAGTAGCATGATAGATAGTTCTACATCCCCTCACTTTCAATCTGAAAGTGTCCTCAGGTCTAAAATGAGTCTCTTGTAGACAGAAAATAGATAGGTCTTGTTTTTTTATCCATTCTGAAACCCTATGTCTATTGGTTGGAGCATTTAGTCCATTTATATTCAGTGTTATTATGGAAAAATATGGGTTTAGAGTCATTGTGATGTCTGTAGGTTTCATGCTTGTAGTGATGTCTCTGGTACTTTGTGGTCCTTGCAACATTTCACTCACAGAGTCCCCCTTAGGATCTCTTGTAGGGCTGGTTTAGTGGTGATGAATTCCTTCAGTTTTTGTTTGTGTTACAAGACCTTTATCTCTCCTTCTATTCTGAATGACAGGCTTGCTGGATAAAGGATTCTCGGCTGCATATTTCTTCTGTTCATCACATTGAAGATTTCCTGCCATTCCTTTCTAGCCTGCCAAGTTTCAGTAGATAAGTCTGCCACTAGTCTTATGGGTCTCCCTTTATATGTTAGAGCATGTTTATCCCAAGCTGCTTTCAGAATTTTCTCTTTATCCTTGTATTTTGCCAGTTTCACTATGACATGTCATGCAAAAGATCAATTCAAGTTACGTCTGAAGGGAGTTCTCTCTGCCTCTTGGATTTCAATGCCTTTTTCCTTCCCCAGATCAGGGAAGTTGTCAGCTATGATTTGTTCAAGTACACCTTCAGCCCCTTTCTCTCTCTCTTCTTCTTCTGGAATTCCTATTATATGGATATTGTTCCATTTGACTGCATCACTTAGTTCTCTAATTCTCCCTCATACTCTGGGATTTTTTTATCTTTTTCTCAGCCTCCTCCATAATTTTGTCTTCTAATTCACCTATTCTCTCCTCTGCCCTTCAATCTGAGCTGTGGTAGCCTCCGTTTTATTTTGCACCTCATTTATAGCATTTTTTAGCTCCTCATGACTATTTCTTAGTCCCTTGATCTCTGTAGCAATAGATTCTCTGCTGCCCTCTATACTTTTTTCAAGCCCAGCGATTAATTTTATGACTATTATTCTACACTCTTGTTCCATTATATTGCTTAAATCGTTTTTTGATCAATTCGTTAGCTGTCGCTACTTCCTGGAGTTTCTTTTGAGGAGAATCCTCCTGTTTCATCATTTTGGATAGTCCCAGGTGGGAGGGAACTGCAGGGCTCTTCCTCTGTGCTGTCTGGAGTAACTTGTGTTGGTGGGTGGGGCCGCAGTCAGACCTGATGTCTGCCCCCAGCCCACCGCTGGGGCCAGTCAGACTGGTGTGTACCTTACCTTCCCCTCTCCCAGGGGCAGGACTCACTGTGGGGTGGTGTGGCCCATCTGGGCTGCTTGCACCCTGCCCGGCTTGTGGTGCTGCTTTGATGGGATCTGGCGTATTAGCCGGGGTGGCTCCACAAGGTGCACAGGGGCGGGAGGGGCAGGCTCAGCTTGCTTTGCCATCAGTGGTCCCCTGTGGGAGGGGCGCTGTGGCACCAGGAGGGAGGCCGACCCATCAGAGGGATGGACCCACAGAAGCACAGCGTTGGGTGTTTGCACAGTACAAGCAAGTTCGGTGAACTGGTTCCCTTTGGGGTTTCGGCTGGGGGGTGGGCGAGGGAGATGGCGCTGGCCAGCGCCTTTGTTCCCCGCCGAGCTGAGCTCTGTCTTCCAGGACTCAACACCTCTCCCTCCCGGTGTCCTCTCGCCCTCCCGCTCTCCGAGCAGAGCTGTTGACTTTTAACACTCCAGATGTTAAGTCCTGCTGGCTGTCAGAACTCATGGAGTCCGGCCCCTCCGCTTTTGCAGGTCAGACTTCGGGGGCTCTGCCTTGCCCGGTGGGCTGCCCCTCCACCGCCCCGGCTCCCTCCCGCCAGTCCGTGGAGCACGCACCTCCTCTCCGCCCTTCCTACCCTCTTCCGTGGGCCTCTCGTCTACGCCTGGCTCCAGAGAGTCCATTCTGCTAGTCTTCTGGCACTTTTCTGGGTTATTTAGGCCAATGTGGGTGGAATCTAAGTGATCAGCAGGACGGAGTGAGCCCAGCGTCCTCTTACGCCAACATCTTCTGAACCTCTCCAAGGACTATATCTACAGGAAGTCACCTAGGAGCTCAGGACATAGGGTTACCAGGTCCCCTGAAGGCAGGTGGGAGGCATAAGGCACAAGACAAGGAAGGAAGGTGAGAGTCTACACAGAGAGGGCAGATGCCCCTGGAACTCTTCCCTTCCAGACATTTATTCTTTGATCAGATGTACACACCCCAGAGGGATGATACGCAAGATAATTCACTGGGGTATGGGAAGAAAATACTAGAGCTTCTATTTCTAGTTTTTCTTAACACAGAAATAAAACTAGGCTCTACTAATACTTAACTACACTGATCGGGAGTCATACATGTAAGGCGCTCACATATAAACATACAAAGATGGACAGCAAGAGCAAAGTCAATGTTAGCTCAAGAGAAGTTGGACCAGAGAAGTTACAGCCTGTTTGCCAGAGTAAGAGAGACAGCCTGTAAACAGTGGCATTACATGAGTCTAACCGCCGAACAGTGGAACACTCTGACCCCCTTTCTGTGTCTAAGGAAATACTTCCCATGCAGGAGATTGGAAGGTACCTTTCTGGAGAATATGGTCAACTGGAGGGAAGATCAAATCATACTGACAGTCAGTGTGCCCCAGTGAAAACTGTCGGAAACTCAATGGTTCCACTTGTAGGCAAGCCCTCTCCCACTTGTATTGTCTACAAAGACACAGAGAAAACTCCATTTCACTTTTGATGTCACTTGTAAATATGAACAGACAACCTGAAAGAAACAGAAATCTGGGGAAAGCCTCTAGCATGAAAAACAAGGACCAAAATAAAAAACTTGAAGGAAATAGAAACAAAAAAGACAATACAATTAAGAATTCCAGAATCCCAAGATGATTTCTGGGGACAAACAAAGCAAAACAAAAATATGTATAAGAAGAGAAACATGAACATAATATACGATTTGAGTATAGAAATAGTAATTAATAATGACTTCATCGGGAAGTAACTGTAAGGCAAGAACGGAGGGTGTGTGAGTGGGCACTGGGTTGTAAGGAAGCTAAATTCCTGTCCGCCATACTGGGAGTCAGTAGGTAATGCCTTCACGTGGCAAGCCATGAAATATAGTACAGGATTCTGGGAAGACGGCAGTGAGATCAGTGGTTTTTAAAATCTAAGTCACAGCTCTAAAAACACATACAGCAACTAAGGCGGAAAACACTAAAACCCACATACGACCTCTACAACAAAACCAGGTGTTAGGATACACCCATGAGCTCCCGAGTTATGAGTGGGTTGAGGACAAACCACACGCAGGCTCTCAGCATCTGTGCAGAAGGACGCAGTGCAGCAATGGGTAGATGCAAGAACTGTAAAGTAACCAACAAGCACTCACCAGAGAGCTCAGAGGGCCCATGTTGTGACAGCCAGAACCGTGAGGGGTTTACACACCCCAGTAGCACTTGAGTCCATGGTGCCCTCCATATGCTGGGAGGGGGATGGGCCAGTCCGGGCCCCGTGAATTCTCAGAATCACTCAGCCAAAGTTTCTTTCCAGGAAGAAGCAACCACACTAAAACCACTGCTGGGAGCAGAACCTACACTGAGGAGGACACTAAAGGGAAAAGAAAAAAAAAATAAAGTCTAGATAAAACTGGAGAAGGAGAACAGAGCCAGGAATGCTTAGAAAGTGGTTAAGTCTACTTGCACAAAAACAATAGAAGAGGGAACTCTCAAGCCACAACATTAGAGAAACTCTCCCAAACCAGCTTACTTTCTTTTTTTTTTTTTTTAACGTTTATTTATTTTTGAGACAGAGAGAGACAGAGCATGAACGGGGGAGGGGCAGAGAGAGAGGGAGACACAGAATCGGAAACAGGCTCCAGGCTCTGAGCCATCTGCCCAGAGCCCGACGCGGGGCTCGAACTCACGGACCGCGAGATCGTGACCTGAGCCGAAGTCGGACGCTTAACCGACTGAGCCACCCAGGTGCCCCCCAGCTTACTTTCTGATAGTTCTAGAAAACTAAATCATTAAAAAAAAAAAAAAAAAAAAGATCGTCACAAGGCATCAAGACAAAATGCAATGCAAAGTTATAAAAACAAAAAAAAAAAGAAAAAAGATTAGAATAACATCACTAAGGATAATGAAAGCACACCAGAAAGACAACTCAACAAAACAGATAAACACTACAACTTAATATCTCAAAATGGGCTAAAATATATTGAAAGGTGGTACAAGCTATGAAAGAATAATATTATTCAGAATCATAAAAAATCACAAATGAACTAAAGAACACAGAAAATTAGACATTTGTAAAGTTCACATCAGAAATGAAGGCAAAACCAGGAGAAATAAACACAATAGATAATGCCTTAAGAGAAGTAGACCATTAAAGGAGGGGGGTTGGAAGGAAAAAAAAGTTTTTAAAGAAAAAAATGAAAAGAATTGCAGATTAAAAAATAATGAGAACACAGGTAATGAAGAACATATATAATGGAGGACCTCAAAGACCAAAAACCTCAATAGGGGAACAGATTAAGTTCTAGATGTAAATATCGATTTATAGAAAATACAAAGGATGGAAGAACACATTAAACTATACTGTGGAAATGCAATCAGCAAAATCCCAACTGTGGGATACCCAACAGGACAAATAATCTAGAATGTCCCACAAATAAATAAAAGGAAGTCAACAAAATGGAGAGGGACTCCATTAGTTGCTAGAACTGCCATAACAGAGTACCACAGATTGGGGGTGGGGGGTGCTTAATCAACATAAGTTTATTTTCTCACAGTTCTGGAGGCTGGAAGTCCAAGATCAAGGCGTTGGTTTCTTCTGGAGCCTCTCTCCTTGGCTTGCGGATACCCACCAGTTCTGCCCTATATCTGTGTCCTAATATCTTCTTATAAGGACAGTAGTTACATGGGACTAGGCCCCCATCTTAATGACCTCATTGCAACCGACCACAGCTTTAAAGAGCCTAACTCCAAATACAGTCACAATCTAATGTACTGGAGTCTAGGACTTCAACATATGAATTTGGGGGGTGGGGGTGGACATAATTCAGGAGCCTGTAGATTAAAAGAGACTTAAAGGGGCACCTGGGTGACTTAGTCAATTGAGCGACCGACTCTTGATTTTTGCTCAGATCACGATCCCAGCATCAGACTTCGCACTGAGTGTGGAGTCTGCTTAAGGTTCTCTCTCTCTCTGACTCTCTCTCTCTCCCTCTTCTTCTGCCCCTCTACCCCACTCAAGATCTCTCTCAAATGAAATAAATACATAAATAAATAAAAATATAAGAGACTTAAAATTAGCACCTTCACAAAGTAAATATTTGGGTGATAAGACTATTAAGAAAAATAAAGACGTGGAGACAACAACAGTTAGGATAGCAAATAATTTAGGGGGCAAGATCGGGGCTGTGTTTGGCCATGGGCATGCAGAAAGCATCGAGGGTGACTCCAACTTCTATCTCTTGGCAAGGGAGGGGCTTACAAGGGAGTTCCTCTTCTAGATTTTTTTCTTTAAGTAACCTCTCTACCCAGCCTAGGGCTCCAACTCATCACCCCGAGATCAAGAGTCGCACGCTCAGCCAGGTGCCCCTGAGCTCCTCTTGTAATAGTTCATTATGCTGTACGTGTTTTATATAGTATTTGTGTTATGCTTAACAAAAATAAATAGAAAAATAAATATGTTGGTATTCTGGAACATGATGGTAAATATAAGAAGTAGTTGAAAGGATCAGAGTTTTCTGCATTTGGGAGAAATGGAGGCAGGAACTGCACATACATACTTCAATGCCTACGACATAAATCCTGTAGTTGCTAAAGGCTTTTCATTTACCTATAGTATACCCTTATGAAAAGTAAAAAAAATTTAAATTAAAAAGCATATATTCCCACTTGGGTCTTAGTAAACCGTATACTCCAGTCTAGCCCATTGCTAGAAACTTAGCACACATACCCCATAAATAGACTTCTAACACATGGACACTTGATTTCATTCCAGAATCAGAGATAGACAATATCTAAACCCAGGTGTGCCTCGTTTACCTTGGAAAATGGCTTTATTTTTTTATTTTTATTTTTTTTTTTGAAAATGGCTTTAATCTGTGCCTAGAACATGGGCACATCCATGTAAGAAATCAGATGCTAGGGGCGCCTGGGTGGCGCAGTCGGTTAAGCGTCCGACTTCAGCCAGGTCACGATCTCGCGGTCCGTGAGTTCGAGCCCCGCGTCAGGCTCTGGGCTGATGGCTCGGAGCCTGGAGCCTGTTTCCGATTCTGTGTCTCCCTCTCTCTCTGCCCCTCCCCCGTTCATGCTCTGTCTCTCTCTGTCCCAAAAATAAATAAAAAAAAAAACGTTGAAAAAGAAAAAAAAAAAAAATTTAAAAAAAGAAATCAGATGCTAAAACATACAGTAGTAAGGTCCAGAGCTTGGATTTGATTATTTAGGCAAATTCACTTCATAAATGGTATTGTGGGGGAAGATTTGATTATACTTAGGATATGTAAAAGTGCCCAACACTTTGTCAGTCTCATAGTAGATGTGCAAAAAATTTTCAGTAATTATTAATAGAGCCACCAACCTAGGGCCTCAGCGAGTGACACTAAAAATGGACAATGAACATTGGCCAAAGCTGTTCTTTTGCTAAGTCACAATCCATATATAGATATTTCCAGGCCAATAGCTAATCTTCAGCCCTTTGTGATGCTTGAAAAGAAGGTTCAAGAACATCTTCTCACACACAACATATAAACTAAGTTTTCACAACCCAAGACTGTGAGGGTATTAGCCACAGAGAGTTGCAAAGATGGGCTGATGTTCAACTCGATTCTATTGGTCTTTAGGTAGTACTCAGCCACCTTTGGGTTTTCCAGACTCCACTGAAATGATGGTTCTGCTCTTCATTGACAGGCATAGACCCCCACGAAGGCTCACAAGGAAATTTTCTTTTGAAAAGACATCAGTCAGCTCAGGCTGCCACAACAAAATACCATAGACTGGGCGGCCAAAACAACAGAGCATTTATTTTTCATGTTTTTGGAGGCTGGGAAGTCCAAGATCAAGGTGCTGGCCAATTTGGCTCCTAGTGAGCACTCTCTTCCTGCCTTGTAGACGGCCACCTTCTCACCATATCCTCACATGGCCTTTTCTCTGAATGCACACGGAGAGAAGGAGACCACTGGTGTTTCTTCTTCTTATAATGGTGCCAGCCCTATCAGATTAGGGATCTGCCCTTATGACATCATTTAACCTTTATCACCTCATCATGGGCCCTATTGCCAAATACAGCCACACTGGAGCTTCTACAGTGAATTTTGGAAGAACTCAAACATTCAGTCCATGACAAAGGGCATCATCAGTAACAATCGTATATTGATAACTTACATGTTGTAGCACTTTACAGTTTACAAACACTTGCACACCCTATTTTCGTTTGAACCCCTCAGCAGAAGGCAAGCAGTGAAAGGATTAGTGCATCACATTTGCAGATAAAAAAAAAGTCTTGGGATGTTTTAAAAGATGCAATTAAACCAGCTACCTTTGAAGAATTTCTTGATTTAATGCATATACTGCTTGGGTGTTTTTATAAGAAAGAAAACAAAATCACATTAAATATGTATGTTAAGCTCATTTTACCATTCCAGCAAAAAAGATTTGGAAACGTGGAGTGATCCTTTTTTCTTTCTCTCATGAATTCTCTCATTGTTTTTTTCCCCACCAGATGCTAACAAGACCCAATTTTCAAATCAATGCTCTACAAATTAGACACAGTACAGGAAGTCATGCCCCTCTGCTATATACATCAGCCCTCACGTGGCATCTGGAGCCATGCAGGGTCAGTTCATACACAGCCACAGCTTGAAGGTCTGGGTCAAAAAGCCATCTACCCCCAGTACTACACTCACTGGGGCAACAGAGCCTGCTCGAAATAGCTCAGCACTCAAAAGGCAGCTGGCCTACCCCAGTAGGCAGGAAATTAAGCCACGGCCACTCCAGGCCCATTTCCCTGCCTTCTATCCAACCCATCCACTCTAGGACCTACAGAGGACAGACTTTTCTCATCCGGGACTCAGCTCCTCCTCTGATGGCTACACCTCCCTGACTTCCCTGAGGAAGACCTTGCAAAGTATGTCCCCTCAGAAGGCCGGTCTCGAAATTTAACCCCAAGAAGAAAAGGAGACTCTATTGAGAAGTCTGGAAGTTCTTGTCTGAGCAGAGTCAGACATGTTCCTAACTGCTGGCCTTCTCAGGGCCCTTGCTGTGCGGATGCACTGATCTGCTAAAAGGAAAGCATTAGAGGGGCGCCTGGGTGGCTCAGTTAAGCGTCTGGCTCCCGATTTTGGCTCAGGTCATGATCTCACTGTTTGTGGGATCCAGGCCCTCGTCAGGCTCTGCGCTGGTAGCCTGGAGCCTGCTTGGGATTCTCTCTCTCCCCCTCTGTCTCTGCCCCTCCCCTGCTCATGCCGTCTCTCTCAAAACAAACAAACATTTTTTCTTTAAAGGGAAGCATTAGGACGTACGTCTTTCCTACAGTGTTGGGGATCCCTTTCGGGGGACAGTAATACCTCTTCCCACCCCTAGGGCTGATGTCACCAGAAATGCTTTCTGAGAAACACTGTCCTGGGGGGCAGGGACTGCACTGCCTCCACCTGCTCTTCCTATCTGTGGGCCACCCTTGGCCTGTCCGCGATTCGCCCCAGCCCCGCCCATCCTCTCAAGAGGCAGGGTGCTGGGGCCGCACAGGCACCTGCTGGAACATTCTGTGTCAACACTCTGCTATGCACCCGGAGAGCAGCCAGGACTGGGCCACACAGGAGGAGAGGCAGGACGGCAGAGCTCTGCTCTCAGTCTGCCCTGGGTCCATCGGGAACTGGCTTTATTAACAGGAAAAAAGAAGCAGTTCGTTATTGACAGGCCCTAGTCATTTGCTGCCCCTTGCTCTCACTCACAGGACGCCCCTCTTGACCCTGACGGTGAGCAGGGGAGGCCCTCGAGGGCCTGCGCGGATGAGGCAGACACTATTGATCCTCAAGTCTTTTGCTATCGCTGGTTCTCGGCCTGAGGCAGTCATTAATCAGGAATTTTGCGGGCAGCTGGACCAGCACGAGTTTATCAATGAAGTTCGCCGTGGAAACTCCTGCAGAAGTTTCCATGTAGACCAGACGTGGGTTTATGCTCGGCCACTGTCATCATTAAAGGACATTGAGAGGGGCGCCTGGGTGGCTCAGCCGGTTAAGCATCCGACTTCAGCTCACATCATGATCTCACGGTTCGTGGGTTCGAGCCCGCGTCGGGCTCTGTGCTGACAGCTCAGAACCTGGAACCTGCTTGGGATTCTGTGGCTCCCTCTCTCTCTGCCCCTCCCCCACCCACACTCTGTGTCTATCTCAAGAATAAGATAAATGTTTTTTTAAATTAAAAAAAAATGAAGGACATAGCCCCATGTGCCCCCCACTGCCCGTTTTTGTAACCAGGTTCCCACATGGTGTCTGGCTGGTGCTGTGACTTGTTTAACCCACAGAAGGTGGGCGGATGGAGGGGGGAGTCAGATGCTCTCTCAGTTCCAGGCCCTACTGTCAGGAAGACCTGGCGGCTCTGCTCCGACGACGTGGGGATGCCTGTGCCGCCACGTAGAGCTCATCGCCCTGCAGGAGGGACTGCGTGGAGAGGCCACGTGGAGCGGCCACAGAGACCGGCACTGCATCCCACCAAGCCCAGCCTTCCAGCCTTCCAGCCTTCCCAGCCAAGGCGCCAGATGATGAAAAAGCCAGCTGGGTTGTACGGGTCCCCACAGACATCACGTGGGACAGAGGTGAGCCAGCCCCACCCTGCCCGATCCAGTTCCTGCCCCACAGGAGCCTGAGAGTAATGAACGTGATCACTTTCGGCCGCTGCATCCTGGAGTTGCCTGTGAGGCAGCCGTAAATAACTACAATGGAGAGCAAGCCAAGGGTGACAGACTTTGGAGTCAGGATCCCAGAGACAAAGGGCGAGCCAGCCGGAGGGGGTGAGGTCAGCAGAGGGGAAGGCTGAAGACCCAACGGGCCCAGAAAGGGACACGTCACAGAGGGGTTCAGACTCAGCCCAGACAAGTGCTCTGTGTGTTCTGTGTTTTAAAGTTTACGTATTTATTTTGTGAGAGAGAGAGAGCACGGGCAGGGGAGAGGGGCAGAGAGACAGGGAGGAGAAAATCCCAAGCAGGCTCCGCGCCCAGTGTGGAGCCCGACGTGGGGCTCGATCTCACAACAGTGAGATCACAACCTGAGTCGAAATCAAGCATCAGACGCTTAACCAACTGAGCCACCCAGGAATCCCAAAAGTGCTCTGTGCTTCTGGCCGAGCCTGGGGTCTGCAGCAGGCAGAGAAGGGAGGAGCAGGGTCTTAGGTCTGGTCACGTCTCGTGGCCTCGTGGAGGAGTTGGCCACACCTGGCACGGAGTCCCTGCCATCTAAAGAGACACACGCTCCCGCACTCTCAGCGTCTCGGCATGAAACCTCACGCACACACATGCTATCAGAGATCCTCACCCCAATCCTTTGTGGCCGGCAGTGCCATCACCCCATTTGATGGCTTAAGAAATGGAGGCTCAACTGTAGTGACAACCTGGAGGCATCGGACAGTGCACAGAGCTGGTGGGACTCCCGCCGGAGTCCTGGATGTGGGACATGTGGCACGTCCCCTGTCATCGCTGGGCAAAGGAGGTGAGGTCACTGCTCATTACTTCTTCCCCTGGATGTGGGTCTGAAGGGCACACACGGGAAGTACAACCTTCCCTTTCTTAAAATAGCTAACACTGGCAGCATGGGTTTGGCTCCCAGCTCACCCCTGACCCGCTATTGGAACCCTGGACCACTTATCTGAACTTCCTGGGCCTTTGTTTCCTCCTGAGTCAACACGGATGTCGATAGTATTTACCTTATAAGGTGGTTTCAAGGATTACTTGGGTGAATATTTGTAAAATACTTGCAGCAGCGTCTGGGCAGAGCAAATGTTGTGTGCGTCCTGGTAGCGACTACATTCTAGATAGAATGTAGCCTCCAAGGTGAGGCAGGGACCCCTACAAGCAGCGTGCGAAGGGTGTGGTATGGACCCCCGTGGTCCGGCTCAACCTGAACCAGCTGTGGGGCGTCCCAAGTCCAAGGAAAGGGCTCAGGTATAAAGGAGCTGAAAGTGGGGGGAACCTGCTCTTCCCTGGTCTGCTTGTTTACACCAAAGGTCAAGTGCAGGGTTCCATCACCCATTGGGAGCAAGTGCACAGTTGGGCCTCCATGGCCCTTCCTGTGAATGAGGTCGGAAAACCCAGGACAAGCCTCCAGCCCCACTCTCTGTGGAAGGTGGGGAAGCCAGAATACATTTTCCTCCGTGCCGTCTTCCCCACAAAAACCGTGATGTGCACTACCATGGGGTTCTCTAAAGTCTTCGAGAAATGCAAGAATACGATAAGCAGGACAGAGCTAACAAGTGCTGAGCACTTAATATGGAGACTGTGCATCCAGTTCGTGTGCATTACCTCCTTTCTTCTCCACCATAATCCTATGGGGTCAAGACCATTATTATCCAGATTTATTTATTTATTTATTTTTTTTACAGACGAGGAAGCTAAAACTTAGGATAAATGACCTGCCCAAGGTCTTGAAGCTAATACCAGGGCTGTTACTAAAATCTGCTTTGAAGCTGGTACTTCGACCCACCACGTTACATCATTATTGGTGATCAAAAGGATAATATCAACAGCAAAAACTACTGGGATTTTAGAAGCCATGTCTATATGATATGGCAGAGCTGCCCGAGGGTAAGTGCCCTTGGCTGTGGAAAGGGCTGGGACTCAGGAAACAAAGGGACCTTGATTGAAAATACAGGCTGCCCCTACAAAAGCTCTCTTCAGGGCCTTTAACAGCGGCAGAACTGAGCACCTGCGGGGTTCCCGGTGCTGGAAGCCCTACACCATTCATCCACACACCTCTGCGCATAGAAGTCACCGCCCCTTTTGCAGCAGAGGAAACTAACAAAAAGGTCACCAGCCAGGAAGTGGCTGGGCTGGGGCAGGAACGCAGGAAGTCTGTGCCCCGCCCCCCCCACACCTCCAGCCCATAGCTCTCTCTGGTCTGCCAGCTACCCATGAGGAGGGAGGGCAGGGCTCAACTGTTTCTGGAGGTCCTGATGACCAAAAATGTTTAGAACCCAATGTGGGGCTTTAGGTGGGCAAGTTTGAAGGACAGCCTGTCAGCCAACCGAGCTCCAATCTATGCCTCCTAAAATCTGAAGGCCCTCGGTCCCACCCGTGACAGCAGAAGCTAACAGAAGCTGACCATGAACATGTTTCTTCTTTCACTTCAACCAGCGAGTGACTGTTCCATGCCAGGGTGTTGGTTGATAAACATTCTTGGCCACATTCAATGCCCACCACACACCGACAACGTGGATATTTGTATCCTCATTTTAAAGCCAAAGAAACTGATGTTTAGAGGTGTAAGTGACATACTCACGCCTGTTCCACTCCTCCCCTGCATTCTTTCTACTCTAGGTGTTTCTGAGGGATAGGAAAGGGTGGGTTAATCCTGCCCAACCACCTGAGATAGAAAGCTGCTATATTCTTACTTTTCAGGTAAGGCAAGCGAGGCTCAGTGAGGTCGAGGGCTCCTAAAAGCCCCCAGATGTGAAGGGAAGGATTTAGGATTTGACCCTGAACTGTCATCTGATGGTTTGACCCTCATTTGACCGTCATTTGATCCTGATTCCCTCTGCATCATCCCCTTCGAGGGCAGGGACCTGGCTTGTCCCCCTTTGGCACTCCACGCGTCAATGTGCCCTACACAGAAAGAGGATGGAACCCAGGAAAGACAAGAAGGAATGGGCACTGGGCAGGGATGTGTGACACAGTGAGCAAAATGTGTGAGGAATATCAGGCAGCCCACAGCCTCCGCCTCCCCGCCATGCTGGGGGCCACTAAGGCACCCCTGAGCTTTGCTTTTCTTCCACAAGAAGTATCTCTGGGCCCCAGCCTTTCTCTCTGCACGTAACCTTTCCCCCAGTAGGATGCCTTTTGCCACTGTCCAACGGCCTACTCCCAGCTCTCCTCAACCTCTTTCATTCCTTTTTGGCTTCCACAACATCTATGTTTCACTCAGCCAATAATTTTGCTCAATATCTAATTCATCTTCTGTCTTGATAGAAAGCCAAATGGGGACGAGATACAGTTATTTGTGGATTTCCAGCCAGCCCATATGTCTACCAGCGTGAGGGTCGGGTTTTCCTCGCGGGCAATCTTTGTTTTTCGTGGAATTACATTCTGAGACAGTGGCCTGCTTTGACATCCTAAAGGACAGGCAGGACACATCTTTCATCTCTCGGTGCCTCGTAGCCACGGTGCTTAAAGCCCTTCTGTAGCCAGAGTCTGCGGCCCGCTGCTGTCGCCACCACCAAGACGAGAGAGGAGTGTGCCCAGGGGCCGGTCGAGGGAGCAGCGGGCAGAGTGTCACGTGAGCCACGGCTGATGTGGGGATTCCTCTCCTCACGCTAGCAAAGGCAGGAAAGGCCGGAAAAGGTTTCAGGTGCACACGAAAGCATTTCTTTCGTCTACGGAAGTGAGCAGCAAACCAGGAAGTGTAACTAGCCACGCGACTTTGCCACCGATAGACATGCAGGTATGTTTATGTCATGTGACAGCGACTGCAGGTGTATCAAAAGATTGTTCACGCACGTGACTACTTCAAGCTGGCGGGAGTTATTACATCTAAACCAGATCGTGCTATTAAGTTTGTTAACAGAAGCACAAATAGGACTAGATCACAAATTGAGGATTTAAAAGTTTTTCTCTCTAGTGTATCAGCATAATAAAACATTACTTATGTCTCACTCTCTGTAATCCTATGTAGTGTTTTATTTTGTGCATCAGGAGACGCTACTTGGAGAAGGGGATCCGCAGGCTTCACTGGACCACCAAAGGGGCCCATGGCGCATCAGTGGTTAAGATCTTCTGCGCCAAGGGAAGACCGAAGCTCTTCTACCCCCTCTCCAATGGGAGGTAGAGAAAGAAAAAGGAGGAGAGAAAACAGAAGGAGGAAGTGAAGGAGAAGGAAGAGGGCTGGAAATGGTACCAAAGGAATCCAGAGGACCAGGAAAGAAAGCAGATTTGGAGCTGTACAAAACCATTCTAAGAATATAGCAAAAAAGACTCAGTGAAGGAAGGAGAGATTTAAAATAAAGAATCTGAGAATAAATCTTAAAACTCTACACTCGAGTATCTACTGCAAGACAAACACTGAAATGAAGAACCAAACACCCAGAGGACCCCGCTCTTGTTCCAGGGACTCCTAGAACGGCTTCTGCCCGAACCTGCTGAGGCCAAGGCCAGAAGGAGGAAAGTTCTGGGTTTTTCATGGGATCCTCCTGTGGAATGATAGGACCCGAACGCCTTCTCCCCGGCCGCAAACAGCAGAGGATATAATCCGGCCGATGAGCTCCCGGATGACGCCGAGCTCCAGCTCAGTCCTCAGGGCAGAAGTGGAGTCCCCCTGTGCCTTTCTACGGGGATGGCCCAAAGCAGGCGCCACCACTGAGGCAGGGGTGGGGGTGGGGTAGGGTGGGGCCGTGGGCTGTCGTCCCGGCCACACAGGTTCCGGGTCAGAGCAGCTACTGGACCAGCACCCTGCCCTCTCTGTTTCCCCTTCAGTGTTTGCGTCAGATCAGACACAGCCTTCCAACACCAATGTAGCCGAGGGGGCTGCTGGGACCAACGCCCCTATGCCCTGCTTTCTAGCATCGTCCCCCACCCCTTTCACAAAGGGAAGGAGGTGGAGAGAGACCTGGCCGGAGATCAGGCTCCCCGGAAGCAGACCCTGACAGCAGGTGAGGGGTGGGGGGACCACAGACAAGGGAAGGTGGGCAGAGGACTGTCCCAGCCACTTCCGGGGGAGAAGCCAGCCACTTCCGGGGGGGGGGGCGCAGCACTCAACCCCACTGCGGGAACTCTGCAGGCCCGTAAGCGACCCGCAACTCAGTTACCCCGCAAGGAGCCAGGGAGCTGGGGTACAGATGCCCCACATCACCCCAGGGCCTGGCTGAGGGCTGACAAGGTGGCAGTGATGATGGTGATTGGCTCTGGCGGCAGCAAGAGAAAATCTACCCGCCTAAAAACGCAGGTGCTGGGATCTGGAAGCCAGCTGGTCAGCACTTGAGGAGGGACAGGGTAGAGGACGGCGGGGCCCCAGCAACAGGGCTTCGGGGCTGAGATTTATTGAGCTCTTATTAGATACACACTCCCCCGAGTGTTCTACACGCTTTTCTTTTCATCACGTCCCCGGAGGATGAGCACAACTGGCTCCACTTTACAAAGGAGGAGTCGGGGGCTCCCTGCTCTGTGTCCAAGGTCGACCAGCCTGTAACATGCAAAACTCAGAACTGACCACAGGCTTGTTTGGCTAGAATTCGGCTCCTTGATTTTTCTGTCTGCGTCTCAGAAGGCCCCGCGGCAGGGCCGGCTTCCTGGGCGTGTGACCTGCGCGTTCACACAGGGCTCTGGGCTCCGAAGGGTCCCCTGCTTGGTTCTGGGCTCTGCAATTTCACCCTCTTCAAACTATTTTTTGAACAAGGGGACCGGCATTTCCGTTTTGCGCTGGGCCACAAATGACAGAGCAGGTCCTGACTCAGGGCCGTTGCCCACCCAGCCTCTAATTTCTCTAAGAAACGCATCTCAAACCCTTAGCCACTCAAAACCTGACTGCCTGGACAGAAATTGGAAAATCCCCATCATATGGATGATAATCTTCCTCCCCAAAGTTACACCGACAATTAACAGGTGATAATGGTTTAACAGCACACTCCCAGCAACAAAGACAGGCCAAATTATTTCTCAATGGCCCTGGCTGTTTCTTTAATCTTCTCACTTCTTCTCTCTGTCGTGGCACAGCAGTTAATAACTTGCAATAAATCCAAGCAGCTGTGACTTGAAAGCGACCGAGGCCCAACCAAAAAACAGATCTATATTTTCTTTGAGGGGTGGCATCTAGGTTACCTGGGCCCAGCAAGGATTCCTCGATATTAAGGCTGTTCTTTTAAGACCCACACCGACATCTCTACAGTCTCACCCAGGGACTTGTATTTTTCCTTTTAATCACCTGCACCCACCCTTCTCCTCTAACCTTCCCAGCCGGCTTGCTCTTTAAAGCGCAGTGGCTGGATTATCAGACAGCGGTGATCACAAACGTGGCGTTGAGGGCAACAGTCGCAAAGCCTGAAGATGTGGTCCCCCCAAAGACCGTGTTCGAGTCCCATTCTGGGGCTGCAGCCATCGCCCGGGGTACCTGGACACCGACGTGCGCAATGTTGTGTGACTCCAGAGGACTTACTGAGGCCAAGAAGGCATCACGTACACCTCTGTGATTGCAATTGCCCCATCCGGCGAAGCCCTCTCTACTTGTTTCTTAACATTTATTTATTTTCGAGAGACAAACAGAGCATGAGCAGGGAAGGGGAAGAGAGAGGAGGAGACACAGAATGCGAAGCAGGCTCCAGGCTCCGAGCTGTCGGCACAGAGCCCGACGTGGGGCTCAAACTCACAAACTTCGAGATCATGCCCTGAGCTGAAAGTCGGACGCTTAACCGGCTGAGCCACCCAGGCGCCCCAGCCCTCTCTACTTACAGACTATGTGATACAAGCCAAGTCTGAGTTACTCCCGTCTGCCTGGCAGAGTGTATAAACGGGCCCCTTTATTCCCTCCAGCCGAACCCCGGAGAACACGAAAGGGCGTTCCCAAGGGACCACAGGCCCAGTCTCTCATCCCCAGTTCCAACATCAAAAAAGCTCAGAAAACTAAGTTTTTCTCGACTTATTTGATCAAAACCTGTCCTGAACGTGACTGCAGCCGATACTGTCTTTAAAGATCGCTTTATAAGGAATATTCCCACTTTTGCAGCAGAAGTATTAACGGTTTGACTACAAGGTCCCACCCCAGACCTCCAGGGCTATTCCATGATACAGAACACACGCACCATGTAGCGGTCCAAGATCCGAAAATTCCAAGTTCCACACCACATGCATTTCCTGGGGTTCGGCTAAACCCTTAACACAGCAACCACAGGGCACTCACAGCTCAGGGCATCCCGTCAGGCAGTCTCTCGTCCGAGAGAAGGGATGACACACACGGCTGGCTTGAAACCTGGGGAACTTCTCTGGTGGCATCTCAGACTGGCCCTGCACTCAGAAGGCTGGATACGGAGGGCAAGGAGAGCTGGGAAACAGAGGCAGGTCCCCGCTGGTAGGTCAAAGGTTCAATAAGCGAGGAAACTTACATCCAAGGCTTGTCTTGGGCACCACGAGACTCTGCGCCTGCCTAAGTCTTAAAAGCGTATAGAGGGGCCTCTGGGTGGCTCAGTCAGTTAAGCAGCCAACTCCTGATCTCAGCTCAGGTCATGAGCTCACGGTTTGTGAGCTCGAGCCCCGCATTGGTCTACCCACTGCCAGTGCCTGGAATTCTCTCTCTACCCCTCCCCCACTCATGCTGTCTCTGTCTCTTTCAAAATAAAGGTAAAAAAAAAGTGTACGTAGAGGCCTTAACTGAGTTCAGCCATGTACAATGTCCAGATGGCCACCTTGCTCTCTTAAGGCTGCATCTGTGAAATCGCTCTGCTGTGGGAACGCTGGACGAAATACACAGGGAAGGAGGCAGGAGTCTCCGATTGCCCGGGGCCATCTCGCAGGTCACCCTGTGGTCATGTCCCCCGGATGACCTCTACTGACACACACGCATAAATAAAGTATACAAAGTAGGACACCATCATTTCTGGTTTGGGGTGGGGGAGGGGGAGTGCTTCATGGAGCAAATATAATGGGACCAGGAGATGGCCTGGGAAGGGGAAAGTCAGTCCCAACCAGGCAAAGGCATGGAGGCCGGAAGCTGTAGGGAGATGTGGGACGAGGGAGGTCACTTTCAGAGAAGCCAAAGGTCTAAGGGAGAATAGGAAATGAAGCTGGAACGCCCACATGGGGGTGGGGGGCTTGAATGCCACACTGAGGCCAAGCTTGGCAGGGCCACTGGGGCCGTTTTCGGGAAATTAAATCCTGGCAAGGCTGCAAAGAGCCCAGAGTGGCCGAGTGGCCAGGAGGCAGCTTCTGGAATCCCATGGAAAAATGACTAAGCCGTGGCCCAGGCCGTGGCTGGCTGTTGGAGTCAGGGGGAGCACACGCTGGAAAGACGATAGAAGGAAAGGGGCCTAGGAAACATGGGCAACCCCGGGTCTCGGGCCACAGGAGCCGGACATTTGTGCTGCAGCTGGGTGGGCCAAGGCACCCACGGGTGGGCGCCACTCCCCTCGTCGTGAGCTCACGACTGGTGCACCTGTGGCGACCCCGCCGGCTGCGCCCGTCAGGGCTCAGTACCATCAGCAAGGCTTTTCTTCATTTGTATTTCTCTCCCGACTTAGCCAGTGAGGCCTAATTATTTAAATCTCAATTAATCTCCGTAAGGGTTCTTGCATGAGAAGTTTGTTTAATTACCTCCTTTAAACTCCCTGTTGCACATGGCCTTGTTTGGCTTATTGATCACTCGGCCTCCACACTTCTCCCTCGGGGCTGGCAGCTCAGTAGCTTAGAGGACATTCTTCAGCAGCACATCCGCAGGTTACCGAGCTCTTCCTGTTACTGCCCAGGGTGCACCCCGACAGAGGACGGGGCTCC
The DNA here is from genome assembly GCF_028018385.1 of Neofelis nebulosa. Lineage (NCBI taxonomy): Eukaryota > Metazoa > Chordata > Mammalia > Carnivora > Felidae > Neofelis > Neofelis nebulosa. The sequence continues at coordinate 11,485,779 of NC_080790.1, forward strand.
GGATAGCCATGTGGTAGAAAACGAGGTGGAGGGGCGCCCGGGGGGGCTCAGTCAGTCGAGAGTCCGACTTCAGCTCAGGTCATGATCTCGCGGTTCGGTTTGTGAGTTCGAGCCCCGCGCTGCGCTCGCTGCTGTCACCCTGTCAGCACAGAGCCTGTTTCAGATCCTCTGTCCCTCTCTCTCCGCTCCTCCCCTGCTTGCCCTCTCCCAAAAATAAATATTAGAGAAAAAAGAAAAGGAGGTAAGAGTCTCACCAGCAAAGGCCCCCACCTCCTGTAGCCATGAGCATCTCTGGCCAGCGCCAATGATCCGTGCGAGGCATTCCACGCCCCCTCATGCTGGCCAGACATAGGTCCGCCCTGTGTCTGTGCCCCCACGGACTCTCCCCACCACTCGGTGTGCCGCCTACCCTTTGCCCATGCGAATCCCTCCCTTCCTCCAGGGCCCCATTCATGCCCTACCGGCTCCAAAAGACCTCTCCTGCACACCCGCCTTCCCGTCACCTCCGTGTTCCCAGAGACTTGCTCAGCACCTGGACGGGCAAAGGGACCCCTGCTCCTTGGAGCTCGTTATGGACTGAATGCGTGTGCCTCCCCCCCCGCCCCACATTCACCTGTTCAAACTCTGGTCTGATGGCATAGGAGGTGGCCGCATGTCTACACAAGTCTGCCCTCTAACACTCAGGCCAGACTGCAGCATGCATGTCCAGAAGCTCCGAGAGATGAGTTCAGGAAGCCACCTCTGCCCTCTCACATGAAGGGGGAAAAGGTGTGGGGCGGGGAGGAGGAACTCAACGCTGAGCTCCCCAGGCAACAGGGAGCTTCTGAGGAATCTGAGGAGAGGGGACAAGGAGATTTGCACGCAGCAGGTTACAAAACAGTATGGCTGGGACCATTCCATTTTTTTGGTAGAAGTGTGTGTGTGTGTGTGTGTGTGTGCGCGCGTGCATGTATGTGTCTTTGTTAGCTGAATTCTAAAAATCAGCATATATAACTTTCACAACAGAGAGTGAAACAAATTCACTTCCTTTTCCAGCAGGTCCTATGTGCCTGTTTGAATGACTGCTGTTAAGAGCACAGAGTACCGTTTAGAAGAGACTTTCAGACTCGTCAACAAGATGTGTGTGTGATTGGAGCAAATCTTCCGCAGAATTGTGAGAAAACCACCTCCACACCCACTCCTCCTCTCACCTCCACACCTAACCCTCTACCCACCTCCACACCCACCCCTCTACCCACCTCCACACCCACTCCTCCTCTCACCTCCACACCTAACCCTCTACTCACCTCCACACCCACCCCTCTTCTCACCTCCACACCTAACCCTCTACCCACCTCCACACCCACCCCTCTACCCACCTCCACACCCACTCCTCCTCTCACCTCCACACCTAACCCTCTACCCACCTCCAACCCACCCCTCTTCTCACCTCCACACCCACCCCTCTTCTCACCTCCACACCTAACCCTCTACCCACCTCCACACCCACCCCTCTTCTCACCTCCACACCTAACCCTCTACCCACCTCCACACCCACCCCTCTACCCACCTCCACACCCACTCCTCCTCTCACCTCCACACCTAACCCTCTACTCACCTCCACACCTAACCCTCTACCCACCTCCACACCCACTCCTCCTCTCACCTCCACACCTAACCCTCTACCCACCTCCAACCCGCCCCTCTTCTCACCTCCACACCTAACCCTCTACCCACCTCCACACCCACCCTTCTTCTCACCTCCACACCTAACCCTCTACCCACCTCCACACCCACCCCTCTTCTCACCTCCACACCTAACCCTCTACCCACCTCCACACCCACCCCTCTTCTCACCTCCACACCTATCCCTCTACCCACCTCCACGCCCACCCCTCTTCTCACCTCTACACCTAACCCTCTACCCACCTCCACGCCCACCCCTCTTCTCACCTCCACACCCAACCCTCTACCCACCTCCACACCCACCCCTCTACCCACCTCCACACCCACTCCTCCTCTCACCTCCACACCTAACCCTCTACTCACCTCCACACCCACCCCTCTTCTCACCTCCACACCTAACCCTCTACCCACCTCCACACCCAGGCTCTACTCTTTATCACGCACATATGCAACATTCCTCTCCATGTCTCTCTCTTTCTCTGTTATGTACTGAATGTGTCCCCCCCTCCCCCCACCCCCACCCCAAATTTAAATGTTGAAATCCTAACCCTCAGAGCTGATGGTAGTAGGAGGTGTGCCTTTGGGAGGTAATTTAGGCCACACCTCCTACTACCATCACCAATTTAGGTAATGAGGGGGAGCCCTCAGGAATGGGATCAGTGTCCTTTAAAAAGGGACCTCAGGGAGCTCTTTTGCCTTCTGTCTGCCCCACGAGGACACAACGAAATGCGGGCAGTCTGTGACCTGCAAGAGGGTTCTACTGGAACCCAGCCTCATCTCGGCCTTGCAGCCTCCAGAACTGAGAGAAACACATGTCTGCTGTTTAAAGGCCGCCCAGTATGGTCCTTTGTCATAGCAGCCCTCCCTGACTCTCGCTAGGACTCTGGCTCTCCCCCTCACACGTCACACGTGCACACGCAAATCTCTAAGGTCCAAGAAGAGAACGTCCTAGAAGGTCAATATTCAGACGATCTCAAAAACAAGAATGGAGCACCTGAATGCAAGGATCCTGACTTCCGCTGGAGGCAGACATGCCTGTGAAGCAGACGGATGGAGACGTAAACACCGTGTTACCTATTGGACTCCAGGCTCACCTGGGGCTCAGAACTGGGGGGCTCTTCACTCTTCCATTCAAGTTGTCCCACCCCAGATCACACTGATGATGCTACTTAAATCATTTGCTTCTTTATGGCTTTTATATCTACCCCCTTTTTCTAATAGTCTATTTAAAGCTGGAAAATGAACCTCATTTTTTCTAAATGTAATCTGAGCAAATTTGCATGATACACGCAGTAACAAGTGGGTCCTGAATTATGTATGATCCTTCTAATGGGCCGGAGCTTGTTGGGAATGTGTGATCTTATAAACTACTGGGTTTGCTTTTTATGGCAAATTGAACACCATCCCCCCCCTCTTGCTTTACATATTCTCCTAATTAGGGGAGATAAAATAGATTTTAGACCTGAAAAAAGTGATTTCTTTCCAAGAGCCTACATTTGTATGGAAAATTAAGCTCAGTGCAGTCAGCTGCACCCTCTAATTTAGAGCTGTTGTCAGCATAAAGGATAATCATAAAAGATTTCCCCATCAGGAGCTCTTACGCAGTCGAGATCCTAAGGTGACATTTTCAAGTTAAGTAGGGGACCGTGAGCTGTGCTCGTGCGGGCGGCCTCAGAGACTTTGGGATGGGACTTGGATTTCACTAAGGAGGATCGATTTAAAGTTGTTCTACATGTGGCTTGTCTATTCCTCAGGAAGCAGAGTTAAGTTTGAAATTAATAATGATTGCTGCCCCTTATTGAACGCTGACAGCACGCCAGGAGAGGCGCTAACTGCTTTTGTGCTGTGGTCTTGGACAGGAGGCGGTTCGTTGATGGCACAAGGCCACTCAGCAGTGACGGAGAACCCCTGCTAGGGATTCCAGGGGATTCTGGAGTTGTAGTGGCCTTTCTTGCCCTTTTGTACAGGGGGAGAAGTAGGGTGGGTGAGGGTGGAGGGTGTGAAGAGGTGCGGGCACGGTGGGTGGAGGAAAGTCTATAATTATCCCGGAAGTATTGCATCATCATGAGCCTGGTAGTGGGGTCGCTTCTTTCTGCTTTCACCCCAAACAGGAAGACATTCTTTCAGAGACTTTAAAATCCCTTCCCCTCGCTACAGGCTATCAACACACCGACCCTGCGGAGAGACCACACACCAGCTGACTGGGTTCAAGAGAGAAAGCACCAGAACCCACCACCATTCTCAGGGTGAAAGAGGCACAAGCCTATCCTTTCCGGGGCCCATGGTGGGGGCCTGAAGGGAGAGGCTGACAGTCTGAAAGCAGTGGCTTAGCCTCCGGCCCCTCGAGAAGAGAGAGGAGGAAGAGGCCCCCTCCTGCAGCCTGCCTTTTCTGGCCTCGTTTTCAACCTGGGCAAGCCCTCCTGTCAGGGCGGCTGCCAGCGGGACTGTCTTCTCCTTCAGGAGGGACCCCATAACCACACAGATATGAACCCCAACAAGACAGTCACAGAACACAGTGGTATCAGCCAGGGGGTGGCAAACTGTCTCTGGGAAGGGCCACATAGTAGATATTTTTGGCTCTGTGGGCCATACCACAACCGTTCAGGTGCACCACTGCAGCAGGAAAGCAGCCATAGACAATATGTAGATAAACCAGTGTGGCTGTGGTTCCAATAAAACTTTATTTATAAAAGGAGGTAGTGGGCCGGATTTGGCCCACAAGCCAACCCCTGGTCTAGACATCCTGCATGTCTCAATGGTAAATAACATCACACCGAGTATACTAATGATCTAGCCATGCTGTTTATGGCCTCTTCTCTAGTAATAGGTGAAAACCTGCCTGTCTTTCTGTGACACATAGTATCTTGTCTTGATTGTCCGCTAAAAACTACTGTGAATAAGAACATTCATGTCCCCCGGGGCAAGCAACTCTTGCACAGAAGTCCATTCCACACTCAAGCAGAGCCACGGAACATCATAAGATGTGAGAAAAACACACCAGCTTCTTAGAACACGGCTCTGACTCGACAGTACCCTGCCATTTACAATTCCAAACAAAAGGACTTTTCTGAATCAAACATGTGCAGTCAGGTTAATGGCTCCTTCAGTTTTCCCCAAGAGCAAATGGAAGGAGGGTCTTCACTTTGCATTTCTGTAACAACCTGCAGAGACTTCTCTCAGGAATAAAAGCATCATCTTTGCCCAGGGGAATTCACCTCTCTACCCCTGGGAGGGGGGAAAGTGTGCTCATAGCTATTCATCAGGATTCCAGAAGAAGTCTCAGGATTCTAATGCCGCTACCCTGACAGACAATAAATGGGCCCAGGCCCTGGGGCAGAGCATGGGCCAGATTTGGGGCTGGAGGAGGTCACATCTGAGCTAAGATTGGAGGGTAGGCAGCAGTCAGGCAGGTGGAGGGAGAGAGAAGAGAGGCTCAGGTCGGGGAAACAGCAGAGGCAATTTCTCTCCTTGAGGAGAAAAAGAGCCCGGAACCTTCTAGAATCTCAAATAGGTTCAGTGAGGCTTGAGGGAGGAACTCAAGGGTGGTTCTGAAAAGGTAATTAGGGGTTGGGTGATGCGGGCTGGTGAAAGTCGAGTTATACGATGTTGGGAAGGGGGTCTGTGAAGCATTTTAAGCAGAGAGGTGATGTCATCACATTTCGCTATGGAAAGAACAGCGATCAGAATTCATGGAGCATTCTGCTCTGCACCAGAACCTGCGCTCCGCTTTTCACACACTATCCCGTTTACCCCTGGGAACAGCCTGGTGTAATGGCGAGGAGCACAGGGTCTAGAAGCCAATTCCGAGGCCGCACACCAGCAAGAGAACCGCAGGCTCCCGGTTCTCCTCTAACCTCAGACCTCAGAACGGAGCTGCAGGCCTTTTGTCTCCAAAACAATAGTTAACAAATGAAGAGATCAGCCCCCCCCCCCAGCCGCCCCAATATTCAGAAGATGCTCATTTCGTGGCTAATTTCTTCAGACTCAGAATGTATCACTTTTGTGCAGTTGCTGAAAGAGACCCCATCAAATCATAAAGAGAATTTATTCTATGAAGAGTAGGATAATTAAGACACATTAGTTAGCTCAGCGTGAAACAAAGAAGCCACTCAAAGAATTCACCTTTCCCTGGAAGAAAAAAGAGAAAGAGAAGGCAATCTTTTCTTTGCTCCCTTTTGCCTTCGAGATGCCAAACCTACTTTTCACATCTTAATTTTTCTGCTGATTTTTTGTTTGTTCTTGGAGGGTAGGAGGTGGGCGCTGTTTTTGCTCAAGTGCCCTGGCCTGGATTCCGGGAGCAAGGCCAGTGTAAGCTGCAAGACAATGAAGTAAGTTCTGCCTCTTTCGGAGGCTTCAACCACAGCATGACAGTGACCCCAGCTGTGCCTCTCCAATTTACTTTTTTCCTCTGAAATGTCACAAACACAGGCCATTATCATCTTTTTAAAAAGTCAGAGGCTTTTTAAAACTACCAGAACGCTGGGGGTGGACAGCAGTGTGCAATGCTTGGAAAGAGAAGGCAGAATGGAGATTGTGAGGGAGACTGAAGACCGTCTGATGTCCCCAGCAGGCCTGGCCCTTCTGCCTTGACTTCCAGAAAGCTCAGAGCTTGACCCTGTGTTTAAGTAGTGTAGGTATGATTTTAAGATAATAAGTGTGGTTTTAATGCGAGTTGCTGTGTGTTTTACTTTCTGCCTGTATGTGTGGTTTTTGATCTTCCGTGTGGGGTGTGTGTATGTGTGTGTGCATGCCGTATGGAAAGCCACCTCCAATCTCTAATTCTGTGGAATTAGGCAGGAAAGAGACATTTTAGAAACCAGGGAATCCTGCTGCGGTGACCATTTGTTAGCCCCATTTGTGAAACGGAAGCATGAGAGGAACCGTTCCCTGGAAACTGAGCGAGGGTCCTTGGCCCCCAAGCAGTCCTTCAGGACTAATATCAGGGCTATTAGAGTGCATGCCAGCTTGTGTTTTACAAGCCACAATAAACCTGCTCTTCTTTTTTTAACATTTATTCATTTTTGAGAGTGAGCAAGCAGAGGAGAGGCAGAGAAAGAGAGAGAGAGAGAGAGAGAGAGAGAGAGAGAGAGAGAGAGAGAGAGAATCCCAAGCAGGATCCACGCCATCAACACAGAGTCCAATGTGGGGCTCGAACCCACAAAGTATGAGATCATGACCTGAGCTGACATCTGACCTGAGTCAGACCCTTAACCGGCTGAGCCACTCAGGTGCCCCCCACCTGCCCTTCTTATAATGTCACTTTGACATTCTTCCCATGGAGAGGAGAGATCTGTTTCCCCTCCCGGAATCTGGTAGGTTTGTGGCTATGCTGGAAGGGATGCCATGTGGCTCCCGAGGTGAAGTCACGAAGGGTATATATGACTTCTGTTCAGCTCATTTTTGGACACTTGCTCCTGGAACCCAGCCACCACGCTGTGAAGCCCAGGGAGCCACATGGAGAGGCCACATGTAAGTGCCCTGACCCCCAGCCCTCGCAGAGCTCCCACCAACAGCTAGCCTCCACGTGAGATGAGGGATGGGTTTCCAGATAATTCTGCCTTCCAGCTGTCACATCACCCCAGTCTTCCAGTCTTCCCAGCTGGAGCCCCAGACAACATGGAGAAGAAACAGCCCTTCCTGCTATGACCTTCCCAAATACCTGACCACGGGACCCACGGGCGGAACACTCTGGGGGTTGTCTGACAATGCCTGTAACTGGCACACAGTGGAAGGGGAAGGGAGCGTGAAGTTTCTCAGCACTGTCCACCGTTACCACTTGGTGACCTCCAACAAGTCATTTCACCTCTAGGAGGCTCAGGGTTCTCATCTGCAAATGGGAATAATACCTCCCTCATGGGGACTTGTTCAGAATTTTGTATAGAAAATTTTGTACGGAAAAGCATTTGATAGATATCAGGAAGCACTGTTCAAAGAGGAAGAATTATTATCTTTAAATTTCAGAAATGTCACCAGTAAGCCAATGGCAAATTCAGCAGGAATCTTATATGACTGTGGGTGACAAGGCCGGATGGGGTCATTAGGACAGGGTGTCTCAGTCTCTCAACTTTTAACTGTGACCTAAAAGGTAGTCATGAGAATCCAGGAAGTGAAAGTGTACATGAAAAGCATTTAATGACATAGTCCTACTAACTAGCATTGTTTTGAGTATTAAGTTGTAGAACACGTTTACATTAAGGTTGAAAATAGAACATTTCTTAGGGAAGCCCACAAGTTTTCGCTTGTAGCCAGGAGTATACCCACCCCAGTAGGAGACTGGGGATTCTTCTCCAGGACAAATGTCCAGGGTCTGGCAATTTCGTAAGAGTTCAGTAAATGTGGACCATTGTTTCTGGTGCCATCTGACGCGGTTTTATTTCTGTGCAGAATATTTCTTTTGGAGGAAATCTCCCTCTTGGGGATTTCCTGGATCAATTGGCTAGCTCTTTTTTGGTCCTGATTTCTCCCTCCTCATTCCTTATTCCTTCCTCCCATTTCCTTATTTCCTCCCTCCTTATTTCTCTTTCTCACCCTCTCCCTCTGTAAGCCTCTCCAATTTGGAGTTGTGAGTTGGTACAACTCGCTATTGTGAACTTCCCTCTCTTCAGACTCATCTCCTGCCCGTAGAGTGTCATCTCTGAGCTCAACACTCCCCCGCGTGCGGGCGCAGTGAATCCCGGTGACTGGCGAGGTAGGGATCGCTGCTCCCATTTTACAGATGAGAACAGAAAGGCTCAGAGAGACTTGTGGTTTCATCCAGAATATACCACGAGAGAGGCATAGCTTGGATGGAAGCCCAGGCCTCTGACTTCACTGTTCTTTCCTCCCCATTCCAGCTAGGCTGAGGGCACGCCCCCCTCCTTAGTCCGCTTCTACCTCCAAGTTCTAGAGGCTTGGGATGACGTCACTGCATTTTAAGTAATTTCAATTAGCAGGAGGAGCGTCTGCAAGTTGGTTTTATGAAGGCTAGACTCATTTTGATACAGAACCAAGATATTTCATGCGTAATGTTGACATATCGTCGATTATCCACAGAGTCTGTTTTTTCATCACAAGCCCAAGGGTTCCCTTTACCAGATTACACTCTTTCCCCAACAAGAAAGGGGCTGGTGGGTACTGGAGAGGGTTCGTGTCCGACGTGACTGAGTCGGGCATCGCACAAACCCAGATGTTATTACATCTGGATGTTTGTTTGTTTGTTTTTCTTCCTGGAAAGAGAAATAACGAGCTCTTGAAATTCAAATTCCCATTGACTCTGAAGTCATGAACATATTTAAAACCAGTGTGAGGCTGTGACATTTACAATCACCGAATTCATGTCGGAGAATAAATCCGGAATCACCTACATATGGAATATCCATTCATCTCCAGCCATGTGTTGGGCTATGTATGCTTCAGCACTGAAAATATTCAGAAAAGGTGACAGGCTCGTGTTCGGGAGGTAACCACCCTCAACCGCCAGCCTCTAGACACTCAGCACATGCGCTAAAAATCAGGGGAACCCAGAGACACAGCAGCAGGGAGAACGGAACAGCGGAGAGAGACAGGGCCTGGCCGTTTGTCAGCTCCTACCTGAACGGGCGCACTTGGCTTTGCCTGGAGACACAGGTGTGTGGGCTGACCGCAGCAAAATGAATGTCACAGCCGGGACGGGCATGTGAGTTTCTCAGCCAGAAACGCATCCCCGTTAAAACCAGATGAGGCTCCCGCAGATGACGTCGGGAGCGCTCAGCCGCTACTGCCACAGAGGGACAATTTATTGAAGAGCTAAAGATGCTCACCTCGGCGAGGCTGACAGGCAAACACGTGAGGGACGCTTCACTGGCCACCTACCCTTCCGAAGAGACATCTGCCAGCCCTTGCTGTGTGAGTCATCCCGGGAGGCCTTGCTAAAAACTCCAAATACAGGTTTATTTATGCTGCTACCTCCCATTGTCTGGGGGGCGGGCTGTGAAAGCTTCCTGTCTTCCTCCTCTCCAGCCTCGTCCTCCTGTGTCTGGAGAGGGTGAGGAACCCACCATGGCCGGAAGTAAACACCCAGTGTCCAGATCTCTCGAGAGCACCTTTGTTTTACTTTCTGAACCCGTATCTGGCACACTGATGAGAAGAGCGAAAGCGCTGGAACTTCAGAAGAACCATTTCTCCACTTTTCTCATCGGTTTTATGCCTAGAGGCCAAGAAAAGGAAACCCAAGTATTCATCCCGCCCTCCCTCAGCAAGTAATTTTTGAGCACTAGTTCTGGGGAGCAAACAAAGTGAGCCACAGATTACCTCCACACAGCTTCCTCCGCTGAAATGTGCGCATGGTGGTTTTCTGCTTTCAGAGTGTGTCTTGTCACCTCAAAGAGAGCGGAAGCTTCCGGAAGCCCACCGTTGTCTACTCCTTCGGGCCCCCCCGCAGAGCTTGGCCACGTGTTCAGCACCCTTCTAGGATTCCTTATCTCACTTAAGGCCACAGCCACCCTGTGAAGTCAGTTAGGACCCTCGTTTTACAAATGGGGAATCTGAGCCTGGGGAGCCAGTGGTTCTGCAATGGACCGATGTTTGTGACGCTCTGGTCCAGGCCTCTGAGCCCAGACTGTGCACTGTGTTCATACCGCAAGGCAAGGAAGACACAACGCTGATGAACGGAGTGAAGTTTTGATCCCGAGGCTCTTATAGTTTAATGGGCGAGTCAACTGAACATCAGGAGGAGGACTGAAGTTGGGAGAAGCCCAAAGAACTTAAGAATAAGGGTAAGGGGAGGGCACCTGGGTGGCTCAGTTGGTTAAGTGTCCGACTTCAGCTCAGGTCATGATCAATCCGCTCTTGGGCTCGAGGCCCACGTTGGGCTCTGTGCTGACAGCTCGGAGCCTGGAGCCTGCTTCGGATTCTGTGTCTCCCTCTCTCTCTCTGCCCCTCCCCCGCTCACACTCTGTCGCTCTCTCCCTCAAAACTAAACAAACATTTAAAAAAAATTTTTTTAAGGTAAGGCGGGGTGCCTGGGTGGCTGAGTCGGTTAAGCATCCGACTTTTGACTTCCACTCGGGTCGTGACCTGACAGTTCCTGGGATGGAGCCCCGCTTTGGGCTCCACACTGAGCCTGCTTAGGATTCTCTCTCTCCCTCTCTCTCTGCCCCTCCCCCTGCTCATGCTCACGCTCTCTCTCAAAATAAATGAATAAACTTAAAAAAACAAAAAAGAATATGGGTAAGTCTGGGAGCTAAGGTCATTGGCTCAACGCTCCATCCAGGGGCCTTGTCTTGCCACTGGGGCCACAAGGACCGCGTCTGCTTCTCTGCAGCCCGTCAGAGGTTTGCCAGTGGTGGCTCTGTCCCTCCAGCTGCCCTTGGTCGGACCGTCATGTCTTTCACTGCCTGGCCCCGGGGCTCCCATGCTCACTCTCCCACACTTGGGCACACATGACACCATAACATGCATTCCACACACCAGGCAGTGTGGCTTCGGGCCAGGAGAGCCCCTCTACCCCAGCTGCCTTGACAAAACTTCCAGAGCCGTGTGCACCAAGGCGATTTCCAGAACTCATCCCAGGAAAGCCTGTCACAGACCCAACTGTCAAAAACGTCACTGCCTCAGAACTCCTGGCAATCTCCGAATCTAGTTAAAGAAAGGTAAGATTTGTTTACTAATGGAATGACTTCTGTGTTTTACCCGTTTTATTACCGACTCAACTAGGATTCCATTCAGAAAGCCTATATTGAGCAAATGCCCTGGGTGGGGCAGGGTGCAGGCGCTGTGGCAGACGGGAGGCCAGGACACAAGCCTGGCCCTCCAGAGTCCCCCCCCCCCCCCCAAGGCAGAGGCTCACTGTGCGGCCATGACACAACACGTCCCAGCAGCCCACGGCTGCTGGCTTTGCTTCCTGTGTATTCATTGTTTAATAAAGGCAGTAGAACAGGGAAAAGTAGGGGGCTTGCAGTCAGCCAGCTTCCCGACTAGGGCCTGACACGGCCTGATTCCTCAGAACACACTGGAGACTGTTGCCCTCTCTCCGCGTAGTCAAGGCAGCTCTGTGCCCTGCCTGTACCCATCACCTCCCGTATCCGTAGCCCGGAAACACAGGGCGGTTGCTGGGATGTTGAGAGACATAATTATCACATCACTTCATGAGCGAATTAGGAGCAAACAACTCATTTCCTGGGTCTCCTGTCAAGTTTAAATACAAGACAGCAGCCTCAGACCGGGAGAAATCTGGCAGATCTTACCTGGGGCCCGAAGCTACACTAAATACCGACTTTGAAAAAGAATGAAAAAGGCAGAGGTGAAGGTGCGTGTTTCCAGACTCCTGGCGCCCAGCTCTGTGCCAGGGGCGGGAGGGGTGGCAAGGACCCTCATGCCTGCTCTCTGTGCCCCTGGGAACCAGCCTGAGGTGGGGGACTAACATGACACAACCGGAGACCCTCACTGTGTGGTGCCGCGCTCCAGGGACTCAGGGGGCGGACAGACTCAGGTCCTGCCACTGAGGAGTCCCTGTGTAGTAACGGACATGCAGATGTCCGTGGTGACTACGGTCCCCGCCACGAAGACCCAGGTTGGGGGAAGGTGAGTGGCAGGGCCCTAAACCCAGTCTGGGGGTATCCAGACAAGCTCCCAGCAGGTGAAACATCACCTCAATTCTGGAGAACAAGACAGAGACGAAGAGGAAAACATTCCAGGTCTAGGGCAACACTTACGAGTACAGGACTGGGGACATGTTCAGGCAAGGGGGGGCTGGAGGTTTACCGGACGTGGGGTCTCACCTGATCCTGAGAAGCCACACAGGATTAGCCCAGGAGAGGACGCTTGACTTGTGTGAGCCCTGGGGCTGCAGCTCCACGGGACAGCAGCGGCTGAGGCCTCCCTCACACCTGTAACCGCAGCCTCAGCAGGATGGCAAGACGGCTGAAATCCTGGCCTCATCACAACCGATGGGAGATATACAGAAAAGAAAGAATTAAGAATAAGAATACCTGGAGCCTAGAGATTTGAGATGTATTTCCTTATGTAAGTTCACAGCAATCAGATGAAATGACCCAGAGAGAACCTCCAATAGCTAATCTTCCCATTGTAGGAAAGAGAAAACCTTCTTAGATCCCAAGCTCTGTGGCCCATCAGTATGGTTTCCTGAGCGTGGGAGATGAACCTTGTATCAAGCATTTTGGTTTATAGCCGGGAGCGTTTGCCTGGATGGTCCCTGGTAAGCAACTTACATCCAGCTTGCCCTAAACCCCTGCTCTAGGAAGCCCTCCTCACTTACCGAACCCCTTGATCCTTTAGGGTGGACTAGAGCCACAAACTTTAATCCTAAGGTTCTAAGACTACTCATTAGGCCTTGTTGGAGGGGGGTCAGGGGCACGGGCTTTCTCAGAGCCAAGCCCATCAAAATCACTGCACACAGCCTTGGGCAGGACTCTCTATAACTGTCTATAAGATGAAGCAGGGCAGGCAGCTGAGTGGGGTGTGGGAGCTCAGAGGGCATGCACGGGGTACAGGGGAAAGGACAAGGGAACAAGAATCAGACAGGTCTGGGTTCAAGGTCCAATCCCTCCAGCTTACAAGCTACATACCTGCCGGAAGTCAGGTGACCTCTTGGGGTCTCAGTTTCCTCCTATGTCAGCTGTCAGATAGCATCCGAACTCTTATCAGGAGGTAAAAGCTTTGTATTATAGCCAGAAGACAGTGTCAAAATCTGGTCAGTTCCCAGGACCCTAGAGCACGGGGACAGTCTTGTGTAGATGTTAACTTTACTGACCAAAGGCCCTGAACAGGCTGAAAGGCCATGAGCCAGGTTCACAGAACAGGAGTCAGCAGCCTGGTGCCCAAACCCCTGCTAACAGAATCTCCCCTGAGGAGGACCCAGGAGGCTACTGGCTCCAGAGCGAGGAGGAGCAAATCCGATTCTCCAATGAGTCTGAACGAAGAGATGTCCACCCCAGTGAGTCTGCAGCTGAGCCAAATATCATGCACCAGAACGAGAGTGAGGCCTTCCCCACTAGCTCTCCCTTGGCTCCACAAGATCCAAGTTTTTGGCAGTTCTCTTCTTTTTAAATATTTTTTTTATTTGAGAGAGAGAGAGAGAGAGAGAGAGAGAGAGAGAGAGAGAGAGAGAGCGCGCGCTGGGGAGAGGGGCAGAGGGAAAGAGAGAATCTGAAGCAGGCCCTATGCTCAGTTCAGAGCCCAATGCAGGACTCAATCTCACGACCCTGGGATTGTGACCTGAGCTGAAATCAAGAGTTGGACGCTCAGCTCACTGAGCCTGCCGGGCACCCCCCTGGCAGGCCTCTTCTGAGGCACCCTGGAGTGTGTCTGTTCTAACAAAGGGTCCTGCTAGTTATGTTTTGCTAAAAAAATTATGTTTTGCTGAGTAAATCTGAGGATCTAATTGGCTTTATTAAGAGATTCATGAAGCGGACGGCTTTCCCTCCAGCAAGCAGATGGGAGCTCCACAGAGGGGCACCAATGGATGGTTTTCATAGGGAGGAGGGCAGGGTGTGAAGGGATTAGCGAAAGAAAAGAGGGTTCCAGGCAACATCACCTTCCCTGAAGGGGAAGGGAAGGGGGTCTTTTGGGGGGATCGCCTCATCTTCCTTCAGAGGATGGAGAGAGCCCACAAGACAGATTACCTCATGCCAACCAGAAAATTCCAGATTGACTGGCTTAAAATTTCTTGCCTGGAGAGGTTGAGACTGCAATTAAGTCTTGCTTTGCTGTCCTGGGGGTCAAGTGACTCCATCTTGGGCCTGTGGCTTTCTTTCTAACAATTTATAGCCAGAAAAGCATTTCCTTCTGAGCCGGGTCCAGTCAGCTACAAGAGAGTGGGCCCCTTCCAGCTCCTCCCTTCCTGTCCAACCTCGCCCACCAGAACCGTCTTTATTGAAGCAAAGGCATGAGGGACAGAAGTCAGGGTTGAGATCCGCAGCCAGTTGGGACGGAATACATGAAACACGGTTAAAGGGAGTTTCTAGGCTCACACAGGTTATAGAGCAAGACTGAAAAAACCTTGCCAGGATTTTTCAGAGCCACTTCAGGTAAGAAAAAGTATGGAGAATGATTTCTGAAAGCGAGGGCAGATAGGAATTCAGAAGCTCCAGCCCAGTTAGCTCGATGTCAATTCTGGGCAGAAACCTGTTGATGGGGATCAGCCAGATGCGTGAGTTTGGTCGGTGACACTGACATTGCCCGTCTCACTTTAGAAATGTGCTATGGGGGGCGCCTGGGTGGCTCAGTCGGTTAAGCGGCCGACTTCGGCTCAGGTCACGATCTCGCGGTCTGTGAGTTCGAGCCCGGCGTCGGGCTCTGTGCTGACGGCTCAGAGCCTGGAGCCTGTTTCAGATTCTGTGTCTCCCTCTCTCTCTCTCTGACCCTCCCCCGTTCATGCTCTCTCTCTGTCTCAAAAATAAATAAATGTTAAAAAAAAAAAAAAAGAAAGAAAGAAATGTGCTATGGGCAGAGTCCAGCTTCTTTCACCCAAATACTTGGTAAAATGCTTTTTTCTAAGCAAGATGAGGAAGGAGAAACTGCATAATGGGCGTTGAGGTAGCCATTCACAGCATGGAGCTGTCCCTTTGGAAGCCACTTCGTGGGAGACCTGACCCACTGGTTGCTTTTGCATGGAAATCCACGAGCGGATTTTATATGGTGGCAACTTTTGCCTCAACTTGGCAACAATCAGAGCTGTTCAATAATACACTGACATCCTCCGAGAGAGAGCTCCCCGTCACAAAAGGTATTCAACTAACATATTAACATCTGCTAGCATGGCTCTTAGAGGCGCACACAGTGTTGGGGTACAGAACGAAAAGACCCAAACGCCAGGATTTACTTGGCCAATCACCACCTCCGTGACCTTGGGAAATTCACTTAACCGTTCGAACTCCCGGCCAACTCTTATGTAAAATGAAGATAGTTTTTTATAGGGAGGCTGTGAGTTCCAGGAGATGGTAAGTCATAAATTAAACGAGATAATGTCCATAAAAGCATTTTATAAACTAAAAAATGCTGTACTGATGTGTGTTATCATTAAGATTTTAGGGGCTTGGAAATACAGGACTCCTGAGGCTGTTAGCATTTGGTACAGATTGCAGCATTTGGTGCTGGCGCTCTGAAGCCTGGATAGAAATAAAGTGCCGTGGAGCAGATCACGCCAGCTCTGGCATGTGGTGAGCAGATTATTACTCAAACTTCTCATTCAGTCGTAATGATTATTTTAAAGCATCAAGGCCAGGCTAGTTATATCGGCTTGCAAGTTGGCATATTTTTATCTTGGTCTATTCCAAGTTCGAAAAATGATATATTGGGTATGCTCTAGGTCCAGCGACAGTCCAAGAAATCCCCTACCTAATTAAAGAGGTTGACAGATGGAAAGGAGTTCGGGACACGGTATCCCCAGCTCACTACTGGGCTTGGAGCTAGGTTGCCGGCTGTGCACGGAGTCTCTGTGGGGAGAAGAATGCCGGGCTGGACAGGGTGGCTTTCCTCCTTCTGTCTCGCTGGGGCTACACAGGCACTGCGTCCGGGGTCGGCTTCTCGGCCGTGACTTCTGGCAACCGGCCTCAGTTCCACCGAGAGATTCCAGTTGGGAGAGTCGGGTGCTGGCATCTGGGGCCATGAATCCTCTTGATCCTCACTTGCTGTGTACCGTCTTTCTGGTAGAAAGGCCGTTCGGCGAGAACTTGTTGAACAACTGCTCTACCCAGCAAAGCTTTTGTCTCTTCTGAATAAGACTTGAGCGCGGTCTTGTCCCAACTCAGCACCTTCTAGCCCTAAGAGCCACCAGAAGTGAGAACGGAGTCACCAGCTGACCCTGCACTATTGTCCTTCTGTTCCCCTGGGTTCTAGCCCTTCACCTGTGGACGCCATGAAGGAACCAGGCCGGGGAGGCAGGTGAATTCCAGTGACCCAGTCTATCTGGTGGTGGAGCTAGGGAGAAAACACTTCAACAGAAGACGTTCCTTCCATTCTCAGGGATCCCCACGCTAAAGGATGGCTGAACTGGGTGATTCCTGAGGATGTTTCCAGCGCTCTAAGCTATCGCACATTTGCTGCTGAAGAATTACATTTCTAAAATATCATAATACGATATAGCAGAGAAGCACCAGCTTGGGGGGCTGTCACTTGACTGGCTGAATATCCTTGGGCCAGCACTTGGTGTCTCTCATATTCCATTTTCCACCAAAAAAAGAGGATGAAACTCTTTGACTCCCAGAATGAACTCAAGTTCTAGAGGAAAACAGGTATGTCAAGCCCTTAAAAGCTTGAATTGCACCTAGTAGGGGCTCAATAACTCCTTATTTGTTCCTGTCCCCTTTATCTCCGACAGGGATGGACAGCATTTTTTTTTTTTCTTTAAGAAAGTGATGACTGGGGCGCCTGGGTGGCTCAGTCGGTTGAGCGTCCGACTTCGGCTCAGGTCATGATCTCGCGGTTCGTGAGTTCGAGCCCCGCGTCGGGCTCTGGGCTGATGGCTCAGAACCTGGAGCCTGCTTCTGATTCTGTGTCTCCCTCTCTCTCTGCCCCTCCCCCATTCATGCTTTGTCTCTCTCTGTCCCAAAAATAAATAAACGTTAAAAAAAAAAAATTTAAAAAAAAAAAAAAAAAGAAAGTGAGGACTCCTTTGTCTGGAGGCCTGACAGATAATGTGACAGGAAAGAGGGGAGCTGGAAGGACCAAAGTCAAGTGAGAGAGATCGAGGCTCCCGTCTCCTCCACGGTGGGGTGTTTCTAAGACTACGAACCCCTGGCGGCTGCGGGGGGGGGGCTCCCTTCCCACACTCCATGTAAGTCCCCGGGGGGCTGGTGCCATTTCCTGGTGGCTTCGAGCGGCACTAGATGCCCCTTTCCTGAACCCAGGAGCAGGCAACGTCCCACCACGACTCCAGACGGCAGGGCCACCCACTTCCAAGCTGGGCCGTGTTCCGGACGCTGCATTTTATGGCACGGTATTCGCAAGGCTCTGCATTTCTTGACGCAGTAAATCTTCCTTCTTCTTCCTGCAGAAGGAATTGTCATACGCGCATAAAAGTGACTGTAGGAGAAGTTTTAGGCGTCCCTCTGCCCCTTTCCCACCGTGTAAGCATTCCTGCAGATCCCAGCTTGGTCGCCCAGATGGTCTATGAGAAGAAATCCACAGCAACCCATCACCGGGCGTTTCTTCCTGCCAAGACGCACAGAAGGTTTATGTTTCACGATGGAAAGGTAAGTATCTCGAACAAGGCAGAATCCAGGGTAATAAAAGCTCCTTTTATTTCATATTCTCTTTCGCAGTGGTGGGTTTTATTCTGAATCTCACTAGACGCTTGACAAGCATAAAAAGCAACCGTTTCCTGCCTTAAAAATGTTGCCTTCTGAGGTCTTTTTGTTCCCTTGAACCCAGCCAGCCTCGGTTCTCCATGGGAGGGCGGAGATGCTGAGAAGGATACCATTGTTTGCACCGGAATAGCAGCTGTGTGGGGTGGGGGTGGGGTGGGACCTCTCCCACAGGCAGGGCGACAGGTGCCCTGGCAGAGGGTGGTGTGGGGCTGGGTTGGCAAAGCTTGTTTCTTTTCCTCAGGTATCTGTGTGTGAAGCTAACCCGTGTGACTGCCGCAGCCTTCTTTCCGTGCACGGGCCCTGTGCCGGGCACACACTCTACATACCGGATGCAATGCTGGTGCTTCCAGTTCTGTATCCAGCCATTTGCGTCACCCTCAGAAAGGTTCTCATCCACTGTTGCTGGATTTCAGACAACCCAGAGAAAGCCATGGGCGTCTTCCTCCTCTCTCTCTCTTACACACACGGAGTAACAACGCATGCAATTTCGTGGATTCCCTGGGCCCCCTTCATGAAGCCCATCCATTAACCCACAGGTTACTGGATCTCCGAGCTAAGAAGTTTGCTCTAATTTGTGTCCTATCTGGGAAGTAGCCTCCAAAGGCATCTTTCCCCCTTGAGTGTGAGCTCTGTGGGAGCAAGGTCACCTCACATTCAGCTCCGCGTTCCCCACAGCCCATTAACCCAGGACCAAAGTGACAATGAGAGATAGATTCCAGGTCCAAGTCAGCAAGGGCATTAGGACTCACCAGATGACTCTGCTTAATCCGTGACTGAAAGAGATTCTGCCCACCGAGCAGAGGGTAGAACGATAGCACAGCTTAGGCAGAAGCCTCTTTCTCGGCAAACCCTCCCCCCCCGCCCCAGATCTGGGGCCGTGCTCCCCAGTCCTCTGCAGCGGCCAGCGTCTGCTCCAAGCACCTTCACAGCAAGCCCCCCCCTCCTTGCGTCTGCTTGCGGGGACCACGTCGTCATCACCCAGAGGCCCCCTCCTAGGGCGACTATGGTACTGATCCGGCCCGAGTTGAACAGGCCATGACGCTCACGTGTCTTTTTCCACCAGAAGCAAGATATCTAAGTATTTCACAGAAAGCTTCATCGAGCCCATTTTTTGACCCTAGAGATGAGAGCCGGTCTGTGAGTGTCACTTGGATAAGCCAAGGTGGTCGTGACGACTGTGGGAGGCCCAGGGAACAGAGGCAGGGATCTGGATGGAAATAGCCAGTTTCCATCTCCACCCTTCTGTTTAGAGGCAAGGTGACCCTGTCCTCACCTCCGTTTGCTCATCTGGAAAGTGGGGATGACAGTACTTCCCTCGCACTGTTGTTTTGAGAATCCAAGGCTGGGGATGGGCCTTGATGATACCTGTGGAGAGGGCTGTACGGGAAGAACATGAAGAGCGCCACCCTGAGTGCACAGCCCCAGCCTCTCCGCACACCCAGCGGGCAGGGGCACCCCGCCTGCCAGGTCATCCCACAGGGTGGGGGACCTGAGCCACGGCACTGATTCCGGAGACCCGATCCCTGGGGACAGGACTTCTCCAGGTCTCCTCCTCCGGGACCAAGAGTGCTGACCTTACCTAGCAATTACCCTTCCCTGGTAAAGCTCTCCGGCTCCCACAACTCGAAGCCCCGCAGTTAACAGCCGACGAGAAGCTAATAAGCCCCGAGCAGTGAAGAGCCCGGCAGCCAGCGGATCCTGTTGCCATGGCAACTCCTGCAGGTGTTCCTGAAAGGAAGGACGAGAAGAAGGGGTTCGGGTTGCCTTTCGCTCCCTTTCCGAAAATCTAACAGTAAGAAAGGTCACCAGGTGAGAGAGGCCTCCTCGCGTGGGCAGCAGACACAAAGGCCCTCGCCCGGGGCTGCACGGCTAGTAACCCGCACGGAGCGCCGCCATCAAATCCGCTCTTCCCCGCTCCGCCCGGGCTGCCGTCGCCGGGAGTTGGGGAGACTGTCTCTGCCGCCCAGGCCTCCCACCTTCTTGTCTAGGTCTGCAGACACCTGTTCCCTCCCGTTCCCTGTCGCCATCCAAAGGAGATCTCAAGTAGGACAGCTGCTGGGCCCCAGGTCCCCACCCCTGCCCTGGATGAAGGGGGCTCCCTTTCCTCCTGGTGTCCCAGCCATTAAGACTAAGCCCACCAGGGGCTACAGGTGGCTGGTGAGCCCTGCCTTGTGGAAAAGGACCAGACAGAGAAACCCGCAGGCAGGGAAACTCACAGAGGGTTGGTAAAAATAAGAGGGGCTCTTGTCGCATCTGAGCCCCTAGATCTGGTGTTCCCAGAGGTCCCCTACACCCTGCCCCTTCTGTGGTTGGTTACGGGAGCAAACAGTCGCCCCTCCCATTGCTCTGAGTTGTGCTCTGTTAATAGCACAGCTCCCATCCCCCACATCCTCTAAGGCTGTGGAGACCTCAGCTTGGTGCGGGGACAGTCACCGTGCCTTTCTGCTAGATCTTCCGTCTCCTGCTTCTGGCACCTGAAAGCTTCCACCCCAGGGAAAGGCTTAGAAGGAGCATCAGGAACAAGGAGGGAAGAAATCGGGGCTGGGGCTGCCTCTGGGGAATGCCTTTCCACATCCCTAAAATACCCTGCAGGTAGCCAATCACCTGCAGGGGATACGAGCAACATCACGAAGTCTGGGGAACCAGGAGGTGATTTCGGTGCAGAGAGCTCTAACACTCACAGCAGGGGGACCTCACCTCTATGTGCCTCAGTTTCCTCATCTGTAACAACACCCACCTCACAGAGTTGTAAGGATGGAAGCTGAAGAATGGAGATGATGCACAGAGTGCCAGAGTTTGGGCAGGATGTACACGGGTGCCTAAGCCCTGCCCCGCACCATCCCCCCCCCCCAGCACTTACTATAATCAACAAGGAAAAACAAGGGAGGGGGATGGTACCCCAGACCTCAGACCAGAGAAGTCCAGCCACCTGTTGCAGACTTAGAGGAGTAGCAGCTTGTTACAGAGCAGATGGGACCGGATTGAAGGAATGTGGTAAACACGACTCTCAGTCCCTCAGCCCTCCACAAAATCCATGCAGGCTCCCAGGAGGTGGTGGAGGATGCTGGCAGAAACTCACCGAGCCCTTGGGAAGACAGCACTGAGTGCTGGAGGTGAGGGAGGGCCACGCAGAAGCCCCTCACAGAGTCAGGAGTTGCTCTCGGACAGTGGGGGAAACACCAGGAACTAGAAGTTAATGACGGATGTCTACGGACGTCACAGACACAACTCCTAAGCAACTTTAACCAACCCGCAGCAGCAGCAGGTCAGAAATGAGTGGGAATGCGAACACGATAAATCAAAACTTAGAAGATGAGGCCAAAGTGACCTTTCAAGCACCCAAAACACCCCAACGAACTTCAGCTTGCCTAATCGAGAAAGAGGAGAAAACCCTAACGCACAAAATCAGAAATGATAAATTGTATATAACAAAAAAATACAGACACAGAAGACAAGATCTTTTTATAATTTTAGGCTATTATCTTAAATCTAGAGAAACAGGCGATTTTTGAGAAAAATACTAATTTACCCCCCAACTGAGTCAAGGAGTAGAAAATGACTCTGAAAAGACTGATCACCATAAAAAAAAAAAAAAAAAAAAAAAAAAAAAACAAGAAAAAAGAAACAACTGAAAATGTTGTCAAAGAATTAACTCCATAAAAGATACTAAGTCTCAATGGTTTTGAGTGAGTTCTTCCAAACTTTTAAGATTCAGTTAATACTCACGCTAGGTCACTGACTTTAAAGCGTTAAAAATACTTTTCATTTTATAAAGCCAGATTTAGTTCATCTAAAATCTCAGACCTTGATAAAGACAATCTGGATGTGCACAAACACTACAAGCGAGTCTCATCTATTATGAAAAAATGTACACCTTTCACATAAAATACTGTGGTTGCACCCAGTGCTAGAGCAAACAGATGATTCACTAGAATCCCCAATTAGCTCTTATCGAAGAAATGCAAAGAATTTGAAAATAGGCAGAAAATGCAAGGTTTCATAGTAGGAGAGTTACCAGTTCAGCTCTTCAATTGATCAAAGAAAAAAAATTAGTAAGATTATTCTATGTTGAAATACATTTGATAAAATCAATATACAACCATTTCTGACTTAGAAAACAAAAGCAAAAAACAAAAACACCTTTAATGTTTTAAAAGGATTCCTCTAGGAGTAGAAGAGCTCTCCCTTCCCGTGACGGAGGTAAAACCCAACTGTCTTTTGAGCTGACGGCCAGTCTTTTTCCCGGGGCCCAGGTTCCTCGCCCTCCCTGGCAGTCCACCTCCTCCCCCTCCCTCCAGCCTCTGCCCCTCCAAGTGGGAATGGGTCTGCAGGTCAGAGGCCACCTTTTCAAGGGGGGGTTGAGGACTCTCGTCTGCAACTTGTAGGCCTGTGCTCCCAGGATTCATTCACGGTGGGGACTCCTACCGCTGGTACACTTCCAGATCACCAGCAAGCTCTCTTTCTGGGATTTATCCTGGCTCCCCTGGGGCATAAGCCCTCCAGACAGAATCCAGAATGTTTCCCCCTGCAGACATTTGCCACGGAATAATATTACAATCTGGAATAGATGAAGGCGGTGAACACGACGTTATGACCACTGCTCAACACCCCCCCACCCACCCCAGCCCTACTCCCAGCTCACTGTAGGCATTTCCACCCGATGGAAGAAGGCTCCACTTTAAAAAGGAGGGAGATTCTGAAATATGCTGCCACACGGAAGAACCTGGAGGACATCATGCTGAGCGAAATAAGCCAGTCACCAAAAGGCAGATAGTATGTGATGCCACTCATGTGAGGTTCCTAGAATAACCCAATCTATGGAGACAGAAAGTAGAAGGGTAGTTGCCGGCTGGGCAGACGGGGAGACGGGGAGTTGTTGTTTAATGGAGTTTGTTTTGCCAGATGAGACTACCGTGGACAGTAGTTGCACGACAACGTGAATCCACTTAACGTTACTGAACTGTGCACTTAGAAATGCTTAAGGTGGCTAATGGTTTTGTTTGTTTGTTTTTACCATAACTAAACACACACCCTGCTGCTGCTGTCAGTGCTACTTGGGACATGGGAGTCAAGTAGGAGTTTGAGGCTCCTGTCACCTACTGGCTGCGTGATTTGGGGACACTGTTTAAGCGGTGAGGCTCACATTGCTCTGTAAAATGCATTTTAAAATGATATTATCCAGGGGCACCTGGGTGGCTCAGTCGGTTGAGTGTCCTACTCTTGGTTTCGGCTCAGGTCATGATCTCACAGTATTGTGAGTTCAAGCCCTGCGTTGGACTCTGCACTAGCAGCACGGAATCTGCTTGGGATTCTCTGTCTCCCTCTCTGCCCCTCCCCAGCCCATGTCATCTCTATCTCCTTCAAAATAAATAAACTTTAAAAAGAAATGATAATATCTAGCATCAAGCTTGCTGTGGAGATTACTTACAAAGGATGTTGCACATTACAAGAAAGTCACCAATCCAAACATGATGTAAATAAAAGGCTTTGATTATCATGCTAGGGAGCTTATCTTGTAGAGCACAGAGAGCCACTGGAGGCTTTAAGTTGGGGGATGACAAGATTTGCTCTGTTTTAGAAAGATGGCTCTGCTGTTTCTGATTCTGTGTCTCCCTCTCTCTCTCTGCCCCTCCCCCGTTCATGCTCTGTCTCTCTCTGTCCCAAAAATAAATAAAAAACGTTGAAAAAAAAAATTAAAAAAAAAAAAAAAAAAAAAGAAAGATGGCTCTGCTGGTTGTGAAAAGGGTCCCTGAAGTAGTGAGATTGGAGGTAAGGACACTGGCTACCCTAGTGTGGGATCCAGGTGACGATGGGGGTCTCCGTGCCCACTGCACTAGAGACAGCAGCTTAGGGAAACATTCAGGGAGTTTGCCCAACACATGTGGGCAAAGGTGTGAGAGAAAGGAGGGCTCAGTGGTGCTCACTCGAGCATCACAGCAAGGTCCCCTGCAAAGGGAGATGCCAGGCATGTCCAGGGGATACAGCAGAGGGCTCAGGAGGCACCCTATGCCCGGGATGAACGGTGGGGCAACCTTCAGGCAGAGGCTGGGCCACCTGTCAAAGGCACCGAGCAAGGAAAGAGTCCCGGCGGGGGGGGGGGGGGGGGGGGGTGGCGCTGGGAGGCTGCAGCAGGGGACCTCCAGAGATCCCTCCCACCCACAGAGCTGATTTCCTGCTCCCTCACAGAGAAACCAATCTCATCCCATCTACTCTAAGGTATTTCCACCAACTGTGCGCGTTTACTGGGAATTAGGTCTCCAAATGGGAACATCCCTCTTCTGGGTCAGGAGGATAAAAACGTCCACTCCAGTAAGAAGTTAGGGCTCAGAGGACTTCTCTTTCGCCTAACAGATCCTGGATACATTTTGGATCATCTCCTCTACACAAGGAGACCTTCTGGCTGTGGTCGACCCCTTGGTTCAAAGTGCGTGGCCACAGAGATATTAACAGGACATGCGACGCCGGGACTCTCCAGGAGTGTAGAGTCACACAGAAGGTAGGCTCTGGAATCAGACTGGTGTGACCGGCCCTGACCCTCTCTGTTCGGGCGACCTTGGGCAGGTCAGTTAGCACCTCTGAATTCCTCTTCTCGTACATAAACGGGAGACGGTACCTACTTGCCTTGCCGGAGTGGTTCATGGAGAGGAGACCTTGCGCTACACGGGTGCTCAATAAATTGTACTTTATCTTTAGGGTGCCTGGATGGCTCAGTCGGTTAAGTCTCTGACTCTGACTTCAGCTCAGGTTATGTTCCCATGGTTTGTGAGTTCAAGCCCCACATCAGGCTCTGCACTGAGTACGGAGCCTGCTTGGGATTCTCTCTCTGCCCCCCCCCCCCGTGCCCCGGTCTCACTCTCTCTCAATAAATAAATAAACTTAAAAACATTTTTTTATGTTTATTCATTTTTGAAAGACAGAGAGAGACAGAGCACAAGCAGAGGTGGGGCAGAGAGAGAGGGGGACACAGAATCCGAAGCAGGCCTCCAGGCTCCGAGCTGTCAGCACAGAGCCCGATGCGGCCTCTTCCAAAGAATAGGGCAAGAGATCTCATGGACCGAGAGATCATGACCTGAGCCAAAGTCAGACGCCCAATGACTGAGCCACCCAGGTGCCCCTAAAAACATTTTTTAATAAATAAATACATAAATAAATTGTACCTTATTCTTATTGCTAATAGTAGCAAAGAGTAAAATTCTTCGGTTAAAGCAAAAGAGTTATACAAAAAAATGGGCTACAAGCAAATTTATCAAAGGACAGGAGGAGGCCTTTTCCAGTCTTCCAGGAAGAAGACGTGAACAGTGGGGCTAACTTGGACAAAGGGAGGCAAGGGAAGCCAGCGCGGGGAGAACAGTGCTGGAGACACTCAACACCAGAGCCCTTCAAGTACCCAGAAGAGAAAGTCAATGTCTTTTCTAAGAGACAAATGTCTCAGGGATAGGGTGGCTTCACCCCCCGGCCTGGGCCACAGGCTGGGGGAACAGAGACCCTCTTGGAGTGGCAGCAGAGACCCATGCGGCTCGGCTGCCGCCACTTTCCTCAGAGCCCGGGATGCCCCTTGCAGTGTCCTGGTTGGAACACAAAGGGGCCACCTGCCTCCTCCCAGAAGGAGAATTCTGAGCATCCTGACTGCTTGCCCTCAGCCCGGCTCAGGCGTAGCGGGGGGCCCGTGACACTGCAGGTACCAAAGAGCAGCAGAGGAGATCGGGGAGGTCACCTGAGGGTCTTGGAGACCACTCCCGGACCCCAGCTGTGCAGACTGTCGGTCCTGGTGACGAGCCGTCTCCGTGGCTGTCCTCTCCTCCGGCCTCTGCCCTCATTCTGACACACCCTCCCCTCCCCGAAGACCCCACGGGAAGCACTGCCCTGCTGAACGGGGGCCTCCCAACGATGGAGAGGTGGAGTCGGGAGGCACACAGAGAAAGCCAAGCAGGGAAGCTGCCCAGAGTCACAAATTAGGCAGGCCGGTGCTCAGACCCAGATCCCGGCTCCAAACCAGTCCTTTGGCCCAAGCGGCCCAGACTCGGCAGCAGGCCCGCCGTTCGGTGTCCAAATTCCATCAGGAGAAGGGCTGCCTGTCTATGGTGGAGTGGAATTTCCACGCTGGCCCCTTCCCATTGTCAGGTGAAACATCAGGAGAGCCCCGGCCTCTAGAGCCTCTGCAGGGCCACCTCAGTCACCTCTCTGACAGCTTCCGCCACTGCCCGGCTGTCATTGAGGGTCTCGGTCTCTGAGATCTGCCTCGCGTGCTCTGAGGTCCCCTTTCAGGCCTCTGACAGCCACCAGGCAGGAGCTCACAGTCCAGGAGTTGAACACCAGCATCCAAACCAGAGGTTACACGTTACTCCTGAGTCTGATGTGCGCACGCCTGGCTTGCGACCCTGAGCAGGTTGCCGCGCTGTGGCTCTGGGGTCTGCAGCATCCGACTGTAGGGCCGTTGCTTCTCGCGTCTCCCATGGCCGGTGGAGAGAGAGAAAAACCAGCGCGTGGCTGCTCAAACAAGACCCTTCCTCTTCTTCTTTTCAAGCCCCGGGACAGATGCTAGCCTATTTTCCCACTGTCTCATTTTCTAAGCCATCTTCAGTTTATAATGAGTTTAAAGTTATTAAGAAGAGATACGGAGTCCCAGGCGTTGGAGCGCGATGAGAGCACAGAGCTGCTGCGTTTACAGTAAGCTGGAGAAAAATGCAGCCTCTTCCAAAGAATACAGCGGAGCTGCCTTTGAATGCTCTCCTGCTACACTGACCACGATGAGTTTTTTTCCAAAGAGAGAAGGCCCGGTTTTCAAGGGGAAGGTTAACGTACCACAGGCAGGGCCGTTCGGACACGAGGAGCCAGCTGATTCCGGCCGCCTCGACTCCACGTCTAAATTTAGTGGCAGGTTAAGTAAGTGGTGGGTCTTTTCATCTTCCTGTGAAGCCACTCCCCTCTAAAGGCAGCACATGCTCACCTCGCAGGTGAGGGCCTGCCAGAGTAGGCGGTGCTGGCCGGCACTCCCAGACCAAGGACTCCAGCCCCTCGTGCTCCAGGCCACCTTTCCAGAGTGAGGGTGGTGTGGACAGAAGAGCCATGTTTAGATCCTGTCCCATTCCTTGTTTGCTTCTCAGTGAAATGCAAGCGGGTAGGGACACGGCCAACGAGAGACAAGAAGCCAGTGACATAAATCTGGTTCTCCCGTTGGCTGTGGCTTCCCGTGATTTGGTGCCTCACCCCTGGATAACAGTCGGCGTCACGGTGGAGGTCTCAGCATCAGTGAATTTTAAATTCTCTTCAGGTTACTCTAATCTGCAGCTTGATCCTTAACCACGGGTCCTGACAAACTTCAAAGTGGAGACGGGCACTTCTGAAACCCTTGGCTCATCCTCCTTTTAGTAAGCTAGGTGATGCCCCAATAATTTTCTACAGATAACAGGCATGATGGCCAAAGCCACGTGTACGGTTTGGGAAGCATGGAATGCCAGGGAAGGTTTGAACAAAGGCCCCTAGATATTGTGTGGGAAGTGGGGGAGTCTGGACATTTTCCAATCTGAACTC
Organism: Neofelis nebulosa; assembly: GCF_028018385.1. Lineage (NCBI taxonomy): Eukaryota > Metazoa > Chordata > Mammalia > Carnivora > Felidae > Neofelis > Neofelis nebulosa. The sequence goes on from NC_080790.1 coordinate 11,513,258, forward strand.
TTGAACAGAGATCTCAGAAGGCTGGGATACCAGCAGGCAGCTGGGAAGACTCAAAGAACATTCCATAGACCCCTTTGCCATATGACCAGCTCATGAATGGAAAAGAAAGATGGAAAATACAGCCCAGTGCCGTTCAGATGCCCGCCAGGAAGTTCACCCAGGTTCTTCAGCAGAGGGAGAAGGTGCCACGACGACTGGGGTTTTACCCAGCAAGTGGCCAAGGTTGAATAGAATACGCCAGATCGCCAGGCAGTTCCATTACTTACTAGCTTTGTGTCCCTGGGCAAATAACTTACCCTTTCTGGACCTCGTTTCCTTATAAGGTTATCATGAGGATTAAATGAGTTAATGCATTTCAAACTTGGGGTATATGGTTGGGGGGAACTCCCTCGGCTGAAGCAGGGCCCAGCACCACTGACAGAGAGGAGCCCTAGGCAGACGGTGGGTTCAGCAGGGCACAGAGCAGGCCACGTGGTATTACCTTAAATACCTGGAAGGCATTATTAGCCCTACTTATGCGTAAGAAGACGAGGCTCTGAGAGATGAAGTTATCCGCTGAACGTGGCACTGTGTTCACACCCAGGCCATCAGATACCAAAGGCTCACTCCCTACTCCGCCCACCGTTGGGTCCACTTTCCAGGCCAGCAAACCTTTAAAATCTGGGTGTGAGGGGACCAGGGCAACCCTTTCTTATTCTGCTTCTTGTGCAAAGAGGAAGGTTTGAGATAACTACTAGGAGCTTTTTACAGGCTCTGTGCTCGCAGCTCGCAGAAAATAAATTATCTCCTTTAACATGCATAGTGCACATCCTAAATACCGACACAGAGACCACCTCAGTCTTCTAGAGTATTTTATGCAGCTGGGAGGAATCTGGAATGCATTCCTTCATTTTTTCTTTCCTTCATAGAAACTGTTCAAACTTTGCAAATTTGATTTCTGGTGAGGACATGAGTCAGATCAGAGCAACATAGTTTATATGAAGGACTCCCTTCCCCCCTTTTTTTTAATATAAGGGGAAATTTATTTTAGTATTATTTATAAAAAATCAGAGACTAAAATTCCAACGAGGACATCATTACATTATTACAATTGGCTTACAAGTAGGTATTAACCTGCTCTAGAATAATTTTAAAGATAATTTCCATGGTATGTATGTATTTAATATAATTTATTGTCAAGTTAGCTAACATACAGTATATACAGTGTGCTCTTGGCTTTGGGAGTACATTCCCATAATTCATCACTTACATACAACACCCAGTGCGCATCCCAACAAGTGCCCTCCTCAACGTCCTGTCATCCATTTTCCCCTCTCCCTTGCTCCCCTCCCCAATCAACCCTCAATTTGTTCTCTGTATTTAAGGCTCTCTTATGGTTTGCCTCCCTCTCTGTTGGAAACTATTTTTCCCCTTCCCTTCTCCCATGGTCTTCTGTTCAGTTTCTCAAATTCCACATGAGTGAAAATATGATACCTTTCTCTGACTTATTTCATTCAGCATAATACCTTCCAATTCCATCCACGTTGTAGCAATGGAATTCATTCTTTCTCATTGCCAAGTAGTATTCCATTGTATATGTAAACCACATCTTCTTTATCCATTCATCAGCTGATGGACACAGCCACTCCGGAAAACAGTGAGGAGGTTCCTCAAAAAATTAAAAATAGAATTTATCCAAAGGATACAGGAGTGCTGATCCATAGGGGCACATGTATTCCAATGTTTATAGCAGCACTATCACCAACAGCTAAATTATGAAGGACTCCCTTCCACATAAGCACTGCACAGTGGCCGGCTGGGGATGTGGAGACCCACAATTTGCTGTTGGCCTCCAGCAAGGCACTTCAGCCCTCTGGCCCTCAGTTTATCAGTCTATAGAGTCATGGTGTTATGTTCATGTCTAGGGCCTATAATTCTGCAAGTTGGAAGAAAAACATGGCTGGATGGATTCCATTCAAATGGTATCTCAGAAGAGTGCTCACCTTGTTTTCAGTCACCTGAAATGATGGAAGGTATCCGGAAGGTTAGAAAAAATCCATGTGACCAGCAGGCATGCTTCCTGAGAGAGGCTTGATCAATCCCATCTGGTACAGCTGGTGCCCTCAGAGTTCTAGGAAGGCCTGTTTGGCCTCGTGGATCTCTCTGGACAGGTGTTCCCTAACTGGGGAGAAAAATGTTGACCCCTTTCCTTTGAAGCATTTCAGAGGCTTGTGTAAGCCATTCCCAAATTCCAGGTGCTACCAAAGGTTTGGACAAGGAACTCAGTGCTGGGGTAGACAACAGGTCAGGAGTCAGGGGAGTGGGCTATTAAGCCAATAAATCTCATCCAATGATGAAAACTTTTTGTTGTTGTTAGAGGACTCTGTGGCTACATCCACAGGAGGAGAAATGAGATGAAGCCAATGATGAGGACAATGGTAGAGAGTTTAAGGTAAAGCGACATTATTCTTAGAGTGCGTGCCCAACCAGGTAGGACACTGGTGACAGTGTGGGGAGATGTGGAGACTAGGCTGCCCCGGTATGCCACACGCCGAGACCCACACTGAGCCACATTACATGCAGCCCACAGGCTTTGACAGAGCAATACAGAAACGATCCATCGGTTACCTTTTCAAATTAATCAAAAATTTTTCCTTATAACAAAGGATTATCCTATATAACATCATCCCATCTGTCTAAGTTAAACCTTCTTATTAACACACGGCCACCTCCCACCTTCCCTCCTGCCACGCACTTCTTTGGAGTTGGGGTAATGACCAGTGTGCGTCAGATGGGGCCTCACCTGGTCCGCTGGTCACCGAGTTGCTGTGGCTTGAATCTGGTGTGAGGCGGTCACAAGCGCAAAGTCCAGAACTTCCATACCAAGCCTCCACCTTCAAGCACCCACTTCTACAGCGGAAGCAAGTGCCAGGGAGTCATTTATGGGGATCCTTATCCCCCTGCACGGGAAACACCCCTTCTGTGCGGGTTTTCCTGAGTGTGTTGCCATCCACACCTTTGCTATTTGCTATGATCAGCTCTATGAAAATTAGAGATCCCCTCACTAGGAAAAATGTGCACACCAGTTAGCCCACCCACCTGGTTATCTAGGTGTCACAGACATGCAAATGTGCCAACCTTAGTACAGTGATGGTGTAAGTATGGGGACCCCTAATGCAGTAGGCATCTCATATGCTCGGGTTGATCTGGCTGTGGCCTCAAAATCATGATTCACATACTATAACATGATGAGTGAGGGTAACAGTTCTTGGGCCCCCACTATGTATCTCACAGAACCTAAAGCACACAACCTCACATAACTCAACAACCCTTGGCACAAAAACAGACACTCAGATCAATGGAACAGAAGAGAGAACCCAAAATTGGACCCACAAATGTATGGCCAACTAATCTTTGACAAAGCAGGAAAGCATATCCAATTGAATAAAGATAGTCTGTTCAGCAAGTGGTGCTGGGAAAACTGGACAGCGACATGCGGAAGAATGAACCTGGACCACTTTCTTATACCATACACAACAATGAACTCAACATGGATGAAAGACCTAAATGTAAGACAGGAAGCCATCAAAATCCTTGAGGAGAAAGCAGGCAAAAGCCTCTTTTATCTTGGCTGCAGCAACTTCTTACTCAACACATCTCCAGAGGGAAGGGAAACAAAAGCAAAAATGAACTATTGGGACCTCAACAAAATAAAAAGCTTCTGCACAGCGAAGGAAACAATTGGCAAAACTAAAAGGCAACCAATGGAATGGGAGAAGATATTTGCAAATGACATATCAGATAAAGGGTTAGCATCCAAAATCTATAAAGAACTTATCAAACTCAACACCCAAAAAACAAATAATCCAGTGAAGAAATGGGCAAAAGACATGAATAGACACTTCTCCAAAGAAGACATCCAGGTGGCTAACTGACACATGAAAAATGCTCACCATCACTCATCATCAGGGAAATACAAATCAAAACCACAATGAGATACCACCCCACACCTGTCAGAATGTCTAACATTAACAACTCAGGCAACAACAAATGTTGGCGAGGATGCGGAGAAAGAGGATCTCTTGCACTGCTGGTGGGAATGCAAGCTGGTGCAGCCACTCTGGAAAACAGTATGGAGGTTCTTCAAAACATTAAAAATAGAACTACCCTATGACCCAGCAACTGCACTATATCCAAGGGATATAGATGTGCTGTTTTGAAGGGGCACATGCACCCAATGTTTATAGCAGCACTATCAACAATAGCCAAAGTATGGAGAAAGCCCAAATGTCCATCGATGGATGAATAGATAAAGAAGATGTGATATATCTATACAATGCAGTATTACTTGACAATCAAAAAGATTGAAATCTTGCCATTTGCAACTACGTGGATGGAACCAGAGGGTATTATGCTAAGGGAAATTAGTCAGAGAAAGACAAATATCATATGAGGACTCATACGAGGGCTTTAAGAGACAAAACAGATGAACACAAGGGAAGGGAAGCAAAAATAATATAAAAGCAGGGAGGGGGACAAAACAGAAGAGACTCTTAAATATGGAGAACAAACAGAGGGTTACTGGAGGGATGGTGGGAGGGGGAATGGGCTAAATGGGTAAGGGGCATTAAGGAATCTACTCCTGAAATCACTGTTGCAGTATATGCTAACTAATTTGGATGTAAATTAAAAAAAAAACAAAAAACAAAAAAACTCAACAACCCTGCGCATAACACAACTCTCATTTTACACATGGTCGACTAAGGTTCAGGGAGTAGAGAACTTTGCCCAAAGTTGCATAACTAACTTGAGGCATTCCTCCTCCGTCCCAGGACATCTGCTCCAACCAGTGACCGTCCCACACACACTCCGTTTCTAGCGCAGCCCTACCCACCTCCACGTCCAAATGTCTTTATTCGCTGTATTCTATCCAGAAAAGACGGTTCTGAATAAAGGGTGAGGAGTCGAGTCTCTTAGTCAAGAAGAAAGTACGTTAACCGGTCACGGCCAGAAAGAAAACGTGTACACGACACTCATCACTTATATACAGCTTTATTTGCATTTTTGGAACCACTGAGAACGATCAGCAGGTGCACACGTGGCCCATGGAACAGCATTTGGCTTTGGGGTTCCTTCCCACTGGGTGGCTGAGAAACCTCGACCACACAGGCCCGGACCGGACTCACACCCAGTGCTCTCCCGCGCTGAGCGCCGCGTTGAAGGTTCGCAAGGCCCGGTGCGTCCCCCGCACGGCCAGAAGGAGCGACCCAGCTTCGGCTCCGTGGCCGGCCTCTCGCAGGTGTCTGGCCAGCCCCTCCGCATCCCAGGGCCCCTGCTGCGGGCTGGCCAAGAGGTGCTCGATGATTCGCGGGTAGAAGGGAGTAGAGATGCACTTGGCCAGCAGCCTGGCGTCCAGGAGCAGGGAAAGAAGTTCTTGGTCGCAGTTGGAGTCATTCACCTTCAAGAAATGAGACAGGCAAAACATGAGAGGGGCCCTGCTCACTTCTTCCTGCCAGAGAACTCATCACGCACACCCCCCACTGGCTGCTCCACACCGCCTTTCTTCCCGCTTTCGTTATCCTGCACCCTTCACCAGGGTTCACGGCGCTCACGCCAAAGAGCACACACGGGGGCGCGAGCCTGAGCTCACACACACACGGGACCACAGACACGGTTCCCCGGCAGCAGCAGACACAGCCACGTGCCAAGAGCCCTGAGCCGCTGCCACAGCTACCAAACACCGAGGGCCAGAAACTGCCAACTGTGTCCCCATCAGCCCTGGAAGTCACGGATCAGGGAAAGGAGGGGTAAGAACACTGGCACACATCGTGGCAAGTCATGCGGCCAGGCCGGAAGCTGAATTCAGGCCAGTCTCGACTTCAGAGCCCAGGCTTTCAACAACCACAGTTACCATCTCGTTGGTGCTTCGCCACGGCCCATTTTCTTTAACCCCAAACCTCTGCTGTATGTAGAGGCCCAGGCAAACAGTTCTTTCTACAACAGAAAAACCTGTTTTTTACTCCACTGAGAAAATATATCCATCAACCCCACTGATGTAACTAGGAAGACGGACAGGAAGGCTTTAGGTCATTCTTGCTTAAGCCTCTAGAAAGCTCAGTACCCAACTTACCTTTTTAAGACATTTTTGTATTTTGGAGACCAATGTTATGTGGCCTGTTTTACAGGCTCTTTCAGCTCGGATATCCTCTGTGTTTCCTCCCTGGTCTTCTCTGCTTAGTCTCTGTATGGTTTTCGACAGGGTTGACACTTAGCATACGCTTTTCTATTTTCTATTATTTCCACATTTTTTTCTATAAGGAATCAAGTCAACGCTCGTCGCACGTCAAAATCCGGAGCTCCTCATTTACATGGGGCTGTCATAAAACAGCTTCAGGACAGTCCTTCCTAATGTCACTGAGCATTTTTAGCAATTTTGGTTGTAGGGACCACAGGAATAATGTGGCATTTCAAAGCCAATGAACTAATGTTTGGACCAACTATGTTATACAACTGTTCACAGTGTGCTCGTCCTGCATGTTCTGTGACAAGGAGGAAACGCTACTGAAGACGAGGTCAACTGCATCTACGGACTGCAAGAATGAAAGCAAGAGCTGTTCTGAGAATGAGAGTCACCGCCCGCTGTCAGAGAGCATCAATCTTTCCTGCAACTTAGTGATCCTTTAAAACCAACTGCAACGTCAGTTTCAAGGCCATCTCCTGGGTGACATTTTCCCTACGTCTCTCACCTAAGCTGATTCCTCCTTCCTTACAGACGTTCTTCCACGGGAGTAATTTGTAGGTCTGGCTCCCTTGCCAGACTGGGGGCTTCTTGAGGGCACAGAGGCTTTATCCTCCTCTCCCAGCATCCATCCAGTTTAATCAACTGTTGTTACATGGCTGGACGAACCCGCATCATTGAATGCTGTCACACTTTTGTCAATGGCGCAAGTACACCCTAAGAGCGCTATCCCAGCAGAGCATCTGAACAGAGCCAGATTCCAGGACTGAAGAGTCTCTTGCAAACCCCGGGCCTCGTGCTTTTGTCAATACGAGCACATGCAGCTCATCCACTTCGGACTCAGGAAGACACTTAGGTTGAGCTCAATTTAGCATCTCTTGCTGGTTTTTGTTTGTAGAGGTGGGATGGTGGGAAAGGAAAGGGCTGTAGAAGACCGGTGAGCACTCTCCACTGGGGTCTGCTTATGGGTTCTGTGTCTCTTCTTTCCTTCCAGCTTCCCTCCCTCTCTTCTTCAGAGCTAGGAAACAGGAGTCTTGACCCCATGTGAGTGCTGCCCCTGCTGTCACAGTGTCTTCCATTTGCTGAGGGCCATCCACGTGCCAGTGAGCACTCAGTCTCAACCTTAAAGCATCCTTGCAAGACAGTTACAATCTCATTTGATGGATGAAGAAGCCAGTTCAGTGAGGTCAAAGTCAATGTGCCCAATGTCACGTGGCTGCTGAACGGTGAGCTGGACAATGAGCCCTCATCCTTGACTACTTGCGTATTATTGGTTTACCTCCAGAGCAACGATCTCGTCTTCCTTGTTTATCCCCGCATCCCCCATGGCCAGAACAGTGTTGGCCACAGCTGGGGGCTCAGCAAGACTTGTAGGATGAATCCAAGAATGAGTAACCCTAAACCTCTCACCCTTTCCTTGAACACTACTGCTTTCCTGAGCGCATGTGCACGCACGCACATAGGGCATCTGAGTTACTGTGTGATTTTTTGGTTCACCCTTAAAAACAAAGAATCCCTGCACCCAGCCCTCTAGGAGGGAACAAATGTGTGCCAGGATGCTACAGGCAAATGCTTGATAAAATAGACAGATAAAAGACTCAGAATCCAAACACTGCAGGGCAATACATTCTCCGCTGCCCTGAATAAGTCTTCAAGGCTAGGACACCTTTATTATTCTCTCTGTTTCCTCACGAACCCTTCCTTTGGGGGTCTGAAAGACTCCTAGAAAGGGAGTGATGGATTTTTCCAGCTTGAGGAAGAGACAGGGGTTCTGTCAATGCTTACAGTTACTGCTCCTCTTATCCCTCTCTTCTGTTTGCTTCTCTCCAGGGCGAGGACATCCTCGAAATCGGTTTCCTGCTGGCCAGGTTGGGGTCAGGGGCGGGCGGCCAAGCACCGACCCTCTCAAAGCTCTCGGTCCACTCCCTTGGCTAAGAAAACAGAAGGGGTGCCTGGGTGGCTCTGTCGGTTAAGTGTCGGACTTCGGCTCACATCATGATCTCATGGTTCCTGAGTTCCAGCCCTGCACTGGGCTCTGCACTCTCAGGACAGAGCCTGCTTTGGATCCTCTGTCTCCCTCTCTGCCCCTCCCTCGCTCATGCTTGCTCTTTCAAATATAAATAATAAAACATTAATAGAAAGCAAGCAAGCAAGCAAGCCCAAGGCAGAAGTCACAGAAATGAAATACAATGATTCCCCTTGGGCCCTGGCCCACTCAGATGTTGCTGACCTCCACTGAGCTCTGCGGTGTCCCGGCCAAGGCCTAGGGGGAAATTCTGGTTTAGCTTCTGGTAATCAGGTCCTGAGAAAATGGGAGTGGCTGCCTTTGTTCTATTTCCTTTCTCTGACCTTGCACCTGGCTCTGGCCCTTTGCAAAAGGTACAGAATGGTCAGAGCATACTTTGTAATTGTCACGCACACAGGAAATACCGTGTAGACACTTATACTGTGCACATTTGGGACAAAATAGAGAAAGAACACAGAAAGAAGGATGGCCTTTGTGAGGACTCATTCCAACAACTGCATCTTAAAGAAGAGGGGCCTGAGGGTCAGAGAAGAAATGGATTGGCCAAGGTCCCACACCAGGCCTCCTGCCGCGGGGGCGCCAAGGCCAGACTGAGTCACTGTCCTCAGTCTGGCAGGGTGCCCAGCGGTGCCCCAGACCTTCCCAAGCGTGACGGCCACATTCCGAGCTGCCCGCTTAATGTGTTGAGCTTCAGCTTTTCTCCATTTTTCTTGTTTTTGACTAACAAAGTACTACAAGTCTGGTAGCCACCCATCCCTCATTCTAACCCAGTGTATTTTCCTTTTTCAAATCAAGAAAAAAAGAAAAGGTGGAAATAGTTTGAAAAAACAAATCCTCTATATGTGGATCCCACAGGAAAATGACTTCCCTCCTTTCCTCTCTAGTAATTCTCCACGTGCAGAGATTTTGTGGTCTACTTCATTCACAATATATTAAAAGATTCGTAAGTGCTTTTACACAGTTTTCATTCTTAAAGATTGCAATGGCTACAAAATAGTCTACTGAATAGAGAGAACAGTTATATACCTTCTCCTGCTACAGATATTTCTGTTGTTTTTAAATGTCTGATATTATCGAAATACCAAAAATCAATTTTTTTTATGTAAATGCTTTCTGTGAGTTCTAGAACTTAAATTATCGACCCTGATTTTAGGTGTAGTAAACATTCTAATCTGTTTGCTATTCTGTTTTTATTATTTGTTTTACAGAATTTTTACATTTTTATGTCAGGAAACAAACTGTTCGTTTATGATTTTTTTCTATTGCTTTAAATATTAAAAGTTTTAGTAGAATTCCTCAAAGGATCTGATACACACACACACACACACACACACACACACACACATTTTACTGACTTTTAAAAATATGTAACTTTTTAATTGATCAAGAATTATTTTGGTATACAGTCTGTGGAAAATCACACATTCCTGACATTTGCTTGATTGGTGCTTTTAGAGCTTGAGGAAAAAAATATGTTCTGTCATTTCTGGACTCAGCTGGATGTTGGAAATAAATATGAGACAAGTCCAGGAGGATCAGCTGATTTAATTCCTCTGATCAAATAACTCTGAATTCGAGTAAGAGGCAGTCTGGTCTTGGGAAGAGAAGACAGACTTTGGGCTAGAGACTAATTTCCAATCCTGGTTTCTTTGCTGGACAGCTGTGTGACCCTGTTAAGGACAATCTCTCTGAGCCCCAGACCCGTAGACCTCAGACTATCTCTGCGGGTTGTGATAATCTATGTTTTTAACTGCCTAACACAAAGCCTGGTGCAGAGTTCAAGTGCAGTAAATGGCCGAAGTTGTTACAGTCAGACAAACCAGGCATGATGCATGTTCCAGAAGGAGAGGACATACATCTATCATAAAATGACTAAATGCTTGCCATCTTGGTCACTGATTGTTTCTTCTGTCAGTAATTAATTTTTGAGAATAAAAGAAACTTTGCAGATCTTGCGAAATAAATCTATTAAAGCACAAAGTGCTATCATCTTCCAAGCCATTAAAATGTTACCTTCTTAATTCCAGTTTCAACAACAGGTAATGAACTTTCTCTGAATTAAAGTCTCTGACTTTATGGATCTATACAAAACTAAGAGTAATTATAGTGATGAGGTAAGCTGAAATTCGGTAGGTACCTGAAATGTATGCGGGGCCTCATTCCAATAATTCTGCAGAAGATTATGTACTATTATTTCACTGTTTGCTGGAGGACAGGGTACCTGTCTCATTTTTACATATACTGCTACTAATAAAAGTTATTAAACATCAACTGCAAGGGCAGAAAAATAAAAGGGCAGCACGAGTGTATACTCGGGTAAGGAAAATGCCTGCAGGGTTTCTTTTGTTTTCTGTTTATTTGAAAGATATTCAGACTCCACTTCTCAGCATAAATACCAGCCTCTCCTAGCATGGGATTTCACAGTATGCCTCTTCTGAAACCAAAATTAGGGCAAATCATCGAACTTCTGCTCTAACATTGAGAGAGAATCTTTGAAAAGCCGAGTCTGATCGCTTCTATGACCACAGCAAACACTGCATCGTGGGCCCTGAGTTTTGCCGGTTCCACACTTTGTACTTACCCTGTTCCTACCTTCGTTTCTTGTGCTGTTATTTCACATATGAATCTCCATATCATTCCTTTAAACAGAGGATGTGATTTTATTTTATCTTCACAAACATCCTGCCCATTCCTCACAACTACACACACTAACCGGCTAGCACAATGGATGCTTAGCACATCTGCTCACACTAAGTAAGTCAATCAACCACCAATGAGGCCTAGAAATCGAATAGATTAACTGACAGGGAGTGAGCTGCCTGTCACCAGAGGCATTCAGCTGAGAACTGTGAGAAGGCAGTATTGAGAGCTCTTCAGGGTGGAACAGACTCTCATCAGGGAGGGACTAGTTGGAAGCCTGGATAGAGATAAGAGGAGACAAAGAAAGGAAGAAGGTTTCTTGGTTTTGCATAACAATGTTAATCCAAACGTGTTTTCCTGAGCATCTTTAAGGCTCTCCCTCCTCCAATCTAGACACAGTGCAGTGTAAGTAACGTCTGTGGGCTCCAGTGCCTTCAAGGCAAGACAGAAGAGGCTCAGAGTCACCAATGCTAAATATGTGAAGGACTGTCCATGGAGGCATCTAATCCTGAGCAACTCCATCGGGCAGGGCCAAGATCAACATGTTCAAGGCAAAGGTGCAGCTTTCAATCCCAATCCAGAGGTGCTCTCTTACTATGAGGTTTATCAAAAAATGGCCGAGAGCACCCCGGGAGGTGGTAAGCTCTCGGCCCCCAGCAGTGCTCAGCCAAGACCCAGGTTTCCTAGTGGGTTTGAAAAAGGAAGCCCTATAGTGGGCCACTTATTAGACCAGCTCAGAGCTAATATGATTCGAGATGCTCTTAGCAATTTCATTTCTCGGCAGAGACAACCCGTTTCCAGGATAAGACAGCCTGCCTCGTCACATGAATGCAAGCAGCATTACAGGCTTTGAACACTGGATCTACAGTTTAAATTTCAGCTCCAGCTGTTCCTAGCTGTATGACCTCTGGGTGTGTGTTTCCATCTGTGAAACTAGAATGCCATCTTTTCACAAGATGAGTAAGAAGATAAGGTGAGGATGTGCCCGTAACGATGTCGGGAAAAGAGCCAGTACTGGAAAGACACTGGTTGTCACTAGCTTCAGAGAGGAATGCTTAATTAGGTGACAAGGTCTGTAACCCCTCATCTGTCACCCCTTGAATTCTTCTTTCACTAGGCACTGCAGTCCAGGACGGGCCCCAGGATGGAGGCCGGGCAGAGGCAGTGAGCAGCACTGACGAGGAGGAAGGAGTGACGAGCAAAGCTACCACAAGTCCGGAATTATGAAACGGGGGGTTTCGGTATACAGAACTCTTAGCGATCGATGTCTGCTTACTCTGAGGAAATGAGCGAGTGACTGACTTTCCCAGTGGAAAATACTCCAGAGACGAGATTCGAACACAGCAGCAGGAAGATTCTTCTTGGAGAGAAGAAAGTTTTGGAGGTGAGCTCGAATCTCACTGGGGCTGATGGACGAGGGAATCCAGCAGTCCATACCGACGGCCCCTGACTCACAACACTCTTACAATTTTTTGACTTCACAGTGGTGCAAAAGCGATACACATTCAGTAGAAGCACCACTTTGATGCTGCATCTTTTCCTGGGCTAGTAATATGCAGTATGATCCTCTCTCATGGTGCTGGGTGGTGGCAGCGGCCGCGGCTCCCTGTGAGCCACACGACCACGAGGGTCAACAACCAATATGCTGACACATCTTCTGCACCCGGATGGCCGTTCCGTTTCTCACTTTCAGGACAGTCTTCAATAAATTATATGACACATTCATACTTCGTTATAAAGCAGGCTTTGTGTTACATGGTTTTGCCCGACTGTTCGCTAACAGAAGTGCTCCGAGCACATGTGAGGCAGGTGAGGCTAAGCTCCAGTATTTGGTAGGTTAAGTGCCGTAAGTGCACTTTTGACTCACGATATTCCCAATGCGATGGATTTATTGGGACGTAAGCCCATGGTTAGCTGAGGAAGATCTGCACCACGCCGGGGTTTTAATTATTCATCGACAATATAAGCTCTAAGAAAGACTTTTTCTTGCTCCAGGAAAGAGGCTGCTGGCCATTTGTAAGAGGTTACATGCTGAACACTAGAGGCGTGCAATTTCAGAAAAGCTTCGAGAAGGAAATGAAGAAATGCGGTCCAATCTCTGGCATCAGCACTTAACGCATCACCCGCTGAGCTGTAAACACCTGTAAAGCTGTCAGCCTCTTATAACCAATAGTGAAGTAACACATGCCAACAGCAAGCACGTGGCGCTGTTTTCCCACGTGGATCCACGTGCTGGGCAGGCGCGGCTGCCCACCAGCGGAGTCCCTTGGTTTTGTCTTTTAATGTCAACAGGAACTACTGTCAATAACCACAAGGGAGAAACTGAAGTTACTAATGAACCCAGGCCCTCTACTAATGGACAGAGTGAATAGCAAAATAAAAACAAACACAAAAGCAAACGTTATTATGTTTTTCATTGCAATACCACATATGATTTAAAATAGAAAAAAAATTTAATAAGACAGAATAAAGACAGCTAGTCAGGAGTCCTGTAAAAAGGCCTACTGAAACTCTGCCCTTAGAGAAGGGTCACATGACCTTTTAATGGTGCTGGGAGAGCAATGATGAACTACAGCTAAGTTCTTATTTCATTTATAGAGCATTCTTGAAGTGACAAAGTGACAGAGATGGAGAACAGATCAGTAGTTGTCACAGGTTGCTGGGGGCGGGGGGGAGCATGTGGGGGAGGGAGAAGGTGGCTGTGGCCACAAAGGGTCCCCCCCACAAGAGATCCCTGGGATGCAACTGCTCTGTGTCTTGACCGTAGTGGTGGTGACACAAATCTCCATGGGACAATATTGCACAGGACTTCACACCCAAGTGAGTGCCTGTAAAACCACTGCCATCTGAATAAGATCCAGAGATTGAATCAGAACATTGCACTACAGCTATGCAACATGCTACCATCAAGGGAAACCATGTGAAGGGTACAAGAGATCCCGCTGTACTATTTCTTCCAATTGAATGCGAATTTAAAATTATCTCAAAATAAAAAAGTTAAAAATTTTTAAAAACTGGAAAACCCTGCCAAACTTCAGCTCTTGGGAGGATGCACAAGGTCTGACGATACTCAGCATTTCCATGAACACATTTTAAGGTCACAGATGGGTTGGCCTAATGTAAAAACTCAACCTCAGTGCAGGGAATTACAGTTAAGTGCCATTACCAACCTCCCCCAGGTAAGAGCCTCAGTGGTCGGTAAGTAAGTCACCTCAGCAACTGACATCTCCAGTTTTGATTTGTGGATCTGAAGGCCACTGAGGTTTTGGGTGTCATCATCACAACCCCAGACAAACCACCCACAGTCTGAAGGGCTATTTCACAACCACAGGGCTTTAGCCCAATGCTGCACATGACATGGAAGTGTTATGGAGGTAACTCAGCACCATTTACAAATGACTTGGGTGTTGCAGTGTTCCCACTTGGTTTCTTACTGTGATAGCCAGTGGTAGAGGGTGTGCGTGTGTGTGTGTGTGTGTGTGTGTGTGTGTGTGTGTGAGAGAGAGAGAGAATATATGTGTGTGTATGAGTGTGTGTCAGGGGTGTGTGTGTGTGTGCGTGTGAGACTATGTGTCAAGGGTGTGTGTGAGCGTGTGGGGGGGTGTGAGTGTGTGTGTCAGGGGTGTGCGTGGGTGCGTGTGTGTGTGTGTGCGTGTGAGACTATGTGTCAAGGGCGTGTGTGAGCGTGTGTGGGGGGTGTGTGTGCGTCAGGGGTGTGCGTGGGTGTGCGTGGGTGTGTGTGTGCGTGTGAGACTATGTGTCAAGGGCGTGTGTGAGCGTGTGTAGGGGTGTGAGTGTGTGCATCAGGGGTGTGCGTGGGTGCATGCGTTTGTGTGTGCCTGTGAGACTATGTGTCAAGGGTGTATGTGAGCATGTGTGAGGGGTGTGAGTGTGTGCGTCAGGGGTGTGCGCGGGTGCGTGTGTGTGACACTATGTGTCAAGGGTGTGTGTGAGCGTGTGTGGGGGTGTATGTGTGTCAGGGGTGTGTGTGGGTGCGTGTGTGTGTGTGTGCGTGTGAGACTATGTGTCAAGGGCGTGTGTGAGCGTGTGTGGGGGGTGTGAGTGTGTGCGTCAGGGGTGTGCGTGGGTGCGTGTGTGTGTGTGCGTGTGAGACTATGTGTCAAGGGCGTGTGCGTGTGAGACTATGTGTCAAGGGCGTGTGTGAGCGTGTGTGTGGGGTGTGAGTGTGTGCGTCAGGGGTGTGCGTGGGTGTGTGTGGGTGTGTGTGTGCACGTGAGGCTATGTGTCAAGGGCGTGTGTGAGCGTGTGTGGGGGGTGTGAGTGTGTGTGTCAGGGATGTGCGTGGGTGCGTGTGTGTGTGTGACACTATGTGTCAAGGGTGTGTGTGAGCGTGTGTGTGGGTGTGAGTATGTGTGTCAGGGGTGTGCGTGGGTGCGTGCGTGTGTGTGCGTGTGAGACTATGTGTCAAGGGCGTGTGTGAGCGTGTGTGGGGGGTGTGAGTGTGTGCGTCAGGGGTGTGCGTGGGTGCGTGCGTGTGTGTGCGTGTGAGACTGTGTCAAGGGCGTGTGTGAGCGTGTGTGGGGGGTGTGAGTGTGTGCGTCAGGGATGTGCGTGGGTGCGTGTGTGTGTGTGTGTGACACTATGTGTCAAGGGTGTGTGTGAGCGTGTGTGGGGGTGTGAGTATGTGTGTCAAGGGTGTGCGTGGGTGCGTGCGTGTGTGTGTGTGTGAGACTATGTGTCAAGGGCGTGTGTGAGCGTGTGTGGGGGGTGTGAGTGTGTGCGTCAGGGGTGTGCGTGGGTGCGTGTGTGTGTGTGTGCGTGAGACTATGTGTCAAGGGTGTGTGTGAGCGTGTGTGGGGGTGTGAGTATGTGTGTCAGGGGTGTGCGTGGGTGCGTGTGTGCGTGCGTGTGAGACTATGTGTCAAGGGCGTGTGTGAGCGTGTGGGGGGGTGTGTGTGCGTCAGGGGTGTGCGTGGGTGCATGCGTGTGTGTGCGTGTGAGACTATGTGTCAAGGATGTGTGTGAGCGTGTGGGGGGGTGTGAGTATGTGTGTCAGGGGTGTGCGTGGGTGCGTGCGTGTGTGTGTGTGCGCGTGAGACTATGTGTCAAGGGCGTGTGTGAGCGTGTGTGGGGGGTGTGAGTGTGTGCATCAGGGGTGTGCGTGGGTGTGTGTGTGTGCGCGTGAGGCTATGTGTCAAGGG
The DNA here is from genome assembly GCF_028018385.1 of Neofelis nebulosa. Lineage (NCBI taxonomy): Eukaryota > Metazoa > Chordata > Mammalia > Carnivora > Felidae > Neofelis > Neofelis nebulosa. The sequence goes on from NC_080790.1 coordinate 11,529,303, forward strand.
CGTGTGTGAGCGTGTGTGGGGGGTGTGAGTGTGTGCGTCAGGGATGTGCGTGGGTGCGTGTGTGTGTGTGTGTGACACTATGTGTCAAGGGTGTGTGTGAGCGTGTGTGGGGGTGTGAGTATGTGTGTCAAGGGTGTGCGTGGGTGCGTGCGTGTGTGTGCGTGTGAGACTATGTGTCAAGGGCGTGTGTGAGCGTGTGTGGGGGGTGTGAGTGTGTGCGTCAGGGGTGTGCGTGGGTGCGTGTGTGCGTGTGAGACTATGTGTCAAGGGTGTGTGTGAGCGTGTGTGGGGGTGTGAGTATGTGTCAGGGGTGTTCGTGGGTGCGTGTGTGCGTGCGTGTGAGACTATGTGTCAAGGGCGTGTGTGAGCGTGTGGGGGGGTGTGAGTGTGTGCGTCAGGGGTGTGCGTGGGTGCATGCGTGTGTGTGTGCGTGTGAGACTATGTGTCAAGGATGTGTGTGAGCGTGTGGGGGGGTGTGAGTATGTGTGTCAGGGGTGTGCGTGGGTGCGTGCGTGTGTGTGCGCGTGTGAGACTATGTGTCAAGGGCGTGTGTGAGCGTGTGTGGGGGGTGTGAGTGTGCGTCAGGGGTGTGCGTGGGTGTGTGTGGGTGTGTGTGTGTGCGTGAGGCTATGTGTCAAGGGCGTGTGTGAGCGTGTGTGGGGGGTGTGAGTGTGTGCGTCAGGGATGTGCGTGGGTGCGTGTGTGTGACACTATGTGTCAAGGGTGTGTGTGAGCGTGTGTGGGGGTGTGAGTATGTGTGTCAAGGGTGTGCGTGGGTGCGTGCGTGTGTGTGCGTGTGAGACTATGTGTCAAGGGCGTGTGTGAGCGTGTGTGGGGGGTGTGAGTGTGTGCGTCAGGGGTGTGCGTGGGTGCGTGTGTGTGTGTGTGCGTGTGAGACTGTGTCAAGGGTGTGTGTGAGCGTGTGTGGGGGTGTGAGTATGTGTGTCAGGGGTGTGCGTGGGTGCGTGTGTGTGTGCGTGTGAGACTATGTGTCAAGGGCGTGTGTGAGCGTGTGGGGGGGTGTGAGTGTGTGCGTCAGGGGTGTGCGTGGGTGCATGCGTGTGTGTGTGCGTGTGAGACTATGTGTCAAGGATGTGTGTGAGCGTGTGGGGGGGTGTGAGTATGTGTGTCAGGGGTGTGCGTGGGTGCGTGCGTGTGTGTGTGCGCGCGTGTGAGACTATGTGTCAAGGGCGTGTGTGAGCGTGTGTGGGGGGTGTGAGTGTGCATCAGGGATGTGCGTGGGTGCGTGTGTGTGTGTGAGACTGTGTCAAGGGTGTGTGTGAGTGTGTGTGTGGGGTGTGAGTGTGTGCGTCAGGGGTGTGCGTGGGTGCGTGTGTGCAGCAAAGCCAGTCTGCAGGTGGGGAGCCCCCGTTCTAGCTGCAGTCCTCACGGATCCATTCGGGATGAAGAATCTTTACACTGAAACCTGACCTACTCGCCTCTGGAATTTAGGATGCACTAAGGGAGCTCCATGCAGGATGAGTACAGAAGGGTGATGGATAACACGTCACTGTAGTCTTCTCAGAGAGGCCCATGGCCAATTTAGTGGGAATGCCTAAGCAGAGACACTAAGACACAGACGACAGTGGGGAGAAGGAAAAGCACTGAAAACATGCAGCCTGATTTTCTTCTGTTTTTCCCTTCTTCCTAATTTCTTGGATTTGCAATAAAAAATGGGCTAAAGAAAAAAAAAACATTGTAATTCTTAGGTTCTTGTCCATTCCCAACACTATGCAGGGTTTATCTGAGCACAGTTGGATGGGGGGTTACAGCAGACAGGTCCCCTCCACTCCCTACTAATGCCTTGTTTCCAAAGAGGCCCCTGCTATGATCAATCACCAGTGATAATGAAGAGTGGTCATAAAAATCTTTGCAGAAGCTTTATATTATTTCAGAAATACATCTCAATGAATAAATGCATTAGATTCTTTTCATTTTGCTCATTATGACGATTTCCAAATGCAATTATTGTCTACTTTCTGTAACCACAGACCTAACTTTCTGTATCCGTTGTCATTAAATCTCTTCATGGTCTTGTTTGGCAAGTATGTACCCAGGTTCTAGAATTCTCTTCTCCTCTCTTGTCCCTAGAAAACATCCTCTAACATTTTTGTTAAAAAAAATATATATATATAATTGTGTGTGTGTGTAAATGTGTGTGAGTATACACGCATACCTAAAATTATATCTGTGTGTGTACTGTGTGTGTACACACTCACAAAGACACACACACACACACACACAAATTTTACAGTGAAAGAATGATCTCTACAGAAGGGTTTCAGTAAGGATCATACAATGGAAATTCATTAAAACACAACTCTGAGCTACCTATTTCTAAAGTGTAAAATTTGAAAAGGGAAGTGAAAGTTTCTTCCTTAATCACGATAACAAGACAACCAGCCTTGAGGGAGAAATCTCAAGCCTTGACTTTAGTACGTCATTCCTCAAGCCCAGACACTGCTTCAATGGTGCGTTAGTTTGCCAGGGGAAACAGGGCTTGAGATTTTAGAAGGTGCCAGTAAACATTACCTGCAGCCACTGTCTCACCTTTAATTAGCAGGCAACCAAACACATACATCCAGGCACAGAATCCTGCCTGACGCGACAAATTCCTGTGATCTAAATTTCAAGTGGCAAGGACACGTCCACTTGTCCTGGGCTGCTCTGACATTTCTCTAAAGGGTATACAATACACTGGCTTCTCCAGAGAAACTGCTTCATCATTCGGATTTGTATTCTCAGCACATGAACACAGAGTCTGGTTCATGAGAGAGGTTTAGTAAATGTTTATAGAATAAACAAATATTTACTTCTTAGACAAGACAGAAACAGTGTGGTCAGAGAATACTGCAGACAAAACAGCCTTAAATCAATCACGGATGTTACTTCTGAGAATGACAATGCTAATTAGTTTCTCCGAAACACAAGCAACGGTAAACTCCACCGGGGATACCTGGACGAAGGCGTTGATGTGCTCCAGCGCCATGGCGTGAAGGCCGTCGTCCTGGCTCTCGAGGAGAAGCTTCAGGGCTGGGAGCGGCAGGGACTGGCTGAGCAGCAATGAGCTCAGCGCCCTCACACCCTGGAACCACAAGGGCAGTTACGTGAGCAAGCAGGCAGGAGGCACTCCGGATGCCAGGCGCTAATCTGGCGGCGTCTTTCCACACCTTTTCTAGGAGGGTGTGTGCAGAGAGCGCACACGGGACCGCACTGATTGTTTGGTATCTGCTTCACTCGCTTCACCGTGTATATTGTCAACATCTTTCGGCCCTATCAGATATTCACTTGATATTCACCAGATATTGAGTTTAACAGCTGCAAAGTCTTCCTCCGGGTGGACACAGGACTGTAATCCATTCTCCTAATCTCTCAGAGCCCTAGTTTCCTCACAAGTAAAATGGAGGTAATTATATCTACTTTGCAGTTTTGTGCCTGCATGCGTGCATGTGCACGCGTGCGCGCGCGCGCGCGTGTGTGTGTGTGTAGACACTTAAATGATACAAATGATTACAGGTTGTTAATATTATCACCAAGATCCAGTTATCCTCTGCAACAATAAGAATCAGCAACTTACGTATTGAAAAAAGTGTTTATAATTCTACTGCCCAGGTGAACTGAATGTTTCATGAAAAGTATCTGTAGTCCAAAAAACTGAAAATGCATTTGAATTTTATTCTCAGCCCTTTATTACCCTAGCTGAACCTGTCATCAGAGAGCAAGAGTTTATACAAGATAACAAACGATGGCCCTTCACAACAAAAGTACAAGAACACAGGATATCTGCAAGCTCTTCCTCTCCGCGGAGCTATATGCTCCCCCGGTGTCCTGAATGTAGCTATAACAGAAAGAACAGAACATCTGGACTGAGGACCAGACAGAGAGTGCAACCTCCTTATACAAAACAGGGGTTGTTTTTGAAAACTAAGAATCCCTGTCCCCCATGGGACTGGTCTTTCTCCTACGCTACTCCAACAGCAGCATTCCAGAGAAGAAACACTCTAATTTATGACATTTTAATAATTTCTTTACATTATTATAAAGTCTAGATAAAACAAGGGTGACACAAAGAAGCTCCTATTCAAAGCCCCCAGGAGAAAAGCATTCTTCAGAATCCCACTCACTGGAGTGTTTTACCCTTTTCTCCTTAGCACATCTCTGCTGGAAATCAGCAAGGCCTTCAATTTCAGACTGGAAGGTTGTACTACGTGAACTTGGGTGGAAATGATCAATACCGGCAGGGGAACACGTTTGTAGACTGTGCACTTCAAGCATCATCGATTCTACCTCACACTCTGTGTGCCCTAAAGCACACGGTCTTACGAGGAACCTCTCCGAGCTCCTGGGCCAAAAAGAAATGCGGATCTGTCCTCTGGGATGCCACAGCCCCCAGAGAGTATTTGGGAGGAGGAAATACGGACTCTCACACACGACAATTTCACGCAGCTGTCCTGCACCAACTTGCTTCTGTCGCCCTCCACCTCCTCCTCCTGGAATGTCACAGCGATGTTCCCCCACCTGCACGTTGCTCAGACAGCGCTCAGACCGCACTGCCCAGGAGACCTCGCGGCCACGACAGACTATTCTGTCCAACACGGCAGCCAGGAGCCTCATGCTTATGAACATTTGAGATCTGGCTGGTGCAACTGAGGCACCGCTTTAAAATTTTTATTCCATTTTCCTGAATTTAAGTTTTAATAACTGCAGGTGGCCAGTGGTTACCGTCCTGACGGTACAGCTGCAGTTTTGAGTTTCTGCAGACCTCTGGGTCTGTGCACAAGAGGTGACCTCTGCTGTTTCTCTTTCTGATGGACCCCTATTGGTTCATTGAGTCTCCGCTGAAAAGGGCACAGGAAAACCCCATCTCCTACCAAGCTGCCTCGGATTTCCGACGTTTGGCAACTCCTATATTCCGACTATACTTTGTCAATATTTCCTACACTATTTGTCATCTTGCGATATTGTAATTAACTCATTTGTTCAGCTGCCTCACTTGAGGGCAAGGATATTTTCCCTTCTCTGTATTCCAAATTTGCTTGGTATAGACTATACCTAAAAATATTTGTATATCACTCCCTCCCAGCACTCATATTTACTTACTCACTAAGTTCTCTGTAACAGGTAAACAGGTATTTCTTAGCAACTTATGATATTTAGACTAAACGTATCACTTGGCTGACCTTAGCTTTGATGACAACTTTTACCCAAATAACCTGTATACCCCTCTGAGCAGGCACGATGGACAGATTTTGCCAAAGTACACGTGCCTCACTGTCTGGGACATGGTATTTAAAGGGACTTACCTTTCCCTTCGCCCCCACTTCCCAATCCCTAAGTTCCTGTATTTAGAAGGTTGTTTTTAATTCGTGGCTCTTTAGAATGCTTTTATGTCTAGCCCGTTATTGCTCATGGTTCTTGCTGACTTACGGCCATGACGGTTTTGCTGACAGAAATATACTTTACCTGAAGTATAAAGTCAAGGACATCCAAGAATGGAGGAGTACTTTTTGAGCTACTGAGTACTTTCTATCTCTTAGCTAACAGTTACTGGCTAAATACTTACTCTGTATTTAAATACTCTACTAGGGCCTTCGGTATGTTCCCCTGTGTTACAAGAAGAATTTATCAGGAGATTTACAGGGGGATCTGGGAAGCTCTAAGAAAGGACAAAGTAGCAAAGAGAACCATAAAATACCTCATCAGCACCTTCCCAGCTCAAACCTGTCTGGCCATCAGGATACAGAACGAGAGGCCTTGACTTAAGAGGAACAGGTACATCTGGGCCCAAAGCCAGGCCAGAACCCCGCACAAATGTGATTCATGGTGATGTCCCCAAGGCATGGTCCCTGTGGCTGATGGTTGTCAAACAAGCAGGACCAGTCCACTAATGGTCCTTCTGTCCTTGCACAGCCCTCCTGCTCGTCCTGGGGTATCCTGCACCCAAACGTGCTGCAGGATCTACAGCAGGAGCAGAGAGGCACAGAGATGCAGGTCATCGGATCTGCAAATCAACTCTAGACTCTATCAAAAGTACCTCAACTATGAGAGAGAACAATCACACTGAGACTTAGAGGCTGCAGATTAGCTAGGCTCGCTCATTAGCTGGGCCTCTAACTCCCAAACACCTGACCCAAAGCATGTGTGACTCTAGTTCATGCTGTGCTTCAGCAAAACCAGGGACTTTCAGGGTCAGTCACAAAGAGCTGCAACTTGGAAGTTTAAATTTGTAAATGCCAAGAATCTGTTTTATGCTGGTTTCTAATTCTGAATATCCCCCATTCCTGAGAATGCTTCATATATTGCCATGGATACAAGCTAAGAAGGATACAGAACTTTCAAGACTATAGAAATATGATCTGCAAGCAGCACTGATTTTATCCTTCTGGTAATATTTTCCATCAGCAAAACCAACATGGCGGGAAGTAAACAAGAACCAGGAACAACGGCAGGCATTGCATAAAGACATTCTGAAGAGTCACGAAGAACAGAAAACAATCTCTAAATATGGGAACTCAGTGGGGAGACAGGAAATGTGGATGAAGTACCCTGTCCTAGACAGTTGGACAAACGTACTTTATAAACCACAGAGTAGAGCAACCAAAAGTAGTAGATTTTTAAAAACTGAGTCATGGATCATTTTACCACCAGAGTGATGTTAAATATTATGCACTTCTGAAATTAGACAATGCAATTTCCAAAGGTGGTAAAATAAACTTAAGAAGACATTTCCATTTCTTAATTACCATGTTCCTTCCTCTGTAACCATTTTAACTCACATTTGAGCACCTTTAACAATCAATAAAAATAGTACCTAACATTTGCAAGGTTCTTTTAATCATGGCATCCTAAGGAAAAAAAAAATCTGTAAACATGCCCAAATTCAAGACAGAAGTGAGGCAGCGTAAGGAAAATAAAGAAAAGTCACCGTGGCAACACAACTCGTTTGATAATGATTATCTTTCACCTTATCAAACCGGAACAGAGAAGCGCTAATGGCTTACTTCAACATGGGCTTTAATCCAGTACCTTCCCCCCTGCCCCAAGAGAATCGGAGGCTGATGGAAACTTGTGATTAGGTGCTTTGGGTGCAGTTGGAAATAGCCTCCAGTCAGCCTTCTCAAAGGCCTGGAGACCTTGGGGAATACTCAGAACTAGAGTCCCCTCAGAGATCACATGATCTAACTCCTTGTTTGTTTCCGGGGCCAGAAAAGGGAGGGACAGAGCATCTGGCACTTTTCTCATGGCCACAGATCATGCTGTGGCCCAGTCCGGAGAAGGACAGTACAATTTGCTGCATCACCAGGGCTCCTGCTGCTCTTGTACATCTGATATCCCCTGCCCTTCAGGTGCTCCCAGTCCCAAGAAAGAGGACAGGCTCTAATCCCCTTCCCTGGTGTGTGAGGAATACTCTAATAGATGTGTGCTTCAGGCACTGTGCTATGTATTCTGAGCTCCTTAAAACACTCGGGAAGCATTGGTCCGATGATTCTGAGATTGAGCGGGACCACTGTAAATAAAATATTATTCCATTTGTCAAGGCACCTCAACCTGGCCGTAGAAGCATATTAGGGAGCTGAATCATTATAGTTATTTAACTTCTCGTTCAATCACCAACTCTTTTTTTTTAAATAGGAAACAGAGCATAATTTACAATGTGTTAGTCAATAAAAAGAAGAACGACACACTTCTCCCTGCATGTCCTCGAAGGTCGCCCCTAAACTTCACCTGAAATGCTGACAGCTCTCACTACTGCTTTGGACACTCAGATAGGTTTATCACCCGCTGCCGGGTGGCTGCAAGATAACACATGTAACTGTTACTGAACCTCAATTATGTAACGAATGGTATGATGTCAAGGTCAAAGATGCAGTGGCCATGTTCTCAGCTAACTTACATTCCCTGCCTCAGAACTAACGGTAGTAAAACCAAACCAATGAGGATATTTAAATAAAAACCAAATTCTCCAGGTAATGATAGAGATCTCGACACACTAGAGCTAACACACTACAGGCCATTCTTGAAGGAAGTATCATAGAAAAGGGGGATGACAATGAAGCTTATACAAGCACATAAAACATGCACATTCAATATGCAGACACCCCAAGTGTAGGAAGCATGGCTCACTAGGAAGTATTTATTTTCCAAGCATTCAGGTGGAACGTTGGTTTGATGACCAGATCCGCCCTTTGTTGCCCGAGTGACCAGGAGCCAGACCTTTGCTCTCAGAGCCTCAGTTCCATCAGCTGTTAACTGAAGGTCAAGGAGCCTCCTTACCGGTGGTGGAGAGGGTTAAGTGGGACGATGAAGTGGAAGCCCAAGAGTGGTAGCAAACGCTAGTTACCACCATTACCAGCAGCTTGCGATACAGAGACAGTCGGTCCTAAATAGTGCTTCCCTAACTCAGATTCGGCAGAACTGGCATTTCTGGGGTTTGGTCCTGACCTAACGGTGCCTGATGTTAGGTTATGGTAAGGCGAAGGTGAACCCCTCATCACGTACATACCGCTCACCTTGGTGAGGGCAATAAACTGTGTTGAGTCCCCGCTCCACACAGTAGGTTGAAACCCGCTGCAGGTGAGTGATGACACAGCCATGGTGCCCACCCTTCCAGTGCTCACAGCGCAGTGCGACAGATCACAGGTAGGTAAGTAGCGGAGACAAGCAAATCACACACTGTGGCATAAAGGGAAGTTATTTCTGGTGTTGGTACTTTAAATATTTTATAGAAGAATTTTGTCATTCTGGTGGTTGGCAACCTTCTTTAAATGGAGAAAATATTTTAAAATTCGATCAGAAAACACTTAGCCAGTCCCTCATTCAGAAAACAATCCATTAAATGTACATTCATAATGAGAATATCTTCCTTGAGTGATTACTGAGAGGATTCGAAGCATCATATTTACAATTTTATTTTCAAGTTTACCTCCTATGTGGCAGGAACCTGAAAACCAATTAATCAACTTAGTGCCATTATCCAAATGCTTATATTTAAGACATGTAGAAGTTGCTCAAACAGCACACTGCTGAGGTCAGATTCACAGCAGGGAGCTGTAATTAATATGTACTTATTTGAGAATGTACAAATTTACATATATTAAACAAATGCCTCCGTGACAGCCAAATTATGGGGTCAAAGAGAGAATGGTGGTCAAAAGGGAGGTGGCTGAGTCTTTACCGTGTTTACAGAGATTAAACACTGTGGTCATGTGATGTTCCTACGACAATGGCGGAAAGCACGGAAAAGCGAGAGCGGCTGGCCACCTGCCCAGAGGGGTGCTAACGCTTCCCACTCCATCACCACCTGGTCCGGTTCGGGCAGAGACAACACAGGGGCTGGCTACGCAGACCCCTGGGGACGTAAGCTTGAGTTAGACATGAAAGGGCATCCAAGAGGAACTGGAAACTGAGTCACACCCTAAGATTTGCAAAGGGAATCGGCTTCAGAGCTCCAGCAGACAGAAAACCACCTCAAAGCATCCTTTCAATATGACTTTTCTTCATTTGATCTACTAGAAATTATGGGCCTTTGCCTACTGATAACTTCAGCCAAGTGTTCCTCAAGCAGAGTCGCTGATGACTGCTTCTAATAAAGACTTTGGACAAGGAAAAGGGATGCCCCCCGGGAAAGCCACTTGAAATACCCGCTTACCTCTGCGGGGAGCATCTGCTTGGTGTCATATAAAGAGCGGCACATTCTCAAAACCTCATTCCCCAGTCCGTCCTTGTTCTCCGATGTGCACCTGGTCAGCATGGCTGTTGCCAGTCTCACCCACGGATTGCTGGTTATGCTGGACCTGAGGGAGGAAAACACGAGACACTGGGAATGGATGATTAACGCTCTAACAACTGCAGTGTGGAATTTTTAAAGAGAATAGAAATGCCACCTTTTGAAGCAAAATGCTTTGGGCAAACTACAGTCACAATCTAGATGCTGCGTTCCTCCTTCAAGTCTGTATTGTAGAAGGGAGAACATCTCACAGAGAAAACAGCTTGCTGTGGCATTACCAAGTGCCCAGCAGCGTGGAGGCCGTGGGCAGACACTATGAGCAGAGGCTGCCCTCAGGCCAAAGGCCGGCTCCCTGGCTTCCTACTTGGGTGACTCAGGGAAGTCACTGAAACTCTCTCAGCCTAGTCATTTAGTGCTGGGGAAGCCACCCAACCTCTCTGGGCCTCAGTTCTTTTTCATTCTGAAAGAGCAATCTAATGTTTTCTTTGCAAAATTGGTTTATTCAATGAATGATGTTTGTAATTGTGAATTATCGCTCTTAATTGCAGGCACATTTCACTATCTACTACCTAAATAATGGCTTTTGTTTATCATAGGATTATGACAGACTCGGGGGTCAGGGCGGGGCTGGAGGACACAAGGGCGCAGCAGAGGTCAGCCTGTGAGCACAGACCGAGGAAGCAACACATGAGCAGTAGAGACATCACACTTCATACAGCTTCCTTATTTCTGAAACATAAAAGCATCCAAAAGTTTGCTCTGTTTCCTTCCTCTGAATGTCAGGACCTCACGTTTCATACCAACATCACGGTTTACATCTCAACAGACAAGGTAAAGGCACATTCGTCCCACGGCCTCAGGAACAGGGTACCAATTTGACTCAGATACATTAAAATACTTTTCCTATTTATGAAGATTCTGTTGTCTCATTAGCACGGCTCTAGAGTCTAGACACTGAACACCTAAGGATGGTTCTTCCCTTGAAAGGGCCTTATCCCTCGCCCCCTAAGAAAAATGTCACGTGTAACAATGACAAAGGGACTCGCCAGCCTCTGGCAAAGCCTTTGTGTCTCAGCTCAAACGAACAATGCGTGAGGACAGAGTCCTGCTTATTCAAGGTACAAAGCTCTGAGAGTGTCTGGTAGACTGAGGAGTCTTCTTACATGCAAGGACCCACCCTCTGCTTTCCTGTTTCAAAGTCTGAGTTCCACCTTTCTGGGTTTTCCCTACCAGGCCGCCTCACTGCAGTAGGAACACTGGCCTGCCCAAACAGTGGACCCCGATGGGCCATGTGGCTTTGACGACAATTATCAAGATGTACTTTGCACCAGCCAGCTTTGATACACTGGATGAGAATTATACATGTCCCATAAGTACGAATCTATTATTCTTCCCATGCATTTTCCCACAGGGGAATAAAACTAAAAAACCAGAGTTGGTTCCAGTAAATTAGCAATCACGTGGACCAAGCAGATTTCTCAGTTTTTACCTTTATTGTGTTAACTGGCTACATTCAGTCATTGTCACACTATCCTTCCCTTCCTCCTGCCTTTCCTGATTTTTCTCTCCTCTTTCCTTAACGGGGGGGTGGGGGGTGGTGATTTTGGAAGTGAGGTCACACATTTGATTGTCTGGGAACAGAAAAGGGACTCAAAAGTACTTTAAAGAATCTATTGGTAAGGTGTCCCATCATACAGTGTGTTGTGGTGAAACACAAATTCGGGAAAGGAAAAAAGCCACAAGAGACCACTTTATTTGACTTATCCTCAGGTACCCGCTCGGATGGAGACACAGCTGGTCAGAGGGGTTAGGCAGACCGGTAGTGCATTGTTTCGATTCTACTCATTTCGTAAGGGAGGTTTTTAGAACACAGGTTAGCAATTTAGTGATTTCACTTCATTCTGGCTACAAAAGAATATACCTTTAAAAACTGAGGTTTTAAAAACCTACTAATGCATTAAATGTTTAAAATGCAATACATGCCTTAAGCGATTAAGCTGAGTTCACTTCGTGTGGGTGAGCCAGTGTTTCGAAATGGTCATTGTTCTAAACGTCACAAGAAACTGTAAAACCACAGTAAGCTCATCTACTAGACGGTATCATTTTCCGATTTTGAAAAACTCTCTTTAGACCGAGAGATCCGTTTGGAGGGTATGAAGGAATCCGCAACGCAACCCCGATCACTTTCTTAAAAAGCAAAGCGTTACTGACAATCTAATTAGTGAGTGAACCGCACACCATCATCACATAAGAGCTGCTTGGGAACCGTCCAGAGACGCGGGCTCAGCAGGCCCAGCGGGGGACCCTGCTCCCAACGAGAACCCGTGGGCTCCGGGGCAGCCCCGCCATGACAGCTGGGACCCAATGGAAACGCTGCTCCGATACACGGTCATGTGGGAAACTGAAGGCTTGAGTGTGAGAAGCTGTACTGCAGGGCCTCAAATAGGGAAGGTGAGAACCGAATCTTAAAAGCTACACATCCGCATGTCATCTATGCCACAAACGGTAGAGATCAAAGAAACGGTCTTCCCCCTTTCTGAAAACACTCGTTCGGACACAAAACAAAAACACCGCTCTCCTTGGTTGGCTTCAGGAATTCCAACAGGCTCACCCTGGGGTTAAGTGAGAGGGCCTTTGCCCGCTGTTTGGTAGCAGTCCTTCACAAACTGCACACGGAAGAATGACTCTTCAGGGAAAACCTCCGTTAGCTCCTGGGAGCACAGAGGTGCGCGCTGGCCCCGGGCAGAGCCGGTTGCTGGGCCCGGGGGGGGGGGGGGTGGGTACACAGCTGAGTTGTGGGGCAGGCGGGCGTGTGGAGCAGAGGCACGGGTGGGCGTGCCTGCTTTTTGCCAACGAGAAGCAGCAGTTCGTCACAGACGGCGCATGTACCCAGAAGACAGCTGGCCGCGTCTTCCGCGGGCATCCTTGGCTGACAGCACGGGGACTGCGTGACTACCGCGTGCGGCCCTGAGTGGCAGCTGCCAGCTCAGCACGACGTGCAGGAAACATGGGCTGTGAGGGCGGCCGGTCGTCAAGTGAGACCTCTGCCTCATCCACTTACTGACCACATGGGGCTGAAAGTTCTTTGACTTCCAAATTCCCACTCCCTCTTTAGAAAATTAGATAATGTCACTCTCCATGCAGGTTTACTGAATGAATTAAGACTAAGTGTAAACCGCACGTGACACTGTGTGTCCTCACTAAATGGGAACTATCAATTGATTCCATTCGGATTCTCAAGTCGGCACTGCAAGTTGTGTTAACAGAGACTCAGAACATTTCCCGGTGAAAATACTGGAACGGAATTATTTTGCTGACGTTATAAATCAGATGTTATTATAAAGCACTGATATTTTTGAATAAAATATTCGGCTGTAGGGGCAAGGAGAAATGGAAAGAAACAGCAATATTTCCAAAAAAAAAAAAAAAAAAAACAATTTTAATTTTCTCCAAAGGCCGATGCTGATTTTATAGATTTCTTCTCACTGGCTCTTTTGAAGGTACTGAATTAAAAAAATTTTTTTTTTACTCTTTATTTATTTTTGAGAGAAAGAGACGGAGCGCGAGTGGGGAAGGAACAGAGAGAGAGGGAGACACAGAATCCGAAGCGGGCTCCAGCCTCCGAGCTGTCGGCACAGAGCCCGATGCGGGACTCGAACTCATGAACCGTGAGATCATGAGCTGAGCTGAGGTTGGCCGCTTAACTGACTGAGCCACCCAGGCTCCCCTGAAGGTACTGGGTTTTTAAAAGTAAAGAACAGGGGCGCCTGGGTGGCTCAGTCGGTTAGACGTCTGACTTCGGCCCAGGTCACGATCTCACGGTCCGTGAGTTCGAGCCCCGCGTCGGGCTCTGGGCTGACGGCTCAGAGCCTGGAGCCTGCTTCTGATTCTGTGTCTCCCTCTCTCTCTGCCCCTCCCCCGTTCATGCTCTGTCTCTCTCTGTCTCAAAAATAAAATAAAAACGTTAAAAAAAAAAAAAATTTAAAAAAAGTAAAGAACAGACCAAGGAAATTTAACTTGATGTTAACACTCACACGTGGTCGTGTTTCATAGGCGGCCAAGCTTGCAGGAGCAAAACCAAGTGCTGAAATTCGACCTCCTGGTGGCTACATTCCAGGAGCTCCACGAAGAGAGAATAGCGGTTTTCTTCATTCTCGACGTCAGCTATGTCCACCTGGAAGTGGAAATACACACTTGACACTGGTGGCAAAGGCTACTTCACTGGTTTACAGAAGAATTCGTACTTGATGACTTTGAGGAAACATTCTCGAAAACTTTTACAATGTGTTGGGAGGTAAGATTCAACACCACCACCCTCTCACCTCCTCCCTACCGCCCCACCACCCGCAAAAAAACCTTCAAAAGCTCTCTGCTTTACCCAGCTTAAAATGTTAACGCTAAACACTGTTTAGAACAAATCACGGGAAAGTTCTGAATGTTCCTTACGAAAATAAGTTTAAACAAGTAGATTTCCAGAGAGCTGGCTTAGTGATTTCCTAATATACGTTAAGTTTAAATACAGAATTATTTTATATGAAACTATAATAATTCGTCTTACTTAACATTAGCCAATTTTTTTTTTAGTTTAAATTATCTTCCATGTACTTCTACTTTTCATTTTAGCATTTTTATTGCTGAGTCTTCATGTTGTCTAGAAAATTTCTCTAATTTGAAATTAAAGACTTGACTAAATTGTATTTGTTATGATTTTTGTTATATATCAAAATAAAGCAAAATATCGTTTATTTGAATCTCCATTTCTGATGCAAAAGAAGTCCTGATCAATAAAAAACACTAATTTTTCCTCTCATTGCATAACTGAATATTTCCTTTATTTACGCTGAGGCAGTCCTGAAACGAATCACATCTCCAACACCTCTGTGGGTGAAAATGTTTGCTATGTTAAGTTAGAAAGCAGTTGTAAATATAAAAGTAAGCCAAAAGCTGGTTTGCCTGTTCCCTAGCCTCTCTTAACACAGATGCCCCGCATTTGAGTACATTACATACAGATGATGATAGAGGCCTTGAAAGGATAAAAAAATGGATGGTTACCCACACATTTGTTAAATTTTCTGTATAAATACACATTTCCAAAGCATTTAATTTAATGGTCATTCTGGCTCTGGTCCCAAGTAGCCACCTGAAAAGTCACAGCATATAGTCTGCATTCTCACAAAAGCTGACATGTACTATGAAATGCTCAGTAATTATAGGGGAAGTCCTGCTCACGTGGTGACCTGGCAGATCAAAACCTGCTTGAAAGCTCCACGTCCTTCTTCCATGGACTAACAACCCAAAAGCATTTTACAGTTTTGGAAATCATTTCATGACCCAGGAAGAGTTCACCCTTATAACTGTTTTGGGTGGAGAACAGCACAGGTGTTATTAGCCTCCCTTTATAGATGCAGAAACAGGCTTATCTGTCCCAATAACAAGGCGAGCAAGTGGCAGAGCCAGTATGTAGTTATGATCATGTCAGAATGTTCTGGAATTAGAGGACTCAATAAGCTAGACAAGCTCTGAAATATTTAAATAGGGGGTCTAATTGGGAGTTAGGCAACATTTTCTCACCTATTTATACAGAAATGTTTAAAAAAATTCCAAACTGGAGAAATCCACCTGTTTTTTACGTGACCTCCCACCTTCAACTCCTCTCCAGGCTCAGGGTCTCTCAGATCGTCCGCATCCACCACGTGTGCCTCCCCTCGGGAACTTTGATCTTGTTTTCTCTGCCTGCCACATTCTCTCTGCAGATATGTGTACGGTGCATTCGCTTATATCCTTCAAATTCCTCAAATGTCACCTCATCAGGGAACGTGCTGTGTAACTGTCCACCTTAAGTAGCATATTCCCCCACACCATCTGTCTCCCTCACCTCGTTTTGCACTTACAAGGATGGGACATGTTTCATATGTATTGGTTGATTGCCTTTCTTCCTCTATAAGAATGGAAGCTCCTTGAAAACAGAGACTTCCATTTATTTGTTCACCGGTGTATCCCTACTCCTTAAAATAATGCCTGACAGACAGCAGATGCGGAATACTATTGAGTGTATGAACTAATGCAGATACAAATGAATAAATGAAGACAATCCATCATTCATAAAATATTTTAGCACAGAATGGTGATACTAAATATTCACGAGTTGCCGTAAAGTTTTGGCTCTTCTCTCTCTCTTTTTTTTTTTTTTTTACTGGAGACAGACATGAGGCTTAAAACAAAGACACCAGTGAGAAGGGAATCACTAAACATGACTCAAAGGAGGCCCGCGTATTGACATGATGTATCCACCAACAATGCCCTGTGGCTAGTTGTGTGATTTCAGTGCAGTCCCTCTCTTTGGGTCCTATTTTCCTCATTTCAAAAATGTGCTCCAAGAAGCCCTGAAGTTTCAGAAGATCTGAGGAGGTGCCTGAAGGTCTGCGGGAGGGAAAAGGGCAGGTAAATGGCTGCTCTTGTCGGAGTTACAATCCAAGCTTTTATAGCTTATTTGTAGGAAAGGTTTTGTGGGTTTTTAAAAATGTTTATTTTTGAGAGAGAGAGAGAGAGAGAGAGAGAGAGCACGTGCACACATGTGCAAGCGAGGGGGGGAGGGGCAAAGAGAGAGGGAGAGACAGAATCCCAACCAGGCTCCACGCTGTCAGCACAGAGCCCCACGTGGGGACTGAACTCATGAACCATGAGATAATGACCTGGGCCAAAGTCGGACGCTTAACCGACTGAGCCACCCAGGCAACCCATGGGTTTTGCATTTTAGAAATAGTTAAAAACAACTGAATGATGCCTCTAGTGTCAGTCCTCCAGTTTCCATAATTAACGACTGTATGATGAATAACAAGCAGTTGCTCCTTGACATGAAAGGCAGAGTCTACATAGGTTACGTGAGGACACCACGAAAAGGAAGAGATTAGGAAAAAGTGATTCTTGCTTCCAAGATCATCTAGATTTTTTGAAATATTTTTTGAGAGAGAAGGAGAGAAAGAGAGAGAGAATCCCAAGCAGTATCTGTGTTGTCAGTGCAGAGCCTGACGCAGGGCTTCATCTCCTGAAACATGAGATCATGACCTGAGTCGAAATCAAGAGGCAGACGCTTAACCGATTGAGTCACCCAGGTGTCCCAAGATCATTTAGATTTATTTTCAGAAACTGTAACAGCCTGTAAATTTTTAGGAAGTGTAGTGTATCTAAAAGGAGAGAAAGATTTTTAAAAAACTATAAATTAGGGGTGCCTGGGTGGCTCAGTCAGTTATTTGGCTCAGGTCATGATCGTGGTTCATGAGTTCAAGCCCCATGTCAGGCTCTGTGCTGACACCTCAGAGCCTGAAGCCTGCTTCAGTTTCTGTGTCTCCCTCTCTCTCTGCCCCTCCCCCCTCTCAAAAATAAGTAGACATTAACAATAAATAAATAAATAAAAATAAAAAAACTATAAATTAAACCTTCATATGTTTGTTTTTCTATTAGTGTTAAATAATAGTTTCCATTTTTAACACATGTTTGGTAATGAGTTTCTTTGTATAACACCTTTTTCTTGTATACACAGACTTTATAAAAGTGTGCCTAGGGGCGCCTGGGTGGCTCGGTCGGTTAAGCGTCCGACTTCGGCTCAGGTCATGATCTCACGGTCCGTGGGTTCGAGCCCCGCGTCGGGCTCTGTGCTGACAGCTCAGAGCCTGGAGCCTGTTTCAGATTCTGTGTCTCCCTCTCTCTGTGACCCTCCCCCGTTCATGCTCCGTCTCTCTCTGTCTCAAAAATAAATAAAAACGTTAAAAAAAAAAAAAAAGAGTGCCTTTGTCAGGAAACATTTTCTTCTGAAAGTTCATTAACATTTCAATTATTAGCAACTTAATTTTCAGAGCATTGACCTCATGTTTAAAATACAAATGTGAAAAACATAGAAACTTACACAATTATCTATTTTGTGTAGGCACATTTGTATACTCCCTCACATCATGAAGGGTTTCAATTTTTAAGCTGCTCAGCTCTTAAGAAAGCAGTTTTAGGGGCACCTGGGTGGCTCAGTCAGTTGAGCACCTGACTCTTGATTTCCGCTCATGTCATGACCTCACGGTTCATGGGATGGAGCCCCATGTCGAGCTCTGTGCTGATAGCAGGGAACCTGCTTGGGATTCTCTCTCTCCCTCTCTCTCTCTCTCTCTGCCCTTCTCCTGATCACACTCTCTTTCTCTCTCTCTCAAAATAAATAAATAAACAAATATTTAAACAAACAGACAAAAAAAGATTGAGGCACCTGGGTGGCTCAGTTGGTTAAGCATCTGACTTTAGCTCAGGTCATGATCTCATGGCTTGTGAATTCGAGTCCCGCTTTGGGCTCTGTGCTGACAAGCTGGAAGCCTACAGCCTGCTTCAGACTGTGTCTCCCTCTCTCTCCGCCTCTCCATGACTTGTGCTCTGTCTCTCAAAAACAAACATTAAAAAAAATAAATTTTAAATAAATTTAAAAAAAGCAGTTTTAGGGGCGCCTGGGTGGCGCAGTCGGTTAAGCGTCCGACTTCAGCCAGGTCACGATCTCGCGGTCCGTGAGTTCGAGCCCCGCGTCAGGCTCTGGGCTGATGGCTCGGAGCTTGGAGCCTGTTTCCGATTCTGTGTCTCCCTCTCTCTCTGCCCCTCCCCCGTTCATGCTCTGTCTCTCTCTGTCCCAAAATAAATTAAAAAAAAAAAAACGTTGAAAAAAAAAAAAATTAAAAAAAAAAAAAAAAGCAGTTTTAAATTATCTACCACTGTAGCTGCAAAAGCTTCACCTCACATGAGAGAAGAAAATGGGCCTGAAAATGGACTCGAGTGCATGTTTTTTTAACACGAGAAAGAATATGCCTTGCCAGATAATCAGTACACACAGTAAAACCTTAGATTATGAGTAACTTGTTCTGTGAGTGTTCTGCAAGACAAGCAAACCTTTCTAATAAATTTTAACTTGATAAACGAGCAATGGCTTGCAATATGGGTAGTGTATGACAACAAATGTCATATGATCACCAACTGAGCCAATGTTTCTCCCTCTCCCCCTGCCTCTCTCGCTGTGGGACTGTGGGTGATCATCAATGCAATGTCACATTTCTGCACAATCCTCAAAAGGAGGCAAAAGCAAGTGTCATTGGCTAGGTTCCTTGTTCAAGTTGCACTAAAAGGAAAAGATTCCACTGAGCGACAGATAGCAGTGATTCCATTAGTGATAGTGAAAGTCGTGCTACACAATAACCCTCTTCTCTCGTCTCCCTCATACCAGCCACGAAGGCTTTCAAAGGTAAGTGCAGGTTCATTTGTTTATTTTTCTTTATATTTTGTATTTTCTTCATTATTTTGTATTATATTACAGTATTGTAGTCATTTTTATAGGAGTATTTTTGGGTTGTGGAACGAATCATCTGAGTTTCCATTATTTCTTGTGGGAGAATTTGCTTTGATATACAAGTACTTTGGATTACAAGAATGCTTCTGGAACAAATTATGCTTGCAAAACCAAGGTTTTACTGTACCTTGATATACAAGTACTAACCTAGGATTTGTGTCTACATATTAAAATATCTAAATTGATCTAAATTTACCAAGATAATATAAGCTTATCTTGTTTATCATATCCTATAAGATTTTAAACATAAATTCAGGTAACCAAAACAAAATGAATTTTTGTATAAAGAAATATACACACATGCAAAGGACTTCCAGCCTGAACAAAATGGCTTTGACCCATTTTTCCCTACTCCTCTCTTAAGCACAACTATAAACTTTGGAAATAATGAGAGAAAAGAAAAGAACTCTTAAAGGTGGTAAAAAGAAAGTTAACTAGTTGGGACCCGAGGACTGGAGAAACAACACAGGTCCGGGGTCTGGCATCCCCTCACCCAACCGAAGGATACTCAGACTCAGTATTTCCTGACTCCTGATCGAAAAATACAAGACAGGCCAGGTAAGGTCATTTCTCGTCAGAGTTCCAGAAGGAAGGGAGAAAGAACATCGAGTTTAAAGAGTATTTTACGAAGTAACATTTAAAAACATCCCAAATCTGGTGGAAGACATGAACCTACAGATTCAAGAAGATGAGCTAACCCCAAACAGGGGTTAGTGAGTCCAAAGAAATCCATGCCCGGACACATCATAATTAAACTCTTAAAAATTAAAGACAAAAAAAAAAAAATCTTGAAAGTGGCCAGAGAGAGAATACAGTACCTATAGAGAGAAAAGCAATTTTAATAACAGTGTATTGCTTATGTGAAGCCACAGAGGCCAGAAAGAACTGGTCCAATATTTCTCAAGTATTAAAAGAACTGTCAATTACAAATTCTATATACGGTAAAACTATCCTTTAGGAAAAAAAGGGGAAATGAAAATGAAAATGAAATGAAAATGAAAAAAGGGGAAGGAAAACTAAAAGAATCTGTCACAAACAGCCTTCATCTTAAAGACTGGCTAAAGAAGCTTCCTCAAATAGAAAGGACATGGGTTTTGGCCCAATATATTTTTCTATCACAACTAGTAACGCTCCTCATTAATGGATGCAAAAATTGAACAATCTTAAATTGAAGAAAATCACTGTGTCATATATCTGACAAATTATCTGGAAAAACAAAAGAGGGAAGTATTGTTTTGAGTCAATAAAAGAGAAAGCAATGGGTCTCAGAACCTGCAGAAGTCATGGGAACATGAGATCAACATTAATACCACAGGAATTTAAATTCTCCAAAATACGTGGACACAAGGTGTCGCGTGAACATGAATGCAGACCTAGGAAACAATCAGATTCTCTCTTTTCCAGAGGGTAGCACAGTTCCTATTCAAATATGTATTCCCAGATCCTGATACACTTCAGGCAAGGGTGAGCAAACAATACAGTATCTAAACAGCTACAAGATGAAATGGCCATAGAACATATTTTAATTTTTTTTTTTTTTTCAATGTTTTTTATTTATTTTTGGGACAGAGAGAGACAGAGCATGAACGGGGGAGGGGCAGAGAGAGAGGGAGACACAGAATCGGAAACAGGCTCCAGGCTCTGGGCCATCAGCCCAGAGCCTGACGCGGGGCTCGAACTCACAGACCGCGAGATCGTGACCTGGCTGAAGTCGGACGCTTAACCGACTGCGCCACCCAGGCGCCCCAGAACATATTTTAACATAGAGGGAAAACCAACTGGAGGTGGCTAGCAAATGCTTCCTCATACCTCACCAAGGAGACTGTAAAATGATGATAAAGGACAATCTGGTGAAACACGCAGCTTTCAAAATAGTGCTGATAGAGTCAAAGTAACATGGAAAGACGCCATACTTTGGAGGTGTTGCTGGACCTTTCTGACCTTACGCGCCTCTTCTGTAAGATGAAGGTAACATAGTGTATGGTAGTTCTGGCTATTAAATAAGAGAGTGTGAATAAAATAGCCTGAAGAAAGACTGGCACATGGTAGGCACATAATAAATGACAGGTAGGATTTATATTACAGCTCCATATAAAAATATGGGCTGTGATTTCTTCTAATAAGAATTGGGTCAACAGATTAGATGGGACAGAAGAAGAACACAAAGAAATGTAGCTGT
The DNA here is from genome assembly GCF_028018385.1 of Neofelis nebulosa. Taxonomy (NCBI): domain Eukaryota; kingdom Metazoa; phylum Chordata; class Mammalia; order Carnivora; family Felidae; genus Neofelis; species Neofelis nebulosa. Next base: position 11,550,576 of record NC_080790.1, read on the forward strand.
TTTGGGATAATGGAATCATGGGTTAACTTTCATCCCTTTTTAGAATCTCATTTATTTGTACAATATAGGATTTGCAATGGCTTTATAGCATGCCTTCTAGAGATGAGTGAAAATAATTAGCAATTTCTCACAAGTTTTTCTTCTATGTTTTGTTTGATTTTATCCTTTTTTCCCTCAAGAGAGAAAGTAATAATATGCCTCTGTCTCTCTGAGTGAGCGGGGGGCGGGGGTGAAAATGTCCAATATTTCACAGGCACCCTATAGTTTGCGATGATTCCATACAGACACCTTGAACTGAACATTACTGGATTTTAAAGGGCAAAATTCACATGTGAGTCAAACATAAAGATATCTCTTTCCCTTTTGTCTCTGAAAGCAATGCTTCTGTCTTCACTGAATTAGGTGACTTTAGCCCTTGCTGTAAGTCAATTTGTCAAGTAGCTACAGCCTCCTTATCAGACATTGAGTCACTGTCCTTGAAAAAGTGGACTGCGTCACCTATTCTCAGATGAAAACAGCTTTAACTTGAAATTCCTCTGTGGCCGCGGACAGTGAACATGACTGTCGTAAACTGAGGCGCCCCTCCTGAAATCTGCATCTTCCCACAGGCAATGACAACGTGGCTTAGTTGATCTTCAGATATGTGTGAATATGAAATCAGTATTAATGCACATAACCATACTATGTGAACAGAAAATAATTAGCGTCGCGTAAAGGATTATTCTCAACGTACTAACATCAATCACCACAGTCCTACCTTCCATATGGGCTGATGAGCTGTTACACTGCCTCTACGATTTATGAAATTTTGGGGGGTAAATCTGAAATTATTTCAAAACTAAAAGTTAAAAGAAACAAACAAGAGAAGTCATCCCCAGCTACCTCATATCCTCACCACCCTGCAACATGCAAACGCTGGGACGTTTCCTGCCTCTTCTCCCCTTCGTCCTCCAACATTTCTCTCTAAGCCCGAGAAGGAAGGAAGGGACAGCACTGCTATGCACGACGTCAGGAGCACCACCCGTGTGGTGGCTGAGGTTCTTGCCCCTCTGGGCAGGAGGCTCTGGATGTGATTCCCCCTCTACGGACAGAGCCCAAGAGGCTCCCCAGCTGACCTGGCCCTGGGGGAAGTGCCCCGGGGTGGGGGAAGCAGTCCCACCCGGGAGCAGTTGCTAAACCCAAGTGTGCGTCCCAGGAAGAGGTTGCTGTGACCCAGGAAACGTACAAGGCTCTGAAGAAGGTCTGCCTAGTGAAGGGGAGAAGCAGGGCCTCCCCATCTGACCACACCACCCCCCACCCCCCAAAAGCGTCCTTTTGAGTGCAAACACAGCCCTGACCTCCAGTGTCTTTCTCCACAAAACTAGTTTGTCCTCTGCTCTTTCCTCATGCTGCTCTGTCTTTAGCAACTTAAGCAAACCTCACAGGGGCACTAAATATGTTTCTTGTCCCCCCACGTCTAAGCAGTTACTGGGCCCCTGGGATTAACTCCTTCAGCTCTCTTTACCCTCCTCTATCTTCACAGCTGGTACCAAGTTCAGGGCCAAGTTTCGGCAACCTGACCCCTGCTTTTGTCCCCTGCCTGGCACCCTCCAGTCTGTTGTTCGTGAAGAGGTCAGAGGGTCTCTCCTAAAAACGCATCTCTGATCACGCTGCCTCTCACGTCTCTCTCTCTCTCTCCCACGCGGTCTCCGCACCATCACGGTAAAATGTGCACAGGACACTGGGGGCTCTGCTGCGCTGAACTGAGTTCAGGAATCACCTCCTCAGAGCAGTCTCTCCTCACTGCCTCCAGGCAGGATGACCGCATGCCTTCCCCTGAACCCTATGCACTGTGCAGACTCTAACAGCAGCGTTAGAGCCTTCAGGGTACGGACTTCTTTGTGCATGTATCCATGTGCTCCGCTGGATTGGGATCCCCACACGAACAGCGTACATTTACCTGGACCGGAGTCAGAGACACACACATACCATCCCATTTAGACTTCACACATCCACGCATTATGTCCGTTTTACAGACGAGGAAACTGAGGTTGTGAGAGGTTTAGTAACTTCCCCAAGGCCACAGAGCGAGTGAGTGGTAAAACTGGGATCTGAATGCAGTTCTGTGTGAAGCGCCCAAACACTTTACTGCTAACTGTCTGGTCTCTTGTCTATCCCCAGAGTATACAGGGAATGGTGCATAAACCATGCCGGAAGAATCTTCGATGAATATTTTACAGACCATGGTTACTAGGCATGGCATTTTTCAGAATGTTTTAATTGAGCAGCAAAGAACATACGCAGAGCTCTGTACGGAGCCAGGGAAAAATGCTACTAGATGAAGCAATGCTTTCTGTTTTCTAAATCAAACTCCTCATTCCCCTTGCCTAGTCACACTCAACCCAGGCAGTCACAAGCAGAAAGACAAGATGAACAGAACACGCCTGATATGGTGCAATGCTACCCAGACATTAGAGCTGAGTATCTTTCCCTGGCAGATGGGAAGAAGTGCGGTAAAGGGCCAAGAAGACAGGCATTGACATCAAACAGAACCACGTTCAAACTCCAGTACGATCGTTCACAAGCTGGGTGACCTTAATAGGTTGTGTGACCTCATCTCAAACAGAGACTGGTAACGACTTTGCAAGCTGTTCTAAAGAGTACACGCAGTAATGTGCACTTAATACACATTCCTCAGTCCCATCTTCTTCCCTCGACGATGCCCATGACAAGAAGGAATATCTTTAAAGGAAAGGAGCCCTAAGTCATCAAGAGAGGCCTTCCGAGGTGTCCAAATAGTTGCAGAACCCAGTAACACTGACGCTCTCTCAACCTGAAAAGGCACATCAAGCTCTATTAGAACATTTTAGATCTCTTGCTTCTGTCCAGACAAACATGCTTGTGAATCATTTGCTTCCATACGAGAAGCAGCCGGCTGGTCAGAAATCACTGGGAGCAAAGTACAGCAAATTAATACAAAACAGTATCAGTCTAAACGCATCAGGCCACTCTGTAAGGAAACCTTTCCATTATTCCAAGGAAATCATTTTGCTTGTACATAAGCGGGAAGCAGCATGGTCTGAGCCTTCATCATTCACGGCAAGAACAGCAGATTGAAGCTCAGGGGTCCTGGCCTTGCCATTTTAAAGGTGACCTTAGATAAGTTTTTAAAAATTGAATATTCATTTATTCAGCAGATATTTACTGAGTGTCCTTAAGATCCATGTTCTCATGTTATTTATATTCTAATGGAAGAAGAAAGACATCATATAATAGAATGACAGACAGAAGGACCGGCAGGGAGAAGTCAACAGATACTGGTGATCAGAAGAAAACTAAGAGCTTGTGAAATTGATCGTGACTGGGGCCTGATTTAGGATGCAGTATTTTAGAAATGGTGGCATTTAAGCTAAAATCAGAGGAAGTAACTTCTTGTTTCTGGACAGCATGTCCTTTTCTATAAGATGTGACTTTGGAATTGGCATGCTTTTGAAAGTCTCCTCTGGTTCCAGGAATCGGTTTCCATGGCTAGCAAAGATACATTACATGTACGGGTAATTCACATGTGTGGGATATATTATATGTGTGTGGGCACATAGGCACATATATTTTTAACATCAAATCTTATCCTATACTTGATTAAGCAAACCATTTAGGGCAGGGAGTCTTAGCTTTGAAGACATTTAAGGTGACAGTAAATTCTTTGTAAGAAACTAAACCTAGCTTTGCATCCTGAAGCTGTTCCACCGGTCTTGGTCTGATAAAGAAGTGTGTATTTTGTTAATGTTTTGGCAAAACGAAGCCAAACTGGCCTTTGACCAGAGGAGTTAATATGTCCTTGCATGTTTCAAAGTAGGCGAAATGCATGAATTTGTAATAAGATTAGGAGTTTCCTTAAACTAATTTTTCTAGTGATCACTTACAACCACAAATCCAGACAGATCGAAATTTTAAAAGGTGAAACTCTAAGCCACATGTCCCTTTTTATACAAAAACAGAAAAAACAATAAGGTGAAGGGGTATGGAATCTTTTAAGGAAACATCAGTATTTTGACCCATATTTTTCATGCACCAGTTAACCAGAAAATTACAAAACCTGAAAAACTCAGATAAATTATACCAAGGGAATTAATGCAATACATTCCTCCCTTCCCCCTCCTTAAGTCTTCCCCCTTCCTTCTCTCCTGTACTCCATGCTGGGGTACTTTTCTGGAATGGAAAAGGAGGCCTCTCAAGCTGTTGAAAAATGAGGGCCTCTGAATTTTTAATTCTGTTAACTAATCATTAGAAAACTAGGAATTGCTGTCTCTCTGAGAACCAGTGAGGTAGCAGGCTCCACAGACTCTGCGTTTAATTTTGCAGGAGCTGGCTGGTTTCCCGGCAACACATTGATTTGTAGGGCCACTACTTTGGGCACCTCGAGGATAATTAAATATTAAGTCCCTCTTTGATGTATGCAAAGTCTGCCTAAGAGGATTACCAGCCACAGCGAAGGTAGCAGTCCTACATTTTCTGGTAATTGAACGTTGCAATATCATTATCTATTCTTATCTTTGCTCTGTAAGAATCTGCCTCTACCCTTAATATTACCTTTGAGAACAGAGAAAGGGGTAGGGAGTGGAGAAAACGAGAGCCTGTGTAATCAACATTTTGGGGTCTTCTAGGTGTTTGGGATATGGAGACGAAGAAGACTGTAATGTGTGTGGAAGAAAGAAGAGTGAACAAACCATCCTCTGTCTCCTCCAGCTCAAGGTTCCATTTTGCACACCAAGAAGGCAAGGCTCACGGTTTAGGAATCTTTTCCAAGATGATGAAGCAATGGAGGTGGGAGGGTGGCCAAGATATAGGCTTCTGAAGGATTTGTGCACCAGCACCCCGATCTTTCTACTGCTCGAGTGAAAGGTAAAACAGTTTTTTAAAAACAATAATGGAGACGGCTTCAGATTTGAACTAGGAGCGTACTTCTGTAACACTCTACAACTTGCGGCTATTCCCACTGTGAAGCCACAATTTTTCCACATTCGCTTTCCATGTAGCAGTTACTTACAATAATAAACAGAGTGCCCTGGCCAAATACGCTTGCCCTCCAAAACAGATTTCACAATGCCAGACTGACACAGAATACTTAATTTTTATAGGAGGAGGAGATACTCACTGATTTGATTTATTTTGGAAAACTATAGATGAATGACATAATTAAACTATGGTAGTTTTGTTATTTCCACTATCAAATACTTTAAAGAAACTCAGCTCAATAGCTTCAAAGAACAGGGAAATTGCTCTTATATGAGGACAAAGTAAGAGGGGGAGAACCGAAAAGGGGTAAGGAGGCACGGGACGAGTTTTACTGGAGTCAGGGGTGTTGGGAGAGAGGTTTTCTAAGGGCCTGAAAAAGTTTTCGCCACCAGAGCAAACAGTGGTGAAACGAGACTCTCCGTACACACTGTGCAAAGGACAGAAACCAGACTGCGCTCAGTGAAATGGTCAGGTCAATTTAGAAAAGTACACGGAAAAGGAATCTTAACAAAAGGCTGAGCTCCCTTAAATCCTGTATTTGGAAAAAGTTTTGCTATAACGAAATTAAAATCTCAGAAATATCCAGAAATCACTGAAATCATATAAAAGATGGTATACCTTTTATACCTTGTTCTCTGGGTACTGGAAAGTTAAGAAAAGCTTAAAAGAAGAAATCATGGTTATACTCCTACTATTTCTGAAGCATCTTGGCCCAGATACGAAAGTGTGTGTCCTACTGTTTCAACATGACAGGTAAGATAGATGTTTTCCCTTTCCCTGGCCTCCACGTTGTTTGGTAGCATTTTTGGTATATTGATCTGACATAACGCGAAGTGGGGCTCCAACCGGAGAAACCGGCCTCATCGTTCTGCCAGGCTTCAGCCAACAGCGAAGACGAAACTGAGCAAGGTTGAGCACTTGAAAAATGGAGGTTCTGTCAGAAAAGTACCTAACAGTAGGGGCGTTCATTTGTTCCAGAATGAGTCAGAATCCAAGATTCCACGTGGCAAAAATAATACGACCTAATTTTGAGTTTAACTCAAGAGATGCTACGTGAACCTTCCTGTCGCTAAAAACAAGCATACTTCTAACGTCTACTGTGCAGGAGACCTGGAATATGTTTTGTAGCCTATTGCATCTGTGTTCATAGACCACTCTTTAAAAAGACTGTTAGTGATCCCTTCATGTAATGCAAGGCAACATGTTGAGACTAAGTATGTTGGTAAGGTCATGGGGGCTTCAGAAAGAGTATTATTCAGATACCAGTGACTTTTAATACAACCCATTTCAGGAATTTGGCAAGAGTAAGAGAATACCCGATAATCCATCTCTTCTGAATCTCAAATTCTCTAATTCTAAAGAATACATAAGAGTAATTACCCATTTCTCTCATGTAGGAAAATAAGAATACTTAAAATAATAATTGTGAAGTTCTGAGATGAGTCTCAAGATATTCTTAATATCTGATGCATTTTTTAAAAGAAAAATTCATTGTTCTTTCGATGTAGTAATAAGGACATAAACATTAATTAGAAAGCGAAGCTTTAAAATTAGAAGGTACACTGAGTTGCAGTCAGACTTCCAGGAAAGTCTCTTGCAGAGTAGATTATGTGGGAAGCCTTATTTTTTTGGCGTATGGTCTGCAGGCTGACGCACTTGACTGAGATTACTGATCCTTACATCCTATGTCTTTAGGCTGCATCAATTTAGAGTTTGAGCCAGACTTCAATGGCTACCGTATTTCTTTGATTTAGGAATCAGTATTCTCATTTACTCAATCAACAAGTATTTGAGCTCCCAATGTGTGCCCAGCATACTTAGGGGAATTCAAAAGACAATATATCCTCCAGGGCTTCTGAATTTTCCACAGTAGTGGGGAGACAAGACAATAATAGTAACAACAATAATTATTATAATTATAATTATAATTATTATATATAATAATTATATACATAATTATATATTTATAATCATAAAATATATATAATTATATATAATAATAATAATTATTATTATTATTATATAGCTAAAGCTCAAATGTGTGGAATTCAAAGTTTAATTAAGTTTGAAGTGGTCAGGGAAGGTTCCAGAGAGATGGCAGACCAAGTGAGTCTTGAAGGATGAGTGGAGAAACTAAGATCTTGTGTGTGCCTACGTTGTCGATATAGGGACAGAAGAGAGAGGAGGGCACCTGCCTGCCTGTGTAGAGTCTGAAAAAAGTGAATTAGCTAAACTGCACACTGAGTTTCCATTTAGATCCGCATTTCTCCAGGGACAGGGAGAGTTGCGATAATTAACGGATACTGTCAAGAATCCTGACTATATCCTCTGAAGAGAAAAATGCCACACACATGTGAAGTGAATGAGACATCACTCCAGCACCTATGCACGTTCAAACACATGGAAAAATCCAAACCAATTCAATCCAATCCAACCCACTCCAAACGTATTTAACTACTAAACAGCTGGACTGAGGAACACAGTGGAAAGTCTGCATTACCAAGCTGATTATTCACTGGAGGGTGGTTTAAAGTAATCGAGAAATAACCTCCAATTATTTTTAATAGGGAAAGCATGCAAAAACCAGTCGGACGCTCCCTTACCTGTCTCTGGGGCCAAGCGGCTTTGAGAATGGCTTCCGTTCGAAAGAACACAAGGAGCTTGCCATCCTCCTCACTCAGGTTAAATGACTGTCCCAAAATCTGCAGCACCTGAATGCGGGGCCTCACGGGCCAGGTGTCGTCAGCACAGAAAGGCCGCAGCCACACCAGCAGGTCCTCAGAGGAAACCAGGTCTTCCCTGAAGGGCAAAACCAAGGGTTAGGCAGAAACTCCTAAACCTTCTTTAAAAAAAATTCCAGTAACCCAATATAGTGATTGAGCCAAAGACTTGTTTGTTGGGTGACCTTGCCTTTTTCCTATTGAGAAGAGAAATTGAGGTTCTTCTTCTTTTTTTTTTTTTTAATGTTTATTTTTGAGAGAGACAGAGACAGAGACTGAGTGTGAGCAGGGGAGGGGCAGAGAGAGGGAGACACAGAATCCGAAGCAGGCCCAGGCTCTGGGCTGTCAGCACAGAGACTGACGCGGGGCTCGAACCCATGAGCCGTGAGATCATGAACTGAGCCGAAGTTGGACGCTTACCTGACTGAGCCACCCAGGTGCCCCGAGAAATTTAGGTTCTAAATGGCTTAAAGAAACCATATTAGGTATTTAAAAACTATGTAAAATGAATGTAGTTTTTACATATTTTACAGTATCATATTGAGTTACATAAAGCAGATGAAAAATAACCATGTTCTTAGCTACTCTATTTCTTATGAAAAGCTTAATAAGTATGTATTTCTATTAATGCTACTAACAGAGGTAGGCATCATTCTAAGTAATTTTAGGTAAACTAGTTTATCTAAACTAGTTGACAATACCTATGCAAAATCATTATTATAAATATTCCATTTTATTTACATTTTTTTTTCCATTTGCAGAGATAACTGACATAACATCATATAAGTTTAAGGTGAATAATATAATGATTTGATATATGTATATGGTGGAATGATTATTAATAATAAGTTAACATCCATTACCTGACATAGTTACAAAATTTTTTCTCGAGATTAGAATTTTTAAGATCTACTCTTTTAATAACCTTCAAATATATAATATTGTTAACTGTAGTCCTTATGCTGTACATGTGAATTCCTTTTTCTAGATGAGGAAATAGCCTTTAAGGAAAGGCTATGATATGCCCACACACATCTAGAATAGCGCAGTATGACCCCAAAGTCCATGTTCTTTCTACACTTTTCTCTCTGATAGAATTTCAATACGGGGTTAGAGTATCAAGTTTTCTACTAAAGATAAAATATGAATGCATGGTTATTAAAGACCTGGGAAGTCTGAAAGGCTTCAGAGAAGGGAATATTTGTACGACTTTCTATCCAGTGCTGGAATCTATTCCTTTGTAAACCCAAATGGGCCATCTCAGGAAAACAACTCCTTTGATGATGATGTCAAAGAATTACTATTGATTACGGTTAAGAGGCCTCATATAGATACCTCACGTGCACAACAGCCCCGCAGAGCAGTGCTACAGCACTGAATCATACAGGTTTTGCTGTAACGACATCCTTATGAGGCTTCCAGCAATATATCACCAAGTCCCAAACTCCACGACCCAACAAGACCACAGGATATTTTTAAAAATTCTACAATACCACTGAGTGTTTCTGTTACTACACATTCTATAATACACTTGTCAGTACAGTTTCATGGAAATTCAAATTAAAAAACAATTCGTCATTTGTATTTAGGAATAAAAGAAATTCTAAAACACCATGGACAAGTGGCTTAAGCATTTTCTAAATCTACGAAGTCGTTTGTTAGTTTTAACTATGTGAGCCCTTGACATGTATCAAAAACGGCAAAATCGGGGTGCAAGAGAAGTAGATTTCTTGGAAATCTATGTGCAAAGTGAGCAGATGGTATCACGTGGGGGAAAAACATTTTGGGGAAACGTGATGGACCTGTGAGCCCCGGCCCCACCATGTGCGAACAACTCTAGATAAAAACCATGAATGTCATCATTCCCATTTTATCGTTAAGTAGACAGAGGTCCTGAAAGTCTGTCTCTTGGGAGTCTGTGAAATCAAGATAATGTATAGAACGTACTTAGCCACAGTACATGGCACAGAGGAAGTACTTAACAAATAGTAAGCATCATCTGCATAACGATCATTATGATTATTATCAGTATCATGAAAGCACCAGCTTGTGCATGATGACACGGGGATGAAATTTATAGGATTCCTGCCTTCAAAGAACTAACAATGGTCCAGAAAGATTTTAAAAGCGACTACTATTCAAATTACTAATATATGTAAATACGAACAATCATTTTGGAGGAACAGAGAGTAGGGCCAGGGAAGGCTTCACCAAGGTCGTGGCATTGGAACGGGATCATAAAGGTCAAGTGGGCTAGGTGTCAAAGGCAAGGTGAGAAAATATCATCCAGATCAAGAGAACAGCAAGAAAAAAGAACCAAGGATTTCAAAGGACAGAGCATGTTCAGGGAGCAATGCAAGTGGGCGGTAAAAGAGAGGAGAGAGCTAAGGCAGCACAGGCCTCCTCACCTGGGTAACCGAGAGCACGCACCCCCGGCCACAAAAGCAGTGCGGCTTCCTGCTTTGACAGCACAGGATCTGCAGCTGTCAGGCTCACATTCAGCTCCCAGAATCCCCTCTTCCTGACAGCGTGCCAGAGACCGGGAAGTCACTTGATGGCTCTGAGCCTCAGTTCCTCATTAGTAAATTGGAGAGAAGTACAACCCCTTACTTTTGAAGCTTTTGAGAATTAAACAAATATGTAAGTAATAAATTTCAAGCACATAATACATTATCAGACCTATAACTAAGTGCTTCGATTAACTGGCAACCATTATTACTGAGGCCAATATTTGAACTTGGACTCTCTTACTGCCGTTATCAATGGCTACACGATGCTCCCGAACCAAATAGGGGATATGTTCCAGAACACTGTGGCAGCTGATTAAAATTATTTAGATACTGACGTGATATAGAAAGATTATTATAATGTTTTCCAAGTCAAACTGAGTTCGATTCCATTTACATTAGAGGTTATCATGCAGTTGATAACACTTGATATTTTGGAGGAATCTGCTCCAACTGCGGGTTGACAGTTCAAACACATAATGAAGTCGGCAAAATTCATCCCCAGAACAGAAATGCTGTGTTCTGGAAGCACCGTGTTCCAAATGAGCTTCACTGTATGTCCACGTGAATACTGGTGTTCAATAAGACCACACAGAAATGAAAGGCAGCTCTATAGGAGAGCTACCCAAGGACATGGCCTGGACGCTATCTCCCAAAGACATCAACTGCAAAATGGTTAACATTTTAATTTCAACCTGAGTTTTTAAAATCCGTAGTCAGTCACTCTCATGACTCATCAAATACACATACACACGTACAGAGAAAGAGCAGGATTTTTGATAAAATGGTAACAAATTGGCAAATCAAGGGGAAGTGTACATAGGTATTATGTTTTTCTATCCTTACAATTTTTCTGCGGGTTTGAAATGTTTGAAGTAAATAGGTGGGTGAAAAATAACCAATTATGACTTTTATAATGTCAAAAAAAAAAAAAGACTGAGAAGAAGGAAGATGATTCCATTTTTAGAGTAGCTTATGAAGGCAAGGAGAGGATTTAATGAGCTTAGGAATAAAAAGCACATTATTTCAAAACATTTTTACTTTATTATGAAAGTCATACAAATGTTTTTAAAAAGTTATAAACAGATAAAAGAAAAAACTGCTCATAGTTTCACTGCAAATACATAGACATTTTCCACCTTTTTCTCTATAATGAGTATTTTCTGGGGAGGAGATTTTTATACTGCACAGAGTAACTTACTACTCTATTTAAAGAAAAATTAACAACTACTGGAAACACGTTCATACAATCGGTTTGGGATCAAAAAACAAAGAATCCTCTGAAATAGCTCTATTAACGGAGAAGGACAGCAGCAGCAACAAAAACAACAAAAATACACTCGCCAAACGATTAGTTCTATAGTGGAGCATGACAGGATACTCACAAAAGGAAGGGAACTGTCAACAAACAAAAGCAATTATTGAATCAAAGCAAAAAGACAGATTTTGAGAAAATTAGTAAGCCAATCCTTGGTAAAAGAATTTCAGATTCTGCACGGCATACTCATACGAGGAGAACTCAACCTTGCACTTAAACAGTTAAAGTACATGAAAAGACATGGCAAACACAAAAAGCACTTTCCATAATCTCGATGCACTACACAAAATGAAATTACCGTTCTCATTTGAGAATGGGGGAAGGAAAGATACTGCATTCAAACAGGAAAAACACAGACCACTGTGATTTCTTGTAAACATGAATGTCACAGAATCTGAATGCCTAAAGGGAACAGAGGGTCACTTAGTTGAATCTTCTATATTCGAGTTACAAACTGGCAGCCAAATTTGTGTGTTGCCTTGCATGCCATATGACAATGTTTCAGAATTTAAACATTTTACAGAAAAATCAAGATTTTCCAGTTCCTTTTCCCGGCCTCCCCCCAGTTTTACTGAGATACTAGCGACATACGGCGCTAAGTTTAAACGTGTAGAGCATAACGATTTGACTTACGTGTATTGTGAAATGATTACACAATAAGTTAACATCCATCACCTCATTTAGATTAAAAAAAAGGGGGCACCTGGGTGGCTCAGTCGGTTAAGCGTCTGACTTTGGCTCGGGTCGTGATCTCACGGTTCGTGAATTCGAGCCCGGCATCGGACTCTATGCTGACAGCTGGGAGCCTGGAGCCTGCTTCGGATTCTGTGACTCCCTCTCTCTCTGCCCCTCCTCCTGCTCACACTCTGTCTCTGTCTCTCTCAAAAATAAATAAAACGTTAAAAAAAAAAAAACAACTTTTTTCTTGTGATGAGATCTCTTCAGATCTATTCTGCTAACAACCCAGCCCCTCTTGAAAAGCTGAAAGAAGAGGACAAGCGGGCCGCTGTTTCCTTTAGACAAGGCGTGTGTGAGCTCCCGTGCCCCTCAGCCTCCACCACCCGCAACCTCTCCTCAAGCCCAGCCCACCTTGCTCATGTCTGTTACCTGCCTGGCCTCAGTGGGAAATGAGTGTGCAAACCCTGATCTGTAAAATTCTAGGTGAGGTTAAAAAGGGAGGGAGGAGGGGCGAGCAAGTAAACGTAAGTAAGTGAACAGTGAGAGACACCAACACTCATATTCTAAGAAGGTCCCTTAACTCAAGTAACTGATCCACACACCGCGCACACTTTGCTCCCTGCATATAGAGCTGGGTGGGGTGGACGCTCCCCAGTGTAGTACCTTCTGTTTACTGGCTCCCATGAAATAACTGCGGCACCCGGCAAGGAACAAGAGAGAACTGCAAATAAATGAATGCAGGGACACATCGATGGTATTGCAGGAGTGTAGAAAGAAGTGTGACTTTTCTTCAAATAATTAACAGAATTAAATTCTATGAAAAGTTCCTGCAAATGAAATCATTTCGAGGTGCATACAATTCCAATCTCAAGTCTGAACTTTTGACAAATGCTAAGAACCTCTTTGTGGCTGCTCGTGAATGTATGCAACCCAGAATCTCTTCCTCAGGTTCATTTATCAGTAAAAACCTGGGTGCATCTCACTATAATGAGGCAGGAATGACAGCTATGAAGTCTTAAGCAGAACCTGAGCTGGCCTCGAGAAAGACCGCAGTGGGAGAGTGGATCCGCCGTGCTGCCCGTTGACCAGGGCTGTTGGCAGGGCTCAGCGTCGCGGCACACGATGTTCATGCTTTGGGGGCACTCGGCGAACATCTGATGATTTACTCTGTCCCACAGAGCACGAAGACTAAGAAGAAGTCAGATTCTATTTGCTTTAGTGGGCTTTCTCTTTTTTTTCCTTTCATTTTCTGTGCTTAAAAATACTGTGAAATCGCTAGGTAATACCAAAGAGCTCCATGCAGTCTGAATATCTGACGCTGCTGAGTATACATGAAGCTTTTACACGGCTGAAGCTGGACTGTGATCGAGGAGCAATTTAAACAAACAAATAAAATCTTCTAAAATACTCCAATACTTTTGGAGGAAATCTTTCTTCCTTTTTGAGTAGCGTGCAGAGGAATTCCTCATTAATTATCTGTTTCCTGAGTGGATTTATTTCTGCACGTCCTTTTGAGAATCACTAATATGCCGGTTCACACCCGTGGGTCATTCCTGTTAGGAAACTGTTTAAAGGTATACGAAGGCAGGGAACAGAAGAGGGAATGAGGCCAAGGCAGAGAGAAGTAGACAGAAAAGGCGAGAAAACTGAGGGAGGTAACGCCTGAAGACCTTGCTACATGAAGTTCAGTCCCTGGACGGAGGAGCACTAGGGAGCTGGTTACAAAGGTAGAATTTCAGGCCCCACCCAGACCTACTCTAGTAAAGTCTGTATTTTAATAAGACCCGCAGGCAATTCCAGGGCACGATGGCATTTGAGAGGTGCTACCTCACTCACTGTCCACTGCAGGCTCTTTAATGTCAGAAGCAGATGAGATATGGTGAGAGAAATTCACAGCATGTCGTTAGCTGGGCGACCCCGGAAAAATAACAAAACCTGTCTGAGCATCATTTCCTAATCTATAAAATGGAGACAACAATAATAGAATAGGGTGGTTGTAAGGATTTGGTGAGTTGCTGAGAGCCATTCCGGAGATCTTGCCACTGACTGATAGATGCTCGTTAGCTTTTTGTTTTTAAACGCATGATGATATTTTCTTAATTCCGGGTTTACCAAATATATTGTTTTAGAAAAATATTCTTTTAGTTATTGGAGGCTTTTAAAATCCATTTTTCTTAAGCAATCTAATCAATTAATTCTTAAACAGGAAATTTGGATCCTATTCTTAAAATATGTTATAGGCATACATAAAAAATGGGAGAAAACATACTCATCAATTTAATGTGCACGAGCCTCTCAATAATTAATTACCCTAAACTCGTCTTCAATTGTAGAGGTTGCACACGATTTTTGACACTATTTCAAATTCTTACGATACTCCCCCCTGATGTCCGGAGGCAAGAATGCGGTGAAACTGGAAAGGAAGTCTGTCTGTCCAGACACTCCACTGGTGGCCTGTCTGGGTGTGGTGGCTGTGGTGGCTGACACTTAGCACAGGCGAAAGAGGAGGGAAAGAGGGCTTTACGAATGGGGCAGAAGCTGCGGGTCAATGGCAAATCATACTTGTACCAACATAAGGAGTCAAAGGAGGACGTACCCACGACGGCATAAAACCCAACACATGGTTGTAGCCATGACTCTCCGTATGCAGTCTGCCTGCCAGGACACTATGGGATGGCGTATGCCTAACCTAAGAGCACGTGAATGTGTGTGACAGCTGACAGTGTGCACAGAAAGAGGTGACTGGCTCTCTAAACATGCCAAGGAGGGCAGTGGATGTTCAAGTTTGGGGGCGGGGCCTGAGGGAGGCTGATGGCATGTCCCTGAAATACCCAGGCCTGGTGTGGCCTCCTGGGGGTCAGGCAGTCAGGTCAGGCTAAGTAGTGAGTGCCTGAGAGGGTTACTTCAAAAGGGTCCAAGTCCCCATGTCGCTCCAAAGACCCCACTGAGAGCTACGTGGAAAGGAGGGACTCCCCCATGTGACGCTGCTGGGCAGAGTTTTGGGAAGAGAAACTGAAGCAAAGGATTTGGGTTTAAAATCCTTGTGGATCCAAAAACTACGTGTCAGGAATAAAAGTTATGACTTTGTCTTTCTTCTTCTTCTTCTTTTTTAAGAAAAAAGAAATTGTTCACTGAAGTTTTTCTGTTGAAAAGACTTTGTTATTCTGTGTCTCTGGAATAAAAAAAGTAAGATCTCGTTCTGTTTCTCCATTCCCCGATGTCTTCCTCTTTGGAAATCAAAGCTAAAAGAAAAAAAAAAATAGTCTGTATGCAAGACACCCGAGTTGGATTCCTGTGTATCTGTGGCCGGAAACCCACTAAGAAAAATACTGCCTTCTGATCCCTCTGCGACGTGTCCCCTGGAAGGGGCTTAGCGCCCTTCCAGATCCCTGTCATCCCGCGAGGCCAGGCTCCGGGGCGTCCTGCCCTGAGAGCAGCTGTGCTCTGACAGGAGCGGCCGGCAGCGAAGGGGCGGCCGGGCAGGTGCGAGGAGGCGCACGTCTGGAAGGGGGCTGAGGGTCTCCCACGCGGCGTCTCTGCTCTGCCGCATCTGCAACGGTTCTGGTAGTTTCCTCAGCCCGGAGTACCGTCACCCTCCTCCTCGTCCTCACAGACTCACATTTCACAGACCAGGCCCAACGTGGCCCCTCGTGTATCCTGCTCTGACCTCCCCAGGCAGAATAAACTGCTCCCTCTACTGTGCTCTCTGTCCAGCACCTGCCCCTCCAGAGTGTGGTAACCAGGGCTGGGGGAGGGGCACGGGGGGCTCGTCGCCCCTGCAAGACTGAGCTTCTGAGGTTGGGGGTTATTTCCTCCCCGTATCTTACTCCTCGTGACTCAGCACAAGGTGCACATGTAGGTCACTTCATTTCTCTTTAGAACGAGAGGTAAATCGGCCCCTGCTGTGGCTTCCTTCTTACTGAAAGACCCACGAGCAAAGGGGATCAGAACAAGCGTGTGAGGCAAAAGGCTGAGTCGGTAGAGGGCCCTGACTGCCGTGTTCTCCCACTGTGACCAGTATGGCTTATCCTCTGTCTTCCACTCAAGCCTCGGGCACAGAGCAATGCATGGAAATAGGCTGCAAAGGCATCTGAGAGCTGAATTACGACTCAGAGCCTGGCTGGGATCCTGGTTCCATCTCCCAGGCCTACGACTGGGGGCAAGGCCTCCTCCGAAAATGGCAACAGCGTACGCAACCATCAGAAATAATATTCAGGGAAGCTACAAAGACCAATGGGAAGACTCACAATAGCAAGCAAATAAAAAAAGAACAGGAAGTGTTTATACGTTTTGATTGAAGCTATGTAAAAATACATCTGTACCTGCACAATAACTAGAAGGTAATGTACAAATAAAAACAATTACAATACTCAATGAACTATGAGGAGTTTTTGCAAATATTTCTTCATTGTTATTATTATATCATATTTCCTATTAAAAAAAAATGGAGGGGCGCCTGGGTAGCTCAGTCAGTTAAGCATCCGACTCTTGATCTCAGCTCAGACCTTAATTTCAGGGTTCTGAGTTCAAGCCCCACACTGGGAAACCTATAGGAAGGAAAGGAAAGGAGAGGGGAGGGGAGGGGAGGAGAGAAAAAAGAAAACTGAGGGGCGCCTGGCTGGCTCAGTCAGTAGAGCATATAACTCTTGATCTCAGGTTTGTGAGTTCAAATGCCATATTGGATAGAGAGATTTTGTTAAAACAAACAAACAAACAAACAAACAAAAACAACATAAAAAAAGGAATTGGGGCCCGGCCTTACAGGGATGACACGAGTAAAAGCCACAGGAAAGAGGTCTGTAAACTCTGGTGAATATATAACCACCCACTTGATGCTGTTAACCCTGTCACTGCCACTGGACCTAAATGAAAAATTCTTTCTAAAAATGGCATTAGAGACACACATCTTTCTAGACTCATAAAACCTGTACACTCATAGTCCTCCGACAAGACAGACCTAACATATATAAAGCTCTCAGAAATATATAAACATTCTAGAAATTTCCATACTTCACTCAGTCCAGCTAACCTCTCACAGATGTGAACCCCTCTCTCCTAAGAAGCTCAGAGCAGCTCCCCCTCCTGGCCTCACTCAAGAGGTGGCGAGAAGAAACCATACTCTCCCTGCAGAGGGGGCTCTGGAGAGAAGGGGGGGTGTCCTGCTGGAGCTGAGGAGTGAGAGGGCAGCTGCGAAACTGTGTCTCCAGATGGAGAGCCTCTGTAGTGGCAAAGTTCTCAGCAATTCCTTCCGAAAACACCTGGCAAGACTGCTTCCTCTCAGCAGTTTCATAAATATGGATATTCACAATAATTCTAAGATCCTGCGGAGTGCCACGAAGTGAGACACGCGAGCCGTTCTAGGCTTACCCCTTGTCCACGCTGGCATGGACGGCTGCGACAACACCTTCCAGGACCTGGAGGGGGTCCCTGGGCCCACCGAGCTCAGCGCTGTCTCCGCTGCAAAGGGAGAGAGAAAGAACCAGTTCAGAAGGGGGCTCCGGGCTCAGCAAGCAGCACGGCGTTCGCACTCAGAGCCGGGCTGGGCTGTGGCAGTGCGCGCTGCCGGCTCCCAGCCACGCGGGCTGCATGTGGTCTGCGAGGGCACTGAGCCCTACACGACGTGCCAAAAGTGTGGAAACGAAATGCCTTCTGCCTTTAAGACGCTCACGGTCTCATATGTGCTTGTTTTGCTGGCGAGAAAATACAATCTACCTGCCTTCTGTCCTCCAGAAAACAGTCAATGGACATTATTATACGTGTGCATTAAATACATAATCATCCAAATTCTCCAGCTGGACTTAAAAAAACCCTAATATTTACGTGACACTCACTAGGCACAAGACACCGTTGAATGCTGTACACACACATCTACCGTTTAATCCCCAACAGCCCACAAGGTAGGTACCATTATTATGCCCATTTTACGAGCGTATATATCTGGGACTCTAGTAAATTTTGAAAAAAAGCAACAGAAGACAAGTTTTAGCTGAGTGTTCTGAATAATTTCAGCGGTAGGACTTAAATCAACTGCTGGATTCAGTTCTTTACACGCCTTTGTTATTTCATATCTACCAAATTCTACTAACTTTCTAAAAGGTGAACGTTATGGATGTTGTCAGTAGCAATTTCTTTTCCTTTGAAAAGGAGGTAGCTGAACTTCTGAAGTTCCCTCTCCTCCCACTACTGAAAGATTTAATTCACATTTATTGAATATCTTCTGTGTGCTAAGCATAACGTTTATTAGGTAAGAACCAAATCTTAGTAAATGGAGCTGGGTGCAGGGAAGGAGAGAGAAGTGTAATTTCTGTCACAATTTTATAAGGGTAAAAATATCACATATTTTCATTATCTACAAAAATGGGCAATTTTTAGGAAATAAATTCATCAAAGCACCGATTTTTCAAAATGTTTTGTTTTTGTGAGGTTCATCTATATTTTGATTTAAGAAACACTAAAAAGATAGCTATGAATCAAAAGGTGCAAAAGGTGACCAACAAGTATCTGTCATCAATGAAAAGAGGAAAGGGGTGCCTGGGTGGCTCAGTCAGTTAAGCATCTGACTTCGACTCAGATCATGACCTCGAGGTCTGTGAGTTTGAGTCCCGTGTCAGGCTCTGTGCTGACAGCTCAGAGCCTGGAGCCTGCTTCCGATTCTGTGTCTCCCTCTCTCTCTGCCCCTCCCCTGCTCGTGCTCTGTCTCTCTCAAAAATAAATAAACATTAAAAAAAAAAAAAAAAAAAAAAAGAAAAGAAAACAGGAAAGTGGGCGGCTCTTATAACCACCACCACCACCAAAACATAATAAGCTAATAACAGAACACTGCTTTATTAACTTGACATTTGTTATTTCTTAAAAAGTGTTATATTTTATTTCTCTATCTCTATCTCTGTCTCTGTCTCTCTCTAAAAATTACCAGATACCTCAGATCATTAAAAGGTGAAAACTGTTATGAGGCTGGGGTAATTAAACTGATAAAGGCTCATTTGATTTCAGTTCAGCTGTGGAAAACTGACATGCATTTAATCAAAAAGTTCCTCAAGAGCAATGCAGAATTACAAAGAATGCTTAAAAGGAGAATACATTAAGCACAACCAAATCTTTCAGCCTAATTGCATTATTCACAGAAAGCACTTCATGCCTCATTCTTCTCTTAGCTTCACTTTCCCCCTTTTCTAACCCTCCCGGATGCATTCCCACGAAGACACCTGCATACTGACATAAAGCTAGAATTTCTCAATTGTTGGTTTCAGGCCATTAACTGCAGGTAAATAAAACTCTAAGAGACTTAACAGATGTCTAACTTCTTCAGTATACGATTAACCTTGCCTTGTGTATACTTCGAAAGAAGCTTCTGGGAGCCATTTTGCAAGCTCTGAAAAGAAGTGTGAGTAGAAAAGTCAGGATGTGTACATCCACCGGGGGTCACATGATGACCTGACATTTAGCTACCTGCTAATCTTGGCCCTTCCCTTACTTCAAGAATTATTTGGGGATGGGGATGATGGCGGGAGTGGGGGGGGAGCGGCAAGAGGGTCTAACCAGAAGTTAATTTCAGGGTGGGTTACACACAATACCAATGGGGAAACATTTTCATGGTTCTCCACTCTTGAGATATTTTAAGACACAAGACTTTGAGAAATCTGATAATAACCTCTCACTTTTATGAAGTACTTCATAGTGAATAAAATGCCTCTACATCCATGATCGTATTTTTACCTTCGTGACTGTGAAACAAGTGCCATTACTGGCAAACTATCGCCTCGGCTTTCCGGGGACTCTTTTCTGGCTTACCTCAGGGCAGAAACTATTCTCCTCACTGCATTCTGTACTACGTCCTTGGGCGAGATGTCGAGAGGGCCCACGGCCACCTGCAGCAGCTTCTGGATCATTCTCAGAGGCAGGCCATCTAGACACATGGCCACAGCTTGATCGTGAACTTTCCCCTTTTCTGATCGGGACAGATCATACAGGCGACTGTATTTCTGCAGCGCTTCCTGAAAAGATAAGGGGCACAACACCTAAACATCAAGTAGAAATAAGGTGTGGCCACATGTACAGAGTGAAGCAGATTTAGACGACTCTCAAACCAAACACACTCGAACTACAAAGGCCACACGGAAGGAGATGTAGTGGTTTTCAAGAGCCTGGGCTTCCCGGACACCAGGCTGGAGTACAAATCCTTGCTTTTTCACATTTATTAGTTTGATGAGCCTTCGGGACCTCCAAAATGAGGATGATGACAGATTCTTGGGAAGAGAGGGTGTTGTGAATGTTACATGAGAGCATATAAGAGCCAGGCCTTTAGCACAATGTCAGACACAAAGTGAAACTCATGAAGTCTGAGTTTCTTGATTATTGTTACTGTGATTATTATTATAACCACATAACAGCTCTGATCTGCACAAACCCAGGTAGTACACGTGTGTTACCTAATTTAATGCTTAGAGTGAGCCTGCAAAGAGTTTTAATTAGCTCCGTTTTACCAAAAAGTAAATTGAAAACCAAAGATGTTAAGTAACATGCCCAAAGGCACACGGGGATGTTCAGGGGGACTAGGATCAGAATACAAAAGACTGCATCTCCCCACCTCCCCACCCCCATGCCACACAGCCTGCCCCTCTTCGATAATATCTGTAAAAATTAACGTGACAACAAATAATTTATGAAATGGGCCACTAACTACTATTTTTCATCATACCAAATGTGGTCACTTAGTGTTTAGAATGCTTTCCAGGTTCTTTATAAGCTTCTCGGGTAACCTAGAATGCACTGTTTTGCCTTTCAGAACCACCATGTAAAAATCCGTTAACTGGACAGTTGATGATACTGAAGAAATACTGTTCATGTTTTGATTGTGGTAATGTTGCAGTGGTTGTGTTCACATGTATCCTTTGAGAAAAAGATAAGGAAATATTTACGGATAAAATGAAATGATAACCAGGATTTTGTTGAAAATAATCCACAGGAGTGGGGAGAGGGTAGGGGAGGTAGGCATGAGATGACAGGTCACATTCTGACGACTGTTGATGCTGGGAGTTGGGCCCATGACATTTCGTTTTACTCTGCTCCCCACTGTGAGACTTCTGATAACAGAAAATGCCCGTGAGTTCAACAGAACAGTTACTCAGGTCCCTGCTGAGCGAGAGGGAACTGAGGCGCCACAGGATCAAAACCTCGAGTTTAGACCGCGCTAACGTAGGGTGTGGGGGATCTTCTTTCACTGGGTGTAGAATTAAAGAGGTGAAAGTTAAAGCCTGAACTCAAAAGGGACAAATGTACGGGGATAAAGGTTACTTCCAGTGTTTGCTATGAGAGGTACTCTAATAAAATCAAATAGGGTCCAATTTAGGAACCAGAAGAGTATCCTATTATGGACCATCCACGGTCTGACTGAATAGCGTTTGCAAGCAGTCATTTGGTACCTTTAAATCTCAGCCTATTTGAAACAAACAGCTGTTTTTGTTAATAACCCCCCTGGCCCCATAGACGTGATTCAAGTCACTGAAAGATAATACTTGTTCCAAGGACAGTAATGACAATTCTCCAGATTTGAGTATAGCATACTTAATCAAAAAACTAAGCAAGACAAGTATGTACATTTTTATACTAATCAGCATAATCATTTTAACTTGGAGGAATTCAAATTTTACCCTAGTTCTTATAATTATGGATTACAGTACTCTACACGTCAGTAAGATAAAATCAAGATTGGAAAAGCCGATTTGTTCCCTGCAAAGGCTTCTATCTGGCTTGCACATCATTTAATGTTATTCATTACGCAGGCGAATAGCACTGAAAAATACAAAATGAAATAAAACTGCTATCAAACTTTTGAATTCTGCTCATTATCTTTTCCATGAGGGTTTGCATTTATGCGTCTCCTACACATTTTGAAATCTTCCATTTGTTCATTATCTGAACTGCTCTCCATTGACCAATCTTTCTAGTCAGGAATATTTCTTTACAAGCCAAGAATACGATTCAATCAATATGTAAGGTTTTAGAAAAATAAAAGAGGAGATTAGTGGCCACTTACAGGTTCATTTACCGTAACATTAATGGGGCAAATGAAATATTGCTTTTATATCTAAACATTGTTTTTACCTATATGAATCCATTTACTTATTGATCTGTCAACTTCTCAGTTATGGAAAAGAAGAGCTTAAACTCCCTCAGCTGTAACAATACAGAAGAAAAACTAGAAAAGCTACAGAGGGTTCCCCTGTGTTGTCCTAACACCCTGTCCTAACTGCCTCAAGAGTCATCCTGGGCAGGGGGCTCCTGACTCTCACGAGAGTATTTTCTGAGACACCATGAGGGTCTCAACTAGAAACCATGTAGGAACAATTGTATCAGCCAAAAAAATGCATATCGATAAAATTAGGTTGGAAACAGAAAACATAAACAGGATGGGGCGTATAATTTAAAAAAATCTGAAGCAGGCATGGATGGCTCTTTCTGGACTTTTTGGAAAATTCGGGGGAAAAAAAAATCTATCATTTTTCAGTTGGAGAGCAAAACACCTGCCGGCTAGAAGCAGGGCTTGCAAACCACGGTCCCCATCCTTTCTCAGCCTCAGTGACCACTCCCTCCCCCAGGCACCCATCCTGGGCCATATCCCCCGGGTGCCCATCCCCCACCCCAACCACCTTCTGTCCCTCAATCCCGTTAAGTGGCCCCAAATCCTCTTCAAAGAACCGCAAACCTGCAAATGGGAGTCCACAATCAAGAGGTGATGAAGAGGCTAGAGGATAGAGGGTTGAGGGACATTTGCCAGGACATCTGCAAGACTGAAACCCCTATCAACACCACTAATACGGCTCTAAAGGATGAATGTAAGCCCTACTGAGGTTGCCAGAGGGAGTGAGCATGGAGAAGAAGTTTTCCCTTCATTACCTGCTCACTATTCCTCAGAGAAACAAGGAAGCTGTGGTTGAGGGTTTCCAGGTGAGCAAGAGATTTCTCCAGATGGCCCCGGGCATCCGCATAGGTGATTTTAGAGTCACTAGCTTCTTGAATGTCGTCTTCTGAACTTCTTTTCCGCGGCTTTTCAATAAAATGCTGGACTGCCTGGACAGCCTTTCTAGTCATCTCTTTGCGTGCTTCCACGGACAGCTTCAACACAAAAAGGTATTGAACGGCAGTGAGACAAACCGGCCCTGCGTCTGCATTCAATACGGTATTAATAAGGTGTATTTAATAAGGTATTAGCGAAGCAAAGAGAACAAGAGTGAAACGTTGATATACAACTTTAATTGGTGTCTAGGACTTTTGTTGTATTAGTTTTTCTTCTGTGAGGAGAACAACAGTGAGGTGCCGTATGCACTATTAAGGTAGTAAATACAGATTTTTTTAATGCTACAATGCAAAAGTAGGTGGTGTTATGATGAAACTGGCATTCAGATAGATTACTGGTTACAAGGCAGAGATGAGGAGTCATTTCTACAGTTACAATTCCCAGTTTCAATCATTTATTACAAGGAAATGATTAAAAAGAAGAAAATTGTATAGGCATAATGATTTCAACTGGAATAATACTCTAAAACAAAATCTCAAAAGCAACCTAATTGCCTGGTAATAACAGAAATGGTAACTAACTTATGATAAATTACTAGATAGAACATTATGCAGCCGTTAAAATTAGATATAAAATCAGTATTAGCAATTTGGAAAGTGCTTAACATAAAATGTTGAATTTTAGGAATCAGAAATCATAAAACTGTCTACACCACGCTCGTATTAAAATCCGAACGAAACCTGTACGGCTGAACAGAAATACATACACACACACACACACACACACACACACACAGACAGACACCAGTGACTGTTATGTTAGGGTTATGAGCAATTTTGTTCTCAATTTTGTCAATTTTCTATACTAATGTATTCATTCGATTACTCGCTAAGTATTTGAGTTGTGACACGCGAAAGTCACTTTCTTAGGTATGCAAGAGTTGTCTTTTTCTCATAATATTAAAAATATTAAGCTTGCTTGGCCTCAAGTCTAAACGTAACCCATCTTGACGGACGCACCACAGACTGGTGAGCCACGCTGGGCTTTTTGAGGCCCCGCTGATTTGCGCTGTTTTGGGTCTTAGATTTAGCCTCATGTCAACTACTCAAGCACATTTTTGCTATAGACTTAAAAGGGCTCTGTGTTGATTTAAATAAATAAAATAAAAAACAGATGAGGAGTCTTAGGACAAAATCTTATCTTTATTTTCTTTCTCAACATCAGGTATCCTGTGTGTCTGGTTATTCTGAAAAATACCACAGACGTCAACATAGCATCTGCGACCACACCAGGAGGCAAACCCCGCTCAACCCTCCCCACCAGCTGCCTCCAAGTCACTCTGTGTAGAATTCATGTGGCATAATGAGGACAGCTGACATTTTCTTCGGTCTATACAAATATGGGTAAAAAGGAACTTTAGGAAAGTACCATTTCCACTGAACTGTAATTAAGTGTGTGCTTTGCAAATGCAGCTTCAAGTAAGTTTTGTGGCCAGACTGCTACCCCCAAGCACCTTGGCATACAACAACAGCAGAAGCGACTACTGACCATAAGTATCAGTTCATCATTCTCCTCCCTTGCATACCCTGTGAAGTCTTTTCTGTGGTTGAGAAATACAAGATCACAGAACTTGTGTTTAGTTCAACAGCCCTCCTTACTTTCCCCCATCATATGGATGGAAGGACTGAGCCCTGGGGAGCTTCTGTGATACGGTGGGGTTCCTCGCATGAGTGCAAAAAGGAAAAGCCAGAAGGCAGGGGCCTTGGTCATGGATCTGGTGCTCCCCTTTCACTGCACATCACACAGCCTCCACTTTGCCATTTCTACCCCCTCACGGGCGCTGACAGAGCGTATGATGGGTGCACACTGGCCGAATGATCAACAGAAGGAAAGACAAATAAGAAAATGGCCTAGAGAGTCCTTCCTTTCCACTCACTCCTATCTGCTTCCCCAAGAAACACGGGCTTGGGGAATGTCTGGATATCCAGCTGGCCAAATGTCTATGCTTTCCCAGCTCATCAAAGGGCGTGGAAGGTTTCCACAACAGACTGGCAAGAGAGTAGGAACAGGACAGGCAATTCCCCGGTGCGGAAAGCAGCGTCCTGAGAGAAACAACTGGTCTCTGTGCCCTGGGAGGAGTCCAGACGCCATCTTTGTTGTCCGAAGTCGGCCTTGTCAGTGTCAACCACCCCTGGAATAGTTGGTAAGTGTAGGGGGAGCACTAACCTCACAAAACCCGTGTTTAATTTTTACTACCGGGGCGACACTTGACCACATGCTTCAAGCCTTCGTTTCTTCATGCATAAAATGCAAAAAAAGTCATCCACCACACAATGTCATTCTGACCATTTAAATGAGAGAATATGCAAAACAGTCAGCAAAATGCCTTACCCACATAGTAGGAAACTCAGGAAACCCCGGCTCAATTCTAATTTGACCAACTGATACACCACCCAGGCCGTCATCTACCTGTTAGGTTTTTATCTTCCTAGTCAATGTGCCACGTAATCTCTTTTAGAAAAACCTTTTCATAAGCTCCTCAAGTTCCTTGGCATGGCAGCCCGAGGACCCTCCCAAGCTGGCCCCAAGCTACCCCTCCAGCCTCGCAATGTAACCGTAGCCCACACTCTAGGCTCCACACGCGGAAGCTTTTCTTCATTCCCCGGTGTCAACTGGTATCTTATCTCAGTGAAACACTGTCTCTTCTCTTCTTTGCAGGCCAAATGCCCGGTCATGACTCAACACCGAGATACACACAAGTCACCCTGGACTTGGTTTCTTCAGCCTCAACAGCTGGTCCACTGGCAGGCCGTCTGCCCCAACAACCAAGTGCATACTCCATGCTTACATGCGTGTGGACCCCAGCTGCCCAGCAATACTGAGCACAGGCCTCACACTGACCTCCGTGCTTTCCTAGAATCTGCTATGGAACCGCCACAGAACAGCCAGTAGAGGCGAGTGAATTCTCTAGGAGTTTGAGTTGTTTGACCTCATCACCAGTCTCATCAGAAAAGTACCTCCCCCCGTTATTCTTAATGATCTTTCAAAGTAAGTAAATAACCACGGTTACTAAGAATACAGTGTGTGAACAAATGTAAACGTAAGTTAATTTTCCTGAGGGAGCCGGGGCCTGTACAAGAGGCAGAATGATATAAGATGCAAGGGCTTTTACTTGCCTGGGCACTGTGCTTGATTGGATATTTAAGCTTTTCACTCTTTGTGAGAACAGGGTCATCGCTGAAAGTCTCTAGGGTGAGGCGCGCCTGGGTGGCTCAGTCCGTTAAGCGTCTGACTTTGGCTCAGGTCATGATCTCACGGTCTGTGAGTTTGAGCCCCGCATCAGGCTCTGTGCTGACAGCTCAGAGTCTGGAGCTTGTTTCAGATTCTGTGTTTCCCTCTCTCTCTGCTCCTACCCCATTCATACTCTCTCTCTCTCAAAAATAAACATTAAAAAATTAAAAAAAAAAAAGACTATAGGGTGAGATTAAATACAAGTTTCACACCGAGTAAGTCTATTAGACTTATTTTGCTTAAACTCTTCCATGATAGAAGAAATTAAGTAGTAAAAGAAAAAAAAAAAAAAGATAGACAAATGTACCGGAGAGAAAAATCACAATTTCTTCACTGACCCTAGTAGCCACAAGGTACTTCTGTTCCTAACCTTCTATTCTGAAGCCCATGGCGTTAACACATCACTCATACACATATTTCTACGATTAGAAAGCAAAGATTTTGTAAAACTATCTCCTGACAGCAATTAGTAACTACTTACTATTTAAGAAACTGTGGGTTGTATAAAATAAAGTTAATTGTTCTAGCACTCAGTAAGTATGTACTGTGCATCTATTTCGTAGGCCCTGTGGAAAAACAGGAGCCAGGCTCAGAGAAATCACATTTAGTACAGGAGACAAGCTGGTGGGAAGGGGTTGAAATCTAGGAGTCATCCCCAACATCCCTGAATCTCACTGGGTCTACCTTTGAAATATATCCGTCTACCCAATTCCCACCACGTTCACCGTCGCCGCTCAGTTCTAGGCCACATCACCCCTCTTGTACTGCAATGGTCCCAACTGGTCTCCGGACGAGGCAGAGAGTGCAGCAGTCAGCAGACACCGGGATTCCGCGGATTCTACCGCATTTGCCAATCCCCCTGCAGCTAGGATGAGTCGCGTTCCAGGCAACGGAATCTGAGCAGAGGTGACACGTTTTCTCTTCTGAGCCAAGGCAACGTATAACCCACGTGCGTCATTATCCAGTCTCCCTTCTTCCCCAGCCGCGGCAGAGAGTGCTGGTCCCGGATGGCACCAATACAAGATGGCACAGCTCCCATCGGCCTGGATCCTACGTGACTTTGTGGTAGGCAGCCCTCTGCAGTCTCTTACTGGATTGGGAGCACAAGGGAATATTAACCTTGGTTGTGTTACGCCACTGTGATCCTGGGGCTAACCGGGTACTCCAGCATTACCCAGCCGCACAGTGATGTTTTAGAAACATAAATCTGATCACGTCACTCCTCTGCTCAAAACTATTTAACGGCTTCCTAATTTACGACAAGTAAAATCCGGCCTTCAATGCCCTGTGAAGCCCTATGATTTGTTCTTCACCCCACCCCATCTGTCTAACCCTACTTCCTTCCTTTTTCTACACTCCTGCTCCGCTCCAGGCAGACTGGTCTCCGTGTAGTCCGTCAGCGCCTTTCCACAGGTGGGTTCCTCCGCTTGCGATGTTCTCCTCCAGGCATCCTCACGGCTGGTTCCCGAGGTTCACTCAGGACTCGGCACCGATGCTGCCACATCAGAGAGGCCTCCTCTGGCCACTCTACGAAAGCTAGCACCTCCTGGTGCTCTCTCTGTCCTTACTCTGTGTTCGTTCTTCTTCATAACAGACACCCTGTCTTTCCATCTGCTGGCTGCCTCCCTGTCATTTACATTCCTAGAGCCCCAAACCCAGAATGGTGGCTCGTACGGAACAGCTGCCCAATATGTTGAATGTACAAGTGGGTGAATGACAACATTTTATCTATTTATTTTTAATGTTTATTTTTGAGAGACAGAGACAGAGTGCGAGCAGGGGAGGTACAGAGAGAGAGGGAGACACAGAATCTGAAGCAGGCTCCAGGCTCTGAGCTGTCAGCACAGAGCCCGATGCAGGGCTTGAACTCGTGAACCACAAGATCACTGCCTGAGCCAAAGCTGGATACCTAACCGACTGAGCCACCCAGGCACCCCTCTCGGTTCCCATTAAATGGGAACACATTGCCAGAGAATCTTACTTCAAAGAAAAATATGAAAATGCAGATATCTGAGGAAAAAACATCATCCTTTCTCAAGCCTCCCCTCATCTGTCCTTCCAGAATCTGTTCAGAGTTCCCACATCTGGAAGCGTCCCCTGACATCACCTCTTCTCTGGGTCATAAACCACTCGTAGGCGCTCTTAAAGCACTCTACGTTCATCCGCATCGAAGAACATATCACACCACATTCACATCGTTGGGTTACTTTTACATCTCCTTGACTAAACAAGGAAATCCTTTCAGGGTAGAAACTGTGCTTTTTAAAATCTCCGTGTTTCCTGGCACCTAATTCAATGCTTGGCACATTGTAGACAGACAAAAAACAGCTGTTAGATTACTCAACTCTGATCAACACGGTAGCTGGGGCTGGGGGAGAGCCTTCAGAGGAGCAACGAAATGACATGTTCTCAATACGTCCCTAGAAACCTGTGGTCCAGAATGGGGCCAAAAGGCTCCGATTTACCGCGGCGTCCTGTTCCTGTGAGAGGGCCTTCGGAGACTAAAACTACAAAAGGATATTTTAAAGGACTTGAACAACAACAAAAAAACCCGTGATCAGATGTGTGCCATCAGGACAATGCCACTTGTGGCAATCAGAAGCCACACAGGAAGACACACCGGGACATTAAACCCGTGGCGACCTTGAGCGTATGCACTGGATGCACACCCGGTGAACACACAGTGTACGTGTGCCTTGGGCCAGGGGCTGGCAGCACAGACAAAATTAGATCAGGTCTCTGCCCCCGGGTACGGTCAAGTCCAGTTTGAAACACAGAGAGACAAAAGACGTCACAGAGTAGCACGGTTGTTACAAAACTGCAATAGGGTATCTAGGAGACGGTGCACAGGCCTCGGAAGGGGCGCTCCGGCGGACCGGAAGTGAGTCTTCCGAAGGCGGCCACTGCCAAGGCCGGCCTCTGCGGTGCGTAGGCGTGAAGACAGGCCACGCATCCCGAGGGGTCAGCAGGTCAAAGGGGCAAGTGGGGAACCCGGGATTCGGCTGGCTCGGCTGGAATCCGGGGTGCACGCAGAGGTCTGCCGGGGAATGAGGAAGAGCCGAGCAGGCGGGGGGCACACGGAGGGGCCCGCTCGCCAGGCTGGCCGGACGGCTCTCTATCGCCGACTGGGGAGCGGGGGGGGGGGGGGGGGGGGGGGGAGCTGAGGCAGAAGTCGACACCATCAGTGCTATCATTTTCAGGTAATGGCTTGATTCAAAATTCACCAAGACAACTCTCCTCATCTGCACATACCTGAAGGCCGATAAACCTTGCAGAGCAGAGAGCGTTTGCTTTCTTTTTAAAATGAACACAGCGTGGTTTTGAAGATAAGGCTGGTGTTTAGGCAATGGCAGGTGACTCAAGAAAACCCAGTTGCTACTTCCAGTCAGCTGGAAAAATCAGCGTCTGCATATACTGTTCACGTTGCTAATAGTAACTATATAGGATGATGGAAAAATCAAGGGCAAAATTCTTCACTTTTCTTTTTTTTTAACATCACAGCAACTATGACAGATGGAAGAAAACCTCTGGCTGATAAAGGACAGACCTATAGCCTCTCTTTTCAGGTCCCCATTTAAAACCTCCTGTACTTTGAGGTGCCTGGGTGACTCTGTTGAGTGTCCGATTTCGGCTCAGGTCACCATCTTGTGGTTCGTGAGTTCAAGTCCCGCGTCGGGCTCTGTGCTGACGGTTCAGAGCCTGGAGCCTGCTTCTGATTCTGTGTCTCCCTCTCTCCCTGCCCCTCTCCCACTCGCTAGAGCTGGTCTTGGCACAGGGGATACAAAGGCAAATTAAGACACAATCTCTACCTCTGAAGAACATACATCGTAGTGGGAAAGCCAAACACAAAATAAGCACTTCTAAAATGTAACAAGTATAAAACTAAGCATGGGGGGTGTATCAAGAAAAAAACCGTCGGTCTCGGCAAGGCAGGAAAGTCTTTACAAAGGAGGTAACATCTGAACCAGAACTTGAAGGATGAGCAAGAATTCACCTGGATGAAGCGGGTGGGGTAGATTTCAGGCAGAGACAGCAGCATAGGGACTTTAAAGAAAGGCTTTTATAAACGAGAATGTTCTGCGGCTGTGACTCTAGAACACCTGAGGGATCGAATATCTTCCCCCCACAACCAGCGGCTCACTACCTCAAAGAATCTCAGGGAGGTGGATGGTGGGTACAGAGCACCAGCCAAGAGTGAATCTGGGAAAGGAGGAAGAAGTGTTTTTGAAAACAAGTGGTCCCAGGACTTCGATGCTCCCCGGCTCCCCCACAACCCCATCCCCACAAAACACTAGACACTATCTCCTCTAGCGTCACTCCCGCACGAGACCTGGACGGTCACTGTTCGAGGGGTGAGGAAAAGCCCACGGTGGTGTCCACGGAGAGTCTGTGGGTGCTTGGGCAGGAGACCGTCCTGCAGGGGAACAGATGCAGAGGAGGGCTGGGCTCCCCAGGGGGGCCACGGTGAGGAGCTTACACATTCTCGAGGCCAGTGAGCCGCACACAAAGCTCTTCTGAAGGGTATGCCGGGGCAGAGAGTGTTAAGGGAATCAGTTTCTAAATCTTCACCTTCTCTAAACCCTCTGTCCTAAAACTGATCTGGAGAACACTCTGGAAGTCAGGATGTCAACCTTATTTCTCTTTCTCGACTCTCCTTTCACAGAGGCCTTCCTCCACTTACGTAAGAAAGACATGCACCACATTTTTCCTGAATCTGACTCTCCCGCATGGACCTGGAATCTACAAAGTTCCAGACCACCAAACAAGGGACAGCTGAAAATCCTGGTGTGTGACAGGCCTCCGACAACTGGATAACGAATGTCTTTTCGCACACAGCACGGTTTCCCCTTCTTTTGCTTTCAACAAAATTTATGAAAGATTTAATGGAGTTGTCAGTTGATAAAGCCTTAAAAATAATTTTTAACAACAGATTGACAAAGCTCCTTCCCCATCCACTGTGAACAAGGTTTTTAAATATTCCTATCTCTGAAAATGTAAAAGGGAAAGAGCTGATGTTGAAGGCAATCTCAATCTAGCCATAACTAGTGCTCATCAAAGGGCACATAAACTAATTAAGAAGCAATATTTAAAGCCCTAAGCATCTCATTAAGAGGTACATTTTAAATACACTTTTAATGCTATGATAAATTCTTATGGATCAAAAGTTAACACATTTATGTTGTTTTCATCAGATGTATGGCTGAAACAATAATACAGAAAAAAATTTTTAAAAAAATCTCACAGTGCTTTGGTCACAAGAAAAACTTTACATGTTAATTTCTCTCTCTATAATTCTTTTTGACGCAGAGAAAGGACTTGTAAGTATAAAGACGTATACTTTTAAGTATAAAAACACTGCATTGGCACAAAACAACTCAGTGTGTTTATTCACCAACTCCAAAACTCCTTCACTAAGAGACCTGAGCAGACTACTGTGAGATCTAGCAGTTTAAGTCTATGTCTCTGTCTCTAGGATGACCAAAGTCTTTTTTAATGTTTTTTTGTTTGTTTGTTTGTTTTGAGAGAAAGAAGGACAGTATGAGCCGGGGAGGGGCAGAGAGAGAAAAGAAGACACAGAATCTGAGGCAGGCTCCAGGCTCCGAGCTGTCAGCACAGGGCTGGATGCGGGGCTCAAACTCACAAACCGCCGAGATCATGACCTGAGCCTACCTGACCCGACTGAGCCACCCAGCACCCTTAAGATGACCAAAGTCTCTCTTAAGATTCTTTCCTGAGAAAGCTCAAAACTGCCAGTAGAATCTACTGTTTATTTCAGTCAAACCCAGAGATAGGCTGATAGGCCCCTGAACCCTTCCTGGAGCAGTGACTTTAGAAAGCTTGCCATTGTAAATCCTCTCTCTGCCGCTTTGAGATGTAAATCTGGAAGCATCTCTTTAAAACACAGACAACCAAGGAGACATCCAAGGAGACATCCAAGGAGGTGGTCCATGCTCCCAACCCCGTGGCAGGGTGGGGGCACAGCGTCAGTGAGCCCCTGCTCCACCCTGCACACTCTCTTCCGTCATAAAGACACAAGGAGTTGTTTCCCTTCTGGGTACGCGTCAATTAGCAAAGAGAGAGCGGCCCAGTTCTAGAAACCAGCCCCTGAGGGCCTTTCCTTTAGCACACCCCGGCGTTTAGTCTCTTGCCTTTCATTTCAGAGAAGCTGAGCTCAATTAACACGGGCTGTCCTCCCTGCGGCAATAGTTACCGCCAAATGAAATCTGTCTTGGGGCGCCTGGGTGGCTCAGTTGGTTAAGCATCCGACTCCTGGTTTCGGCTCAGGTCATGATCTCATGGGTTCGTGGGTTCGGGCCCCGCGTCAGACCCCACGTCAGGCTCTGTGCTGAAGGTGTGGAGCCTATTTGGGAATCAATCTCCCTCCTTCTCTCTCTCTCTCTCTCTCTCTCTCTCTCTCTCTCTCTCTCTGCCCTTCTCCAACTCACACCATCTCTCTCTCTGTCTCAAAATAAATGAATAAACTTAAAAAAGAAATCAGTCTTTATTGCCTTTACCTAGTGCCCTTTATTTCTTGTTGACAAAAGAAACAGAGTACAAGTCATTGGAAAAGAACACGACCTTTCTAACGCCAGAGATGTGCTTGTTCTTGTACTTTTTAAAGGGACCGTGGTAGTTATCAAATCGCTGTGTGATTTATAGATGACTCTGGACACAAACAGAGCTACCTGACAGTTTTACTTTAATGCCAACATTTAAAATATAGAAAATTACATCCTCCTTTGTACCCATTTAAAAGTATGATTAAAAAAATCTTAGATAGCAAGTGCTAGGGTCTGAATGTTTGTGTCTCCTCAAAATTCAGATATTCAGATATTGAAATCCCATCCTCCAAAGGTGGGGCCTGGGGGGGGGGGGGGGGTGGTACTTCAGTCACAAGGGTGAAGCCCTGGTTAAAGGGATTAATTAGCGCCTTATAAAAGAGGCTCCAGAAACCATAAAAGACTCTTAAAAACTGAGAGTAAACTGAGGGTTGATGGGGGGTGGGAGGGAGGGGAGGGTGGGTGATGGGCATTGAGGGGGGCACCTGTTGGGATGAGCACTGGATGTTGTATGGAAACCAATCTGACAATACATTTCATATTTAAAAAATAAATAAATAATAATAAAAATAAAAAGAGGCTCCAGAGAGCTCCCTGCCCCTTCACTATGCGAGGACACAGGAAGAAAGTGCCAACCGTGAGCCAGGAAGAGAGCTCTCACCAGAACTCGACCATGCCCGTGCCTTTATCTTGGACGCTATTTCCCTGAGGTGTGATTTTTAGACCACGTGCACTGAAATAACTGAGCGCTACTGCAAAAGTGAGAATCCCCCAGCCCTTGCTAGACTTACAACTCTCTCCGTGGAGTTAGGGAAGGCACTGGCACCGGTGGAAAGAAATCTTTCCTTTGCACAAGCTTCCCCAGGTTAATTCTAATGGCAAAGGAAGCGTGCGACCTCTTACTGTAAGCTCTGGGGACTTTAAACTTCTGAAGGACCCAATCAACTGGCTGATGGAGAATGTGGGATGGCTGGAGGTGGCTTCTGGGATGGCAGCTGAGGGACAGGAAGGAGGTCACTGCAAGAGTCCAGACAGGTGGGGAGAGTGGGGCAGGGGGAGACGAAAGAAGGTGGCAGTTCTGGATTTAGACGACATTTGTAACAGAACTAAGGGATACCAACACCCTGTCCTGGGCTAGGTGCCCAAGGATGTGCTTCCCCTGGTGTATGTAGCCAGGTGCCTATCAGCTGACCCAGCAGCTTCCAAACCCTTTTGTCTAAGACCCAGAGTAAGAAACACACTACATACCAAAACTCATTGTCTGTATCTATACACGCATATATTAAAAGCAAACAAAAGTTTCCCGAAACAATACAACCCCTACTCTGGTGGGATGCATACTGACATTTGCTGATGTTAATCTACATACTAGTCTTTTTTGGTTTGATTGTTTTTAATACCGATCACAACACTTAATTACAGGCTGCACTAATGGGTCATAACTCAGTCTGTAAAACACCTGCAAATCCGCTCCAGCGACAACAGGACGGTTTGCAGGGGCCAGCAAACATGGAGGCTACAAAGTATCAAGTTGCCTAAGTTATATTGAACTGACTTCATTAAAGGAGAAATTACTTTATGTTTTACTGATGGCATAACATAAATTTCTGTGTGGACACTGAATGCTGCACAGATGTTTTATTTCTAAGTCTGCTTTCCTTATTAGATTATGAGATCCATCAGAGCAGGGCCCATATCTTCTTCATTTTTTATTCCCAATGCTTACATAGCATTTTAAGCACCGTTTTTAAGTTACAAATATAAAATATTATGACATAGTATCTTAAATATTATGCAACAGAAAATGAAAAATGAGAAGTCTTAACAATTTTGCTTTAATATAGTTAACCAGATATTCAACCACAAAAATAAGAAGGCATGTCTTGTCACATTCGGCTATATACTTCACAGAAAATCAATGTTATAACTTTGCCTTTTTGCTTTAACTATCAATTGCTTATATAATAAAAATGAATGATGCAGGACACAGAGGCCACTTTATCTCTGCCTTTTGCCTTGTAAAATAACCACAGAAATATTATTCTTCAGCAAGTGTGAATAGCCCTATCTTTTTTACTATTCACGTTCAGTGGTGACATAAGCTTCTCCATTCCTAAGTTTTTCAATAGCTCGAAGGTCACTTTTATCTTAATAGGGAAAGACGTGAAGAATGCTAGAAATGAGATGGGATATTACCGCAATCGGTAACGAATGCTACCGTCCACCCCTGTTGTGCGTATACAGGTTTTAAGCAAGCTCTGAAAGCACACGT
The DNA here is from genome assembly GCF_028018385.1 of Neofelis nebulosa. NCBI lineage: Eukaryota > Metazoa > Chordata > Mammalia > Carnivora > Felidae > Neofelis > Neofelis nebulosa. The sequence continues at coordinate 11,585,934 of NC_080790.1, forward strand.
TCACACTTTCATTTAAAAACCTTTTCCTATCATGTAATTATTAAGATCACTTTACGTAGAGCCACTAAATGTATATCAAAACCAAATGTAAATTTGAAAATCCAGATCTTAATCCAACACTTACAACTACACAGGGTCATTTAAAACCAAAACTGTGGCTAGAGTTTTCAAATTGGACCCAAAAGAAATCAATGGGTATTTTTTGTTGTTGTTTTGTTTTGTTTTTACCTTCTAGGTAAGAATAAAATAGAGCGATAAATAAAAGGCAGAGGGGAACCGACTAATACCGCGTACCTACTTGCACCCAGATCTTTATAAGGGTTATTTTATTTAATCCTCACAATAGCTACACGTGAACATGTTCCAGATATCGTGGGCATCTTCCTGATATCCACTCGAAAGCACGTGTACCAAGAGCTGACCGTGCAGTCTGCAAAGGACTCACTCAGTGCTGCTCTGGGGAGACTTCAGGTAGATCATTCAGGGGACCCCACCCCTCTCACCACGGTGATTATTAGTGCAGGTAAATCCAGATCAAAGCCAGTCAGGACCTGGCATACCAGGGCCACAGGGGTTGGTTCGGGGGTGATCTTACCAGCGGAAACTTAAAATTTCTGTGTGGTGCCTGTGGGGAGCTTGCTCACTCAATCTGCCTGGATGTAAATTAGGAACCAGCATGGCCCCAATTACTTCCAGCCATCACACTGAAGCAAAGAACCTTACGATGAAGCTAACACCGTAAGACAGCGGGGGGAAAAGAGATGGAAAGAAATTGGCTCCTTGATGACCACTCACTGCTGGGTCAGATGACCCTGAAGTCAGCCCCACCTCTGCACCTTTCAGTTCATCAGCCAGTAAATTTTCTGGTCAATTACGCCAGTTTAATTGGATTTTTTACTTGTGTCTAAAAACATTCAAAAATTAATCTGTATATATATAGTAGTGATTATTGTTCTCCATTATACAGTGAGGAAAACTCGGAAGATAGAGTAATTTTCCGAAGGCCCAGCCAGATGGCAACTCAGGAAATCTGACTATAAACTTGCCTCTTTCTCCATCACCACGCTACCATCAAAGGAACTTAAGATGTGTCTAAGATCCATCAACACATCAACATTCAATTCAACATGTTGAGAAGCCACATTATTAACGTATGACACTTTTCAAATTCCTGGGTCAGTGGTGATTTAAACTTGCTTTTCTCTGTTCTCCTCCTGAGAATTTTTGACAACCGCTGATCAGTGGCATCAATGTCTCATAGTCTTTAGACAGAGACGTGGCATTAAATATCCCTCATCAGACCAGGTATACTGGACAAAAACTGGTTATGCTCTGATTAAGGAACTCTGCTAGGTGATTCAGTGAAGACAAAGAAAAATAAGGTTATATAGTATGTGGAATTTCCTCACAGGATGTTTAGAAAAATGCGCTACAAAAACAAATACATACAGCACATATGGCCAATACTACAATAATGATCACAAGTCAGGTGAGTCTGGTGTTGATGCCTTACCCTGGTCCATCACCATCACCCAAAAGACACTGCAATGACTATCAACAAAACCAAAAGGCAACTTACTGAATGGGAGAAGATATCTGTATATGATTTATCTGATAAGGGGTTAATATCGAAAGTATATGAAGAAGTCAGACAATTAAACACCAAAAAACCACAGATAATCTCATTAAAAAACAGGCAGAGTACCTGAACAGACATTTCTCCAAAGAACATATACAGATGGCCAACAGACACATGAAAAGATGCTTATTAGTAATCATCAGGAAAATGAAAAACAAAACCACATGAGATACCACCTTATGCCTGTCAGAATGGCTAGTATCAAAGAGACAATAAATAACAAGCGTCCAAGAAGATGTGAAGAAAAGGAAACCCTCATGTACAACTGATGGAAATGTAAACTGGTGAAGCCACCGTGGAAAACAGCATGGAGGTTCCTCAAAAAATTAAAAATAGAGATACCATATGACCCAGCAATTCTACTGCTATTCACCCAAGAAAAACAAAAACATTAATTTGAAAGGATATATGTACCCCTATGTTCGCTGCAGCATTATCTACAATAGCCAAGATATGGAAGCAACCCCAGTGCCCACTGATAGATGAATGGACAAAGATGTGTTATATACACCCAACAGAATATAACTCAGCCATAAAAAAGAATGAGGTCTTGCCATTTGTGACAACATGGATGGACCCAGAGGGTGCTATGCTGTGTGAAAAAAAATCAGAGAAAAACAAATTACCATATGGAATCTAAAAAACAAAACAAACAACACTGAAACAGACCCATAAATACAGAGAACTGGAAGTTGCTGGGGGGTGGGGGGTGGGGCAGGTATTAGGCAAAATAGGTGAAAGGGATCAAGAGCTACAAACTTCCAGGTATGAAATATGTAAGGCATGGGGATGAAAAGTACAGCACAAGAAATACAGTCAATAATAATGCAGCAACTCTGTATGGTGACAGATGGTAACTATACTTACCGTGGTGAGCACTGTTATCATGTACAAAATGGCCGAATCATTGTGTTATACACCTGAAACTAACAGAACATGGTATGTAGACTATACTTCAATTTAAAAAAAGGAAAAAAGATGCTGCATGCTCCATGTTTCACATTGGAGTTTCCCTGTCCCCAGGCTGCTGCCATAGGTTCCTTCTCCAATCGTCACCAAACTGATCTTTCTTTTTTAAGTTTATTATTTAGAGAGAGAGAGAGCGCGTGCTCACGTGTGCATGTGTGAGCCAAGCGGGGGGAGGGGCAGAGAGAGAGGAGACAGAGAGTCCCAAGCAGGCTCCGAGCTGCCAGAGCAGAGCCTGAGGTGGGGCTCGATCTCACCATTTGTGAGATCGTGACCTGAGCCAAAATCGAGTTGGACCCTGAGCCACCCAGGTGTCCCCAAAGTGATCTTTCTAAAGTGAGAATCTAACAGCATCACTACCCGGCTTAAAATTTATGTCTGATCCATGACCAGGACAAAATATAAACTCTTTAGTCAGGTATGTGAGAGTTTTCATTACCAGGCCCTGCCTTATCACTATAGCCTCATTCTTACCCTTTCATTCATACCATATTTCTTGTAGTTTACTGAAGGTACTAGGTTTTTGGGTTTTTTGTTTGTTTGTTTATGCCTTTATGACAACTACTATATCTGTCTGGAGTGTTCCTCCCCTTCTAAGCTTTCCCTCCATGGTACTCATGACAAAATATCCTCATTTATTAACACTCGACTCGAAGACTCTTCTTCTCTGGGGCCTTTCCTGGCTATACCCCAGCCCTACTGACCATGTCTACCTTGCTTCTTCCACATCACGAATCACACATATCAAATCATCAATCATGAACCTATCACAAATGTATCCGTTGACCATCTTTCTCTGTGAAGAGTACCTCCAGCTGTCAAGTAGACAAAAACAACCAGTATCCCGAGGTGGGCGTAATGACACCGGATCTTCCCACCGGTACCAAGGCTCAGAAAAAGCAGTAGGCAATAGCTCAGAAGAGGGGGTGTGGCTTTTTATTCCAAATTCCTTTGCTGCACAGGCTGGAGAAAGTATTCATAGAAGAGCGATTAGGAGGTAAATCCGTTTACACGTTTAAGCAGTACTAAAATGAGAGAACGGAGTTTACAGGATGAACAAAGAATGGAGAAGTCAAGAGAAGCCACGGCACTGAGGAATTACAACCGCACAAGACGCGGTTCGGAACTGGGGAGTCGGCCGGGGAAGAGCATTTCAGTAGGGACGGTATTTTCAGACTTCTCCACTGCTTTATTTTCATGGTAAAACATGCTCTGGCGTTTGCGGCACATGATTCTGAGGTGGCTTCTTTATTCCCGTGTCATCCCCACGACTTCCACCCGCTGCGGATTCAGAGCCTGCGGCCTTCCCTGCAAGGGGCGTGCCTTCCTTCTTGCACTTCCTAACGGGGAGGCCTGCAGGGGCCGCAGGAACACATTCTTCCGGCTCCGTGTCCCGCCAGACTTGTCTTCGGGGGCAGGGGCACCATCATTTATGATTGGACTGGCCAATTTTCAATCTCTGTCACTAATTATTACTTTAGCCAATTTGAAATAATTTTCCCAGCACAAACAGAATGCGTTTTCAGTTTGCCAGTCAGGCCAATAATTATGATCGCCCCAGATGGGCTTCCTGCAGCCAAATTTTTCAGGCAAGGGAGATAACAGAAAGCGAGATTTTGGGAGCAGGCCTCTATGTAAATCCTGACTTTGCCACTTTTAGCTCACAAGACACTGGGAGCTGTTATTCAGCTTCCCTGAGCCTTCATTTTCTTTTCTGTAAAAACGGTGATAAAGCATTTACTTCCCAGGGCTGGCTGGACAATTCACAGAGGAACATTACAATCAACATTGTCTTCTTTCTCTTCTGGCATCTGTTTGGAAGGCTGGATGTGAAGAGGTAAGTGAAGGCAACTGGTCCACCCATACCAGTACTCGGCCCGGAGGATTATGGGTAGACTTTTGGAAGGGACTATCAGTTCCCCTTATTGTTGGGGGGGTGATGAGGACACTGACTGATGTTTAAGGGCCAACTTTTAGACTTCTGCATGTCCCAATATCCACGGCAAATGCACGTCCACAATCCTCCTTTGAGGAAGCAGCCGAAAGGAGCCTGTTAAAAATAGGTCATCTGCTTGGCTTCATAATCTGAGCACAGCTGATGGCACCAGAGACTAGCACTGCGGCCAAAGGCAGCTATAGAGGTTGGACAGTGAGACAATTAAAAAGGATCGGGCCAGGGGCAATTTTCATATGCACGGTGTGGGGGGTTCACACCTCCAACTCATGACTTGTGAGTTGTTCACTGAGAAGTTTCCTTCACTCACATCCTCAGTGGACACAGTATTCTCACTATCATGCCCCATAAACTGAAGTGATCAGACTTGGGGCGGGGGGGGGGGGGGTCCTTACAGCCTGAAAGAAACCAACTATCACAGAATTCTAAAGCAGAGCTCACTGTACATCTGCCGTAGCAAAGAACACGTGGGACTGTCCTTCCTTAGGTCCCTGAGCTAGCGCTCAATGCTAACTCCATGCACTACACGGCTCCGTTCTGAGCCACACACGTGTTTACAAATAAGATGTACCAGGCCACCTGGGTGCCTCAGTCAGTTGAGCGCTGACCTCGGCTCGGGTCACGATCTCATAGTTTGTGAGTTCAAGCCCCGCATCGGGCTCTGTGCTGACAGCTCGGAGCCTGGAGCCTGCTTCAGATTCTGTGTCTCCCTCTCTCTCCACCCCCCTCCCCAGCTTGTGCTCTGTCTCTGTGTCTCTCTCTCTCAAAAATAAACAAACATTTAAAAAAATACAAAACAAACAACAAATAAGACGTACGGAGCACGAGCATGAGGAAAGCGGAGGCTGATCTCCTCCTGTCAGTTTATGCTTCCAAATGTTTTACACGTGGAGCCATTTCCAGGTCACTGCCCTGACAAAGGCACCTCAGTTTTATATTTTAGTGACTGTCCCCTAGCTGCCCACTACCCTGCACAGACGATGTTATCAGTTTAAATTAAGTGAAAATAAATTTGTAAAACAGAGCTACAGTTTTTGTATAAACAGCATGTTCAGAACAAGGTTTCAGAATATGACAGACTTAAAGTCAACTCCTGGTTCTGTCACTCAGATGCTAGCAGTTTAGGTTAAGTCCCCTAGCTTCTCTGAGCCTGTTGTATGCACCATGAAAGAGGGGCGGCATCGTCTACCGCACCTGGTGGTTACGGAGAGCGGGTGAACTACACTAGGCACCAGCACCTGGACAACCGGGCACCCAGCCGCTACCTCTCTCCCCTCCTTCCGCGGTCCTTCCCCAGGCTGTGGCCCTTCACAGGCGTCCACTGGCTTAACTTCATCTCCACGTCACATTCAAAATCACTGATCTTTAGGGGACTCTTCATAACAGAGGCCCATTTGGACCAAACTTTCCAACTTACTAAAGTTAGACTTTTTATGCGTTTGTGAGCCTACAAAATAATGATGTCCTGGACCTCACTTATTTCAGCTCCAGTGACCTTCCTTCTCAGTTCCTAAAGCAGAACTGTGTCATGCGATCACCATCAAGTCTGCAATCGGAAGACCTGGGTGTGAAAATGAGATTGGACCCTTAGTCCTATTTAAAACTCGGGACGGTGATCCTCCAGGAATCTGACCTTCCCACTGGAGATGGTAATATCTGCTCCATCACCACCCCTCTAAGAGATCTGGGACTGTAAGATGACCTAACGTACGGGGAAATTATTACACTCAAAAATCCACGTTCATTTTCACGCTGCCTTGAATCCCTTGCTCTGTTTTTACCAATGTTTGCCTTGTCTTCCTAGGTCGTTAAGGCCACTGAAAGTGGGGATCACATCCCACATTTCCTTAGGGTTTCCTGCGATGGACCAGCACAGGGCTAACAACAAAAGCAGCAGCAGCATTAGCAACAGTAGCCAACATTAACTTTAATATTTACTGTGCCCAAGCATGGTTCAAATCACTACACTGGTATGAAGTCATTTAGGTAAGGAACCCTAATATTTGCATTTCATCATACAGAAACTGCTGAAATGAAAGGGAAAAAAATTCTAGTATATGTTTTATGAACATATAAACCTTATTAAGGATAAAAATTGGCATCTGGCAAGAGGAGGGTCAACCGTAGGGTCAAAGCCAAGGCTCCGGAGTGGGGGTAGGGGTGTCCAAAACATGCAGATTCTAGGGATGGGAGACTTAGTAACATTTCGGGAGCTCATCATCAGGGTTACAATGAAAAACTGGGAGAGGCACTTATTAAAATGCTAGGAGGTGGGCAGCGATCAGATGACATTTCCCTGGTTTTCCCACTTTCCTATATGATTACTGCTTTGTACCTTCCCCTGTCTCAAGTCTCCACAGTCCTGGGGTGCCTGGGCATTCAGTCAGTTAAGCATCGGACTCTTGATTTTGGCTCAGGTCACGATCTCACAATTTGTGGGTTCGAGCCCCACATCGGACCCCGCAATGACAGTGAAGAACCTGCCTGGGATTCTCTCTCTCTCTGCCCCTCTCGTGTACTCTCTCTCTCAAAATAAATAAACTTAAAAAAAAAAAATCTCCACAGTCCCTACTTTATACTCATACCGAGTTTTCTTTCTTTGCCTCTTCGCTGAGAAAACAGAAGCAGCGAGAAGCTAATGACTTCCATCTCCTATCACATCTGTGTCCATCGGTTCTGCCTCCCTCCTGCTATCATGGGAAGCAGACAGGGATCTTGGCCAAGGCCAACCATTCCATCTGGCCTCTAGGGCCTGTCCAGTCTCACTAATTACAACAGAAATTAGTACCATTTTTTTTTCATTCATTACTATGTCTTTTCCATTAATGAATAGATAAAAATTGTTATATTAAAAAAAAATCTTGTCTGCCTGTCAGTGTTGGTTCTTCCTCATCCTCAAGTCCTAATGTTGGAGTGCCCTGCACTCTTTTTTTCTTCTCCACCTACTTGCTCCCGTGGGAATTTTACCCAACCACCTGGCTTTGACTCCTCTCTATATGCTGACAATTCTGAAGTGTATTTCTGTGGCCCAGACTTTTCTGTTGACCTCCAGATTCATACTGACAACTTCCTGTCAACAGCCTGACTTGAATAAAAACCACATGGTCCTCTCAATAGATGCAGGGAAAGCATTTGACAAACTACAGCATCCTTTCTTGATTAAAATCCTCAAGAAAGTAGGGATAGAAGGAATGTAACTCAAGATCATAAAAGCCGTATGTGAAAGACCCACAGCTAATATCATCCTTAATGGGGAAAAACTGAGAGCTTTCCCCCTAAGGTTGGGAACACGACAGGTATGTCCCACTATTGTTGAACATCGTGTTGAAGTCCTAGCCAAGGCAATCAGACAACAAAAAGAAATAAAAGGCATCCAAAACACTAAGGAAGAAGTCAAACTTTCGCTCTTTGCAGGTGACACGATACTCTACATGGAAAACCGAAAAGATTCCACCCAAAAACTGCTAGACGTGATACTTGAATTCAACAAAGTCGCAGGATATAAAATCAACGTACAGAAATTAGTGGCATTTCTATACACCAATAATGAAGCAGCAGAAAGAGAAATCAAGGAATCGAACCCATTTACAACTGCACCGAAAACCATAAAATACCTAGGAATAAACCTAACAGAAGAGGTAAAAGACATCTATGCTGAAAAACTATAGAAAGTTATGAAAGAAACTGAAGAAGACACAAAGAAATGGAAAAGCATTCCATGCTCATGGATCAGAAGAACAAATATTATTAAAATGTCGATACTACCCAAAGCAATCTACACATTCAATGCAATCCCTATCAAAATAACACCAGCATTCCTCACAGGGCTAGAACAAACAATCCTAAAATTGGCATGGAGCCTCCGCTCCCGTTCCTCTCCTCTCTCATCCCCCTTCAGCCACAATGGCCTCCTTGCTCCTCCTCCAGCACATTCCCTGTCAGGACTTTTCACTTCCCCGTCCATCTTACTTTTGCTAACCAAAGAACTTGTTGCCGCCTTACTTCCTTAAGATGTTTGCTTGAATGTTACTTTCTCAGTGAGGTCTTCTTTAACCTTCTTATTTTAAATTGCAGCCATCCTGCCCTCCTGAGTCCTTTCCAGGTTTATTTTTCACTTGTACTGATTGCCATCTCATATGTCTGAACTTAATCATCCTTCTTTATTGTCTGGTTTCCACTTGTCCCTAATGAACGGTCCCTAAAGTCCCAGGTGCCTGTCTATTCTGTTCAGTGCTATATAGCCAGCAATGAGAACAATTCCTTATATGCAGTAGGCGCTGATAATGACTTTCCACTGCTGTGTAAAAAATTACCCAATTTTAGAAGCTTATTTATTATCTCATAGTCTCTATAAATCATGAGTCTGAGTGTGGCTCTGGATCAAGGTCTCTCATGAAGTTATGATCAAACCATTGGCCAAGACTGTGGTTTCACGTGATGATAAGGCTGGGTGGCAGGAGGAGATCCACTTCTATGCTTACTCATGTGGTAACAGTAGCTGTGGTCTCTTGTCAAATGGAGCTCTTCACAACATGGCAGCCACATCCCCCAAGAGTAAGTGACCAAGAAGGAAACCACAGTCTTTCTGTAACTGAATTTTATACATGACATCCCATCATTTTTGCTGTATTCTGTTCATTAGAGGAAAATCAATAAATCCAGCCCATACTCTAGGAGAGGGGATTACACAGGGGATTAAATACTGGGAGGTAGGGATCATTAAGGGCCATCTTACAAGCTGTCTTCCCAAGCACTCGATAAATATTTGTTCAATGAATGAACAAATTAACCAATGATGTACACTTGAAAAAAAGAAGATCCTAAGCCAAATGGGAAAATCAGACTGACTTCTCTAGGAACTTATGGATTTTTTACTCTTAATAAATGGGAAAAGGGCAGGTAGGACAAATAATCAACTTTGGAAGTATAAACACCATGTAAAACCTTTACCAGAGGAGACTTTCTTTAGAGTCTTGTGATAAAAGGTCATTTTTCTCAGGACTATCTGTATTTTATTTATATATGAGTAAATTGTGTTATGTTATATCAAGTTTCAAAAACCATATTCTCTATCCTTCAAGTATTCTCTGTTCCCATTTATTCTGTGCCTTTGACAGTCATAATGGGAAAAGAAAAACAATTCCTTTTTAAATTTCTTCTTCTATGCTTATCTCCCAAGCTCCTGTTTTTTTTTTTTTTTTTTTTGTCAAGATAGGATACGCTTATCGGACTAAACCCTCACCCTTGAAAAGAGAAGGAAATAGTTCCTTAAAAGCAAAAACATTCAGGAGGAGGAATGGAAAGATAATGTTCACAATGACAGTAATATGCACAGGCTAGCTGAAAGTCACATGGGAGTGATATGCTCTGCACATTTGAAATATGCTCTGGAAACAATCGTCACTATTGGGCATCATTAACAAACATATGCCTGAAACAGAAGGCCTTCAATAAATGTTGGTTGTGTCTTCCTTTCTACACAGAGCATTTATTAAATGCTTCAACAGTACTTTTTACATTAAATTATCATTCATCTGTTACACAAGCATACATTTGCGCCAATCAGCCACGAGCTTCTCAAGGGCAGTCTTTTGTTTACAGCATCTAGAACAATGGCAATGAAAAAGCGCTCACTTAAACATTTCCTCAATGTATCTGGTATGAAAAAAACTCATTCAGTTCAGAATCAAAGGAGTCAAATGATGACTATACCATAACCAGAGATCAATGGGAAAAATACTTATTATGAAATTAAAAAAAAAAAAAAGAGTTAAGATTTAGTCATCTTGTAACACTGAGTAAACATTTTATAATACTTTCATAGTCGAGCTTAGTATGATCATAAAATAGCAACAGTGAACACCGTAAAATCTGGGGAGGGGACTGACACATAAGTATAACCTATGACCTTTGACAAAGGAGCAGAGGAACTATAACGGGACGAAAGTCTTGTCAACAAATGGTGCCGGAACTGGACATCCACATGCAAAAAAGTGCATCTAGACCCAGATCTTACATCCTACACAAAAATTAACTCAAAATGGACCACAGACCCACCATAAAACATAAAGCTATAAAACTCCTAGAAGATTACAAAAGAAAAAAAATCTAGATAGCCTTGGATATGGCTGAGAATATGGCTGTTTTTCAATAGAGTACCAAAGGCAAAATGCATGAAAAAAATAATTGATAGCCTGCCTTCATTAAAATTAAAAACTTCTGTTCTGCAAGACAATGTGAAGAGAATGAGAAAAGAGTCACAGAGTGGGAAACATATTTGTAGTAGTCATATTTGGTAAGGGACAGTTCTACAAAATACACAAGGAATTCTTAAAACAATTAAAAAATATTGATTAAAAAATGGGCCAAAAGATCTTAACAGATACCTCGCCAAAGAAGATATAAAGATAGCAAATAAGTACATAAAAAGATGCTTCACATCATGAATCTTCAGGGAAACACAAGTTAAAAGAACAGTGAGATAGCCCTACGCACCCACCAGAATTGTGAGAATGACTTAAAATACGGAACAGTGACAACATCAAATGTTGGGTGAAGGTGTGGAGCAGTAGGAACGCTCACCTGTCGCTGGTGGGAATGCAGAATGGTGCAGCTGCCTGGGAAGACAGTTGGGCAGTTTCTTACAAAAGTAAACATACTCCTACCATATAATCCAGTTACTGCTCTCCTTGGTATTTACCAAAAAGAGTTGAAAACTTACGTCCACATAAAAACCTGCACATGAATGTTTATATCAGCTTGCTTCAAAACCACCAAAACCTGGAGGAGACCAAGATGTCCTTTAACAGGTGAATGGATATATAAACTGTGATACATCCAGACAATGGAATACTATTCAGGACAAAGAAGAAATAAACTATCAAGTCATGAAAAGTCAGGGAGGAAACTTAAATGCGTATGACCACGTTTAAGAAGCCGATCTGAAAAGATCACATAGTGTGCAATTCCAACTCTGTAACATTCTGGAAAAGGCAAAACTATGGAGACAACAGAATGATGTAGTTGCCAGGGATTGAGAGTAGAGGGTGAATAGGCAAAGCACAGATAACTTTTAGGTCAATGAAAATATTCTGTATATTATAATGATGAGTAGATGGGTACACTGTCCACACCCATACAATAAACAACGCCATGAGTGAGACCTAAGGCAGACTACGGACTTTGGGTGATGATGATGTGTCAATGTAGGCTCATCAGCTGTAACAAAAACGTACCTTCTGCTGAGGGATGTTGATAATGGGGGAGGCTGTGCATGGACGGGGGCAAGTGTCATATGAAAAATCTCTGTACCTTCCTCTCAACTTTGCTGTGAGCCTAAAACTGCTCTTAAAAAAAAAAAAAAAGTCTTTTTTTTATTTTTTAAACTTTTTTTTTAATGTTTATTTATTTTTGAGAGAGAGAGAGAGAGAGAGAGAGATTGATTGAGAAAACAGGGGAAGGCAGATAGGGAGACACAGAATCCGAAGCAGGCTCCAGGCTCTGAGCTGTCAGCACAGAGCCTGATGCGGGGCTCAAACCTACAAACCGTGAGATCATGACCTAAGCTGAATTTGAACAGTTAACCAACTCAGCCACCCAGGCGCCCCCCCCAAAAAAGCAAAGTCTTAAAAAACATAGAAGTATGCCACTGTCCACCTAGAAACAGGAGCTTCAGAAATGCAGTCAGTGCTTCCTAAGACAAATGTGGGTCAAATATCCTTTCAATTTTAAAAATCTTAACAACAGGGGAGCCTGGCTGGTGCCAGTCAGTGAAGCACGCTACTCTTGATCTCAGGGTTGTGAGTTCGAGCCCCACAGTGCGTGTAGAGATTACTTAAAATCTGTTTTAAAAATTATAATAAAAAGATCTTCATTTAATATTCCAATAATTATACATAAAAATCCCTGTGGTTCTTTCTCTCTCTATATATATGAATAAATATATACATATATGCATACATATACACACATCAGGAATTAGAAACAGATACGTATGGTTTATTTAGCTTTAAAATGTTATATATTGAATAAACTAAAATCCATTTACTTACAGATAAAAATAGATTTCAGCTTTGAGTTAAATATTTTTTTCATTTTACCAGTTTGGTTTTAACTTCAGTTTTTTGTTTTGTTTTGTTTTTTTTGTAATCTCTATACCCAATGTGGGGCTCAAACTCACAACCCCAAGATCAAGAGCTGCACGCTCTTCTGACTGAGCCTGTCAGGCACCCCTAACTCCAGTCCTTTTTTAAAACCTTATTATAAAGCCTATAAGGTCTCTAAGCCCTTAGTGTATGTATAGGTATAGGCAGGCACAATTATGGTTCCCAAAGAGGTCTACACCCTAATCCTTGGAATCTGTGAATATGCTCCTTAGATGGCAAAGAGACTGTGCATATGTGACTAACAATACGGACCTAGAGATGGGAAGACCATCCTCCATTATCCACACAGGCTCCAATCTCATCACATGGATCCTTAAATGTGAGAACCTTTCCTGGCGTTGGTCAAGACAGGAAGATGGGAAGACAGAAGGGTCAGAGACAGGCTACTGCTGCTGGCTTTGAAGATGGGGACAAGGAGCCCTGAGCCAGGGAAAGAGGGCAGACAGCCTCCAGTTATGCATAGGAGAAGGCAAAGAAATGGATTCTCCCCAGAAGCCTCCGGAGACCTTGGTTTCTGTCCACTTCTATCTTAGCCCCGTGAAACCTTTGCCTGGCTTCTACCCTACGGAAGTGTCAGGCAATAAATTTGTATTGTTTAGGCCACTAGGCTCCTGGTAATTAGTTACAACAGTGCTAGGAAACTAGACACAGAGAAACCTTCTCTTTTTCTTTTTCTTTTTCTTTTTTTTTTTAAGAGGAACACATAAACCATTGAGGACAAGATGAATTGATGTAAAGTTTTGGGTGATATGAGGCATAACTTATTCTATTACCCAAAGAGCAGTCATGAGAAGGGCAGGTGGCTCTACTCCTCAGTAGTTACAGAAAGGAGAGGTCAAGAAAGCAGACGTGGAGCCCATATGAGAGAGTAACAAATAAATGGGCCCAGTAAAGGAACAGGTTGCCTCCGAACATAGCGAGTGGGCCCTGCCACATGGAGTAAAGACGATCGTTGGCTGAAGACCTCTAACATGCAGTAGGTAAGACTAGGAATGGCATTCTGGCTCAGCTACTAACTTGCTTCTGACCTTGAACAAAGTACTTAACCACTGACCTTCAGTTACTCATTTCTAAACTGAGATTGAAGGCTTCGTTGCAGGGCTTTCACGATTAGTAGAGATAAAGTGAAATGTCAAGCCAGCACCTGGAACCGATGGTAAACAACCAATGGTAGCTATTATTACCATTATTGTGTAGCGGGGACAGTGATTTCTGGAGATGAGAGATAACGGCTCAGGTCTTAGAATTTATTATTATTTAGCTGGACATCCATTTGGGTATGTGTGGGAGGAAGAGTTTTCTCTTGCTCTGGAGTGCCTACCTTAGCTATAAAGCAGAAAGTTCCCTTTGGACGCCAAGAAAGTAAATGGTGCTTCCAATCTTTCACTTCTCAAGACAGGAGGAGTGACACCTGGAGGGTGTCACAGGGTGACACAGGGAGAAGAAACTGATGACAGGTGGCTAGTCCTTTTCTTTCCTTTTTGAGACCTGCCTGGCAGCGGGGAGACTACATTTTTCTTCTGCTCTTCTCCTTCCAGTGGTAAACACTTGTGGGTCAGGCCCAGACTCTGGTTCCCAAGAAGCATTATCCGTCCGACACATTCTTGTGACTAATGAGTATCTGAAATGTAACTCGTTGGAACTGATACGTGCTTTAATTTAAGTACACCCTAGATTTCAAAGACCATTAAAAAAAAAAAGAATCAGTGTCTCATTACTATTTTTATACTGATTCCATCTTGAAATGATAATATGTGGGACAATTTCACCTATTTTGTTTCACTTTTTAAAATTTAGCTACTTGAAAACTTCAAATTCCACACGTGGCTCACATCATATTTCTATTGGGCAGCCCTGATCTAGAGGCCACTTCTCTGGGCCCCACAAATAAAACTCAAGTTGGGAGACTGCCCTTCTGAGAGAGCGTATAAGCTCTGCAGCCCTAGGGTGTGCCCAGCAGAGCCATCTGAAGGCCATCTGAAGGTCTGGCACAGGGAGCGACACGTGGAACCCCGATGTGGAGGGTCGAGCCACGTCTGTCACTCCCAATTTGACCAAAAACAAAGGTGTGATTTCCAACCACCTGATCTATCTCTTAACTGATCATAACTTGAGAAGAAAGGATGTTATTTATTGTTCTTTCCCCATCAAACCCCCAAAACATGATAGAAATATTTCTGTTCTCATGAAGTAGCACAAACATAAACTCCGGGTACACATACCCAGGAAAGGTAGTGTAAATGTAGTGGTCCTCTTTAGGTCTAAAGGGGCACAGGCTTCAAAAACATCTCCATTGATTTCAGCGGAGGGTGGTTTTTGACCAAAATGAAATGTGGGCATGAATGGCAAACTCCCCCAGGAACCTGGTTTCTGAGACACGTGGGACTCTGCAGCAAAATGGCAGGAGCAGCCGTGGTGGGATTCACCTGAGAGGAACGCAGGACCTAAATGATGCAGCAGGAAGGCAGGGTGACTACCAACAGGGACATGCAAAGTAAATCCATCTCAGAGAGGAGGCAGTACGGATGGATGGATTTTCCTTCCCGCCTGGTGAA
The DNA here is from genome assembly GCF_028018385.1 of Neofelis nebulosa. Lineage (NCBI taxonomy): Eukaryota > Metazoa > Chordata > Mammalia > Carnivora > Felidae > Neofelis > Neofelis nebulosa. Next base: position 11,601,213 of record NC_080790.1, read on the forward strand.
CGTATGCCACGGTCAACTCCAGATAGGCGACTTTCTCAACCCATCTCCTTGTTTGACTTCACCTGGCATCCTGGCAAAGCTAAATCCAGAGGGGTTCCCGTGTCTACTCTCCTTCCCCCCGTGTCACCGAGCCACTTCTGTGCTGTCCAGCATTCTAGGAAGGTGTGTCTGGATTGAACTGAAACCAGGCCTCTAGAACCATGTTTTGCTTGGCTGTTTCATGGCTGGTTAAGTTGCATGGCTATGGAGCTGATGCTGATATGATTTTACTTTTTTCTATTTTTAAAATGAGATGCATGAAGAACTGCAGGTGGGATTAATATAACTTCAGATGTGCTGAAGAAGCTCCACTACTCCAGTGAAAGAAAGTATATTTTGCTGAAGGAACCTGCGATTACCCAAACACCTAAGTCAGACCTCTTTGGCTACGACAGCAGAAACCAGGGAAAATCATCCGTGGGCCTTACCTTTGTGAACTTATGAATTTTGTATTTTGATGTAACTGAACTCTAAAAGGGCAAGAGGCTTTGATTTTGGGGATGTCAATTTTTCCTCTGGGAATTTAAATTGCGACTATTTTACAGTTGCTGACCTGTAATCCTTGGCGTATTTTCTATTCTCACTTAAACTCATTGTTTCATTTCTGATGAGTTTTAATTATCAGTCCAGTCGGGCAAAATCTGAGAGGCAATAATGCCTGAATCTGGTGTTTTGTCTACAGGGGGTCAGAAGAGTGTGCTCCTCTGATCTATTTCAGAGCCTTCTGGAAGCAAAGGCCACTAAGGGTCTCAGGAAGACATAGCATGAAACTCGTCTGTGTGAGGGGAATGGCCTCATGAAGTGGGAACACCAGGACCAGGTTCTGAAAGAAGTCGGACTCCTTTCTCCCCTTGTTGGCAACAGCTTTTGTGATTAAGCCTAATCAGGTAAGGGAACAAAAAGTCCACTGCCCGTTCCCCATCCTCCCCTGACAGGGAGAAAACTTCACTCCAAACAACGGACAGAAAACTACAGGAGGAATGCTTGTGGAATCTCTCTCCCTCTCCCACCATAATCTCCCCCACAGGAGAGGAGCTGACTGGAAGCCGTGGGGAGTGTGGCTGCCCCCTGGCTGCGGCCTGCCCGTCCACAGAATGACCTTCTGGAGCAGCTCTAAGGAGTCAAGTTTCACGCAGGTGTAAACGTGACAGAGAGGCCATTGGGCCGCAGACCCAGGCCACACTCTCCAATGCCAGCTGTTCCAACAATAGCTATTAACACTTACTGATTGTGGATATTTTTGCTTTCAGCTTTCTGAATCCTAAAGTGGGTGTTAGTGAAGTAGAGGAACATATTTAGGCATCACCCTCAAACACTGCAGCAAAGAGACCTCAGAAAAATCACCTTTTCTCTGATCTGATACTCTGGCCTGGGAACACAGTTGAGGGTCTCTTAGGAGACGCCCCCTCATCCAAGCCCTGTCTCCTTTCGGATACATCTCTCGGTCACCTCCCAGAGAACTCCCTGCTGAGCTTGATTAACAACAAAAGATGATGTGCTAATCAAAAAAATTAGAGACTAAACTGTGAAGAAAGAAAACCGATAGTGCACAATTCACAAGTTCAAAGGGTGGTGTAATGGCATTTCTAGGCACACATTCCATTTGCATTTTCAAATTATTTACAGAATCTCCACATCTGGACACTGATAAGAAATTAATCTCTTTTAAGGAACTGAAAATTTAAGCAATCCTTTATGCATTTATCAGAACGAATCTTCATTATTCTTATTTATATTATAAATATTTAGGAAGCTGAAATGATCTCTCACATACGTATCAAAGACAGCTGTAGTTTTAAAAACAATAACCTATGACAGTGGTTCTCAAAGTGTGGGTCACAAACCACAAGGCTCTTATAAGGAGTCTGCTGAGTCAAAATTATTTTTAGGACTCTAAGACATTATTTATCATTTTTTACTGTATAGACATTTATAGGTTGGTAAAAAAGCAATGGTGGACAAAACTGTGGGGTCTTAGCACAAATCAAGGGAGTGGCACCAGACTGGACTAAGAGTCACTGTGTTCTTTGCTGGCAAAGTTTCACTTAAGAGTGTTCTTCTTCTTCTTCTTTTTTAATACATTTATTTATTTTTATTTATTTATTTATTTAAATTCAAGTTAGTTAACATACAGGGTAGTATTGGTTTCAGGAGGAGAACCCAGTGATTCATCACCTACATAGAACACCCAGTGCTCATCCCAGCAAGTGTCCTCCTAATGCCCATCACCTATTTAGCCCATCTCCCCCCCCCCTACCCCACTCACCTCCCCTCCATCAACTCTGTTTGTTCTCCATATTTAAGAGTTTCTTATGGTTTGTCTCCCTCTGTTTTTATCTTATTTTTTTTCTTCCCTTCCTCTATGTTCATCTGTTTTTTTCTTTAATGTTTATATTTATTTTTGAGACAGAGAGAGACAGAGCATGAGTGGGGGAGGAGCAGAGAGACAGGGAGACACAGAATCCAAGCAGGCTCCAGGCTACAAGCTGTCAGCACAGAGCCCAACACGGGACTCGAACTCACGAAGCATGAGACCATGACTTGAGCCGAAGTCAGACGCTTAACTGACTGAATTACCCAGGCACCCCACATCTGTTTTGTTTCTTAAATTCCACATACAAGAATGTTCTTGATGAAGGAGTAAAAATTACTAATATTATTAAGTCTCAAACATTGAGTGCACGGGTTTTTAATATTCTGGGTGAACTGACATATATACACAAAGCATTTCACTGTATACCAAAGCATAATAAGGAAAAAGCATTTGTGTGATGGTTTGATTTATGAACTGAAGTAGTTTCTTTTTGCGTGCATGATCATTTTTGCTTAAAAGAACAACTAATAGAAAACTCTGGTTGTTCAGACTTGGATATTTCGCAGACATTTTCTCCAAAGTGAACAAAATGAGCCTGTCACTTCAAGGAAAACGATTCATACTATTTGTTGCCACTGATAAAATTTGAGCTGTCAAGCAAAAAATTAGAATTTTGGAAAACTCGTATCCACCACTGTGAGACTGACAGCTTTCCGATACTTAAAGACTCATCTGCTAAGAGGAGTGTTCATATTAGTACATGTGACTGTCGATACTGCATAATGCAATTTATCAACATCTGGTTGATCTGCATAACTCAACGGATCACGATTTTCCAAAGGCCTAACCCGTTATATTACAAACCACACATGGGTAAAAGATACACCCAGAGTGCAACATAGACCAGTGGTTTTAATGTAACAGAGTACAAAGGGTTCAACCATACGGTTTTAGATTCTACACTGCAATTGGCCTTTAAAAAATCTACCACTTGTGGAGTTTCAGTGTAGGATCAAAGGAGAGCACACCAACTCATAGGCTATGAAAGCACTCCTCCCTTTCCAACCTCGCATCTGTGTAAGGCTGGGTTTTCTTCATTTACTTCAACCCAAACAACAAAAACTGAAGGCATAAACATGAGAATCTAGCTGTGTTCTCTTAAGTGAGACATGTAAATATAAAATAACGTTAGTCTTTCATTAATCTTTTTTCTTTTGGAAGCAGTTATTTTCCATTAACATATGCTATTCATGTCAACCCATGTAATGGGTCTATTATTGGTAGTTATAAGCGAATTAAATAAATATTTCTAAAATTTCTTCATTTCAATTTCTAACATGAAGTATCTATAGATATATCCTTAATAAACAAACTCCTTTTACAGTTTTCAATAATTTTTAAGAATGTTAAGGCACTCAGATCAAAAGGTTTTACCATCACCAGTTTTGATAATAACTGTTTAAACAACACTGAAGGAGTTCCTACTTCATACTGTGCTAGGAACTGGAGAAGTAGATAAAAGGCAGCATCCCTAGCCTCAAAGAATTTCTAATTTCATGAAGAGTGTAATTCTCAATTATAACAATTTTACTGTAAAAAAGAAAAAAAAACATTTCAACTTTCTTAGGAATGTATTTACATCTTGATGTTCTCAATGGCAACTAACCTTGTATATGGCACACAGCTGATATCTAAATACTTAGTGATTCAGTCTGAATCTACATAATATGCATTTGATTTGTGCATCAGAAAGTCCTATATCTGCCACATACTTAGGTACTGGGCATTGCCTAAGCATTTTTACATAGGATTCAGACACTGACTGCTCTTTATGGTGACAAAGGTGCTCCGTCCTTAGTGAAAAGACCCTGAAGTTACAGCAACAGTGCAGCCTTTCACTGAGACAAACCTTAGGAAATAAATTTTATTTTTAGGTCATATCATGGTTTTTAAGACAAATTTACTCTTCCAGATTTTATATCAAATAGTCTGGATAACAGGATGAGGGAAGAAACGGTAGGTTATTTCAGGAACAATCATAACATGAAAAAGAGATTCCCTCATTCTGCTTCCATAGCTCTAGAAGGCAGAACCGAAAGGTGGAAACTATAAGGAGCCTGAAAAAAATGTGTTTTTACACACACACACACACACACACACACACACACACACACTAGGGGCAGTAACTTAATTATCAATAGGTATGATGCTTGAGGGTCAGAGGTCAGACCTATTTTTCTATTTTCCCCCACTCTAACCCAAAGGAGACAGCATGTTTCCATCAGAAACAAATGGTGGGAGTTGAAACAGAGAGTGCAACCAGGGTGGGGTGAGGGTGGTCAATGTCCATCCAGCTTCAAGTTGAGAAGCACCTGGCAGGAGGCAGAAGGCCTGTGTTAGTTCTGTGATTACCTGGGGCTCTTAAAGTAGGGTCCTAGCAAGCTCCTGGGTAGCAGTTCATAAGTGAGCAGAGGATTTCCCAAGCCGTCACTTAAGGATGCAACCCTCCCCGCCATTCCCAGCGCGCGGGGGTATAAAAGGCTGGGAGTAAGGAGAAGGCTGAGGTCGCACCTAAGTCCCGTCTTAGCATATCACATCTGAACCAAGCACACAGTGTTCTGACCCCAACTGCAGCTTCTTTGATCATTTTCCTGGATTTCTAACCCACTAACTTGCCCTCTGTCCCTTCTACAAAATGTATCTAATTGCTCAACCGGCAAAGCAATAGGAAAGCAACTCTTACCTGACTCCACAAAAAAACAAACAATTTAGATTTGCAGCAAATGAACTTTAAACATTTGTGTTCTCTGAAACTTCTGCATATTCATCACCTCAAATGTCATGAAAATTCAATCTCTGCCTATATGACATAATACCACTTTGTGCATATTTTCCCCAGAATTTCCACAAATTCTGCCAATGCAAATGGCACTGAATGACAATGATCTCGAAGGCAAACAGCCCTCTCTGGCTTATTTTGTCGGGGGAAGGGTACAAAGTGCAGGCTTCTGGACCCTCCTGTCTGAATTCTAGCACCTATACAACAGCTTCGTGCTCTTGTCCCGCACTCTAGAACTAGCTCACCAGTTCCTTCCACAGTTCGGTTTGGAATTAAACGTGGGTACACATTTGAAAACCGCACATCACATGTGAGCAGTACAGACTTATTTTACATTTTTAACATCATGTACGAGCTGTGGGAACATCTGGTGTTTTGCAAATTTGGCCAAATCCAGCTGCACTTCCTTTTCCAAACGTGTCCTCTGACAAGTAAGGGTTGTATTTCAATTTGAATTTCTCTCGCTCTCTGTCTCTCTCTCTCTCTCTCTCTCTCTCTGGCACAGTACTGTGGGACTTCAAGCAAGCACTGTACCTAAACTTTATACTCTTCCTCTCTCAAAGGAAAACTGAACGCTTGCCAATTAATAACATGAGGAAAAATAGCTAGACCAAAGATGTAAAATTAATTTTAAACGCTTCTCTCTCATTTTCCTGTAGCTTGCCTGACTCAGTAGAAAACCATCTCTTTTTTTTATATTTATTTAAGCAATCTCTATCCCCAATGTGGGGCTCAAACCCATAACCCCAAGATCAAGAGTCACATGCTCTTTCCTACTGAACCAGCCAGGCGCCTCGAGATAGTTGACTACACAAGGGTATCTTGCTAAGGATGACACCATCTGAATGGAGAGAAAGCAATGCCATAGTTATTGACTCACTCTTTACTGGGTCAGCCAGACATGTTCTCCTCAGGAAAAGTGGGCAAACAATTGGGTCATACGTTTTCAGGTGGTTGGAGAATGTGCTGTAACCGAAAGTCATCGGACTTGAAACATCATAGATAACAGCTCAAACTCAGAGTGGATTCTACGTCCACGTCTTACGTTGAATCCTGAGTAAATCACTGCTGCTGGAAATCTAGACTCATCTGTCCCCTTCCATACACACACTCACAATTAGCACGTGGCCTCGGCGATGGCATGCTACTCTTTGTCCTGCCCTCACATAAAGCATTGAAAACCGACATCAGGCTGAGGGGAAAGAAACGGCCTTAGAGTGAGCCCCCCCAGCCCCCCCACCCCCCCGTCTTCCTGGCTTCCTGCCTGGTCTGTTTGCTTGTCCAGCTCCTGTAGCCAGTTCATGGTCCCACCTCTGGAGCCTTTTCCTTGCACCTCAACTCCCCACTTGGTTCCTTCCCTTCCCTGCATGTGTACTTCCTTGGACTCCAGCCCTCTTCTCATTCCGGGAGATTCCAAACCCACGTTTGCTGGACTCTTGCCTTTTTCCCATACTTGCCAGGTTCCTGCCCACCCTTCTTTGTTCAGACTCAGCCCTGCTCTGGGCACATCCCAGGACAGGCTACTCCACTTGGACTGAATGTCCCCGGGGCTCTCTGGGCCCTGCTCCGCTACAGCTCCTACAATGGCCCCAGGCCCTTGACTCTAGCTGCTGGTTCCAGGGCTCCTCACATACAGTACAGTTCGGGGGTTAAGAGGAAGGACTCTGGAAAAAAGCCTTCTCGACTTCACGCTGTGGCTCCTCTATTACCAAATTAACTTTGTAGGCCTCACTTTCCTCACCTGTCAAAATGGGGGTAATAATATATCTGTACCACAGATTACTCAGCCACAAGGAGGGAGAGGTCAACAGATTCCTCAGTCTAAACCACAGAGCTATTAAGTTGCAGGTTCAAAGTTCAAAACCAGGTTCAAAGGACTTGAAACACGTACTCTTTTCAAATATATGAGGCTATCTTCCTTTAAAATCATTTTTAGTTGCTTCCTTGGAAACAACAAAAACGATCATTTCCTTTTCATAGCAGTGCTTGTAAAATTTCTTGATTTTAACGTTTATTTTTGAGAGAGGAAGAGAGAAAATGTGAGCAGGGGAGGGACAGAGAGAGGGAGACGCAGAATCCAAAGCAGGCTCCAGGCTCTGAGCTGTCAGCACAGAGCCCAATATGGGGCTCGAACTCGCAAACCGTGAGATCATGACCTGAGCTGAAGTCGGACGCTTAACCAACTGAGCCATCCAGGCGTCCCTGCAGTGCTTGCAAAATTTAAAACCAAGTTATTAACTAAAGTGCTTGAGTTCTAATAGTCAGTGATGAGGTCCTTGGTTCCATCCACAACTGCTAATCGAATAAGTTAGTTAGAACTAGAATTCCCCACAGATGTTTGAACCTCTACCTGTATCAACCTCCAAATGAATGACTTGAATTCTTAGCCTTTACACTAAATTTTCAGGCTAATATGAGCCATGTGAAAAATACTTGTAATAAAAAAAAAAAAAAAAAAAAAAAGGAATGCATCCCCAAAAGAGATTCAAAAGAACTGTATCTCCAAAACTCTTTTTTCCAAAAGAAAAAAAAAAGTACTCGCGATAGTGGGGCACCTGGATGGTTCAGTCTTAAGTGTCCGACTCTTGATTTCTGCTCAGGTCTTGATCTCATGGTTCGTGGGATCAAGCCCTGCATCAGGCTTGGGATTCTCTCTCTCCCTCTCTATCTGTCCCTACCCTGCTCACTCTCACTCTCAAAATAAATAAACTTTAAAAAAAAAAAAAAAGCTTAAAAGTACTTGTGATAGGGTACTGGGCAGACTTGCCAGCTTGGAGACGGGGAGAGCAGCAGCCAAGACCGGCAAGCAGAGGAGGAAAAAGTTCCAAAGGCAACAGAGCTCAGCAGTTGAGACCACAGGTGGGAGGTTTTTTCGGGAGAGACATTCCCCGCCACCAAACAGCGAGAATTTTGTTTTACAGTAAGGTCCCGAGACGGCAGGAAGAGAAAGAGTAGGACTCACATTATTTATTTACTCTGTATGAAACTAGGTATTGTTGAAGGATCCAGAGCAGGAATTGGGAGTCCAGTTAAAGGTGCTCAGACCTAAGCGTGGAGCAGACATTAGAAAATGTCTACAGAGACTTCCGTGGATAATTCTATCACCAAGTCATACACTACATGGAATTCATGCAAAAATTTTTAGGGGCTCGATTTCACCACAGCTGAGCTGTCGGCCTGCCACTGAAAGCAGGTAATGTGGGTGGGGCACTGGACGTGCTTCCCGCTTCGCAACTGGAAAGAACAAGGTGGCGTATTCACTGTGACACAGGAGAACCGTAACGTGTACAAGACGCACACGTGAATTAGAAAGAGTCAAGTCAGATTTAGACTACTTGCACATCTGTGACAGAAGCAAATGATTTCCCAATTAGAACATCTCGTGCTTAGCCAAAAACGAAAACGTCAAACATGTTAAGTATTCTCCATCCCAAGAAAAGAAACAAAAACAATCTACTGGATTTAAGAGCCATTTTGGTTTCTTCTACAGCATTCAATGCCCTTTCAACGATCTTTTCAGTTACCTTGGTCACAGCTTTCGGAGAAAATGTAATGGCATCCACCACCGTGAGGAGGTCGCCCGGGTGGAGGCGATCAAAGTACTTCACGCAGACGTCATAGGCACGGAGCCACTCGGGTGAGGACTCCGGGACTTGTTTAATGAGGTGCGGGTCTCCAGTCCAGAACAGCTTCTGCAGCCAGATGGCGTAGAGAGAGCTCGGGGAAAGCATGTGTCCATCCTTTGCGGGGATTTTGGGAACAAGTTTGGAAATAGATAAGATATTCTGACTTGAAAGAACTGGCTCCAGGGCTTCAAGAGGATTCGTGCTGTCATCGGTCAGCTTTTTGTAATTAAGACCTAAAGAACGAAAAGAAAAAAAAGGGAGTGGGTTCTTTCCAACATAAGCATACAGGAGATTTCACACACACACACACACACACACACACACACACACACACACACACAAACACACACACACACACACACTCCTCTGGGAAGGGAAAATTTTATCTACCAATTTATAGCAGATATTCTGTCGATTACAGAGATCAGAAGATGTGAGCTCCTGTCCCAGCCTGCGAGGTGGTCAGCTGTGCGGTCCTCCACAGGCCGCCCGCTTCCGCGTGCCTCAGGTTTCCTCAGGTGCCTCAGGCGTGCACACTGGAGAGGGCTTATCCCCTGGCTTCCTCCATCCTTCTACGTCCTTCCACGGCACCTATATTTCCTTTGACCAGCATGCTCATCGCACTGCATTCTATTTCCCCATAGTTCATCTGCCATCCCACCAACTACCTGCAGGCAGGGATGCAATTTTGCTCCTTTTCTTGCATCTGGTCCAGCTTCTAATTTGGCTACTCGGTAAACCACTGACAGACTGAAATAAATTCTCACAACTGTTTTAAGTATTGAATGAATATAGATTTCAAAGTAAATTATAAAGTATTATACAGACTGGAGAGGTATTAATGTGTTTAATGTCTTAGTTAGGAGCTTAGAGAGACAGGGATACCATTCTAAAGACTGCCACCATTTATCAAAGGTGCAAATGCTCTTATTTTAAGGGTTTCACACATCCTTAAAACACAGAGTCTCCAGTGAGGTGAAATTCGGTCAAATTGCCAAATGTGAAGTGTCCCAGCCCTGTCCTTTCTATAGGTAAAATAGAACCACTGGGAGTAGGGAACAGACCTCTGGAGGATTAGTCAAAAACTCCAGATCTCAGCACCAGGCCTACTGTAAGACAAAGTCAATGTGTGACTTTCAATAGGTCTCTTATAGTTTCTTTGGTATTTAATTCCTTAAACAGTAAGTAAAGGAGTTGCAAAGATAATAACTAAAGTCAATTAGCATCAGATCCTGTGATTTCTGGTCTCTGCCAGTCACAAAATGCACAAACATGACTGTGCACAAAAAAAATTAATTCCTGGCTTTAGTTTAAAGAATGAGTTCAAGCAGGGAAAGGATCGTCTTACCTGCAGCAACGACCTTAAATTTCTTCAGCAGCCGAATGTGCGTTTCTGGCTTAATGGCATATTGCCCCAAATCTGCACAGCCACAGCTTTCCAGAAGAGAGAAATAATATAGCAACCTTTCGTGATCAAAGCCACCTATAGCGGGGTAAATATACTTGACCATGTGCTTGTGAAAGGCTTCAGGATCAGTCTTCAAAGTCTCAAAGAGATGAAGGGCTTGGGCTCGATTTTCAATTTCTACTGTGGACAAACTGAAATTAAGGACAAAGAAATTGTGATAAGGTTTGGTCCCTTTAGTAAACAATTTGTTGTTGTTGTTTTTTCCCCTGACTGAAAAAGACAGGCCACTTCTTACAAGTCCCTTCTTCTTGTCAATCAATTTCAGCAAACCACCAGAATGTGGGCTGTTTATATAAGGGCAAATAGGAGTGTTAAATGCTTAGTATTATACAATTTCCGCATCCTCTCATATGGGTCACAGCAACCCTGTGAAGTAGGGTTCACATTCCTTCAGATGGGAGAGTCACCCAACACTTAACATCCAGGAGATGAACCCAGACTTGTCAGCTTCCGTTATGCATTATTTATTCATGTCACAAGAAACACTTAAAATCTGAGCTTCATTATAGAAATGTAAACAACCTTATTGTTTCAGGAATTTAGGAAATGGTGGGGGAGAAGAAACAAGTCCAACTTTGAGGCATATAAGTTTGACACCCAAGAGCCCCGAACTGCTATTCAATACACCCACATTTGATACTGTGTTCAAAGAGAATTAAAATGGGAAAGAACAGATATGTTCACTTGACTTACCTGTGGTAATGAATGTCATTAGAATGAACACACTTCTTGGTATTTTCACCGTGATTTAGAGGTCTTTATAATGTAATAAAAAAAGGTCATTTAAGGTTAAAGTACTGCAAACAATTTTTAAGGAGTCTTAGTTTGGTCAATCAGTTTTTATTTCCGGGGGTAAAGGGGAAGACTTAATTTTGGTCTTGGCTTCTCCCCGGACAGAACATAATGCCTCCAGCCCGGTGTAACCCTGATGCCCCGTGCAGAGTAAGTCGGCACTCATAGAAATGTCCAGTCTCCGGGGCATTCAGCAGTAGCATACAAAGGATGTGAGGGGTGCCAGGGAGACTTCTGGCGGAATCAAAGTTAGATCACATACAACTGAAAAGCAGCATCTCTGAAATATGATGCCCTATTTAATGGAATTCCCACTTTTAGGAAGTGCCAAGACATGTTTTTTGGTTTAAGGACATAAAGTTAATACAAATTATGTTTTAAAATTTTTATAAGGGTGTGAGGATACTTGGGATACCAGCAGCAATCCATAAAGTGAAAATATCAAGTAATTTTTTTAAATACTCTTTTAACTGTCACTTCTCGAGAAACTCTGTTTTTCTATTAAGACACAGTTCAAACATCTATAAAAATGTCCCCGACTGCCTCCTCTGAGCATCCTTCTCTTCTAGCACTCATAACGTGCTGTGACTTTTCATTACCTTGTCTGTCTCCCTCACTAGGCTACATACCACTTGATGGAAAAGATGATACCCTATCTTCATCTTCAGTTTCTTAGTTCCAAACACCAGTGTGTGGTAAAAAGGAAACATTCAACATGTGTCTTATGAACGCCAAACAGATGGGTGGATGAACAAAACGTAGGTGTCCTCCAGGGACCAGGCACCCTGCTCGTCGCGGGGCGAGAGTATAAAGATTTACAACAGGGGCGCCTGGGTGGCTGAGTCAGTTAAGCGTCCAACTGTTGCTTTCAGCTCAGGTTATGATCTCATGGCTCCTGGGTTTGAGCCACACTTCCAGCGTGGAGCTTGGCTGGGATTCTCTCTCTCTCCCTGTCTCTCAAAATAAATAAATAAACTTAAAAGAAAAAAAAAAAAAGATTGACAACACAGAGCTCTACCCAGCAGTTTGAAAAGCTAGTTGAGTTCTAAATACTTAAGAGTTAAAGCACAATGCAAAATAATGGTAAGGACAAAGGCCACACAACCATATTCTAATTAACAGTAGGATCACTAAAGCTGTATCTTGAGAGGAGGTAAATGTCAATGTTAACAGAAGGCTTACTGAAGGAAGCACTTGAGCTTGGCAGTGAAAAAAGGAATGAAGCAAAAAGAGTTTAGCAGAGGTATCGAGACAAGAAAGCACAAGGTCTGTACAACAAATGAGTATAAATGAATGGCTGGTCAGAAAGCAACCTTGATACTATCACTATTCAAAGTATGCAATGTCACCTCTGAAATATACTGTACGCTCAGTCGTGTATGAACGCGATTCACAGAATTTCTGATGTTTCTGCATAATTTGTAAAACGAAGTCTGCAGTAAACAGCAAACCGTGTAACCCCATGAAGACAGGTCATATGGATGAAAACTTGTAGGCAGAACAGCATGCCGATGGAGGGGGGAGGGGAACACACATGCACTTCTTAGGCTGATTCCTAAGTAAGGCAAGTGAAATCTAAGTAATTACCAACCTACAGACGAGAGACCGCCATCAGAGAGGTTAAGTGACCTGCTTAAGACAAAGGGTCCACATCTGTTTGGACTTGGCGTGTGTTCTGCTCAGCTCATCACAAAGTAGCCTTTGACTAATGAAGGTCAAGTGTCTGCAGTACCAACCACGTCAAAAACAGGAGTTTTTCTGCAATGAACATTAGTTCTCTCTCCCAGCGGCAATACTCTCAAAGAGTTCTCCTGTCATACTTCATTCTTAACACCCTAATAAACAGAATACTTGAGATAGACTCATCTACAAAGTGGCCAGTGATTAAGCCCTAACAGTTTTAGTTCACTGGTGATTGGCTTCATTCTGAATATAGTCTCTCCTAACCAACACGACTTTCCCCTTTGCCCACCCACTTATTCTTCTGTGCCTACAATTCGGTTTGTCCGATGTGCAATTTTACCTACTTATCTTGTCAAGAGAGATCTGGAATACCTTTAGTGATACATGATTAAATGCCAAAACCTGCCTCTTCAGTAAATTACAATGTGCTAAGATCTTTTATAGATGCCAGTAATCAATAACCCATTTTAATAGTTTCCATTGAAAGAAGCTGTTGTCTTCCCTTTGGAACAAGAAATGAAAACTCTGCTTGGAAAACAATTCCAAAGAACCCACATTCAAGAGAATACGAAGAAATACCATGAAACCACTATGGACTTTTCACTAATCAAATTAATGATTACCCTTAAAAACAGTTTAAGTGCTTTATCTTGAGCCAAGTTTTAGCCATAAAGCAGCTTATATATATAATGCATATTTAACTTTCAGAGATTAACTAAAGGAAGAAACTAGCATGAGTTGTACCCGGTGCACAAGGAATAAATTAATAGCACTAATCCTTTGATTAGTGTTCTGTAATGGCTTCAAGTTGTCAATCACCCAAAAACGTGATTCAAGAACAGCATGTATTGAAAGAACTTATATTCAAATAGGAAAACAAATTTATTTAAGTATGTTTTTCTTTACTCAGTCTGAGACTGATTGATAATAAAGTTCTATTACCTGTCTGAACAATACCGAGAAGAGGAAAGGAAGGAAAAAGGACGGTGGGACAGGAGAAGGCAGACGGCGGCTGGGAAAGGCAGAGACAAAGGGATGGGGATATGGCTTCACACAGTCCAGATGTACTAACTTCCAGGCATTTCCGCCAAAGACTAATCCTAAAAGTTTAAAGACATATGGGTCCAAATTCATGACCCTGATCATGAGCGAACAGGGTTCCTCCACTGATGCCTGTGCAAAGAGACAATCCTACCCTCTAAGTTATAACTACTCTGACCTGAGGGAAACAATCCAAGGTATTTACCACACAAATGCTCAGAATGAACTTGACGTGGCCGACTTGATGTGCAATGCTGCCTGACAGTTGCACATGGGACTACAAAGAGAAAATAAGGTCAAAATAGTCGTGGCATTTTTCAGTTTTGCCAACATTTTGGCCAAGTCTTTGTAAAATGAAAAATGGAATTTAATTTTACAAGTTCACCTACACGGTTGATGAGATGACCAATAATGAGCATCTCTGTCTATTTCTTGTCATACAACTACTCAGATCCTCTGCGGAATGTTGTATATGAACAGAGCATGATGGGGCAGGCCATGAGAATAGGCTTTGTCTCCACTACAACGACAATCCTGACACCTTAGATTTTCACTGGTTTACATAGTCTCATATTATTACCTAACAAAAAAATATTTTCAAAGACACCACAGCACAGAAATAGATGAATAGGTACCATTTACTGAGCATTTAGATGTTAAGTGCCATGTCAGATCATTTATTTCTCACAAAGCAGATACCTTATAATTAATGTTGACTTGAAAAATAAATATTCAAAGATAAGACGTACAATGTTGGGCTAATACTGGTCATAGGATGGGTTTGGTGTATATGATCTGTTTCCAGAATTAACAACAGCTGTTTTTTGAGCACCTACCACATGTCAGGTATATTGTATAAATCTCTGAAATCTCACAGCAGTCCAGTCAAATGGAATGAGAAAACTCATTTTGCAGGCAAGGAAACCTAATACATACAGGGCTGAAGCAACGTGTCTACCTGGCAAGAACACTTTAGTAGGAAGTCACAGAGCCAGAGTTTGAACCCAGGATTCAGAGTCTGAGCACTTTCCACTAGATGGAAACAAGCCAAAGTGCATTGTCTTGCTTACATTTTATGCCAGTGTCAGGAGCTTTTGACAATTTGGGAGAGAAGTGGCCTTAATGGTCACAACATGGAAAGGAAGGTTGCAGATGTACGCAAGGAACGGCTTCCATTTTGGTAATGGTGGTAATCAGTTCTTCCATTCTTAGGAATGGCAGGTTTCTTCTTAGGCACAATGCAAATCAGAGTGTGGGTCATGATCCACAACCCCCTGCCCTTAGGCCAAAAGAAAGATCAAAACCAAATTTAACGACTACAGAAGGCCTATGACCTGAATATCTATATTCAAACTTCCTACTCTAATATGGATTTTTTTTTTCCTGGTCCTGAGTTTTTATTTTATCCTAATTTTCAATGTTACGAGCTACTTTTAGTAAGCCGAGCTACCTTAAATCCTCTCTCTATACGCTAACTATTCTCACACTAACTCCTCAACCAAGCCAGGCTTCCTTAAGGGAGGAGACAGAGAAAAGGCCACGATTTAGAATCCTTTACAGTGTGGCCGTGTGGACACAATTCTGCCTCTGAGCAGCAGCAATCCTGGGACACATGTCCTGTGTATCTTCTGTTTCAATTCAGAAAGAGACAGATGCCTTACAGTTTATTCATCCTCCCACAGCTAGAACTTGCCCTGGTTCATCCCTGTACCTGAGAACAAAAGAATCCTACCAAAGAATATGAAACTGATTGTGAAAAATAGAAGAGTGCAGGCAGGTTCCATGCGCCAGGGGGCCCCTTGCCACGCGTCTAAAGGAGACTGAGAAGGTGGTATCATGATCTCTGACACTTGGGTAATCACCTGGTGATTCAAAGGTGGCTATCAGAGTGAAATGAAAATGCAGGATGCAGGCCTTCAGATCTGCTGTTTAATTAAGAAGGGAAACAACGGAAAGTGTCACCAAGGATGACAGTCGAAGGGAGTTCTGGCCCCTACTTACTTCTCCTGTGCTAAGGTGCCATATGCTCCAGCCACAATGGTTTTCCTTCAGTTATGCAAAATACCAAGATCTTTCCTGCTCCAGAACCCATTCCCTCTGCCTAGACTGCTATCTACAACTTGTGCACTTCCTTTATGGTACTTACTAGGACTAGCAATTTACTTTTTGGCTATTTTCAAGTGCGTGCATGCGTGTGTGCATATGTGTGTGAGTGTGTGTGTGTGTGTGTGTGTGTGTGTGTGTGTGTGTTGAGAGTGGGCACGTCTCCCCTATTACAATATAAGCTTTGTGAAGGTAATAATGTGTCTGTCTCATTCAGCACTTAAACCTAAGCTTAGAATAGGAAGACACTATAAAAATAATAACATGTAGTGAGTGAACAAATGTGGTACTATTCAATCGTCTAGAAGCATCCTCTGGTATTTTAAAAATGATCTTGTGTCCAAAACTTAAAGATGCTCACAGAGTCAGCAGAATTGACAAGAATAATAACAGGAATAACGCAACAGTATGACAGAGCTGCCAGGCTATATACTTTCCACAGATCCTCTCTTACCTTTACAACCTTACGAGGCAAGGATAATGGTCGGATCACTGAGGAAACAATGACTCAAGAGGATTAAGAGGCTTGCTCACAGCTACATAGTTGGGGTTATGGGCAGCAGATGTGGACCAAATGTGGCCAGACTCCAAAACCCGTGCCCTCATGCTAAGCCACACATACACTGGTAGTTGATGGTATAAGTATTTCTGCTGGTCTCTTCTAAAACGTCCAGAACGGCCCAGAAGTGAAGTTGGCCACCGAGGCCGTAATGAGTGATAGATATACATCAGCCCTGAGCATGGGGAGCTGAACATGCCCTGCAGAACAGCCGGGGTGTGCCAGCTGGAAGGGACGCCAGGCACACGTGGCCACTCAAAGTCATCACTGATATTTACAATGACTAAGAAGAAAACAATGGGGCGCGGGGGAAATAAGGGGAAGAAGGAGACCAAGAATTCAAGTATGGGTGTTTACGATGATTATCTCCTTCTCACAGGAGTGAAATTCCAGGAATAACTGCCAGTAATGATGTACTGGTCATGTGAAAAGGGGTGCAGGTTTGATATTTTACCGTGAAGTCATTTAATTTTTGTTATCCCTTAGAGTTGAGGAAAATAAATTCCCGAGAACTGAATTACCTTGCATCGGGACATACAGCTAGAGACTGACAGTTAGTATTTGATCCAGCTACCGTGATTTGAAGGCTTATGCTCCACTGCATAATGCTGCCTCACCCAAGACGGTGTGCGCCCCTCTGTATGTGAGCTGGGCAGGGAATATCTCCAAACTCAACCAACAGGAAAGAGAATGTAAAATTATAGGAAAATCAACTTTTCAGGGAAAATGACTTTTTAAAGGGACAGAAAAGCAAAAATCTTCAGGAAAGGAACATTATTTTTCTGACCTATTAACTTCTCATAGGCATTGACTCAACAAGTAAATGTTGGGCAATCTCTATTCTATTAACAAGGCTGGTTTCAAATGCCTGTCTTACCAAGTGTGATTAAACAGTAAGGCGAACCACATCTTTTAAGTAAGGAATGAGGGGCACCAAACACCACTTGCTAAATCAATATTAGGTGTTTTGTCACTCACGAGTAATGATGCCAGGCGGTAATGATTTCCTGCTTTTGTAATTGCTGTGCGTCTCCATAATCACACTGCTATCAGATATAATGATATGCTGTGAACAGTCTTGCACGTTACTAGATTGCCTGATAATTTATAATAAATTCAGAACAATGGACCAATCCTGCTTATATAGATATGATACCCTTTTATGTAACATTCAATGAAAGGAAAAAGATATTTAATAAAATGCCAAGATATTTTTTAAATGCCAATGTGCATAACAAACATTTATTTGAACCTATTACTGGACTTTAAAAACGGTGCAGTGCAATATTTATCGCAGATAAGACTATCACCCGTGTGGTCATTTGTTTAGCATCATCCAATTATAATCTGTCGCCCACACTAGACTGACTACAGGTTCCCAGACAGCTGGGATGCCAGTGTTTGCTGACTACCGTAACCTGAGTATCAACACTGTTCCTGGCACACGGTAGATTCTCAATAAAAGCAAACAAACAAACAAAAGAAACCTCTGAATAAACACACCAACATTACAGTAACTCAGGGCTATTATTACTGAAAAACAAAAACTAATAAACTGTTGTTGGAATATGGGTGTATCAGGAGACATATAAAGAGAGAATGTACAGATGTTGGTCTACTCCAGGTCAAAAGGAAAGGTGAAACTGCACTTCACAAGGTCAAGATCCTTCTAAAGTAGAACTGAGAAAAGACAGACACGGAAATAAACGTACGTCTGAATCGTGCACTTACCCGCTGTCCGTGAACAGGAACTCCAAATGCGTCATGAGAACTTCCCAGCGGGAGACACTGTAACGCTGTGCCAGAGAAAGGGCAATGCTGTAGACGTTCTCCTCAAGTGTTCTTCAAGAACGTCCATCAGCCACAGGGAAGGGAAAGAAGAGAAACACATTACCCTTAATCAGCAACAAAACTGTTCATTAGGACTCTCTCCAGCTGCAAGGGGTGCAGCCGGCACCGGCCTTAAAAAGACATTTCACAGCAATTCAGGAAACATACTTCCCAGGCATGTTAATGCTCCTTTCTCACCGCGGCGCACTGCAACTGACCAAGGAACTGTCCAGAACGGTGGTTCTCCACCGAGGGGGATTCTGTCCCCCAGGGGACATCTGACAGTGTCTGATTATCATGGCAAGAGAGGAGGAGGACAGCGTTACTGGCATCTAAGCGGGGAAAGGACAGGGATGCTGTCGAACTTCCCGCAAGGCACAGACGGCTCTCCCACAAGGCATTATCCAGTCCAAAATGTACGGAGGTCAAAAAATTCTGGTACAGACACCAGAGCCTACAGGCCAACAACAGTGCAAAGGAAATGTATCCCTGCCCTACAGGCATGTATCTGAGAAAGCACAGTCACTCAACAAATGTTTATGTTTTCCAGACTGTATCAGGTATTGTGCTAGCTACGTGGGACACAAAGACAAACAAGACATTTCTTGAGGAACTCACAGCCTAGTGGAGGATGTGAGATGTCAGCCAGGAACCAAATACAACAGGGTGGGGGGGGGGGGGGGAGGCGGGGCTACCAGAGGACTTCAAATACTGACAGCAGAGATGAGGGAGTGACCGATTTGAGCTAAAGCCTGGAGGATAAAAAAGCAGAACTGAGGGAAGGTAGTTACCAGAGAGAAGAGCCAGAGGGCTTCTGAGAGAGAAGGCATGGGGGGTGGGGCAGGAGTGGTTCCTGCTAAGGGACCTGCACCTTATCCTACCGGCAGTGGAGAGCCAGAGGAAGGTTTAAACCAGGGCATGGGGTCACCAGACTTGAGACCTTTTAGGTTTATGAAGAATTCTGGGCCCCAGCACCCACCACGAAGGCCATTCTGCAAAGACTACGGCAGCACCTCTATTTCCCAGAAACAGAGAAATTCTAAGGATGAAATTCTCGTTTCGAAGATTGGTGGACAAAACCACAGGAACAGAAATGAAATATCTGTTCTTATTAAGGGATATCGCTAAGACTATATACATGCTAACTGAGAAAACCAGGACGTTTCCTTCTATGTTTGATTAGCCCACAGTTGGTAAACATTTTCTGTGAACAGCAAGACGGTAAATCTTTTAGGCTTCGTGGCCATACGGTCTCTGTAGAAAATTCTTCTTTTTATTATTTTTTTAAATTCTTGTTTTTCCACAAACCTTTAAAAATGTAAAAACCACTCTGTGTATGTGGACTGTAAAACACAGGCCCAGGGCTGGAATAAGCCTGTCACTGCGTGAAGTACTAGGTCATTGCCGATCAAAAATTTCGTCAAGTATTTACTGAGTATACTCTACGGAATGAGAAATCGTTGAGAATAGCGACCATCAGCAATTCATCCTTTCTCTGAGGGGAGTCTGACACAGTGCCTGACCCCAGGAACGTGCTCACTAGGTACCGGTACCTTCATCACCTGAGAAAGGTGGGAAGAAGCCAAGCTCTGTGTGCCCTCCTCCAGGTTACCCCAACTAAGCACCGAAACCTATTATCTAAGATACACGGACAATAAAGGACAGATAAAAGGCACTTATAGAAGGCCAATGCCATCAAAATGGATGCACGATTCGCAAGAAAACGAAGACTGGTCACGCTGTGTACGGTGAGGGGGCGGGGGGCTGCAGAACAGGAGGAAGCAGGCGCGTCAAGGATTTTTGTAACACACTGAATGCCCGCCTCCAAATCGGAACTGTGAACTCAAAGACGCCACACTCACTCTGACATCTGAAACAAGCCATTCAGAGAATGTTGGATATTTTTCTAGGTAACAAATTATGGAGAAGGTTCTATGGTATGTTTGTCAAAAGCATGTATTTGTCCTCTAGGACACACTTCAAATAGCATCCTGGATACTTACAAAAGAAAGTAAAGGACAAAAACCCTGGCAAAATGTAACAGATGATGTTAAGACATGCCTTACCTCGTAACCTGCATTCTGCATAATAACCTTCTTCTAAGAAACCATGAGCATGGGTGGCACCCAGGATTACCAAATGCCCGGAGGAGAAGCCCACTGGACTTGGCAATGGGAAGCCGAGTCTCACCCCTGGGCTGTGTGACCTTGAACAACTGTTTAAAGTTCTCTGGTTCTCAGATCCCTCTTCCAAAAGTGAGGAGGTTGGATTAAGTGACCCCTTCAGTCACTTTCAAATTAGACATTAAACAGCTCCATGACATTGTGAACCTCCAGGAGAACAGAGGAGGAGAGAAAAAACTATTCCATATTTCTCTTAACTAAATCCCACTACAGACTGTTCTTACTATCTTTTCTTTGATCTGTCTATTCCCCGCCTTACTCTAAAGAGAATTTGGGGTGGGGGTGCCCGGGTGGCTCAGCGGTTAAGTGTCCGACTCTTGATTTTGGCTCAGGTCATGATCTCACAGCCCGTGAGTCTAAGTCCCTCATTGGGCTCTGCGCTCACAATGCAGAGGCTTCGTGGTATTCTGTCTCCCTCTCTCTTTGCCCCTCCCCCGCTTGCTCTATCTCTATCAAGATAAATACACATAAACCTAAAAGAGAATTTGGGGTGCTTGTGGTAGGAAAGAAGCTTGGGCTCATATAAAGTTATTACAGAGTGCCAAGGGTACTTTGCCACTTTCTTAGAGGTTTAAATAATAATAATGAAAAAGAGCATATACTACAACCATAACCAGGGCTACATTTGTTATTTTAAAGTAATGTAGCAGGAAGGAAGAATAATCACTAAATATAGGCACAATTTAACGTTAGCTTCAAAGGCTGGAAGCCTAGACTGCATTGCAGGCCTCGCTTGCCTGGGAATACAACCGTGCATCGGGGGTAGAGAGTGGACCGGGGGGGGGGGGGGGGGGCGGGGAGGGGGACAGGGGGGCACAGGGCATTGTGAAGATGCGATGGCTTTGATAATTGAGAGATCAAGGCCAAGATTAACAGCACAGTGATGATCCTTACCACCCATGTAAACTTGGGCCAGTTACCTCACACTCCTGAGTCTCATGTTCTTCAGCTATAAAATGGAAATACCATTTTACGCCACAGGGTTATTATGTTCGAGGAGTAAAAGAGATTTACAAAATAAGCTTTATAGAGCACCTAACACAGCTCCTTGCCCATGGGAAGTGCTCCACAAATTGTGATGTTAAGAACAAAACAACTCTACTTAATAACCATTATGGGTGAACACACTTTCCCACTTTTTTTTTTTAATTTGTATTTTTTCTTTTTTTTGTTTTTTTCCACTTTCCCACCTTCTGACATGTAACTCATTCTCCTTTGATCTAAACTAAAAAAATGGAGACCAGTATTAAAACCAAGGGGCATCCCACGCCTCCGAAGAAATGCTTCTCACTGGGCCTTAACCCGTACTGCCATCTCACATGGGGCTTGCTGCTGAAAGGGGTGAGCGACAAAGGGAAAAGTGGCAGGTGCTACTGGCTTCCACCAAGAGAGGCTGCTGGGCCTAGCTGGTCAGCTCTCCTTCCTCTGGAAACCCATGACAGATACAGGTGCCCTGAATCTAGACTCTGGGTCCTTCCCCCGGCACTCAGTCAAACAACATCTCATTCTCAACACACGGGGGAAATTAAACTGCCCCCTAGTTTGCAGTGAGATTTCCAGGAATAACAGGCAATCTTTTTAAACGTCTATAATAAGCTTCACATTTTTTATGCCGGTCATACCCTCACCCCGCTAACATGGTAAGAATGTTGGTATTGGGCTAGCCAAATCATGGGAAACTTTTAAATAATTCCCACGATTATTTAAATCTGCAGGTTTAAAACTTTGTCTGCCATCAGCTGATCCAACTGGGAACAGCCACGTGTCCATGAAGAAGGAAAGTCCTATTTATAACAACCACAGATGTAAACCTTCGAAGGACTGTGTCCTGATCATTCAACCTGTTCTTTTAGGCTTTAAATCCACCCCTTTAGGAGACAAAGGTATCCCTTACTCTGCCAAACCAAGGATAGTTTCCCTTTTATACTGGTCATCTGCCGTAAACCGCTGTACATCCACACCCTTCCGGAGGCCCTGAAGGATCTGGGCCTGCGTGAAATCCAGGAGCCGTTCGTTGTAGTAGTGTAACTGCTTGGTCAGTGAAACCAGGTCCTCTGGCCAGGCGTCGTGTCCATGTCGAGTCACATGCCTGGTGACCATCTTGATGAGCTCCTTGGGATCAGCCTGTAACAAAAACAGCAACCGCAAAAACAAAATAAAGTAACGACAAGACGACCACGTCTCCTGGGCAACCTGTTTGCCTCTTCCCCTGCTGCCATTTTATCAAGGCTCACAGCCACCCTGAGAAATCAGCAGGGGAGCCAGTGAACTTTGCAGAGACAAGACACAGAAAGGAGTCCAGAAGGGGTTTTCTGGACGCCTGCTCTGTTCTTCCACCTTAAAAATCTCCACCTGTTGAAAAAATAATGTGCACTTGCTTTTTCAACTCTCATCACCCTACTAGACTGGGGGCCCAATTACCTGATCATTTATAATAATTCACCCTGAAGTAATTGTCATCTTCATTGCCCCCGGATACATTTTCTTTGGACCATGTAAGTGTTCTCAATAACTAAGATGCAGCTCGGTAATGCCACTCTAAATGCCGAGACAGCTAAGTAGAAGAGTGTTTTCTCCAGGGATAAGTTGGGGGGGGGGGGGGAACCCATCCCTGTTCCTGAAATCACAAAACACTTCTAGCTGCATAAGAGAGCATCCAACCAATTTTTCCTCTGCTCAATTTGGAGCTCAGTGGGATATTGCTCTAGAATTCCTTACAGCTTCTCTAACAACAAAAAAATTACTCAAAGAGAACAAAACCTGGAATCTGACAGCCGACAGGAAAGAAAAATTAAGTGATGAACTGGCCACATTTATTTACATTGAAGTTGGTCAGGGTGTGTCAACGAAGCAACAGCAGCTCAGCTATGATTTTGGAATTGTTTAATAGGGAGCCTAATACTCGAACAACAGTAATTCAATCCCTCAATTCCTAGGAAGACATGGTATATATTTTAATATAAGCAAATTAGGGGGAAAAACTTCAGAATCTATCTTTGGTTCTTAGAAACACACCTAATTATAGTAAGCTGTCAGCATTTCTAACGTGTACGCCATTATTCTGAGGTACACAGGAGATTTGTCAACGTCGAGTCTGTATTACCAAACCTAGCCTGACATTTCTCTCTTGATCCTATTAGGAAACATTCTGAGAGAACCGATAAAAACCAATTAGAGAAATCTTCTCAGGTTCCGGTAGGTGGATTTGAGAAAAGGTCAATGTTTTTTCCCCTACCTCTATGCACACACTCGGTCCTATTGCATAAACCACAGATTAAGTCTCAAGTCAAAAGTCCTGGGTTTGAAAGCTCACTCTTCAAAGTAAGCTATGAGACCATCTTTCATTCATTCAACAAATATTTCTTGTGCACCTATTATGTGCCACTGAGAAGATATGACCCTCTCCTCTAGGGATGCAGTCTCTGGAGAGAGACAATCAAGCAAATAATTGTAAAATGGTACGATACAGGTAAGCACAGGGTTCTGTGGGAATTCAGAGGAAGTCTTCTTGGAAGATTTAATGTCTAGACTAACCACTCCGGTATCAGCAGTGAAAACGCCAGGAAAATCTAGGGAGACAAAGTGCAGTGAAGGGTTCAATATGCGCTAAGGCCTGGGGAGCTAAGACCTGACGGAAAGAGGGCACGAATAAAGCAAATCTAACTGCAATTAGAAGAGATTTGGGAATCGGCTGCATATGGATGGTGTTTCTGGCAGTGGATTTAGACAAAGGGGATCCCACGCCTCAGCACTTAGTGCCGCCTCCACAGCTGCCATCGAGCCCCACCCCCTTTCCGCTCAAGGGCTGAAGCCTCGGGGCAGCACCCTGAATCACGCAGCAAGGGCTCAGCCGGCCCTGAAGTCACGCGGTACAGGGCCACTGCTCCAGGGCCAGCGAGCCCATCCACACCTGCTCTGTCCCCGCCCCCAGGTGGGCACCGTCCTTGCCTGTTTTCCCAGCCTCACGCTGTCAGCACTTTCTGGCCTCGCAGCAGAAGAGAGCAAGAGCGCATCTCCAATGATCGGGTTTCAGGGCGGCACAACGCTCCTGTCGTGGCCTGTCACCTCGTGCCCCGATTCTACACCCTGCCAGCAAACCCATGCTCACCACCAAAGGACAGCTTTTCCCCCACAGACGCTCTGACCCGGCGGTTTCGGACCAAAGCCCTCGGTCTGCACTCGCCCGCTGCATTTGGAGGAGAGGCTACGAGCATCCCGCCATCGGGCTCTCCGAGCCCCTCTCTACCAGGCTGTGGCTCCCACACCTGCTCGTGGAGTCAACCGGCTCCATTCTCTCAAGCCTTCTCCCACAGGTCTTGTCTCCACATTCATTTTTCACTTTGTTTCCTGGCATCTCAAGGATTTGGCACCTGTATGGGGGGGGCGGCCTGCATACTTTTCACTTGACCTCAATAGCATAACCTTTCTATTCTCTTACACTTTAACAGTAATTCAAATTTACACTTTACACTGCTTTTTCTTATAAATAGTACATTATAGCTTATTAAATTATGGCAGAGACCACGAGTATTTCGTGAATTTGTCTTTCCAGAGCGCAGTAGCCTCTCTCGCACAAATCAGGTACGGGGTAAAAGGGAAAGACGATGAACGGCAGTAGTGGCTTTTGTTTATTTATTTATTTTGAGAGAGACAGAGATTGTGGGCATGTGCAAGAGAGGGAGCAGCAGAGGGGGAGGGAGAGGGAGGGAGAGAGGGGGAGAGAGAGAGAGAGAGAGAGAGAGAGAGAGAGAGAGAGAGAGAGAGAATCCCAAACAGGCTCCTCGCTGTCAGCCTGGAGCCCGACGTGGTGCTCGAACCCACAAACCGCGAGATCGTGACCTGAACTGAAATCAGGAGTTGGATGATTAACCGACTGAGCCACCAGGGCGCCCAGGTAGCAGTGGTTTTAAAGTCAATAGTCCTTCTATTCCAGGTCCCTCAGTCAGTAGGGATGCAATTTGGGGCAAGTTATTTCAGATCCCCACTTCCTCACCATAGGACTCGATGCGCACACCGTCCTGATGGTTTGCTAAGAGGCACAGATAAATAAGGTATGTTAAAGTACTTTTTCTCTATCATTATAAGAAAGCAAACTGGGCCCAGGGCTTACTCGCAAGCAATTAAAAAGCAGTGGCTGGCAAAGATGGGCACATAAGCAATTCACAGAAGGCATCTGCATATATGCACCACTGCCGAGTCACAAACCCAGAGTGCCAGGAACTCTGGGCAGGGAGCAATTACTCCTCTCTGGACTCTTCTGAGGCTCAGCTTCTTCAGATGTAAAACCAAGGAACATCACCAGAGGATCCCCTTTCTCAGGCTAAAATCCCACGAATGTATAGGAATTCAATTATAAAAATAAAACAAATCCTTGTAAATCCCTCCAGGTGTGGAATTGGGGAAGTTCCACACCTTTCCTCATGTATGCTTCTACTAAATATTCAGAGCAGATTTCTGGGTTAAAAGTACAATTTTAGACCAATGAATTGCAGTCAGTACATTCCTTCATAGTTTAAACAACTGTAATCTCTTTTCTTTTACTAAGTAGAAATTATCTAGCCACTCTGGAACTTTTATTTCATGTTCTTTATACATCAAATGTGTTCGCTTTTCTAAGAAATATTTAAGAACAAACACCTAATATTTTTCGGTATTGGAGACCTAATAGTCTTCGGTATGGAGACAGGCATAGAGCTAAACATACGTGAAGTGACTCTCACTTAAAACCAACCATTCGGTGGGACCAGTCTGCTAGTATCATCTGTTTTTACAGAGGCATTAGGAAGTGAGAAACTTGACCAAGGCCGCTGGGTTAAGTGGTGGTGTGGCATGTGACTCCCGAGCATACTGCCTCCCCCAAACCATCCTTGTACATTTGCTATGCAGGGGAGGGGATCTCTTGAAATTGTAAGGATCCTGACGAGACCAGTGTATACACAGCTCCCCCCGAATGTAACAAAGTCATGGCACCGGAGTCCTTTTACAAACGATCAACTGTCACTGGTGGACTTAATGCTGTCATTTGTTATTACATCCAGATTGGCTTTTTTTTTTTTTTTTTTTTACACATAGGTACATTCTCCCTCACAACCCTTTTATACATGTATACATGTGTATATACATGGGTAAAAATGGGTAAAGATGGGTAAAAAATGGGTAAAAAACCACAGGAATAGGCGTCAAATAACCTGGGTTACTGGTTCTTCTCCCCTGAGCCTCGGCTTTTCCATTATTAAAATGGAAGCAATTTCTTCTTTATGGAGCCCCCATAAAGATTAAACGAGGCTAGATGGATTAGCATGTTGTAAGTTCTAGCCCTCTATGCAAATTATCTTCTTACCATTAGCATTACTACCTCTCTCTCTTCCTCAAGGAACTTCACTGGTCGTGATTACTTCCAAAATTTGATTTAAATTTTAATAACCATTCTTCCCCTGAGCTTACCACAATTTCTCTCAAAATATTCCAAAGCATCCCCCACTCACCCCGACACGTTATTTCACGCATTCAAGCGTCTAAGCACTCTGGCATGAATGCCATTTGACCCTCACACTGGCCCAGCAATGTGCACAGGAGACCATGGTTCCCATCGCAGATATGCCAATCTGCACTGCAGACATCCTCGGCTGGGGGCTGACAGCAAGGAAGTGAGTCAAACCTCTTGATTCTCACCTACCGCGCTCCTTATGCTGCTGACAGGTCCCCACAAATGTTCTACACCCGAACTCACATCGCAAATCGCTGTTTGTGTGTGCGTATAGTCAGAGCCCTCCCTCTTCTCCCAACTAAATCCAATGATGTGATCCAAGCATATGAAAGCTTTTAGCTTCTAAGAAGCTTTTGAAGGACTTTACAGGTAGCTTCAGAATCTCTCATATTTGGTATTCAAAGTGATATTGCAAAACATCACAGGCTGCAAAAATAATAACATAAAAAGGCATCAAAAATTTTAAACGGAAAAGCGTGGAGAATTAAATTATTCTAAATTTTTCCCCGAATTTGGCAACACAGTTCTTCAGGGGGTGAATAAAATATGATTTCTTTAAAGAATATGGTCAAATCCCTGTAAAAACAAAATATGCATAAATATTCATGGCTACAGAATGCTTGATGACAATCTACTGCTTACTAGTAGAGGTAATAAATCCATTCCAGTTTAATAGTCTCCATTTCTTGGTAATATTGGTTGGAAAGTTTTAAACAGGTGGTGCGTTTCCCCTCTAGGGTTGTTATTTGCTTGAGATAATTTTCTACTTAGTATTTTCAATTAGTAGCTTAAAAAAACCACATTTAGAAATGGTCTACCATAAAGTTTTGAATTTCATCCCCTGCTGGGTTTGCTTCTCTAGCATATAAAACTGAAGGGCATGTTTCCATTTTTAACTGATTTTATCTTCTGAAACTTTAAAAAAAAATGCTAGCAAGATCACACTTACACAGATGCATTTACAATAATTATAAAGGTAAGGTATAAATGCAAACAAAATCAAGGTACCTAACAGTGGGTATATTCACATTTGTATAAAAAACGTTTCCATAAATACGTATATCCATACACCATGTCTGGAAGGAAACAAAAGGGAACCACTGACTTTCTGCTGTATACCATTTTCATCATTTGAGTTTTCTGGCCACATATGTATTATTTCTTAAACATAAAAACAAGTCAATCAGGACAAATACAAGGAGAGAAAACTCTCTCCAGCTGACCATTTGTCAATTGTTACTATAGGTCCCTAAAAAGAAGAGTTGAGGTAAGGTGGGCTGCTCCAAAGACGATCTAGAAAAGCCCCAGGAGCCGGTGCTGGCAGGCTTAGGATAGTGCTTCCATCAGGGTGCACAGGCCTTTTGTCAGAAATAACCCCACAAATTCTCTCAGTACCTGTATTCAAACCTAGTAATCATCCCGCAGCTCAGAACTCTGGGGTGGGGGGGGGGGGGGGTAGAAGGAGAATTCCTGAGGACTGAAAATTGAAACGAGCTGAAGTGGCGAGTGAGGGAAAGCTAGCTTCACTGAGTGCTGTTATGTGTAGGCAACAAATCAAAACCACTTTGATTCCAATTTCTACGATGACTCATTGGGAGTTTGTTATATTTAATTCCAAACTCAGCAGTGTTGTTTTATGCAAAGGAAGATGCTGAAAAGACTCCAACAATGAGCCGCCCGGTTGCCAGTGGAAAACTCTATGTACTTAAAACACACAGCTACTGTTTCCATCCACAATTCCTTCAAACCGAAGAGAGTGGGAACTTCAAGCCGCAGAACTCGGGCCTGAAGGCCGCCCTGACCCACGGCAGCTGAAATGCCTCCTGAAGCTATTCCCGTGCCGATAAACACCGACTGAGCCACTACGGTGGGTGAGGTCCCGGGGACTCGGAGAGAGATGGGATCCCTGCCCTACCACAAGGAGAGGGGACAGCTGTGTGTCACCTACAGTACCACAGAAGAACTGCTCGCGGGGCGTCCATGCTAGAGCAGTGAGACATGGAAGGGACCCGTGTGTGCTCAGAGGCAGAGAAGGCTCCACACAGGAGGCTCTTTTGAGTCAGACTTATCTGCTGAGAGTGGGAAGAAGGAGGCACTTCAAGCGGGGAAATTACATCTGCACAGGCACAGAGGTGTGAAAAAGGATGTTAAATGCAGAGAAATATAAATTCTGAACAGCTAAAACATAAACTTCAAAAGAGCTAGCGTCAGGATCGTGCTGGCGGGGTAACGAAGAGCCAGTCAGCTCAGGGAGGGTCGTCTCTGTCACACAAAGGAGTTTAGATTTCACCTGTAGCCACAGCGGAGCTTCCTGCAGCGACTGACTCATTAGACTGCACGCCAGAAACCGCTCTGGTGCAAGCAAAAAGCAGGTAAAGCCTAGAATCAGGAGCTTTAAGTGACAGAATGTCACTTTCCACCAGGGCAACCTGGAGCGAGTAACTGGATTTCTTCGAGTCTTACCTTCTGCAAAATGGGCTTGCTCAAAGGATCAAGCGGCAGAATAAATGGGAGAGGTACTTTGAGACAGCCAGTGCCTTCTCAGGGTTAGTCTGATCTTTCTAGCGTCCACTGAAAATTCCCATAGGCCAGACCCTTACTGCTACTGCCCCCCCGCCTCCACCACACACATACGCCTTTTGACACTTTTTTAGCTGGACACAGGAGACCCTGCTGGTCACAATGAGGTCTGGTCACAGACTGAATTTCTATCCTTTCCATCTGGGGTCAGGCAACTCTTCAAAGCTTTGAGTTTTATGGAGTAAACTTTCAATACTATCTCAAATACTTTGTGAAAAACTGCCACAGCATGCAGGATGGGCGCAGGGATGCTTCAGTACCTTCATCATGCTATTCCCTTTGTTTGGAAGGCTCTTCCCCTCCCATCTTCCTGGCTCTGCCCTCGTCTTTTTGTCCGGTCAAAAGTCACTTTCTGAATTGAGGCCTCTCCTGAGCCTGTTTAAATTGTGCTCTCCACACACACGTGCACACACGTGCTGCTTACTCTTTGCTTTTTGTTTTCATAGCTCTTACCCCCATTTCACAGAGTATATATTGTATTTACTTATTTTGTTGATGGTGTCCTTTCCTCAATGGAATGTAAGTCCCAAAAGGGCAAGGGTTCTTATGTGTCTTGTGCGCTTGTGTTTCCCCAGGATCTAGAACGTGGCCTGGCATAATCACCTGATAAATCCCTGAGCGCATACGCACGCACACTCTCACACGCGCGCACACACACACACACACACACACACTTCAATCATTTCACATGTGAAGAATTATTTGTTAATTTTCAATAATCTACCCAGTGAAGATTTATTTACTCCTTTTTATTATCCAGGTCCTGCTCTAAGCATTGGGAAAAACGAATACCACTCAGACACTGGCCTCAAACAGCTCACTATCTAGTGAGATGAAAGATACATAAGTGCAAAACGAGAGTGTAAGCACAATGACTGGAGTAAGTACAGGGCACTACAGATGTCCACAGAAGAGCACCACACACAGCCTGGGAGCCCTGCCGAGTGACGGCAGGTGACAGGAACCCAGCCTGGGCGAGGTAACACCAGAAGCAAGTAGCTAGGCAAAGAAACGCTGGGGGAAAACATCATAGCAAAGAACACAGGTTTGAAGACAAGGAAAGAGAACGCACAGGGCATCTGAGAAATTTAAGTGGCTTGGTATGGCTGGGCAAAGATAGAGTTGGAGGAAGAGGCAGAAGCCAGACCATGGGGGACATGCAGACCTTGCCCGGACAACAGGAAATCACTGAGGGATTTTAGGCACAAGGCAGGGTGACCAGATCTCCATTTTAGAAACACCACTCTGGCAGATGTTTGGGAAAGAATACAAAACTAACAAAAGCAAAGACAGGGTGGTGTTTATGAGACGGTTACAGTGCTCCAGGTGAAGAACCACGGAGCCCAGAGACTGAATTAATTTGAGGACACGGGGCAGAGAGAAGAAAAACAACTGGAGAGGTATTCGACCTCTCCCACTCCCTTTTAACACATCTATCTGGAAGAATTTCAGAACATCTTTGCATCTTGATGTTAAAAAAAATCATGGGTATGGGGCACCTGGGTGGCTCAGTCGGTTAAGCGTCCGACTTCGGCTCAGGTCATGATCTCGCGGTTCGCGAGTTCAAGCCCCGCGTCAGGCTCTGTGCTGATGGCTCAGAGCCTGGAGCCTGTTTCAGATTCTGTGTCTCCCTCTCTCTGACCCTCCCCCGTTCATGCTCTGTCTCTGTCTCAAAAATAAATAAACATTAAAAAACAAACAAACAAACAAACAAATAAATAAATAAATAAATAAATAAATAAATAAATAAAAAATCATGGGTACTTTCTACCTCTTCAGCTCACCTTTCAGACTACCAGCCAACCAAATGCTTTCCACAGAACTGCCACGAAGTCCCTGGAGAATGAGCTGGCCCCTGAGCCGGCCATGTGCTGTCTTAACGCTACCGGAAGAGACACCTGTTTCTGTCTGCAGCAGCCGAGAAGTTAGAAATCATGTGTTGAAGCAAACACGCGGGGCTACGTGGACTTTACTGTTTCTGTTCCCACGTGGCTCTACTGCAGTTTCCTGAAGAGAGGACCCTGAACAGCAGCTGCCTTTTGCTACCGGGCCCAGAGACAGAGGAGGAGCAGGTGTCCCGAGCCATGCCACAGGGTGGGTGAAGAGTCTAACAACCAAGAGTCAGAGGCCCAGGGCTAGGGCAAGACAAGACAGCTCTGAGGGACATCTTCAAAGGAAGGATAGTTTGATAGGAAGCCGGTGACGGGAACAAGGCCCAGAGTTGACGGGTGGCGGGGTGACATGAGATGGAAGGAAGAAACAGAAATTGTGGTTAAGGGTAAGAAAAGGGCAAGAATCAAGTCTCACTGTTCTTCTCACTGTGATGCCAGGCTCCAGGTCGTTCACACTGGGCACTTGATAAACACTGGATCTATGGCAGGATATACAAAATACAAGATCTGGAAATAAAATGTTCACACTTCTACTCAGTGAAAAGAACTGCTGGGAACACAGAGGAAACCAAGATGGAAGCACCTTTGCTTCTAACCCTGAGCTTTCCATGTTCTTTGTCTCTTCCCATGGTTGAGTTGGGGAGATTTTAAATGGGGCTCCTTATGGAGTGACCGCAGGATGTGAAGAAGGAAACAGTGACTGCCAGATATAAAAGTTGGGGTGGACTTGAATGGTTTTCTCCTAACTCACCTCTCTCACAAACAGTACATGATTTAAGGACTTTCAACTTTTGGCACAAATAATTTTTTATAAAAATAATTTATTATCAGGGAAAAGAGGAACACATGTTGTACTAGAATTCTCCTCCAAGAGGACTACTTTTTGAGGACGACTACTTTAATTAAGATTTTTTTAAGAAACGAAACTGAAGACTGGGCCAAAATGTAGCTCTACAGCAAGCTCTTTGGCCCTTAAGGGCCCAGCGAGTCTGTGGTGCATCGGTCTGCAGCGTTCTCCTGCAAAGCCTGTCCAGTCCCCTGCCTGTAACTGTCTTCCTGCATTTATAGTAAGCGGCCGGTTCATGGCGCTCAGGCAGCCATATTCGTCTTTTCGTCTTAATGCTCAGAGCCCACGGCACGCTTGAGGTACCCAGATGACTGACCTTTCAATGCTCTGTATTCATGGAAAGTGCAGTGCTAGGCACACAGTGTGATCTTGATACAGAGGACGTGCATGGGAACAAGAGAGGGAGATCCCACTCCAGCACTTGGATCCCATGCCAACGGTACCCACTGAGAAATCGCGGTCAAGTAAGTCCTGAGGACACAACTGACTTGTGTTTGTAACAAGGCACAATGCTTTGGGTCAAAGTAAAGCTTCACGGCGTTTCAACATGCTTGGTGTTTTGGAATAAATTACTTGTTGCTTATGTATGTGCCCAGCACTAACGAAAGACAGACACCGGCAAATCTGCCACGCACATTGTCTGACGGCCACCTAACATAACAAAGACAGTGAGTACGCTGTTCCGGAAGGACATTCGCCACACTTCCACCTATGTGATCACTTCTGTCCCTCAATTTACAGCGCAGTGGTTCAATTTGTTATTTCACACAGAAACATACCTGAGACATAAAAATAAAACAAAGGAAAATTACTAGAGCATGGAATCAAGTCACTGCACAAAGCAATAGCTATAAAAGACAAAACAAAAAAATTATATGTATGTATACACACACACACACACACACACACACACAGAATCCCCAAAATAAAGTAATATATTAAGTATCTAAAAAGAAGAAAACATTCCTTACTCGGCCAACTGTCATCATGATAAAACTATGCCTGAGGACAATACAGGTCTAATAACAGTATGCCCTTGCAAGATTAACGTGTGTTCTAGATGATCCCCCCTCTTTCTCTTTTTAAAGAAAAATGGATGGGGGCGCCTGGGTGGCGCAGTCGGTTAAGCGTCCGACTTCAGCCAGGCCACGATCTCACGGTCCGTGAGTTCGAGCCCCGCGTCAGGCTCTGGGCTGATGGCTCGGAGCCTGGAGCCTGTTTCCGATTCTGTGTCTCCCTCTCTCTCTGCCCCTCCCCCGTTCATGCTCTGTCTCTCTCTGTCCCAAAAATAAATAAAAAACGTTGGAAAAAAAAAATTTAAAAAAAAAAAAAAAAAAAAAAGAAAAATGGATGAATGAGAGCCATGAATTTTTGCCACAAAGGGAATGTTTTCATGTACTTGTAGATTCCTAGAGATGTTTGGGAAGGCTGAGGCAGCTAGAACTTTGATACACACTTGGATTGTAAAAGTACTTCTTTAAAGTGTGCTCTGAGGTCAGGACAGAAAGAATCCTGCCACGAAAATTTGACCTTTTATCTGTACACATAGTGGATTTCAAAGTCCGATCTGCTTATCTACTCTTAAAGTAGTAATTCTCTTAAAAATAGCTCAGGACAAGGGCACCTGGGTGTCTCAGTGGGCTGGGCGTCCGACTTTGGCTCAGGTCATGATCTCACCACTCATGAGTTCAAGCCCAGCATCGGGCTCTGTGCTGACAGCTCGGAGCTGGAGCCTGCTTCTGATTCTGTGTCTCCCTCTCTCTCTGCCCCTCCCCCACTCATTCTCACTGTCTAAGTATAAATAAACATTAAAAAAATACACCAGTACAAAAAAAAAAAAAAAGTAGATAATTTCCCAAGGCTGATAATTAAAACTGGTATATATACAAGTAAACCTGGAGGGCTTTGATTTTCCAGTGGCATCCGTAATAAGACTGTGTCCACGAAAGAATGCACACATAACTTAAGGCCACACTTTATACGTTATGTAAAAGTTGTCTGGAGCTTGGTGGAAGTAGACATAACATGTTTCAACATTTCATCGGCACAGTAACTACTCTCGTATTTCTGGCTTAAAAATAAATAAAAGTACAGCACTGCTCAAAGAACTGCATTGCCTACTGTCCTAAATTAGAGCCATCTTCCTTTTGGGAGGTGAATTAAACACTCAAGTCTCCATCTCTCCTCTCCTACTACTTTAACCTTTCCTAAGAAATTGTAAAATAAAATAAACGACAGCAAAGTTGTGGGAAGAATCAGCATTCACAATAACATGAGAAACTACCTCTTCCAGTGCCTGGAAAAGTTATTACGTCCAACGCTGGGAATGCATTCCGGATATAAAGCACATCAGTCCCTCCAAAGATAAACATGTGTTTTAACTATTTTAGACAAGTAACTCAGCTCTGCTTGTTAATAAAGTGGAAACGAGGAGGACTCACCCTGTAAAGAGGATGGCACTTGTCCCTGAAACATGGAGCCAGTCGGGCATAGATCTGGAGGCTATAGTAATATGCTGCCAGCTGGAGAGATAAAGCAGAGTGGGCCTGCTTTTCAAAGCACTTGTTAGCATCTAACACCTAGAAAGGAACATGACAGAATGAACTCAGCTGAAAGGAAATTAAGAAAATCATCATAAGCCATTACATTTCTAGTCATCACTACAGAATTTATGTTCAAAGTCTCCATCACATCAACGCAAGCTCACGCTCAACTGAACAGGACGACGTTAAAATTCAGAAGACACTGTAAAGGCAGATCCCGTGATGGAGAGGCAGATTTTGAAATGAACACTTCAGCTAAAATGGTAGAATTTGCTCTCTGAATACTGACACCACAGTCCTTCCAGCACATAAGAACAATCAGAAGGAAGTGAGACATATAACGGTTTATTGGTGAAAAATCCCCAGGACAGATTTTTTTGTTTGTTCATGAAGTCCCTTCTTGGTAACGGCAAACTCACCTGTGGTAAGGCCAGGAGGTACGCCAGAGCCAAGGTCATGTCACTTGGTAAAGCATCACTTGCCAGCTGCAGGAGAACTGAAGGCAGGGGAAAAAAATGCATGATTTTGCTTGAAGATCTATACGCCATTCATGGTTACTACATGCTATGTTTTCAGTCCTACATGATTTCAACAGATACCTAGCTCAAGAGGACTCTCTGAGACCTTTTACAAAGGTCTATGCATACCATCTAATACAGATCACATGAAACCATGCTATTAAATAGTAACCTTGCCTTAACTCAGACAAACTGTGCTATTCATTACACTTTTAAATAGGAGAAAATTCTGTTAGTGCAGGTACAAAGTCTAAGTGCAAAGAGATCAGTGAGGATGGTTTCTTACAGCTAATCTTTTGGTTATAAAGGCCCAAGCCATGCTATAAAATTATATGTATCAATGACAGCTGACATGGTAAATGAGCATATGAGCAACAAAGAGCAAAGCAACAAGAAAGCTATGTGAGTGCAAATTTAGGATAAATCTTTTGAATACTACAATGAATAGGTTTTGTTCCTTCCAAGAACATCCCTCTTCATCACACTCCACAAAAAGCCCTTGCTTTGATTATATAATATCTTAAGATCCCCAACTATTAACAACTTTTCCACAAATTTTTTTATATAAGCAACAACTTATCAGTCTCATGGCTTTAATAAAAGAGAGCACACTGCCAACAAAGCCTGTGTTTATGCGTGGTTTGTATTAATACGGGATTCATTTAGGGTTTTAGTGACAAATACCAGGTAGTCATATGTAATCACAATGTAAATCCTTTATTTTTAAAGGCCACAGAATCTCATGATCTGCACTAATGAAGGAGAACTGTTATGTGGATAATCCAAAGTAAATGATATTTGACTTCAGAAATACACCATATAATATTTTTCCAGAAGATTTACCTTCCTAATTGTGTCTCACTTGAACTAAAATTTAAGTCATTTATATAATCTGAGTTTAGCTAACAGTCTGGACAATGAGACACTGGTGGGGCGAGGAACCACCTACAAGTGGATGAAGTGTCAAAAGCTGACTTAGAATTCAGAATCTCCTGTGGATGACTCACGGGAGGGATCTGAGCTTTCTCTGCTGCACCTTACAGAGGCAATATTGGTTCTCTAAATACTCATTTCCTCTGTATTCTCCAAACCTTATGGACCAAATTGGACCACCAGTCAGCCTCAGGACTTCCGAGGAATCACACTATTTTAGAGAGGTTTTCTACTCAAAAGCTACTCATTTCAAGGCCCATCTGCAAATTCATTCCTTCATTCCGTGGCAATGAGAATCTTCTCTGAACCAGACATTGCCCTAACAATCAGTCTCTGCCCGTTGGGATAAACACACTAGGACAAGAGAAAGTCTCCAAATAAATAATAAAAAATACAATGCAAAGAGCCCAAATCAAATTTTCTACAAATAATTATGAGAGCAAAGAAGAAACAGTACTGGTGAGTGTGTTCTGGAACACTATTAAAACTGAAGGATGAAGGGTTAGCTCTATCTTTGGGACGCCAGAAGATAAAGCAAGAAAAGCATGTAAGTTTAATCTGCGGACATTCGGGACAATATGCGGCATATTTGCTTAGTGTCTAGAAATTGCATACTGTACACACACGTACACACACACACGCACACACGCATAAAACCCCTGGGCTACCATTTTGACTTCCACCTGCCTTATATATTCTACCATTTGATGCCTGCCTAAGAGTCCTTCAGGATCCATATTTTGGAGGGAAAAAAAGGCCAATAGTTTCACATACTAGTGATTTTTCCCTTTTCATTTCCTTTCTTACATTATTTCTTATAAAGTGACCTACAATCTCACCTAGTTTTTTCCTCCTCCCATTCTGTTTTCAGATACTTCCTTTCTTTGTGCACAAGGGAAACCAATTTTCAAATAAGCATATCTGAACCCACTCATCAAAAGAGCCCAGTCCCCTCAAAGTTCAGGAGCTTTTATTCAGGTGTGTGGCTGTTTCTCTGGCTATTGAAGGACCATCCCTCTTAAGAGTTGTGACAGGGGCCAATCTGACGCCTATCTGTCCTAATACCAGTTCCGTTACTATCTTCCAGTCAGATCTGTTTTTTTTAAATCATATCACTGACTTCATCTTTCACTCCATTTAATGTGCATTTATCTGTATCCCCAAACCAAAGCACCCTCAAGTGAGGAAAATACTCCAGGAGATATTCCAATGAATATGCTACAGACCCTGAAGGAAATTCCAAAACAAAAACAACCCAACAACGAACTAAAACGACAGAAGGGAACAACTGACAACATAATTGAAATAAACGCAGAGTCCTCAGGAAAGATCATTCAAGGGGAAGATCTTCATCTGAACACCTAAATTCCAGTAGGTTTATTTTAAAAAGTTGTATTATTACAAAGATACAACTGACAAGATGATCTCTAGCATTTCTTGAACATATAATAACTTGAATACAAAGCTTATTACAGCAGGAAAGATAAAAGAAATACTTCATTTCCATTAGCTCGGAGTATGACAAAAATCACCCTCAGAAAAAAGTCTAAAGAATCATCACTGTTACTTTTACCAGTAACAGTAATCACCCTAAAATATAAATGTTTGCTTCAAGTGAATAATATCCACACAGATTTTATTTCATACGCACGAATGTGTTAATCTTTTTTTTTTTTTTTCTCTTTTATGATGCTTTGACATTCTGGGTGTTTGATAATCCTGGAAAGACTGCCCTTCTCAGAGCTAGAAATTCCTAAAGATAGCAAACAAATTACTCTGAGCACATCTCTGATGTGCAAACCAACCAATTTAGAGCCAATACTCTGAACCACCTTCTCTCCAGTGGATTTTATATTCCTCCACT
Source organism: Neofelis nebulosa (assembly GCF_028018385.1). Classification (NCBI taxonomy): domain Eukaryota; kingdom Metazoa; phylum Chordata; class Mammalia; order Carnivora; family Felidae; genus Neofelis; species Neofelis nebulosa. Next base: position 11,639,354 of record NC_080790.1, read on the forward strand.
CTAACCACCGCAGGGCCAGCCACTGGACAACCAGAGAAAACTACAGCCTGGAGTCTTACAAAATTACTCAAACAATCTATTTTAGGCTGACTCAAATTTGCCTACAATCCCTCCCCTACTGTTCCCATGGAAAGTACAATAAAGACTTTTGCCCAGGCTTTCCAGTCACACCTCCGCCTCCTCTGCCTCTGACCCCAGGCTGACCCAAGTGTTCCCCCGTGCTGAGAAGGAAAGCCGGCAAGAAGTGATTTAAAAAAGGCCAGCCAGGTGTCCGAGGCTGGATACTCTCCTTGCATTCTTTTGGCTTCTGTAATCCTGCTTGCCTCTTGCATCAGCCAACTGCCCACATAGCACAATTGATAACGCCTCCCACCCACCCCATGCAGCCAATAGAAGGTTTCCAATACCCGGAAGCTAGCCAGGCATAAAAGAAGGCCAGCGCCAGGGCTCACGGCTCAGCCTTTGGAGGTGACTCCGCTGGGCCGACCCTGGTGCGAAATAAACAGTCTGTTCTGATTCCCCGAGTACATGTCGCTTGTCTCTTCCTGGGCGTCAAGTATTTGCTGTAACAAGGGGGCCCTGGGTGGCCTGTCCTGCCTCCTGTGTCTAGGGATCTGCAAGTATAAACTTCCTTCATGACCATCATTTCCACGCCTGGGTGTCTTACCAGACCTAACATAAAACCAAAATCCTAGGTACATTTTGGAACAACTAAAACAGCCATCTACAAACTATAAAAACAGGCAGAATGATACAGTAAGTTGGGAACCATCTTCAGAAAGAGAACCCAGACCCACCATTGATTTATTGCATGGCTCTGTGTCCCAGAATTCAGAACGTTCTGAACTTTCAGGAAGTTATGCCAGAAATGTATCACATATGGCATGATACCTTCAGCACGTTCTGAGAGCACCCAGAATCAAAGACATTACATTTCTGCTGTAAAACATTTGAATGCTCACACTAGATGAGATAAAGCAAAGATTAAATAACCTCATGTCAGTTTAACTCAGGTTTTGATGCCAAACAAGTTATAAGAAGTCCTTTTGGTTTTCGAAGCATTGTGAATTTTAGATCAGAGCCTTAGTTTTCAACGCGTATCATCTCTTTAGCATATAGAAAGCATCTAGAAGTTCCTCCCCCCGCCCCCCACCAAAAAGTATAGACTTGAGGGAACAAATGACTTTCTTCAGTTAGGACACTTTTTGATTCCCCCACAAAGATGATAGATAATAGGTTCTTCTGTTAAGAACTGCCAGAGCGGTAAGAGAGGCAATTACTTCCATTTCATATAAATCATAATAATTATTTTTTTTTAACGTTTACTTATTTTTGACAGAGAGAGAGAGAGAGAGACAGAGCAAGAGCGGGGAAGGGGCAGAGGAAGAGGGAGACACAGAATCTGAAGAGGCTCCAGGCTCCGAGCCATCAGCACAGAGCCCGATGCGGGGCTCGAACCCACGAACTGCAAGATCATGACCTGAGCCGAAGTCAGACACTCAACTGACTGAGCCACCCAGGCGCCCCTAAATCATGCTCGTTAATGAATTAGCTGCTGCATTTAGGCGTGGAGATGGACTGCAGCAGGACGACAAGAGCAGACACGCACACACCTGCGTAGCGGGTGCACTCCTGCCATCCTTGCTGTTACCCAGCCTCTTCTCACTGGGCACCCGACCCTCACTGAGCTGCTCCTCCCAACCTGTCTGCGGAAGAAGTTCGCGGTTTTCCTCGGTCAACAAAAAAGAAAGTCCCTTTCTACTGGTCCTGTGCCAACACATAAGTAAACCACACCGGTCTTGGGAAAAAAGGTTCCTCCCTTAAGAGCTCTCCCTTCTAACCCCCTCTGCAGGCCTCGCCATCCTCTCTCAGATCTCACCGAACCACAAGGCACTGCCACCTGGTCCCTCCTTGGCTTTCAGGGTCACAGGGTTCCCCGCAGCTCTCCTCAAATGACCCTCCTCCGTGTCCACGTCACCACACCGCCTTCTCCTCGACCGCTGACTGTGGGAATTCAGTTAGACTATTTCATCCCTACCTGTCAACTCCACTTCACACTCTCTACCCAGGAGAACTCAGCCGTGTTCCTCATTTCAGCTGATACCTCAGTACTTTCCTAATCTTTATCTCTAGAGGCCTGATCCGTTTCCTACGACTTATATTACCGACCGGTTATTGTGACCCTGCCACTCAAATATCCCCCCACGTTACTAATTCTCTCCTCGGTATCATTCATATTTCTGAAAAGGGTGCACTATTCGCCCAGTTAGCAAAACACAAAATCCCAGAGTCATCCTGGACTTCACCCTCTCCCCTGCTTCCAACCGTCAGCCACCCAAGCAGGCTGATTCATTTCCAAAGAACTCATTCCCACAGGCTTTCTACTTCCTCTGCCACACACTCTACTTTAAAAACTGGAATCTTTCAACCCTACTTGATGTCTTCCAATCCATTCCAATCCATTTTAAAACTGTACTTTCATACCAACTTCCTGTTATTTTTCATCAAGCATCAGTGTAATCGTGTCTCAACAGCTTAAAACACACATATACACAAACGCAATGCAGATATGCAGCTCTTCAATGGTCTCCCATTTCCTGAAGAATGAAAATGAAATTTTATTTGATGTTCAAGATCTCGATAAATATGGGCCAACCTTAATTTACAGTTTTAACTGGTATTATCCCTGTCCTACACACCAGCTAAATTAGTCTGAATCTCTAATGATTTATATGCAAACTCTCTGCCTGCATTCATGCCATTTCTTTACCCAGCAATTATTAGTAGTATAAAATAAAAATACCTATAATTTTTAAAATATCTGCTCCAACAGGCCAGATATGAGAAAGATGCTTTGCATGAATTAGCTCTAATTCTTTTTGCGTCACAAAAACCCCCCAAAGGAGACAGTCTTGTCTTGCTTTCTACACGGGCTTGCAAAGCTAATGTAAATCACCTACGCTCAGAAAAGTAGCTAATTTGTAAAGACAGTGTTGTGAACAAACTGTCTGTGCTCCCTTGAAATTTATTTGTTGAAACCGCAATCCCTCATGTGACGGTATTTGGAGATGGGGCCTCGGGATGGTAATTAGGGTTACATGAAGTCACGCCTCTGGGCATTAAAACCTTCTAGGCAGCATGGAGACTCCAGGACTTCTGCAAAGTGAAAATCAAACCCCACATACAGGAAGCTGCTCAGTCTTTGAATCTGAAGCCACTGAAGAACATTCGACAAAATTATCAGTGAGGATGTGAAGTAGACTGATCCCAAAAGGTCTCACTGGGATTCACCAGATGTCATGATGACTACAGACTGAGTTGCCGTGATTTTACTGTACCATTAAGGTATATGGGGGGTGGGGGTGGGAGGGGAAGCCTGCCTTACATTTAAAAGTGTATATGAATTTAATTTGCAATGCTGGCTCTAAAATCTTGAATATAATGCATTTCCTAAACAAGTTATACAGTCAAAATCAGATGAAATCTATGCATAAGCCTCCAAGCACTAATTCTGTGCAAACTAAGTGCCTCTGGAAAGCACTCTATGATAAATTTAATTCCAGAACTAAATTCACATAGGAGAGCTGCCCATATTATTGATTTGGAAATCATTAGCCATTAAATCATTCATTTAGCTAAATAAATAATGATCAATTTTCTTCAGCTAGTCTCCATAAAAACCTTTTCATCAACTTTATTAAAAAATTCTGAAAAGCCAGATCATATTGGGAAGTTTAATTTGTATTATGACCTATTTCTGAACCAAAGTTAGAAGTCATATTTTCACAATTTCTATTTTGGGTCAGTTAGCCTATATCACTCTTCAAATCTGCTGAGTTTCTGACAAATATTTGATTTTATAAAGCACCCAAAGACACCTATCTCAGATAAAATAGCATTATCAAGGGATGTCAAATGTTGACAGTGCTTATGAACATGCATCATAAGTTGCATCCCCAAATGTAAACTAAAGAGATTATTAAAATCACCTCTACATTTAAAAAAAAATTCCATTTTTAACATATACAAGCATTCTGAAATCTTTTTCCCACTCAACTGAGTAATATTGGGAAAAAATTTTTAATACTTCAACGGACTTGGGTCCTTTCCCCTGGTGGAGTAGTAAAATCTGAGCGTCAGAAAAGACAATTTGATGAAACACCAGGACACACACACACACACACACAAACACCTGCAGTCCCACTAAAATCTCACAGACACTACTAAGAACGGTGCACACGCCCCTGAGAAGTTAGAGTCGGGTTCGCCAAGAGCGCGGCCTCAATTCCTGTCCCAGCAACTGACACACACACTGTGCTCACTCTTGTCACCGTGGAGACGCTGATTTCACGTCTGCCATATGGAAAACCTGAGCAGGCCTGTACACCTTAGAAACAGACAGGACACGCAATGGGAAGAGTCCTTATGCAGGGTTTGACCCCCAATGGGAAGAGACCAGACACAGACATAACAGGTATAGGTGGCATTCTCCAGATTGCCAGGGGAGAGGTTTACAAAGCAAGTGTGTCGGTTTGAAGAACAGACACGTGATGGGTAGAGAGATGCTAGCGTGTTAAGTGAAACTTCCAAAGGGTCTTCACCATGGCTTCCCAAGTGAATTGCCCTGGGAACTCTAAAAATATTTCATGCATGGGCTGCACTTCAGACGTTCTGAAATACAAGGTCTGTAGTGGATCCCAGGCTTCAGCACTTCTTAAAAATGTTTCCAAGGGGCTCTAATGCGAAACAACTCCCCCTGCTCTTTTGATCTACGTTGCCCTTCTTCATCCTTCAAATCCCAGGTCAAGTATCACCAGCTTGGAAGCGTCTTCAGGCCACCTTTCCACGTGGCTGTCACACGTCTATAATCCCAACACCTCTTGCATCTGCTCTCATAGCCCTTATCACACACAAACGTGTCTGTCTCGTCTCCTCACCTGGACAGTAAGCCCTTGGAGGACAAGACCAGGTCTTCTGTGACTTTATATTCCAAGTATGTGGACAATGCCGAGCACACAGGTGGCTCAAGGACCACTCCTTCAGTGAGTAAAGGACACATGGTGAGAAAAGGCACTGGAAGGGGTCCCCTGGTCCATCATTAGGCACGTGTCCCCTACTCCACGCAGCGCCTGAAGAAAGTCTCTCTAACCTGCTTCATGCTTCAATATCACTCGAATGTCCCATCATTTAGTTACCAAGTGCAGCAGAGATGGTCAAGTACTCTCAAGACACTATGAAAAGGGGAGGCCTACTAACCCAGAAATCTGCACCTCATGAGGGCCTTTCACTTTCTCAAAAAAAGAAAAAAAAAAAAAAGAACACAGCTCTGGAAAATAGCAGAAGCCTTAAATACACTGAGAAATCAGTCTGAGACGGGATGCTTGCTCTAAGAAGGCATCTGCAGGTTGGACAATGTGATGCCACTGTTTTGCCTTTGGGCGAAGCATGCCCTTTGTATGACAGATACTCTCATCAGCACATATATGTATGATGCAAGCTAAGCAAAACACTGTATCAATCCATGTTTCCAAACTTCCCGGTTATGATTTTAGTCCATTATTATGCCAATCAATGGGTGATACACTTCGACATCCAACCCACTATTTTCCTAAGGTCTTAGACTCTATCTGTGCAAAGCAGCTCAATAACCATTCATACTTGGATCCACAAGCAAACAATTACAGAGAATTTATCCAGAAACAGGTCTGAGGAACAAATGGGTGAAACAGAGGACACTTCCTACTCCTCTGGTATCCCTGCAGAACATGAGTATGGACAGGTCACATGTGATAAAATGAAAAAGGTCACGTGTGATAAGATGAAAAAGGAACAAACAGTGATTCCATTTTGAGATGCTTTTACTCTTCAGGACAACTTTTTCTGCTGCAAACTCCACCCTGCAAAAAATGGTCACTTCGACATATTAACAAATTTTGAACAGAAAACATCAAACTAAGTGACACTGGCATGTTTTTGTTCGTTGCGGTTATTATTTTTGATTCAGGCCTAATGCAGTCCCCTGCAGAGGCTGGTAAAATGGGGAGAATACTACCCACTGCAACGATCAACGCTGAATCTGAATTCAGTTCAACCAACCACTGGCTGTGTAACTTAAAACAAACAAAACAAAAATAGAAACAAAACTGTTCTTATCTCTGAGACATGCTTCTTTACAACGCAAAATACAACTGATCGTAACTATCAGGTGGTCTGTTATTCAGATTAAATAAAATACTGTACTTATAGCATTTGATACGGGGCTTTTCTTGCAGTAGGCAAAGCAAATGCCGCCTACCAATAAATGTCTATGGAACTGAAAAAAAAAATACTTAAAAGACAATCAAAAAAAGAAAAGCAAGCAGTAATAAAGAATAGTTAAAAGGGGAAACAGCAATGTAACTACACTCTTCATGTATATTCAGCATTGTTTCTGAGACGTGCCATGAATTTAATAATAGCTTTTTGGAGAAAAGCAAACAAAGAAAAACGTACTCATCGATTGTGAGACACCCTGATTTCAGAAATAAGAGGTAAAAAAAAAAAAAACATACATTCAGAACTGAAGGAAAATGGTATACTTAATAAAAACCTCTAGTATTCAAGAGGCCCACACAGTAGATAGAAAAGTGGTATTTGTTCCCCCTCTTTCCAACTACATATAAATACTGATTGAAAGAAGGATTATCCAAAAATAAGTGACAAGAACAGGATTCTGGGAAAAACAGCAGTTCTACTCCACATACACATTTTCCCCAATTTTACCCCATACATCGATGTGCTCAGTTAAGACAGCATCATCCAGATTTACTGGTGGTGAGAAACAGCCAGAAATATATAAGTGGCAGGTGTGGATAGGTCTGCCAAGGACACAATGTTTTGCCCTCCCTTCTCTTTTCTTCTTACTGATGCTTGGAATATAGACAAGATGGCTGAAACTCCAGCAGCCTTTAAATCATGAGGTATTCACGATGGATGACAGAGCAGAGAGAGAGGGAAATGAAAGAAAACAGTTGAGGAAACGATCCTGGAACCTTAAAAAGAAGTAAGGAGATGAAAGAGAAAAAAACACACAAATGGTAAGATGCCATTGGTGAACTTGCGTACATTGAATTCTTTTTTTATTTTTTTTTATTTTTTATTTTATTTTTGGGACAGAGAGAGACAGAGCATGAACGGGGGAGGGGCAGAGAGAGAGGAAGACACAGAATCGGAAACAGGCTCCAGGCTCCGAGCCATCAGCCCAGAGCCCGACGCGGGGCTCGAACTCACGGACCGTGAGATCGTGACCTGGCTGAAGTCGGACGCTTAACCGACTGCGCCACCCAGGCGCCCCACATTGAATTCTTTTCAAAATATTCTACATGAAAAGATATGCTGCCACACAGAAAATTCTTAAATGAAATACACATGTACCTTCTGTGAAGCAAATACTTCAGAGTTCTTAATTAACACATAAAATCGGAAAGCATCGAATATTTATTGAGCACTTTATACCATTCACTATAAGAATCACTTCACATAATTAGAAACTTAAATACAGGAATCCTATCATCCTTATCCTTTTAAATCCTCAATATTAGTAAGTATCCAGAAAATGGAAGGTACTCAATAAATGTTTTAAATAAGTGAATGGTGGTGTCAGGTTAAGCTATTCAAAACTACTGAAAATTTATATTCTTGTTTTTCCCAACTTCCATTCACTCATATAGTTTTTCACTTATGGATCTCCTAGTAAGACTTACACACAGTCAAGGAGCTAGAACTTTCTTTCCTACCTTCTGTTGTTGGAAATACCTCCTCCCCTTCAGTTTTCGTCTCAGCCAGTTTTCCAGTTCTTAGCAATACTTCTGCAAAGCTTTCTACTGGAACGTGCTGATACGGGTCACAGGTCACTGCAGACTAGACAGAAGCGGTTACACCATTTAGTAGGGTGTCTTTTCTTCTATGAAGATGTTCTAAGAACAGAATCATAGGCTTTTATACCTTCTGATGATGCGAATTATAACTTCTCACTTACTAAAGCACATTATTTTATGTAAAGTTTCAAACAGATTTTAATCTCATAATATGTCATAATAGACACAAGTCATATAAAACCAGTGATTAACATGAGTACGAAGCCAAAGATGTACATTTTCAACAATATTTTAGGGTTTTTTTTTTTTACTGAAATGCCCACAAGAGCATGACAGTTGAGCCTACGTTCTTAGGCGCACCGTCCTTACCTCTGTGACAAAAGGATCGGAGAGGACGGATTCATAAAAAGGATGGTACCCTTGTCTTTCTAGCCCTTCATTGGCTATGGTTCCCGTTTGATAAGCACCGCCAAACTCTCGCCCCTAAATAGAACAAAGTGAAGAACAGTGGGTAAAAAGAAAGGCCCTGGGGGTGGGGGGAGAAGGGAAGCAGGGATGATTTCAGGAGAAACTGACCCACGTGCAGTGTGTGAGCTACAGAGAGTGTCACAGCAACACAGACACCCAGCAGGGGACGTAGGAATAACAGCTGCCCTCTAAGAGGGGCGTTTCCACCTGACCCTGCAGCGCCTCTGGATTCTCCGGTCACTTTGACATCAGCGAATCAGAAACAAAGAAGCAATCAGTGTTCGACTCACGGCAAGTTTTCTAGCCTACAGTCAGAATAACCTTCCTCAAACATCACTTGGTACACATAGCTCCCTTGCCCAGCTTTGAGCAATACCAACAGTCAGCAGCATCAAGTCTAAACCATGTAAAATAACACTTAAAGTTCCTTGACGTCAGTTAACATCATTAGTTAACATCGAAGGCTAATTCTTCCCTCCAACCAGCCGATCTACTACACGCATCATACCAGCTTCTAGGCCTTTCTTCCACTAGGAGCAGCCTGTCCATTGCTGACTGCCTCGTTAAACCCCCCCGCCACCCCCCTGCTTGCAGGCCTGCCTCATACCTCACCGCTGAAACCCTCCCAGCTGGAGGCTGGAAGGAAGTGCGCCCCTGTCACGTCCCCACTCATGTCGCCGCTACCCCACACCCCACCGTGTGCCAACCATGACCTTGGGCAGCAGCAAAGGCCCTTCTGTACATGACGATGACAACTACAAGTACACTTACCAAAAATGATCCAGTATCAGGCACGGTGTTAAACATTTCATCTGAGACACATACCCCCAAAAGGTCCAGGAGGGGAGACAGAAAAGTGACCAAAATCATAACCCAAGTGACACACACCACGATAGGAGACGCAGAGCCGTCCCCCAAAGTCAAGCACTCTCCATCGCAGTCAGTGGTATGGACATCTACCCAACCGTCTTGGCCAGGTCATCCTTGGTTCTCCTCTTTCCCGCAGAGTCCACACCCAGACCACCCACAGGCCCACAAAACGTATCTCCCACTGCCTCCCTGTCTCTCCAGTCACCCCAGCACTACCTCTCGCCCGCAGCCTCTTTGCTCCTACTCCTGACTCACCCGGCCAGCTCTCTACACAGCACTCAGATGACCTTAAATGAAGGTGGATCACACGACAGCATTGCCTGCACTCCACGCCAGCTCCCCGTCCTACTCAGAATAAGACCTGTGGACCCCACCAGTGTCTCTACAAGGCTCTGGACACCAGCTCCTTCCTCTCATCTCCTACCGTTCTTCCCTGCTGCTCTGTTCATACTACACAGGCCTCCTTTCTGTTCTACAAGGATGTCAAGCACCTTCCTCCGAAAAGGGCCCTGCATGTGCTCTATGTGGCTCAGTCAGGCTTCCGCTGAGAGCGAGTCCTGGGAACCCCACCTTCTATCCACGTCAGACATCAGAACTTCTCTCTCCCCGATACGGATCCTTCTCCCGCCACCTTGCAGAAGCCTCCTCACCGTCCGCATGACTGCCTACCGCTACATTATTGCACAATTACTTTATTGCGGGTCCGTGTGCAGGCTCTGCCAGGCAAAGGGCTTGCCGCCCTGCTCCCAATCACTAGCTTGGGCTCTGGCACACCGAAGACGCCTGAAGAGTACTTGGACAGCGAATAAAATGAACGCTACACCCAGAAAGCGTCTGGGGTGACCTGGTAAACAGCATGTTTCTCTTTCCTCTGAGCTTTCCGGAGAGCCCAAGGACTGCAGGGTGAGAACGCATGGAAGTCAGCAGAGGAGCAGTGGATTTCATGCATCACAGAGAGCACAATCGCTCAAACGCTTGTCCTGACCTCGACTTCCAGAATGGGTGAAAGAGTCTGATACGCTGCTCTCTTTACCCAGAGCACCTACTAGAAACTGAATGTTCGTGTCGCCTGCTGAAATTCACATGTTGAAATTCTAAGCCCCAACATGACAATTAAGAGGTGGGTGGGGCTTCTGGGTATATATGCACGATGAAATATTACTCAGCCATAAAAATGAATGAGATCTTGTCATTTGTGTTGACATGGATAGACTTAGAGGGTATTATGCTAAGTGAAGTAAGTAAGACAAATAAAATATGATTGCACTTATATGTGGAATCTAAAAAACGAAGTAGCAAACCAAAAGAAAAAAATAAAAAGGCATAAACAGACCCATAAATAAGAGAACCGGTGGGGGCCAGAGGGGAGGGGGTGGGGGATAGGCAAAATGGGCGAAGGGGAGTGGGAGGTACAGGCTTCCACTTACAGAATGGGTAAGTCACAGGTAGGAAAGGTACAGAATAGGGAACATGGTCAAGGCCACTGTAAGAGTGTTGTATGGTGACAGATGGCAGCTATGTTTGTGGTGAGTACAGGATAGCGTATAGAGTTGTCCAATCACTATGTCATACCCCCCAAAAAATAAGAGTTGGGACCTTGCAGAGGTGGTCAGCTCTGGGAAATGGAGCCCTCATGAATGGGACGGACCAGACCTCTTATAAAAGAGACTCCAGAGAGCTCCCTCACCCCTTCCACCATGTGAGAACATAGCAAGCACACCCCAGCAGACACTAAATCTTCCGGAGCTTTGATCTCAGACTTCCCAGCCTCTAGAACCATGAGGAAGAAATGGTTGTTGTTACGCCCCCCAGTATGTGGTATTACTGTTATAGCAGCCCAATAACCTCAGCCTTCCTGCCAGCTTCTAGCGCTTTTTCATGACTACTGGCCCACAGAAATACAGCAAAAACAAGTAAGCACTGATGGAATCATTTTCCTTTTCATCCCCCTAAATTCTAATTCTGACATCTAATCACACCTAAATCTGTAGCAGTGTCTTTTGCAAGACCCTATAAAATTCTATAAAATAAATGCCACATTCTATAAAATAAATTACTCTTCCCCTGGATGATGGGAGGCTTAGATTTCTTAACGGATTATTTTAAGGATCTAGAGAAGAGAAAGCTGTAACAACATGAACACAACTGAAAACCAGTGCTGATGGACTGACATAAGCCACACAATGGGTCTTTAGAAAAAAGAGGCATCGCTTACTTGAAGTGGCCGAAGGTAAGTTAAAGACTTCTTCCACCACTGCCCATCACTCACGGCCTGCAGCACGGCCTTGGTGGTGGTCGTGGTGCTGGACAGGACTTTCATGGTGGCCGCGGTGCCCCAGTGGAACAGGTCTGTGTTGCTGCCAGGAATGCTGGCTTCACCCTAGTTAGAAAAGAAAATGGCAAGATCAAAAATGTAGGCTGTCACTGTTGTAGGAACAGAGGGTGATCATGAGGTTACCGACAATTATCAGACACAAAGATACATTGTAAAATCCATCTGTGGGGCACCTGTATGGCTCAGTCGGGTTGGGCGTCCGACTCTTATTTTTGGCTCAGGTCATGATCTCGCAGTTCTGTGGGTTCTAGCCCCATGTCGGGCTCTGTGCTGACAGCAGGGAGCCTGCTTGGGATTCATTCTCTCTCTTTCTCTCTCTCTGTGCCCTTCTCCCACTCATGCTGCCTCTCAAAATAAATAAACTTAAAAAAAATAAAACTAAAAAATAAAATCCATCTTGGCTAGCAACAAAAAAACGGGAAATGAAGCATTATTGATATATCGTACCTCCTTGGAGCATTTACAAAAGAAAATTTGGTAAAGGAAAAACCATCATGGTGCATTGTCAAAGAATCCCCTTCAGAAACATTTATAAAGCAAATAATGGGCTCTTGATTTTTTACCAATCTAATATCCTACAAAGACAAACTCCCATTTATTTCTTAGACATTCTGAAATATTTGTTATTTAGGTTAATTATGAAATAAATTATTCATTTGAACAATGCTACTATGACCCAGACAAAGGGAGAGAATTCAGAGCGCCCATCTATAAATGTCGAAAGGTATTTTGTTTTTCATCTAAACAACTTGATGATTAATAGTGTTTAAAAGGTTTATAACATGAAACTTCCTGCCAATCTTGAAGCAATCAAGCGAAAATTCTGACTCCCCATTTACTCACCTGAGAGATTCCATGTGGAGAAAAATGCTAATATATAAACTTCATTTTAAATGGAAATGACAACAATCACATCTGCTTCTGATCAAAGAAAAACATTAGTTGTTCTATAAAAACCAAGTTCTTGGTTTAGTGTTAATCTACTTCCGCTTATTTTAAGTTTCCCATTTAATAGAAAGCAAAAATTGAGGCCTAGTCCCACTATTTCAATAGCCTTCTTAATACTAATCGAAGGAGAGTTTAGTTTGGCTATTTAGATCCATATCACAGCACAAGCAATAAAAAATGTAAACTATGTAATCACTCAGTAGTCTCCAGAGCATTATCACACCACAAATAATGCACCATTGCAGACTATCCGGCCAGTTGCCCTTTATGGTAAGTAGCATTAAAGACCCCCAAAGACATCCACGTCCCAATCCCTGGAACCTGGGAATACACTGCATTTCATGGCAAAGGGACTCTGCAGATATGATTAAGGACACTGACCCTGAAGTAAAGAGTATCCAAAATTACTCGTCCTTTAAACGAGGCTTTAATCACACGAGGCTTTAAACAGAGAAGCTTTCTCAGTTAGGGTCAGAGAGAGGGCATCCGGGACATGCCATGGGGGAAGAGGCAAAGAGAAACCTGAGGCATTGGAGACTCAACCCATCGTCGCTGGCTTTGAAGACGGAGAAAGCGACCACAAGCCTAGGCATGTGAGCGGCATCTAGAGGCTGCAAACAGCTCTGAGGTGACAGCCAGCAAGGCTACAGGGACCTCTGTCCTATGACCACAAGGAATCGACTTCTGCCAACTCCATGAGTGAGCATGGAAACAGATCCTCCTTTGAGGCTCGAGAAAAGAGCACAGCCCTGTGTGCACCATGATCTTGGCCATGTGAGACTAAAGAGAGACCCATCAAAGTCTGCCAGATCTCCGTCCTAGGGGAATTAGAAGATAATTTATTTGCATTGTTTTTAAGTGGCTGAGTTTGTGGTAATATGTTATAGCAGCAATAGAAAACAAATACATCATGTTAGGATACTTAATTTCTAGAAAACTTTGTGAACTTTACTCTTACTTCCAAAAGGAAATGAATTTAAACTTTACTAACCAATGCTTACAACTTAACTTATCCAGTTTTTGTTTAAGGTTTCTGGTAAGATTTTCTAAACTGTGCTTTAAACATGAAAAAAGTTGTGTCCCAACACTAGAAGAAATGATAATTAGGTGACAGAGTAGTGGTGCTAGCTAAGCTATAATGGCAACCATACTGCAATATAAATATGCCAAATTGATAACCTTATGCTAAAACAATGGTTTATGTCAAATATATCTCAATTTTAAAAAAGTTTTAAAAACTGTTTCCTGTGGGCTCTTTGGACATTGAGAAAAGTATAAAATACCAACTCAATGTAATCATTGTCATTTGATTATAAAAACAACATAAACACTGGATGTTAATATGGAAAAAAAATCACATTAAGTTACTTGTATACTTATAAGAGCAACAACGTTAAAAATAACCATTTGGGGTTTAGGTGCCAATAAAACACAATACCTCTCCTGGGTTTCAGATCATCTCAGATACTGCAGCTTGGTTCACTGAATGCCATTCTGCCCCTACAAACTGTCCTACTACTGTTACAAGTTGATACGTTAAAGACTACATCTCTCAGACTCCCTATATTGGCGTTCCACACATAATCTAGTTCTCCTCTCGAAAATGCACCTGCTGCATGGAATTTGGGAGGCGGAACTCTAGTAGAGACCACACCTGTTACTTCTGCCTTCTGCTGCTTGCCTGCCTGCCTGCCTGCCTTCCTTCCTTCCTTCCTTCCTTCCTTCCTTCCTTCCTTCCTCCCTCCCTCCCTTCCTTCCTTCCTTCCTTTCCTCTTTTCCTTCCTTTCACAGTCTTAGTTATTCTTCTACAACAGTGGTAATAGAAGCCCCAGTGCCCAGACTCTAGTTTTATGTGTGTAAAGGCTGGCTTGTATCCTCGTAGTCAGTTACCACAGGAGCCAACTGATAAGGAGTGGCTTTCTGCTTTCCCAGCTGATTTATGGCAGATTGCAGCTCCCCTAGCAGGCAGGTTCTGTAATTTCTCTAGTAGTTGGTCTTAGAAACACATCTAAAGCCTGCTCCTCCAGTCCTTTCAGTGATTTTTAATCCTAATCTCCATAAAGCCCCTAATTTTCCATCAAAAAAAAAAAAAACTCCTTCTGCTAAGAGCTAGAATATTTTCTGTAACTCACAACTGAATCTTGCATGATTTTTTTAATTAAAAATATATAAGTAGGAATCCGAGAAATCAGCAATACTATATCTTCATTCTGGAATAGACAACATGGCTTAAATCCACTGTCATAATTAGGCTAAAATTTTTCTGCAAGTCTTGCAGTAACTTTTCCAAGGAGGAGTTGAGTCTACAGAGTAGACAAGCCTAACCAAAATCACCATGGCAGCTCAGAGGGAAACTGAGCACAACGAATACCCAGAACTGCCTCAAACCAGTGCCGCCCAACCCATTAGCCATAGTCATGCGGGGCTATCGCACGCTTGATACGTGGCTATTCCAAAATGAGATGTGCTGTAATGTACCACACTGGATTTCAAGGGCTTTGTACTAAAAATAACAGATAAATAACATAACCCTCATGTGCGTAACCTCAAGGAACAAAGATCAAAGCAGAATGCACCCTTTCTGTGGACAGGCATAAGCAGGAGGGAGCCCAGCTGGGGTGGGGTGGGGTGGGGGTGCTAAGCCTTACATTTCCAGTTTCTTCTCTCAATTTCAGCAATCAGGACAATTACGCACACACCCTCTCCTCAGCATGTGTTGGACGGAGGGGGTGAAGAGCGTGGAAGGAGAGATGATGAGAGACTTAAACTCATCATCCAAACCTCAAAGGACAAGGCAGGAAGTCCTACGTAAGAAAAACCAGACTTCTCCCTTCAAGAGTGATAATGATGGCAGCTTGCTATGTGTCAGCACTTTACAAAGTGCTTCATACATGTACTGGGCATAAGAACCAGAAGGAAATACACACACACACACACACACACACACACACAATAGCTTTAGTGGTAGCATTACTAGAATTCCTTTCTGTCCTTAATCTCTTTGCTATGTGAGGAGACAGCAGTGGAGGCTCATTTAGTCACCGCTTTGGTACCACAAACAGCTGGTTCATCAACGAAGAAAAATAAGCTGATTCCAGCTCCTGCACTGCAGAGGCCCCTCTTCGCTAGTAAGGCCACAACCCCAGCCAAGGAGCATGTGATGTCACACAGTGGCAATGTTACCTCCAGCTCCTGTCCCGCATTTACAAGGTGTGGCCTTAGTCCCCTGGTCAGCCTGTCATCGTGCATGTGACCCACCAAGTCCGGCCTAAGCACACCCCTCCGGGCTACCGAAAGCTGTGGAGGTCGTGTATACTCTGCTTCATTCTGTGTCTAAGATCCCCCCACTTGCCAACCGTGCGTGGAGAGGAGAGAGCTCTATGTGTCCCTGTGTGAATAGCATTGCCAAAAATAGTTCTTCGCCAGAAATAAATCTCAGAAGGAATCTGAAGTATACGTTGTCTCTCTTCATACAGATATAGGAGATACAGATATATATGTAAAATATACAGTAAGCATCCCGATTTATTGGCTCTATTTCTGAATTACTTAATATTTACAACTGGAAAAAAAACCCACAGAAGCAAATTAGAATTCATTCACTTACATGGCAGTTACTGCGTGACTCTCATTCGGTGTCACGCCCTACACCAGGCAATGAGGTGACAAAAACAGGGAAAACACAGTCTGTGCTCTCAAGTTGCTCAGAAACCAGGGAGGGAGGCAGAGATGTGGACACAGCCCTGCAGTACAATCTCAGCCTCTAAAGTAGACATACATCTGCGGTGCCACGCGACACGAAGAGAGGCCACACCTCCTCTGCCCAGAGGCGCAATCACAGAAGGCTTCACACAGAAGGTAGTATCTCATCGGGAAAGAACGCAGGCCCCCCCACCCCCCAAAGGAGGAAGAGATACTTTCAGGCAGACTTACACAAGAACGAGCGCATGAAATGAAACAACACAGCAAACTGGAGGAATCTTGATCAAGTCAGTGAAGGTGTGGACAGTGGCACGCGAGGGCAAGGGGCCGATCGATCACCAGCATGGAGGGACAGAGAAGGAGCTGGAGAGAGAACCCCGCTGACCAGGCCAAAGCACCCCCGCTGCTGGCCTGACAGACGGGAAGCCACTAAAACCGTTCACGCAAAGGGAGTGGCAAACTCAGATCTGTGTTTTAGAAATATCATTCCAGGCACAAGAATCCAGTCAGGAGGTTGGTGTGTTAGTCCAAGCTCAAAATAATCACGGGTCGAATTAGGATCGTGATGCTAGGAATATATGAGGTTGCCATAAGGGTATTTTGCCACCTGAATGCATATATTAAATTTAAATGTTTTTATTTCTAATTCTTCTCAAAGTGAAAAGGGCCTGAGGTAAGTCAGATAAGCAGAGAAATTCAAGGATTCTGGCTCCAACTTCCTAAGAAATAAAGCACATGGTCACCAAGCTGGGTCTTAGTGAAGAGCAGAGAGAAAGAAGGGAACAGAAGATAAGTCAGGAATCCAAGCAAACATTCATGGTTAGCTAAGCAAGGTTAGACGCAGTGGGGGAAAAACAATGAACAATGCAAGTTACTGAGAAAGAATGAAGACAGGACCAGGTTTGCAGAGAGGAATAAGAAAGATCAGGGGGCAGCTGGATGGCTCCATCCGCTGAGCATGTGACTTCAGTTCAGGTCATGATCTCAGGGTTCATGGATTCGAACCCCACATCAAACCCCTCACTGGGCCCAGCACTGACGGTGCAGGGCTTGCTCGGGATTATCGCTCTCCCTCTCTCTCTGCCCCTCCCCCACTTGCGCTCTGTCTCTCTCAAACTTAGGAAAAAAGGATATATATATACACACATATTTTTTTTTCTAGGAGTGATGTCTAATAGGAGTCTGGTTTATATTACATAAGAGACATGACGGCTACCATTTACTAAATGGTTCCTATGTGTCAGGTGCTGGGCAGGTGCTTCCTCTGGTCATTCCTGAGTTTTAGAATAACACTGCAAGATAGGTATGCGGAAGCCATATGATGCACAAGTAAAGTGCAGATGCTGCCCACACGCAACTGGCCTAGGGGTGTCTCCTCTTCCTGACCAGGTCGGGCTATCAAAACATGTGGTCCACTTGTTCTGCAGAGGGATGTGACACACGAGCAACATCACAAGCACATACGAATGTATTTGAGAGTACTTACTCTCCTGTGTCATGAAAATACGATCTCATTAAAGACGGTTTGAAAAATTCAAAAGGTTAGGGGGAAAAGAAGATAGTACTTATTGACAGCATCGCAATACAAAGACAATACTGCCAGGATACAGTCTCTCTTCCTGTCTTTAATCCAGGCTTAGAGATCTTTCTTTAAAACCTTTTATCGAAGAAGAAGATACATTAAAAAATGTATGCACGCAAGCATACAGTTTGGTAAATTATAACACACTCATGCAATCAGCACTTAGACTAAGTCACGGACCATCACCAGGATCCCAGATGCCGCTTTTGAGATCACTTCTAGCCATCCCCGTGGCCGAGGTAGATGCTATTCTGACTTCTGGTAGTATAAATTAGTTTTGCCTATTTTTATACTTTATATGAATGGAAGTGTGTCTTGGGGTCTGATTTCTATCATTCAACATAAATTCATCCATATTCTTGCAAGTAGTTGAAGACTGTCCAATTCGTTGTTAGCGTAATATCATTACACTGTTAATGTAACAGTGTTATATAGTGTGAGCATATCAGAACTTACTTATCCTTTTTTTCTATTGATGAGTATTTGGATACTCTCCAGTTTGTAGCTAATACCAATAGTGCTGCCTTGGACATGCTAATAGTTATCTTTTGGTGAATATATGCATTTCTGGAAACAAATCTAGTAGGGGGATTACTAAAACATAGAGTATGCATATGTCCAGACTTGGTGAATAGTGCCAAACATTTATACTCTAACCAGCAATTACAACAGTCTGGTCACTCCACATCCATGCCAACATCTAGCATTACATGTCTATTTCCTTTTAGCGGTAGCACTGAGGATATAATAGTATCTCTTTGTGGTTTTAATTTGAATCTCTCTGATGACTAATGAAGTCGAACAGCTTTTAATAGATTCATTGATCATCTGACCATCTTTTGTGAAGTGTCTGTTCAAGTGTTTTGCCTTTCTTCCGTTGGTGATCTGCCTTTCCTACTCACCTCTAGTTCTTCACATGTTCTGGACACACATCCTTATTACATGTACAAATTGTGAATATGTCTTACTACTTGGCAGATTATATTTTCATCGTCTTAATGTTGTCTTTTGGTTAATAGAAGTTCTTAAATTTTACATTACTCTAATTTATCATTTTTTTCACTTTACGATTAGTATTTTTTGTGTATTTAAGAAATTGTTGCTTACTCCAACCTCACAAAGATGTTCTTCTATATTTTTGTTGACCTGTAATATTTTTGCTGTAAGTAAAATCCTGTTAAGACAGTGTCCCACCCTCTCTCCTATGCACCTGGAGCATTAGATGCATCCTTTCAATGCACTTACCATAAAATTTTGATAATCTCATTTTTTTTTGTTTGCCTTCCCAACTAGACAGTAGCTTTTCAAAGGTAGGGATTATGTTTATTTACCACTATATCCTCAAAGCATGGGAAAATCCTTAACTTATAGTGTATACCTGTAGATATGTAGAAGTCTGGCTTTACTGCACTATTGAAATGTTTGAGGATACATTTTCTCAGGCCTAATATGTTGTGCCTATAGTAGCTAATGTTATTCAAATAAGACTTCATGCCACATTTCAAATCTTGTTCACCTTTATAATCTTCTTAATTGAGAGGGTGTATTGAATGGTTAAACTGTCATCAACTGATCCAAGTACAGAATTAAAACTACAAACAAGGTAAGAAATAAACGGCACTTGAACAGAATGCAACTTCACTCAGAGGAAAATCACGTCAACTGAAAGATATCAAAAAATACAAGCTATAAGACAATCATTCCATTTCATAAAATGAACCTAAGCTTTACTTCTCTATTTCATACAGATAGGCTAACTTCAGACAGGACATTTAAGACATATGAAAATTAAAAGCTTGTTCCAGAAGATAAATGAAATTGACACGCTCAGAAATGTACGAGATAAAAGGCTTGTAAGAGATTCCCTGATGAGAATTACAAAAGAGAAAGTAAAATAAAAGGCTCATTTGGACCACAGAAGAAGCATCGAACTTTGGGACAGTCTACCAGAATTATACCCTACCTAGAATAATTAATGAGGAAAATAGTTTTCATTCAAGTACATATAATGGGGGGGGGGGGGGGAGGCTGGGCAAAATTTACTCCTGAAACGATTACTACTGGCACTTTTTATATTCATAGTTGCACACTGTTGATTAATTTAGAATGTATAACAGCAGAAATAGATTAATCCCCCAAACCAAATCAACAACTGCCAGCATAAAATTTAACATGAAATCTCATTAACGTCAATATGTTACACAGCTCAGAGGTTAACTTCCAAAGCACTAACAGTATCTTTCAAATTCTACAACAGACACCATTACCGACCAGGTTCACGAGAACAAGAGCAGTTCCACATCTCAAGTTTGGCTTACAGAGTCTTGTTGATCAAGGACTATAATGAATAATCTATTTTGGAGTTGCTACCTCTGGTATCTGGTAACATAAGGGTTAATTTCTGAGAAATCTGTTTGCCTCCTATAAACTGAGTTGGTGGTACGCATAAAATAGGTAAGGATTACAAATAGCGCCCGAACTGAACTCATCCACCATCCCTTCCCTTCCAACAGATCTTTAGATGATCCAGAGTTCTTCCCTGCACCCAACGCTTCTAGCAAATTTCACCCTGAACCTAAAATAATAAGAATATAGTCTTTATTATTACTGGTGATACTACTTTTAGAAGTGTCTGAGGGAAAAGAAAGAAAGAGAAAAGGAAAGAAAAGAAAAGAAGGAAAGGAAAGAAAAGAAAGAAAGAAAAGAAAGAGAAGGAAAGAGAAGAAAGAAAAGCAAGGAAGGAAAGAAAGAAAGAAAAGACAAAATAAAAAGAGAAGAAAAGAAAAAATGAATCTGTCAGAAGCAGCAAATCGAAAAATACCCTATGGAGCAAATCGCTCTAAGGTCTGACTCTGCTTCAGTTCATCTGCTAAGTAACAGGTCAGGTTATATAATTCAGATGTTTTCACCTTTGCGAACCATGAACCCCTACACAATTCCGATCAAAGCTGGAAGTCATTCCTCCAGAAAACAGAATACACATGCTGTGCACACACAGGAACACACAAAGTCACATACACACCCCCCCCCACACACACACACAACACACACACACGCACGCACACCCAAATACAGCACACTACTTCAGGGGCTTTGGGAATCAAACCCTTCTTGAATCTGCTGGCATTCCTGGACCAAGATTAAGAGACCTGTAGTTAGGAAAAATACAGGTATGTGAAGTATATTTTTATTTTCTTTCACCATGCCAAATTTTTAAATCTCTTTTGATTAAATAATTTGGGGTTCTAAATCCATCCACAAAATAAATTTACTGAACATATACCCCTGGCATGCTTACTATGTTTAAGACCCAGTGCTAGGCAACAGGGTTACCACAATGATTAAGACATTGTCCCTGCTCTCAAGGAACTCATAGTACATTAGGAAAGACAGGCAAACAGGAAATTTGCCTTATTTCACCAATGAACTGAGAACTTATCAAATTGGATCCCACTGGAATATTCTTCCCCTTATAATAAAAGAATTTATCCACACCCATCATATCCACATCTTAACCTTCCTCATTTATTTTCTTCACATATTCAACAAATATTTGGACATCAAATACAACAAGGACACTTGTAGTAGATACTGAAAACAGAGCAGTGAACAAAACAGGACTCCTGCCACCCAGAGCTCCTCTTGTATTCCAAGAGGAGATAAGCCAAAGATAAATATAAAGCATGTCAGAGAGGTGTATCAGATAAATGATAGGAAAAGAGCTAGGAAGAAAAATAAAGTGGTATATTGGGAGTAGGGGGAACACTGTAATTGTGTATGCAGGGACCGGGGAAGCTCTCACTGAGCAGACGTTTGAGCAGAGACCTGGAAGGAGCGAAGATAAGTCACTGAATACGTGAGAGAAGAACACAGCAAGTATAAGGACCAGAGGGAATGTTTAGAGAATGGAAAGAAGGGCAGTATGCCTGGAGTACAGTGGGCAAAGTCAGTGGGGGGTTAAGGAGGGAAGAGATCAAGTCAAACAGGTAGCAGGGAAGATAGATCACGGGTGTCCTCATGGGAGATCACAAAAGCTTAGCTTGTACTCCACGCAACGTGGCATGATCTGACAGATTTTTAAAGAATCACTCTGGCTGCCTTGTTGAGCACCAGCGAGGGCAAGGAAAAGGGCCGAAAGAGGCAGACAAACAGAACACTACCATAAAACTCTAGGTGAGACACGGCAATAACTTAACCAGGGTGGTAGCAGTGGTGATGGTAAAATATGGCCTAGGGGCGCCTGGGTGGCGCAGTCGGTTGAGCGTCCGACTTCAGCCAGGTCACGATCTCGCGGTCCGTGAGTTCGAGCCCCGCGTCGGGCTCTGGGCCGACGGCTCGGAGCCTGGAGCCTGTTTCCGATTCTGTGTCTCCCTCTCTCTCTGCCCCTCCCCCGTTCATGCTGTGTCTCTCTCTGTCCCAAAAATAAATAAAAAAAAAAACGTTGAAAAAAAAATTAAAAAAAAAAATAAAATAAAATAAAATATGGCCTAATTCCAAGTCCACTGGGAGAGTGGAGCCACCAGGCTTTCTTGACGGACTGCTTGTGTTACACAGGACAAAGAGAACTGAGGAGGATGACAAGGTTTATGACCTGAACAACTAGAAAGATGGAGCTGCCATTTTTTGACATGGGAAAGAGCACAGAAGGAACACCACCGATAGCTGGGGTAAAGGGTGAGAGGCTAAAATCAGTGGCTCACTTTTAACACGTTCAGACGCGAAGCCTGTAAGAAAGGGAAGTACAGATGCCAGATTGGCAGTTGCGCACACAAGCCTGGAACTCAGAAGATCAGGGCTCAAGCTACACGTAGAGAATCACCCGCACAAAGTTGCACGATCACACGTGCAATCGGCTAGGGAATCAGCAGAGACCGAGAAGAGATTAAAGACTGAGACCTGAGGTATCTAACATTTAGCTAGAGAAATGAGGAAGGACCAACAAACACGGTGAGAGTAAGTGGCCAATGAGGTATAAAGAAAACGAACAGACTGTCCCCGAAACAAGTGCGTATCCGATGTTACTGAGACGTCACGTGAGATGAAGACAGGCTTGACGCGTGAATTTACCAACAGGAGGTCACTGGTGACCCAAACACAAGCTGTTCTGAGGAAACAGTGAGGAGAAAAAGACGCATGGAGAGCACGCAAAAGACAACTGGAGAAAAAGATGCGGCCACTACTGTGTATAAGACCAAAGCGTGTACACAAAGTCCCTCAGCACGGTACAGATGAGCCGTGTGATCAGATCGCAAGGCCTCCTTAAAAGCAAACTGTCAAATCCCCCAGATTTCACTGAAACTGAGACATGTTATTTGAAAAGTATCCTTTGCAAGTGGATTTAAATCCAAGTCTAGATTAAAAAGTAAAAAAAAAAAAAAAAAAAAAAAAAGTATTCTTTGTTACCGAAAGAGTCAAAGAAACTTAAAGAAACGAAACAGATGTATTAGAAACGCGTGTACTCTGTGAGAAAGGGCAGGATGAAAGAAAGAAGAGAACCTGGAACATGAGTGGCAGAGCCCGGTGAGGAGGCAGCTAATCTGAGCCTTTCTGAGGAATGGAAATCCGTGGCCCCGATTCTCCGAGCCAATCAAAGTGACAGGATTCACAGTCCTGACCATCAAGCCGTGGACCGAGCGATCACAGTCTCCTACAAGCATGCCAATGGGCAGAGCACGCCCTCCTTCGGTCAGACCTCAGTGAGAGAGGAAACACCACATGGTGAATGAAATGCAGGAGTCTTGTGAATCGTGCTGGCTCTGCGTTATCATCCAGTTCGCGATGTCACAGATCACCATGAACTCAGTCTCACGTACACACTCATCAGGCAATGTTATCCAAAAAAAAAAAAAAAAAAAAAAAAAAAAAAAAAAAAAAAAAAAAGTTAATAAGGACCTACTCTGTTCCCAGTAATGTGCTGGTGTCACAACAGTAAAGAAAGCAATCAGCACTTAACAAAGTTATGGAGAATACATTATAAGAAGATAGGAAATTCTCTATCTCAGGAGCTCATTGCCACCACTTTATCCCAGAGCAATGCATGACTACACAAAATGTGTACGTAAAATGTTCACTGCGGCTCAGTCTAAAAGAGAGGAAAATCAAACATAATCTAAATGTTCAAAAACAAAGCAAAAGATAAATTTTTGTACATACATCAAATGACCGCTAACCTGCCATCATATAAATGGTCTGTATATAAGGAGAAGGGCAGCTATCTGTGACAAATAACATTACGTGGAAAAAAACAAGCTTTAAATTAATATGCAGGGGCACCTGGGTGGCTAATCGGTTAAGTGTCCAACTTCAGCTCAGGTCACGATCTCACAGTTTGTGAGTTCAAGTCCAGCCTCGGGCTCTGTGCTGACAGCTCAGGGCCTGGAGCCTGCTTCAGATTCAAATTCTGTGTCTCCCTCTCTCTCTGCCCCTCCCCTACTTACACTCTGTCTCTCTCTGTCTCCCCAAAATGGGTAAACATTAAAAAAAAATTTTTTTAATGTGGAACTAATATATGCAGTATGAATCCATTTTAAGTTTAAAAAATAATAATTCTCCAGGAGATAGACAATAGCTATCCAGAAAAGCTGTTCATACTCAGAAAAATTCTGGAAGATATATATAAACTTAAAAATGTTTACCTCTAAGCAGTGGGCTCCATGGTATGGGTAGAAAGAACTAAGAGAAGAAAGAGAACTTATATACTAGTGTACTTACTGCTGATTAAATTACTTCATAATTTATTATTTTTTTAATGTTTATTTATTTTTGATAGACAGAGCCTGAGCAGGAGAGGGGCAGAGAGAGAGGGAGACATAGAATCCGAAGCAGGCTCCAGGCTCCCAGCTGTCTGCACAGAGCCCGATGTGGGGCTTCAACCCACAAACCGTGAGATCATGACCTGAGCTGAAGTTGGACACTTAACCAACTGAGCCACCCAGGCACCTCTATTTCATATTTTAAAAAGTAGAAAGGCCAAAGCTACCATAAATTTCCATGTACTTCTTATCAAAAGTTAACAAATATTATTAATATTTTATCATAGATGTTTTACATTTCTTTGCTTTTTTTAACTTTCAGGAATAAAATATGCTAAACAGTGTCAGTTATCTGAACCCATGCCTCCTCTTAAATGGATTGCTAAAATAAAAGATTGTGTTATTTTTGTAATTAAGAAAGCCATTATGAATTCCAGTCAGGATGGAGCAGTGAACCCCTGTTGCAATGTGCTCATGGTACTCCAGAATATTAAGGGTAATTAAAAACAAAAGTAGAAAGGCACTCACGTTCAATGGAATTCGACATTTGGGGGCTCGCAACTGAGATGCTGACAGCGGCTGTGAAATGCTCCTCTCGAGGGAACTGTGAATCGAAAGGATCCCCTGTAAGAGGATCAGACCCACTGCCTGGGATTATGTATTTATATAAAATTGCAGGAATAAAGAGGCAGAGAACTAACAGGGCCCAAGTCCCTCGTTGGCTCCATGCCTGGATTCCTCAGATCCTCAACAGTACAAGAGGTTGGGAGTCCCATGTCAAAAGGTATTAATAGGACGTGACATGTTCTGGACTGAAGCACTAAGGGTACAGACTGAGGAAAAACCACAAAACTATAGAATCTTTAGAGAAGGTCTAGGGAGATACAAAGTAAAGAGAATGGAATGACCCCCTCAATGAGCTTGGAAACCAAAATTCTAAAACACATCGGGGCCGGGGGGGGGGGGGGGGGGAATGGTGGATAGGAAAGTGATAATTTTAACAAAAATCCATTCCAGATGAAACTCTTTCTTTTCGAACTTCAAAATATTAATGTCTTTGTGCATACCAAATATGAAATTTAAAATCCTTGGCATGCCTGCATGGCTCCGTTAAGCATCCGACTTGGCTCAGGTCATGATCTCACACTTTGTGAGTTCGAGCCCCACGTGGGGCTCTGTGCTGACAGCTCAGAGCCTGGAGCCTGCTTTGGATTCGGTGTCTCCCTCTTTCTCTCTCTCTGCCCCTGCACTGCTCACACTCTGTCTCTCTCTCTCTCTCTCTCTCTCTCTCTCTCTCTCTCAAAAATAAACATTTAAAAAATTTTTTAATTCTTTATGAAGGAATAAGCTATCATAAAACAGAAAACAAAACAAATACCATCTCAATGAACTAATTTTTGTGTATGTTAAGAAGCTCTAATTCACCTTTTCGTATATGAATATTCCTCAGGCCTACAGTTATTTCACACAAAAAGTGGATTATTACTTCCTTATCAATAATCACAGGAGCCAAAACTATTAAAAAAAAAAAAAAGCATAGGAATAAATGCTCACACTCTTGAGTTATGCGTCCATTTCTTAGATACGATACCAAAGCATAAGCAATAAAAGAGTACTGGTAGGCTGGACTTCAGCCACATTAGACATGTTTGCACTTTATGAAAATGAAAAAGTCAAGTCACACACGGAGAGACAAACATTTTCAAATCACCTACTCAAGAAAGGATTTGTAGCCAGAATTTAAAAAAACAAAACAAAACAACAAAACTCTTACACCTCAATAAGCAGCAGCACCAAAACAGATGTTCATGATCATCAGTTCTTCGGAAAGAGCATACCAAAATGGTAATGAGATACCACACACGTCCCCCCCTAAGAATGGCTTTCGTCAAATCCAGGGAGGAACAAGCGTTATGAGAATGTGGAGATGCTGGGATCTGAACACTTCCTGGTGGGAGAGGAAATGGTACAGCCACTTTGGGAAGCAACCTGCCATTTCTTCAAATGTTGAACACACGTATGCATGCAATGTAGCAGTTCCACTCCTATACACCTACATGAGAAATCGAAACCTATTTCTCTATTTCCATATTTTCCAGCGAATAAGTAGAAATAACCCACACGTCTGTCACCTGGTGAATGGAAAAAGAAATGGTTTCCTATGATACTGAAAGCCAACTGTCCTTTTGCTCACTTTTAGAGATTTCTAAACAGTCCTTCTATAAATTTGAAATCGCTCTATGCTTAGCCCCTGCCACAGTTGTAAACATTAATTAGTCTAGTTGTATAAATCTATGGGCACTTAAAATGCTCATAACAGGTTTTCCCACAGTGAAAATGATTTTTTAATGGGAATCTTATATATAATCCATTTCCAAATCTAATTAGATTCATCTGGGGGGGGGGAACACCATTGGCTAAGTGATACAACTAATACTGGCTAAAAACAAATGTTAAGATACTCTAAATGGTGGAATACTGCTACATCTAAAAAGCATAATAACCAACATTCATAAGAAACTGGAAAATTGTAATTTTGGTAGTTATTCACAAAAATATGCCTTCTGGTCTATTTATACACTAATGTCTTGTTCATGGGGACAACAGCCAATGTCTTCCAACCTGTAGGCTCTGCTTGAACTAATGCAAATGCTACCGCATAGCAATTACATCTTTACTTTGCTTGGATATATAAATAAAAGTTATTATTTCCACAACTGAGTAATGAAAGTCTTGAGCATTAAGCAGATTACATATATAGTCAGCTCTCATTTATGAGTTAGAATTTAGTGTGGTTATTATATCTACTGTTAATGTGTAACGCACAGCAACGTACAGCTGAGCACTGTATTTTAATCTAATAATAGCAGCTATAATATTCTGAAATGTGCTTCATGAATCAAAGCCATAATGTGTTCATTGAGGGTTTAGATTTGCACTTCATGAGATCTAGATTTTCTGCAACTTGCTGAGAAAGGACACACGAAGCCAAGAAAGCTTTTTAAGGAGCTACAAAAAAAAAAAAAAAAAAAAAAAAAGAGAGAGAGAGAGAAAGATTTTAAAAAATAAATAAATAAAATAATCATTTTGGAAGAATCCCTTTTCCTTGCTAAGTAAAATGTGTAAAAGACTGCCGTGTAAAGGTGGTCTCCTTCATTCACTAAAGAGACTAATGGAGCAGGATGTGCCCACTTGTGGAGACACAGCATGTCCTTCTCCAAAGAAGCCACTAAAGGGCCAGGTTGATACTTTGTAATTCATTGAAGAAGGAGAAAATAGGAAACCCGAAGTCACAAAGGCTTTTCATGGCTTTTATAAAGGATGGTGATTCAGAATAAGCTTAGAGAGCTGAACTCAGCAGAAACACTTTGCAATTATATACTGAACAGAGAAATCACACACCCCGTACGCCGGCCAAAACATAACAGATCTCAACAGCCACCACAGCACATATATATGAGTTAAATGGGAAATTCCTTTTATTTTAAGCTGAAATCTACTTTATAATTAATTTTTACCCCAGAATAACCTGTATGCAGTGGGAGTTTCCAAGTGGGCTTTGTCGAACATTTCCTACGCATTCGCCATGTGACAACCCCGTTACGGACGGTGCAAAGATAAACGACCTACTTCCAGTTACCACGTAATACCAAAGCGTACCACGTACATGCTGACACGATGATGTGAGAATGTGTGGGGGATAAAGAAGCAACAGTAATTAGAGAACTCGAGGAAAACCTGACGAAGAAAATGATACTTCAGATGGGCTCAAAGCGTAAAAGAGATGACCAGAGCACAAGGCAAGAAGGGCAGCAGAGGCAGCCAGGAAAGTAACACCAAAGGTGTGACAGAGGCAACTCCGGAGAACGGTGGCAAGGTCAGTAGGACTGCAGCCCAGCGCATGTTTGGGAGGCGTGAAAAGAGACAAGGCGAGAGAGACAGACGGGAAGACGGGAGATGTGGCTGAACCGCTGGAGAAGCACCAGAGGCTCAAAAGATACAAAACTTGGGATAAAGAAGATCTCACTGAAAGTAGGTCTTCACCTGGACCTTGAAAGATGGTACAATTGGCCAACTTCCTAATACACAGGACATTCGGTGACTGCTGGCCACAAGTGTTCTGAGTCCCACGGAGAAAACACCACAGAATTTAATGTGCTCTCATACCCAGTGATAACAAACGGTAATCAGTACGACTACAAGTCAAAGCATGCCAAAGAAGAAACGTATCCACAACACTCCAGGCCCCTAGAAAACACTTCGGCTTCCATCCAGAGGGAGGAGTCCAACGACAAAAAAAGTCCACTGGCTGCAGTGTTGGCAGTGGCACACAATCCTCCACCCGGTGTCTAATCTTCTCCAACTGCGATACCTAAGCTGGTAGCCAGTAGCCTCATGTGGCTATTTAAATTGAACTAAAATGAAATTAAATTTAAAATTTGATTCCTTCAGTGTGCTAGCCACATTTCGAGTACCCACAGCATATGTGGCCGGCAGCCACGGTGGGATACAGGACGTCTTCCTCACTGTGGAAAAATCTATTGGTGGATGCTGTCCTGAAGTCACCATCACAGGAAGAATAGGGAAAAACTCCCGAAGCACAAAAAGGTCCCATTCTGAGATCCTCGGATCACCCGGCACTGAACTAGGGTTACACCGGTATATTCAATAGGTTTGTCAAATTCAATTTTAATAGAAAAGAACGAACTGCGGAAATGGCGTAGTCATACATAACGCACGAGGAATAATATCTCTGCAGAAACTCCATGAATAGATTCTGCAACTGAAACTTTGTATCAGATGTTTAGAAGTAACTATATAGTACACAACTGCAAAGGAGTTTGGCAAAACGGATACAGCCAATTAAAAAAAAAAAAAAGATTAGGTGCAGCTAACGTTCCACAATAGATGGCTTCCAAAATATAATGACGTTTCAGAAAAATGAATGACGTTTCACATTCTGTAAGTGAAGCTTAGGCGCGCCTGGGTGGCTCAGTCGGTTAAGCGTCCGACTTCAGCTCAAGTCATGATCGTGCTGTTCCAGAGTTCAAGCCCTGTGTCGGGCTCTGGGCTGACAGCTGGGGGCCTGGAGCCTGCTTCAGATTCTGTGTCTCCCTCTCTCTCTGCCCCTCCCCCCACTCCCACTCTGTCTGTGTCTGTCTGTCTCTCTCTCTCAAGAATAAACATTAAAAAAAAAAAAAAAAAGTGAAGCTTACCATTTAAAGGAATCCTGTGGAAAACCAATCAATAAAGAGAATTACTATCTCTTAATTGACCCAATTAGAATGTCAAAAACTGGGCTACTTTGTTCAACCTAAAAAAAATGACAATTCTATGTTTTTAGAAGCAGGTCTGGAGAGTGAATGGCCATGGAGCCAGCACTGACCAAAAGAAAAACGGTGTCAGGGCGCAAGTATTCTTCCTTTCTCTCCCAGGATGAACTATCCTAAGGCACGTACACACTTAGGTGGTTCAGACATATTTTATTCACAAGAATCTCAGTGAGGCAAGGGAAAAGGAGACAAATTCTATAGAAAATGGGCAAGAGAACCGAACAGATACCTCACAAAAGAAGAGGTCTCCAGAGCTAATTCCATCTCATTAGTCATGAGAAAAATGCGAACCAAGATCCCAAATAGATACTGCTAAATACTTAAGAGAAGAGTTAAGATTTTTAACAAGCTACCAAGGCCAAATTGCTGGATTGGAATAAATGGCTCCTGAAAGTACAATCGGGGGCATCTGGGCGGCTCCGTCGCTGAGCGTCAGACTCTTGATTTTGGCTCCGGTCATGATCTCACATCGTGAGTTTGAGCCCCACACCAGGCTCCACGCTGACAGTGAGGAGCCAGCTTGAGATTCTCTCTCCCCCTCTCTCTGCCCCTCCCGTGCACACACGCGCGCTCTCTCTCTCTCTCTCTCTCTCTCTCTCTCTCTCACACAAAATAATTAAGGTAAAATAAACTTGAAAAAAAAAAAAAAACAAATTTAAAAAAAAAGAGCAAATGGTAAAAGACCTTTGGAAAATCATTTGGGATTCCTGACGGAGGCTAAACGTACAGACAGCCGCTAACACACGCTTCCAGGCCGAGGTAAACAGATGCCGGACAGAGTGGCATGCACATGTGCACCAGCAACACGTACAAAACTCTGATGCAGCCTCATCTGTAGTAGCCAAGAGTAAAACGACACCAACGCCAGTCAACGTCGCAGTGGATGAACTGGAAAACACGCACACCGCAGCTAATTTCTCCGCAGAACAGTGAATAAACTATACACGTGTAAGAACATGAAGGAGTCTCGCAAAAATTATGGAGCATAGCCATTTCCATTAAGTACAAAAATAGGTCGAATCCTATTGGGAGGGGTGTGATGGGTATTAAAATTCCTTAAAATAAGAACAAAAGCCACAAAGATCTGGTGTCACAACACTGGTGACTTCCGGAAGGAAAAAGAAGAGCTAGAAACTAAGCTGGGACAGGGTGCAGGGGGACTTGTGGAAGGCTGGTCATACCAATTTCTCTATCTGGTGGCTTCATGGCTACCTTCCTCGTGATACTTTACGGAGCTGGACACTTTTCTGTACTTTTTATTTTTTTAATATGAATGTTGTATTTCACACACACACACACACACACACACACACACAAAACGTTTAAAAGAAAAAGTTTTCCCACACACACACAGCCAGGCGACTCCCATTTCACTCCACTCATGGTCACCTTTCAAACTCCTCCCTCGCAGACCAACTCACCTCGTGGAGCGCTTTACTAATTAACGGTGAAACACTGATACTCTCTCCTCCTTCTGGATGGATCTGGACATTCACTTTTTGATAAAGAATCTGAAAAGAGAACATGACATACTGTAAAGGAACTGTTGGTTTGTTTGTTTTTTTTAATGTTTATTTATTTTAGAGAAAGAGACAGAGCCTGAGCAGGGGAAGGGCAGAGAGAGAGAGGGAGACACAGAATCTGAAGCAGGCTCCAGGCTCCGAGCTGTCAGCACAGAGCACAAAGTGGGGCTCGAAGTCACGGACTGCAAGATCGTGACCTGAGCTGAAGTCAGACATTTAACCGACTGAGCCACTCAGGTGCCCCTAAAGGAACTGTGTTTTAAATTTGCCTCACTTTACAACATAGACTGGAAATTTTAAAAGCACTCTTTTGAGGAAAAAATTGCTACTTCATAATGAACACTTTTTGGTAACAGGCTTACTTCAGGACTTCCTGAGTGGCTTCCCAATTTGAGAAGTGGGCACCAATGGTGAAAAACCTGGTGTATAATGTACTGAATGACGAGGATATGAAAAGGAGAATTCCAGAATCTCCTCCTATATTCTTATACCCTCTATTTATTTCTTCTATATTTTTTGCAACAAAAGTATTATCCACTCTTAGGCAGATCCCGTGAATTTTGGGAAACTGAGCATCTCCCCAACCAAAACTCCGTCCTCTGCCATTTCCAAAGGACTTCCAAGTTCCCTGGTGGTCTAGTGGTTAGGATTCGGCAACTCTCCAAACGACTTCCGAGGGATGGTATCACCACTGGTTTTTAACATATTTTCCAAGACCATTTCTCATGTTTAATTCTTGACAACACTCATTTCTTCATTATATCCGATAATTTACCTCTTAATATTACCTCCTACCTTTCTCCCTTACTATAATAAGCCAACAACACTACCTTATATCCAATATCTTCAAATCCCTTTTCACATAAGTGACAAACCATTTTTCTTCCATATTATTTAAAAAAACAATCACAAGATCTCAGATCCACACACCCAACAAATCAGATTTCATACAGTTTGGGATTTACTTTACTGGAACACTTACTTCTGTCTGCAGATTGCTGCTCGCTGCCAGAAGAAGTTCAATGCTGCCAGGAGGGCAATGTGTCAAAGCAAAAGCCATGAGCTCCTGACGCGTGGCCAAGTCCTGGTAATTTTCTGATTGTCCTAACTGGCTACAGACATCCCAACTCTTAGAATAACCTATAAAATGAGCAAGAAAAAACAAACGGATTTTCACCAGAAGAAAAATCTCCAATCTAACATGAGAAACTCAGTGGATTTCTGCTCAGGTCTTGTGTTACCAAAGCACAATCTTGGTCATTAGAGACGCGTAACTTTTTTATAAGCGGTAAGAAACACACAAGGATCTAAAGTAAACTAGAAAAGAAATACTGGGCTGGCTTATTATCCAGAAAGGTTAGCAATATCCCACCTGTTTTTCTGATAAACTCTGTTTCATTTTAGAATACCTGACAATGACTACCCGTCATCTACTTAGCGTTGACAGTGAGTAAAAAGCTAAGTCAGAGATCTGAATTCGGAAGACCTGAGGATACAGCCCAACACTGCTATTTAGCACTTGTGTGTGCCTGAGAGAGTCCCAGATGTCACAGCTCCTTTACTACCACAAAGGGACAGTAATAATGCCTTCCTCCTTGAGTTGTGGAAGGATTAAATCACGTTTATATTTAAAAGCCACTTTGTAAACTTGCCAAGTGTGAGAAAAGAAGAACTATTATTACAGGCAGCTACACAGACACATTCACTTTATAGAAGACAGAGATCCAAGGACAGCGCAAGGCACGCTGTCTGTCGTGGCACTAAGCAGAGATGTTTGCTGCACAATGTTATACTCCAGTAAAATATAGTTTTATTTGTCACTGAAGGAGTTCTAGTTTGAAAGGGTTTGTTGTTTTTTCTAAGTACTAAGTTCTATTTTGAAAGGGTTTGCTTTTTCTAAGTACAAAGGCCTGGGTCCAGAACAATTTCTCTAAACATATAAAGTAAAAATCCAGGTACTACGCCTTACAGGAATAAAATTCTTTAACAAAGCTCTCAAAATAATTTTAGAATAATACACGTTTTTTTCAGACAACCATAATTATTCTGAACTTAATGTTACGAAGTCAATATTGGTTAACATCAATAGTGGCTTAATAACTGGTTAATGTTAATATTGGTTGGTATTCCGAATGTAGGTAGCTCTTTTATGAAACGGATTTTCTAATGCTGATATTACAAACCACAGTGTTTTCCCCTAGACTTTTAAACATTTTCATAGATGTACTGAAAACGATTTTTTCTTTGACAAAATATTAGGCTCTGCTGAAGCTTCTTCACAACTAGGCCTACACCTTGGCCTGGCTGAGCCTGCATACTCCAGTTTCAGCAATAATCCTACAAAAAAGTCAGTTTAGAGAGAATCTCCCACCCTTGACAATTGATCATTGCTGATATGTGAGCAAATTCCCCATCCCTCATCCCTGATATCTAATCACCCTGGTCTGCCTTCAGCAAGAATCCTGTTAAGGCAGGTCAGAAAGAATGCCACGAACCTTGATGTCTCGTGCTAATTTTCCATCCACTGACCCCCTACCATGCTCCTTGGCTTTAAGTCGCCAGCTGTCTTTCTCGTATTTGGAATTGAGTCTCTTCTCTCTCCCTTAATGCAATAGTTTTAACATCTATTGCAAAAGTCCTGAATAATGTCTTCCTTACAATTTTTAACAAATGACAGAATATTTTTCTTTAACGGTATACACGAAGTGCAAAACTCTTAAGTGCACGCTCCATGAGTTATTACGAGGTGAAGCACTACATTTTTAACCACTCGCTATGAAAGCAAAGACACTAGGTAAAAAGATACGCTTGATTTTTTTTGTTTGTTTTTTAAATATGAAATTTATTGTCAAATTGGTTTCCATACAACACCCAGTGCACATCCCAACAGGTACCCTCCTCAATGCCCATCACCCACTGTCCCCTCCCTCCCACCCCCCATCAACCCTCAGTTTATTCTCAGTCTTTAAGAGTCTCTTATGGTTTGCCTCCCTCCCTCTCTGTAACTTTTTTCCCCCTTCCCATCCCCCATGGTTTTCTGTTAAGTTTCTCAGGATCCACATAAGAGTGAAAACATATGGTATCTGTCTTTCTCTGTAGGACTTATTTCACTTAGCATAACACTCTCCAGTTCCATCTGTGTTGCTACAAAAGGTCAGATTTCATTCTTTCTCATTGCCAAGTAGTATTCCATTGTATATATAAACCACAACTTCTTTATCCATTCATCAGGTGATGGACATTTAGGCTCTTTCCATAATTTGGCTATTGTTGAAAGTGCTGCTATAAACATTGGGGTGCAAGAGCCCCTGTGCATCAGCACTCCTGCATCCCTTGGGCAAATTCCTGTCAGTGCTATTGCTGGGTCCTAGGGTAGATCTATTTTTAATTTTTTGAGGAACCTCCACACTGTCTTCCAGAGCGGCTGCACCAGTTTGCATTCCCACCAACAGTGCAAGAGGGTTCCCGTTTCTCCCCATCCTCTCCAGCATCTATAGTCTCCTGATTTGTTCCTTTTAGCCACTCTGACTGGCTTGAGGTGGTATCTCAGTGTGGTTTTCATTTGTATTTTCCTGATGAGGAGTGACGTTGAGCAACTTTTCATGTGCCTGTTGGCCATCTGGATGTCTTCTTTAGAGACGTGTCTATTCATGTTTTCTGCCCATTTCTTCACTGGATTATTTGTTTTTTGGGTGCAGAGTTTGGTGAGCTCTTTATAGATTTTGGATACTAGCCCTTTGTCCGATATGTCATTTGCAAATATCTTCTCCCATTCTGTCAGCTGCCTTTTAGTTTTGCTGGTTCCTTTGCAGTGCAGAAGCTTTTCATCTTCATGAGGTCCCAATAGTTCATTTTTGCTTTTAATTCCCTTGCCTTTGGAGAAGTGTCAAGTAAGAAATTGCTAGGGCTGAGGTCAGAGAGGTTTTTTCCTGCTTTCTCTTCCAGGGTTTTGATGGTTTCCTGTCTCATATTCAGGTCCTTCATCCATTTTGAGTTTATTTTTGTGAATGGTGTAAGAAAGTGGTCCAGTTTCATTCTTCTGCATGTTGCTGTCCAGTTCTCCCAGCACCATTTGTTAAAGAGACTGTCTTTTTTCCATTGGATATTGTTTCCTGCTTTGTCAAAGATTAGTTGGCCATACTCTTGTGGGTCTAATTCTGGAGTCTCTATTCGATTCCATTGGTCTATGTGTCTGTTTTTGTGCCAATACCATGCTGTCTTGATGATTACAGCTTTGTAGTAGAGGCTAAAGTCTGGGATTGTGATGCCTCCTGCTTTGGTCTTCTTCTTCAATATTACTTGGCTATTCGGGGTCTTTTCTGGTTCCATACAAATTTGAAGATTGCTTGTTCTAGCTTCGAGAAGAATGCTGGTGCAATTTTGATTGGGGTTGCACTGAATGTGTAGATAGCTTTGGGTGGTATTGACATTTTGACAATATTTATTCTTCCAATCCATGAGCACGGAATGTTTTTCCATTTCTTTGTATCTTCTTCAGTTTCCTTCATAAGCTTTCTATAGTTTTCAGCATACAGATCTTTTACATCTTTGGTTAGGTTCATTCCTAGGTATTTTATGCTTCTTGGTGCAATTGTGAATGGGATCAGTTTCTTTATTTGTCTTTCTGTTGCTTCATTGTTAGTGTATAAGAATGCAACTGATTTCTGTACATTGATTTTGTATCCTGCGACTTTGCTGAATTCATGTATCAGTTCTAGCAGACTTTTGGTGGAGTCTATCGGATTTTCCATGTATAATATCATGTCATCTGGAAAAAGTGAAAGCTTGACTTCATCTTTGCCAATTTTGATGTCTTTAATTTCCTTTTGTTGTCTGATTGCTATGCTAGCACTTCCAACACTATGTGAAACAACAGCGGTGAGAGTGGACATCCCTGTCGTGTTGCTGATCTCAGGGGGAAAACTCTCAGTTTTTCCCCATTAAGGATGATATTAGCTGTGGGCTTTACATAAATGGCTTTTATGATGTTTAAGTATGTTCCTTCTATGCTGAACATAAAAAGATATGCTTGAGCTTTCCTACATTCAGAGACAGCTACAGAAAGCAGATCATTTAGTAGAGAGTCTATGATCAGACAACATCACTTCCTACCCCATGGGGGAATATGTTCTTTCATAGTGAAATTATTCTACACACACACAGACACATACAAATCTGATCTTCCAGAGACTGGAATTTAAATTTCAATATAGA
Source organism: Neofelis nebulosa (assembly GCF_028018385.1). Taxonomy (NCBI): domain Eukaryota; kingdom Metazoa; phylum Chordata; class Mammalia; order Carnivora; family Felidae; genus Neofelis; species Neofelis nebulosa. The sequence goes on from NC_080790.1 coordinate 11,675,937, forward strand.
ATATTTTAGGGTTGCAGACTACTTTCTAACTTCTCAAGATCAGTTTGAAAAGCACTATGTTATCCTTTTTTTAAAAAAATTAAAGACTAGAAACATTAACTACTCACAAATCATAGATAATTCAAAAATTTCAAATTTTCTTTTATATAACAAATACATGAAAAGGCATTAAAATATTTTATATAAAATTGTTCTTAAAATTATGAGCATATTTTTAATAGGCAATGGAAAGCAACCAAAATCTCAGCTAAAATATAACCCCTGAGCCCATTAAGTACTTACATTAATATATAAGCACAAAGAATACAGACTGATCAGTGCTCACAAAAGGTTTGTCAAGTCTTTTGAAGAAAATGTGCCTGGCTTCCCAATCAGGCCAATTGATTTCAGAACAGAACCTTTTCCATTACTCATCATGCAAAGCGGACCTGGGCAAAGTGTTAAGTAATTTGTCTATTTCACCTGTGGCCATCAGCTCCTGACAATGCACATTGGCTGCTTTGTAGTCATGGAAACGAAGTGCTTGTTCCACTAGAAGGATCAGAACCTGTCCACGCCTTTCTTCTGGGTCTTCACCTGTAAACACATGCAAACATCTTAATGATTATGGCAGCATCAATTAATAAAACAGCTCATTAACATTGTATTTTGAATTAATTAAAAAATAAAAGGTAGAGATTAGACTGATTTTTTAAAAGATTATAGGACAAATGTCAAGGCAACTTTGACCTTCCAATCTATTTATTAATCCTGGAATTAGCTGTCATTCTCCTAAGAGATCAATGATCAGTATCAGCCCCAGACCAACCATTCCAACCTAAGTGGGGAGAGAAAAAGTTTTCCTCCCAGTAGTGGCATTAAATATTTTGCTATTTTTTTTTTTTTGATATTTTGCCCTTTGAATGTTCTATTTCTAATTATAATTAACAAATGACAAATACAAAGAGGGGAGCCTTAAACACACAGTAAATTGGTTATAACTTTATGGTTTCACTAACAGTACTATCTTTTATTTATCATAGTAAGCATGTAGGCTCTCAGAAAACATACCAAAATTCAGTTTACGGTAACACAAAGATCTTAATCTCTCAAAAAGATTCTTAGAAGTCAATTTAGATGTGATGTCCTTCTTTGACACCTCTACACTTTCTTCACGAAAAAGGTATGGTTTAGGTGACCTCCTACATGTTTCTTCACTTTTCATTTTCAGAATACCAATTTATTGGGATTATTGTTTTAAAAATCTACATCTAGTATCAGAATTTAAGATCTCTCAAGACAGGGGTCCCTTCCCTTGTTAAATTCTCAGTACCTCCAAGTCATACATATAATTGGGGTTCAAAAAAAAATACTCAGTGAAATGAGTAGAGATTCTATTATAATTCAAAGTTACAACATAAACACAATTTGTACACTTAGGCAAAAAAAAAAAAAGTAAACAATTTAAATTTTAATCAAGTAATGAAACTTTAAAATTATTTTCAATATTTCCAAAAAGAAAAAGGAAAAATGCAATGATCCTTGCATTTTTAAGCTATAATGCAGTTTGGAAGAAAAAGTAAACATATCACAGAAAGGTTTGAATGAAAGTTTTAAAATATGTTACCGTTAATCTCCATCCTGTGTTTCACAGGTTTAAAATCCAAACCTGGCCTAAGCTAATTGAAAGACATTAGGTTTTGTTTTTTTTTAAGAGAGGATAGAACACTATGATTCATAATAGTATTATTATTAGAACAACAAACCCATGTTCTGTAACACTGACACATAATACTGGAAATGGAACAATATGCACAAAGTTTCTCAAAAATACATGCACATATCACACTTAATATAAAAACTATTTCCTAGATAATCCTCTCAAAATGTTTGCATTTATTCAGAATATCTAAATAAAAAAATGAAAGGACCAAGGGTGATTTTTTTTTCATAAGACAGCTTGGCTAGATGGCAAAGATATTTTGCAGATATAAAGCCTCTAGTCAGCTGACTTTAAGGATCCATTAATTACCATCATCCAACAATAATAAAAAGGTGGAAACAAAGGATAAGAGTAAAGGATTCCAAGTGAGAAACTTCTTAACTGTGAAATCATCAATAAATTGTTTCACTTCTTTATCCCTGTTTTCTCACATTCAAAATAAGAGTCCATATCTTTGCTGTAAGGGCAATAACAAGTAACTTAGATAAGAATAAAAGCATAAGGGGAGGGTTATTATTGTAGTTAATGTAAACTTTTATATGGAGATAGGTTAAATGGTCACCTTCAAGTCCAAAGTTCAAATATTTAACTGTTTTTCTTTCTAGAAAGTTCCAATCTGAACAGGTGGATTAGTGGGAAAACATAACCAAAAACAGCCTAAAAGAATGATCTAGAAAAATATTGCAAACAAAACAAAACAAATTCTTAACAGCCAGGAGTATGGCCAGACAAGCCATCTATTAAAGGAGCTCTTGGGTGGCTCAGTTGGTTAAGCATCCAACTTTGGCTCAGGTCATGATCTCACGGTTCATGAGTTCAAGCCCCGTGTTGGGCTCTGTGCTGACAGCTCAGAGCCTGAAGCCTGCTTTGAATTCTGTGATTCCCTCTCTCTCTCTCTGTCCCTCCCCTGCTCATGCACTGTCTCTCTCAAAAACAAGTAAACATTAAAAAAAAAAAAAAAAAGACATCTATTAAAATGATTCTGATATTTAGTCTGAAAAAAAGAACATAAATGGTGGCATGATAAGGCTTTGAGTATATGAAATATAATTTAAGCCACATCCACAATTTCTCTGACACTCCTTTCTAAAGATGGAGCACAGTGACCCTCCCATTGACTGGTTAGTGATTTACTTGACTAGACTTCCAAGACTAGGTCATAAAGGACATGAGGGCTTCCTCCTCAGTCTCTCATGGTTCAACTGCTTGAGGAACAATTAGGTGTCATGTTGACAGAACAGTTAAGGAGCCCTATGAAGAGGTCCATGTGGCAAGGAACTGAGGCCTCTTGCCACCAGCCAGGAAGAAACTGAGGTCTCTTCCAACAGCCAAGTGAGTAAGCCAGCTCAGAAGGAGATTATCCGGGCCCAGTTAAGCCTTCAGGTGGGGCCCATATGTATTTCCCTTATACTTGGGAGGGCCCATGTGACTGCCTCCATGAATAAGACACAATGGCAATGAAACTGCCCAAATTCCAAAGCTGGATTAGAAAACTCCATGAAGCTTTTTCTGGTTTCTCTCGGAACACTGACTCTGGGACCCCTCAGCCATCACGTAAGAAGTACTGGGACTCTGAGGCCACCATATGGAAAGACCACAAGGAGAAACCATAAAGAGAAGAGACAAGACCCCGACTATTTTATCCCCCTATGTAAGTCTTCCCAGACCACGTGCCAGGCATGTAAGTAAAGCAACCTTTGAGATGAACCCATCTATCCCTCGACACTATCTGAGTGCAATTTCATGAAAGATCCTGAAGTGCCTGGCTGAGCCCAGTCAACCTCCAGAACTGGGAGAATAAAAATCAAATGATTTTGCTTTAAGTCACTAAACTTTGGGGGTGGTCTGTAAGGCAGCAGTAGATAACCAAACACCCTGCGCGCTTCAGATCAATGTCACCAGCTTGTGATTCCTTTCTTAATTACCCTCCTCACTGGGCAAAATATTAGCATTGCCTTTCTTCCAACCTCTGTAACATTTGGTTGCAGAAGCCAGGTACACATCATGTCCTGTGTTGCAGCATAGTTATCTGCTTCCTCAGCCCTCTAAGATTCCAAATGCCCAGAGGGCAGAAGCTGCGTGGAACAGAACTTTGTATCCAAAGTACCTAGTGGTACTACTTTACCTCTCTGTGCTTCCGTTTCCTCATCTGTAAAACGCAGGGAACAAGAGGTTGTTGTACATCACCGAAGAGCTACTATGTAGAAAAGAGTATCCGGGCACCTGGGTGGCTCAGTCAGGTTGAGGATCGAGCCCTACACTGGGCTCCACACTGAGCATGGAGCCTGCTTAGAATTCTTTCTCTACCACTACCCCTCTCCCCAGCTCATGCCCTCTCTAAAAATTATAATAAATAAAAAAAATTTTTTAATGTTTATTCATTTTTGAAAGACAGAGACAGAGCACAAGCAGGGGTGAGGCAGAGAGAGAGGGCGACACAGAATCCGAAGCAGGCTCCAGGCTCTGAGCTGTCAGCACAGGGCCTGATGCGGGGCTCAAGCTCACGAACTGCGAGATCATGACCTGAGCTGAAGTCGGATGCTCAACCGACTAAGCCACCCAGGCACCCCTAAAAATTATAATAAATTAATTAAGTAAACGAATGAATAGTACAGAGGACTGAAAGAATGTCAATACCATTAAAAATTCCTACAATTTACCAAGATCACTGATATTCCTGTTTCGTGTCAACATGACACAGGACAAAACGGGAAATTAGTCTTAGTGGGTACATAAAAATGCTGGCAGTATCCCTGAGCTGCTTCATTAGTTTCTGTGAAATTTCCTTATGAAAATTTTCCCTGATGAACAGACCGCTTCAAAGTTTACGAAGTGCTTTTATAGGCTTAACTCCTTCGGGGATCCCGTAACTTGGAGGGTGAAGCAAGGGTATCATTGCCTGTCACCGGAGACAACAGCTGGAGCTAAAGCCACTTTGCAAGCGTATGGGACAGTGAGGACCGAAGCGGTTTTCTGACTCCCTGCCCCCAATTCCCCCCCACCAACCCTGTCATCCAAATGCCTCACGATGGGTGACAGGTCCCAAAGCTGCAGCAGGCCCGCAGGTAAAGATGCTAACTCTCTGCTTTCAGAACTAGAAGAGGACAATGACACAGGACAATTTACTAAAACTGTAGCCCTTAAGAGTAAGTCATTTATATTAAGATTCACAAACATTAATAAATGTATGTCCCCTAAATACACTAGATACATATGTTTTTAAAAGTTCAAAATATAAACAGAAACCTCACTTACTTTTGAGCCTATACTATGTGGTTTGGACAAGTCTAACTTCAAACCACTGCTTATAAAACATATGGCCAACAACTGTTTTTGTGGAGATAAGCTTAAGTCAAAAATACAAAAGAAAATTATTAACAGACTCTGGTAAGCAGAACAGTGTGGTTACAGAAACATGAAAGAGTCAGAAAGACTCCTCAGAAGTCAGGGTCTGCTATTTAACCCTGCTGAGCAAGATATTGGACTTCTCTGATCCTTAATTCCCCTTATAAAATGAGAAAAATACCATCATCACCACCATTTAATAGGAGATGAAGTAAGATCACCTATGTGAAAACCCCACCAAACAGTAAATGCACGCATTTTTCTAAGAAATTGTTCAGGTTCAAAAACGCCACACCGAATCTGGGCGCCGAAGGTGACCTGGTAGGCCTGACCTGTTCTACACTTAAGCTTTCTGGTGATAAATGCTAATCCTGGCTGCTACTCTTTGTAGCATCCTGAGTGAGCCTGTCCTCATTTAAAGGACCAGCAGCTCAGTATGGGTACCCATTTTTATAACGTGCCAATCTTTGCAGAGAAGACAAATCCTTGCTCAAGAACAGCTCTCTGACACCTGGAGGTAGATTTTCTGACTTTTGCCTGGGATGATGGCAAGAATAACACAGAAACCCTACTCTGCAATTTAGCATTCAAAGCTTACCTGCTACCCTCAGCAAGTCAGCAAGGCCCAGAAGCTTGGCGGACTGTCTGTAGCACGTGGGGGATTGGCAGATACACTGCTTGATGAGGCCGATCCGATCAGAGCACAGTCGCACTAAGGAAGAGAGACATACTCAAGACTGGTAACCAGGGACATCACGGAAGAGTGTCATGACTGTCCAAGTTTTAGGTAAGTGAACACAATGAAAGCTTCCAGCCTCCAGATCAAAAAGAAGACACAATTGTTTTTAAAAAATTACAATTGTTGTTGCTTTTGAATAAATAACGTACAGCTTGGATCTTTTGTCACCCAGCTTCTGAAAGAGTGAAGGCGCTGACGTTCGGGAGCTATGACAAAGCGTCACCTTTTCAACTGCCATGTAAGGCCTCGGAAAATTTTAAAGAATTCAGTATCTGTCTCTGAAAACGTCAGATACTTCCTATCACACCTGCACCCCCATTCACCTAACCCCTCCACCCCCAAATCCATCCCATATTCCAAACATCCATATTTCTACCGCCACGTCATCACCCCTGTTTTTAAAGGGCAGGGATCTTTCAAGTGCTCACAGTTCCAATGTATTAGCCTTTCTCCAAACCGGCCCTATCTTCTCACTTAAGACAGATATTAGGAAAAAAAAAAAAACATGTCTGATCACAGTGATTCACACTATAAGATAATTAAGGACACTTAAGGGGAGAAAAAAGCTTCAGCAAAGAGTATTATGTATATGCTAGGAAGAGATGGTTTTTTATTTAAGGGAGAGGTATCAACCTTTAAGAAGCATGTCACTATCGGGGAGACCAGGCCCCCATAATTACAACAGTAGGAACTATAATGACAGCAGCTGACATTCAGTGAGTATGAGCTACATCCCAGACACTGTCGTAGGTAATTTACGTATATTAACCCTACAAGGCAGAACTTGTAAGGCAGATGCTATTATCTTCAGAGGAAAAAAAGGTACAGAAAGGTCACTGAAAAAGTGATGGAACCAGAATTCAACCCAGCCCCTTAAAATGTTTTTCATGCCTTCACTCCTTTACCCATTCCCAAATCCATGGCTTTATCCCATATATTCTGGGTTCTCCCAAAACTTCTTATAGGTAAGTGGCAGGGGGTCCAGGGGTTGGCGAGATAAAGGAGAGAGGTAGTAGTTTTCTTTGGAATGGGCCCTTTTATTGTACATTTTCATTATGATTTAATTTCAAACTTACAGAAAAGTTGCCAGAATGATACCAAGAACTCCGTACGTTTTGCCAAGAATAACCAATTGCTAATAATCTGCTCCATTTACACATGCACGTGTGCAATCATGCAGGTGAGCACTCCCTCTCCACACATATATACACACGAATGCCTGTGTGCACACGTGCACGCACACGCTCACACACACACCTGTTTTTTCTGAACTACTTGAGAATAAGTTGCATATGTCACATCCTTTTATTCCTAAATACTTGAGGGTACACTGGGTTATTTTAAGAGGGCTATTCATGCATCTGCTAGTACAGTAATCCCTTGTGGCCTTCACTATAAAACGGAAGGTAGATGTAGACTTCAGTTCCTTGCTTCACAATCCTGACAACCAATATGCACATCTGAGTCGAACTACAGTAGACTGTACTATTGTTCCCAGTATCCACTGTAATGAGCCGTGCCCCAAATACCCACCTGACATTAGACTTAGGCTTGGTCATGTGATTTCTGTGGGCAACGAAATGTGAGTGGCAACGCCATATGCCACTTCTGAGCAAATGTTTAAGAGTCACCGTGGGATCCCACTCCTTATCTTCTCCCCTCCCGTGAGAACGCCACTTCACAAAGCCGAGCTGCAGAAATGCCAGTGTGCGAGAACTCACCTTCTATTCCGTGGCCCTGAGGCTTTGGAGACTTTTCCTATAGCACAGCCTAGCAAAAATTAACTGATACAGCGTTCTTCAAACTTCTCTCAATCAAAAAATTGTTTTGTTTTTTTCTTAACATTTGCTACTGTTTTACGGGTTTTCCTCCTTGTATGTATTTTAAGAAAATGTATATTACTACCTCATTATTTCAGATGCAATTACTATGAGAAAGGTACTTTCTGCATGTTTCTCATTTGATTTTCCAAATAAAACCTGCCCTACCGAGATCTCATGGTCAGTCTACATATGTAAGAACCTGGGGTTTCTGGACACACTTTTATAGCCGCATTTGATGAATGCTGGTTCTCTCAGGGAAACCCTGGTTTCAATAACTCTAGCAAGCTGACTTCCTTACTATACAGCCATTCTTTCTCTAGTTCAATAAAATCAAAGTTCTACTTTTTCAGTTTTCTAAACTGAAGTCACACATAGCAACAGATCTTCATTTTCTCTGAAGTTCCCAAGTTTGGTTCTTTGTCTGTTTCTTGCCCGAAGCAAGGCATAACTACTAATATTTTAAGGACATTAAGTAAATTTGCAGAGTGGAATTCTAATAGAGTGCAATTGCCTTATTCAAATGTCTTTTTACTTTATTTATTTCTCTATTTTTTGAGCCTCTGGACAATCACTAGACCAATTCTCTTTTACTGCTTATTGTAGGACATGCTAAATTATATCTCAAAATGTGATTTCTTGGTTAGGCAAATTCAAGACTTAGATGTTATTATATTTCTATGAAGGAAAGGAGTCTCCGACACTTAAAATTCCTTTTCAAATGGAATTAATGACCATGAAAAAGATATGCACGTATGCATCTTTTAATAGTTGAGGATCCCTCATTTTCCTGTGGATCTCACAAATATAGATCCAGTGTTTTAAATACACACACACACACACACACACACATCTCAGACATAAGAAGCTCTTACCGACCAGCTACACACATGCCAAACGCTCTCATCACGACCTTGTAAGGCACAGACAGGGAATCATGCCCAACAAACCACAGATGCAAAATACCACTTTCAGTCGCTCACGAATGGCACCAAATGTACACAACAGCACAGCAGTTACTCGTGACATTGCTGAAGTACAAATCTGAATTGGACAGGGGAAGAAGGTGACAATATGCAGCAGTCACTTAGCCGATGAGCAAGAACACCTGAGTTTCCTTATTAAATCTTTTACTTTCACACCACTTCATCAGAAGAGTATGGTCCACTCTTTACAGACACAGGTTTTTGTACCAAACTATCTAGCTTTGAATTCCAGCTCCATCTCTAACTGCGTGACCCTGAGCAAGCTATTTAACCTCCTCTATTTTGCTTTTTTTTTTTTTTTTTTTTTTTTAAATTTTTTTTTTCAACGTTTTTTATTTATTTTTGGGACAGAGAGAGACAGAGCATGAACGGGGGAGGGGCAGAGAGAGGGAGACACAGAATCCGAAACAGGCTCCAGGCTCTGAGCTGTCAGCACAGAGCCCGACGCGGGGCTTGAACTCACGGACCACGAGATCGTGACCTGGCTGAAGTCGGACGCTTAACCGACTGCGCCACCCAGGCGCCCCTCCTCTATTTTGATTTCATTATCTGGAAGTTGGAAACAATAATGGACACTACTTCATAGAAGACTTTTGAGAACAAATACATATACTTAGAACATGAAAGCTACTCAATAAATGTTAGTTGTTATTACTACTACTGACATATGCACAGAAATACTTGTGAAGTATGAGATCCTCTAATGTAAAAATTCTCAATGTTTCAAGACAGAGTTTTCAGGTCTATCTACAGAATATTGTATTATTATCTCCAACTGAGGAAGGGGACATTCAAAAACACGAAGATGCCACAGGTCACAAAGCTCAGAGCGGATGAATCAGAATTTAAACTCCTACGTGACACTTGTGTGACTCTGTCTTGTTATCGGTGTTAGTCCCCCCGAGTCAGAAGTGTGCCTTATTCCCTTCATCATTTCAGTTCCTAGAATAGGGTAAGAAGCTAACTTGGGTTTTGAATGGAAGCAAAGCAGAGTAGGAACACGAGAGTGAAGATATGGTGGGGAAGAGGAACAACGACAAGCAGGTAAGACCACTCTAATTCCACCACCAATTAGACACTAGAACCTCCATGTAAAATAACAAAGATGACACTTGATGCTGGCACAGCCCTTACGATACCCCAGGCGCTGTGAACACACGGCCTTCATGCCTATTAGCAATTCTAGAAGTTGTTTATTAGCATCCCCATTTTGTGAATGAGAAAACCTCAATAAAAAGAAAGGTGAAATACGTGTCCAGTCACTAGCTGGACAAAACTGGCTGTGGGTGGCTTTAACCACAGTGCTGTAAGACTGAAAAGTGATTTACCCTACTATAGAAAACACAGGGGACAACTGAAATATCCCACATCTGCCCATGTGAATATTAAGAATAATTTACATAGAACATGAATTTCCAAATGATGGGAAAAAGCACACACATGTACACACACACACACACACACACACACACACACACTCAAATGTAAGGAATCATTTTTACATGCTATTTCTGTTCCTGTTTTCTATGAACTCTTTAAGTGTCACTCAGTACCCTTAGCCTTCACTTGGTGACCAGTACCAACTCCTGGAGTGTAGGCCAAGGCTTTAAAACAAAGCAGAGTGACAAAATAAACTATGTACACTATAAAAAAAATACCTGGACCTTAAGTGTTTAAATACCAAGTTATGTGGTTTGTCCAGTATCCCTGATGACTACAAAAGCAGCTTAACCCTAAATTGTATCTACGGCATAAACACAACACACAGGATACTAACGCAGTATCCCATGTCCCCATCCAGAAAATTTTCTGACATTCATTCCAACAGGAAGCTCCAAATCAATATATCAAGCTGGAAAGCTGTCAAGACATGAAAGCAAACGCCCTTCTTAAAACACTCTTCAGTCAGGAAATCTCTCAGAAGTAACAGCAGGATAGCAGGTTCAGTCGCAGATTCTCAAACCCATCAGATGACGTGCAAACACTGCCAGCAAAAGTCCTGCTAATGGAGCACCACGGAAAATTACGAGCTCAGTTTGTTATTTCAATTCAATTGAACGAATTCATTTGCATTTGGGGAACTGCAAGAAAATGTATTTTGTATTACATCAATCTGCCTGGATTAAATAAGCAGCTAAAATACACTCATAGGGGCGCCTGGGTGGCTCAGTCGGTTGAGCATCCCACTTCGGCTCAGGTCATGATCTCACAGTTCGTGAGTCCCAGCCCCGTGTCGGGCTCTGTGCTGACAGCTCGGAGCCTGGAGCCTGTTCGGATCCTGTGTCTCCCTCTCTCTCTGCCCCTCCCCCTCTCATGCTCTGTCTCCCTCTCCTTCAAAAATAAATAAACATTAAAAAGAATTTTTTAATAAAATACACTCATATACAGAGTCAAAGCTATGAGGGCTTGGCCCAACCAGGGCAAAAGTTTCCTAGTGCTGTATACTCTCCCGGGCTGACAGGCTGAACACCTCAACTGAAAATATAAGTGTTTCAGGGGAGACAGGTAATTATTTAAGACATCTCAGAATAAAATGAAAATGTTTTTTAGTAACTCTGATTAATCTTCACAATTTTAAAAAGCTTTGAGCTCAAAAAACACAATTTTCCAGTGATTTAACAATCTCCATAAATGTACTTGTTTAAGATGCTACAGGATATGTATAATCACCTAGAAATTACTTCCAAACAATAATATTCAAGGTAACACAAATACTACCTTTTTCAAGTCTAATAAATTTATCTGACAAACTCTAATTTGTAGTAAAACTACAATGGAAACCCACATGAAAACACGAGAAGGTCTCAACTGACTTCTATCCCCTAAGATCCATCTGACTCAAACCCTACACAGGACAAGGACACCAAGGAACCTGTAACAGGACACCACTGTCCAAAGGTACAAGGAGTTGAAGAAAAAGAAGAAAGAAGAAAGAAGAAAGAAGAAAGAAGAAGAGCCGATGCTGGTGAAAATGCATCAAAAACCAGGGACAGAAACAACTCAGCTATAGCTTCCCCACTCCCAATTCCCAACATTTCCAGGTTTAAGAACAAAGATAAGAAATTACATGGAAGGCATCAAGCATACTGCTAATAATCAAGCTACCCGCTTTATTTAGGGCACGGAGGTTCCAGAGTTCAAGGCAACAGAAAATCTATCTCCCACTTGTCACGTAAGGTTCAGGACACTAGGAGACACACACTGTCCTCACCGCACAAAGTACATAATGATCACAAGAGACTGTGTATCAGCATGCTTGTCTTGGGTGGTACTTACTCAACTGTACATTTAGGTAAAAGAACTTGAGCATTGTTAAGATATCGCTAGGAATTAAACTCTAAGCAAGAGCTTCCTGTCATTCTTCCTTTTAAAAAAATAGTATCAACTTAAGAATAGTCTGTACTGAGCATAACAAAATAAACTATGATCACGTACAGCTACTTAAATGTATGCAACTGAAACAAAATACAGAAAAACTGCATCATCAAAAACTGATGAAGATCTGAAAGTCTATCTGTAATCCCCCATTTCTTTTTGTTTTTATCCAATAGCCTCACGGCTGTTACTAACGTTATTCCTTTTAACGGCATAACTGAGAACTTAAAAAATAAATTTATAGTAAGACATCAGCTCTGTTTTTTTTAGATATCCACTTAAGATTTCATTTGAAAATGGGGCAGAGTAGGATCTATTGCTAATGGATTAAATGGCCAAAGGTAATGCTAATAATTCAATGCAAAACAACTGAATACTAAGTTAATAATGCAACACTAAATGGAAAATTCACCTTGCAAAGGCAGGATCTTTACCCCAAATTCTTCAAGACATCCAAGGGCTTGGATAAGATCGAGCTCCTCTTGAATGGCCACAGGTCTATCTGTTATCAGCTGTAAGCAGCACCTAGGGGAAACAAGGTAAATTCTGTTGTTTTGGGTTTTTTTGTTTTGTTTTTTTTGTTTGTTTGTTTGTTTGTTTTTTTAAATAACACACGTTTGGCTAAGTTGCCTTTCTGTATTCAACAATGTGAGATCCAACACACATTTATCAAATACTGACTCCATGCCAGGTTCTGCTAGATGCTGTCTATTACCTTCCTGAGTCCTCATAGCAATCCTGTGGGATAGGCAAATAGCATCACCTCCTTTCTAAGGAAGCCAAAATTGAAGCTCAGAGAGGTGAAGTAAGTCGCACAGGGTTATGCTGATAGTGGGTAATGGTACCACAGTATGAAGCAAAATGTGTTAACTCTGCCTTTAACACTCTTTTTACTGCTGACTCCAAAGGTGATAATCATACAGGAAAGGTTTAAAAAAGGAGACAGATTTCAGGTAATTTCCACTTATTCTTCTAGGGAAAACAAACATCTTGTTTCGGTGACAATTTTGTTTCCCAAAGGAAAAAAGACTAACCTAAGAAACTGCACAAAGGACATTTTTCTGATCAGAAGGAAGAGTCTGTTGGTAATGCAATAGTGAAATGAAAGCGAAACAGGAGAAAGTGACTGCTAAACTAAGAATTTGTGATACCCTATGGAGGATTTTAAGCAAGGTTTTAAAAATCCAAACAAAGTGTCCTTAATAAATATTTTAATTAACAAACTTTCTGAAAGGTGCATGTGGAAGGACATTGAGACACAAGCCTAGAAAGACTGGTAGAGATCAGGCCAGGAAGGGCTAATGGTGCTAAAATCATGGACCACCTGATGAAGATCCCACGGCCCCAGTACCCATCTGTATGATGGATACAGGTCTACCTTGCTTGCAAAACTTTAAAATTTAAATAAGAAGAGCACTAACATTTACTGCTGACTCAAGAGGAAAAGTGACAGAACCTTGTGGTATCTACCAAAATTCTATCTTTGAACTATCTTTGAAGCCAGGAATTCCCAGTTCTAGCAACTTATACTACAGACAGACTATCACACACCCACACATAAGTAGGGATGTTGAGTATCATGGTGTTTTTAAAATATAAGAGGGACACCTGGGTGGCTCAGTGAGTTAAGCGTCCAACTCTTGATTTCAGCTCAGGTCATGATCTCATGGTTCATGAGATCCACGTATCAGGTTCAGGAGCCCATGGCAGGCAGGCTCTGTGCTGATAGTACATAGCCTTTTTGGGATTCATTCTCTCTCTCTCTCTCTCTCTCTGCTCCTCTCCCACTCATGCACGTGGACACGCTTTCTCTCTCTCTCTCAAAATAAACTTTAAAATATAAGACAATGCATTAAATCACAAGCTAATCAAATAAATTCTAGAAAGTCAAACAATGGAATATTCTACAACCATCAAAAGAGAATGAATCAAGCCTATAGGCACTCATGAAAAAACCTTCAGAATAGATCATAAGTGGAAATAACAAGATGCAGAAAGGTATGCATCCATTTGTGACTTAAGAAGAGGGTAATGTTCAAGAAGATATTTTGGAAAGATACATAGGAAAATGACTTAAAAAGATAGCTAAGGGATAAAGTTAGGGCAACAAGAATGAAGAGAGAATTATCAGAAATATCCTTTTTTCTATTGTTGAATATTTTTATCTCATTGGATGTATTACTTCCTCAATTAAAAAACTAGTTCAGTGGTGTCTGGATGGCTCAGTCGGTTGAGTGTCCAACTTCAGCTCAGGTCATGATCTCATGGTTTGTATTTGAGCCCCGCACTAGACTCATTGCTGTCAGCACGGAGCCCGCTTTGATCCTCTGTGCCCTCTCCCCCCACCTCCTCTGTCCCTCTCCTGTTCATGCTCCTTCTCAAAAACAAATAAACATTAAAAAACTAGCTCATGATAATTTAATCAATAAGAATGTAAGGGCTAGGGGCGCCTGGGTGGCTCAGTCGGCTGAGCGTCTGACTTCGGCTCAGGTCACGATCTCACTGTTCGTGGGTTCGAGCCCCGCGTCGGGCTCTGTGCTGACAGCTCAGAGCCCGGAGCCTGTTTCAGATTCTGTGTCTCCCTCTCTCTGACCCTCCCCCATTCAAGCTCTGTCTCTCTCTGTCTCAAAAATAAATAAACGTTAAAAAAAATTAAAAAAAAAAAAAAAAAAAAGAATGTAAGGGCTATTTTCTATATTACACATTACTGTCAACATTTCAATATACCCAGCCTTACAGATCATAATCAGTCTGGTGCCACCTTACACACACATATGGCATCTTTTCCAAATTAACGTGTGTCCTTGTGGGAGAAAAAGGGATGGAATGAAAGGGAAATATCAGAAGTGTAGATTTAAAAACAATCTCTGAAAACTCCTGCCAAAAAGATTTAGGTCAAACACAACTCCCAGTTTTAAAAGCTATTCTATTTGATATTTTCATCGTCTGAAATAGAAACACAATCCCTTAGGAGAGAAGAAAAAAAAATTTGCTATTTTTAACAACTCTGTCAAGTCCAATAACACGGTTTGAGAAAACACGGTTCTCTCTGTAATAAGGTATCACGGGTGGGGGGAAAGTTTCCTTTAAGCTTTTAGCTACTAGTCATTTGGGGGGGGGGGGGAATTAATCTAAATAGGTACCACAATCACTACAACCAAATTAATTCCTAATGGGCCTAAAATTTCTATGTGAAAATATAACTATCAAAGTAGTGAAAAACAACATGAAAAACTCTTATAATGGTCTTGGGAATTAAAGGTCTTTCAAAGGATGACACACAAGATAGAAACTATAAAAGAAAACAATCAAAATCTTTAAAGATTCTGAACAGCGATTTGAAAATCATACATAATAAAAACTTGACAATGTGGTTAAAACATGTTAAGAGATACAAAGGGTAAATGTCCTTTATGCACAGAAAGCTCTTAAGAATCAATAGTAAAAAGATCAACACTAAATCTCCAGGACAACAGGCCAAAGAGAAACAGAATTCACAGTCCAGAAATTTCCACCTGGAAGGGACTTTGAAGCTTTATCATCTAATCAGGTCCCTCATCCCCAAACAGAGCAAAGTCATGCAAAGCATATGGCCATTGCCTAAATGTGCTAAAAATTTCCAGAACTTGAATTTACAGGCCATCTCATAAATCCTTTCTAAGAGAAAAGACATACAGTCTTACAGATCATCAGCAAGAAAGACTGGGAAAGTATGCTGGAGAAAAGGGGTCACGAGAAAGCTGATGAATATTCATAACGTAATTATCTTTCTGTATTCAAGCAATAAGTAACTGTGCCCCACGGAGGACAGTCAATCTGCGCCTGTGGTGATATATTTTGTAAAGTAAAGAACAAAACCAACAGTGGAGTAGTCTGTGTATTCTGACTTCCCCCCTCCCTCTTCTGGAAGAACGTGGAATTACTCTACCTGGCCAGATCCATGCAGCTATCAGTGAGGCTGGTAGAAGCGTTAAAGTACTCTCTGCTGGCGGCCAAAACCAAGTCAATACTTCTTTCATAACTGACCCTGCACTGGGTCTTTCCTTTACGGGCCGCGCTAGCTGGCGGATTTACCGAACAAGCACTGCAGTGCATCATGTGACCAGCTAAGTGGATGTTTTCAAGGCGACTGGAACACAAAAGGCTTTCTGTAAATATCTGGGGGAAAGAAGAAACTGGAATTAGCCTCAAAGAGGGCAGATTCAGCGCTTCTCAAGAAAGCGAAGGCTCTGATATCCAAACGAAATAGATTAAAAAAACATTCATTGTACAGGTAGCAGTTGCACAAGTGACACTGTGAATGCACTAAACGACAAGGAAGTACGCTTTAAGTGGTTACTTTTATGTCATGTGAATTTCACCTCAATAAAACAAACTCATCTTTTAGGAAGAAGAAATCGTTTAACTGAACGCACTAATAGGAAGCATAATACAGTTGACCCTTGAACGACACAGGGGCAGGGGTGCTGACCTCCCCACGCAGTCAAAAATCCCAGTATAACTTTTGACTCTCCCAAAACTTAACTCCTAACAGCCTACTGTTAAGCGGAAGCCCCAGTGATAATATGGACAGGTGATAAACACATATTTTTTATTTACTGTATTCTATAACTATTCTTACACTAAGGTAAGCCAGAAGTAACATGAAAATCACAAGGAAGAGAAAACACATTTACAGTACTGTACTCACCAAAAACAAAAACAAACCCGCGTATAAGTAAGTAGACCCGTGTGGTTCACACCCATGCTGTTCAAGGGTCAACCGTACCTCAATGTGTACAATGAACATTTGAGTCAAATATCTGAAGTTCGTGTTCATTAAAAACAGGATTCCTTAGACCTACTGTCCCATACTCAACAGGGCCTACTCTGCTTAAACTATTTATAATAGTTCAATTTTTAAAAGAAAATCTCTGAATATGACACCTATAATTTATGACTGCTTAATGCATCTGAATTCAGGCTTACATACTAACCAAGCTGCAAATATAACATGGACTTTTTTTTTCCCAATCTGCAAATTAAAAACTATTGAAATAAAACAAGAGCCACTGATAGAAGGTAATCATGCAAATACTGTATTCCACTAGGCAACTAATAGCATCAATATAAAATTTACTGTATAACTGAGATTATGTACTTATTACTTAGTCCAAAAAAAGTCTTAAAGAGATTCCTTTAGATTTACACTAATATCTTCAATATATAATTAGTATAACAACTTCCCCAAGAATGTTCTTCCCTCTTAGGACTCCTCTGTAGGATAAGGATAGCACAGAAACAGAAGCAAGAGTTGAAAAAAGTAGATTTCATGGAGAATAGAGTTTTCTTACAATTAAGGCGACTACCTAATTTTCATGGGATCCCCTCCTTTTTCCTTGTTTCTAGGCCTCTAGGGAAGGTAGTATTTTTAGACAGGCCTTTATTGAAATGACTGATAAGGATAGTATTACTAATATCTACATGGGATCTGCTATAAAATACATATTGTGACAGAAAGCAAATTACCAACAAGCAGCTGTAATCACTTACAGGCGACAAGTGAAAATGGCTTAATCCAAGGGACCCAAATGACTTAGATATGACAGTTTCTCTATTCCTTTGGGTTATTCAAGTAAGCCATAGAGAGTTAATGCCAAGTATTGAAAAATATAATTCACTCACTCTAAAAGTTTTTGCTAAAATAAACAATATAGATTTCTGCTCTACCTGCTGTATCAAAATTTTTAGCATTTTCAAAATTGTGCCATTGAGCTTTCAAATATCTCCCAAGTATTGTTGAAAACCCCAACATAATAGCCAAGAGTCAGTAGGATAATATAGCATAATTTAAAAGGTACTAAAATAGTATTTAAAAATGTAAGTTTGAAAAAAAATGTAAGTTTGCCAAATCTGTATTACTTTCCTCTATAACCATTTCAAAACTGTTATAATATGCTTTCAAATGTTTTCTCTAAGGACTGAGACTAATGGCCGGAAGTCATTAAAATATCAAAGTCTAATAAAAAGGTGTTAAAATATAACAAAAACAATTCAATATGTCAAGCTGTTATGCAATTATACAAGAGCTAGTTAAGTGTAATATACTTATTGCCAATTTTCCAATGAAAATCAAAAACAGGAAAATAGCAAAACAATGCCATCCCAACTTAAAAACACTACTGCAGACATATTCATGATGGTAAGGTTTTGGATCCCATGTGAATATAGACTTTCTTCTGGAACTGGATTTCAAGTTTTCACTTTAGACACAAAAGGGGAAGCTCCTGGCAGTTATATGTACGTGGTCTGAGACTATAATCATCAATGTAAACTCCATTCTCATTCAAGCATTTAAAAACCTGAAGTTCAAACATAAAACCATTTCTCAACAGTCTATATTAGCACTGTTTTGTTAAAATCACCTTGAATAAAAATGCCAACCAATTTCACAGAATACAGACCTATATTTATAACTCTCATCAACAGGTCATGCTTTGCGATGTCAGAGCAGAGCAACACAAGAAATATTCTATACAATTTCATGTCTGGTTTATTGGCAGAAAAACTCAAAACAGGAATCTGCTTTTAAACTATCTCTCACTAAAAGTGGGTTAGCTGGATCATTTTTCCACACGGACTATGAGTAATTGGGTGGTAAGACACATACCTTCCAAAAATAATCATTCAATCCCCTGGGTTACATTCCTAAGTCAATTAGCAACCATATCTTAAGTCTCCTTTGTGTTCTGGACATTCCGATAAGCACCGGGGCACCAGAGGATGAACACGAATACGATAATGCCTACCCTAGGGGCCCATGACCAAAGGGAAGAACCACATGTGGAAACAAGTTACCGCATTTGAAAGACCATAACAGAGACAAGTTACATGAAAGGACAAAGGAAGGCATCCTAGAGGGCATAATTAGTGAAGTGAGTCCTAAAAATTACCAGCAATGTTCAGATAAAGGAAAGAGGGATACATCCAGGCAAAGGGAACGGTGCCGGCAGAGTCACAGAGACGTGAAGCCGTGTGGTGCGTGCAGAGTCAGGGCAGATGTGGGGGACGTAGCGAAGGACGGGGTACACGGCGACCCTTGCGTGTGCAGAGT
This sequence comes from Neofelis nebulosa, assembly GCF_028018385.1. Classification (NCBI taxonomy): domain Eukaryota; kingdom Metazoa; phylum Chordata; class Mammalia; order Carnivora; family Felidae; genus Neofelis; species Neofelis nebulosa. The sequence continues at coordinate 11,694,997 of NC_080790.1, forward strand.
AATGCAGGGGAGAGCGGACGGGAAAGCTGGTGTGCTGTGGCTTTCTCTGCCACGCTAACAAGCACGGCTGCTTTCTGATGCTGAATGGAGCAAGCGGCAAATGTGAAGAAGGGGCGCGTCACGAAAGGACGTGTTTTAGAAGAATGCTCGGAATCAGTGTAGATGAGAAATACGGAGAGGTCGGGAGACAAGAAGAATTACAATTTAGCAGAGATGAAGACAGGACAGATTTGACAGACCTTTCCCAGGTACATCAAATACGCTTTAGTGACCAGAAAAACTGAGAAGCGAGAGGAGACAAGGATGTGTCCCTTGGCCCCACTGGGGAGGAACGCACTGAGTAACAAAGACAGGGAAGACAGGTGGGGAAGCGCTCAGCTTGGAGAGCACCACCAGGGCGCCTGGCTGGCTCGGGCCGCCAAGAGACAGGCTCTTGATTTCAGATCAGGTCATGATCTCATGGTTCCTGAGTTCAAGCCCCGCACCGGGCTCTGAGCTAACGGCACAGAGCCTCCTTAGGATCCTCTGTTTCCCTCTCTCTCCGCCCCTCCCATACTCTCTCCCTCCCTCTCAAAAATAAACAAACTCGGGGGAAAAAAAGAAAAAAAAGAAAGCACTACTCCCTTACTCAATAGTATTACTTATAATGAAGCCTATGGTCATCACCTTTGTGTCCGATAAACACACCGTAACAACGAAACCTTCCGAATGAAGAGGCAATAATTCCCATGTGTAGAGTTACCTCATAGCAAGCATCAGAATCCAGGCAGGTGTAAACATTCTGCTGCATAGTTAACATGTCCTGCAACAACATTCTCCAATGAGACTCACTGACAGGAGGCTGCCTGTGGAGGGCGGGGAGGGCGGGGAGGGCGGGGAGGGAGGGAGGGAGAAGAGGAGCAGAAGAAGAAAATAACTCATGAAATCTCTCTTCGATGGGCCAAAAGCAACAAACAAACCAACAAACAAAACCATCGGTGTCACCATCCTATGTGCCACACAACCCCCAAGTGATCAACAGATCTAATCTCATTTGAATTTCCAGGAAACAACTTGGATCCGAGGAAGAGTTGAGCGGCTCTGCATCAATGCCAGAGGCTTCCAGAGCTGCCTCGGTCACAGGCCGCCTACACTCCAAACCGGAACGGCATTAAGTGGTAACAGCAAAGCTAAACAAGCTGTGAGTTTCTGAGACAAAATAAAGCACAGCAAGATGTAGCAGGGACAGCATCCTCCTCATACCGCAAGGCCCCACAGGGGATGCTCTGGACCCCGCCCGCCCCTGGCGTCCGTCGAGAGCCTGGGGACCCCGGCTCACCAGCAGGGCAGCGCCAGTCGCTCCTCCCAGTGGGGTCCCTGCGGCAGTCCACAGAGCGACCGACCGGGCACCACAGGGGTTATGCTCACTCGGGTGACAGCCCAGGTGCCAGGCGACAGAGCCTTAGAGGTTAGTGGCAGGAGCTGCCCTGTCGGCCTCAGGAGGAAGCTTCATGCCCCACAAGAATCAGCATCTTTCACAACAACTCCATAGGCACAGTTTTCAGGGTCTCCTCCAGGACATGTCAGCGACCACCCTCAGGAAAGCCCAAAGCACAAAGCCCCTCTCAGGTTTCCCAGTTCCTTTCCAGTTCCTCCGGGTCAGAAGCAATTTACCAACCAGGGATCAGTTTTACACAACCCACGAGGCATGCACAATCTCATTGATCAAATACCATTTTATGTTGGAAACCAGGGTTACAGAGCTTGAGAAGTCAACGGTTCACATGGTCTTGCAGCAGGCCAAAGGGGTTTGTTAAAAATTTCACCAAGAATCACATATTAGCTGCATGATTATGAACACTGAATGTTCCTGAACTTCAGTTTCCTCACTTAAAACCCATCTTGGAAAGTGATAAAAAATGGAGATTAATTCTTATAAAACACAGGCATTGAAGCAAGATGTTCTTAAGTTTAAAAACAAGCTCAATCACCTATATGGATTCGAAGACGTCTCTGAATTTCTCTGAGCTACAGATTCCCTTTTTGCACATTGTGAGGATTAATTGAAACTAGAATGTATGAAGAAACACTCCCTCCATTTTTCTGGAATAAAGTAGTATTCAATAAATGTGAATGAATGAATCTGAAAGTTACAAACACATTTCTTTGGTTTCTATAGTTATATACACGATTGCTAATATTGTTTAGCAGGAAAGAGGAAGTTCTGTAATTCTCTCTGCCTCCCCCAAAAGTTCACCTTCACTGAATACACATGAATTTGGAATCATTATTTGTTTACTTGCTAGTCTTGTCGTTCTACATAATCATGAATCTCATTGTTTGAAAAGGGCAGGTTTTGTTTTATTTTGATTGGCATTTGTCATAAACCAACTGACCGTTTCTTTACCACACATTTTCTCCCTTTTTAATGCATTAAGAACGGGACAAATAGACTATCTGTGTATAATATCATTGCTATAGGGAGAGCCTGTGTTTGGGATCATTGTCGTCAAATCTCTGGTATCTAGGAACTTTTTCACCTAAAATTTTTCATAAGCATATGCTTCATTTGCTTACAGTAGCTTGTATTTATTACACAAAACATATAACTTGTATCCCATATGCAATAAAGCATAAGAGAATGCATTTTTCCCCCAGAAAAAAAAAAAAAAAAATGACACATTTGCACATTTTCCAGGATCATCCCTGAAATGTGTCCATTACTTAGACCTTGGTAGGTTGAACTCTGTGGCTGAACTTCAAAGAACTGGAGGGCTCTTTCAGACTTGGCTTGCAGGTAAATAAGTTGCAAAATGTTTGAAGTGAGTGTCCATCTTGCACCAGCTGGATAAAATCAAACCTAAGCATTGTCTAGCTGAATCAAATTCTCATAGCCCAGCTGTTCTTCTGGAAGCCATCAACAATGGGACAGATGGTATTAATGTTTTCTCACACATGGCTACCCATAAGTACAGGTTCTAACTGAAATAAATTATCAGACATTATTTACAATGGCCTTTGCAGAATACATGCAGTAAATATGAACCAAAAGTAGAACCTGAAGGCACTATACCAGATTTGCAAATTAACAGAGAGAGCCCTAAATACAAACATGATGTGTTAGTTACAGCCCTGGAACAAAGGAATATTTTCCAGGGAGAAATAGCATTGCATTCAAGATGGTAAAACTTGATTTGTGTAGATTCAATGAAATCTGCTACCATTTAAAATATGCATAAGGATATTCCATAGATGCTGAAGGCCAAGCTATGGTAGCATACATGAAATAATTAGGATTCACTTCAAATTAACTAGTTTGAAAAAAAAAAAAAAAAAAGAGGCCATATTCTCTTACATATTCAAAGTAGAACAACCATGAGAGATGAACTACAAGGACTTCAGAAGTATTTGAGGGACTCAAAGGAAGGACGGGAAGTAATCTAGCTGCAACAGCAAGGCTTTCTTGAAGACAAGGTTCTAGAGTCAACATGATCAGAAATATTGACCATTTGTTTATAGTTTTTAAAAAAAATATTAAGGGGCACCCGGGTGGCTCAGTCAGTTAGGCGTCCGACTTCGACTCAGGTCATGATCTCACGGTTTGTGAGTTCGAGCCCCGCATCGGGCTCTGTGCTGACAGCTCGGAGCCTGAAGCCTGCTTCGGATTCTGTGTCTCGCTCTCTCTGTTCCTCCCCAGCTCGCACTCTGTCTCTGTCTCTCTCAAAAATAAATAAAGATTAAAAAAAAAAAAAATCTTAAGACTTGAGTTGCGAAAACTTTTTAAATTATTCATTTAATAATTATTGGGAGGGGACCATCGATATATGAGGTCCTTTATTAGATGTATGGGAACTATAACACTTGCCCCAGAGAAGCTTATGATCTCAAAAGGAACATAAGGCACACACATCAATCACTATGAGTACACTAGTGAAAAAGACAGAGATAGGGAGAGACAAATACAAAATGCCAGGGGATTTCTTAGGAAGGAGGGTTCCTTGAGCAAACCACCAAGCAGTTTGCTCCTGTTGACTGGGACAGGATTCCCGCAGACATCTGGGTGGTGTATGTTCACCCATCTACCATCTCAAGGTTGTTATTGTTTATAAGTAGGTCTGAAGGGTCTTAATGCCCTTACAGTCCCGCCATAACTACATGGCACGTGGCAGGTTGGCTCTCTCCAGCTCAGACCTTGACAGAAAGGCCTAACTTATGTATTACCTACAAAAAACACACTTCAAATACAAAACCACAAATTAATTGAACGTTAAAGGTATACCATGCTATATACCAAAAGACACACCATGCTAACACCAATAAAAGGAAAGAGAGGGGAAAATTGTATACAAAGAACTAGAGCTGTCTCTATTCGCAGATGGCATAATATTCAGGAAAACCTACTGGAACTAATGCAGGAGTCCAGCAAGGTAGGAAGACACAAGCTCAATATATATCAAAATTTTTAAAAATATATTTTAACACATACCAATAACTCTATACACTAGGAATGAGCAATACAAAAATGAAATTGAGAAAATAATTCTATTTATAGTAACACAAGAAAATAAAATATCAGGAATATTTTACGGTACACGAATATTCATAGCTTTATCTGTAAAAGCCAAAACTCAAAACAACGCACATGTCCCTAAACAGGTGAATAGGTCAACAAAGTGTGATAAAAGTACAGATCAGTGGTAGTCTAGGGTAGGGGTGAGGGAGTGATGGGGAGAAGCTGAAGGGAGGGGAACATAAAGAGGCAAAAAGCAGCTTTTAAGAGTGACAGATACATTTATTACCTTGATTGTGAGATGGTTTCATGAATATATACATATATCAAAACTTAACAAATTGTACACTTTAAATATGTGCAATTTATTGTTGGTCAATTATAACTCAATGAATTAAAAAAAAAAAGAAAAGAAAAATACTACTATTTTTAACCATATACAAGTATTGATTAATTCTGTTCATTACTTACTTCCGACCAGTATGCCTGGTCAATCTGACCATCAGCGCGCGTGCCTCTTCTGAACTAGACTGAGTGTTCTTAACAAACGAAATCGGTTTCTCAAGTCCGTGTTTCTCCAAAAGCTCTGACACACTTAAAGTGAGAAAAGGATATTTTAAATTTTTTTTTAATGTTTTTATTTATTTTTGAGACAGAGAGAGACAGAGCATGAGCAGAGGAGGGGCAGAGAGAAAGGGAGACACTGAATCTGAAGCAGGCTCCAGGCTTTAAGCTGTCAGCACAGAGCCCAAAATAGGGCTCAAACTCACAGACCGTGAGATCATACCTGGGCTGAAGTCAGACGCTTAACCAATTGAGACACCCAGGCGCCCCGAGAAAAGGATATTTTAAAGTCTTGTTACCAAACCAAAAAAATCTAAGAATCTTCTACATGTAGCATTTAGGCGTTTAGTATTTAAAAAAATATATAGCATACAGAATGACCCAGTTTTACAAATTACATTAATTCTCAGCCAAAAAAAGTTAACAATTATGTATCCAGTTTTATATCCCATACTCTTATGACCATGTACTTAGAACTAGTAACTATTTTTTCAAAAGTATGACATATCTTTATCCAAAAATAGTTTTTGTAACTTTCGTGTACTCTAAAAGCATCAAATCAGTAAAACAAGCAAAATCTATCATTTCAATACCAAGCTTTAACTCTGAACAAACCTGCTGAGTAACTTATTATAGGCAAGGCTGTTAGAAAAGCAATAAATGGGGCGCCTGGGTGGCTCCGTCAGTTGGGCGTCCAACTTCGGCTCAGGTCACGATCTCGCGGTCTGTGAGTTCTAGACCCGCGTCGGGCTCTGTGCTGACGGCTCAGAGCCTGAAGCCTGTTTCCGATTCTGTGTCTCCCTCTCTCTCTGACCCTCCCCCATTCATGCTCTGTCTCTCTCTCTCTCTCAAAAATAAATAAACGTTAAAAAGATAAAAATTAAAAAAAAAAAAAAAAGAAATAAACAATTTTAGAGTTGGAGCCCCAGGAATACCACAAGGCTTAATCTCCCTCCAAAATCTATTCTATAAAAATATAAAATATGTCACAAATTTTGTCTCACATGAATCGTCTTGAGACCTGGTTTGCCTCCCCGAACCTCACATTTATGAATTAACTACTACTGGACTCACAGAATGACTGGTTAGACTTCGCTAGCTCTTCATAAGAACAGGTTTCATGGGTCATGTCACCTGGTATTAGGTATGCTAAAACATTTTTCAGTAATTGGTGGCTATGAAGTGGAACAGAAATAAAAAGTCCTTATTTTAAAAAATGACTTAAACTAAAGAGGCAAAGGCATGGGTACCATCCAGAAACTGACAAGGGGTTACTGTTTCCTTGAGGTTCTAAGAGCATAATGTGACATCAGGACCACTCATGGTTACGCCCAGGGAACATATGGTGAAATATACCGTGTTTATTTTACTGTATCTTTTTGAGATAACTGTTCTCAATTTCATTAGATGAAAAAATTTGTAATCCTCAAATTTGTAAGTAATGATTCTATAGTGGTTTAATCCACTAAGCTTTACTCAAAACGATGCTCGACTTTTCAGAGACATTGGGGAGAGAAGAAACACAGCCAACCTAAAAGAAGCAAAGCTTGAAAACAAAGAGCAAGCTTGATTTATTAAGCATTTTTCAAGGAAAAAACCCTGTAACTTTCAGAACACAAAGTAACACCTCTCAGTCTAGGCAATATAAATAGAGGAAACACAGGTCTGGAGGCAACTGAACAATTAATTCTTCATTAAACTCCCATACATACACAGCACAGAAAAACACTGTTTCCTTAAATACAACTTGAAACATTTTTATACTCAAGCCCCTTAAACTGAATGAATACAACTTCTAATTAGTAGACTCCAAATTATATACTTGACTATTTTATCACCACTATAAAGTGATGGTATTACCTATTAATCTATAATTATATATATTGGAAAAATTCTTATCCCTAAAATTTTAATACAGATATTTAAAAATTACCCAAGCATCTTCATATACACATATAAATACTAGTAAACAGCACATGACTTCCTAAATAGTAAATTGGGAAATTTCAGGCTCCAAGACAAAGGTTAATGCTTCATTTTGACAGTAAAGAATATGACTACAGAGTTACTTGAAGGCTTTAGTGCAGTTTGATCTAGTTCAGATAGTCCATCAAGTGCAATACGCCCAAAAAATGAAAGTCAGGAGTATAATAAATATTGTTTGCTGAAAGATACAGTAATTGCTGCAGAAACTAACATTTCTGTGTAGGAGCCATTTTAAAAACTTCATCTAAAATCCCATAATCTCATGAGTTTGAAATTCTACATAAGAAAGCCGAAGGCTCAAATATCACAGAGCCTGTAAGTGGCAATGCTTGGATTTGAACACAGGTCTGCCAGTCTTCAACGTCCAGGCTCTTACTACTCTACATAGGCTAGCTGTACATTTGCATTAAGAAAATGCACTCAAATAGAAAGTCAAACTGGAAATACACTAGACATACTAAAGGTAGTATTTCTTGGACAGACCTCCTCCCTCAGCACAAAGCCAGCAGATTCATTTTTCTCACCTGAGAATTTGTTCCAGTTGGTCTACCATATCATGAAGAGCTGCGGTTGCCTCGGTTTTAGGACTAAAGGATTAAGAGGAAAAAAAAAAAAGTTTCAGGAGTAGCTTCTTATATGAAATATAAGACTCAATGAAGTGAAAAAGAGAAACGATGTTTCCCTTATAGTTAATATACAACAATATTACACTGCCTGGGTAAAATTTTAGTCATCTCCTGAATGCATTCAGCCAGCATCTTTCACAACTCAAGAGATGAAGAAGAAAAAAAAAAAAAAATTGGACTAGAATGATATTCTCTATTACTGATTAGCATTATATGGACAGGTATTTACTGAAGAACTTTTTGCTCAATTCTGCTAAAAGTAACAAAGAATTATAAGTCAATTTTAGTCTTTGCTTAAAAAAAAAAAAAAAAAGAGGTAGAAAGTAAAATCACCATTTGGTTCTGTTCTTTTAACCAAGAAAACAGGTTAGGAAGCACGGCCCTGCACATTGGCTTTCTCCTCCACCTGTCTATAACCCTACCACCCCCTGGAAGTTTCCATTAGGATTCTATATACTCAGGAGATTTCTTCTATGTCATCATTCCCTCTGCACCCACTTCAATATTAAGGAACCAAAAAGAAGCAAGGCTATCATGTAGATAATCCCTGGAAGGTAGTGGCGATAAAAAGCAAGGCCTCTCTGAGGAAGCATGTGGACAGGGGACTAGGAGAAACATTATCATGGCAAACATCATACACTAATACAAATGTGGCTGGTAGATTTAGTATGGAGCAACACACGTACAAGTGAATGCAGGGATCTGGCACAAAAGCTGAGACACTACTATAAAAGTCCCCTTCCAACCGGTACAACTCTGCGTCCCTAATATGGAGGGACTGCCCTCAGCCGAGCGGCACCGCACCTGATGCTCTCCAGTGCCCCCGACCCCAATGATGCAACTGAATCCCAGCCAGGTCTTAGGGTTTTATTAGTAAGATGACCGAATAAAACTCTTCATCTGAACTTAGAAAATTAAAAATGTCCTAACTTGAACCCCCAAAAATACTCACTATAAAACTATCAATCTTTCCTAGTCTCAATCTATTTGGCAATTATTTGTGCAGTTTACAAAGATTACACTATCCTTTAAAACCAATTTGAGGCCTTGACGTAAAGTGTTAAGTTAGGGTATGTTCCACTTAAAGTCCTTCAGAAGGTCAATTGTCACAGCTACCTTCTATTAACACACGACAGTAATTTCTTAACTATCATTGTGGAGCTCTACAATAAACATTTGTCACTGACTTTCAAGAATATGGTGTTCCTCCGTTGTGAATTGATATTCACAAACATAATAAGTTTTTTTTTTTTCAGCCAGATGGAACATGCTGCCTACGTAAGGTACACGAAAAATTAATGAGGTTAAATAAGTGTTCATTTCATGGCGAAAAAAGCACATAGTTTACCATTTGGTAAAGAATCATGTAACTGCTAAAAACAAACAACTAATCACAGGAAAATACAAACTGACAAACTTGGCATGAAGAGCAAAGAGAACCTCAGAAAATACTCTGAGGCTCTGAATTTTAATATGGGGCTAATTTAAAATGACATGTTATTTAGAAAATTATAAATGTGAAATATAATCATTAAGAAATAAATGGAAAACAAGAGAGTATCAGGCTATTTTTTTTTATTTACAAAAAAAAAATCTGTTAGATCAAATATCATTAATCTAAAGCCAAGATAAAGAGACATTTCTTAGCCTAGACACTCTTCAAAACCACACTAATTCTGTAATGTAACTGTAATGTCTACATTTAAAAAATGTTCTTTTAATATCATTCCACTGATACTTTACAGTAGGCAAATTACTGTTCAAAAATTAATAGATAGGCTCTAGTTGATATTTATGCTTATTTGATCTTCCTGAAAAACAAAGTCTAATACATTTATTCCTAAAAATTAGACACATTACTTGGACGCCAATGAGTTTGACTAGCAGATTCAAAGACCACAACAGAGGCACAAAGCTGAAAGACAGACCATCAAGTTTCCCAGCTGGGCCATCGAAGGGAAAAAACTCCCATCACTCTGCTTTCGGACACAGATGTTAAGAGAGGCCTCTGCATCTCTTGTAACCCTCTGCAAAGAGTAGTTTTACTACTAACACCCTGATAGCCACTGGGTTGAGGTTTCTAAATGATGGGTACAAAATCGGCTACTACATTCGGTAACCGAACGTAGGTTGCTACAAAATCGGTTACTACAGTCCCTTTACCAGCCTTCTGCTGCCTACTGAAGGCCCATGGCTCTCAGGGGGGCCCACGGTTCCCACAGACACACCTGCTGTTCCTGTTGCTCTTGACTAAGGATGGGAGGTGGCCTATGGTCATAGCTGTATAGGTCTGGGCAATACATACGTGCAGAGTCACTCTGTGATTTACCTTTCCCTACAAGAAGATTCCTTCAACTGAGACCAAGGAAGGAAAGGATGTATTAAGCACTACTATGGTCTCCATTTAGCTTTACTTTGACAAGTCTCATTGCCTGCACTCCTTCTTGGTGGTCAGTACTGAGACCCCTGCTGAGGGGAGATGAACGATCAAGATCTCCAAACTACCCAACATCTCTACGACATAATGGACAGCATCTGAGAGCACCACAGACACAAAACATCCAAAACTGAAACCTGAAACAAGAGGACAAATGAGGTGCTCACACACAAGGCCACCCCTCAAGCACTCCTACCATGAAAAGGCTTCAGCCTGTCATAGGCTGCCAGGCAGCTTTCTCATGTCTTAGATATAAAGTAATGGCCAAGAATCACTGGACATGAAGGAAAGTCCCTAACGGTAAAAGCAGAGATACAAACAAACAGGATATTAATACTGAGAGACCATGGTGAGAACGTGGGTAATGCAGGGAACAGAGGAACAGGTACACATGCATCTCTGAAACAAGACTAGGATGCTATTTTATTTTAAATGTTCCTGGAATTTAAATAAGAAAGCTAAACTAAACTTTAAAATTTGAAAGAGGGATGAGAAGATAAAACTGAAGACACTCTTAGATCATTTAACAGAAGATCAGAAAGTGGGCAAAAGAATAAAAGGGGTAGTAAACAAAGAAGAAAGTGCAAAAAAAAAAAAATAGAGAAAGAAAGAAGGTAAAAAAGAAAAAAAAAAAGGAAGGAAGTAAAAATAAAATTACCAAGGAAACTGATTAGGGAAAGAATATAAGAAAATTTCCCAATGATCTGAAAGACAAGAGTTTCCAGATTGGAACAGACTAACTAAATGAACACCACAACAATGCATTTAGACTCGCAATAAAACACACCCTTACGATACAGAGATGAAGAGAAGGTATTGAAATATCCAAAAAGGAAGAAAAGCCATATATAAAGTAACAATTCAGAATGATATGGGACTACCCGACAATCCTGGGAGGAGAGGACAAGACGGATGCCTTCAAAACTCCCAAGGAAAAGATAATTATAAACCTAGAACTGCAGGCACAGCCAAGCCTACTATCAAGTTTAAGGGGGAAATTCTGGTTATCTTTCTGACATGGGACGGTCTTCAAATCAAAATGCCTCCATGTAACCTTTGACAGGAAGCTATTAAGATTTTGCTCCATCAAAATGGGAGAATAAGAGAAGGAAGGAGAAGAGAAGAGATCTCAGAAATGCAATATGCAACCCAAGAGAGGCGCAGCAAGTCCCGGGATGGCAGGTGCTCAGAACACACAACAATTAATTCACATCAAAGCAAGAGAAAAGACAAGTCCAAGACGGAGGCTTCAAAAGGAAGACAGGGGGAGAGAAGACAAGAAAAAGGGAAGGAACGGAGATATCTTTGTAAAGAAGAGTTTTACGTTCCATCAGAAGACTGAAGGAGATAAATGGGAACAAAGCAAACAACAAAAAAGGAAATGATCCAATTCAGGGACAAGAAAACGCTGCAGAAAAAGGAAATATAATCATACCCAGCTCTGTAGAAACAACATTTACTAACACAGTGATGAAACTACAGCCTTAACCACACTGACAGAACAGTAGGACAAGCAGGTATGGGGAGAGGTAGACCTCCATGAAAGGAAGTCAAGAATCATGTAGCACTGCGGCAGCAGCATGAGCCTACCGTTTTAGAGGAGGCAGGCAAAGACCAGAAGAAAACCATTATCTACGCAAGTGTTCCTGTTGGAAGACAGGTGTTTGAGCGTGACGAAGGGGGGGGCAGCAAACAACTGTTTATCGATCACAAGTCTTTCGATTCCTTCACTTTCATGATGTGCATACATTGCTTTATAGTTAAAATTTAGGAGATGATGATGTCTGTTCGGACGCTTGATTTTAGATCGGCATCTCCCACCCCCACTCATTTCTTTCTCTCCATGACGCGGGCTTTTCAAAGTCAGAAGACCAGTTGGCTTGCAGAGTGCCTCACCCTCCGTATGTATCTGTTTCCTTCATGTGTTCTTGGACTTGATCCCCTATCCCCTGATTTACTGTAAAGCAGAAGTTCAGCTCAAGGACTGTAGATTCAGAGTGAACGATTTTACTTCATAATGCATCTCTGCAGGAGGCACAGAACACCAGGCTGACCGTGATACCACACGTGGTAGCTTGATGAAAGATGGTGACAGTCAGGCTTGTACTTTATAAAGCTAAATCTCCCCTTTGAAATAACAAAAAAAAAATATTAAAAATATGCTGAGCTACTACTTTGGCATCACGCAAATATCTTTTACCCATCAATCTTTCACCTGACCGCAGTACCGTTAATGACTGCGTGAAACCATTATTTCACACTGGGATGCAAAATTGGTGATTTCTATCATTCATTTCACAAAAAATAAAAATCTCCTTAAAGGAAAAGAGAGAGGCAGCAGCATTAGTCACAACAGTCAAGACATGGAAACAACCTAAGTGTCCATCAACAGATGTATAAATCAAGAAAAAGTGCTATTTACACGTACACAGTGGAATACTATTCAGCCACACAAGAGAAGGAAATCCTGCCATTTATGACAACATGGATGGGATTTAAGGGCATTATACTAAGAGAAATAAGTCAAAGACAGACAAATACTATAAGACAGTCTCACTTATATGTGGAATCTAAAAACCACCACCCCCTCCTCATAGAAAAAAATCAGATTTGTGGTTACGGGGGATGGGAGTGGGTAGAGTGGGAACCGAATAAAGGTGGTCAAAACATTTAAAACTTCCAGGTGTAAGAGAAGTACGTACAGGGGACATAATGCGCTAAGATGGTTATGAAGCAACATGTTCCAGTCAAGGAACAATCTGGGCAAACAACTGAAACCAACCAAAACACTGCTGTATGCTATATTCAAAAGAGTAAAAGATCTCATCACAAGGTAGAAAACTTACTTATTTATGTATGTATGTGTGTATGTATGTATCTGTAGAAGATGAGGGATGTTAACTAAACAGACTTGTCGCTTTACAATGTATGGATATCCATCCATTACATTAAACACTTCAAACTTACACGGTGCTGTGTATTAATCACAGCTCAATAAAACTGCAAGAAAAATAAAGTAAAATAAAATTATTTATATTCATCTATGATTACTTAACATGCTTATTGTAGGCAAGGGCCCAGAACAAATAATTCATAGATTACCCCAAGCCCATAAATGTGAAAAAAGCTTCATGAAAAACACAACTGAAAACAGAGATATCACTGTCTATGCACTTAAAATTAAGTAATTTTCATCATGGTGGTGGTATTTTTGTTTGTTTTTTAATGGATAATTTATCCAAGTTGACAAAATTACAGTGACTGCTCATACACTGTTGGAAAAACAAAAGTTTATCTCTAGGCTACAGGTTTGCAGATGATTTCATTTTCTTCTATACATGTTTTTATATTCCCCAAATTCTCTCTAATGAACACTCAGGGAAACAACATTTTCGTTTCAGCTGTTAGGACAAAAAAGACGACAATAAGACTGGCACACTGTGGATTCTCACCCGTATCCTCTTTGTGGAAGACATTCTAATATGTCATAACAAAGGGACAGCTGGTCATTTCGTTCACAGTTGTAGATACACTCTAGAGCGACTGCCATCAGTTGGTCCTGATCCGGAATAATTTTTTGCTGCAGCTACAGAGAAAATAAAGCATGCTGTACTGAGAGTCAGATTTATAGTCCGTTTTTCCCTAGCCCAGTACAACTGTCAATAGAATATTAAATAGTGCAATTAATCACCTGCAAAAACAAATCTTGATTTTTCTTTAGCTTACAGACTTTTGGGGTCTTTAATAATTCTGAATGAAATCACATTTTAATTACAGAATCAGCTAGAAAACATAATTTGTACCCATAAGCTTTGCATCTGCTGAAAACAGATTCTTCAATTTATGACCCATTCAAGATAAAGTGGATAGAAGAAACACAGTGAATTAAAAAGGCACTTCATTAAAAACATTTCTAACCCTAAAGCCAAATTTTATGTGTTTCAATTACAAAAATGTATAAAATTCCTTAACTAATATTCAGAGATGTTTGAACCTACTATTTTTCAGTATGCATTATATATTAGTCATGTAACTAAACAGCACTGACAGTCTATTCAAAAGAAGTCACACTGTAATGCAGTAATATTCAAATCACAGAGCACACTCTGGTGCAGAAAGAATGGCTACTTTGGGTCACTGTCTTCTATAGGATACACCTTTCCATCGCAAATCAGACTCCCATTCTGGAGTATTTTCTAGGATATAAAAATACTGGATTTGTGCCTTGTTTCTCTCATCTATACAAATGGATATTAACAACTCTCCATAATGTCACAGTTGTGAGGACTAAATAAATTAATACGTGAAGAACACTTACATGATTACCACCAAAGAAATGAAAATAGAAAGCTGAAACTATATTCTTAGAGCCCTATTCAATGACAAAATAAGTTTAGAGCCCTCAATGACAAAATAATTTCCATAATAAAGACCTAGTGGGGTTCAGCATTTTAGCAGAAATTCACAAAACAGACAAGAAAGTGATGGAGAGAAGCTACCAAAGGCATCTATCGTCTCGCTGGAAAAATCACATGCATGGACAGAAGAAGAAACATTCAAGGTTATGAGGAAAGTACAGTCTTCTGAGGTAGTATGGTTACAGGAGTTCTACAGATTTCTTCAAGGTGTTAAGAGAAAAACATCCCATTAACTTGACATCGACACGTGACAGTTATCCAAGGTTGCAAAGTGACAGACTGGTTAAAGAGACAAACAGGGCACAGTAAAAGTCATTATTATTTAATTAAAATCGCTAACTTTTCCTGATTTCTTACTGTGTGCCAGGTACTATTTCTATGTGCTTCACACGCATGAATTCTCAATTCCTCAAACCACCCTGTAAGGTTAATACTAGTTCTATTTCGATTCTACATAAAGGGGAAACTGAGGCCCCAAGAGGCCCTATAACTTGCTCGCGGCACAAAGCTGGCTGTGGTCAGGCCAGGAGTCAGATGCAGGCAACTGGCTGCAAAACCAGGGCTAAGGATACCTGCTCTCACAGCCCCACAGCCTGCAGGAAAAGCCCCTTAGCCCTACAGGAACAGCCCCTCAGCCCTGCAGGAACAGGCCCGCGGGAAAATTTCACAGTAAGAATGGGAGAGACTGACAAAAACTACAGTATTCAACAATGCAACTCCTACAGGAAAATGAAAAAAAAACAAACCAGTTTGAATGAAAAGGAATAAATGGAAAACCAACTGCAGCAGAAGCCAAACTCTTTGATGTTTCCCTGGATTCTCCTGCTTCCTTTCCTGCCCTCCCTGCGACACTAAAGAATCACTTGGAAGTTAAAGGTTCTAAAGTCCATACTTGATCATATATGTTCAAAATCTCCTTTTGAAAACCCTTTTGCAGTCCTACAATGTGAAAGGTAAAAAATGAACTTTCTGCCTTCCACTCAAGTCCTTCGTGCCTGGTGCCAGCTCACTGTTCTGGTCCTACAAACCTCTATGCAAATTTTAGTTCACTCAAATTCAATTACTTGCCTTCATCTAAACATGCTATTAGTCTGATTATGTCTCCCTGTCGTAGTGTACTTCTCAAAAACTCAGTCATGCCCTATCTACGACCTCCCTAATAATCCAGTTTTATCTCTGCCTGGCTTGAACTTCAATTGGACTTGGCCAGATTTTTACAGCCTCTTACACATGCTCAATAAATGTTAATCCAAAGACTCTATCTTCATTCTACTCTGATACATAAATTACTTTTTCCTCTTTATATTCCTATGGCATCTTTTTGTTTGCTTCCCGTGCCATTCAGTATATCTTTCCTAATGCAATCTATTAGCACATAAATTGTAATGATCACCATTTTAAGGCACTTACCATTTGTGCTCTGTTCATCTACCTACAAGATGTCTAACTTCATAAAGTGTAAAACACACTTCCTCTTATCTCCATCATGCCTGCCCTAATATCTCAGTAGTGACTATTAAACCATCATTTGCCCCACCTCAAGCTAACAGAAAAGAGCCCCTTTAAAACTTTCTAGGAAGTCAGTGAGTCTTCCCCACCATGAGTAGCAGATTATTCTCCATGCTACACAGCAAGGTAAAGTGTAAGAAGATTAGAATTTTATTTTAAAAAACAGTCTTGGGTGGCTCAGTTGGTTAAGCGTCCGATTTCACCTCAGGTCATGATCTCATGGTTCATGGGTTTGAGCCATGCATTTGAACCTGCTTCAGATTCTGTATCTCCCTCTCTCTCTGCTCCTCCCTCGTTTGTGCGATCTCTCTCTCTCTCTCTCTCTCTCTCTCTCTCAAAAATAAACAAATATTAAATGAATGAATGAATAAATGGATGACTGAATAAATGAATTACAAATAAATAAATAAATAAATAAATAAATAATAAATATCTTAAAATTATGCACTACAGGCAAGTAGATGAAGAGCAGACGATAAGACAGGATATCTGGAAAACCCCAGAGAATGAAGCAAGACAAGAAACTAGTAAAGGGGCAGAATACAAAATTAACATACAAAATGAATAGCTTTCATATATAAAACCAACAAACAGAGGAAGTGAAGGTAGGGAAAACTTAATTTATAATAGAAAAAGAGAAAACTAAAGGCTTAGGAATAAATTTAACAAAAAATGTGCACAAGCTACGTGAAGAACATTTTTAATACACCTGAAAGACAGTTAAAAAAAGACAGAATAGAATGATACCCTCTTTTTTTTTTAATATGAAATTTATTGTCAAATTGGTTTCCATACAACACCCAGTGCTCATCCCAACAGGTGCCCTCCTCAATTCCCATCACCCACTTTCCCCTCCCTCTCACCCTCCATCAACCCTCAGATTGTTCTCATTTTTTAAGAGTCTCTTATGGTTTGCCTCCTTCCCTCTCTGTAACTTTTTTTCCCCCTTCCACTCCCCCATGGTCTTCTGTTAAGTTTCTCAGGATCCACATAGGAGTGAAAACATATGGTATCTGTCTTTCTCTGTAGGACTTATTTCACTTAGCATAACATTCTCCAGTTCCATCAAAAGGCCGTATTTTATTCTTTCTCATTGCCACGTAGCATTCCATTGTGTATATAACCACAACTTCTTTATCCATTCATCAGTTGATGGACATTTAGGCTCTTTTCATAATTTGGCTACTGTTGAAAGTGCTGCTATAAACATTGGGGTACAAGTGCCCCTATGCATCAGCACTCCTGTATCCCTTGGGTAAATTCCTAGCAGTGCTATTACTGGGTCATAGGATAGGTCTATTTTTAATTTTTTGAGAAACCTCCACACTATTTCCCAAAGGCACCCATTTGCATCCCCACCAACAGTGCAAGAGGGATACCCCCTCTTTTTGAATAGGATGACTGGTGTTATAGAGATACTGGTCTCTTGCTCTCTCTGCCCCTCCCCAGCTCATGCTCGTGCATGTGCATGAAATTAATTAAACCTTAAAACTTCAATAAATAAATAAATATTAGTCTTGCTAGGCTAATTTACAAATTTAATATAATCACAGTAAATATACCCATAAGCTATTTTATGGAATCAAACAAGTTGTACTACAGTTCAGATGAAGAAACAAACTTTTATAATGGCTTTAAAAAAAAACAAAACAGGGGCGCCTGGGTGGCGCAGTCGGTTAAGCGTCCGACTTCAGCCAGGTCACGATCTCGTGGTCCATGAGTTCGAGCCCCGCGTCAGGCTCTGGGCTGATGGCTCGGAGCCTGGAGCCTGTTTCCGATTCTGTGTCTCCCTCTCTCTCTGCCCCTCCCCCGTTCATGCTCTGTCTCTCTCTGTCCCAAAAATAAATAAAAAACGTTGAAAAAAAAATTAAAAAAAAATAAATAAATAAAAAACAAACAAACAAACAAAAAACCCTAGGGAGAAAAACTATAAAGGAACACCACCCTTACCAGACTTTAAAAGCACACTATAAAATCTCTGTAATTAAACAGTTGGTACCAGTGTACAGACAAACCAGTTACAATATAAAAACTCTAGGGGAGCCTGAGTGGCTCAGTCGGTTGAGCATCCGACTCTGGCTCAGGTCATGATCTCACAGTTTATGAGTTCAAGCCCCGCGTCAGGCTCTGTGCTGACAGCTCGGAGCCTGGAGCCTGCTTCAGATTCTGTGTCTCCCTCTCTCTCTGCCCCTCCCCTGCTAACACTCCGTCTCTCTTTCTCAAAAATAAATAAACTTGCAAAAAAAATTTTTTAAGTCGAGAATTAGAACTAAATGGAAATCTGATATAAGACAAAGGTGGCATCTCAAATCACTCTAGAAAAGACCAAATTTGTAATAAATAGTGCTGGGACAACTAGGTAGCCATCTGAGGAACAAAATTAGACCTCATGTCACCACACAAAAAAATGAACTCCAAGTAGATTATGGATCCACACAGAAAAATAAAATCATACAAGTACTGAAAGAAAATGAGTGGATTCTTCTTTGACCTTGGAGGGAAAGGCTTGCTCACCATGACTCATAATACAGAGGCAATAAAAAATTGCTCAATTTGTCTACACATAGAGATAAAAATTCTGGCTGACATAATCCACCAGAGACAGAGTCAAAAGATAATCTACCAACTGAAAGAAATATACACAATCCATACCATTAAAAAGGGGGGGTAATTACGCCAATGTACCTGAATTTCTACAAAAGCAAAGCACAAAGGAACAAAAATCCAAATGAAAAACGGGGAGAAGACAGGAATGGACAATTCACCAAAAAAGAGATATTCCCCTCAAATACATGAGGACATTTCAAATTCACTCATAATTAAATGCAAATTAAAACACCCCTGAAATACCACTTTCCACTTCCCACACTAGTAAACATGTTAAACTATGGCAATGAATTCTGTCCACAAAACCGTAGAGCAACAAGCAAGGTCTTATACCGCCTGGACCAACCATCCCCCGCCCCCACCGCCCCGAAGGAAACTCTGGCAATGCCGACACAACCCTTGCCTGTAGGCTCAGGATGCCCATCGTAGGAACACACCTTGAAGGCATACCAAAGACACAAAACCGGGGCGCCCGGGTGGCTCCGTCAGTTAAGCGTCCGACTTCGGCTCAGGTCGTGATCTCACGGTTCATGGGTTCCAGCCCCTCATCGGGCTCTGTACTAACACCTCAGAGCCTGGAGCCTGCTTCGGATTCTGTGTCTCCCTTTCTCTCTGGCCCTCCCCTACTCATGCTCTGTCTCTCTCTCTCAAAAATAAATAAACGTGGAGCGCCTAGGTGACTCAAGTCGGTTAAGCGTCTGACTTCAGCTCAGGTCATGATCTTGTGGTTCATGAGTTCAAGCCCCATGTCGGGCTCTGTACTGACAGCTCAGAGCCTGGAGCCTGCTTTGGATTCTGTGTCTCCCTCTCTCCCACTCACGCTCACACTGTCTCTCTCTCTCTCTCTCTCTCTCTCTCTCAAAAATAAACATTAAAGAAAAATTTTTTTAATAAATAAATAAAATAAACATCAAAGACACAAAACCACATGGGAACAAGTTATTCACTACAGCATCGTTTGTAATTACAAAATACTAGAAATAACCAAAAGCTGGGGAGACTGAATAAATGAATTTTTAATTTTATTATTTTAATTTATATAGCCTCACACGGCTAGAGGTTACCATACTTAACTGCATGGTAGAGTATAAATTTTTCAGTTCCCTTAGGAGTATGGGCCAAAAGTAGGCAAGCAGGAAATTGAAGACAAGAGTTTAAAGTGTTAAGGAGACTTTCCCATTTATGCCACTGCTGGGATACAGGGCCTACGTCAGCACCCAAAGCTTCCAAACTCAGGCCTCTGGAGGACTGCACCATAGAAATACAGGATAGCTGGAAAGAGGAAAGTCCTTCTGAACCTTGAAACAGTTTGATTCCCCGTCAGATGAAAGTGACCTTCATCACTAAGAGAACGACAGGAGGAACAGAAAAACAGGAGTGGGAATTATTTGCAGCATATAGCAAGTGGATTTCCACCAGAATCACTGGATAAATCGTCAAGTGCACATTCCAGATCCCTACCCCCCAAATTCTCATTATATCTGGGTTGGGCCTAGAAAACTGCTATTTTTTTTTAATGTTCATTTATTTTTGAGAGAGAGAGACAGAGACAGAGACAGAGACCAAGTTGGGTAGGGGCAGAGAGAGAGGAAGACACAGGATCTGAAGCAGGCTCCAGGCCCTGAGCTGTCAGCACAGAGCCTGGCGTGGGGCTCGAATCCACAAACTGTGAGATCATGACCTGAGCCGAAGTTGGTTGCTTAATCGATTGAGCCACCCAGGCGCCCCCCACCCCTTTTTGTTTTAAAGTCTTGGGCACCTGGGTGGCTCAGTCAGTTAAACGTCCAACTCTTGATCTGCTCAGAGTTTGTGAGTTCGAGCCCCAGCGTTAGGATCTGCGATGACAGTGCAGAACCTGCTTGGGATTCTCTCTTCCCTCTCCCTCTGCCCCTCCCCTGCTCACACTGGCTCGCTCACTCGCTCTCTCTCTCTCTCTCAAAATAAATAACAATCAAAAAAATTTAAGTTCATAGTTCCCATACACAGATGCATTTTTAAAATGCTAGTACAGCAGACAGAGAACATGAGAAGGCAGAATATTTTATTCCCAAATCCTCTTCATCCAGACTTGCCCAAGTTCCTTCACAAGTTCTGCTTTCCAAAGGGCCATTCAAGCAAAGAACAGCAGCTTAAAATCACAGAGGAGTGCTTAAAATCAGGATGTTATACAAAAGAAGAAGAGTTTGTAGCATACACTGCAGTTAAAAGGGCAAGTATGTATCTGTATTATTGTCCCCAAATATGCACTCCCTTCCCCCAAGACAATCTGTATTATTGTCCCCATTATGCACTCCCTTCTTCCCTGCCTTATTAACATCAGGCTTGGCCACAGACTTCCTCTAGCCTGTGAAATGTGACCGGATGTCACGTGACATACTTTGAGCTAAGTTTTTTTTTTTTTTTTTAATTTTTTTTTTTTCAACGTTTTTTATTTTTTTGGGGACAGAGAGAGACAGAGCATGAACGGGGGAGGGGCAGAGAGAGAGGGAGACACAGAATCGGAAACAGGCTCCAGGCTCCGAGCCATCGGCCCAGAGCCCGACGCGGGGCTCGAACTCACGGACCGCGAGATCGTGACCTGGCTGAAGTCGGACGCTTAACCGACTGCGCCACCCAGGCGCCCCTGAGCTAAGTTTTAAGAGTCACTGTGCGGTTCTACTTTGTTCTTTTTCCCTGTGCCACAGCTCAGCAAAGGGGGCCTGCTCTTTTAGCCACGTCCTAGAGCGAACAAGACATGGAACACAAGAGAAGCCCAGCCACAGCCTGTGTGACACTTGCAAGCGATGAATATCTGTTCTAACCTACTCATTTGTTAATGCAGCGTAACTTAGTCCAAGCGGTCTGATACAGAAATCACTGCTCCCGTGATATTACTGTAAATACTCTGCGCCTAACACATGGCAGACCTTTTTGTAAAGGGCCAAGTAAAATAAAATAAAAACAATGCTCCAAGCACAATCCTCATAAGCAAACAAATGGAATCAAGTGATCTAAAGCATCATAATGAAACCCAGTTTCAGTCCCTCGCTCATCATCTGCCCTCACAAAATTTACTGAGCACCTGCTCTCTACAAGGCACTGACACTCTGGCAACACACAGATGCAGGGGACATAGAGAACACACATAGGAAACACGGGTGGGAGACACAAACATGAGTGTTTTAATAAAAATAAATAAACACCAATTATGAGAGTGTGACATGGGTTATTACAGAGGCAGGGACAAGACCTGTCAGAGCACAGGTAAGTCACAGGTCTCCCAGCAGAGGGAATCTTAGACAGCAGGATCTTGAAGGGCAGGTAGGTGTCTGCAAAGGGAAGGGAAGAGAAGTTGACCATCCCTAACAAAGGAGACAGTCTATTAAGACATAAAGAGGCATGAAAGACCGAACAAGGTGAAGACAGGGTGAGAAGTTCAGTGTGAGTGAACTAGCACATTCCTTCACAGAGGGAAATGAGGCTCAAGAGACAGACTAGAAACAGACCACAAAGAACCCTCTAGAGAGCCTAACGTTTACCCTGTGGACATTGGTAAGCCTCTGGAGGCTTCCCATAGATCATGATCCATGAACATGAGCAAAGTTCTGTTGTGGAAAGATAATATTGTTAGAAATATAGAGGTTGGATCAGAAAGGAAGAGCCCAGCAACTCCATTGTTCTCTGCTTTGATGTTTACATATTTCAACAAAAGCAAATGACCATATGTTTTATTCAAAAGGCACATGCTAAATTGCCAAGTAAAAACAACAAAAAGCTGATGACATACAAAGGATTTACAAGACTCTGTAAGGAAGAAGTATCACAAACAAGATTACTAGAAAGAATTTAAAGTCACTTCCTTCTTCCTCATAAAACATTCATTTTCAATCCATCCTGCTTCTCACATTGTGTTCTGCGGTCTTAAGCAACCCACCCTTGGCTCACAGTAAACCACCCCAAATTCAAAACCAGAATACTAAACGGGAGCTGCTTATGAGAAGATAGAAAATCTTAAAACGACAAAGAATAGATATATTTCTGACAAACGACCCTTTCAGAAACCAAAATATGTGTAAGGTTAGCTAAGCAATGTTTTCCTTTTTTATCTGGATTATACGGCTTAAGACCATACACTTCAGAAGACTTCAGACTGCAATAAAGGTTAGCTCAAGGAAGTGCACTCAATTCGAATTCTGGATTGGAAGAAGGCTTCAATGGCCTCTGGCTTGAACCCCAATCCAACCCTTTGACTCTCACTACAAAGTCAGGGCGTTCGAGTGGCCATGCCACCCCGCTTGAGCCACTGCCAACAGAAAGGGAGCCAGTATCTCTTAAAGCAACAGATTTGATTTATGGCTAAATTAAGAGGTTATTTACTTTGCTAAAGTATACTGTACTTAACAAAATGACTTATTGCCAGTGAATGTGAACAACGACTTGAATTCTACAGCAGTACAGAGCTTTAAACACAGCTGACCCTTGAACTGTGTGTCCACTTATATGCCAATTGTTTATAAATACGGGACAGGACTGTAAATGTATTTTCTCATCCTTATGATTTTCTTAATGACGTTTTCTTTTCTCCAGCTTACTTTATTATGAAGATACAGTACAGAATACATACAACATTCGAAACATGTTAACCGGCTATTTGTGTTATTGGTAAGGTCAACAGTAGGCTACGGATAGTTGGAAGTTTTGGGAGAGTCAAAATTATAAATGGATTTTCACCTGCGTGGGGGGGGGGGGGGGGGGGGGGTTGGTGCTCCTAAATGCTGTGTTGTTTGAGAGCCAATATATAGTAGTGTTAAGCAAATACAAGAGATAATTAAGAAAAATCAGAGTTCCTTATGACATCCTAAAGATTTTCATAAGTATTTTGAAGGTCCTAAAGGGTGAGAATCTTTTCTTCTTCTCCTGGCGTTAGGGTAAAGCATACTGGTTAAGAAAACAGCTGTGAAATTAGAATACCTATGTGTGAACCCAGGATCCACTCCTAACCTTGTGACCCTGGACAACTGCCTAACCACACTAGATCACAATTTTCTTTCCCTCCAATATTAATACAAAATATCTACATCATAGGATTGCTATAAGGATTAAATGGGTTAACACTTGTAGAGTGCCTATCTATAGTAAGAATTCAGTATCTATCAACTGTTAGTTTTTTTGGTATTGATATATATCTATATATATAATCAATATAATAGAAAGTCAACAAACTTATGAGTAAATAAATCAAAGTACATATAAACTTCCCAAAAATTAGTGGACTGAATTGTTGAAACATTTTTAAAGAATAATATGACAACCGTTTTCTTGTCTGTTTCAAGTGAAGTTACTTGCAAAGCCTATTATAACAAACTGACAAATGAGACATAATTATGCAGAGGAAGAAGTGCAGAGATTTTTTTTAGAAGTTAGAGTTTCTACTTACATCTGGTTTGGAGTGCTGAAATATCTTCAGGGGAAATTTTAAGTCCCCTTTAGCTAAAGTTACTAAATATTCTTTTAATAGCTCATTAGCCACACCAGGAGACTGTTTCTCACAACGATGAAGGAAGGGAACCATCCACTGGTAGGCACTTGTCACATACTTGTCCTCAGAACACTGAAAATACAATCAACCAAAACAAACACACATTAAATACCTATTATACCAGACAACAAGTTCAAGAGACTGATGTTAAAGAGTTGAAGGCCAACACTTCCTAAAACAGACACTCTGGTTCACCTCTCCCAGGCAGCCTGAGAGGTAGCAGAATGGCCTTCTGCCTGGGGCTTGTACAGTAGACAGCACTTGGGGCCCTCTCTTCAGGACCAGGGCCACTCTGGGTCCCTCACAGCCTATGCCCAGCTCTGGAAGACAAAAATGTTACTACTACTGCTCCAACATGAGGTCTCCCAGAGTAAAGAGAGGTTCTACCTACAAAAGTGTGTGTGTGCGTGTAAAAGATGTCTCGAGAGACGGAGAGAGAACAAGCGAGCCCAGAGATGGGAAGAATAAAACGGAAAAAAGCAAAGAGACAGAGGAGCATAAAAAAGCTCTAGAAGGGAGGCGGCTGGGGCCCAGTTGGTTGAGCATCTGACTCTCGGTTTCAGCTCAGGTCAAGACCTTACAGTTCATGGGTTCGAGCCCCATGTCAGGCTCTGCGCTGACAGTGAGGAGCCTGCTTGGGATTCTCTCTCTCCCTCTCTCTCTCTGCCCCTCCCCACACTCTCTTTAGCTCTCTCTCAAAATAAATAAACTTAAAACAAAACAAAACAAAAACCTCTAGAAGACAACTACTTCAGAATAGTCTCTGAATCCCAGAGTCTCTCCCTTCCTTTTCCTTTTCCTGTTTTGTTTTTCCCCTTTACATCCACCTTCACAAAACTCCAAATGACACCCATAATTTTACTCATTCTCCCTGACATTATACAATTCCTTCTTTTAATTACCCCAGGAGATACACCTAAATCCCCTAAGAGGAGTCTTACATATAACACAAATCAATTCTCACTGGCTGGATAATCAGTGGGGGGAAAAAAACTAGTAAGCAAAATGGAAGGCAGGGCCAGAGGGAGAGAGAAAAGGCTGACTGATAAGAGGGAGAAAGAGGACAAGAGAGAAAAAGGAAGGAAGACGAAAAAGAAAGTACATGAGAAAAAAAGAGAAGAGTCAGGGAGAAAGGAGAGCGCGTGGGGCAGCGCAGGGACAAGGATTCCATGTCTTACCGGGCCACTTGGAACCAGTCTGGCCTGTGACAGCTGGCCCCCCACAACCCCACCGTTCTGGTCTCAAAGGTGCCTCTCTAATCAGTGGGTTCATGAGAAACCAGGTTCTAACGTTGGGGGGTGTTTCCTCCCCAGGGTGACCCAAGAAGAATCTAAAAGTGGCTGGGCAAACCCTCCTGAACTTACAAACCACTAAGCCAAGATGTTTTCTTCACACAAGCACCCAGCCCTCTGAATCCAATACTTTTGTGTAAGCAAAATAGAGAAGTAATTGGGAAATTTAACATAGTGAAGGCCTAGAAACATGACTCCTAGCATGACCAGCTAGTTTAGAAATCTGCTAGCTAAAAGAAAAAAAGAAGTTATATACAGATGATTATGAATAAAGGGCAAGCAAGGTACAAGAACAGCCAAAATAGTTTGGGATGCCTTCAGTAATTTATTCAAAAACTGGATTTTTTTTTTTTTTTTTTTTTTTTTTTAAGTCAAGAAACCTTCTTTTATTTACTAAATTCTCAGGTTTGGAGGCCATTTTATCTTTGGCTTTGAGACCCACGTTAATCCAAGTACACAGAAAGTTAAAATAAAACGTACACTACTCATCAGCAATCTTAGTTTTTCAATGTCTTTCATCTGCTGGAGTTCTTTCAAGGTTAGGGTTAAATCGCACCCGGCTTCATAAACCAAGGCTTCCAGGGTAACCAAATTATCACAGAGAACCAGCAAACCGGGAATGTTCCGCTCCATTCCGAGTCGAATGAGTGACAATGCACAGTCGACCTGAAACAGAAAAGCGAGAGGAAGACTGAGTGTTTCACCTCCCACATCTTCTACAGTCAAAGCCTCCTGTACAGAATCGGACTCTTGTGATCATCTTCTATAAGACTGCATTATCAGTAACATACATTTATTTAATACAAAAACATTAGAGTTCTTTAGCAAATATATCAGCAAACTGTTTCAAAAGAATCAGTAAGAAATACTGAAGATAATGAAAGACAAACATCTTAAATTCATAGAACATGACAGTTTAAGAGCAATTTCATATATATTTGTCTATTCTTACGACATTAACACGGGGGGCGAGGGGGAGCTATTTAGTGATAATGCCAAATTAATCCTACTTTCACTATATCATTCTGCTCCAAAAAACAAAATGTTTGCTTTCATATTCCTGTTCACTACCTACCCTTCCACAGTGCCTCCTATATAAAAAGCATTCAATAAATACTTGCTGAATGATGAACTCCGGTAGACACTTTCTCTGTCTCCATTCAAATATTTGCCCTTCACTGAGACCAAGACGAAGAATGATTTTCCTAGACACACTCAGGACACAGCAATTTGACTCCCTGTCACTTGATTGGGTTTATGGGTTTTGCCATAATTCGGGCTGATGGCAAAATCGTCTAACGTGGCCTTAACTCACCGCTTCTCGTACTACTCACTTACACCCTTATCCTAGACTACCAGTTATTTACTAAGGACCTTCCGTGAACCAAGCACCATTCTAAGTGTTAGGAATAGAAAACTGATGAGGTCTCTTCCTTCAATGATCTCCACCTCATAGGAAAACTCACCCAGTAAATCAAAGACTGAAGTAGAGCAAGGATGAGTGGGGCCTCCAAGAAGGGGGCACGTGGCCCACCTGCGAGGGTCACAAAGTCCCCCCGAGGGAGGAACACTTAAAATGTGCTGTAAAGAATCCGTGGATACTGGGGTCACCTGGGGGGCTCAGTCGGTTAAGCGTCCGACTCTTGATTTCAGCTCAGGTCATGATCTCGTGGTTCGTGAGTTTGAGCCCCACATCGGGCACTGAGTGAGGAGCCTGCTTGGGATTCTCTCTCTCCCTCTCTCTCTGTCCCTCTCTTGCTCTCTCTCTCTCTCACTCAAAATAAATAAACTTAACAAAAAGAAAAAAAGAGTCTGTGGCTATCGGCAGGTCACAAGGAAGGAGGGCAGGAGAACAGCATGGAAGGCAGAGAAGCGTCCCGTGTTGTGAAAGTACAGTTCATTCTGCAGGATCCCAAAGACTGGATGAAGCGAAGCAATGAGCAAAATGGCTGGGGCAGTAGGGAGACACCACAGAACAGATAACACTGTTTACTGAGCTAAGGAAGGGGCAGATTGTCCTGAAATCCAAATACGGCCAAAGGATTTTGAACTGAGGCATGTCAGGAGCAGATGTCCCCGCCTGAGAAAGAGCATTCGTTTAGTAAGTACGTGCTGAATGGTGGGTTGGAAGTGGACTGAATAGGAAGCAGGCAGACCGGTTCAGACAGCTGCACTTACTGGTGTCAGAAGACTCTCTACTAGTGGCAAGAGCAGCACCCTGGGGGACAAAGCCAGAAGACATGGGCCACCCAGAAGAGATGAAAACGAATGGCTAAGACAAGGATGAGGGGAAAGCACGAGGGCATCACAGAAGCCACACAGAGGAGCCTGCGGGAAGGAGGAAGCAGTGGTGTCAAAGGATGAAGCAGTAAAGTAACAGAGGAAGGGGACTTGACATTAAGAAGCAGTTTCAGTGGAACGGCAAGGGTGGCCGGATTCCGGACGAACGAGGAGCAAAGAAACGTGGAGAAAGTGATCACAAAGAGGGGAGGGGACTATGTCCGAGCTGAGCTGCGACAGAAGGAAGGCAGCTGCAGCCAAAGCCAGGGAGAATATGGCTCTAATTTCGTTGTTGTTGTATTTAAAAAAACAGGAGTGATTTCAACTTTAGGACCAAAAAAAAAAAAAAGTTGACAGAGCAGAGAAGGAGAGGTTGAAGACACTGGGGAGAGAGAAAAGATGACAGACAGAACAGCCCTGAGCAGGGGTGGGTGTGGACTCCAGCAGCCTGAACGCAAGAGAAGAGACCTCTTTCTCTGGGAAAAGCCGGAAAGAGGAAGGACAAAGGGAAGCGAGTTCTCAAGTTTCCCAGTGAAACACAGGCAAATCATCTTCTGGGAATGAGTGGGAATGAGGCTGAGGTGGTAGATCCGGGAAAGCAGAGAAGGGGGAGGGACAGCGCATCAAGGCGAGGCAGGAACAGCAGTATTAAAGGACCAGCCTCCAAGCCCTTCTAGTAAGACCCAGGCACTGACTGGATAGATGCGATGAACAAAGAAGAAAGGCACATGGTGCCAATAAACACAAGGGGGGAAGCCGCCTGTAGGTAAGGCATGAGCCAAAACAGGAATGATGTGGAAACACTTCAGCAGATAAATGCGTTTTTTTACCTAATTTCTAGTAATAAAAACACAGGTCATGTCTGAAAAGACAGATTTACCTGTGTATCAATTAAAAAAAAAAACAAAAAAACTATCCCATGTGAATGTTCAGAAAGCATGAAGAAAATCTGATGCATGAAACACAACTCTGTGCAATTGACAGTTTGAAGACATACACAGCACATTAGCCATTTGTAACACACTCACCAATTTTGTGATCCAGATTTGGTTTTCTAATATCGGCTTTGAAGTTGTGGCTCTCCCAGATACTTACTGAAGTACAAAAGCTTTGGAACCAAATTACCTGACACCTTAAATGAAAGTGGGCGCTAATACAACTTCAATCTTGCCGTGCACCCCAAGCCCTCACCGGATACATTTCACATGATACACATTCTCTAATCCAACACACAAGCTCTGCTAAAGGCATTTGTAGGCACTAAGGAAAAAGAAGTCCCACATCAATTAAGTCTCTAAAAATGAAAAAGATGAAACTATGTTGGATACACTTTGTAGCATAAGCCACATGAAACATTAGTAAATAAAATGGAGCAAAAGAGCAAGACTTCTGATAGAAGGGGTTTTAAATAAAGGAAAGGGATGAAGGAATACGAAGCAGATAAATAAAGCACCCCCAAAATCACTTTGCTTCCTTTATAATTATTCCCAATTCCTCAAATGATGAATTTAAGATGTCTAGGAATTATTGCTAGACTGTCAAAAAATTTATATTTCAGGGGTGCCTGGGTGGCTCAGTCAGTTGAGCATCCGGCTTCAGCTCAGGTCATGATCTCCTGGTTTGTGGGTTCAAGCCTCACGTCAGAGTTTACACCGATGGCATGGAGGCTGCTTGGAATTCTCTCTGTCCCTCGCCCTCTCGCTCTCTCAAAAATAAATAAACATTAAAAAAAATTTTAATTTCAAAGAGCTCTGCAGTCTCCTTTCTGTTTATTTTTTTACAGACTTTACCTTTTAGAGCAGTGTTAGGCTGACAGCAAAACCGAGCAGAAAGTACAGCAACTTCGCACACAGCCTCTACCCCCACTTACCCACAGCCTCCCACACCATCTACATCCCCCACCGGAACGGCTCACTTGTTACAATCGATAAACCTGACGCATCACTGTCACCCGAGGTCCAAAGAGCACAATGGGAGCACCTCCAGAGGTTCTTTCTCTTCCAGCACCTTACGATTCTAGACACTTTCAAACATACTATGGTCCTTAGCCATCTTCAAAAACCTGCAAAGTCCATCATAAATATTCTTGGCCCGCCCGCTCCCCCCCCCCCAACAAAAAAAAAAGTATGGTCTATAATAGTGCCATCAGCTCCAATAAATAATTCACCTTCAATTCCATGACTGCTAAAAATAGGAATGAGATGGAAGCAGAAATTCAAGAAGACTATCAAATGGAGACACGGAGCTGTGCCAATCACTAAGTAGAAATTTAAACAAAGGGATGGAAGTTCCTTCCCACAGTGCTGCTGCTCATCAGACCTTTTAGAATCGGCCTTCCCGTGAAGTGGAAAACTGATAGTACGATGGGTGGTCCAAAGCCAAGACCGCAAGTGAAAAGCAGAAGTCATGCATCGGCCGGACCCTAAATGAGTTTTCAAAGTGCCTTCTGCCATTCTTCAGTCTGAATTGCCAACTTCTGTCCTCTAAGCCGAAGACAACTACTGCTGATATTTGCAAGGCCCTCAATTAGCAGAATTGGTAATGTTCTCTCCTGTGTATTTTCTTTGTTTCATTGACCTTGGTATAAGAAGCAACCCCATGAGGGGCACCTTGGTGGCTCCATCGGTTAAGTGTCCGACTTCGGCTCAGGTCATGGTCTCGCGGTTCGTGAGTTCAAGCCCTGTGTCGGTCTCTGTGTCCAGAGCCTGGAGCCTGCTTCAGATTCTGTGTCTCCCTCTCTCTGCCCTTCCCCCACTCACACTCTGTCTCTCTCCCAAAAATAAATAAACACTAAAAAAAAAAAAAAAAAAAAAAAAAAAAAAAAAAAAAAACTAACCCCATGAACAGGCAGAAAACAAACAGGCAGAAAAGGTTAAGTGGCAGGTTCAGAGTTACAAGGCGTGTTAGCAAAGAGTTAAGATGAGTATTCAGATCCCCTAAGCTTCCGTACAATCTGCTCTCTCTCTTCCACAGCCTGTCTGATGCAGTTCTTATGTGGCTCCAAAAAGGCACAGGGGAACGGAGGGAAATTAGGCTTCAACTTAAGGAAAACATTAGAGACAGAGCCTCAAACCCAAATTCCTAAAAAGCAAAATAAAAATCAGCTGCCTTATTGCAACATGACAAGGAGCTAATCAGGCATTTCTGGGTTGATACGGTCTTTTCAACTAGCATGGTATTAAGCCTATTAAAAATCTTTGGAAAATCTGGGACAGTGGGCACCATACTTCGCAGCTTACATTTGATTTCAGAGTAAGGTTGTGAGCAACTTTTCTTACGTGTGTTTGCTCTTTAAGAATCCCCAGAAAGGCCACAGGAGATTCTGAGGCAAAGGATAAAAGAACAAAAGTAGTAAGAGAGATTCATCTCGTCTCTGCAAACCAAATACAGGCTCCCTGGCACCACCGTCAGCTGCCACGAGGTGCCCTGAATCCTGAGGGCCTGACGCGGCTCTGCCGGCATCGCGGAGTCGCGGCTGTCGTCCGCCCCTCACCTGTCGAGCATAATGCTCTATTTCCTCTGCTCTTGTCTGATACCAGGCCACAACCTTCTCTACCGTGAGCGGCGGCGTCCTGTACCTCAGCAACTCAGGCTGTGCGGCATACAAGAATTCACTTTCATCTTGCAGACGCGGCTCGACCACCATTCTGCGAGGCACAAAAGGAACAATTAGTCACTGGAATGCTGGGAAAAGTTAGAATTTTGTGCAAGTCAGAGAGAGAGAGAGACAGGAACAGGGATGGGAAGGGAGCGGTCACAGAGACAGGGGGTATGGTGTATGTGTGTGTGTACAAAGGGGAGGGTGTCTGCGTGTATCTTTTCCCGTATCTATGTGCACACTTACACGATAAATGGGACATGTGGGGGATGCCTAATCTATTTCCCTATTAGGCTTCCCAATGTAAAAAATCAGAATGGACGATACACCAAAACAGCTATGCCACAAATCAATGCAGTGAGTATTAACAAAATCAAAATCAGCCTGGGAGGCACATTTTACGAAACGCTTATGGCTGGGTGCCGGCCGCAAGCGTACCAAATCAAAATTACCTGTGATGGCCGGCCAGGCCTCGTTCAGGTGAAACACCTCCAGGCGATTCTGACTCAAATATAAATTCAGAAACCTGGTTTTCTCTGTTCATAAAAACCAAAGGAAATACGCCTTATTTACATTGATAATATACTGTCAGCAGGCATCAGCAATGTAGTACGCTACTGCCATTTGCAAAGAGAGGAACGACTTCAGGCCGGTTGCCGTAGATTAAAAAGAAGAAGAAGGAGGAGGAGGAGGAGGAGGAGGAGGAGGAGGAGGAGGAGGAAAAGAAGAACACCAAGAGGAATGTGTGCATGGATGACACCCGAGGGATCACAAATTATGAGGAGTTTTTGGGAGGATGATCCCGGCCAAGTGGACCATCAAGGCAAGGGGCTTTGGGGTCAGAACTGAAGCGCATGCCATTGCTGAAAGGCATGAAATTGCACAAATTATAGAGCTAACACTTCTCTTAGATTCATTTTATTCAGATAAAATGGGTAAATACTATGCCAGAGTGTTCAAAATAATGTAAAGTAGACATAAAACATCGTATGACGGAGCACGTGCTTAATTTTTTACTTACAGGTATTATTGTTGTTGGAATTGTTAGTAGCTGTAATGTAGGAGCAGACACAAAGCCCATAAAATATCTGGGCATTTTGGCCACATGCCTCAGACAGCGTACTGTGCTTATAGCCAGCAGCCCTCTGCCCAGCTGGTCTCACAACCGGCATTCACTTTCTGGCCAGTGGTTTTTCCCATCACTACCACGAGAAAAGTCACCTACATACCCCGAAATCATTAAAGCCACACATGTCAGCAGGGAAAAATACCCATGAGCAACTCTGAGGTCCCCTGGTATTTTCTTCAGTCCTTAGTATTTCCCTCTCAGCACCGTTTGATGGAATCTCACCACGTTCTTCCAGAAACAGGCTTCCCTTCCCTCACTCCAGTATGTGGTGCCGCCTGCCATCCCTCGTCTTCCTGGCGGCTCCTTCTGAGTCACCTCTGCTTGGATAGCCCCTCCAGCTGACCCCTGCATCCTGGCTCCTCCAAATTCCCAGTCCAGCTCTCTCCTCTCTCCTCACTCTGGACTCTCCCTTGGTCTCACCTCTGACTCTACAATATCAACTATCACACACATTATTACAACAATGACCATGTTTTACCCCGAACCACCCTCCGCTCAGAAGCTCTGAAATTCTCCTGCTTTTTGCTCCTCAATGGTTCACAGGCACTTTAAATGCAACAAGATCCAAACTGAACTCACGATGTCCTCAGGTAACAGAGTTACCTCTTTAAAAACAGAAACGTGGCTACATCATCCATGCCTACTTTTAAAGCCTGTGATCCGCCACAAAATACTCTAGCCTCCTCTTGGTGCCAATCTCACTCTTGCCCTGGGTGCTTCAGCAATCCACGTCCTTGTTTTGCCCTTAAAGAGGGCACCGCCTGGAGCCTCCTTCCAACACGCTCTCCCCTCTGCTTAGAACACGCTCCCTCTCTTTTGCCAAACTCGCCCTCACTGTTCAAATCTCAGATTTCACAAGATTTTGTCCGGGACAACCTTCCTTGTCCTCCACCAAGTTGAGATCTCCCTGCTACAGGCCCCCGGCGCCCCAGCCCTTGTCTTTCCTAGCCCTCATCCCATTAGTCATCTACAACAGGACCATCTTCCCCGCCAGGTTATAAGCCTCACGAGTTACAGGGACCGCATCTGCTTTTCTTTGGTATTCTCGCATCTAACAGAGGACAGACGCCAATTAAATGGATAAGCAACACGGTATGTCCTGGAATACTGAACATCTGTACCATCTTCAAAAGCATCTTTTCCTCTGTGAAACTTTTGACTTTTCATTTCTAGTTTTAGGAGGTCTGGCACAGCAAGCCTGGCTTACGTTTCGGCTCGCTGTGGTCAGTCTGAGAGGAAATGCCCTCATGCCTTTCATCTACCTAGAATCAAGCAAAGGCGCAGGCCGCGGGGACCTGGAAGCGTGGGATGAAGGGTGCGATGCTCTGCCAGTGCTATTCTCTCAAAAGCCCATCCGGAAATGAAAAGCCCATCTTCTTGGTGCTTTTTTTTTTAACCACAGCTTTGTAGAAAAATTTTAATCTACTTGCAAATATATACAACTCTGATTTTTAAAAATGAAAATCAGAAACAGCTTTTAAAAAGCAAACAGCAAAAACACAGCAGAATATTCAACTGCTATTACACTAAAACTTTTGGGGGGTAATAAAAGGTACCTAAGAGTTACCTACTCCATTATCTCAGATATCCAAAATACAACAAAACAAAGAGAAACGGCCAACATTAGCACGAACATTAGAGAGCTTTCGAATGTCATCTGCAATGATTGACACTACGGGTTTTTATCATTTATCAGACAGACCGTACATATACATAGCTTCAAAAATCCAAAAGCATGAAAAGAGTCCTATCAAAAAGCCAGCGATTCCATACACAGTTGACATCTTTGTCCCCCTCCATGTCTTTCAGGCACGTTCCTGGATTTTCCTCTACACATCCAAACAAACAGTATGTGTGTGGGACTGTTCCCTGACTTCTCTACTCTACCTGCTGTTCAGCGGCCTTAAACCACAACCTTCCACTCCCCTTACACTCTTCCTCCCACTGTGGCTATATCACAATTTGGATTAAACCACTAATTATCTACATTCTGATTATGTGAATGTTACCTCCTCCTGAGCCACGTGGTACATTATCATAACTATTGTTCTTTTTGAACAACTTTTCATTTTCTGGAGTTAATAAACACCAGTTGTCCTACGTGTCTCATTCACTATCATATGCATTCATTGCTATTTTTTCCAAATTCTCCAAAAGATGTATTAATAGCAAAATTTAAAAGCTTTCCCCAAATAGTCAAATACATCAGATAATACACCAGTTCCATTTTGAAAATTTTTCCAAGACACCTGGCTCTTGAAGCCGTCTACCCCCTTCCCAGTCTGCGCTGGCTGCTCTCTCAACCGACAAGAACACAGCTGTCATCCCAGGCCTTCTCACTGCCATGGCCTATGTTAGAGCCCAGTTCTGAATCTAATGGCTTTCTTTTTTTCAGTTGACTCCTTCATTTTAATAAAACACATTTCCTATGGCTTCCTGGAATGAGATGTACATGGATGGTAAATTTTACAAGACCTTACATGATTAACCTCATACTTGAATGATGATTTTAGCCGCATCAGGATTCCCGATCAAAAAATATGTTCCAGCAAAAGTTTTTCTTCTAGCTCCTAGTGCTGTTCTGGAGATGTCTGAGGTCATTCTAATTCAAACTTCCTTTTATGGAATATGTTTTTCTCTCTGGTAGACTGTGTCCCTGATATTTGGGAAGGTCATGATGGTATGCTTTAGTGTAGTGGGCATTTCAGTGTGAAAACTCATAGCCTTCAATTCTAAATACTAGACTTGAAATGTTTCTTATTTCTTCCCTTCTATGATATGTCATCTCTTTCTAGAATGCCTGTAATTTGAATATTAAGCTTGTTTTTATCTTTGCTTGCTTATTATCTAGCTCTATAATAGTTTTATTCTACTTTCTGGGAAAATTCTTTGCTTTTATCTTTCAACTCTCCTAATTGTTAGACACCAACTATCTTATTTTTTTTATTTCCCAAAGTGCTCTTAGTTCTCTGTCCCTGTTTTATAAAATCCTTTTGTTATTTCACAACTACAGTATCTTATCTCATGGGCAACATTAATTATAATTTTTGAAGTTTTCTTTTTGTGTGGTCTCTGACTTCCAGTTCCCCCTTCTGTTGGCTTTGCCTTTCCTGTCTGTCCTGCCCACTGATGCCAACCCTCAAACGTCCGGGAAGCTCAGTGTGCTGACAGGACTCGTTCTTTTGCTGGCTTCGCTGTGACCAGGTAATGCACTGATCTTCTGGGACTAATATCTCAATACCTGGAGGCCTCTTCTCAGACACGATTCCATTTCTCTAGAAAAGAACTCTCCCAACTTCTACTTGGGGAATATGCCTGCACTCTAGGAGCTCGGAGGGGGTGGGTACCCCTAGGCTCCAACATCCAGACATAGATTTTCACTGAACGCTCAGAATTTCAACCCCAGCACTCCACCCCCACCCTGCGCTGTGCCTAATGCCCAGGCAGCTGGAGGATTTCTGGATCATCCTGGAGGTTCTCTGCCTTAATTCATGAATCCAAAAAATAAACATCTGATTTCATGCAGGGGAAATACAGAAGGCTAGATGGTGACAGAACATT
This sequence comes from Neofelis nebulosa, assembly GCF_028018385.1. Lineage (NCBI taxonomy): Eukaryota > Metazoa > Chordata > Mammalia > Carnivora > Felidae > Neofelis > Neofelis nebulosa. The sequence goes on from NC_080790.1 coordinate 11,731,011, forward strand.
TTCCTGACCTTGAGGAGTGAGGACTAAGGGAATTCAACTGCTTTCAGCCCCAAACCTCCTCTCCCACCCCTTCACCAGTAGTTGATGCCTCCACATTCTCAGGCTTTCTAAGGTTAAGTCTCACAAAAATAAAAATGCAAATTGAATCAAGAACGAAATTAAAGGAATACTTTAAAATGAAAACAGCTGCTATATAAGGATCATTTGTTTAGAATATTTACTTTGTAGAATTTAATATTCTTCCATTAAAAAAACCTGTAACATAGGGCTGCCTGGGTGGCTCAGCCGGTCGGGTGTCCGACTTCGGCTCCGGTCATGATCTCGTGGTCCGTGGGTTCGAGCCCTGCGTCGGGCTCTGTGCTGACAGCTCAGAGCCTGGAGCCTGTTTTGGATTCTGCGTCTCCCTCGCTCTCTGCCCCTCCCCCTCTCATACTCTGTCTCTCTCTCTCTCTCTCAAAACTAAATAAAAACATTAAAAAAATTAAAAAAAAAAAAACCTGTAACATAATGGAGTAAAATCAAGCCAAGTGTTTAAAACAACCACACCTGAACTCCCTACATCAGGGACCACCGTCAAGTACATGATCGCTGACCACATGCCACATCCACAGGCCCTCTGTGTGCCCGTCCCAGAGGAATGAAGGTCCCACGCACCAGCTCACCCTTTACCTGCGCTCCGGCTCCTCACACCAATCTTTCTCCCGGTGTTTGTGTTCACGCCAGGGAATGAGCACCAAGGAGTCTCCGTTATAACTTAAATGAAAAAAAATAAAGTATTTGAAATACACATTATCTCAGTGACTGGCTACACAAGGAGCATGATGCAAAAAGTTTCTCCACAACCTTAAACCTCCACTCCCGTTTATGACATAGTAAGTCAAACACAATACAGGCTACATACAATACGTAAGTGGAAAATACCAAATGGTCGATCTCTCTTGCATCAGAAAATGGTTCAAGAAGAAAAGGATAATTCAAAACAAAAAATTGGCAAGGAACTGAAGGACAACGCAGGTATATGCTCATTCACCCATGTCAAAGCTTTCATCAAGAGCCTGTGTTGTACGTTCTTAATGTAAACATACATGTTCCCATGCCCAAGAAAGGCTTAGTCTAACTTCTTGTGATCGTAGGAATGTTCTGTAACTATGCTATCCAACATAGTAACCAGTAGCTACATGCACATGTATTAAGCACTTGAAATATGGCTAAGAGAACTTTATTTAATTTTAAATAGTGCTAATTAAAATTTAAATAGCCACATAAAATTTAATTTAAATTTAAATGGTGGCTACCGTATTTGACAGTACAGACCTGGAGGGAGGTAAATATTGAGGGAAGAAATGATTTTGCAGGTTAAAAATAACACTCAATGCTAAAAGATGCAGATTTCCAGGAAAACAGCACTAGGGATGGAGGGTACAAAATGACGACAGAGTTCGCCCTGCTTCAGGATATATGGGGAAACTGTTAAGTCAGTAAATCCCGAGTGCTCGTCACAAGGAGAAACATTTTTTTCTTTCTCGTCTTTCCTACTTTACCTATAGGAGGTGATGGATGTTAGCTGAACCTAGAGCGATAATCACTTCACAATGTATGTAAATCGAGCCATCGTGCTGTGGACCCTCAACTTCTACAGGAATGTATGTTATTTATTTCTCGATAGAAGTGGAAAGAAAGTGTATCAGCAAAAGATGATAGCAGGAGAACTAAAAAAGGCAAAAATAAGGCTTGATTGGATGGAATTAGGAATAAATTTAGACAGAAAAGCGAGGTAAAGACAGTAGGGTGCGGGAACAGAGCAGAGCAACACGCGCATCGGGAAGCCCGGGAGACTGAAGGCTGGCAGCATCTCAGCGAGCCATGCGGTCCTCGGCACAGGCCTTTCGAAAGCGAAGCGCTCCAAACGCGAGCTCGAAGGTCCCTTTGGGCCCTAATAGTCCATAAGCCCATGCCAACTGAAACATCTGGAATTAAGACAATTTTTTTAAATGTTTACTTATCTTGGGAGAAAGAACAAACACACACACACACACACACACACACACACAAGAGCATGGTTGGGACAGAGCAAGAGAAAAAAAAGAGAGAGAGAGAGAGAATGAGAATCCCGAGCAGGCTCCACGCAGTCAGTGCAGAGCCTGAACTGCAGCTCAATCCCACAAACTGTGTGAGATCATGACCTGAGCCGAAACCAAGAGTCGGATGCTTAACCAACTGAGCCACCCAAGCTCCTTCCCCAAGAAGACAAAAATTTTAAGAACAAATTTCAATTGCTCTGCTTTATAGTTCAACAAAACATTTTCTCTACTTCTGAGTATTCATGGTAGCAATTTTCTAAAATTTATCATAGCCCCAGAGAAAGGACTGCACTTCCTGATATCAGGTTGTATTTTGTACTTTCCTCTCTTACTAGGTAATGTGGCATGCCTTGCACAAGAAATACTTTGTAAACATTTGAATACTATGTAGATGGAGGGACTAGTCCTCTGGACAAGCCCGTGGGATGGTTTCAAGTAGAAGAGGGAAGCCAAAATGTCTGAGAACGGGCAGTGTTGTGCATCGATCAACAGCATTCCCATCAAGTTATTACTGGTGCAAATTATCCAAAGTCAAAACTCCCCTCTAGATACAGACAAAAAGAAATGTACTTTACTATATTTTTTAAGCACAGTATTTTACCCGCTTCGTAGCTAGCGTGTACAGATCTTGCATACTGTGTACCACAGATACATTTTTGAAGGTATCTGAGTTCGTTTTTAAATTTCTGCATCACACAGATGATTATTTAGCATGGATGCCACAATCACACTATTTGTCACCCAATAAAAAACTATTTTATTTCCTTCCATGTCGATAGCTAATACTTTACCACAGGCTACTGAAATGGAAAGCAAAAGAGAACATGGGGATACAACAATGATGACGATGTTCACCCTTCCAACAGAAGAATAAATTGTAGCAGTGAACTGAGGAACAAGGGGGAAAAAAAACGAACAAATGATTACTGCCTTTTCTAATTAAAGCAGACACGGTTCCATAGCTACACAAAATGCTTTCTCAAAGAATTTTAGAAAAATGTATCACAAGTTGAGATTTGTACTTTCTATACAAAGTGCATATTAGATACAAGGGTTATTACTAAAATGATTAATAGTGGCGTGGGCCCCCTCAGCAAAATAATAATTCATTTGGTAAAGACTAGAAAGCTATAAAACTTTGTGAAGCTTCACTGAACAGAAATGGGTATGAAAACATACCTATTTTTATCAAAACACGTATTAAAGGCAAGTTCCAGCTCTGAGGTGCACTCCAAAAAGTCGTCCTGAAGAGTCCTGAGTTACTAAAGCATTTTTGCTGCATTTTCAAGGAAGAGCACAACCGAAGGTTTCTAAATGTGCTGATCACCACCGACACGGTAACAGCACTACTCGTACTACTGTTAGCACACCCCCGATGATTGGCAACATTCATCGAGCTCTTACTATAGACTAGACAGGATGAAATGCATTTCACACACAACCCTCATTTAGTCCCGCCAATCTACTGTAGTTGGTGATATGATCTTCCTCATGTCACAGTGGGAAAACTGAGGCCTGGCTTAACTTGTCCGTCCTCATAAAACTAGTAAATGACAATCAGAACCCCAAATGTGGACGGACTTCCAGCTCGCACACTAGACTACCTGTAGAAAGGGCCCAGGGGCTCCAGTGTAGCCCCCAGCCACAAATCCATTCTCTTGTCGCCACTGCCTTGCTCCACACCTATGAGTCACCAGGCAAGATCTGTAGGTGGCAGGTAGGGGTCATTTGAGCCTTCCCGAAATTTAACTTTAGACAACCCAGTAAGGACCAGTTGCATGCATATTTAAACTACAAAATAAAACCAAACTCAATACGAGTAGATTACTGATATGATAAAGCTAGCTTCTACCAAATACGGCTAGACCTTAGGTCTGATCACCAACACTTATGTAAAAACAAAACACAAAAACCTTCCTTCTACTCTCTCATTTCCTTACAGAATGTTTCAACAAACCAAGTTATTTTAAAACAAATTTTAGGAGTTTAACATACTTGCTATAAAAATACTCTAAGTTCTTTATCCTGCTTCAAATAACAGCATTTCAGAGACAAGATCTCCTCCTCAACCAGAATATAAATTTCTTGAGGGCAGAACGTTTGTTTATTTTGTCCACTGCCTCAATAACTAAAATAGTGCCTGGCATTTAGCAGGCTCTAAAATAATATGTCAAATGAATTATTCAATAACAGCACAAAGATTTCTTAAGTGAGGACTGTATCTCATCTATAGTCAATTCTTTCATGAAAGTGCTCTCTTGAGTATCACAGAAATTCAAAATTAGAATAAAGCAATGAAGGGGCACAATCTAGTCATAAACATAGATATGCCAAGGAAGTGTGTGTGTTTGTGTGTGTTTATGTGTGTATGGAGTCTGCAGAGCTGCGAGGGAGAACACGAATGCTTTCCTGTAGAGCCCACGACCCTGATGACACAGCAAGCCATGCCAGTGACGGCTCACATCTCATCTAGGCAGCTGGCTGGACATGTCGTGTTCTAGGGCGGCGGGGCGGGGAGAAAACTTCAGAATACCTATTTCTCTAAATCTCACCATTCTTCACACTTGAAAATAACTGCTTATACCATTACTTTTGTTAACATGCCCAAGTTTTAGCTACTTATTCTTTCATAAAGTAAGTGGAGCGATAGCATTTCATTAATTCTGTTCACACTGAAGATAGGAATCATGTGAATCAATCTGTAAATGGGGTTGGTGACACTGTGGTTCAAGAAAACCCAGAAAACAGTTGTAGGAAGTTGAGTGACGTGCAAAAGTTACACTCTGAATCTCGAGTCCCATCAACACAGAACGTGTACATACACTTGATTTCATCTTGGTCTTTTATTGTTTCCACTTGGCCTAAGACATCTTAAAACCTAACATGTATCATCCCCCACTAAAAAAAGGAAGACCGTGGTAAACTTAAACGACCTCTTTACAAAGTAATGGCTACTTAATTTTAAGATTCTTTATATGAGAACTTGGCTCATTGTTTTATTCCAAACAATAAAGATGCTGGTTTCATCTGAAGGTAACATTTATTTGTCAGCAGGAAAGGAATGAGTATTGCAAGTTCTATTATGTCCGACTATTCTCTCACCAGTGATTTCCCACACTAAATATAAATGTTTTATTTCAAAGAAATTTTATGAAGAATAAACTTACAAAAAGTTCTTTTGTTTGTATTCCATGACTTGGAAACAAAAGGATAAATAGACTGCATGTTACTACTAATTGCTACCTTTTATGCAATGGTTTTAATATGTGGAGTTAAATTTATTTCTATTATTTAGCACAGAAGAAAATGTTCTGGTAAATAAAGGACAAAAAATAATAATTTGAGCCCACATATATAACTACTCTGTGGTTACCATCACTGAACAAATCAAACTGGTCTGAAACTCAATGGGAAACCAATCAAAAAGCTAGTTATCATTCAGAATGCCAAGTTGCAAAAATGCTATCTAAAGGCATCATTCAGAGTTCTCTTCTGGAACAACAGGATTCAGTTTCATTAATAAATGACTTAGAAGATCCAGCAGATTAAAGAGTTATCTTGAAACTTCCCAGTATTCTTGGATGTTAGCAATGTGTGAGAGAGACCACAGTGAAAACACCACCACTCCAGGACTTGGACTCTCCCCCTGTCCCCACCAGCTATACCCCTGGGACCCACCTGTGTACTCTATTTGTTAAATACTGTAATATTAACTGCCCCAAATGAAGACAAAACTAGACAAACATTCTTGAACTGTAATCCATTATAATTAGGAGAATGCTCTCCAAAGTCTAACCTCTGTGACAGAACGCCACCCTGCACAGCTGTGAGGTCTTGATCAAGTTATTTGACCTGCCTGTGCCTCAATTTCCCCATGAGTGAAATAGAATAATAGTATTAGACTCATTTGGATTTGGGAAGAATCAAATTAGTACATCTAGAGACTTTAGAGTAGTACCTGGTATATAAAAAGTGTCCAACCATTATAAAAAGCATCATTATTCCCAACACCAGCAAGGTTTTCATGGGCAGTGAAGTACAAGATCTATGTAACTGGGTGACGTTTCAAGATCTACCTGATGGTGAGTAGTAACACCACATAAATAACATCAATGATTACACTGACAAATACCTAACAAGTGCAATAAAGTCTGCGGACACCGGCCTCCATAGATGGCACCTGGCCAAAGCAATGCGCAGTGATAAGAAGTGATGAGCTGATCGATGAGGCAGAAATAAGCAACAATAACCAAAAGGCATCATCTCTCTCCCAAATGCTTAACGCAAAGTTTGAAGATAAATTTTTTACCACAGGCAAAGGGTGGCTTAATTATTTCTGAGGAGAACTGGTCTGTAAAATCACTGACACTTAAGGGAAAGCCACAAACTCCAAAGGAAGAAACTGTCAGAAAGGTTAAGAAAGGCTACTCTTGGGGCGCCTGGGTGGCTCGGTCGGTTAAGCGGCCGACTTCGGCTCAGGTCATGATTTCGCGGTCCGTGAGTTCGAGCCCAGTGTCGGGCTCTGTGCTGACAGCTCAGAGCCTGGAGCCTGTTTCAGATTCTGTGTCTCTCTCTCTCTGACCCTCCCCCGTTCATGCTCTGTCTCTCTCTGTCTCAAAAATCAATAAACGTTAAAAAAAAAAAAAAAAAGGCTACTCTTCACAGAGATGTTTGCTGTCAATAAAACAAGGGGCGACAGAAGAGAGAGGTCAGTGATAGGAAAACTATCCCCTACACCACCACCTCTGTCACCTGTCCCTTGGACAGAGGGCCCTGATTTTGAGGAAGAGGCACTCAAGGTCCCCGAACAACGAATACTTATGTTTGCTATAAGGAAAGTTACTAGAAGAAAAAAAGGCATTCTCAAACCCAACTTCAATGGCATATTATTTCAGTAAGAATAAGCTAAAATAGACAACATTAAAAAAAATCCCCCAAACAAAACATTTATGTAGTAATTTTTACACTCAGCATTTGGTGCTACACACAACCAATATTTATAAATGTTTCTATTTTTTTATTTTTATGATTTTCATATTTATATTTATAATATTGCACCTATCGGAAATAAGTGCTCAACCTAAAACTGGTAAGTTATGACTTTCATTTGTAGCATAAACTCAACTATAGTTTCAGCACTGCCAGGATTTCATGCAGTAAGGGGAGAACCTATATCACATGTGATGATACTGAAAGATCTGAGGTCTAAGAGCCAACTAAGGATTGATGAGGACAATCCTCATCCCGGGGAGACCCAAAACTACACGTGTCAACTACCATCAGGGAAGTAACACAAGAGAAATCCAATTTCACTCCCTGTTCTGTTACTTAGACTGACATAAAACCAGTAGAGAGAATAAAAGCAAAACTCTCCTTTCACATTACTTGAAGATAACAAGACCCTGACAAATCTCCTTTGGTCTATTAATTAAACCAGAAAAACCTTCCAGGACAAAGATAGAAGTATATGACATCTGAATTCATCAACTACAAAACTAAAGAAATGTACCAAAATGTTTATGAATTGTATCACCGTAAATTACAAGCTCTGACCTCTGTAAGGTTTTGGTGCTAAGAGACTTTGAACAAAAGGATTAGAGAGGAAAAGAATTTTATCTTCCTTTTATTCATATAACCAAATAAAATGGCAAAATAATGCCTGTGCAGATCCCAAGCCACAGGAAGTGCAATTTCCCCACTGTCACCCTTCAAGATCGTGCATAGTCCTACCTCTAGACCTACATTGAATGGACATTTCAGACATAGTGCTTGCTATGTATGAGCACAAATATAAAGTTCTAAGCAATTATACATATTCATGAATACATGAAGTCAACAGTCTCGAGAGACAGACATTATCTTTGCCCTTTTACAGGAGAGAAAACAGTGGCACAGAGATGTTTACTAAGGTGCAAAGTCACACAACTAACAGTTGCAGCTGGATTTGAACCCAACAGCCTGGTTCCAGAGCCTGCATTCTCATGCACTAGGATATCCTACCCATCTGACTCCCACCTGTTCCAGCTCAAATCCCCGCCTCTCACGGATGTTCTCGGACCATCCCAGGCCAGATTGCTTTCTTCCTAAATTCTCACTATTAATAACTAGACAATTCATCTGGCATTTACTCCTATTTAACCTTATGATAATATACAGGTGGTACCTTCTCTGATTTTCCTGGAGTACTTCTCTATTATGTTAAGTTCCTAGTATATATTTTGTTTCCCCATTAAAAGTAAATATTCCAGGGGAACCCTGGGTGGCTCAGTCAGTTAAGTGTCCAACTTCAGCTCAGGTCGTGGTCTCACAGTTTCCAAGTTCGTGCCCCACAATGGGCTGTCTGCTGTCAGTGCAGAGCCGGCTTCAGGTCCTCTTTGTCTCCCTCTCTCTCTCTGCCCCTCCCCCACTCACTCACTCTCTCAAAAATAAATTAAAAAAATTTTAATGTAAATATTCCATTCTTGTAAGTACTCCTTTGCATCCATCACAACTCCTAGTAGTAATATAGGCATAGTGTTACATGAATAATAATTTATAAACGCATTATTTCATTTCCTCCTCAAACACCCCATAAGCTACATATTACAATTATAAATTTGCAGAAAAGTAAACTACATGGACTCAAAAATCTTCACTGACTTACTGAGTGAATGCATAAATGATTTATCAGTAGGAACGGATCCAGTGATGTTACCTTAATTCTAAAATCGGAGCTCTCAAAAACAAACAACAACAACAACAACAACAAAAACCCTTAAGAACTGGAAAGGTAAGATTTAGTCAAAATACAAAACTTAGTCTGAACCACATGAAAAATTGCTCAATATCACTAATCATCAGGGATATGCAAATCAAAACCACAATGAGATATCACCTTACATGTGTCAGAATGGCTAGACTCAAAAAGACAAGCAATAACAAGTGTTGGCGAGGATGGGGAGAAAAAAGACCCTTCTTCATGCACTGTTGGTAGGAATGCAAATCAGGCGTAGTCAATGTGGATAACACTACAGAGGTTCCTCAAAACTATATGATCCGGTAATTCCATTACTGCAAATTTACACAAAGAAAATGAAAACACTAATTTGAAAGGATATGTGCACCCTTATGCTTACTGCAGCATTATTTACAATAGCTAAGATACAGAAGCAACCCAAGGGTCCATCAATAGATAAACGGATAAAGAAGACTGTACACACACACACACACACACACATGAATATTACTCAGCCATTAAAAAAGGTTGAGATCTTGACATTTGTGACAGCACGGATGGGCCTAGAGGGTTTTGTGCTCAGTGAAGTAAGTGAGATGGAGAAAGATAAATGCCATATGATTTCACTTATATGTGGAATCTGAAAAACAAAACAAATGAATACACAAAGGAAAAGTAGAAACAGACCCATAAATACAGAGAATTGATGGCTACCAGAGGGGAAGTGGGTGGGGGATGGGCAAAATGGGTGAAGGGGAGTAGGAGATCCAGACTTCCAGTTGCGGAATGAATCAGTCACGGGAATAAAGGCACAGCACAGGGAATATAGTCCATGGTATTGTAACAGTGCTGTATGGGGACAGACGATAAGCACACTGCAGTGAGCACAGCATAATGTATAAATGTGTCAAATCACTATGTTGTGAAACTAATTTGACATTGAAACTAATCTGACCCACAGCGTGTGTCAACTATATTTCAACTTAAAAAAGGAAAAACATTAATCTGACCAATAAATGAAATCTATAAAAGTCAATTAAGACGACATAGCTAGGACTGATTCCTTTACAGCATATACCTCACTGCTACTCAGATTATCTGTACACATGGGTTTCAGGGTAGGGGCACTTTACACCCTCAGTACCTCACTTACAGAAAAATCTCAGCAAAGTGATTCAATCAAGCAATTAGCAGTGCTTCACAAGGGAAGCACTGTGTTACTCTAACTCTTGAAAAACTCTTCAAAAAAAAAAAAAAAAGAAAAATTTACACTTCGGAAGCCAAGTTGTATACAGTGGCAACAGGAAGAAAAAAATGTAGATTGATATTTAAAGACTCATAAAAATTATAAATTCAGCACTTTAACCTGATCTGAATGGATAGAAAAGTAGTCTTGATCCACGGAATGCATATTTACAATGTTGTCTTTAATTGGGCCAATCAATGCAGTGATCATTTAGAAGAGGAAAAAAAACTGAAACCTTCTGTGATGTTCCCAGATCAAGCCTCCCTGACTTTCTTCCGTAAGACTAAGCTTTGTATGTATTCCCGTTACTGCTGTCATTGCACAGAATTACAGATAGATGGTTCCACTTAGAATGGTTCAATTTATAATTATTTTACTTTACGATTGTGTGAAAGGGATATGCACTTGGTAGAAGCTGTACTTTGGTTACATGATTACAGAAGGGTTGTAAGTAAATTGGTGGTTTATCCTCCGTGATCGCTTGGTGGACTGGGAGCTGTGGCTCCCTGCCGCCATCCAGGATCGTGAGAGAGGACCATTACCGCATGACCCTAGCCCAGGAAAAGACCCGACTTCAAAATCCATTCTGTTTTTCACTTTCAGTACAGTAGTCAATAAATTACATGAGGAGGCTCACCACTTTATTATAAGACAGTCCTGTGTTAGATGATTCTGCTCAATTGGAGGCTAGCATTAAGTGTTATGAACATGCTTAAGGAAGGCTAATGTGAGCTATGATGTTCAGTAGGTTAGGTGTATTACTCGCATTTTTGACCTAGTATTTTCAGCAATGGGTTTATCGAGATATAGCCTCATCATAAGTAAGATACGCACAATTATTTACTTGTGTCTTGCTCCTTCACTAAACTATAAGTTCTTTCCAAGTGTTAGTCATTTTTATATTCTTAGTACAATACTTGGCATTCACTGAAAGCTCACTAAATACTTAATGGATGGATAGATGGACAAACTGAAAGACCAACGGACGAATTTGAATAAATAAGTAAACAAAAACAACCACTGAACTACAGGGGTATTTACAGCTTAAGATCATTATGCTTGCTCTGTGGCTAAAGATTCAGACAATGTATTTTAGTGTTCTTTCAAATGTTTCTGATTTAAGATTTCTGCAGTGGACTGTACAAATTCCTACTGTATATCGTGCCCTCAGGAACACTGTAATACTATAAATTGCAGGTGACTCTGGGCCTATGTGTATGAGTACGCATAAGCACAGAGATGTGAAATGTCCTAAGCTTTAGACAAAGAAGCACAAAGGTGGTTTGCCTTAAGATGTTGCTGTACATCTGTCTATCCACAGCCTTTCCATCATGAGTTCTTTGGGTCTAGGCCAAATTACACTGCAGACTGAATTACAGTCGCATCTAAAGAAATGAAAACCCCAGAAATGAAGAGGGAGAGGCTCTTGTGTCAATTGCACAGGCTGTGGTTAGAAGACAATGGTCCAGGTACTGTAGTGTAAGTAATTCTAATACATCTCTACTGCTGATGAAGTTCAAAGTTAAACTAGAGATTGTAGGAAGAGAAAGAAAGCAACGTGTTGGAGAATTCGGAGGAAATGGCATTTCTTTTTTAAGTTTTATTTATTTATTTTATTTTTTTATTTTTTTTAACATTTATTTATTTTTAAATTTTTTTTTTTTTCAACGTTTTTTATTTATTTTTGGGACAGAGAGAGACAGAGCATGAACGGGGGAGGGGCAGAGAGAGAGAGGGAGACACAGAATCGGAAACAGGCTCCAGGCTCCGAGCCATCAGCCCAGAGCCTGACGTGGGGCTCGAACTCACGGACCGCGAGATCGTGACCTGGCTGAAGTCGGACGCTTAACCGACTGCGCCACCCAGGCGCCCCTAACATTTATTTATTTTTGAGACAGAGAGAGAGCATGAACAGGGGAGGGTCAGAGAAAGAGGGAGACACACAGAATCTGAAACAGGCTCCAGGCTCCGAGCTGTCAGCACAGAGCCCGACGCAGGGCTTGAACCCACGGACTGCGAGATCATGACCTGAGCCGAAGTCGGACGCTCAACCGACTGAGCCACCCAGGCGCCCCTTATTTATTTATTTTGAGAGAGCAAGTGAGCAAGTGAGAGCGAGGGAGGCGCAGAGAGAGAGGAGAGGGAGAAAATCCCAAGCATGCTCCGCGTGTTGTCAGCACGGAGCCCAATGCGGGGCTCGAACCCACAAACTGCCAAGACCGTTACCTGAGCCGAAATCAAGAGTTGGTGGCTTAACTGACTGAGCCACCCAGCAGCCCCGGTCTTATATTTTTCAATATAGATTCCTACTACTTAATAAGCACTCATTCACCCAATCGGAAACAAGAAGTACAGGAAGAGGCAAGGGAGTTGACCCTGGAATAAAAACAGGCTCCATAAAAACAGGCTCCAAGTTATTCACTAACAAAAAATATCAAATAAATAGCCCTATACCTGTATTGCTAGGTCATTTTCTATAATTTTCAGATTAAGGAAACCCATTACAGATTAATTTAACCCATTGTAAATTAAGAAATCCTTTTGGACCAACTTCACAGAGAAGCTAACTTTAGAGCACACACACACAGTGTGACTAAATAAAAGTGCATTATGGGAAAGGACATAGTATGTTCCATAACAACTGGGATAGGAACTCAACTAGTGAGATGAACAAACCCACATGTCCAGCATCCAATCAAAAATGCCAGATATGTAAAAAAGCAGGAAATTATGGCCTGTAACCAGGACAATTACCAATTTATTTAAAACACCAATATACCATGTGGTAGACATAAAGAATTTTTTAAAAATCCAAATCATACTCCAAGGAATGAAAATTCAGCAGCAGAGATGAAAAATGCACTGATAGCATTAATAGCAGACACTGCAGAAGCAACCTATTTACAAAGACATAGTAATAGAAACTATTCAAAATGAAATGCAGAAAAACACCGGAAAAAAAAAATGAATTGTAAGACAAGATCAAGTGGCCAGCACACATGGAAGTGGTGGCCCAGAAAAGAGAGTGTGTTTTAAGGAGGGGAGGTGGAGTGAGAAACAGTATCTGAAGAAGTACTAAGCACGTAACTCCTAAATTGGGTGTAGATCCAAGAAAACTCAATCAGGAGCAATGAGAATAAACACGATGAAAACCACGTCAAGGAGCATCATAATCAAACAGCTCAAAACGAGTTATGAAGAAAATCTTAAAAGCATCCAAAGAAAATAAGACCCATGCTATAAAAATGCACAGTTAAGAATGACAACCGACCTCATGAAGGACAACGGGAGATGACAGTGCAAGGAAACCCTTGAAAGACTAACAGGAGAAAAGTGACAGCCTCGAATCCCACACCCAGCAAAAGCATTTTCCAAAACAAAGGCAAAAGAAAGACTTCCTTGGGCATACAAAAGCCGAGAATGCATCACCGGCAGATTAGCCCTGCAAGAGATGCCAAACAGAGTCTTTCAGACCGAACAAAATTGATACCAGATAGAAATTTGGATCTACTAAAAGCAATGAAGAGCAGAACAGTAAATACATGTGCAAATATAAAACACATTTTTAATTTTTTATATTTCATTCTTATTTTATTTCTTAATGTTTATCTTTGAGAGAGAGTGAGTGAGCAAGCATGCTAGCAGGGCAGGGGCAAAGAGAGAGGGAGACACAGAATCCCAAGCAAGCTCCAGGCTCGGAGCTGTCAGCACAGAGCCCGACGTGGAGCTCGAGCTCATGAACCTCAATATCATGACCGGAACTGAAGTCAGACGCTTAACCAACTGAGCCACCCAGGCACCCCTTAGTTGTTGTTTTTTTTTTTTTTTTTTTAATTTATCCATTTATTTTGAGAGACAGAGAAAGAGAGAAAGAAAGAGAGAAAGAGGAGGGGGAGGAGCAGAGAGAGAGAGTGACAGAGAATCCCAAGCACGCGCCACATTGGCAGCACACAGCCCAACGTGGGGCTCCAACCCAAGAATCATGAGATCATGACCTGAGCCAAAACCAAGAGTCAAATGCTTAATTGACTGAAGAACCCAGGAGCCCCCATTTTTACTCATTAAAGCAAAAATGATAAAAAAGGTATAGTTCATAACATATATAAAAGTTAAATATATGACAACAGTTATTCAAAAGCCAGCAGGGAGAAAATGGAAAAATACTGTGGTAAGGTTCTCATCTTATACTTGAAGTTCTATTATACTATTTGACAGTAGACTATCATAACTACAGAAGTGTAAACACTACAGCAATCACCAAAAAAGAAAGTATAGCTAATAACCCAATAAGGGAGATTAAATGGAATTCTAAAAAGAACCAGTTCAAAAGAAAGCAGGAGGGGTGTCTGGGTGGCTCAGTCGGTTAAGTGTCAGACTTCAGCTCGGGTCATGATTTCACGGTTCGGGAGTTCGGGCCCCACATCGGAGTCTCTGCTGTCAGCACAGAGCTGGCTGCAGGTCCTCTGCCCTCCCCGCTCTCTCTGCCCCTTCCACACTGGTTGTCTCTATCACAAAATAAATAAATAAATAAACTTAAAACGGGCAGGAAAAGAGAAAAAGGCAAGCAAAGAAAAAATGGAACAAGTGGTAAACCGATACCAAAGTGTTAGCTTTAAACTGAACCATACTGAACTATGCATTATATATAAAGAGCCAAAGCATGACCATCAAAAGGCAGAGATTCCCCCATTAGATAAAACAGCAAGATTCAATTACAGTCGACCCTTGAACAACGCCGGTTCAAACTACGTGGGCACACTTATATAGATTTTTTCTGATAAATACAATCTAGTCCTATAACTATTTTCTCTGAGGATTTTTAAAATAACATTTTCTCTCCATAGCTTACCCTATTATAAGAATACAGTATATAATATAGACAACATACAATGTGTGTTAATTGATTGTTTTTGTTATTGGTAAGTGCTCCACTCAACAGTAGACTATGAGTAGTTAAGTTTGGAGGGAATCAAAATTTAAATATGGATTTTTTTTTTTTTTTTACCATACGGGGTGTCAGTGCCCCTAACACCCACATTGTTCAAGGGTCAACCGTATATTCTGTCCATAAGAAACACACTTTAAATATAAAAGAACCAAAATATCAATGTACATCCAGCATTAGAAAGGTATTCAATCTGAAGGACATCAGAAATCTCATCTCTGGTGCTCGCTTTGTGACACATATACTGCAATCGGGACGATACAGAGAAGATCAGCATGGCCGCTTCACAAGAATGACGCCCAAACTCATGAAGCGGTCTGTTTTTTCCAACAAGATATAAAAAGAAAAAAAAGAAGAAGAAGAAGAAGAAGAAATCGGATCTCTGTTGAGAGGGGAGAACAGTGCTCACAAGCCACTCCGTTTCTTTCACAGATGAAACTAGGCTGTGACGTCAGGAGTCAGGACAAGCGGTCCTCTCGGATGAGAGGACTGCAAGATGGTAACAGGAGAGGGGGTAAGAGATGCTGATAACGTCTTTCTTGGTCTCATCCAAATATCCAGCAAATTGTGCACTTACGATTTGTTCGTTTTCCTGTATGTATCATTCAATCAAAAATGAAATTAAAACCTTTAACTGCGTTGGAAATAAGATTCGCTAAGCAACTTCTGGAGTGATCATCTGGAAACTCGGGTACCTGATACCAGGATAAGGGGTCCTGTCCCAGAGGAGCAATCCCAGCATCAGTGTCATCAGGGAGGAATACTCCCTGTTATACACATTCTGTTTATTCATCAGTGCACTAGACGCTGAAAGATATCCATAACTAACATTCTTATCGACATGTACCCAAAACACCGGTACGGCTGCTGTCACTGTTACTCCTTTATCCTCTGCTACTACAACCACTGCTGTATGCTGAACGCCAGCGACATGCCAGCAACGGTGACAGACGACAGCTCTCTTCGATGACTAAACCATCACAATACCTCCACAACGTCCCCATTCCACACCTGAAGAAACTGATGCGCGTCAGTGCCATGTCATGTGATCCCAACATTTACATATGTCATGGAGTTTTTCTCCTACAGTCATTACAAATAGTAGCTAAACTTTTAGGATTAAAAATGGAGTACACATGGAGGTCAAAACATTTCTTAAAATAATGCATACACTTTGTGTATGAAATATGAATTTGATTCTTAATAGAATTTTTCTTATTACAAATACAATATTTAAACAGGCTTGCCTATATCAGAAATTGGGAAAGTGTCTCACAGGGTTATTTATATGTTAATTAAATATAGTGTGATAAAGAGATTCACTGCTGTTACAGACAAGTATTTACATATTAATGAAATCTTGACTGGAAAAGACATTGTGTGATCAAGAAGAATTATAGGGACTATTTCCCTAAGGTAATTCAACCATTCAGAAGATGTTATAATCTACTTAAGGATCACATGTACTGAATTATTGGTCAGGAGACTTAAACTTTGGAGGAAAATGAATAATGAAAGAAAAATCTCATCTCCATGAAAAGAGTATCATTACCACTAGCTAATGCTGAATTTAGTAACAGATTTTTAGGAGAATGTATTAGTTTAAAAAAAAAAAGTGCCCCCTCAAAAAGATCTTAATTTCAAATAAATCAGAAACTTTAACTGTATTAAGCCATATTAAAAACATTGGACAATGTTACATATACATATGTAAAATGATAATGCAATTAAAATTATTTTTAAAATAATTCCCTATTTCAGCATATATTTCAACTAATGCCTTTCAAATTTTCTGCCTGAAGGCAGGAATAGCAATCCCTTCTCTGCTTATCCCATAAACATGCTGTGAGAATTACATGTGAAACGTAAAACTGGTTTGTAAATTTAAAAAAAAAAAAAAAAAAAGAGTCCCATGCTCCAAACAGGAAATGAACAAATCAGTACACCTTTATTTCTTTACTACTTCTCAGAGTACCAAATACACAACAAGTATCAACACACTATCCAAGGCCCATACAAATTCCTCTGAAATAAGATTCACTTCTACCTTCTTAATCAAGGAAATTGTCCTAAATCCATTTTGTGGTTTTAAATAATCAGAAAGACAAAAACTAATGGAGTCAAGATCTAACGTGCCCACAGTGCCAGGAGACATGCAAACCAATCGCCCCACTTCCAGCCCCAGACCCTATTCCCAGACAGTTGAGGTGACGAGCCTTTCCTTTCTGATCCAAACGCCAAGTTATCCTTGGATCCAGAAAGTGCCAACATATCCAACATTTGTAGAGGACTCTATATTCTTCTGTACTGACAGTCACCACAGAAGACCAGATACTTATTCTAAGCCTAAATACAACCCAATGTATTGTTCTTTGTTCACAGCAGTTCAGAAATAAACTGTACATATGGGAATTGAATTCTGATTAGGTAACTAATCAACTTTTCAATGTGAAAGGGAAAAGAAACACTTTTATTTTTCTCTTGAGAATCAAACAAATGAATGCAATGCCCCAATTTTTTCCATAATTATTTCATCATCCAGGCTACAGTTTAGATAATATTTCCATTACAACAACAAAAATATGGTGGGAATGACCAATAGAATGACCAACAGAAACCACTTTTTAAAAATTTCAGAGGAGAAAAAAGAAATCTTTATGAACAAGAGCAAGCTACATAAAAACATAAAAAGAGATTCCTGATTGTTTTACTGGAAATCCTCTGCATTAATTCATTTCAACTAACAAATTAATTGGCAACATCTTTTGTACCCTGTGACTAAACAGTATAACACAGGTAAAGAAAGACTCAGGTAAAGACTGGGTAGGTAAAACAACTTCATGTTAAATATTCAGATGACTCTTTCCTCTTTGAACTTCCCAATATCAAAATCACACTCAACTTTCAAGATCTAGAGAAAACCTTCCCTCTTCCAAGAAGGCTTTCCTTCCAATAATAAGAGAATATTATGAGCAATTATATGCCAATAAGTTGGGCAATCTGGAAGAAATGGACAAAGTCCTAGAAACATGTAAACTACCAAAACTGAAACAGGAAGAAACAGAAAATTTGAACAGATGGATAACCAGTAAAGCAATTGAATGAGGAATCAAAAATCTCCCAAAAAACAAGAATCCAGGGCTGGATGGCTTTCCAGGGGAATTCTACCAAACATTTAAAGAAGAGTTAACACCTACTCTTTAGAAGATATTCCAAAAAATAGAAATGGAAGGAAAACGTCCAAACTCGTTCTACAAGGCCAGCATTACAGCATTACCTTGATTGCAACACCCAAGACCCCACTAAAAACGAGATCTATAGACCAACTTCCCTGATGAACACGGATGCAAAAATTCTCAACAACATACTAGCCAACCAGATTCAACAACACATTAAAAGAATTATTCACTATAATCAAGTGGGATTTATACCTGGCAGGGCTGGTTCAATATCTGCAAAAAAATGTGACACATCACATCAATAAAAGAAAGCATAAGAACCACATGATCCTCTCAACAGATGCAGAGAAAGCATTTGACAAAACATGGCATCCTTTCTTGATAAAAACCCTCAAGAAAATAGAAATAGAAGGATCATACCTCAAGATCATAAAAGCCATATATGAAAGACCCACCGCTAACATGACAGGGATGTCCACTCTCAACAATGTTATTCAACATAGTGTTGGAAGTCTTAGCCTCACCAATCAGACAATACCAAGCAACAAAAAGCATCCAAATCAGCAAAGCAGAAGTCAAACTTTTACTCTTCACAGATGACATAATAATCCACGGGGAAAACTCAAAAGACTCCACCAAAAAACTGTTTAAACTGATCCATGAATTCAGCAAAGTTGTAGGACATAAAATCAATGTACAGATATTGGTTGCGTTTCTATACACCAATAATGAAGTGGCCGAAAGAGAAATCAAGGAATCAATCCCATTTACAATTGCACCAAAAACCATTAAATTCCTAGGAATAAACCTAACCAAAGAGGTGAAAAATCTATATGCTGAAAACTATAGAAAACTTATGAAAGAAACTGAAGACGACACAAAAAAAATGGAAAAATACCCCATGCTCATGGATTGGAAGAACAAATGTTGTTAAAATGTCGATACTACCCAAAGCAACCTACATATTCAATGCAATCCCTATCAAAATAACACCAACATTCTTCACAGAGCTAGAACAAACAATCCTAAAATTTGTATGGAACCAAAAAAGATCCCAAAAAGCCAAAGCAATCCTGAAAAAGAAAACCAAAGCTGGAGGCATCCCAGTTCTGGACTTCAAGATGTATTACAAAGCTGTAATTATGAAGACAGTTTTATGTGAAGACACAAAAACAGACAGATCAATGGAAAAGCACAGAGAACCCAGAAATGGACCCACAAACCTCTGGCCATCTAATCTTTGACAAAGCAGGAAAGAATATCCAATGGAATAAAGACAGTCTCTTCAGCAAATGGTGCTGGGAAAACTGGACAGAAATATGCAGAAAAATGAACCTGGACCACTTTCTTACACCATACACAAAAATAAACTCAAAATGGATGAAAGTCCTAAACTTAAGACAGGAAGCCATCAAAATCCTAAAGGAGAAAACAGGCAAAAACTTCTTTGACCTTAGCCGCAGCAACATCTTACTCAACATGTCTCCGGAGGCCAGGGAAACAAAAGCAGAAATGAACTATTAGGACCTCATCAAGATAAAAAGCTTCTGCACAACAAGGGAAACAAAAACAAAATTGAACTATTAGGACCTCATCGAAATAAAAAGCTTCTGCACAGCAAAGGACACAATCAGCAAAACTAAAAGGCAACCAACAGAATGGGAGAAGATACTTGCAAATGACATATCAGATAAAGGGTTAGTATCCAAAATCTATAAAGAACTTACCAAACTCAACACCCAAAACACAAATAATCCAGTGAAGAAATGGGCAAAAGACATGAAGAGACACTTTTCCAAAGAAGACATCCAGATGGTTAAGAGACACATGAGAAAATGTTCAACATCATTCATCATCAGGAAAATACAAATCAAAACCACAATGAGATACCACCTCACACCAGTCAGAATGGCTAAAATTAGCCACTCAGGCAATGACAGATGTCGTCGAGGATATGGAGAAAGAGGAATCCTTTTGCACTGCTGGTGGGAATGCAAACTGCTGCAGCCACTCTGGAAAACAGTATGGAGGTTCCTCAAGTAATTAAAAACAGAACTACCCTATGACCCAGCAATTGCACTACGAGCTATCTATCCAAAGACTACAGGTGTGCTGTTTTGAAGGGGCACATGCACCCCAATGTTCATAGCAGCGCTATCGACGACAGCCGAAGTATGGAAAGAGCCCAAATGTCCACTGACAGATGAATGGACAAAGAAGATGTGGTATGTATATACATATGAAATCTTGCCATTTGCAACAACGTGGATGGAACTAGAGGGTATCATGGTCGCTATCAAATTGGTCAGAGAAAGACAAGTATCCTATGACTTCACTCATGTGTGGAATTTAAGATACAAAACAGATGAACATAAGGGAAGGGAAGCAAAAATAATATAAAAGCAGGAAGGAGGACAAACCATAAGAGACTCTTAAATACTGAGAACAAACTGAGGGTTGCTAGAGGGGGTATGGGCAGTGGGTGGGCTAAATGGGCAAGGGGCGTTAAGGAGGACACCTGTTGAGATGAGCACTGGGTGCTATATGTAAAGGATGAATCACTGGATTCTACTCCTGAAATCATTATTGCACTATATGCTAACTAACTTGGATGTACATTAAAAATAAATATTTTTAAATATTAATTAATTTAAAAAAGTAAACTTCTGCCTAATCTTTCAGTTGTGAAGAATGGAAATAATGTCATCTGACCTCTTTAAGGACAAATTACTAATCATTTAAGTTATAAGGCAAATCAATTTGACCTAAATCAAATCTGTCCTACTTGGAATTTTAATAAAATGCATATTGATGTTTTGCTATTTTAGGACCTAATTTTTATGTTATTGTAATTACAGAAAAAGGCTCCATGTGTGGCTATTCAAACACAAGTGTTAGAAGATATATTAGATACATTTTAGATATATTCCAAGCTCCCTTCAGTTTGCACACCCTATTTATCACCAAGAGGTGGAGAAGAGGCTCTCCACAGCGAGTCCAGCAATAACGGTAACGTCACCTTGCATCTCAAACTAGAGTTAGTTCGTCCTCATCCTAGTCTTTGTTTGAGAAGTACTTTCGCAGCATAAACAGAAACATGACCCAGAGATGGCAAGCCACTCTAAGCCCTATTTAATTGTAATATTAATTTCACTGAAAGTATGGGAGTATGCCTTGAGGATATTATGCTAAGTGAAATAAAAGAATCATAAAAAGACAAATACTGCATGACTCCACTTTTATGAGGCACCCGAGAGTAAGCAACTTCACACAGACACTGAGCAGAATGCTGGTGGGTCAGGGGCTGGGTTGGGCAGAAAATGAGAGTTGTTCAACGGGTGCAGAGTTCCATGAGGGTAAAAAGAGTTCTGGAAATTGGTTGAACAAGGTGAACAGACCTACTATGGAAATGTATGCTGAAAAATGGTTAAAATGGTAAACCTGATGTTGTATGTTTTTTTACAATTAAAAATTTTTTCTTGAAAAATAAAAGCCTTATAATGGTCAAATGGTCTTAAAAGTCCCTGCACTTAACAAAGCCAAAAATATGCAAAGCTCAAAATACGATTTACAAATGCAAGACAGATCTAGTCATTCTGAATCGGACTACTGAAGAACACAATCGGTCTATCATCATGCTGCGTTACCAAGTGGGGCAGAGAGCACCAGAAAGGGATTCAGGCCTAGGAAAAGCAGGAATGATTCAGGGTTCGCAAGGGAATAAAACGTCAGGGACAAACACGAGTTAAAGTACGCGCGGCACAAAAAGATCCCAGGTCTGCAGGTCACAGGAAGAATGCTTCCGCCCATTAGGTGCTCGTACAACTTATGCTGTTTTTGCAAGGTGGCTCCAAAGGAATGCAGGCGAAAGTGGTTTCCAATTTCTATGCTCTAGAAAAAGAGCAGTTTCTAAATAGCCAGGTATATACGGACATGGGATGCGGCTGACCTCCCAGATGATCTAAATAGCTGATCACTTCACATCTTTTAGGCAGCCCCTTCGGATGTTAGCCTTAACGGTGCGTCACATAAATTGCTGTGGAACTAAAGGCAGACAATGATTAGAAGTCAACAAATAATTCTTACAATCACAAATTCAGAAAAGAAATTAGAAACGTCAACACATTTTTTATGGTTCACACAAGTACAATCTATCCACATGTTATAGCACACTTTCGCGGTCCAACCTCCAATCGCCAAATAATTAACAAAACTCAGATAATTATAAGCAAACTAACTGCCAAGTTACCACAGTAACAGCTCGTCTAGGAGACAAATGTAGTGTGCCGGGTAACTGGAGAGCCTACTTCCATCAACAGAGTTTTACCACTTACAATTATAAAATAGTTTAAATACAGTAATATCCCCAAATACACTAAATAATGGAATCTTTCCTTCCTGATTCTGGAAATAACCCAGGAATATAAATATGAATATCAATTTTCATTATCTAGCAAATACATGTGTCAAAGAATTTCCTGACTGACAGATATTGAACGAAGTTTATTTCCACATATTAAAAGCAAATGAAATCTTAATGCAACGTGGTATCCTGGATTGGATTCGAAAACAGAAAAAGCGTATTAGTAGGAAAACTAATTATAGCCAAATAAATCTGTCATTTAGTTAGCAGTATTGTGCAGTCGGTTCTGCTATCCTGTTTTGAAGATGCAAATTTGTTCCAGTGATAGATATGAGGGAACAACTTGGGCATAACACAAGTTTTGCATTTGCTGATGCCAAATTTCATCCCCAAGAAACACTAGGTGCACACAGAAAACCGAACCCAGCCATGTCAGGCTACGCGTGCAGAGACACCCAGACAGTCACCAGCAACCTCGGATCACACACTACGTTAGGAAGCCCCCATCCACATCTGGTGACACCACTTTCCACCAGATTTCCAACCACCCTCTTCCTCCACTTCCCAGTGACGCAGGACCTGCAACTCTCCCGACACCCACTTCCACGTGCAAAGTCCTTCTAAGGTCTTTTTCAACATAAGCGCCGTATTTTAGTATTTGTGTGCCTATTAACCCTTTAACACATGTAAACAGTGTTAGTTAGGACTTTCATTTAGGTTCCTTTTTTTTACCGAACAAAGTGTTTGAGTCCTGGACCGCTAACCCCACTGTTCCCATAAGCCCTGTGGTTTTCACTGCAGGATCCCACACAGTGATTTTAGGAATGTATAGGTCATGTTATAGCAGAACTGACTATTCCAGGGATAAGTTCTCAGTTTTGACAAATGTGCTATGATTATATAGGAGAAAAGGGAAGCTAAGTGAAGGGTATCCAGAACTCCCTGTATTTTCAACTTTTCTGGAATTATAAAAATATGCCAATAAGTTTAAAACAGGAAGCACGTGAAGTATACAAGGCCAAGGTGCTAATATAGGATTCTACCCCAACAATAGTTGCTAACACTTAAGTAGCATTTATTTGGTGCCAAGCAATGCATTAGCTCAGTAAACATTCTCACAACGCTGAGGACAATTCATGTCCATTTTACAGGTGAGAAGACCAAAGTGCATTTAAGAAAGTTATCCAAAGACATGAACTAGGCACTCGGGCTCTAATAGCAAAGCTCCTACTCCTCTTCTGCTATGCTACTTCAACAGACAACCGTTCAAAATACCACTTCTTAAACTAGGTTACTTCCACCATTCTGGAAAAGATTCTACACTAGGGAAAGAGGCATAAAATGAAAAATCTAAATAATCTTTCTAAAACATGCCAGAAGTAACAAAAATCCCCAAAATAAACAAGAATTTCTTTTATAAAAATCTCTATTAACACATATTGTGGGAGCTAATGAAGACAGTAAGAAATGTCACCTTTGTACTTTCATACAGTCAAGTACACTATAAAGTGGAAACATTTTATAGCAATGATAAACTAAGGATAGACAGCTAATAAAAGGATGTGGCATCTATGATGGAAAACATAATTTCAAAGTTTAACAAAACCTGGTCACATTTCATCATCGTCAAACACACATGACAATTTAAGAATGACAATATATAACACAAGAATACCACACGCCACAGAAGTTTCCCAGCAATCATAATCATCAAATTTGGTTAGATCAAAACTGGTTAACCAAACTTTGGTTAAATGTCAAAGCAAAAGTTCTGCCTACTGGATCTCAACACAGGGTAGGTAACAGGTCAATTTGCTGGCATAACCTACTATCACTTTCCAAAATATTACACAGCTTGAACTCTAAAATGCAAAACGCTACCTACCCTCCCATGTACATTCTACACAGGAGAACAAGACACGAGGTTCTTCCCTTACGGATTTGATATTCAAATACTCATTCATTCATTCAACAAGTATTTACTGAGTACCTACAATGTGCCAGGCAATCTTCTAAGTGCAGGGCGGGTAAGGAAGGGAAAACACACAAAATCCCTGTCCTACTGGGGCTGCTGTTTTACTGGGGTGGGCAGGGGGCGGGGGGAACAAAATAAATGAGTAGAACACAAACTAAAGTAGGAGTGATAAATGCTAGGAAGAAACTAAAGCACGAAAGGAGGATTTAAAGTGAGGGTAAAATCGTAAACAGGATGGCCGAGGGAGATCAGATAAAGTGGAGAAGACAAACGACCACATAATATGTTAGGTGTGAGTGCGATGGAGAAAAACCGGGTCGGGCAAAAGCTGTGGGAGGGAGCGGAGGCTACCTGCAGAGAGTGGTCAGAGAAGGGGTTTCTGAAGAGGGAGCCTTTGAGGGGAGACTCAGAAGGAAGTAGGAGGCCCAGTCACATGAAGATCTAGGAGAAGGGCACACCAGGCAGGAGGCACACTGGCCACAAAACCAGCCCCACGGCCGAGGCAGGGTGGCAATTTAAGGGACAATGAGAGGCTCGTGTAGGCAGGAGGGAGAAAACGGGGGACTGTATGCCCTTACCCTGACAGCAAGCTGAAGACTGAGCAGAAGTTACACAGCCATTCTGCATTTTGGGAGCCACACATTTAGAGTTCAGCGACTTGTTTCAAAGCAATTTAACAGATTATTGAAAAGTCATTATTACTTGCAAAATACAAGTTGAGACAATGAAGGGCACTTTGTAAAGCAGGATGAGCCGGGGGCTCTGTGGCTGAACAGTACATACAGCCAGGAAAAAAAAAAGGCATGTGCACAGAAAGTTCTACAGTCCTTGAAGGCAG
Organism: Neofelis nebulosa; assembly: GCF_028018385.1. NCBI lineage: Eukaryota > Metazoa > Chordata > Mammalia > Carnivora > Felidae > Neofelis > Neofelis nebulosa. Next base: position 11,756,353 of record NC_080790.1, read on the forward strand.
TAAATGAGGAAGTGGGAAGATCATGTTACTAGTTTTCAAACACTGCAACTGAGGGGGTTAAAAAAAAAAAAAAAAAAAAGGCAGAAAAAGCTTCAAATGTATTTAGAGTCTTTTCGGCTCATTTCTTGCTCAGTTTGAAAGCGTGATGCTGTTAGCAGGAATTTCTGTTGATATATAAAACATACCTGATTAGTCCTGTGGAAGAACAATATTTTACGTGCTTCGGAATCCCTCCCATAGTGCCAGGCACAGGGATGGTGTTCAGCAAACAGTGAGCGGGGAAGTAGAGGGGAACACTCATACTCCAACAAAACAGACACTTTGTGTTCATCTGACTTGAAAGTGATTTAAAAATAAACAAACACCGAGTATTCAAACAAGAATAAACTTCCTCAAAAAGGAAACAATTCCTATAACTAGATCTTCCTGATCCAGGCATCCCTTAGAGTAGAACTTCAAACAGGGTAGAAGAACAGGGCTTCACCCACAGGCTAAAGGAGCAACGGAGTTGTGAATGAAGGCCATGGGAGCCTTGGTGGAACGTTCACCAGGGCGCCTCGGTTGTTAAAGGTGAAGTATATTCTACCGCACTCCCGTCAGGACAGCTTTTGGTCTCTTTTATAAACGGCCACAAGGCGGATCTACTTTATCCAGTCAGCAAACATTTTCAGACACTCTACTGCACAGGTACAAACCTGGACTGTGAGGATCCAAAACTAAGTAAGAGATGGTCTGTGCCTTAAAGAGTTGGTTTCGGGCTTCGGGTTGGATATTTATTAAAGATGGAACAAGAGGGAGAAGAGCAGAAATGAAAATGACTGAAATATATTGTAAAAGGGGTTATGCTACAAGACCAAACAAAACGATCAGAACACAGGAAAAGGAGGACGTCTATGGAAGAGGCTCCTAGAAGAGGCCCCGCCCTGCTGGATGTCCCGCAAAATTACGAGGAGACACAGACACAGGTTACTGTTAAAACCTATTATTTTCCCTCATGTTTTCCACCTGGAGCAAAATATACTCAACATGACCTTGAGAAACAAAAATTAAGCAAAAAAAACCAAAAAACAAAAAACTTTAACTATATTCATTTTAAACACATGGAGAAAGTAAAGACTCATAAGAAACCAATCTTTTCAAAGTTTGTCTAAGCAACACATCCCAACACAATGATCCCACGTAACTTTATCTTCTGATTACCACCCCCCAAAACACCACAGCACTACAATATGATATACCTAACGTATTTCTTGCAATTTAACTTGGTAACGGCAGCTCCAGTAAAGGAACCACGGGCATTCAGAGATAATCCAGCGCTGGGCATTTAAAACTATTTTGCAAACCAATTCTGAAATTTCAGAAAATCGTATGGCTAAGCAGACATCAGAAGACGACAACCAAAAAGGAACTCAAATTACTTTAAAATTTTTTTTTGAAACAGTAGCACCCTCTTTACTTTTAAGGGATAGCCCTTTATGTATACTAACAATTTACAGTAGAAAAAAGTCATCTATTAATATTAGATCTATTTTTGCCAAGGGGCAGAAAATAAATTATATTCTAAAACACTTGTAAATATAAATTCACAAAATGCATTTTACATATCACTATACAGGGGTAAAAGAAATATGAAGATGAAAAGAGCACCTCAAGCTTCTTTTTGTTCACTTCTATCATCAAAAGACTTTTTTTTTTTTTTTTAGCTTTCAGAGAAAAGCAAACAAAAAAAAAAAAAAAAGAAAGAAAGAAAAGTTCGTGTTCATTAAATTAAGGTCATCCTGTTAAGCTAGATGCATTTTGGCTTTGAGATCATTTAAAAATAAAATAGAAATAATTTTATAATCAGAAAAAAAGTTTAAGATTACATTAAAATTACTTTTGTTTAATACAGATTATTCAGCATGAGACAAAACACTTATTATTTAGAAAGAAGATAAAATTCAGTAAACAAAGTCACATACCAAGCTTCAGGCAGCAAGACAGAATATTCATGTGGAGAAGTGGTCTCTGGGAAGTTGGAGAGAATCGCGAGGCGATGAGGAAGCAGGTCTGATCCATGATAAGTGAACAGAATTTCTAGGGCTTGTACGTTACTTTCCTGTACAAACGGCAAGGGTTAAGTTTCCAATGTAAACCTCAGAAAAAAAGGAATGATTTTGTAGGACAATATCCAAAAACCTAAAATTAGCTCATTATGCAGTTCTGACATAAAAGGTACTTTGAAATATTTCCAATTCTTCCTAGTCTGCACCATGTATCTCAATCTAATGCTATGAAAATTACTTATTTTTAAAACTCAGAATGATGAATAAACATTTTTAAAAATATAGTTCCAGGAGTGCCTGGGTGGCTCAGTCGGTTAAACACTCAATTCTGGCTCATGTCATGATCTCACGGCTCATGGGTTGAAGTCCCGCATCGGGCTCTATGCTGACAGCTCAGAACGTGGAGCCTGCTTCAGATTCTGTCTCCCTCTCTCTCTGCCCGCCCCCCCTGCCCGAGCCTGGCCCTCCCCCATTCATGCTCACTCTCTCTCTCTCTCTCAAAAATAAACAAACATTAAAAAACTTTTTTTTAAATATGGTTCCATTTTCTCTACATTAATACTACAACAAAAATGAAATAATGGCAAATGCATGCAATAACATTAACCAAACGGCTCAGAGACTTAGAAAGTGTTAATAACCATAATTCTTTTATTTACAAAAAAGAAATTACCCGAGCATAAGTTCTTGCCGAGAGAACAATATTCTGATTCCTGAACTTCTTAAAGAATTCAGCATCATACCTCTGTTCAGATGCATGAGGTACTCCCAGGATTTCCTGAGGGGAAAGAGCGACTTGATAATGAAAAGGCTTTTAAATATGGGTGACAAGAAAATATTAAAAAACCTTTACAACTCTGCCTCCCTAAATAAATAAGCCCTGAATTAATTAAACTATCAACTGTTAACTGAAGTAGTACATCTGCATTCTTGCCTTTATTGTGAAAATGGCTGTATTTATAAATGCTGTTAATACAAAGGAAAATTAAAAAGTAAATGAAATAGGCAGTAAAAAATTCATTAGAGTAGGACAACCAAAACCCACCACCTGCTAAAAGCAAATAAGCAGCCATTATACACAGCTGTGTGGGACAAGCACCTGTGTCTGTAGGGGAACTTTAGATTAACCCCACTGCTGCTGGTGATCTAGCAAAATGCAGATGGAACCATTCATTCGTTCCACAAATATTTATCGAGTGTCCACTAGGTGCCAGGGGCGCTGTGACAGGCAGCAGTGATACAATGAACAATACACTTCCCCTGCCGTCCAAATTGCTTAAAACCTAGTAGGGAAGACAAATGAGCAGCTAGGAACAGAGAAAGGGAAACACGCACACACAGGAAAGGTGCTACGAAACTAGTTTTGGGAGGACGGGGAAGGCTTCCCAGAAGTGGCACCGAAGCTGAGACGTAAAAGACAAACGGGAAGGAGTCAGCCAAGGAAACTGCAAGTGCAGATCTCCCCACTGCCACGTAGGACACAGGGCTCACATCTGCCATGTTTCACGCTGAACCCCAGATACCCAGCAGACTGCTTTCACATAATAACCGGTAAATCATTTGTTGACTGAATCAATTTACTGAGGTAGGAAAGAGAGAAGAATGAGGAGGTGTGGAGGAGGTGAGGGAGGGAGGATGGAGGGTTGAGAAGGTCACTTGCAAACATGTTGGGTTTGGAACTTTAGCAAGTCTAAAAGAAGCTTCCCAGAAGGCAAGTGGATAGATAGATCTGGAGTTCTGGGGTAAGGTATGCGTTATGTAGAGGATGTATTGTAATTAATACAAAAGTGACTATGACTTTTGGGATGAGCACTGGGTGTTGTATGGAAACCAATTTGACAATAAACTTCATATATTGAAAAAAAAAACAAAAAAACAAAAGTGACTATGATTTCGAGGGGGATTAAGTTGAATGAAAGCAGCCTTAAGGAGCAACATCATTTAAAGGATCGACCAAAAAAACCAAAAAGTAGAGTAGTGGGGGCGAGAGGAATCTGCACCTGAAAAGTAGACGGAGGAGCCAGAGAAGGAAGGGGGAGGGGGAAGAGTTTAACACATACTCATGGAAACCAAAAAAGCAAGCCAGCATTTCAAAAGTGTTCTCCGCTCCCCGACCTCATCCACAACAGTCATTTCCTTTATTCCCTCAGTTACACATCCTAGGACCGCCCTGGATCTTTCTTACCAAGAAGGAACTCTCTGGACGCCTCCACGTCAAGCACCAGACTTGTGAGCGACTGCTCCTTCCACCCACCCAGTCCCTGGCATTCCAGCAACTCCTCAGCCTCACTGACACATCCAATCCACCGACCCTAGGCTTTTTACCTGCTCTCTCTCCTCAAAGTCTCTTATCCCTTCTAACCAACTTAATCCCTGGCCCATCATTATACAGAGATTTCTTTAATCCCTTGCTTCTTTCCCTTTATCATATTCACCTGGCAAAACCTAATCCTCAGTCAAAGGCAACTATGAACCCTGATTACAAGTTACCCGAAGTCTCTGTAGAAATACCACAAAACCAAGCTGACAGTTCTCATTTCCAGATCTCAACACCGTTAGGGTCCCGATTCAAACGAACTAACTGTAAAAACATGCGTGAGGCAACCTGGGAAAATTGAACGTGAGGCGGATATCAAATGATGTTAGGGAATTACTACTCATTTTGTTAGAAATAATACAGTGCTATTGTGGTTATTTTTTTAAAGTCTTTACCAATTACAGACACTACTTAAGTATTTACGGGCACAATGATAAGATGTCTAGGATTTGCTTTGAAATGACTAAGTGAAAGAAAAGGCAGGAGTGGAGAGTAAGATACAAGATTGGTAAAATGGTTGAAGCTGGGCAGTGAGTACATCCAGGCTCATTATACTCTTCTCTATATTTTAAAGAAGGTTTGAAATTTTATAAACTCAATTCAAACATGCTGTCCCACAAGGCTACACCATTTCCCTAACAGGCTTTCTCTCCTATTCTGTTAAGAACTTTTCCACAATTCTTTCGTTCTTTCCAAACCTCCATCACCTTATTCCCGTCTCCATTCTCGACTAAAAACTTGCTTCATATACTTTAACTGACACGATTAGATGGGAAAGCTCTCATTTTCCAACCCACTAACACTGTACATCTACCTGTACCGATGCCAATAGGATTTTCCTTCTGTCAGTTACAACAGAAAAATTACATACATCTGCTCCCAAAACAGCCTCAAACCCCACTCAAGCTCCGGATCCCATTTCTCCTGTTTCTACAATCATGCCATTATCTCTTCTTTCTTCTGTTCAGTAAATTCCTCCTCACCCTCCACCGGTTCATTCCCATTAGTATACGAACAATACGTCTTCTTCCTTCCATGAAAAAAAAAAAAAAAAAACTCCTGATTTCATATACCCTGTAGCTACCCCCACCTTCTTGGCTCCCTTGAAACAAAATTTCTTGAAAGAGCTGCCCACAACCGTCTCCACTTACCCCCTTCCTGTTGTGTCCTAGACCCACTCAATCTCTAACAATTCAAGTTCTTACACGGCATGAAAGTCCTTTCATCATGTATCCAGAAGCTATTCTAACCACCCCTCCTCCTTCTGGTCTGTGCTGCCCCTCCGCCAAACCCCAAACGAGCTGTCTCTGCCAGGTGCACCCCATCTTCTTAAATGCCGCTAGGCCTTTCCTCATACAGCAGGCCGCTTATCAGCACGGGCTACTGAATACGAGAGACTTCATTAGGAGTTCTTGCTTTCTACTCAAATTACCTTCCTTCCCCAAGTCTCAGTTTTCGCATCCATAAAACTGCAAGGATAGTACCAGCCTCAAAGGACTGCTGAGAAATAATCTGGATTAAGTTCACAGCACAGTGGCTAAGTCCTCAACAAATGCGTTGGTATTTATTAAGGTATTGTCTGACCTACTGATTGCTTCAGCAAATATCTGCTGAGCTCCTCAACGAGCCAGGTATCAATCTGAGTTTAGGGATGTCACAGCAAACAAGACAAACCCCCTGTGCCTTTACGGAACTTCTACCATCATGTGCCCCTCATAGTAACCCCCCCCCCCCCGCCCCGCCCCTAAAACCCGCCTGCCTTTTTTTTAAGTACTAGTTGCACTATCACTTCCTTTGAGGCATCTTCTTGGGACACCCCCGGGACTCCACTACGCCCCCTCACCAGTTCTTTGCACATTATTATAGTCACTTAGCGCCTATAAAGTGAGGACTCCAGGAGGACAGCTCCCTATTCTTACCTCCACCTCCCGCATGACAGCTGGTACTTACCAGGCACTCGCGTGAACTTGAAATGAATCCATTTTTATCTAATTCATCACAGAATTAATAAAATAAGCTATGCACTATGATTAAAATGCAATGCCTGTCTCTACCGCTATCTAGCTGGTTAGCCACTGTATCTGAACATCTTCATTTTTAAGTTTGAATAGCCAAATTCATCAATTTCACCTACTTTTTGAAAGCTTAATTAGCCTAATTCACTAAGAAAGTGGCTCGACAAATACTTTAAAAAATGTAATAGTACTTCCTATTATCAAATCGGAAATATTACCAAATAGGAAATAGCAATTCAGTAACTAAAGGGCAATAAAAAAAAATTAACTGCATAGTCAAACTCTGAACATTTTATGGAACTCCTTAAGATCTCAAAATCAGTAAGATTTAGTAAAACAAAGGCTAGGAAAAAATAATAAACTATATCTGTACCGACTTCTGCAGTTCATAACACACTTTTATGTATTACCTCAAAATATAAGTCCAACACAGGATGCCTGGGGGGCTCAGTCAGTTATGCGTCCGACTCTTGGTTCCGGCTCAGGTCATGATCTCACAGTTCGTGAGTTCAAGCCCCACATGGGGATCTGTGCTGACAGCTCAGAGCCTGGAGCCTGCTTCGGATTCTGTGTCTCCCTCTCTCTCTGCCCCTCCCCCACTCATGCTCTGTGTCTCTCAAAAATGAATTAACGTTAAAAAAAAAATTTTTTTTAGAAGAAAAAGTCCAACACAGTAAAAGGTAGGCTTTAAAATAATATGGCCATCCAACAAACTAGCAGCAGTTACAGATAAAAGTATTTTCACTCTTATGTGGATCCTGAGAAACTTAACAAAGACTATGGGGGAGGCGAAGGGGAAAAAAAAAAAGAGAGGGAGGAAGGCAAACCATAAGAGACTTTTAAAAAACTGAGAACAGGGGCGCCTGGGTGGCGCAGTCGGTTAAGCGTCCGACTTCAGCCAGGTCACGATCTCGCGGTCCGTGAGTTCGAGCCCCGCGTCAGGCTCTGGGCTGATGGCTCGGAGCCTGGAGCCTGTTTCCGATTCTGTGTCTCCCTCTCTCTCTCTGCCCCTCCCCCGTTCATGCTCTGTCTCTCTCTGTCCCAAAAATAAATAAAAAACGTTGAAAATAAATAAATAAATAAATAAATAAATAAATAAATAAATAAAAAAATAAAAAACTGAGAACAAACTGAGGGCTGATGGGCGGTGGGAGGGAGGGGAAAGTGGGTGATGGGCATTAAGGAGGGCACCTGTTGGGATGAGCACTGGGTGTTGTATGGAAACTGATTTGACAATAAATTTCATTATTAAAAAAAAAATTAAAAAAACAAAAAAAAAAAGTATTTTGTATGAAAATGATATACTCACTACTATGTTTTCTAATAACCATAAATAGCCCTCTTTTGTCATTGGTATTTTGTCTGAAAACACTTCTATTTTATTACCAGGTGGGAAATCAAAGTCTCTTGGATTTGCCTGCAGGTAGGATAAGGATTAAATACCTGCATATTAACACAGGGACAAGATCACATCATCAGGTGTCACATTTACTGGGCGCCTGCTGTGCCAGTACCAAGGCCCACAGAAAGGAGGCTCAGACCAAGGAAGTAACCTGCCAGGGAAGCCAAACTTTGAAAGTTGGAAATCTGTATTAATTTCTGGGCAATTTCGGCTATAAGGGTCATGTGAAAAAGCCATCTAAGTTATTTATATTTGCTGAAATAGTTTTAACAACACTTGAATCGTGCTACTGAACGTGGTTTGAACATCAGGGTTTGTGTCCCCGAAAGAAATAAATATAAAGTATACTTTTTTTAAGCTCGAGTGTCTAATTTTGGCCATAATTAGAATCAAAGTTCAACCAACTAAATTCAACAAATCACTGAAATAAAATGAGTAAGAAATATTCATGTTAGGATTATGAAAACCCAGTATATACTGAAATTTGGCTAGAGACAGCTACGCACCATACCTGAAGATAAAAATGTAAAATAAAAGTAAATCAAAAGGATCATATATCCAGAAAACCATATATACCAAAACAGCTAGTCTTTCTATTCCCTAGACTAACACAACAACTTGTGCCTTCCACAATCTCTAATTTTTACCAAAGCTGGTATGTAAGAGAAACTGCTTCTGCACAAAATGATACTTTCATAAACAACAGTTATAAAGATCAGATCCGTCAGATATTAGGGCAGCCGTAGCATTTATAATAACAGATCGAACAAACATAATCGGTCTGATTAAAACTACTCCTCACCTCGTATGTTGCAAGCCGATCTAAGTAGGTTAATAATTTCAGCCGACAACGGCAAAGTTCCTTTTGCTCCAGTGTTAACCTGTTGTGAATAATATTAGGCCACTTATATTAACACAGAAGCACAGTTCTCTAGGAGTTAAAATAGAATAAAAATAACCAATATTCCACTAAGCCCCAAACTGACAGAACAATACACAGAAGCACCAGGGTAAAATAATAGCAAATGCATTTGATGGAAGTTGCTGGAATAATTTAGAGCCATTAATCCTAGTAAAGAACACACTTAACTGACTAGTTATTTTAAAGACAGAAGCAAATGAACAGCAATAAATCATTTACTTCGAAAAGTTTACTAATTTAAGTAGTTCCTGTCTCCTCTTCATCTCCTTCTCCTTCTTATTCTTGGCAGACTCTTCATCAGGTGGTGACAGCTCTTCATAGGGGAGATTGTCAATGTCTACTTCACCAGGTAATGTGAATCTGCACGAAGAAACAGAAGACCCAAAGCTATTCGTGAAAGCAGCTTTCTCCTACTTTGGCCGACTCCTTTGGCTGATTTTATTACTAAGTTGATTTTCACAGAAACAGAAACAACCAATTATTTGAAAGAATGCTTTTTGTATTGCAGGCAAAGAGATGCACACGCTGTATCCACAGGATGAGCAAAACGTCATCACTAATCATCACATACAGAAATTTTAAAATCATGACAATAAAAACCACTTAGGAAAACATGGGAGGTTATATTCACCCGAGGTGAAACAGCCGATGAAGAAAATGTTGCCCAGAGTTTATAATCTGAATCACTTCTTTTTAAGGTTTTAAAATGGTAATGAATGTCCGTCTCATTTACGTTATTTATTTATCACATACACAATCACGTTTGTAACTTTAAAGAGTTCCAAATGTCTGATGAGCAATGCCTCTTGCCAAGTAACTTTACTACTATTACTAACAGGCATTTGTGTGGTACTTAAAAGCTTATGAAGTGCTTTTGCAAAACACATAATTTAAGCACTCCAATTCTCTAAAGAGGGTACAAGGCCAGAGACAAAGTGAATGAAGCTCACACTTGCCCGGGGGGTGCTTCTGACTAGTGAGCACACCCAGGTCCATGCCTTCAGCCCACAGCTTAGAAACTGCCAGCATCCAATAACACTTCGTAGAACTTGCTCTTTTCTTAGCACCAAGCGCTCATATGTACAATACTTAACTCAAAGTAAAGAAAGCTGTGACCTCAGATAAGGGAAGCATTGATCAAAGGCAACTGTCTCATTACAGGATAAACCTAAATAAAGTTTACTTTTCACCACTCTCAGCTTAAATGTTTTCACAAAGTCACCTTTATTCCTGAATCCAAGTCTTTCTGTGACCAACCTGCCATCATCTGCTCCTTTCCCTATCGCCACCAGGGCTTCCAGGTCCGTGCCTTTCAATCCATACTGAAGCAGTTCCTTTGCAGCGTCCACATTTTCAGGAACCCTTTCCAAACACTCATGAAGAACCCAAGATCGTTTCTTTATTTTACTCTGGATACAAATAAAAAAGAGGCATTACAGAACCCATAACATGTGACAGCACCTAACAGCTGCCTTCTAGAATTGTAAAGCCATACCTAAGGGAGTCTAGCTACCTATGCCCTTGGCCCACAGGAAAAGGAAAATTCCCCAACAATGATTAAAATGGGACGTAGAGAATGAGATTCCTACAGCGTTCCTTTCTCTTCTAATGAAGAGAAACCCAAAGCTGAAACCCAAAGCTTCAGGACTCTTTTTCAGAAACATAAAAAAGATCTGCCCAGAGTTGTATAGCTGCTCGTTAGTTTGCATTTGGGCTATATAATAGAGTCGAAAATAAAGCAGAAAAGCAAAATAAGATATATCCTATTGTAACAAGCATGTTTAACTTTGAAACGAAACTAACGAGGCATAGCACATCACAGTTCTGTACTTACTTGACCATGAGATGTATCACAAAGTGCGGATGATAATTTAATCATCAAAGTCATAATATGCTATTCTTTGGAAAGACCAAGGGCCTATTCCTCCCTCCCAACTGCTTCCTCTGACTCCACTCAAAATCCCTGACTTTCCCTCCTCTTAGAGTCATTGTGGTTATAAATTTTAAGTGACATTTGACGTTTACCCTTCATTCTTTTACATATTTCATTCTATCAATTCTTCCTTCAAATGTCTTCTAACTCACTTCCTCTTCTCCAGGTCTATGGCCTCCATACCAGTCTATGTCATCAACACATAACATCTGTGACACCAGAAGGGTCTCTTGCCCGTAGAGGGTTTCCCCACCATCACTCCCCTTCCACACCAACTCGTCTTCTACACCACCTCCCTCAGCACCTCCACAGTCAAAAATCCACAACACTTCCCATTACCCTACAGATAAAAAGCTTAAGTCATCACAAGTCTTCAACATCCTCCGGAACCCAAATCAATGTATCTTTCTAATCATATTTCTCCAAGTTCACTACTGTTGAATACCAGATCCAGCAGATTGGTTTACTTACAGAGCTCATTTACTCATCCAAGAAATAGCTAGTGGGCACCTACTGGGGACCAGGTACTAAACTACACACGAAGCAATGATTAGGACAGATTTAGTCAATGCCACGGGTCATGCTCATTTTCTTCTCATTTGCTCATACCATTTGTCCCATGAAGAATGCCTTCCAATCTTTTAACTCCAGGAGGCCTGCTCTGAATTCTCTCAAACCTGCTCAAAACATCTTCACTACAAAGGGCCTTCCATAACCACTAGGTCTAAAATGATTGCTACTTTCACTGGGTTCCCACAGCATTTATCTGGAATCTTCCTGCATAGTTATTTATATTTATTTTTTTTAATTTTTTTAAATGTTTATTTATTTTTGAGAGAGACAGACAGACACACACACACACACACACACACACACACACACAGCACAAGCGGGGAAGGGGCAGAGAGAAAGGAAGACACAGAATCCGAAGCAGACTCCGGGCGAAGGAGGCTCCGGGCCCCGAGCTGTCAGCACAGAGCCCGACACGGGGCTCAAACTCATGAACTGTGAGATCATGACCTGAGCCGAAGTTGGACACTTAACCGACTGAGCCACCCAGGCATCCCTAGTTATTTATATTTTAGACATGAGGCTTATCTTCTCAGAAAGATTATAAGCTCCCTAAAAGGGAAGGTCATATTTATGTCTCTCCTGTACCCCTTTCACCTCCCCTCGCCAAGTGCTTTGACTCTTAACTGCCTATTTATTTCGCTGAATTAAGTATTTCTCCCAATAAAAAAATGTACCTGCTCTCTCTTAACACCTGTCAGCTCCTTCAGAGACCAAAACTGTCCTCTACTGTGTTCCAGAAAAAGCCCTAGGCGGGTATACATAGACTCACAACTCACTGTCTTGATCACAAAAGAAGAAAGATAATACAGCTTTGGTGTTCTGATATTCTAAAGGATATACAAGCAACTTTTTCTCTGTATTTCATGATCTCTCACGCTCTCTCTTCTCTGGCGTCTTACCTGTACTAACAGTTTATCTTCCAGTTTTATTGAAGCATCAACTTCTTACTTACAACTTTTTCAGATTTTTATTTTTAATTACTCGTGTACATAAATTGTCAGGAAAACAATTACAACATTTTCCCAACATTTCTTAGATCTTCCTACAGGCAAAGGTATTCTCTTTTCTAAACGTCATGTGAAGAACCACACGCCTCTTGAAAGCATGCCAGAAACCCAACCGCTCCCTCACAAAGGTGCCAACGGTACAAATACACAGGCTACAACACACGTTAACTCAGGCAGCAGGAAGCAGGAGGAATCCAGTTGGAAATTTTACACTTGATCTTAGCCAAAAAGCCGAGAAGCGATTCCAATTGGAAAATTTAAACACAAAGGGAGAATTTGGCAGGCTTGTTACATCGCCTCTCCGCTTCAAAAGTTCTCTTCACGGCTATCTCTGGGATAGACAGGATTTCCATTTTTTAATGGACAGAATATCAAGCTTCATCAGGAGAGGGCGCTAGAGGGCCCCTGTGGAGGAAAGGCTCTGGTCTCTAGTCCTAACAGGCTCAGGTTCTAAACTTCTTGCTCCTGTGGCTTAGCAGCCAGTGCATGTAGGAGCCCTCCAGAGTGCTTACCCCCACCCCGCCCCCTTGCTCTGCTGAACACAACTTCCCCTGAATGTCAGTTGTACTCCTATGGGCAGATTCCTTCCCAGTGAATCTCCCAGGCACCCAGCAGAAGGGGAGGTGTCTTTCCAGACTATCTCCACCTGCATAGCAGGACCTTCTTCTTTTCAGTCATGGCCATGGGTCCTTATCTGAGGTCTTCCGACCCCTAACCTCCGCTTACTGTTGCACCTAGCGGCAGGCATCAGTTTGCTCATCCATCCTACCTTTTCCTACCTGCCAACCTTGGCATCTAAGAACCAGCCCTGGCCCAAGACACCGCAGAGAACTCTTCCTGCCGATGTGCTGCAACCACTCTTCAGTGAGGTGTGAACCCCAGCTCCCTTCCAAGTCTGTTCCCTCCTTGGGTATGCTCCTTCAGCCCTAGGGTAGTCCTTAATGTTCTCTTTACCCCTTTATGGGAAATCTCACTAGAAAATAATGTTCCAGGGGTGCCTGGGTGGCTCAGTTGGTTAAGCGTCTGACTCTTGATTTCAGCTCAGGTCATGATCTCAGTGGACGGAGCCCCACGTCAGGCTCTGTGCTGACAGTGTGGAACCTGTTTGGGATTCTCTCCCCCTCTCTCTGCCCCTCCCCTGCTTGCATGCACATGCTTTCTCTCTCTCTCTCAAAATAAATTTTTAAAAAATGCTCCATATTAAAACTTTCCCTGTCCAAATTACTAGGTGGTTTCTGGTTCCTGATGAGACCTGAATGATGTAGGTGAAGAAAGGTAAGTGAGGTAGAGGAAGAGAAAGGATTAGACCAAAAAACCAGATAGTTAGCTGGCTTATCAGTGAATATTTGTTCACACATCTTCAGCACCAAGGTCCAGCTGCAGGGCCAATACAACCGGATAACTCCTCCAGGTTGAATAAGCTTTAGAAATGTCAGCAATATATAAAGGCCCATAACCAAAAAGTATCCCATAATCTGAATTTTACCACGTTACGAAAATATGTAAACATACCAAGTAACTCTGAATGGAAGCAATGTTGACCGCGGACTTCCTCCACTGTCTCTGATACACTAGGTCAGTGTCCAGGCCGTACGTCTGAGCCAGAGACAAGGCTTCCTCATATTCTTCGCTTTCAATCTTGGGACAAGGAAATGGGAACAGGAATGTTACATTACTGAAGCGCCCACGGTGTCACTATCATGATGCGATCACCTTAACCCTTACAGCATGTTATGCATTCCCAACTATTCTCATAGGCACTGTGGCACCAGGAGCCCAAAAACTTGAGTGGCAGACAGACCAAGCGCTTCTTTCCACTCTTTAACAGACACCTGAGAGACAGCTGAAATGCCCATATTTATGGAGTAAAATGATGGTGAAACCAAGACAAGGAGAACTGACAGCCTGACTCCTGGTCAGAGCCCACCCCGGACACTACAGCACCCGGCACAAACAACTAGAACGCTCAGAGTGGACCAAATCTGCTTCCCAGGCAGATGCCTGATTAGAAAGCAAGTCTGCATTTCTTCCCTCACCATCTGCAGTCTGAGGAGACAGCTGCACTGAACACAGATAAGGTGAGCGCTGAAGGCCACGTGAAGGGCAGCAAAGACCCAGCTAATCCACAAAGTGGACCAACGGTCTCAGTGAATTCATCTTTCATCCACTGTTTTTATTTTGATTCCTCAGGCACAAAAACCAGCATTATTTTCAAAAGCTCTATAATACCAGTATTTCTAACAGGTCAATGATAGGACGATCCCTCTTTAAATTTCTGTGTTAAAAAAATTAGTTTTTCTCATTCCAATAAAATAAAAGCTGGATGCCTATGCACTCTGACAGCGATAGGACGCTCCCTCACCTTTCTCTGATAAAGCTCTTCTGGAGTCGTGGAGCGCAAACTCACGAGGCGGTAGTTTTTAGTAATGGTTCGCGGGCGTTTCCGTGGAGGCGCAAATCGCTCCATCTCCGTCACCAGGTACAGGCCCTGCTTTACGTAGCCGAAGTAGCGAGCCTTCGCGGATATTTCCTGATCGGAATCCGAATCCTCTTCACCTTCATCTTCATCTCCACCCCTAGTCTCCAAACGAGATCGTTTGGGAGCAAGTTTAATCTCACACTAAATTGAAAAAGGAAATGTTAAATCAGTAGTGAGGAGCTGAAGACAAGCTTTAGAGTGAGAAAAATATTTTTAATTCTGCTCTGGTTCAATGCATGACACGAGCCATGTGATTAAGAATAAGCTTCAAAAGAACCCAATACAGACAGTATATACATCAACACCTCCAGAAAGATCCTCTGTCTTACTGGCTCCAAATCTCCAAAACCAAAGCCTGTTTTAAAAACAGCTCATTAATATGATCTCCCAAAAATATGCCTGGCAATTATTTTAGGGAAACAAAAAGAATGTTAATATCTTCACTTTGGTATTTTTGTACCTGCTGCAGAAAAAACAGAGGAGTTTTTCATCTATTTAGAAAATGAACATGAAGGTATTTATTTGCTTTACTGAGACCAGCTTTCCTGCCCTCCCTCCCTTTGGGGAAAAAAAAATGTGTAACAGCTTCATAAAGTTCTGAGTCTGAAAGCCTGACTGTTGAAGATAACTTTCATTCCAGACTTAACAGAGTTGGCTTAGATTTTAAGCCATGGTTCTTTTTAAATCACATCTGTAGACTCAGTAACAAACTTAAAGATTTAAAAAAAAAAAAAAAAAAAACTTGTGAATCTGCACTGAAATGAAAGCTATTGAAGGTCATTACACTTGAAAGACTTAGAATAAGAATTGTTCATGATAAAAACAGAACTTTATGGGACTAGCCTCAATTTTCAAGTCTTCTGTCATGACAAACAAGCTTTCTTTACTAAAAGAACCAGAATTTTTAAGTTCCCAAACTTCAGGGAAATAGTTTGTTAAAGACCATATCTAACTAGAAATACCTTTTACATTTTAAGATGTCCAATCTAAGAAAAAGAACAAAATATGTCATGTCCGTGAAGAAAAAATGCTTTTACAAAGAGCAAAATGACTCCATTTCTCCATTCTTTTACAAATGGAAAAGAATTTTTTCAATTTTTTCAATGTAAAAAGAATTTTACAAATGGAAAAAAATTTTTTAATTGACTCAACAATAGATCTTTCTTATTATTCTCACTGAATCTCTGATTCCAGTCACAGGGTTGTGTTTTTAAAGACAAGATTAGATGATGGGCTAGCTAAAATTTAAAAATCAAATGTTTATCCATACTTCAATAAAAATAATGGACAAAAATCACTAAAAACTAAATGAGGTGTTTGGATTTTTGGTGAAATACAGGTTTTCTTTCCAACACACTAGCTGCTCCAAAAGGGAAAGCATTACCTCCAAACTTAAAAATCCTCCATCATGGGTAGCAGTGACTTGAGGTGATGGTTCAAACCACTCACAGGATTTTCCCAGTAAATTCTTCAAAGTTTTCACCGACGAAACCGTCAAAGCACCAGAACAGCGAGCCAAAGTCACTGCACTGGCTGCCCACCAATTTACATCAATCAGTGGGTAAAGGGACTCTTTATCTAATGCGGAAAGTAAATAAACACAAGCGCATCGTCAATGTGCATTAACTACAACACATTTGGTCCAATGATCAATTTAAAAACCATATGTGGGCCCTAAACGTGTTCAATAAGAAAAAATAAATTAGAAGTCGTCACCCAAATTTTTACAAAATGGTACCTGAGTTCCGACAATTTGTCAAAGTCCAAAATTCTAAGGATGCGGGAGCAGTAAATACCTTTAGGTCTTCCCTCTCAAAAAATGAAGTCTACCAACACATGTCAACAGAACAGGTTGAAAGGTTGGTGTGTATGAAGCATACGCATCACAAAGGTTCTAAAAGGTTTTGAAAAATGTTCACATATCCCTTTTCAGACTAACAATAGGAGAGAATCACACACTTAAAAAAAATTTAAGACAGACATATAATAGTTTTCACTTCTAAAGTTTATTTTGACAAACGAGGGGGAGGGGCAGACAGAGAGAGGGAGAAGGAGAATCCTAAACAGGCTCCATGCTGTCAGCTGAGAGCCCAACTCGGGGCTCGGACCCAAGAACCATGAGGTCATGACCTGAGCTAAAACCAAGAGTCGGACACCCAACGACTGAGCCACCCAGATGCCCCAATGCTGATTTCCTCTTAAAGATTTGAAGGAGACCAGGACTGTCACCTCAAAATTGACCAGTTTGACATAAGAAATATTTTAAGATGCAGAAATGAGCGAAACTCAAAGTTCTTTTTGTCTTGTCACTTAATAATTTTATTGTTCCCTTGATAAGATGCTGCAGAAAACCAACTTCCAACCAACCCTCGGAGTCACTCATTTCTGGGTACTACTCCCAACGTACATGCTAGTAACTTCGGTTTTGTTTTTCTCCTGTTAATCTGTCTTCTGTCAATCTAATTTTACAGGGCCCCAGCCAGAGAACCGTGGAGGGTAAAAAGAAAAAGATTTGTTTTCATCCCCTACATATATCATCAAAGAGCACCTTTACTATATAATTACTGTCTCATAAGGTTTCAATTATCATATTTCATACAACTCACCTTTGATTTTTTTTCTCTTCTCAGGAGAGAGCCTCCAGTCAGGATTAAGGTCGTCATAGCCTGGCTAAACATGAAAAATATGCACAGGACTTCTTGAGTCAACAATGTAAGAAAATTATGAGAGCATCACTAACAACTATGGATTTTTTGACATAACAAAATATGGAAGCGATGCTTTCCTTCGATCTCTTAGTCGTATTCTACCTAGCTGTAATCTATTCCTCTTAATAACCTTGCTCTTACACTTAAAATGTGCACCTGGAACCACTGTAACTCAATTTAATGAAGAAAAGAGCATGCAGAAGAAAAGTAAGAGAGCGAGTGTGCAATTAATACGATGAGAGCAAGACACACGAACATTCGTTCTGTGCACACTCATATACACACACTTACACTCCGGGAGGAGAACGGCTATGCTGTGGTGAATAAGCACAAGTCTGGGTACAAGTCCTACTCCTATAACTTGTAAGTGGAGTGACCCCTCCAGGCCTTAGGCTCCACGGCTCTGAGATTAGACTCTGCAACCTCCATGTTATCCCCGGTTCTAACTTCCTAGGACTAACTCACTACAGAAAAAAATATAACCATGCGATTCTCAAGCTGCCTCCATTCATATTCTAATTTCATGGAACATAATGCCATGCCCACCTTTGAGAAGGTGACGACACATCAATCTCTCTCCACTGTCATACAACAGCTAAGATGAACACACTGCCAGACCCCCTCTGGGCTCACTGTTAATTACTGCATCTTCAGAATTACAGCAGTACGGGAAAAGACCAGCAAAAATATCATTTGGCTATGTGAAATCTTAAGCCTAAAGAAACTAATGCTATATTTAAGTCAAAATGTGCTTTCTCATTTAATATATACTTTATCAACAATTTCTCAGTGGCTAAGCCTTAAGAGTATTAAAATTGATACTTCTTTCCAAGGCCTAAAAGAATTTCCTGATCTCCACTACTATGATAAATCACTCACAGCAGTCACTGAAAACAGAAGATATAATTCTTTAAACTTTACCCAAAAAGTCACCCTAAAAGCCTATTTATATACTAGCAGAAGAAATAGATTGTCTCAGTTTACTTTCTCATAATTAACTTTCAAAGATTCAGAATACCAGAAGGTATAGATTCCTGAAACTAATCAACTTGGATTCCTTAAGATCAAATCTTCTTTGGTCACTTATAGGGCACTTCAGACGTTTTTAGGGCCTCCGAGTCATCAGCTGTACGTGCTCCCACAGCACCTTCATATGGGGACATGTGTGCTTCCCTGCTGACATCGTGGAGTACACAAGGGGAGGGTGGAGTAACACTTTAAGTCCCACAAACAACTAGGATGATTCGGCCTTGGGGGAAATCAAGTACAAACAGATCACAGTGAAATTTAACAAGAAATCTCCAAAATCTTTTCAAACGGAACCGTCTCACTAGTATAAGTACATTGAGAATTCAAGGTGGGCTTGTCTTCATCAGAGTTAACGATGAGGAAGAGCACCATGAACAAGCTGCACCAGTCCATGAGGGTCAGTTTTCAGACATTTCGGGACTAGGCTGTTCCGTGCAGATGGCTTTAATAATGGCTGTCTCTTGTGAATTTGATTTTAAACACAAGACGAAGATGTGTTCTTCCGCAGCCAGAACTCTGTCAGAGTCATCTTCGAACTCCCAGACCTATCACAGTACTCACCTGTCACGGGAGCTAAATGCTGAATAAGTGAATCAATTACTTTTTTTTTTTTTTTAATGTTTATTTATTTTTGAGACAGAGTGAGACAGAGCATGAACGGGGGAGGGTCACAGAGAGAGGGTGACACAGAATCCGAAGCAGGTTCCAGGCTCCGAGCTGTCAGCACAGAGCCTGATGTGGGGCTCGAACCCACAAGCATGAGATCATGACCTGAACCGCAGTCGGACGCCCGACTGACTGAGCCACCCAGGCGCCCCAGGAATGAATTATTCTTTTAAATCACTGCACCCTAATTAGAATGGCTAAGCTATAGGAAAATTAGCTTAGTACTAGTATTCCTGCAGCCTCTCAAAGGTGTGGTCTCTTCTGCCATTTAGTCAATGAACACTGTGCACTTATACTGTGAGGAGGAAGAGAAACCATACATTACTGGCCGCACAACTCAAGCAGGTAGAGAGCTAAGAAACAGATGTGAGTGACTATAACCCAAGTTCAAATATAACAGCTGCCCAAAAAGAGGTATAGATAAAAGTGGAGGGGTCTTCAAAGGTTGAAGAGGTCACTTTGAAGATGGCCTCAAGAAAGACAAAGGGGATTCAAGAGGTATAAAGGAAGTACTACACTGGGTGCTATACGTTCAAGACTGGATAAAATCTGGATATGGCAAATGGGTGCAGGAAGACATTCCAGTCAGCAAACACAGAATGAACAAAAGTACACCGATTAAAAAAAAAAAACAAAAAAACAAAAAAACACTAAGCTTATTCAGGAAAACAGTGGGTCAGTTTAACTGAAGTACAGGATATCCATTCTAATTATCTGCATTTTTGCTTGTCTTGGGGTTTTGGCGGAAAGATGGGACTCGCGATGCCATTTTTTGTTGTTGAGCTAAAATTCACATAATGGAAAATTAACCATTTTAAAATGAACATTCAGTGGCACTTTGTACGTTCACAGTGCTGTCACTTCCATTTAGTTTCAAAACATTTGTGTCGATCCAAAATAAAACCACTTACCCATTAAGCAGTGACTTCCCACTCCCCATCCCCTCAGCCCTGTCCGCTACCAATCCACTTTCTGCCTCAGTGGATTTACCTATTCTGGATATTTCGTATAAATGAATTCATACAACACGTAACCCCTTGTGTCTGGCTTCTCTGGAGTAGCAGAAGGTTCTCAAGGTACATCCATGTTGTAATATGCATCCGTACTTCATTCATTTTTACGGCTGAACACAGATTCACGCTAGATATCTGAACTAAATGTTTATTTTCACAATATGTGGGAGTTGGATGAAACTATCTGCACAGTACATTTAAAAAAGAAGCCCAAACATAACTCTGCTTCAGGCAGAGGTGACCTACCAGACCAGTATCCTGACACAGCTGTGCCTCACTACTCTCAAAGCAGACATTCCCACTGCCTCCCTTCATACTATTTCAACTATTTATGGATAGGTCTCCTCAGGCAAGGGATGCAAGAACAAAAGGAAACTATTGGGACTACCCCAAAATAAAAGACTTTTTGCACAGCAAAGGACACCATCCACAAAATGAAAAGACAACCTACTGAATGGGAGAAGTTATTTGTAAATGGCATGTCCATAAAGGAGCTAATATCCAAAATATATAAAGAAATTACACAACCCAACACCAAAACCAAATAGTCTAATTTAAAAATGGGCGGAGGACACGAATAGACATTTTTCCAAAGAAGACAAAAAGATGGCCAATAGACACATGAAAAAAAATGCTCAATTATCACTCATCATCAGGGAAATGTAAATCAAAACCAGAATAAGATCTCTCACCTCACGCCCGTTAAAATGGCTAGAAAAAAAGACAAGAAATAATAAATGTTATTGGGAGCTGTTTCCACTGTTAGTGGAAATGCAAGCTGGTCCTACCACTGTGGAAGACAGTGCGAAGTTTCCTCAAAAAGCTAAAAATAGACAAACCACACATTCCAGTAATCCCACTACTAAGTATTTACCGGAAAATGAAAGTAAGCAAAGAAAGAAGAGAAAAACACTAATTTGAAGGGATATAGGAGCCCCATATGTTCACTGCAACATGATTTACGACAGCCAGGATATGGAGGCAACCCAGTGTCCGCTGATGCATGAATGGAGAAAAAAGATGTGGTGTATATGCATGATGGAATATTACTCAGCCAAACAAAAGAATGAGATCTCGTCATTCACATGGCAACATGCACGGGGATTATGCTACGTGGAGTAAGTCAGACAGAAAGGCAAATACTACACGATTTCACTCATGTGTGGAATCTGAAGAGAATATAAATTGACTCATAAATACAGTGAACAAACTGGCAGTTGTGGGGATGGGGAGAAATGGGCAAAATAGGTAAAGGGAATTAAGAAGTAACAAAACAAAACAAAAGCTGATATTCCCATTGCTTCTCTCATACTGTTCAAACTGGGCCAGACTTCCCATCCTTCAACCGTAAAAACTCTAACTGTGAGGGGCCCGTGATATGGCCATGCTTTATGGTAGCTGAAACACACGCTGTAGGCCGGTGTTTTGAGGGCGGGATGAGCAAGGACCCACGGCCCCTGTGAAAGCACTCCAGGGGTGCTCACTCCTAGTGCCATGTTGATATATTCTCAGAAGCAACCTCCCTGTCACTCCTCTTTGGGTGACATGCCACCTCATGACTGAGAACATCCTACAGTGACAGCGATAGCACTGTTTTCTTCAGTTAGGAATTTTGATTGTTGACTCTCTTTTAACAGCTAGAAGCTAAACATAATGAAGGCCGCTGCCTCCAACAGCATAAAAGCAGCCTTTCAACTGCTTATTCATTCCACAAACACTTACTAGTATTTTTTATGCCAAGCTCTATGTTAGGCCCCGTGGAACAAACATATATTCAGGGTTTCTTCTCCAGGAGCTCACAGTTGAGTGAAGCTGTGAGGACAGCTGCGGATCGTGTCAAGATCAGTCACATTAACTGTCATCTTCCCGCTTATCTTTCATTGATTGATCCATTTAACAAAATCTGTCCAATACCTACTATTGTGGCAAAGAGCAAATTGTAGGAGAAACAAAACGTATCTTTCCTATTTTATCATAGGATGTACAAATAGAAAAATGGTAAAACTTCTTCAGACAAAAATTAAGGCCAAAAATGAGATGGCAATATACAAACATAACATATGGGAAATGTTTGAAATGAAAATCACTTCAGCAATTTAGCAATTTTACTATATTCCACACATGAACAAAACTTAATACTCACAGATTTCTAGCCAGATGGATTTTCATACTGACAATGAAAGCTGAAGTATTTAATCAACTCACAACTGGGTAGAAGTAAATCAGAATAGGCACTTCCACAACTATCTTTAATCATTAGATTTTATAGAGAAAATACTCAATTACACAAAGCATATTATGAAAACTAATAAAGTAGTGAATTACATGAAGAAAGCCCCAGATGAGCTGAATTCACGATTTGGTAAAAGAGGCTACAGTTGTATAGGGCAACAGTAACACTAGCTTCTTCTCAGACAATGTTTTAGCTAAAATTATAAGCTGGCTCTACGCTATATGTTACCATATAATCTATTTTAAACATACTGGCTTGGCCGTTTCATTTCCTAGAACAGCAGTAAGAGAGGCAGAGCCCTGTCCTACCCGGCTGACCCGAGGTCCCTTGACTATTGCAGGACGAGTGAGAAAGGAGCAGCTGTTTAAGGGCTCAGCCAGTGATGAGTACACAAAATGACACCAATATATTTGGTATATGACTTATTAATAGTTTCGTGTTTCCAGTGTCTCTGCATAATGAATGCTGAACTCCAGAAGCACCGTTCACATCAACTGCATGGCCTCTCTCCCTGTTTTCCATTAATATCATCACTAGTACCTCACTCACCCAGATAAAAGTCACGATCTAGGGGTGCTGACTTTGGCTTAGGCCACGATCCCACAGTTCATGAGTCCGAGCCCCATATCGGGCTCACTGCTGTCAGCACAAAGCCCGCTTCAGATCCTCAGTCCCCCTCTCTGCCCCTCCCCTGCTGGTTCTCATTCTCTCTCTTTCTCTCTCTCAATAAATAAATTTTTTAAAAAAAGTCAAAATCTGTCAACATAAGGGCTACAAAAGATACTCTGAAACAAAGGCTTAACCTATGAAGTCCAAGAACCTGAGTCCAACCAGCATCTTGATTCTAATGCAGCGATGCAAGTTTACTTCTTTTTAGCACTATTCCCATCTATTAGAACACAAAAACATTTGTTACTTACTAGGACTGTAGTGAAGCAATTGAAATAGGTTCCTATCACTCAGGGTGGACAGCCAAGCCTTAGTAGACAAATGCTACTTACTCCCAACAATCCTTCCCCCCAGCTGGATTATGAGTCTTTCCTCTGAGCTTATCTTTTCATAATATTAACATGTTACTCTGTTGATTTGTTTATAATTCCCCTTGTAAGACTATGAGCATCTCACTGGGACTTACTGCATTCTCTACTCTAAAACTTGGTAAAGATTCAATAAAGAGATGAACTCTATTATTTTATGATTATTATTATGAATACAGTAACAGCTTACTCTTTATAAAACTGTTACACACAAGCTTTATACCACTTACTGTGGTACACTAAATTTTGATGACTCCCTTCATATAGTACCCATCCAAATCCAAAATGGCCAAGCCAATGTGATGAACTCCCGGGATACAGGTGAAAGACTCAAGCAAAGTATAGTTTTTCAAACCCTTTGTGCTGAAGAAAGAGTTACCACTCTCACATACTCTCCCAGCACATCATAAGTACTGCGCAGATCTATTGTAAACTTCAGAGTTTGCCAGCGGGAAGCTATGTCAATTATTTACTCCAGTTTTTGGTGATACACACTAACTGGCTCGAGAGTTCAACACATCTGAGAAGGCTGAAGACATCTGTGTTCTATTCACTGGGAAAAAAGATTTATCTCTGTTCTTCTAAAGATCAAATAAAGCCTAATAAATATATTTTCCACCTTTTAAAAACTGTATCTATTTTTGCACGGGGTCATGGGAAGAGCATATACATCAGAGTCAGAGAGAGATGAAATCTCTCTGAAATCTCAACTCTACTGCTTACTTGCTAAATAACTCTGAATAAGTGCTCAATAAGTAATAATTGAGGTTATTATTACAGTAAATTTTGTAAAAGCTACAAGAATACGATCTACATGAATCGTGACCAGAGCTACATAAGCCTAAAATGTGCATCAAAAAACAAAAAACAAAAAAAAACAGAGTGTTCTGTGAAAATGATGAAGCCTCACAAGAATTTGTGTATGACAGAATGAAGAAAGGATGGGACAAAAGCAGGGAGCAGGGACAGGAAAGTTCAGGAAGCAAGTGTGAAGCAGCATAATGATCCAGGTAAACAAAGGAGTTTGCATTTTGACCACAACTTTAGAATTTTAAAGAAAAGAATAGATGAAATTAAAGTCTTGCTTTTCAACCCTGGACAAAATTTCTTTTGAGACTAGAATGAGGAGTCTCAAAGCAAGATCTGTTCTCTTCAGCTCGTCCTTCCCTGTGCTGAGCGACAGCGCGAGAAGGGCGGGGCTGACCGCCACAGGCCCTGGATGGGATGAATTCGGGAATAAGGCGGTGTGCTGAGCAGCAGGAGAAATAGCAATAAAGGTAGGATTAGGTTCAGTAATTCTCACTAAGCCACTGTTCCCTCAGCAAGGGGTTCTACCACCTACAAAACGTCTGCAGTGATGGCAACCAGGTCCATGGTTTTCAGTTTTGTGAGCCCCAAAACCTGTTTGTTTTTTGTTGTTTTTTTTTTCTGGTTTGCTCAGGCATTCGAGGGAAATAATTTATGGCGACCCAATCTGAAAAAAACGAATATATCACCCTAAAAATTGTTCAGTTTGTAATAATAGCTAGAACTGGCTTGAGAATCAAGCTGCATCAACAGACAGCCTCTACAGACTGTGCGGTGGGCGCTAAACCAGAGCCACGAGGGACGAGATGGAAGCACACTGTGGCACAACAGAACAGTCTAGAGCAATTCCTGATGAGCTGCCCTTCTACATTCTCAAGGGTCAAAGAGTCTCACCAGGGAAACACAGGAGATCAACTTCTGACATAAACTCCTCTCTCTTCCCACCATAAACCTCTTTTGCCATTTTCTAATTTCCTTCCTTTCCTGCCCCATTACTCTTCTGATGGCCTATTCCAGACTACTGGGATATTTACATTTACTCATTCAAGATTTTTAAACAATTTTTTAAATTATTTTAATAGAATCGCTATAAAAATCACAAAAAAATTAATGAATAATATTAATGAGCTAAAGAGTAGCGAATTACAATGATACTGATCGGCAACTAATGACAAAAAAAATGTCTAACTACTTAAAAAGTTGAGTGTATGCCAATAAGGGTTACAACAAATGCAATTTATCTTCACAAGAAGGGTATCCAGAATTCCAGCAAACAAAAGAGCATACTAATAAATTTTGCCTAAATAGTCCTTACACTACATGTATGCCATTCTAGAATACTAACAAAATCAAACATTAAGTGTGCTTCAAACTTGATCAATATTCCTATTAGGTGAATGAAATAATTTAAGAAAATGAGTAAACTTAAGAAAAAAAAATGCCCAAATGTAAAATATTGGAAAGAACAGAGTCTTTCCAAATGCAAATTTATCACTAGACATTAATAGCCATGAAAAATACATGGTACCTTTTGGATCAGTTATCCAGTGTGCATGGCTAAATATGTTAAACAAATGGTTTTAGAGTTGATCCACTCCACTTCTAGAGGGAAGATATAAATCAGGTTAGCTATCAATTCCGAGGAGAGAAAAACAATGTTCCTTGTATTTAGCTGCTGAGATTGAAGACTGAGGAACCCCTCTTCTGTTTAGAACAAATCGAGATCCAGGGCCAGAGTGAGTGGTAGAGGTGCAGAGAACAAATTAAATTCAAGGTGAGTAGGAACTAAGGGGAAAAAATCTTGCCAAACTTGTGTATTAAAACAGAAAAAAAGGGGTGCCTGGGTGACTCAGTCGGTTGGGTGTCTGACTTTGGCTCAGGTCATGATCTCACGGTTTGTGGGTTCGAGCCCCGCATCAGGCTCTGCTGACAGCTCGGAGCCTGGAGCCTGCTTCGGATTCTGTGTCTCCCTCCCTCTCTGCCCCTCCCCCACTGATGCACTGTCTCTCTCAGTCTCTCAAAAATAAATAAATGTAAAAAAAATTTTTTTTAACAAAAAAAATGAAGAATAATAGCAAAAATAAATTTAAGTCTGTGAAAAGTGTAAGAAAATATACAGCCAGTTTCTCTTTCCCTCTGCTATTCTGGGAATAACAAAATGCTCTTTGCTTTTCAAAATTGTTTTAATAGCTCAGATTAACTGATGAAATGAAATTAAAAAGAATTCTGAAAAAAGACATCAATCCATTCAGACCATTCAGGGAAAAGGCTCCAGTCTTAGAATCACAAAACTATCCACCAAAGCTGGTGAAAAGATATTCCTATAGAAAAGGGAAATGGAGAAGTGAGAGGAAAAAAAAGTAACCCATAAGTACTGAAATGCCAAATCACCATCAGAGGAGTAAAAGATTTAGAACATAAAGTTGTATCTAACTAAGGTCTTTCTTTTCATCTTCACTCCATCGCAATACACAGCATTATATGCACAGACCTTATTTGCCCATCGTGATTTTAGAATATAACAAATGATGATTCTGTTACTAAACCACTAAGCCTTTTCATTCTTAAAACCGGTCATTTCAAGACACTAAAAAATTCATAGACTGCATTTTCACTCCCTACTTTTGAGTGAAGAGGTCTCCCTTCAAGCCTTAAGCAAGCCCAATATTATGTTAGTGTTGCAAGATTTGGGGAAGAACTGTAGCCCTTTTAGAATACTGACCCTCCAATTTTTTTACCATATTAGTTGGCTTTTGCTACAAAATCAGTGTCTCCATTCTGTATTTTTATAGTAAGAAAAAAGGAGAAGGGGGTGGACAGATTACAGTCAGTATACAGAATGTACTGCACTACAAATTAAAGTCAGCACACAGTGCTACTCTGTTCTTAATTTATCCTACTATGCTGATGATATTCTAATTTAACTAAAGCTTTGGCATGCTGAGCATGAATAATAGCTGTGAGCTGCAGTCAAACATCAACCAAATGAAACCACTATTGTCAGTACTCACCCTTAAGCGAGAACCATTCTAATAATAATAATAATCAACAGACATACCTGCTCATTTTGATTCCATTCCCCTTGCTGCTTCAGAGACGGAATGGCCCAGATGCTTAGTTTCCCTGAGAAATGAATGGCAGCAAGGAGGGTCCCATCCGGAGAGAGGCTCATCTTAAAGATCCCATCCTATACAGTAATATTACATTAACATCAGATCAAGGAACTTGTAGCTGAATAGAAGTAACCTCCAGAATTTAATAACACTCTTTAGAGGGTGCCATGTCATAAATGATCTCTCATAATAAAGGGTTCCAACAGCTTCATACACTATAAATGTGCTCCAGCATAAAGAAACAGAACTCTTACCCTTAAGGAGTTTTTTTTTCTTTTTAACCTATTTTATAGTGTTATAATTCACATATAACCAAAAACCCAGATATATGAGCATTATAAAAACACTCCTTTACATCACACATCAATTACCATGAGTTCTCATTAACTTTTACGGGTTGATATTGACCAGATGGTGAACTTCCTGAATTTGGGGTTCACATTTTCACAAGATTCTATATGTACACAATATCTGGAATATCCTGTCACAGGCCACAAATTTATGCTGTGTGGATGAAAGGGAAGGGAAAGGAGGAAGAAGAGAGTTGGCAGAAAAGAAGGTCCAATGGTGATGGGAACAGAGGTAGCAAGGGGGATAATGCATTCCTTAATTTAAGGGGCACCAGGAGTGTTTATTTTCCAGATTTCCTGGTAAACATGAGGAATCTAATCACTGCTACAGAAAAATTTTGTGAATACACTGATTTTACATGGCCAAGCACAGGGTGCACAGAGAAAGTCTTGTCTTTTCAAGGCCTACTTGCCCACACAATCTCTCAGTCCTTTCTTGATGAGAAACCAGACAAGCAGGGATGTCCCCTGTTCATCACCTAAGCAGAAGCAGAAGAATCAAACCAACACTAACTGGACATCTATTGCCCACTCAAGCATTTACTGAAAGCAGGGTCTAAGGTAGTTTACCCACAAATAATAAATCAGACCTAAAAATGACAGCCTACAACCATATGTGTCCTTAGCATTTAGAAAATCTGGCAACACAAGAGTCCAGCACCACCTTTTAAGGGTGAGGGTGCTACCCGGTCACACTAGGGCAATAATCAGGTGGGGCTGGACAGCATATGCATGCTTAAAAGGATCATAAGCTTTCCAGTAAGCCAAAGCCCCCACCATTCTTGGTTATGGCCCTACGATTAAGGTCAAATACTAGCTATGATCTGAAACTTACACATTACTAAAAAAAAAAAAAAAAAGGAAAAAAAATTATGCCTGGCTCAATTCACCACATTATCTACCTGGTCTCTACAGACACAAGCTTAAGTCCTCAGGTCTACAATGACTAAGGCATATTAGCCAACAAAAGCAAATAGAACAATTTCAGAAAGTGAGAAACACTGCTGGATGAGTACATAGATGAGAAGATTAGCATCCTCTAATCTCCTCACTAAGTACTAAAGTCACTTTAACTGGATATAACACGTCTATCCCAGATTGCCAGAATTAAATGTAAGAAAGATTAAAATACAAAAAGAAGCAATAAAAGCAAAAGCACTGAGAGCAAATGTTAACTACATCCCATCCCCTCCTCCGTGACGGAGAGGAGGTCAGGAAGAGAAGACGAAGGGCCTAGCACCTTCCATTCACAACTCTGGTCAATACGCTCCATGGTTTGGCAGAAGGTGGGATCACAAGCATAAATTTTCATTCTCAAGAACTCTCCCTGCATTCTTCAGAGTTTGCAGACAAAGAAACTGAAGATCCCAAAGGTTCAAAAACTTGCTGAAGATCATTCTAATTCTAGTATAGATAGCAATACCTGAGCTAGATGCCGCCTTCAGTCCCAGCCCAAGTCACTTCCACCGCACGGTGACCACTGCCCTCCCCGGTGCCTCAGCCTTTCCAGGAAGCTCCATGCTCCTCGGCAGCAATCATGATCAAGTATAGTTTACTGTTTTCTCACCTAAATAATTAGTCACCGGTGGTCTGTATGAGAACTCCCTGGTATTATAAATGCTTCATTAACCAATTAATAAAAGTGCTCTGAAAGCAAATGGGAAGTTGATGAATCTCTTTAACAAAAAACAAACAAAAGTATATTGAATAATGTGAATAATTTAACAATAGCCTTGTGATCTAGAAAATAATAAATGAATATGCTAAATTATCCTTCGTTTTAATCCTTCTCTCCCTCTTACCTTCCTTTTCTCTCTCGACATGAAGAACTAAAATGTTACCACTTGCTTTTAAACTGGTGGCTTCTTGAATCCCCTTAAGTTTCATTTGATACTATGATCTCCTCGCTGAAAACTTAACACTCCTTTCTTGAAGCATTTTGCTGTAGGAATTTGCACTTACACCCACATGTAGAAACTAGAGTATAACGAATACCCATGGAACCAACAACCAGCTTATCAACAAATACCAACTTTTCACACTTGCTTCACAAACCCTTCCCCAATCACCACAATGTTCTTGGGGTTTTTTTTTCTCCCTGGAGTACTGTAGAGCAAATCCAGACATTAGGTGTATACACATTAAGTATGCAGTTCTTTAAAGTCCAAGTTACCCGTTTAACTTTCACATATACGCACAGTGAGAAGACAGTTCTCAGCAGCAACCGAACTACAGCCTGTCAGACATAGACAAGCCACCTATGTTACTTTAGAAACACGATGTTTTCCTTCTGAAATAAAAACTCTATTTTATTTGTAGAAACATTGCAGAGCGCCTATAGCACACAAAGTATCTCTGGCTCAGGGAATAATTTATTTTCCTGACAGGAGCTGTTACACAAGATCTAAAGCCACAGTTAGAAAATCCAGGCTAAAGTCTGTGAACCGAGCCTGCAGTATTTGGAAGTCAGAATGTTTCTTGCTTGGCTGGGGAGAGAATTTCTTTCAAATTATTTATTTGGAAATAAGAGGAAATGGCTTTTCAATCAACTGCACATCACACTAAAAGTAAACCTCAAACCTTCAAACCATAATCCCTCTTACCGTATTCAGATTTCTCAGCATAAGTGAGTAATAATCGTTCTCTCGTCTTCTCTATTTGAATTAAGTAGTTCCAAAAGCAATATAATTTAGCTGTAATTTTTACTTCAGTTAAAATGTGTCTGGGTTTCTTTCATATTCCTCAAATATGAACATCATGTTTATTTTAATCATTACAACAGCTGGAATGATGGTCAAGAGTATGTAACTTGGCAGTGAAAAGAGGGAAGCCTTTTCTCTGAGAACAAGAACATGACAAGAAAGCCACTCTTGCCAGTTTTACTCAACACAGTACTGGAAATCCTAGCCAGAGCAATTAGGCATGAAAATAAATAAAAGGCACACAAATTGGAAAAGAAGTAAAATTATCTCCTTACAGATGACATGGTATATTTAGAAAACCCTAAAGACTCCACCAAAAAGCTGTTAGAATAAACAAATTCAGTAAAGCTGCAGGATACAATAGTCAACATACAAAAAACGACTACTGTTCCTGTACCCTAACAGTGAACTATCAGAAAGAGAAATTAAGAAAACAATCTGTTATACTAGCATCAAAAAGAATAAAATACTTAGGAATAAATTTAACCAAGGAGGTGAGAGATCTATACAAGAAAGGCCATAAAACACTGATCAAAGAAACTGAACACAAATAAATGGAAAAATATTCCATGTCCATGGATTTAAAGAACATTGTTAAAATGTCCATAGTATCCAAAGTGATCTATAGGTCCAATGCAATACCTACCAACATTCAAATGGCATTTTCCACAAAAATAGAAAAAATAATCCTAAAATTTGCATGGTACCACAAAAGACCCTAAGTCCCCAAGCAGCCAAAGCAATCTTGAAAACTAAGAACAAAGCTCTAAGTATCACCATTTCTGATTTCAAACTACTGTTACAAAGCTATAGTAATCAAAATAATACTGTATTGGTATAAAAACAGGCACAAAGATCGATGGAACAGAAGAGAGCTCAGAAAGAAGTTCATGCATAAATGGTCACTTTACAACAAAGAAGTCAAGAATACACAATGGGGAAGGGATACTCTTTCAATAAATGGTATTGGAAAACCTGGATACCCACTGGACCCCTACCTTACACCATATACAAAAATCCACTCTAACCAGATGAAGATCTGGAGCATAAGCCCAAAAACCCTAAAACTCCTATATGAAAACACAGGGAATGCTTAAGCTCCTTGATATTGGTCGTGGCAATGATCTTTTGTGTTTTTCACTAAGAGCCAGGTCAAAAAAGCAAAAATAAACAAGCAAAACTACATCACACTAAAAATATCTGCACAGCAAAGGAAACCATTAACAAAATCAAAAGACAATTTATGGAATGAGAGAAAATATTTGCAAGCCACATATCTGATAAAAATATCCAAAATGTACAAGGGACTCCTACAACTCAATAGCAAAAAAACACAAATAACCCAATTTAAAAATGAGCAAAGCATCTGAATTGACATTTTCTAAAAAAAAAAAAAGAAAAAAAAAAGACATACAAATGGCTAACAGGTACATGAAAAGGTGCTCAACATCACTCATCATCAGGGAAATGCAAATCAAAACCACAATGAGGTATCACTTCACACACATCAGGATGGCTATTATGAATAAGAAAAGGCAACCAATGCTGGTGAGGATGTGGGGACACAAACACACAAACTGTCAATCGGCCTTTAAAAAGGAAATCCATGGGGTGCCTGGGTGGCTCTGTCAGGTTAAGCATCCAACTTCAGCTCAGGTCATGACTCATGGGTTCATGAGTTCAAGCCCCACGTCAGGCTCCATGCTGACAGCTCAGAGCCTGGAGTCTCCTTCGGATTCTGTGTCTTCCTCTCTCTCTGCCCCTCTCCTGCTTGCACTCTGTCTCACTCCCTCTCTCAAAAATAAATAAACATAAAAAAGAAGAAGAAGGAGGAGGAGGAGGAGGAGGAAATCCTGTCATTTGTGACAACATGGATGTAGCTGGCTGGCATTATGCTAAGTGAAATATGTCAAACGCAGAATGACAAATACTGAGTATCACTTATATGTAGAATCTTTAAAAAAAAAAAAAAAAAATCAAACTCCTAGAAACAGATAGTAGAAAACTAGCTGCCTACCAGAGGCGGGGGAGTGAGTGGAGGAAGTTGGGAGAGGTTGGTAAAGGGTGGAAACTTTCAGTTACGAGATGAAGAAGGTTTGCAGATCTAATGTATATGATGACTACACTTGATAACACTGTATTATGTAACTGCAACTTGCTAAGAGAGGAGGACCTGAATGGTTCTTACACACACAATAAAAATATAAATATGTGAGGTAGTGGATGTGTTAACTCGATGGGGGAAAAGCTTCATTTACATATATGCAGATCCAATCATCACATTATACACTTTAAATATCTTACAATTATACCCCAAAGAAGGCAAGGAAAAGATGGGGCGCTTGGGTGGCTCAGTCGGTTAAGCGTCCGACTTCAGCTCAGGTCATGATCTTGAGTTCGAGCCCTGCATCGGGCTCAAGCCCCGCATCGGGCTCTGTGCTGACAGCTCAGAGCCTGGAACCTGCTTCAGATTCTGTGTCTCCCTCTCTCTCTGGCCCTCCCCTGTTCACGCTCTGTCTCTTAATAATAAATAAATGTTTCAAAAAATTAAAAAAACAAAAAAAAAAGGTGAGGAAAAGAAAGAAAGAAACTGATGAATTTCACTTACTGCCTGCTTCAGTCTACTCTATTCCATGAGTATCTACTGAAAGGCAGTCTTACCTTGTAAGTTACAATGGAACAAAGGAAGTTGGTTGACAAAGATCATTTGCATGGTCTTCTTTCACCACGAATTCATCTATGACCCTTTTAATTGAGCATATTATCAATTCTATTTACCTCCTTGTATCAAAATCTCTTCCCACAGCTTTCCAAAAGATACTTTCCTCCTACCTCACTGAATCTCTTGTGTAGCAATGTGATACCAATACTACTGAAATTAATAACATGAACAGGATTTTAACTTTCACCTCTATTTCTCATTTATTAAACTACTAGCTCAAACATCCATTTGATCTTTTGTTAATTAAAAACACTAATTAAAGCCTCTACTACTGGCGGCAATAGAGTAGGAATTGTATCTTCTCTCAAACACTACAATAAAACCTTTAACTGTCCTTTCTAAGAGAGTAATTCTTTTAAATGTTAAATATCAGATCTTAGCACTGAGAGAGAGTACTTTAACTTACCTAACTTTCTTCAACTGCATATCTACACAGAACAATTAAAAATGAGTGATTTCCTATTTCATTACACCTTTCAAATGTACACGCTACATGAAAATTAAAGTACTGAACTCTAGTACATACATTCAAAATGTTCTGAATTACTACATAGTCTTAAAGGTGAATTCGTAAGTGCTGCTCTTCCCACATTCAACATGAATAAACATATCCAGTAATACAGATTATATGCCAGGTATGTCTGACACTGTGGGAAGCTAGCAGCAAGCAAAACGTAAATCCTGCCCTTAAGAAGTTGAGCTCATATTCTTGCCCACTGTGGTTTAGAAGTCTGACCTCCCTAAATAAATAAATAGATAGATAAATAAATAAATAAATAGATAGATAGATAAATAAATAAATAAATCATCCCCAAATGCCTGGTTAACAAACCTGGGGCTAGTGAGCAGGGGGAGACACTGCAAAAATACATAGGAAATAAAAAGCCCTTGGGAAAAAAATTTTCCAAGACAACATTCTTTATAAAAGAACACACAGAACTTTTATTATTAATATACTCTTTGAAAGGTAATACTATATGTCAAATAAAACTAGTGTCTACAGCCCAGCAACCTGGAATGTTCCAGCACTGCCCTCTGACACTTCCAGGACTTGGCAAATGCCGCTACCAGGCTGGAAATGTCCAGTGTCCCTCTTTCTGTGTGAGGAACCCTCACTTCTAAATTGAGTATCCTCTCCAGAATGAAAGGCTCCCTCTTTGTGCACCTCAATGGTACTTCATATTAACTTATAGAAGGGGTTATAAAATGCATAATACTGTATTATTTCCCAGCTGCTTCTGTAAGTGTCTCCCCCACTACACCGAGGGCTGCTTGAGGAAGTGCAATGCATTTTATTCATCAATTTATTCTCAGCTCTAACATTATGCCTGGGCTCAAAGTGAGTGCTGACTGACTGAAAAAAAAAAAAAAAAAGAATAAACACTGAAATGACATATAATTGCTTTAATAAAGTCAACAGAATTTTAAAAGTGAGTCATTTAAGATTTGTTAAAGATAGTAATTTAGATAGTATTAAAGAGAATGCAGAAAGGATGCAGGAAGAAAAAGTAAAATAATGCTATCGTGCACTAAAATGGTAACAGATCAACAGTGGCGATACCGAGAACTAAGTCCATGGCAGAGGCCAAGCCATTTGATCTGTCATATGTTTCTTCATCTGCAAAATGAAAACAAACTCCATGAAATGCCTGAAGAGAATGCTAACTGGAAAACAGTGCCACCATATGGGGATTCAACATGAAAGTGACTTTCCAGACATCAACAGCAGTGGTACTGCTCACTTTTGTAGAGACAATGCCAAAACAATCCAGAATGCATGACTTAGTTGAAGTCAATGGCAGAGAAAGAACTCAAACTTTAAATATATTAAATGCAAATGCAGCACCAGAATGCTCATCTGATTTCTCAAGATTTCTGTACTTTCTTGTAATTTCCCTTGGGTAAGTAAAGAAATTGAAGAAACAGAAAAATGAGGCAGTTTGAGTCACCCCAAAACAAAAAAGATAAGATCCGATGCTTCCATATAGGCCAAGACTCTCGTGACAGCAAGACAGAGAGAGTGAAGTAACCATCTCCATCAGAGGCAGCTCCTAAGCACCTCACTCACATCAGGAGGAAACTGACAAACATCCTTGTCAAGGATCCATGCATCTCCTGGAAAACAGTATAAAATGGTTTTTGAAGCCCAGAATCAACATGGCTTGCTTTTTCTTGGAGTTTCAATAATCTCAGATTTAAAGAAACAAGCAAACAAAAAAGGATATATTATGGACAAGGAAGGAAAATTTGCAAGTAAGATAAAATAAAAAAAAAAAACTTCAAACATATAATGGTTCCAGGAGATTTGTCTTCCATTCCCAAACTCAAGAGGACTAAGTTCATTCTTCACCCCCCCTTTTTTTTTTTTCAAATCTTCGTTATTGAGAGAAGAATGATATACAGTAAAACACACAAACCTTCAGGGAATAGCTCCAGCAATTTTTACTTATGGATCTGTCCACGCAGGGTACAATTAAGAGCACACCCAGATGAAGATCTATAACACTGAAGGTTCATTCCGTTGTGCTTTAAAGGTACTCTGGTGAAAATATTTGAGAAGCACAAGGTTAAGCTTGTGAGTTACCTGTTCTTGTCCTGGGCGACTATAAAACTTGACACTTAACATCCTTAACAATCCCAGGGTCTTCGGTACCTACAAAATAAACGCACATCATACAAAGAAAAATTAATGGAATGCTTCCTCGCTGTAAAAATCCTTTTATCGCGAAATGAAAACTATAAGAAATCTAACATTTTAAGAAATAGTTAAGAAAACCATCAATAGGTGTCACAGATGTACTCACAATAGCCAATTTATTAAGGAATTGATCTTATGCTTCAAAAATGCCAGAAAAAAGAAATCAACATTTAGAAACCAGTATTTGAAATAATAGGACACAGACTCTCTTTAGACTTAACAGATGCATTTATAAAATCAAGAGGGAGAGAAGGGTGTAATTTAAGAAATTTAAAACAACAAGTATTGTTGAAGATGTAGAGAATTTAGTACACTGCTTGGGGTGGGGAGAAGTAAAACGTACAGCTGCTGTAGACAAGTTTCATGGTTCCTCAAAAAGTTTAACGTAAAATTACCATTTGACCCAGCCATTCCATCCTAAGTATACGCCCAAAAGAATTGAACACAGGTATTCCATCAAATAATTATACACAAATGTTCATAGCAATACTATTCACAACAGCCAAGAAGTGGAAACAACTCAAAAGACCATTAACTAAAGAATGAACAAAATGTAATATATCCACACGACAGAATACTGTTCAGTCATAAAAAGGAATGAAGAAGTGATAGATGCTACAACTTGGATAAACCTTGAGAACATTATTCTAATCAAAGAAGTCAGAAACAAAAGGCCACATATTATATGATTCCATTTATATGAAACAGAATAGGTAAGTCCATAGAAACAGAAAGCAGACTAGAGGTTGCCAGGAGCTGGAGGGAGGAAGAATAGGGAAGGACAAGTTAATGGGAATGAGGTTTCCTTTTGGGGTGATGAGAATGTCTTGGAACTAGATAGTGGTGATAGTTGCAAACATTGTGAATGTACTAAATGCAACTGAATTGTATATTTTAAAATGGTTAGTGGTTGGTTTTATGTTTTATGAATTTTACCTCGAAAGAAAAAGGCAAAGAAGAGTACAGTTTTGTTGAGCTTAAAAATTTTCCTATCAGAACTTCTGAGTAGTTAAAGCCATCAGTGGTGGCTTAGCTCCGTATCTCCCAATATTTCCTCCGACAAAAAAAGAAAAAGAAGGGAAAAATATGAGGTGCCTGGCTGGCTCAGTCAGTAGAACACGGTCATGAACTGAAGCCCCACACTGGGTGTAGAGCTTACTTGAAGAAAAAAAAGTGGGGCGGGGGGGGGGGGGGGGAGTAGAGAATAAATCTATATGAAAATCATGTCCTCACCTTAACTTGAAGACAGAAGATAAGACAAACTTCAAAATAACTGTAAGTAAGAAAGACAAAAAACACCAAACCCAGGGTGTCATCTCCACTGCTCCTGCCAACCCCCATGTCCCCATGACGCCTACTACCAGGCCTGGTGTTGAGCAAAAGCAGATTGTAAAAATACTGCAGGGTCAAGGAAGGACAGATGAGGGAAGGTAGCAAAGGGATCATCTAAAACCACTGTCAAAATTATAATCCAAGAATTCTTGCCAGAAATAGAAGAAGATATATACATTGAAAGAGCCAATGGGGATTCCCTGAGAAAATTAACCCAGAAAAATCAACTCTGAGAAATATTCTAGGAAAACTATTAAATTTTTTTTTTTTAATGTTTATTTATTTTTGAGACAGAGAGAGACAGAGCATGAACGGGGGAGGGTCACAGAGAGAAGGAGACACAGAATCTGAAACAGGCTCCAGGCTCTGAGCTGTCAGCACAGAGCCTGACGCGGGGCGCGAACCCATGAACCGTGAGATCATGACCTGAGCCGAAGTCGGACGCTTAACCGACTAAGCCACCCAGGCGCCCCTCTAGGAAAACTATTAAATTTCAGACTAAAAAAAAAAAAAAAAAAAATCCTCAAGGCCTTCAAGTATAATGGCCAAATAACATTTGTATATTATTTGTATGATTCCCTTTGTAAGGAAAATAATTTAACTTCAGTGAGAATTTTCATATTCCACATACAAAGCAAAGCAATAATGGAGTAGTGAGTTTTTTTGTTTTTTGTTTTTTTAAGTTCAATGAAAGAAAGGGTAAACTAAGGATTTTATATCCACACGTTTTCCTTCAAATACTAGACTACTAGAAAACAATTTTGAACATACAAGAACTTAAGGAACTCTTTCCCCATGAGCCCGTCTTAAAACATCTTCTAAAAGAGGGGCGCCTAGTTGGCTCAGTCAGTGGAGCATGCAACTCTTGATCCCAGGCTGAGTTTGAATCCCATGTTGGGTGTAGAGATTACTTAAAAATAAAATCTTAAAGAGCACGTGTGTACACACACACACACACATACACACATCTACTAGAAGATAGTTTCATCCAACCAAGAGATGACTGGGAACACTTCAAAACAAGAAGTGACAGCATTCTGAATCAGAAATGGACATCTAAGACACTAAAGAAAGGTGAGGATCAAGGTAGAAACTAATGTGCAAATATTATGTGTTTTGTCAAAGTAGCAGTAGCACAAAAAGGGCAGAGAACGGAAAGGAAGAAAGGAAAATAAACTGATTTTTGTAGAAGCAATTAGAAGAGATTAAAGAATACCAATAAAACTGATGCATGGGTAAAATGTTGGAGGCCACTGATAACATCAATAGGAGTATTTCAGTGAAATGATGGAAGTAAATCCCCATGCAACAGAATTCGAATTCAAGAGAGAAAAGAAAGAGGAAGTGCGAGCAAGTATAGACAACTCTAGAACATGTTAAAGAAAGGGAAATAAATGGGGTGGTAGCAGGATTTAGTGGGGTCTAGATCCCCCAAAGGCAAACAAAAAAATAGTTTTTATGATGGAAAAATAAAAGCATGTTGTACGCTGATAAGTCTAACAGACAGCACAATTCATGGTATAGGAAAAATATTCTTCCATGAACAAGTGTGAGATCTGGTAGAAACACAGATGGGTTGGCCGTAGCCAGTACAAGGACAGTTTGTCTTTGTCTGTCGATAACGACAGAAGAGGTACAGATGCAGGCAGGTGGTGGGGTCTTATGAAGATATTCCTCTGATCACTTCTATATTCTGAGGGAAATAGGATTTCTCAGAGAAACTGGTTTCCAAACAGCCTGTGTCCCTTCCACAACAGCCTTTACCAAAAAGCAGCGTAGCAATAACATAAAAATTAGTTTTGTTCCTTTTCATACTTTCTAAAATTCTCATCTTAAAAATACAAACATAATAACAATGAACACTCTAGATCACCGTATGGCTTCTCAAGTGCCTTCAAATATATTACCTCATCTAATTGTCGCAAAAGCCTTACCTACAGAAGTGTAAAGTGTTGAGGCAGAATTCCCATCCCGGACTTCTGACTCCCGAGTCTGGGTTCTTTCGTTTCTCCCAGTTACTGAATTCAAACCTGCTGTCTGTTATAGCTTATTGCCTCTATTTGTGGACACAGCTATATCCTCCCATACAGTAAACCCCTTGAGGGCTGCTACCTCTCTATTCCTAACACCCAGCAGTGACTCAACGTTGAACAAATGAATAAATAAAACTACCCAACATTAATTTGAAACTTTGGTCAATGCACATATTGAATCTTGCACCGTCTCTTTTACAACCTGGCAGCCTTGTGAGAGACTAGAATATATGTGTCAGCAGCATTTTTTTAGTCAATATCCACCCGAACACAATAGCAACCTTAAACAAACAAGTTCGATGAGGACAGTATCTGCCACCTGACAAAAGGAACTAATCCCCAAACTCAAATTACTCTGAGGTAGGGGCAGGCTATGTAGAAGGACTGGACATTTAGCTGCAAGACATATTTAAGAGCCACTAACGTAATTAAAATACCCTTCGAAGAAATCAATCATACAGCCGAGCATTCAATTTGCAATTTAATGTTTTTCCCCACTTATCCTGTCAGGGCACGGGCAATTTTCTTTTAAGAGACTGCCATACCAAAGCTTCAGGCTGGGGAGGGAAGGGCCATAGCAAAGCAGATTTCAATACTTCAGTGAGGAGCAAAGTGAAAGCACAAGAGAATTCAAAGAAGCCAAGGTGAAAAGAGGTTTCACGGTATGCGAGAGCACTCTGTGACTCTTCGTCTCCCAGACCACTCTGTCACAAATGCGCTCGATTATACTGACCTGAAATGGACCTCCACAGCTCGCCTACTTCATCTCTCCTTGTATCCTCCACACTTAGCCTATATTTTCTCTTTTGCCCCTCAACCTTTGACAAATTTCATAGCTACTGAAAAGCGCAAGCGATGGTACAAAGAAATACCAGTATACCTTTCGCTTGGGTTCACCAGTTATTGATGCTTTGCCATTTATCTATGTGTGCTTTATCTATGTGTGTGTATACACATCTTTTAAATTATGGTTTTGACTAAACCACTTAAAAAATAAGCTGCAGACATCACACTTAGATTCAAGAGCCAAAGCTGTTCAAACTCTTTCCAAGATCTGCCCTGAATATCTCACATAGAAAACTACAAGCTGGGTATGAACTACATCAAGAGAAACAGGAAGAACTTCCTGCAAAAACGAAATAATATGTTGAAGCAACTCTTACCCCTTTATGAATTATGGGATAATCACAGACAAATCTGACAGTGCCACTGAGACGGGCATAATCTCACACGGGGAGTGGGGGAAGGCGCTCAACGGAGTCTAGAAGATCCGTTCCACCTGTGTTCCCTATTTTTAGTCATGAGATCTTAGGCTCCTTATCTGTGAAGTGTGGCTACCAAACCCCAATCCGGACTCCTCTGGGTCCCGCAGGAGAAGAGGCAGGAACTAGCATAAGTAGAGGGTAGCACATGGAAGGAACAGCACAAAAAACAGTCCTCGATTATAAACTCATCCAGAAATACAACCAGATACAGGGTCTAGTGTCACATAAACCACTAAGTTGAACTAAATTAAAAAAAAAAAACAAAAACAAACGGTGCCTGGGTGGATCAGTCAGTTAAGCATCAGACTTTAGCTCAGATTATGGTCTCACAGGTAATGAGTCCAAGCACTACTTTGGGATTCATTCTCATTCTCATTCTCATTCTCATTCTCTCATTCTCTCTCTCTCTCTCTCTCTCTCTCTCTCTCTCTCTCTCTGCCCCTCATGGGATTCTCTCTCTCTCCTCTCCCTTCCTCACTCACCCTCTCTTTCTCACCAAAAAAAAAAAAAAAAAAAAAACCACATACCCAACCCCACTTTGTTGAGCTCAATTCACAATAACATACTTCGGAATATGATGAGAACTAAAGAAAAAAATGAATGGGAGCTTACAATAATTGCTTACGATTTTCTTTTAAAAGCATTTCTTCATTAGTTCCTTTTTAACACCAGACATTTAACCATTCATGGTTTTAGGGTATTATTTTAAAATCAGTGTATCTTAACACAGAATTAACAGGACAAATACATTCACTATAGGAAAAAACAACATGACACATTCCCTTATACTGTGCTTTACTTTAATTTCTTGGTTTCCTCCCTACTGGAAAAAATATCTGAGCAGCCACTGGAAAGGAGGCACTGTGCTAAGAACAGGATACATAATTTTGATCAAGTGTTTGATTTCCTGCAGTTTACATAAATAACCAAGATATATAACATTACAGGGTGGTCAATATGGCCGATAAATTATTCACTAATATCTCATTTTTCTTGGCTTTCTGGATACACAGAAAAAACAATTTCTCAGGCCCCTTACAGGCAGGAAGGGCCATATGATTAGTTAGAACGCATGCACGGTGAGCAGAAGTAACAGCAGTTCTGGTTTAAAAAGTTCCACCTTTTAGC
The DNA here is from genome assembly GCF_028018385.1 of Neofelis nebulosa. Taxonomy (NCBI): domain Eukaryota; kingdom Metazoa; phylum Chordata; class Mammalia; order Carnivora; family Felidae; genus Neofelis; species Neofelis nebulosa. Next base: position 11,797,882 of record NC_080790.1, read on the forward strand.
CCTCTTTTCCCTCTTCTACAAACTGAGACAGTGGAACCTCAAGAGGTCACCAGCCTCTGTGTATTCTTCAGTCATCACTTGGAACAAACTGTTCAGGGGAGTCATGGCACCAAGAGCAGGCTCTGCCACAAATAAGGGATGAGTTGTTACCCGATAAAACACAGAAATGTCAGGAGTTTTCGTCTCTGTGACTGTTTTTATTATCACAGCAGAACCTAGCCTATACTGACTATTCCAGCACACCAGAATACTCTGCTATACAACAAATGAATGAATGGCCAGGTTTATCACCCAGGTGAACACAGACGAAAATGTCAGTGTACCATGGTGGTGAAATCTTGAACAGGGGAACTTCTGTTGTATTCTGCCACTTGCTAGCTCGGTGACCCAGGGTAGTTACTTAACTACGCTTTACTTTTGCCATCAACAGACAGGCTAGTAACAATACCTATCTCAAAAAGTGGGGGAGAATTAAGTGGGCTAATACATACAATAGCACTCAGAAGAGCCGCCAGCACAGCAAACACGTGGAATGAACGTTGACGTTTAAATAAGCAAATGTAAGTAACAGGACTACTGTTGTTCTTCTAACATCTGCTAATACCGTTACTAAAAATGAGACCAAGTTAAACACAAAATGCTTTAGATAAATTTGATGTTTGGAAGGAGTACCAAAATTTCACACAAAGTCACCTTCCTCATCCAAGACAAATTATTTCCTCCTCTCCTGCCTAAGCTCTATTAGCAAAGTGAAAGGCCATAACTAATACTTACTGCAGTGACCCTGTCTCCACCATTAGTAACCTGCTTATAATAAGGCGATCCTGAAAGAACTCTCCAGGCAGATAGGCCATAGCTAGACGCTTTGGATATGCCCACTTCAGCAGTTTCGCATCCACCAACCAGTAAAAGTCTAGAAAACAGAAAAATAAAAAGAACTGATAAATTGTAATATGAGTAAGAGGACATCAAAACAAGGAGAGCAGAAACAGTCACCTTCACAAAGAAAACTGAACTAAAAGTTGCTATATACTAAACCCAGAAGTAAAATATTTTAGAAGAAACAACCAGAAGAAAACCAGACGGTTTTTCACCTAGAATTCCACCTTCACTTATACAGAGGTAAGGCTTAAACACTCAAGTACCTGAAATCCAGATGGGAATGTTAAAGAAAGAGTAAAAATGTTTTAAGGTTGGCCCCTGAACACTGAAGAAATGGTCTGTATCAACACCAATAAACTCCATATCCAGATGCGTCCCACACCCAGATATAGGTATATTCATCACAGCATTATGCACAGTGAAGACACAATTACAGATGTTAGGGATGACAGCCAAAAGTGCTGTGGATAGGACAGTACTCTACAGTGATAACGACACTGAAACAGGACGACGCGGTAGTTCCCACGCACGTTATGATCTGTTTCCTCCAGTTGTTCTACTTTGTGAACAATTAGAGGCAAGCTGCCCACAGGGCAAACAGTCTGACATATACTAGAAGTTAAAAGACTGTGACACGACACAGACTAAACTCATTAATAATGAAAACCAAACAGTCATGATGTTTTTATTGACACATAAATGATACACAGCATATTAGTTCAGGTGTACAACATAAGGATTCAAAATTTGTATATACTGTGAAATGATCGCCGTAGCTAGTTAATATCTATCCCATACACAGTTACACGGTTTTTTTTCTTGTGATGAGAGCTTTTAACATCTACTCTGTTAGCAACTTTCAAATATGCAATAGAGTATTTTTAACTGGAGTCAGCACCAACAGTCATGATTTTTAAAGTTACAGCATTCACTAAATCTAGCTGAGAACTATGTAACAGGCATTATAATCATCTATTGGGAAAAAAAATGTTTAAAGGTAAAATTATGATAAGTTAAAGGAAGCACTACACCTACCAGTGAATTATTCATTGTTCCCAATGACAATAAAGTGGAACACGAACAGAAAAGAGAAGTCACAGTTTCACTGGTCTTGTCCATGTAACACTGCCCCAACATGATCTACCACTGTCCCAAATGACAGAAAATAATTATCAAGCTCCCTTTAAAGCAAAACACTCATATTGTCACCAGGCTCCCATTTTGTCAAAAAAAGGATGTACTTCATCACACAAATTAGTCCTTACCTTTTTCTAGACCATGTTCATAGAAACAGCAAAACTTAAAAAACTTGAGTTTCTGCATAGAAAATACAAGGTAAACAAAAACAACACTTTAAAAGGCTCTTTAGAGTTGGCGTATCAAAAGGATTTACTTAAAGAGTAAAGGAATGACCAGGGATATACCTATGAAACAAGAGTGGCCACGAGTTGACTGTTGAAACTGAATGACAGGCACAAGGAAGTCAATATATCGTCTCTATGAACACGCTTCAAATATTCCACAATGAAATTTTTTTCAAAAGTCATTTTGTTTAAAAAAAAAAAAACAAAACAAAAACAAAAAACAAAAAAAACCTCTGGGAGTGCCTGGCTAGCTCCATCAGTAGAGCATGCGATTCTTGATCTCAGTGTTGTGAATTTGAGCCTCACACTGGGCGTGGAGATTACTTTATTATATTTTTTAATATGAAATTTGTTGTCAAATTGGCTTCCATACAACACCCAGTGCTCATCCCAACAGGTGCCCTCCTCAATTCCCATCACCCATGCTCCCCTCCCTCCCACCCCCATCAACCCTCAGACTGTTCTCATTTTTTAAGAGTCTCTTATGGTTTGGTTCCCTCCCTCTCTTTTTTTTTTTTTTTCCTTCCCCTCTCCCATGGTCTTGTTAAGTTTCACAGGATTCACATAAGAGTGAAAACATATGGTATCAGTCTTTCTCTGTAGGACTTATTTCACTCAGCATAATATCCTCCAGTTCCATCCACGTTGCTGCAAATGCCATGATTTCATTCTTTCTCATTGCCATGTAGCATTCCATCGTGTATATAAACCACAACTTCTTTATCCATTCATCAGTTGATGGACATTTAGGCTCTTTCCATAATTTGGCTATTGTTGAAAGTGCTGCTATAAACGTTGGGGTACAATTGCCCCTATGCATCAGCACTCCTGCGTCCCTTGGGTAAATTCCTAGCAGTGCTATTTATGGGTCCTAGGGTAGATCTATTTTTAATTTTTTTGAGGAACCTCCACACTTGATCTCAGGGTTGTGAATTTGAGCCTCACACTGGGCATAGAGATTACTTTTTAAAAAATCCTCTGACTAAACAGAAACAAAACAGGTAATCCTGAATATTAATATTTCTGAATATAATCTCAGTGTTTTTTGAAACAGAAAACATGTTTTTCATAAAACCTATCTTTAAAAATTAGCAACCTATCATTATAATAAACGTAAAAACACTAAGAATTGAACAAATTCCCAAAAGACCAGGATAACTAAAATAATTTTCCTCTGCTCAGTGTACAACATATATATTTATATTAACAACAGTATAATTCTTTTCTCAAGGGATTCAATATTATTATTTACTCTGCACTACTATGTCATGGAGGGGACACATCTAATTTTCAGATAAAAAATATACACAGTTTTTGGCTCTCGGCTTGGAGGAGGCGAAGGTGCAACTCTCTTCAGTCATCCAGAATCCGGGTTCATCCAACACCAGCCGCCTCCACCACGCCACCTAAATTCAATCCCAGTAAGATCTAAGTTGTATACCTGAGGTACACCAGTGGGGAAGTCAGTGCCACATCTGCCCTGACCCCCAAGACTGCCCCGAGTCTGTCTCCAAAAAAAGGTTGGTGATGACATCTCCAGGGTAACCTGTGATCAGAAGGGTCTGAGGCTGACAATGAAACTGACCATTCAGAATAGACAGACCCGGATTGAAATGGTACCTTCTGCCTCTTCCCTGATTATCGAAGCCCTCAAGGAACCACCAGGAGACAGAAAGAAGCAGGAAAACGTTAAGCACAGCATAAGTATCACTTTTGACGAGACTGTGAACATTGCCCGACAGATGCAGCACCATTCTTTAGCCAGAGAACTTTCTGGAACCATTCGAGAGATCCTGGGGACTGTCCAGTCTACGGGGGGCAATGTTCATGGCCACCACCCTCATGACATCAGAGATGCATGAACAGTGGTGCAGTGGAATGCCCCACTAGTAAGAACTACAAAGGAAAATTTTTCAATAGAGGATCATTTGACAATCAAAAAATAGTAATATGTATACATACACACGTATATGTATAAAACTAAGTTGCCTGACTACTGAAGAGGGAGATACAGAGCTAACTGAAATCTCAGATTTCTTATCTCTTGTTCTTCATGCTAGAAGACATGTCCTCGCCATGATTTTTGAGAAATATCATAGCCATGTATACATCAAACTGGCTACATGCAAACTCCATTAAGAACAAAAGAGATCCAGGGACGCCTGGGTGGCTCAGTCAGTTAAGTGTCCAATTCTTGATCTCAGCTCAGGTATTGATCTCGAGGTCATGAGTTCAAGCACTGCACTGGGCTCCTCACCGGGCATGGAGCCAACTTCAATAAATAAATAAATAAATAAATAAATAAATAAATAAATAAACAAAAGAGATTCAATACCTGCTTCCAAACCTTTCCTCCATTAATGCCTAATTGAGGAGTAAGTGGAAAAATGATGGAACTAATCACATACTGTCCTCACTAGATGACAAAACCATGTAACTTGAATGAAAACAGTCAATGAAAAAGAAAGAAGTCTGAGGCCCAACCCAGCACAATATACAGAATAAATGTTTCCTGAGTAACTGAATTTAAAGCTCCAACTTTCTCCTTAAGTAGCACAGTGAAAGGTGCCAGAGCAACTCCACTTCCCCCTGCCAGTCCCTAAGCTTGCTGGTTCCAGCAGCGAGGTGTGAGAAGATGAGGCAGGGAAAAGGGGAAAGGTCAAGGCCACAGCGGGGAGGGCGAAAATGGGGGAAGGGGAGGATTCACTGATAAAGATAGAACTAAACAAGGCTAAGCCGATAATCTGATAAAGGAACGTGTTAACAAAAAAATTTCAAACTATTTATGAAAGACTAAAAGCCATGAATACAGAGAAAAATACCATGTTCTTTGACACACCCTCAATACCTGAAAGAAGTCAACTCTTCATCTATAAATTGAATGCAATTTCAAATAAAATCCCAACAGAATTTTTCATGGGACTGAACACATACTAAAAGTAAGCAAATCTGAAACTTACACGAGAGTGAGCAGTTCTAAGAAAAGCTAACTCCGTTCTCACTGCTAATCGTTCCCTTTGTGAGCTGTGCTTTGTGCGTCTTCATCTGCAAATACTTTCCTACCTGGGGTCATTAAGACATTCTCCTTCAAATTCCACCATATTATACCTAAACCTTACAGGGGTGCCTGGGTGGCTCAGTCGGTTGAGCGTTCAACTCTTGATTTAGACTCAGATCATAATTCCAGGGTTGTGGGATTGAGCCGCACATCAGGCTCCATGCTGAGCGTGGAACCCACTTAAGATTCTCTTCTCTCTCCCCACCGCCGTCCCTCCCCTGCTACTCTCTCTAAAAAAAAATTAAAATTTTTAAAAAATTTTAAATTTCTATTTATACAATGAAAAGATAAATCACACACCAGATGAACACACAAAAGTAACAGAGTATTAGCAAAGAATGTATATAGATCTCCCATAATCAGCCCAAAACAAAAATGGACAAAGCATTAAGCAAGTCACAAAAGGAGAAACCCAAAAGTCAGTAATGCAGATTAAAACAATACAGATTTAGGGGTGCCTGGCTGGCTCAGCTGGTAGGACATGTATGTGACTCTTGATCTTGGCATTGTGAGTTCAAATCTCCATGTTGGCCACAGATACGTTAAAATAAAAAATGAGTAAAATACAGAGAATGTTTAAGAACACAGTTAAAGTACTGGTGAAGCTTCAAATTGGAACGATCATTTTGGAGAATGATATGGCAAACCTAACAAAAAGACATACCTGACAACCCCATAAACTATGTTCTAAGGACATTCTAGAGAAATTCTTGTACAGGTATATTTATCTCATGGTAAAAGAAGATTTTGTGCAGCACTATTTATAATGCAGGAGAATTAGATGTATTTTAAATGCTTAAAAGGAATGGATAAATTCAACAAATTATTCAGGAAAACATATACAACAACAATAGAATGGATACGTAGATAACAGTAGGTAAAGAAATGGGGGGGGGGGGGGGGGGAAGGCATGCACCAAAATCTTGAGAGCAGCTACCTCTAGAAAGGGATGAGGAGACAAAGGAATGGAAGGAGGGAATTTGGGGAATTCTGTTTGTACTGTCTCTTTTACTCATGTATGTGTATGTACATGGACACACACACACACACACCCCTTAAGTAAAAAAGAAAACGTTAGTATTTGTTAATTCTGAGTAGTAGATACTTAGGTATTCATGACCTCATTCTCCGTATTTTTCTCTTTAACTTAAAAACAGGAACATCGAGATACAGTATCCCAAATCATGTACATAAATTTTGCCAGTTAGTGAAGTCCAGGAAAGAAAATGCAGTAAACTGGCTTTAGCACATAACACCCACCCACAAGTCTAGGCAAATACTGAAAATAAAATCAGCGTATCATTTACTTTGTGGCATTTAGAGGTTTTCATACATTAACGGTTATAGCTTAAGCATTCCGTGATTTACTGCTGAAAGGATCGTTAGATTTTTGCAGAAGTCAGCCCGCACACAGATAATACTCTAGAAAATAATTTACAGCATTAACATTGTTCTGTTCCAGTGAATTCCTCCACTCAGAATACTTCCTTAAATATACTGGATATTTGGCTTAAGTGCTTACTTTAAGAATCATATTTTGAAGTAATGGTTTTAAAATTTTTCTATAAAAACATAAAGCAAAACAGATTTTCTACAGTGCAAATTAAGTTCTCTAGATTAAAGCACATGAGGTGTGGGAATTGTAACTGTACTTCTTGACAAAAAGGAGAGAAAGACTGACCTTCCCAGTAATCTTCAACCTCAAAATTTTGTGGAAAATGGGAATATCATAGGTCTAGGTATCAGGCATCAGATTCCAGTACCTCTGCAACAAAGTAACTATGTGATGTTATCCCATCAATATTTACTAAATGCAAATTGTGTGCTAAGCAATGCGGAATATGGAATTATGGCAAGCAACTGAAGAAGGTTCGTGATGAACTGTTTATAATTCTTCTTGGAATCCATTTGTAGTGTTACAGTATCTCCCAGTTCATCAGCATCAAGCACGGGGTGGCTCTTAGGGCCGTGCTTTCGATTCCCACCTGCTTTCCTCTGCTGGCCCTGGAGGTACACTGATCCGCAGGAATGAAAATGAGCGGCCCCACTCCTGGGGGGCAGAGGCCGGGGGCGGGGCAGGGAAGCGGGGAGGGACAAGTCAACACAAACCACTGCAGCACAGGACCTCTTCAAAGACCTCGGAAGTAGGTACAAAGACAGCCAAAAGGACAGTACGTGGAGGAAGGAGCCAAGGAAGGCTTCACAGTGAAAAGTTTATCTTTTAAACGATTTCCCGAATAAAGGGATCAGGTAAAGAACATTCCAAGCCCTGGGAATTCAATGTCAAAAAGCAGAGTGTCGTTTGTGAAACGGTGTCTGGAGAACAATGAATGCAGTGTGTGCTTCTAGCCTATAAAAAGGGAAGCAGGAGGGGGAGAGAAAGTTCAAAGGGGTCCTGAACACGACAGAATAGTTTGTCTTGCTCCCTTCTGGGCCCTTGCCACCTTCCACCTTCCCTTCCCTACCAGAAGTTATTTAAATCACACCTCCATTAGCAAACTCGGAGCCACTTAGGAACAGAGATTGGACGTGCCTCCTTCATAGCATTTACCACAATTGTTTCACGCAAAACACATCTATCTGTGCGCTATGTGCAAAGCACTACAAGGAACAAAGATAAATAAGACACAGTCCTTGTCCTTGGCTTAACCTCCCCGGGCTTCAGCTCTCCCACCTGAGAAATGAAGGGGCTGAACCAAATGACGGATGAACCTCTTCCCCGGCTCTGACATCCTAAGAGGCTCAAACTCAGAGCAGGAACACAGGTATCAGACAACAAAAATAAACTGTGACAAATGGAGCCAAAAACACAAGAAGAGGTGAATTAAATGAGCAGGAGTAAAGGCGGTGGCCGAGCAGAACAAGGGGCAGTGATACGGGGGTGGTCAAGGCCATCTGAGGAAAGGCAGCTGGGGACAGAATGCGTGTCCCTAGGCATCACCCCACATGTGACACTGATGAACCGGGAGAGCTCCATGTGACACCACAAATTGTTTCCAAGAAGAATTGTAAATCGTTTATTAAGAAGGTCCTTCAATCTGTAATTGTTGAAAGAATCTGCCATCTAGTGGCTCAAAACTTCTGAAAGCGGAGGAAGGAAGTTTGAAATAGGAGAAACAGCTGTATATGCTCCGTCCAGTGACCGGTGGGCTTGTGGCATACAATCCACAGAAAGGGAAGAAGGAAGAAAAACACTACAGCTCTCAAAATTTTAAAGCGCCTAAGATCATGCCTGTCAAAATAAGGGCTCAAGAATTGTTACCTACTGCTTCACAGCTAGAAGTCACTCCTCTCTTGGGATAATGGAAAATGTTCCCCTCATTTTAATTCATCTTCAGTGTACCTTACACATTCTTCATTTCAAAACCTTTACTACTTCAAAATTTAAGATTCCGCTGATCTCTCTATTAGATTAAGAGCTTACAGGAAGAAAACACACATAATTGGAACTCATTCAACAGCAGTGGTTTTCAAACGTTCGTATGCATCACAATCACCTAGAGCACTCTTAAAAACAGTGAACACCTCCAGAGGTCTAATCGAGTTGGCCTGGGATGGAGTCCAAGAATCTGAGTATCTAACAATCTCCCCCAGTGATTCTGATGCTGCTAGTGCAGAGACCACACTTTAAGAACGCAGCTTTGTATGATGTTTGAATCTATGATCGGAGCTCTGGAGGACACGGCTCACTAGAAATCAAATTATGAAGCATGGCACGCTTAAGGATGATCACAGAAAACTAATTTTAATGAATGGTTAGTTTTTAAAGGCAAAACAATGAGAATTTTTCTTCAATAGGAAAAACACTATAAAAGACTGGTTAGTTTAGTAACAAAAAATCATAACATTTTCCTACAGTTTAATAATTAGGCATTTAATATATTTAAAATTGAGGGGTACCTGGTTATAAACTCCTTAAAACACAATTTATAATAATTCAAAATCAAGAGGTGTGAGGAAATATATAAAGTTCAATACTCTTTATTTCCTATCTTTCAAGCAGAACTGAACCCATACTGGGGCGCCTGGGTGGCGCAGTCGGTTAAGCGTCCGACTTCAGCCAGGTCACGATCTCGCGGTCCGTGAGTTCGAGCCCCGCGTCAGGCTCTGGGCTGACGGCTCGGAGCCTGGAGCCTGTTTCCGATTCTGTGTCTCCCTCTCTCTCTGCCCCTCCCCCGTTCATGCTCTGTCTCTCTCTGTCCCAAAAATAAAATAAAAAATGTTAAAAAAAAAAAAAAAAAAAAAAAAAGAACTGAACCCATACTGAGATAGATGGTTGGATGGCATAGAACAGAGGTCAGCCAACATTTTCTATAAAAAGCCAAAGAACACATATTTTAAGCTCTGTGGACCATAAATGGTCTCTTTCACAACTACTCAGTCACAGTACAAAAGAGCACAGACAACGTGTTAAAAAAAAAAAAAAAAAGCGTTACAAAGTTCTAATAAAATTTTATTTGTGGACACTGAAATTTGAACTTCCTATAATTTTCATGGATCATAAAATTTTGGGGAGGAGGGGGGTTTCCAAACATTTTTTAAAATGTAAAATCCATTCTTGGCTGATAAGCTACCTTAAAGCAGGTCAGATTTGGCCCACAGCCCACGGTTTTCTAGGCTCTGGTACAGAGAAAAGCTTACTGAGTGTGAGTATCAGACGACCCGAGTTTACCACATAGAGTTGTATCATCCTAGGAGACACTGTTAACCTCTCAGAGCTTTGGTTTCTCCAACTATACAAGAGCAGCTATAATACCATTTTATTGGATTGAAGATTGAAATGCAATAAATATCTGGTAGTCCGTAAAGACTCTAACATTTTTCAATTATAACCTTAATACCTTCAGGTTTAGTCAATTCAGTATCAGTTCAGGAAGCGCCTTCATTTTTCAAGGTACTGTGCTAGCAGTGTAAGAAATGCTTCGTAGGGAAACCAAATTTTCCCTGCCCTGAAGGAATTTACAGTCCCATGGGGTAATGGGGCTGTGATTTCACCTAAAAAAGGCTTGAAAAAACCTGTTTCAGGCCTTCCATTCATATAGTTGTTTAACCTGAGCTCTTACATTTTAATTCTTCCATTCCCAGGCTTTCATTCATTTACTCAACAAATATCTCATTGAGCGCCCTATGCACCAGGCCACATTCTAAACTCTGAAAAAAATAGCTACAAATAACGCAAAGTTCCTGCCCTCATGGAGTTTACATTCCAGTGCATCAGTATTGCTTCTCCCCTTTTTCAGGCTTTAACAAAGCCAAGTAAATGTTAACAACTGAACCATAATTTACTGATATTCCATGCAAAAAAGCATTGCGATAAGCATTGATAATACAGTGCTAAGACCGGTGCAGATAAATGAAGGAAAAAAAAAAAAAAACAAAAAACAAAAAACAAGGACATTCCAAGCAGAGGAAAAAAGAAGAACCACGAATACCTTTAAGAACAAAATCATTTTGAGAAATCTAAGAATATATATATATAGGTCTAGAGTTATCTAGAGCAAGAGTCAGTAAACTACAGTCCCTGGACCAAATCCAGCCCACTGCCTATTTTTGTGAATAAAGCTTTCTTAGAACACAGTCATGCTCATTCATTTATATATTGTTAAGGCTGCTTTCAACACGGCAGTGCAAGAGTTGAATAGTTACATCAGAGACCATGTGGTCCTTTACAAAAAAGGTGTGCCAATCTTGGTCTAGAGCAAAGAAACATGAGGGGATGTGGCAGAAGGTTAGAGAGGTTAAAAGACCAAATTATGAAAGGCCTTTAATACATTGGGGCATCTGGCTGGCTCAGTCTGTGGAGCATATGACTCTTGATCTCAGGGTTTTGAGTTCAAACCGCATGTTGGGTGTGGAGATTACTTAAAAATTTAAAAAAAAAAATTTTTTTAAGGCTTTTAACACTAAATTAAGGAGTTACATCTGTATCTCAATGGCTAAAGGAAATTAGAGGATTTTTAAGTAGGTGATCAGACTTATATCGGACTTGTACTCCGTGCTGGAAACACAACAGAAAAGAAATTAGAGGAGACCAGACAGGAAGCAGGGAACACACTTGATAAAGTGGAGAGTGTCTGAGCTAGAAGAATGGCAGGAGAAATAAAGAGGCAGAGACAGATTTAATACATTGAAGAGAAAAATAATCATCAAGTTGTTAAGATTCGTAAGAATGAGTTAAGAATTATCTAAAGCAAATCTCAGGGCACCTGGGTGGCTCAGTTGGTTGAGCATCCGACTTTGGCTCAGGTCATGATCTCACAGTTTGTGGGTTCGAGGCCCACATCAGGCTCTGTGCTGACCGCTTGCTCGGAGCCTGGAGCCTGCTTCAGATTCTGTGTCTTCGTCTCTCTCTCTCTGACTCTCCCGCTCTCTCTCTCTCAAAAATAAATGAACATTAGGGGCACCTGGGTGGCTCAGTCGGTTGAGCGTCCGACTTCAGCTCAGGTCATGATGTCATAGTTTGTGGGTTCGAGCCCCGCATCAGGCTCTGTGCTGACCCCTTGCTCGGAGCCTGGGGCCTGCTTCAGATTCTGTGTCTCCTTCTCTCTCTGCCCCTCCCCCACTCACACTTTGTCTCACTGTTTCTCCAAAATAAATAAAGGTAAAAAAATTAAAAAATTAAAAAATAATAAAGCAAATCTCAGGGTTCTGGCCTGGAAGAAATGCTATATACCAAGATTCAGGAATACAGGAGAAAATGCACATTTGGAGGTAAAAAGCGATTAACAGAATATAATTGAATATGAGGAACTTGTGAGCTAGCTACCCCAGAAACGATGTTCTGTAAGCAGGTGAATAAATAGCTGTGTGGCTTACAAGTGACTTATGGGATACAGATTTGGGAGATATCACATACGCATTTAAGTGCTGACTGGAGTTTGCTTAAAGTTGCCTATAAAAATATATAGAATAGGTAAGAAAAACAATGGCCAAAGGACTCCACTGAAAATCTACTAGAATTAATAATCAGGCTTAGCATGGCTATAGAACACAAGACCAATTTACGTAAATCAACTGTATTTCTATATACTAGTAATAAGCACTCGGGGAAAAAAAATTAACTTTTCCAAATTTTCAGACACCAGTGTACCTCTTTCCAATGATTTATGGCACACAAAAAAATATTATTTATAAGACATTTATTTAAAGTCAACATGCTTTTCCTTTTAATTTAGCTTGGTCATAATCACAACTCTGTTGACATCATGGATTTTCTATACAAATTAGTATCAAAGACTTGTGCATGTCCTACCTAAAGCCACCACACATGTACCTGTTACACTTTGGGAGAGGCAATGCAAGCAGAATAGAAAATAACACGTAAGATGGACGAATTTCCCGGATGCCCAGGTGACAGTGGTGATCCCTGTCATAAGAGGTACAAGGGGACACACACAGGTTTTTGGAAAGGCAGATGTTCTTGACTGAATGCACCGGTGTGCAGGTCTTGTAACTTGTCCCAGGCCAAACTGGGGAGTAGGGAAGTGATGGCAATGCTGAATGGGTTTTTCGATGCACGTGCACACACGTTCTACGCATATAAAGAACAAACACGCTCTTAGGAGGTAGAATTTGGATACAAAAGTTCTACTGGCAAAAGCCAAATACGTTAGATGATGGCTGTTTTAATTTATTGACGAGGGGAATTCTTCCACGATGTATCCATACACCAAATCATCACATTACACACTTTAAAAATACCTTACAATTTTGTCACTTCTACCTCAATAAAGCTGGAGGAGGGAAAAACAGCTCTACCGGAAAGGCTATTCTTACCATAGTCATGGAAAAATCCAGGCACTTCAGCTAGGTCTATAATGCCCTTTTTCTGTCTGTACTTACTGAACAAATTTTTTATTATATTTGGGCTTTCCATATCGGTCTGTTGAGACAAGTGGCCTGGCTCATGGGAGTTCATTTTCAAAATAAAATATTAAATTTTCAGTTAATATTTGCCAAGATTTTAAGGTCTGTGTCTAGATTTTTTTTTTTTTACATGTGGATGTGCAGTCACTTAGCACTATTTGTTGAAAAGACGGTCTTTGCTCCATTGAACTGCCTTTGCTCCTTCATCAAAGATAAGCTGGCTATGGGCACCTGGGTGGCTTAGTTGGTTAAGCGTCCAGCTCTTGATTTTGGCTCAGGTCATGATCTCAACCGTTCATGAGACTGAGCCCCGGGTCAGGCTCTGCACTGACAGCACGGAGCCTGCCTGGGGTTCTCTCTCTGTTACTCCCACCTACCCACCTCACACGTGCCCTCTCTCTCTCAAAATAAATAAATGAAATAAACTTTAAAAAATTAGCTGATAAAAAAAACCCACATAAATATTAACATCAATCTTTTGAGCTTGGTTAGTTCCTGAGAGCGATATACTCTCTGTAAGCTGAAAAATTCAGTTGCTGGGGCTACAAAGCCAGAGTATTGACTGAGGTAACCTTGCTAAAGAAATGCTTGCTAACTGGTGGAAAACTGTTCGGGTATCAAATCAGGCTCCACGAACTTTTGTTTTACTCCTGTTCGTCATCCCTACACCCCACCAATGCCTTAGCAGCCTGGCACGCAACGGGCTTCCAAGGAATATCTACAGGCATAGAATAAACACACTCGTACATTCTCTCCCCCTGCCGCACCCCATGGGGCTACACAAGAGAATAAAACCACCGAGCTGTGTTACTTCTACACCTATGTCCTACACAGTCAGCTCCTGACAGGCTCAGATCTGGCCTCGGAGCACTTCTCAATCCAGTATTCCCAGCAGCCACAGCCTATGGAGAGGAGAGACACCTAAAATGAAATTTATTCCTATCCTTCATTAGGACAACTTCAAAAGCAAGATATCTTGTATTCATTTTATTTAATCTTTCAGAGCTTTAGCGCAAAGGTTCTCAAGAGGGATGGGGGATTATAAAGCCTTTTAACACATGCTGAGATCCCATCCTACACCTTACCTTATCAAGCCTTCAAGAGTACAGCCTACGTATGCGCATTTTTTTTAATTCTCAATAAGTGATTCTGTTGTCCACACCTCGTTAACAACCACTAGCCTAGCAAGCAGAATATCCATAGAAATACTAATAATTTAGACTTCCCAGATGTCCCTGACCCTGTTTCCTTCCCTCAACCCACAGCTGATGCCAACGGTCATCTAAAGACTTAACTCCCTCCCAATCCTTAGGATGGATTTAAGCAACTCTTCTGCAAAAGCCCAGTATGTTCAGCATCCACCCATCTGGTCAATTTCATGCCTAACTTTGTATCCAGATTTCAGAACTACCCAGGTTCTGAAACTAAATTCACCTTCTACTCCAACATTAGTAGTTTAATTATTAAAGTCTTTCTCAAACTTGTTCTCTCAGGAAAAAAAGTTCTCCCTTTGAACCCTAGCTCCCCTCTCTAGTGAGCCCCATGGACTGCTAGGTATCCCTGACAATGGGTCTATCTCTAATGCCTACTACTAAAGTCCCTACCACAGTCTTCCTCTGTTAAATGCTCCGTAGTAGTCTATACTAGACCAAAGGTACTTGAGCAGCTTAATAAAACCATCTACTGTCTGTGCCCAGTGCAGCGCCAGCAAAGAACAGTCCAGAAAGAAGGACTTCCCTTGAGATTACACAGCTCAACAGAACCAAGAACAGAATTGAGATCTCCTGTCTCCTAACCCACTACACATTCTACTATGTCAGAAAAGCATTTATTTTTTTAGTTTTCTATTTGTCGATAAAATAAAATTAAACATCACTCCTTCATTCCTGTAAAATAAACTAAAGAGTCTTCTTTTAGCTCTCTACTCCCAAGAGGAAGGCACAACAGGTATCATAGCTCCAAGTAGAAGCAAAAATTCAATCAGGCCCAAGTTACTTCTTTAAATTGCATTTCCGTAAATCTTTGCAGAGGGATTGTAGAGTAGTCCTTATAAGGGGGGAGGGGGGCAATAACTAAAGTAAAAGATTTATAAAGATCTTTTATAAATACTTTTTTGTACATAATTGTAACATAAATTGTTTTTAATGTTTATTTATTTTTGAGAGAGGGAGAGACAGACGGAGCACAAGTGATGGAGGGTCAGAGAGAGAGGGAGACACAGAATCTGAAGCAGGCTCTAGGCTCTGAGCTGTCAGTACAGAGCCAGAAGCTAGGCTCAAACTCACAAACCATGAGATCATAATCTGAGCTGAAGTTGGACACTTAACCAACTGAGCCACCCAGGCACCCCTATGTAACTGTAACATAAAGGGGATGAGCCCCTCCTATCAAAGAATCTCCAAACATAGAAGTCTTCAACTTAAAAGACAGCCAGCTTGGTGCGCACCTGGGTGGCTCAGTCAGTTAAGTGTCTGACTCTTCTTTTTAGGTCAGGTCATGATCTCATAGTCCATGGGATCGAGCCCCACATTGGGCTCTGTGCTGGTGGTGCAGAACCTGCTTGAGATTCTCTCTCTCTCTCTCTCTCTCTCTCTCTCTCTCTCTCTCCCCCTCTCTCTCTGCCCCTCCTCTGCTCACTCTCTCATTCTCTCTCAAAAATAAAATAAACATTAAAAAAAAAAAGACAGGGGCGCCTGGGTGGCTCAGTCAATCAAGTGTCAGACTGGCTTAGGTCATGATCTCACAGTTTGTGAGCTCGAGCCCCGCATCAGGCTCTGTGCTGACAGCTCAGAGCCTGGAGCCTGCTTCAGATTCTGTGTCTCCCTCTCTCTGTTCCCCCCTGCTCGCAACTGTCTCTCTTTCTCTCTAAAAATAAATAAAGATTTAAAAAAAAAAAAAAAAAGACAGCCAGCTGAAAGCTGCTAAGGACCAAGAAACTGCTGAGTCACACATGACTACGTATCTGTAACATATTCTGATGAAAACAGATCACAGGATACAGCCAAGACACTCCATTTCCCTGTCTCTCTGAAGACAAGTGCCTGTAAAGCCAAAAAATTTAGTCTGTGAAGCTCAGGAGTCCCTTATTCACATCCAAAAGCTTTCACCTCTATGAGACAACGCAGCTTTCTCTACAGACAACAGCACCCTTCGTTTCTCCTCAAAAAAACTGACCTGAACTTAAAAAAAGGAGAATTTTCTCATGCTGGAGAAATGAGAAATTGAGAGGTAAAATGAAAAAATCCTTAATATAAGGTCAACTCGATTACTGACATTCATACTTCTCAGGTACACTCTGCACATTAATCTCTCAAATGCCAATAGCCAGTACATTATCACAGGCCAAATGTACTCTCACTGCAGTGGGAGATAATCAGCAATGATCAGAACTACAGTATTCTTTTCTAGAAGCAATCTTTCATAAAGCTATTAATCTTACCTAGAGTTTAGGAAAAATTCTTAACGCAATTTATACCTAACTGGTCCTCCAGCTGTCAATATAGCATATCTTTTCTAAGTTTATTTATTTTGAAAGAGACAGAGACAGCGTAAGTGGGGGAGGGGCAGAGAGAGCAAGAGAGAATCCTAAGCAGGTTCCACGCCATCAGCACAGAGCATGACGTGGGGCTTGAACCCACGAAACCATGAGATCATGACCTGAGCCAAAACCAAGAGTCAGACACTTAACCAACTGAGCCACGCAGGTGCCCCGGCGTATCTTTTCACTTACCAATGCCTGGATTCTCACAGAATACACATGACCTTAAGAACCAGAAAGACAGGCACTATTACAGCAATGTAATGTTCTATTTAGACTCATAGGTCTAAATAGAACTTATACCTCCTAGGAAAATAAAATTTGCCTGAGCCCTTAGATAAACCTTTAAGGTAAGGAACTCTCAACACTACTCTCTTCACAAGATCAAATTTAAAGATTTATGGGACTCACCTCCATTTTCCCAAAGGTGATATATGAAGAGACTGGCCCTTCTGCATATGCTGCTGAACCCCTTCCCAATCTATGTCCAAGACTCTTTCCCTTCCATTTTGTGCCAGTGAAGTTACCATCCTGTCACCTGAGAACTCATCACACCACAAAATTTTGGACTTCCCACTAAGTACTAGCTTTTTTTTTTTTTTTTTTTTTTTTTTTTTGGACTACTGCCTTTATCCCATGGGTATAAAGTGTTCATGTATTTAAAACGGCTAAGGTTTTGTTTAGGGGAAATCAGAAGCCCACATGAGATGACCAAATCAATGCGCATAAGGCATAGCCCTCTAACACTTCAGGATGCCATTACTTAGAGGTATTCCTCAGTCTCCTCTGAAATGAACAGCTTTCTGCAGACCACGGCCTCCCTATACCACCTCTGAGCCTTGCTCGAAATAGCAGCAGCTCCAATCAGTGCATCAGTTACCTAACTACTCTACAACTGGAGTCCTTGTAATCTATAACCTACTTTAAGGCAACCATAGCTTATTATCCCCTGTAAATGCTGTTTCAAGTTCCTTCTATTCAAACTGTATTTGCCCTAAAATAGTTGATTAAGATGAAAAAAAAATTATGATCGTCCAAATGCTTGGATTCTTCCTTTGCACAACAGTGACACACATTATTAGTCATGGTTCTTTTTCCACAGACAGTAGGAGTATCTTTCTTAACATAAACATGAATAGCTTTCTTAATATAAAAAAGGTTCAAATGAAGTGTTGTTTAAAGGGTCTCTTTTTCTTTCTTACTCATCCTTTATATATTACAGTTTTACTGAAGTTATGATTTATACTCCATGAAACTTGCCAGCAGGAGAGAGAGTTAGGGGTAATGGAAATACCCTAAAACTGATTGTAGTAGTGATTGCACAATTATGTACATTTACTTTAAAAATCACCAAATTACACACAAAATCAGTATCAAAGAGTCATCAAGGATTCAAGACATGGGTGGTTCTCTGAGGTGTCGGAGAAGGCATGTTCTCAGAGACTTTTTGACACTGTTGAGATGTAAACTAGAGTCTAGTAAAAGTTACATTCAAACACTCTTTGCGTAGTTATCAAGGAATTTTTCAACATTCAAAGTTGACTACATCAGATTTTGCTTACAGAAATTTACAGTGGGGGCGTCTGGGTGGCTCAGTCGGTTAAGCATCAGACTGCGGCTTAGGTCATGACTTCACGGTTTGTGGGTTCAAGTCCCACATCGGCTCTGTGCTGACAGCTTAGAGCCTGGAGCCTGCTTTGGATCCTGTGCCTCCCTCTTTCTCTCTGCCCCTCCCCTGCTTATGCTTGTTCTCTGTCTCTCAAAAATAAATAAAAATGTTTAAAAAAAATTTTTTTAATTAAAAAATTTTACAGTGAAGTTAGAAACAAAACTTTAAAAAAAAAAGTGATTGCTGTTGAAAGTGGTGTCATTTAAAAATAGATGAAGTCTTCCATTTGAACTCAACTCATACTGAGCACCCTTATCTGTGAATAGGACTCCCAAAATAGACTGGACATAGCCAGAGGAGACACACTACATCTGAATCTCCACCACTGAGCACAGCACTCAAAGCAACTGCGGTCCCCTCTAAGAACGCAGAGGGGATAAGAAATTCCTCTTAGCTGTAATCAAGGTGCCAGCTAAGCCAAAATTAACAAATATTAAAAATAGAAATGAGGAGGCAGGGAGGTATTGGGGTGGGTCTAGAAGGGGAGCAGGACCAGTAAAGGAGGCAGAGAGGTGGATAAAATACATTCATTAGGCAGTGAGGACATGTAAAGAAGAAAATGGCCAAAATCAGCAAATCCATACAGGTAACCTGAAGCTACTCAATTAACTTATGTTTCATATTACCCAATTTACCACCTCGATTTCTCTTCTTCAACAGTGCTCACAGCATTAGGCAAAACAATGAATTTCATAAAACCTTGAGTTTGTACATTACCAATTTATTCCAACTCCTCTCTGGCTGATTTATTTCACATTTATAAAATCCTTGTAGATGATAAATATCACAGGCTCACATTACTAGAGTAACCAAAAATAAATAAAAATGTGATGAATATTTCAGCTTCTTTCATTTAAGAAAAGACTGCATAATGGAAAAAATAAACAACCTAGCAATATTTTTGTCAGGCACAACAGGGCATTTACATGTAACATACGCCTTGCTCTGTAACAATTTTCATTCAGAAACCTTAATGCAGTCATCCATCTTCAAGCTGACTGCTCTCAAGAATCGTATATGATTGCAGAACCAACAATAGGCCTTCCTTCTGTGGTTTGATAACATATTTAAATTTCTAAAATTTTTAGAGACCACCCCCCCAAAAATAGGGCGATCCTGGGCCAGAAAGTGAAAGCCTTAAGAGTAGTAAATGGAATCCGACTTATGACAAATTGTTACGTAAGAAGTATTCAGTGAATGATAATTTCAAACAGATGGTGCCAAGAGAACCCCACTTACCCTCCAGAAATAATGCCAGAAAAAAAAAGAAATCCAACACTGACCTTTATAATAATTCAAGACGGTGGAGAAGACCATAATGAAATGAACAAAGCAAAACAAACAAAACAAGAAAGTATTAAGATAGAAAATACGTTTCTTTTAAAAGGGGCAAGAAAAATAAAATAGATAGATATTCATTTGATAGAATGAATATCATTCAGCAAAACAGAATCTTATACTAGACATGGGGGCTTCTAGAAAAACGTACACTATACATTCTTTGCCTTCAGGTACCTGACATTCCAAGGGGTGACAGAGGATCCATTCACCAAAATAGAAAGAAAAATAAAACAAGAGGTGACTTATACATAAGTGGACATAGCAAGTCCATGCAAGAAAACAAATAGGCCCTCATTGCCTGTGGCCTGAACTGGGACATTATCAGCCAAGACTCACCCAGCCTCTAGCATCTCCCAACCGAACCAACATTCCTCCAACAAAGCTGATCATATGTTCTCATCTCAGAAATCTGAGTTCCCTTAAGAACAAGCTGCCACTCAAGCTCCCAATTATCTGATCCCCAACTTGCCTTCCCAAGGCTCCAACTCCCATGGCGACCATCACCACTCTTCCCCTGCCACACACGCCCTACAGTGGCAGCCAAACTACCCCACCTGCCATTTCCCCAAAGTGTACTGTGGCTTCCGTCCTCTGGTCACTGTTCACACCATCACTCTGTCTGGAACATCCACCATGCCCAGATTGTATCCATTCTCCAAAGCAACTCTGAGTGCTGCCTGCCACAGTCCTTCCTTGAAAGACCAGGGAAGTATCTCCTTCATCTGGATCCCCACATCACCATACCTGCACCTTTTTAAGGGCCCTAACATATACTGCATTCCAGTATACACACATACCCACATAATACATACACACGTACATATCTGTACGCACATTTAAGTAGAGAAAATGCATATTAGACATCAGAAGTATATGTACGTGTATATAACATATGCGTATATCATTTCCCTCAAGATCTTGAGGTCAGGACTGTCCTTCACCCTCACATCTTCCACAACACCTAGTGGAGTGTGTTGCATGCAAGCCACAATAAAAAAGAGTAATGGAAAGCAAGCCAAAAGACTTTCTACCCTCAATCTTTGTAATGCAGACAACTCCTCTAACAGAATGCACTTTTCAATGGAGGACAGATTAAATTTTTTTTTTTTTTTCAACGTTTTTTATTTATTTTTGGACAGAGAGAGACAGAGCATGAACGGGGGAGGGGCAGAGAGAGAGGGAGACACAGAATCGGAAACAGGCTCCAGGCTCCGAGCCATCAGCCCAGAGCCTGACGCGGGGCTCGAACTCACGGACCGCGAGATCGTGACCTGGCTGAAGTCGGACGCTTAACCGACTGCGCCACCCAGGCGCCCCCAGATTAAATTTTTATAAATGTATGTATGTGCTAAGAAAGGTAGAATATAAAATCTTTATAAATGTATGTATGTGCTAAGAAAGGTAGAATATAAAATTTTTAAATGTATAGAGGTACCAAGAAAGGTATTAATACCTACGCTTGAAAACAACAAAATCAGGTTGAATAAAACAAAGGCCTCGAAAGAGCAAAACAGCAAAACCTGGCTTGAACATAATAAAATAAATAAAATAATAAAACACTGTATCCAAGAAGATGCAAACAAACAGGTCACCCTCAACAGAAATCAAACCGGCCAGCAGAGCATCGTGGGTATAATATACACACTGTCCAGGCTTGGCAAAATTCACAACGGAAAGCTGAGCGTGTCAAAGCAAAAACACATGCTTACCCCCTTCTAGCGGCAAAATTTAAATTCAAGACTTAATGTGAAGCTATGCAAGGAAAACACAGTATCTCAACTATAAAAACGTACATTAAGAGGCCACACTTCATATAAGTTGACAAGAATAAAATAAAAACAACACAATTTTCTTATTGTTGAAATGTGTTTATTTTATAATCAAAAGAAATGTTTTATGAAAATGGCAGCAATTTGCAGCACATACAATTACATTCAGTTTTATAACAACGTAAAGACCGCTAACTGTGCATGTGGTCATTCAACCATATCCAAAATAAAAGTCTATTATTTCAGATTGGAAAATAATATGCTAAATACAATAAATAATTTTTTTACATTCTTTAATTAACTAGACTTGCAACTGATTTTCCAATTTCTTAAGGAGACACCAAACCGACTCTTTAAGGCAAGAGCCACACAAACTAAAAGGAAGAAATTAATGGTATTATATCTACTCACTACTATCATTTCCTGAGTACCTACTATGTATCTAATCCTCAAAGCAACTAGTGACTCACTGAATACTCATTTCAATTCCTTTCTTCCCTTAAGAGAGATTCATAAAATAACTACAGAGAACTTCTAGAAAGGAGAAATACAACAACTGAAGCAAAAAACAGAATGCCTAGCTTAAAAAGAGGAGGCATATGGGAAGCCTGGGTGGCTCAGCCAGGTAAGCCTCCGACTTCGGCTCAGGTCATGATCTCACAGTTCATGAGTTAAAGCCCTGTGGCAGGCTCAGTGCTGACAGCTCGGAGCCTGGAGCCTGCGTGGGATTCTGTGTCTCCCCCTCTCTCTCTGCCCCTCCCCCTCTTGTTCGTGTGTTCTCTCTCTCTCTCTCTCTCTCAAAAATAAACATGAAAAAAAAAAAAAAGAGAGAAGCCATAGAATTAGTAAAAAGAAAAAAAAAAAAAAAAAAGATATATCAGAAAAGATTACCAGAACAGATTTTTCTTTATAAATAGGATATCATATGTATCATTAATTCATTGTATTTATAATATATCTCAAAAGTGCCTCAAACTACTTTCGTCATTAGTGTCCATGTTTATATGGAAAGAATTAAAACAGCCTCTTCTTTTTTTAAACAAAAAATAAAGGAGAAAAAAAGAGTGAGAATAAAGGGGAGTCCAAGGAGACTCAACATCTAGAGAACAGACATTCCAGAGAGAAAAGAGAAAACACAGGGGAAGAAACAATCAAAGAAATAAGTCAGCAAATTTTCCCAAAAGTGAGTATTCAAACTGAAGGGTCAACACTATGGGTATAACAAAACTACTCTAAGACATTACATGGTCAAGTTTCAGAACACTGTGGGAAAATAAAAAAGAATCTGAGTTTCCAGAGGGAAGGGTGTCAAAAAAAATAGAGAAAACAAAGAAAAAAGTGTATCAGAATTCTCAAGGGCAGCACTAGAAGCTAGACGACAATGGAGCAGTCTCTTCAAAATTCTAAAAGGAAAATTATTTCCAGCCTACAATTTTATCCAGGCACATTATCAATGAAGCATGAAGACAGAATAAAAGCCATTTTCAGACAGGCAAGGCCTGAAAAAATATACGCTTCCCATGGACTCTTCCTCAGGGAATTACAGAGGTTCACCACAACAGTGAAATAGACCAAAAAAGAAAAAAACAAAAACATAGCATCCAGGAAATAGGTGATATCACAAAAAATAATAGCAATAATAACAAAAGCAATTCTCAGCATGATGATGAAGTGAAATTCTTAACAGAAGTTGCAAACCCAAATCAGAGCAGGTCAGAAAGTGCTGAGAAAAGACTACAAGAAGATGATACCTACAGAATATGATGTACTAAAAGGGGGTCTACACTAATGGGGGTGAGTTTAGGGTTAGGGCAAACAAACAAACAAACAAAAAAATTAACTACAAGAATACACACAGTTAAGAAGTTCCCAGACAGATCTTACTGTAACCTACAAAGCCCCTCTATGATTTAGTACTCACCTCGTCTCTTTCAGATCAGTATATTACTCTACTCACTCGGTCAGCTTCAGCCAAACTGGCCTTCTTGCTATTTCTAGAAAATGGCCAGTACACTCCCAACTCATTTTTCTTTGGCTATTCCTTCTGCACAGAACATTCTTCCTTCAGAGAGCCAGATAAGTAAATACCCTCGCCTCTTACAGGTCTTTGCGCAAATGTCACTTTCTCAAAGAGGGTAATCAGTCAACCTGAATTAAAATTACAACCCGTGCCCTACTCCCCACCGTGTCATGGCCACTGATCCCTGTTGATCCTTTTCCCCATTGCACTTATCAGTTCCGCAAACACTGTATGTCCATTGTTTGTCGTCTGTCACCCCTTCTAGAAGTTCCACAAAGAACATACCAAGGTATATAATAGCACGTGGCACAGAACAGGAAATGAATGAAGATTTACTAAATGAATGAATGAGTGAATAAACAAGTCAATGAATATTTAAGGATGAAAAGGCAAGGACACAATACTACAGAAGGTTCTGGTCTCATCTGTGGATAGCATCTAACCATAATATTCATCCAACAAAATCAAATGCAATAGGAGAATAAGAGAATACTCGCTTTGTGTATGGGAGACAGACTGAGTTAAGAAAACTATATATGCATCTTCCATAAAGGGACATTCATAGATAAGGTGTAAAACTGAGAAATTAAAAAGTAACAACATAAGCATTTTATTTTTATGTATGACAACAGCCAAAGCTATCAAATAAAATAGCTACATAAAATAGCTCAAAGTAGTTATCTTTGGAAATACATTGGGTGAAAGTTTTTAAAAATTATTTAACACTTGAAACCACACACAACTATAACTCATTAAAGATAAATTGAAAAAAATATGCTGGAAGAAGATACTCAATAGGCACATAATCCAAAGTTAATATCTAGATCACACTAAGAATGTCGAGACCAAATACCCAATAAAAATTAAGCAGTTATCTAAGAAAGCATTTCGTAGAGACAAAACATGAATGGCCAATAACTTGTAAAGGTGACCAAACTCATCAGTAATCAGGGAAGTGAAAATTAAAACCACACAGTCAGAGGGGCAGCTGGGTGGCTGAGTCGGTTAGATGTCCGAGTCTTGATCTTGGCTCAGGTCATGATCTCACAGTTCATGGGATCGAGCTCTATGTCGGGCTCTGCGCTGACAGCATGGAGCCTGCTTGGGATTCTCTTTCTGCCCCTCCCCCGCTGACATGCTCACGCTCTCTCTCTCTCTCTCAAAATAAACAAACTTAAAAAAAAACCCACAATGAGAGACTCTTTTATACCTACCAGCTCAGCAAATATTTAAAAGTCTGGTATCAAGAACGCTAAAAGAATATGAAACTACAGAAACTTTCATACACTGCCATCGTCCACTTGCAGACCCATTCCGAAAAACATTTGCATTGCCTAGTAAAGTTAAAGATGTACCTCCTCAACAACTCAGCAATTCCACTTCTACTTATATATCCTGCAGAAACCCTTGCACGTATGTGTCAGAGGAATGCGTAATCATTCTGGCCACAGTACAATTCTTATAACAAAAAAAAAAAAAAAAAAAAAAAAACTGGAAACAAAACAAATTTTCATCTACAGAGAATGAATAATTATGCTGCAATATATTCACAACATGAAATATCCTTTTTTTTTTTTTTTTGATGTTTAGTTTATTTTCAGAGAGAGCACACATAAGCAGGGGGAGGGGCAGAGAGGGAGGAGAAAGAGAATCCCAAGCAGGCTCCACACTGACAGCACAGAGCCCAACGCAGGGCTCGATTCCAAGAAACGTGAGATCATGACCTGAGCCAAAATCAAGAGCTGGACGCTTAACCGAATGAGCCACCCAGGTGCCCCCCATAACATGAAATATCGTACTGGTAGTTAAAACTGAATCTGAAAGTAAGACCTGTGTGTCTTCCTTATGATTCCATTTATATAAAGTCAAACAGCAAAACTAAATATGAGTAAGTGGTAAAACTATCAAGAAAACAAAAGACTGATCAACACAAAATTCAGGACAGTGGTTCTCTCTAGTGGGGAGGGGGTCAGGGAAGAGTACAAACTGGGCTCTGGTGGATGTGGGTTCCTTTGCAGTACAAACATTTCATAATAAAATTCCAAACACAAAAGGTCAGACCTAGGACTGAACAGAATACAAAAAATGCATACCTTTTTTCATCCAAAAGACTTAAACACAGAGAGGATCAGAGAGTTTAAGGGCTTGCAAACAGACACAGACTCACTGTCAAAATTCAGAATTCAAGCTAGGTTTGCCTGATGCACAACTTGATATTCTTCCCATCTAGAAAGCCAAAAAGTTTGCTGGCTAACTTAAAAAATAGATGGACATTTCATTCTCAAATAACAAAATTAAAGGAGAGAAATCACTGGAAGTAGAAAACGCCCAATTTTCAAGTAACCCTCAACGGAGGTGGCCAATACATGGAGAAGTGTCATATATGAAGAATGGGCGAGGGCTGTAGGAATGACCTATGCAGCAATGAGAGCAGCTCGAACCTGCCGAAAAGGAGAGGAGGAGGGAAGGAATGTCTACTGAGACCTCTTGGGCAAGGGTACTTCACATGCACGGTTTGAGGAGTTCTCGCAACACACTAGAGTGAAAAGTTAGGTATATACTCATTTCACAGATGAGAAAAATAAGACTAAGTAAGTGAAGAGAGAAGAAAGGCTTCCTCATTGAATATTCCCCTTGCCCCATCTGGCTCAGAGCTGTCCGCCAGATGAACAGAAATGCTCACACAATGATTACATACATATTACAGATATTTAAGATAACTATGCATGAGAGGAAGAAACGAAAAAGCCAAAATAATCAAAATGGACAATTTCTCCTCTCTGAAACAGTGCCAAGACGTCTACATCCACCTAATACTCTACCATATAAGAGAAGAAATGGTTACTTACCTGTGACCAGGATGGTAAATAGCTGTGTTGATTCCGTGAGGATAATGACTACTGAAGCTGAAACAGTGACTCTCTTGATAGCTCTGATTTGTTCCAACACTAAATTTAAGAAGGTAAATAAGAAATAAATACCAGTAAGGCACAGTGAGAGACCAAAAAATACCCACTGAAATGTCTACACTTAAAAGACAAACACCACCAGGGGCGCCTGGGTGGCTCAGTCGGTTGAGCGTCCAACTTCGGCTCAGGTCATGATCTCACAATTTGTGAGTTTAAGCCCCACGTCGGACTCTGTGCTGACAGCTCAGAGCCTGGAGCCTGCTTCGGATCGGTGTCTCCCCCTCTCTCTGCCCCTTCCCCGCTCATGCTGTCTCTCTCTGTCTCTCAAAAATGCATAAACATTTAAAAAAAATTTTTTTAATAAAAAATAATAAATAAATAAATAAATAAATAAATAAATAAGACACCACCAAATACAGCTGAGGATGTAAAACAGAACTCAGATACATTATTTGTGGGAATATGAGTGATACAAAAACTCTGGAAAAAGGTCTAGAAGTTTCTTACAAAAATAAACTATATCTACCCTATGACTCAACAGTTCTGCTCAAAAATAGTGACCAAAGAGAAATGACAATGTATATCCACAAATAGTTAAATAAGAATGGTCACAACAGCTTTATTCACTGTAGCCCAAAACTGGAAATCAGAATTCCATCAAAAGAAGAGCAAATACACAAATCGTGAATGTTACGGTCTGAACGTCTGTGGACACCCCTGCCCACCACGGATTGAATGCCTGCGTCCCCCGTAACATTCGTAAGTTAAAACTCTGACGCCAATATGATGGTATTTGGAAGTGGGGTGTTTGGGAATTAATTAGGTCATGAGGATAACACCCTCACGAAAGGAATCACTCTTCTTCCAAGAGGCCAGAGAGCTAGCTAGCTCTATTCCCACCACATGCAAACAGCGGTCTGTAAGCCAAAAGACCACAGCCCAACCATGCTGGTACCTAGAATAGAATTCCACCCTCAGGAAGTGTCAGCAGTAAATTTCTGTTGTTGATAAGTCACCCAGTTATGGAACTCTGTTGTAACAAATCAAACTAAGACACATGAAATATTCATACAATGAAACACAATGTATTATAATAAAATGAAATAAACGGATACATGAAAAAATGCAAATAAATCTCAAAATATGCTAAATGAAGGAAGCCTTAGACAGAAGGGTGCATACTATGAGTCCATTAATGTGAATTACCAGAACAGGAAAAACTTATCTAGAAGAAGAAAAAATAAAAAAACAGCAGTTGCTCTAAGGGTGGGTGTAAACGGATTCACTGGGCAAGAGCATGAGGGAACTTTCTAGCATGATGGTAATGTTCTGCATCTTAATGGAGGTTTGAATTGCACAAGCACATGCATTTATCATAATTCATTGGCTGGTGCACTTAAGATCTGTGCATTTCATCTGCAAATTTTACTTCAAAAGAGAAAACTATAAGCAAATATTGAACTTTAATTAATGACATGATGTGGAGGTATTTAAGTATTAACTCTGAAATTAATTAACAAAGAACACTGATTAAATGGCTAAATAGAGGGATGGACAGAAATGTGATATAGCAAGTATAATAAAATCCTCATTCTAGAATTTAAGTGAACGTATATGAATATTCACTATACAATTGTTTCAACCTTCCTATTATATTTGCAATTTTTCACAGTAAAATGCTGAAAGAAAAAAAACAAAAGCTGACACTAAGCCAGAGAAATAAACATTATGTCAAACCGGAGTTCCCAAATAAAGTATATTTTTTACCTTACGAGGTAACTTTTAAGTTCTCCTCGGTAATTGATGACCAGGAGTTCTGCAGACCACTGTGCACTGGCTTTATATTCTAAAAATATCAACCCAGCAATGGCACAGCTCAAATCACCTGCTAAACTGGATGCCTGCAGAAAAGGAGTAAATTAAGTCACTAAAAAGATACCACACAGAAGTTAACATGTGTGCAATTGGAAGACGTCCCAGACATTGGCCCTGCCAGGTGCACAGTAAGACAGCCGCAGAACTGACCTGTATACTAAAGAATCATGCAAATCAGAGTGCCTAGAACCAGACACACAACTCTAGACCTGCCCTCCCAATCAAAGGCTAGAAGCACACAATCCTCTTTGGATGAGAGATTCTCCTAGATTCGTGAATTTCTGTTCAGACTGTACTTCTATTGTGTGGATTGGGGGGGGGGGGGAGCAATGCCACAATTCAACTTCAAAGAACTCTAAGATACTTCAGATTCTGTGTCACCCTCTCTCTCTGCCCCTCCCCCACTCATGCTGTGTCTCTCTCTCTCAGAAATAAACATTAAAAAAAAAAATTTTTTTTAAAGAACTCTAAGATACAGAACTCAGATATCACCTTCCAAATGTTGATTTGCATTGCCTGCAGGAAACAATGCTTCAAGAAAAAAGCCTCACTTAATTCCCATTTGCCCCATCAACAACTAGAAGGAAAAGGCACTTAAAACACTCATTCAATGGCAACCTTTTTCCATTAACTAAATATCAGGCTATATTGCTAAGGATTTGAAGGCATGTGCACCCTAGGAAGCACACATAATAAAGTTTATCACCCTGAATGACTCCTCACTGTCTAGAACCACCAAGACTGTGACCACATGTGGCTGCTGAACACTCATACGTGGCTAGTCCTGAGATCGGCTACAAAAGTAAACATGAAATTTCAAAGCCTTGGTATCAAAGAAAGTATCTCGTTAATACTCTTTACATGGATTACATGCTGAAATAATATTTGTGATATACAGGATTAAATATTAAATAAATTTCACCTGTTTTCTTTTACTCTTAATGCAGCTACTAGAAGATTTAAAATCACACATGCGATCATATATAAAGTTCACATGACTTTTCTCTCAGATAGTGCTTAGTCCAGGAAACAGGGATCCAAACTTCCTACTTTGATTCCCCAGGACTTCCATAATAGGAGCCTAACACATTTTTTCAAGTTTTTCCACTCATTATTTCTGAACAAAAACCATTCTCTGTATCATAAGTTCTTATCCCCAGCTTCTCGTTAGAATCAGCTGAAAAACCTATAAACAGGGGCGCCTGGGTGGCTCAGTCGGTTGAGCGTCTGACTTCAGCTCAGGTCATGATCTCACTGTGAGTTCCACCATCAAGCTCTGTGCTGACAGCTCAGAGCCTGGAGCCTGCTTTGGATTCTGTGTCTCCCTCACCCACACCCTCCCCCGCTCACTCGTGCTCTCAAAAATAAACATTAAAAAATTAAAAAAAAAAAAAAAAAAAAACCTATAAACAATATTAATTCCCAGAACCCACTCCCATCAATTAAATCAGAATTTTTATGGGTTGAGTCTAGAAAAATCAAGTAATTTTTTGTTTTTCTTTTCTTTATAAAAAGCTTTCCAGGCAATTCTAAGATGCAGCCAGAGTTAGAAATGCTGTTGTACCTGTCTCTGTATCTTGGGTCATTCAAGGAAGAAGGACACAAAGTGAAAAGTGCTGGGTCCCTGAAATTGTTTCACTTAGGAGCTGGATTGCCATGGCAACAGCCTGGCCCCCCCCGCCCCCACCCCCAATTCAATTTTAGTTTTCCAAACTGTAAAGCACATAATATCTGTCCAATCTACTCGAAGCATTCTTATGAACATTAAATGAGAATATATGTCAAACTCATTAATAAAGTAAAGAGCACTACACAAATACAAGTTATTACTACCAGTCATTTCTTCACTCTCCCTTCCAATTTCTATTCTTTTAGGATGACAGACGCAGCTCCTCTGAAAGCTGTTCCCTATTGTAGCAGCCCACTGACTGCTCTTCCCCCCTGGAACTTCTCAACAGCTTTCCATACCTCTGTTTAGCATTTACTTCCCACCATGGTTTTTTGGGGGGGTTGTTGTTGTTGTTAAGGTTTTGTTTTTTGTTTTTTTTTAACGTACTTATTTTGAGAGAGAGATAACATGAGTAGGACAGGGGCAGAGAGAGGGGAGACAGAGAAATCCCCAGCAGCCTTCACACCATCAGCACAGAGCCCAATGTGGGGCTTGAACCCCCGTCGAAACCAAGAGTCAGACACTCAACCGACTGAGCCACCGAGGCGCCCCACTTCCCACCATGTTTTGATGCCAATGGATTACCTCTGAACACCGCACTACAAGATACAAAGGAAAAATATTTCATGTACAGATATCTACCTACTAGATTCTGAATATCTTAAGTTCACAACTTACTCAGACGTACATTTCTATTTCCCCTCTTTCACATTCATTCAAGCACCTTCACATACTTGTTTGAATGCCTTTCATGTAATGAGCTTCCAGTTACATACATACCGGGGTAATAACAAAGAGTTCGCTTCCCATGAGATCAAACACCCTCACGGTTCCCGTACTTTCAGCGTAGGCCAGCAGGGTACAATCGTAACTCCATGCTACACGTCTCCACTGGGGTTTTGGGTCTTTTGGAACTACAATGAAAGGAAAAGAAGTGGTTGTAACAATGTGTTACACAGATAGTTTAGCTGCAGTAACTATAAATGTAAATTATTCAACTCTATTACATCCTCTCCCAAGGATTTCTAATGCTTCAGTTCAATCGAAGAGAACAGTTCCCAGAAAGCCACGTCAAGTAAGAGTGGGACATACGAACCAGAGCCAGCTCTGCCCCGCTTACTCCGGAAGGAAAGACGGTGACCCCAGTGGTCTAGTGAAGGCTGAGCATGCCCTGGTGTGGCAAAGGCCTGGGAACAGCGCACCTCAAAACACTCACAAAGTTAAAATGGATCAAAAGCAGAGAGAGTGGGCAGAAAATAATTCCAATCCAGTGAGTTCAGCATCTCTAACAGCAAAAAATGAAAATTTCACCTGAAATCTTCTAAATATACCAAATACAGATACCAAGGAAATACAACGCAGTATTCTGCAGAAGAAATATACACACGCATGTGTAATACACAGACACAGATATTAGGTAAGTCAAGTACTATCCTGGATCAGTCATGCAATTATAATATTTTAATAACCAATCTTAACAATCTAACACCTGTACTTTTTCTGTTCTGAATTTTTCAGTACAATAATGAAGAAAAAAGCTGTCGGCTACAAAAAAACAAACAAAAAAAGGGACAGTGAAACTCTCAACTCTGTTAGCTTTGTTTTTGATGTTTTGTGGGCTTCCGTTGTCCCTCATTAGAATGCCAGCACTGAAGAGACAGGGTCACTGCCTTTTCCTTTACCAGCAGGGACTCCAGATGATTAGGGGACTGACAAGGTGACATCGCGAGTCAAGAGCAAAGAAAGCCCTGGACCTATGTGTCCTGCCTTCCCAAACAGTGAACACTTCACCACCACACACTCAACACCTCTCGGTCAGAATTTGGACAGGGCTTCAGGACGGCTTCAGAAAGGTTTCCGAGATGCACTGGCTTCTCTCTACTCCCCTAACAGAATCGCCCAGTTAAGGCTTCGCTGTCTCTTGCAGAGACGCTCACAACAGCGCCCCCCCCCCCAAGTGGTCTCCTCCCTTCCATTTTCTCCCCAATCCTTCCTCAATACTCTCCAAAGAGATCTTTCTAAGGGGAACAGATCCCATCCTGCAGCTGCATGGTTCTCCATTTCCAACAGAATGAAGTCCAAACTCCTCCACATGCACGAACGGCCCCATACAAATAGCCCCATCACAGCCTTCCAGTGTCCCCTCCTACCACTACCACCTCCACATATCCGACGAGCCAACAACACAACTGGCAAAAAAGCAAACCACACACACTCGAGTCTCAGCCTTTTGTACACATTGCTACCTCTACCCAGAAGGTTCTTTTTTAATTTTTTTTTAAACATTCATTTATTTTTGAGACAGAGACAGAGAGTGAACAGGGGAGGGGCAGAGAGAGAGAGGGAGACACAGAATCGGAAGCAGGCTCCAGGCTGCGAGCTGTCAGCACAGAGCCCGACGTGGGGCTTGAACTCACAGACCACGAGATCATGACCGGAGCTGAAGTCGGCCGCTTAACCGACTGAGCCACCCAGGCGCTCCAGAATGTTCTTCTTTAGTACTCCTCAAATGGTTCTCTTTTGTTACAACCACCTGTGTTAAGGAGTGGTTACCTCCTCCTTCCTGGACATTCTCCCAAACTGACTGCTCTCCTCTCCGTGCCCCAGATATGCTGTACAAAACTCCCCCATAGCATTGATCGCATCGTATTATGTTGTTTCTGTGACTGTTGCCCCCACCCGTTTCTGAACTCCATGAAATCACAGACAGTGTCCTACTCAACACTGCCATCCTGGGACCTGGAACAGAAAGTGATTAGTTTCACTTTCTAATCTTCACTAGTAAGTGAAGACTACGTCTTTCAGAGAAGTCTGTATTAACAGGACAAGGTAACAGTAAGAGTTTAGCATCCTTCAAGGACTACCAATTAAACATGAATCACATAACTGAAGACTTCTTTCCACCTAAAAGAGATAACACAGAATTCAGACTTCCCTCTTATCTCTGTAATACCCATAATATATGTTCTTCATATGAGGAAAGTGTACCAGACATCAAGGAGTTTCTCTATTTATCAACAGGTAAAAAACATACCAAAAAAAAACAAAAAAAAAAAAAAAAAAAAAAACAGAACAATCCAAGGGGGCCTTTGAATACAGGAGGGTCTAGTGGATTTATTAAAGACTAACAAAATACTACATACACTCTAGAAAAGCAACTTTTTTAATGATAATAAAATGAAGAAAAATATCAGTTCTCTGTCTTTATAAAGCTAAAAAAAAATCCAAACTTGGAAGTAAACACAGGCACAGAATGATAAACAACACAATACAAGACCCACATACACACAGATGCCACATAAGCACCAGCAAGAGGACACTTTAATGCCCTGAAAAATATTCATGTGCTCAAGAAACACAGCAATATTTTTCCAATATTACTGTTTTACCTGTGATAACCGGGTTTTTTCCTCTTATTTCATTTTGCTAGGATAAACAGATTTATGCACCACATTCTGTTTCTGTCTGAAATAGGTTCCATCTAAAGGGGATTTGTTTTTACTATTACTTCTAGTTATAGCCAGTAGCTCCAGAAAACTCCGCATGTGTTTTGACCCAGATAAAGATGTTTTCATTACAAAATAAGATTTCACATAACAATGTAAAAATAAAGGCTTTATCAACAGATTCTTCCAGCCGACTGTGTGGTTTTGGAGAGGAACAAACAGTCCAGATTTAAGTGTTAATGGGGTTGTCTGAAGGGTATTCAGAAAGGCTGCTGGTCAAGTTAACCAGCCATCTGACAACCTCCACGTTCATGGTCAGACTGTTCATTCTTGCTCATATCTTGCACCGGCTGCAGCCCCTTCAACCTGCCTGGGTGCCAAGTTCTTTCCCACCTTACGCTTTTGTCTGCACTGTTTTCCCAGCCTGGAACCCTTTCCCTAGGCCCTATTCTGGCTCCTTTTCATCTTTCAGGTCTCACTTTATGTACCGCTTCCCCAGGATGCGTTCTCTGACCACCCTGGCTAAAGCAACCCAAGGCCCCATTATTCGCCACCGCCCACTGGTTTCCTTTCCTCCACATATCTGATCCCAAACGATTATGCACATGTTGGTCTACTTTTTATCATCTGTCTACTCACTTAAGCTATAAATTCCAAAATGCCTGGGCCCGGGTCCATCTTGTTCCGAACTGCCTCGCCGGGGCCTAGCACACTGGTGGTAGCAGTCAGCACTCAAGCGCTAACAGACCACACGCTAATCCAGGGCTCAGCCCCCGGATTAGAGACACAGGACAAGATTACGAGGTAAGGAACACTGGGTTCTCTTCTCAGCGCTGCCATAAAACCAAGGGGTGTGAGCTTGGGGAGATCACCAAGGTGCCGCTTGGTCATTTGCAAAATGAAGGGCTGAATGAACAATCTCCCCCGGACTCGCTCTGACTGCTAAATCGAGAACCAGTGAGCAAAAGCAAACTAGTGGGGCTACGAAGACTTGGAGTCTCGAATGTTTGAAGTAAGCACTGGCAAAGACACGAGAAAAATCTTACAATCCTAGAATGAGAAAGGTCTAACCATGACGAGAAACTCTGAAATTATACAAGGAAAAGAAAAAAAAAAAAAAAAAAGGCAAATGTAGTCACAAGAGGAAAAAAAAAAAAAAAACACACCACCACCATAACAAATTTCAAAGGAAATCAATTGGGTGACAATATCTGTAACATATGTGACAAAGTATTAACATTCATACTATCAAGCCAATAAGAACAAGTAAGCTAAGGGTAATATAGGCAAAAGGGTATGATCTAACAATGCACAAAAAAATAAAAATAGCCACTTAACATATGCTCTAATAACTAAAAAAAATGCAAATTGAAAATGAGATACTAATTTATCCTTTGCCAGTGAACCTAACAAATACTTCTTAAATACGTAACATACGGTGCTGACAGCGGAGCAAAAAAACTGCTTCCATCATACCTTTTTCATAGTTGTATATATAGGTGGAACCTTCTGGAAAGAATTACAGCAGTAGCTATTTGAGTACTACACCCAGACACAAACAGGATGTCTTTCCAGTGCTGGTGAAGAGGGATGGGGGAGAAGATGGGTAAGAAAAAGAGGAAGGAAACAAGCCACTGTAAGCAACGTAAATTTCTATCGAGAGGAGAACAGATGAATAAAATGTGGTTCACATTCTTACAGGGGAAGACTGTGACTACGCTGAAAAGACTGAAATGCATCTGTACGCACTGATTAGGAAAGACATCGATACAGTCAGAGGGAGAGCAAGCTGGGAACAAAGTCCACAATAGGATCTCGACTTGTTAATGACAAAGTCAATCCATCTATGTACAGGTTTACAGAAGCAGAGGTTTTATATTAAATCAGTAATATAAGTCCCCGTGAGAAATGCAAATGGAAAAGAAACTTTACGTTCTCTGCCTACGTTCTCTGCCTCTGCATTGTTTGAATTTGTTACGTGTATGTACTGCTTTTGTAATAAAATAAACAGGGTAACTAGTTTCAGACTAGATCTCCCACCGTGAAAGAAAAATATGTCAAAGACCCATTTCAGACATTATCTACAGGCAGTGCAAGACTGTGACCCGAGGGAGAGGCTGCTTTCAGCCGGTAGGCACCTTCTAGACCGCCTTGTGTGAAGAGAGACCTCCAGCTGCACGTACAAATCTCAAGGAACTGAGCAGATACAGAATGGAGTCACAGAGCTACACTGGAGCTACAGAGCTGAATACCACCTGCAAGGCAGCTTTCCAGAGGGAAGTGAGGGAGGCAGAGAAGGAAACTGAAAAATGTGCAGAGATGAGCCCTGGGTCTTTGGCACCACACACACACACACACACACACACACACATATTCCACAGGGCCACACCGCCAAGGAGAAGGGGACTGACTATCGGCAAAAGCAACTTCCAGAGGTGGGAGAGGATTTGGAAATGTTTGAGTTCCACCTCATCAGAGTGGAGAGACGTTCATGAACACTCGGAGCTTTCATAAGACATCCCAGAAAGACTCCACCATAAAGTAGGACTAACCTAACCCCAAAATAAAAGCTACTCTAAACCTATGTTAGAAGACTTAAAAAAAAAAAAAAAAAAAAAAAGCCTTAAAAAATTAAGCTGATTAACTACTTCCCAGAGCAAACCTCAATACTCTAGTAGGGATGATAACAAGGCTTGCTAACTCAGCTCCATAATGTTGACCATACAATCTAATGTGCAGGAAAATATACATAATCATGGGAAAACTCAGCCAATAGAAGCACGCCCAGAAATGCTACAAACTGAGGAATGAGCAGACAAGGACTTCAAAACAGCTATTATAGCATATTTGGGAATTCAAAGAAAAACATAAACATAGGCAGTATATAGAGAATGTCAACAGAAATGTGATGGAAGCTACAAAATATCGAGATATTGAGCCAGGTTCCAGAAATACAAAAACACAAAAGACGGTGTCTGGGCCTGGGCTGTCATGGGGCCCACCAGGCCACCAGTGCACTGAGGGGACCTCAGCTCCTCACAACAGGCGAACTACTGCTTGGTACCAGAAGCTCTGGTTTACGGGATCTCAAAATCAGAAATAGGAGAGAAATCTCTTAACATAGTACAGCTCTAAAAAAAAAAAAAAAAAAAAAAAAAATCTAATTCCTTGTGGTATTATTTAGGTCACTATTCAAGACAGGAAGAGAAGACTAGTATTTATGGCCTGGCAAACAGAGCCAAAACAAGTTGCAACCCACATTTAAAACATTCTCAAATGGCATATATTTTATAAAGCAATAATTGAAAAATATCAAAGTGGAACCAAACAGTTCCTATTTTAGTTTGCAGACTCTGCAATATGTAGTTTCAAAAATGCATTAATAACAATCCGGCTCCTTTTCTCTAGGCAGACACAGGAAATCTCATTTGGCATATGAGAGTTATTCCTATAAAGAAGAGTCAGATAATAAGCAAATGATCATTACCTCAAATTATATGAAATGGAAAGAAGCCATTAATGCAGCATTAAGGTCATAAATTCATACATTTGGAAGCCAACAAAATAAAACATTAGTTCACAAAGCATTATTATCCCATCCATGCTGCCACATTAACTGTATGCACTAAAACCTCTAACAAATATTATAATTTGTGTGAAATACAGAGGGATAAGCTTCCTATTTTCATGTTAACTTGTAGATCTTTCAGTTTACGTACTGGTTAAAAGTGGATGTCTAATGTCACAGCTCAAAAGGACCCTGCATGTCTGAATCACTCCAACATGCTGAACATGCTTCTCAGCAGCTCACCATGGGCCCCCCAAGCCCTCACCCAACAGAAGCACAGCACTGGGAAAAACATAATTGAATATCTATCCCTAAATTATCCTTCTGGGAACATCTTGATCCTTACGCATTATTTAAGCCAGGTCTGGTCTACTTTAATAAGCGCTGGTGAAGATTACTGAGACTAAATTCAGAAAATGCTAGTACTCCAAACTTTAGAAATGCACACACACCACTCTCCTTCTATTATTCTCAACAGGTTACTAAGCAAACAGGACCACTTATCTACCCTTATTGTGGCATGTGTACACATTTGTGTGCAGTAAGAATAAAAGCATGGTGGGGGCAGGGGACACCTGGATGGCTCAGTCAGTTAGGCTTCCGACTGACTATTCTGGCTCAGGTCACAATCCCAGGGTTGTGAGACCAAGCCCCATGTCAGGCATAGAGCCCGCATAAGAATCTCTCCCCCTCTTCCTCTGCCCCCCACCCCCCACTCACTCAGTCTCACTTTCTCTTTCTCTCTCCCTCCTTCCCTCTCTCTACATACAAATTATAAATATATATATATATATATACATATATATATACACACATACATACAGTCATGAACTTCTAAAACTAACTCACAGGAAATAGACAAATATACTTGGTTCACACACAAACTTACAAACATTATTGTAATAGTTCTCAAGTGTCATTACCTATTTGATAGGGTCAAAAACTGTGTGCCTACTATGGTGTTAGACACCATGCTAGGCACCAGGAACAAAAAAAAAGCTGAATAAGATGGGAGCCCTGCCTTCAAAGAATTTACAGTCTAACCGGGAAACAGATAAGCATAGCAACAACTAAGGGGAAAAAAGCAGATTAGCCTATGTATGGTGATACATGTTCAAACAAGTCCAAGGAAAACATTAAGAAAGATGCACAAATGAGGAGGAAGCAGGCAGGGAGGGAGGTTTCCCAAAAGAGCTGATGCCTGAACTGAAATATGCAAGACTCGTTAATTAAATATAAAAGTGAGAGTTTCTAGGCAAAAGGAACTATCTGTACCAAGGCGTGAAAAGCACGGGGCGGGGGGGGACTGGAAAAGCACAAGAGGCTCTGTGCTAGAACACGGGATGTATGGCAGGGAGATCTTAAGGGACACACAGACTGAAAGGTCAGAAAAAAATGAGCTGTATTCTACAGTCAGTGGGGAACAAATGAAAGATTTAGGCAGATTAACAGTACTGGTAGCAGTAGCAAAAGCGATCACTTAAGGTCTCCTAAGTACTTAGCATACATCAGACATTATGCTAAGAGCTTTACATATATTAGCTCATAATGTTCCCACAACCCAATCTATAGTATTATGCCCATATTACAGATAATTGAAGCTCAGAGAGGTACGGTAACATCCAAGGTCACGTTTCTAGAAAGCAGGGGAGCCAGATTTGAAGGGTAACCTGACAGAATTCTCATTTAAGAGCAATGAATCTGGTGTGAAGTGTGGATCTGTTGAGAGGCAAACAGAAGAAAACCTTGTCAGGAGACTTATTTAAAAAAAAAAAAAAAAAAAAAAAAAAAAAGACAGTGAAAATGTTAAAAACCAGTGCTGGGGCTGTGATGGCAGAAGTGCAGAAATGGAGGCAAGAGATATTTTAACAGATTCCCAGGGCTTGGTGACGTTAAGCAAAGGCAATGCTTCCCCACTGTGTCCTCACTACAACTGCAGTGAATTGTGTGTCTCTTCCCCTCATGGACTACAAACCCTTAAATCCAGGTCGTCTAAGGCTTACTCCTCGCTTCACATGTAGCACCCAGGAAGAGTGTCTGGCACACAGTAGCAGCTTAATAAATATTTGTCAAAGAAGACAGAGAAGGAAAAAGGAGGAGAAAAGGAGGAGAAAAAGAAAAGAAGGAAAAAGGATTCCTGGCTTGGTACAGCTAATGGTATCATTGACAATCTAGGGAACAGAGCCAAAGAACAGATTATAAGAAGGAGAAATAAGTTGATATAAACAAATAGGCAATGTTACATTTGCTTTTAAGTTATAATATATACTATTTGTAAAGACAACTCTGTAAGAACTCTATTACTACCTTACCTACTAACACATGTGGAATTATAAAATTATTACAGCAATTCTGACATACTAACAGAATACTGCCATTCATATGAAAACTGAAAACATTTTCCAAACATATGTTCTTTAATTTTCAGAACCGATGTGCATGGCCAAAAATGGCAAAAATGAGAAGGAAACTCGCCCTGAGCCACTTACTGAGGGTGCATCTGACAAGGAGCTTAAGCATTTCCTTGGAGAAGTTGGGGAAAATCCTCGATATAACCAGTATTTTGTAGATTTCAAAACTATTCATGTCTTCCTTCTCCTAGCTTTCTTTCATTGTCGAGGATTTATTTTACCCTAATGTTACTTTAAGATAAAATATGTATACCATGTTCTTCCAACTAAATGAGAAAATGTAAGTGAAACCCTAAATACAGTGGCTGGCACAGAGTAAGGACACTATAAATATTTGTTGTCACCATCGCAACAACCACGATTACCATCGTTCTCATTCCTACAACTACTACACTAACTAACTAACCCAAGGTCAGACAGATGGAACTGCAGGTCAAGTAAAACATACATGGTAGTTGCATTTATCTCCTAATTTAGTGTCCTAATTCTTCTCTTCCTGTAAGGTTCCCTCTGCCTTTTCCTCCTGCTCCTGCAGAAAGAAACACGCCCCATGGCTACTCTTCTACGCATCCTTCAGGCTGATTTCCAAAGTCACTTTTTCTTAACAGTCTTGTCACACAGCCCCGGTTAAACTCTCACTCTGCTCTGTATTTTTCCTTCATCAGATTTGTCACAGTTTGTCATTCTATTTTGAGTGTCTATATACCTCATGAGGTAGGGGACAGTGACTTTTTGCTCATAATCATATCCCTAGTACCCCGCAAAATGGTTCATGTACATAAAGGATAGTAATTGGTGTTGAATACGTCACCAGAAGAATGAGTAAATTCCAACACTTCACTTATGCATTTTTTTGCATTGAATTCAAAATAAAAGACTAGAGGTGCCTGGCTGGTTCAGTCAGTACAGCATGTGACTCTTGGATCTCAAGGTCATGATTTCAAGACCCACACTGAATGTAGAGATTAAGATTTTTAAAAAGTCAAAAAAAAAAAAACAAAAAAAAAAAACAAAAAAAAAAAAAACAAAGATTAGGGACACAAATACTTTATCCCAAAACTGGCACAGACTTTTATTTTAAAAACAGCTTCAATTGCAAATCTCTTCAAAATGGTCCAAAATGGACTAAGCAAAACATTTTAAGACAGTAAGAGAAATCAGTTAAGATGTTTTAAAAGTATTTAATAAAGTCACAACAATCTTTGTTAATATTTAACATCTATTCTGACTTTTCAGAATTACTGTTAACTGTTGCAACTTTGAAACTTCCATCTTGTAAGTATTTTGGAAACTCTTACCTTGACATTTCCCAATAATGGATGTAAAATCATCTTTTGCGGACCTGCAAAATATGTGTAAAATTAAGCCAATAGTTTCACCATCACAACATATTTTGTCGCACTATGAAACCCCACAAAAATGATACAAGAGACAACTTGTCCGCACAACACCAAACCAGTCCTTCTCTCAGACATGGATTTGTGCTCAAGCAAGACCCTTTCGTTGGCGACATTTTCTCCCAACCTTATTTCACCAGAAATGGAGCTATACCTAGAATATGGCAATACAAGAATGAGATTAAGCGTGGTCTTTTAATACAATAGAGACATTGGCCCCCTCCCCAAACATTCTGATTCAGCAAATACGGAATGGGATCCAAGAAACAACGTTTTTTTTTAAAGCTCCACAGATTGATTTTGGTCACGAGCCATGGTCTGTATCATATTACAAAGTTTAAATCACTTAAGAAAAAAGATCAGGGCACCTGGCTGGCTCAGTCGGGTAAGCATCTGATTTCTGATTTCGGCTCAGGTCATGATTTCATGGTCGTGAGTTCGAGCTCCACATCAGGCTCTGTGCTGGCAGTGCAGCTTCGGATCCTCTGTCTCCCCCGTCTCCCCCTCTCTCTCTCTGCCCCTCCCCCACTCTCTCTCAAAAATAAACATTTTAAGAGAAAAAAAAAAAAGGTCTTGCTTTTAATAAATCAAATAGCTTTAATAAGTGACCATATTTGTTACCAGTGACCTATTTAAAATCTGTGATCTTGAAATATATGCCTAAGTAGTTTATTATATGTTCAAAAATGAAAAGTTGGTAAACCATCTAGAAAATAATTTCATAACAATTATCTAAAACCTTAACGTCTACTGTCATTTGATCCATTGCCTCAATTTCTATAATGAAGTTATCTCTAGGAAATAATTACAGATACACACAGATCTCAAGGAAATTCATGGAGCCTAATTTATGAAAGAGAAAAATGTACCCAGTATAAGATTAGATTTTGCCAACTGCACTCAATGAAATATTATGCAATTACTATATGTGACATGGAAAGATGCTCATAATTTTCAAAACTTATCAAGAGAAGACATATCAAGTAGAATGCAGAGTATTGTTAGACTAAGTATTACACACACACACACACACACACACACAGAAAAATTCCAAAGAACATACAACATTTGGCTGAACTGTAATTTGTAGTTCTTCTTTCTTGAATACTTAACTATTTTCTAATATTGGTAAAGTGACTAAGCATTACTTTTAAAACAAATTTTAAACACTAATATTTTTAGCTGTTTATTAAGATACTGTATTATGACAAAAGCCAATTATAAATATGTTAATAAACTTCCTCAAGAAATTGACTATTCAGCCTCCACACGGAAGACAGAAGAACATGGTCTTTGAAGTGAAGCTGACCTGATTTCAGCTCTATCTGGGTAACCTGGACAAAATATTTAATAGGAGTTTCATCTTCCTCTCAACAAAATGGGATGGGTAATATCACCTTCATTGCTTAGGGAAGGATTAAAGAAGACATTATGCATAAATTAGCACAAACTAGACCTAAGTCAGTGTTCATTTCTTTCATCCTTAATACAGATCATCACAAATAATAATTGCTCTTTCGCTGAGAAAGGTGAAGGAGAGAGACATAAATTTGGTTTTGTCAAAACTTCGCAAATGTATTCACTTAAGCAAATTTGGGGGCAGGTGCCTTTTTTTAGAAGAGTCCCTTATTTTAATGCTTTTTACTGGGTTCTGTGATGGTTCCTTATTCCCATATTTATAACAGCCCATAATCATAAGAAATTGTTACTTCGCTATTTAGGAAAAAAGGAAACACACATTAGCCACATAATACCTACTTACTGCCAAATTACAGATTAAAGTAGCAATTCACAACAAGTCACTTTTCATCCACGTGAGCCCCTCGCACAAGCAGGTTAGGTGTGCCAGATAAGAGCAAGTGACTGGGGCCACCTGCCGCTCACCACACACACACACACTCAGCAGCCCTAGTCCGATCTTACAAAAGGCAGGGCTCTCTCTAAACTAAAACTAACATGTGTTTCAGCTTTCCATCTTTTTCCCTGCCATTTGCTATTTATGACTGCTTCCAAGTAACGAATAAGGACCCCAGACACTAGAGTTATCACTCATAGTCTAATACAATCAACAGTATTTCCCAAACGCCAGCGGCCTACTCCTATCACGACGGCGCCAATCTTGCATCGGACGTGTTCTTCACACCGGAGTACAAAATACACGTGGAAGAGCAAGAACAAAGGTCTTAAGTATTCAGGTTCAGCCACCGTTCACAGGGTTTACTTTGAGGATCTACCCCACCCCTTTTTCTTTAATGATGACTCCACATCTTCGCTCAGACTCTCCTTTCAGGTCCCTACAAACTGTGTGTGTCTGTTAATTCAGCAGAAGGAACGGACTGCCAAGGCTGAGCAGTCAGCGGACTATACCCGGTGAGGCACTCCCCACGTCTGCTGCCTCTGTGCCACTCGCAAACACCTTACTTATTCAGCAAACATCAACTAAGCACCGATTATGTTCAAGGAAATATCCAGTGCTCGGGAAAACAGACAGGGCCTGCTTCCAAGACACACAGTGGCCTCGCAGACACCAGAGCCCATTCACACTGAATTTTGAGGAAAGGACAACCCTGGGGTTGTGCAAAGCAGCGGTGCT
The DNA here is from genome assembly GCF_028018385.1 of Neofelis nebulosa. Taxonomy (NCBI): domain Eukaryota; kingdom Metazoa; phylum Chordata; class Mammalia; order Carnivora; family Felidae; genus Neofelis; species Neofelis nebulosa. The sequence goes on from NC_080790.1 coordinate 11,841,257, forward strand.
AACTAGACCAGGGGAAACCCACGTGTAAAAATACAAGCATACATGGCTAAACAACGTGACCAAAAGGTAGTATACATTCCTGGATAAGAGCAGGAAGACCAAAGCTGGGACAGCAGACTTCAAATCCTCAAGAAAGAAATTTAACCATTTGTGTCAGCTTCCTCATTTCTAAAATGGAGAAAAATAGCAAAAGCTACCTCACGGGGCTTCTGCAAGGATGAAATGAATTAACACCTGTGAAGTACTTGCAAGAGTGCCCAACGTCATTGGTGTTATCTTATCACAAAGTACAGTACTGTGTTGATTATTTCAGGAGCGTAAAGGGGAGGATCCATAGGGAGTATGTTCCTGAAAGGCTTCCTGGTGGAATTCGTGCTCTACCACGTAAGAGTCCTCAGATACACTGATGTGACCAAAAGCTTTTGCAAATTACAGACCAGATGACCAAGATTTCGATGAGCATCACTTCAGCTGCCTGGAAATCCTCCCTCAGCCCCCCATCTCGATCACCACCTACGTGAATGAATTCCTACAGCTGGATGTATGTACAAGTTTTATAAATACTTTACACTCTACCAATCCAGTAGCAAATCCTTTTATAAAAACAAATGATTTTTTTATTCCTTTCTTCAAAAATGTTATCACCAAGTTCTAGAGACCCCCGGTCAAACTCCTCTTCACTGGCCCAAATATCAATCCCATGCCCACACGCACATTCTGACCCTAACACCTAAAATCATTCCACGGATGTTCTCATTTCACGGGAGAAAGATGGAGGTTTTGACAACTAACTGCTGTTTTTGTACAGTCACACCACAAGTACACATCTCAGACAGATTTCACGTCACTACAGCACACGGAGAGCAAGTGCGAACCCATTTCTACCAGCAGTGCCAAGTTCAAAACTGTGCCAGCTTGACGCTCACTGATGCTGTGAAAAGAAGAAGGGTCTGTTTTTTAAAGCCATGCCAAATTAAACAATGCAGTTTTTTTTTAATGTTTCTTTCTGGGGGGGGGGAGGGAGGGAGGTGGCGAGAGGGGGAGGGGAAGGGAGAGAGAGGGAGGGGAGGGGGAGAGGGGAGGGGGAGAGGGGAGGGGGAGAGGGGAGGGGGAGAGGGGAGGGGGAGAGGGGAGGGGGAGAGGGGAGGGGGAGAGGGGAGGGGGAGAGTGCACGCACACGCGCAAGCAGGGGAGGGGGAGAGAGAGACAGACAGACAGAATCTGAAGTGGGCTGCAGGCCCTGAACTGTCAGCACAGAGCCCCACGTGGGGCTTGAACCCACAAACCATGAGATCATGACCTGAGCCGAGGTCTGGTGCTTAACCGACTGAGCCACCCAGGCGCCCCAAACAATGTAGTTTTGAAAGCCTGTCATTAGTGCCAATCCTCTCCATCCTGAGGATTTCAAGAGGGATCACAAAACAAAGCTTCCCCATCTGAAGTCAATGCCCCAATGGGGGCAAGCCCTCTGTTCACTCCCCAAAAAGGTGAGGGGTCCAGTTCTGTTTGAATAACTGGAAAAAGAAAGAAACTGCACAAAAAGCTAGCACCAGGGTGGGAACAACTGAATGCACGTTATACTATGTTTAATCAAAAATAATGAAGTATTGGTAAAAAGTTTTGACCAATATTCTAAAATTTTGATCTCCTTAAGTCAGGCCTTGCCTGCAGAAAGAAGTAGCCTCGAATTTTAGAAGTACAACACATTTAGTCTGCTAGTGCTAATTTCAAAAAAAAAAAAAAAAAAAATTAACTAGTTTTCCTGAGTTACTTTCTGTTGTTGCTACTTCTTTCACAACTGATATATTACTTAAGAATAAAGTACGTGAAAAGCTCAGCTTAGAGAAGACTTTCAGATGTGTACATAATACCGACGAATGTCTCAAAAGGACAGAGACTATCACTGGTCGCAAGTAATACGTACTGTTCGTCTTGCAGACTCACGTTCCACGTACAGCTTTAGGCCAACAGAGCAAGGCGGCCCCTACTTTTTCAATACCTTCTTGAGCATCTGTTTTAGTGGACTTAGCAGTGACCAGTCAACCAAGAGTGACTCCCAGAGTTCTGAAGATGTGCCTGGTCTACTGAAAAAGTACAACTGCCCAGGGGAGAAGACAGGGATCTGGGGAAGTAGACCATGTGACTCTAACAAAGCGTCCTTTGTCCTGTAATTGGCAGAAGTTGCCGTTTGACACCAACCCACAAAATTATGGGAGTTAAGAGCAAAAGCCCTTTAAATAAGCCCTTCAAAAAACTTAGTTCCCATAAATGAAGGAAAATTTTCTCAAGGGAAAATTCTGAATAGGAGTAATATTAACAATTACCTGATCTCCACACACTGATCTTGAACAGCAGCCAAAATTTTTCCATTGCTTTCATAGAGAGGGGGAAAAAAAAAAAATTACGTGAATATTTGTAGCTGTATTCAAAGATGAAATTATTCTAAGAAGTTAAAAATTATTTTTTATCTTTTTCACACCTTCAATTATCCAACTTTTGACCTCAAAATTAAACGAGCATAAAAGGTACCAAAGTGTGCACAAAGTGATTCAATACAGTGGAATTCATTGAAGAGACACAAATAATATGTAACAAATAATATGTAAAAGGAATTTATATACAATAAAAAACAAACAAGAATGCAAGACAAAAGGACCCCAATATCCATAACGAAACTGAAGTGCTAACCCCACTAAAGAAAACTGTATCAACTTTTAATACCTTACCTTGCAAGTACCAAATGCCAATGTATCTGTTTATTAACCAAGCGAACCAGTCCATCAGGGAGCAAAAAAGGCACAGGGCTGAAACAACACATTAAGTAACTTAAAATCTAATCAGAAAAAATACATATAAGTAGATAAATGTTATAAAAAGCATACAGATCTATACAACAAGAGAGTTTTTTTTTTTCCATTAAAATATAAAATTCGAATATGGGCAAACCTAAAACCCAAAGTTACTAATTGCTTATCTGAAACTTCTGACCAGGTACATAACTCTTTTTCCAGAAAAACATGGTGGTATATTCAAAAGTATAAATGTTACAAGCTTTCTAAGGAAAGGTTATGGAGGATGCCAGTAACATAGCAGAGGTGAGCTTGTAAGAAACCCTTCCTTCTATGCTTGCCTAGAAATTCTGACTCAACGGTAGCAAATTTCGTAAGAAAGAGAAATCTCCAAGCACTAGAAACGAAAAGGGAACTTAAAGTTAGAATTGGCTACAGGTATGAAATCAGGAGGGAACACCTGGGACAGGAAATGAGCCGCGGGGCACAGGGAGAACAGGAGTTGGAAGGGAGACTCCTGCGAAGGCCAGCACCCATCAGAGACTGCACTGAGTGACGGAAGAGCCTGAGCCTACCCAGGGCCCCGGGGGAGGGGGGAGGGTGTTCTAGAAGCTCATCTCAGTCTAGAATTTGGTCTGTGGGGGCATGGGAATGAACTCCCCTGTGAAAAAACAAAACCCCAAGCCTTTACTACATGCAAGATCAGACTGCAATGTCAAATTCACTCAAGTGGTGCAAGAGTAGCTAAGCGGAAACTCATACTAACATCATTCACAAAAGACAGGAGGGAAGGATCCACCATGGGTGCGTGAGCAGATACAACAAAGCAAGAGTGACACAGGAGGAAATCAAGACAATAGGTGGAAAAGAAGAATAAAGAAACAAGCTAGTGAAAGAAAAAAAAAAAAAGAACAAAACAAAAATTGTGTAAAATAGAAAACAAAACAAGTAGGCTAAAAAGATCTGTAATTAAAATATATCGGTGGGCGCATGGGTGGCTCAGTCTTTAAGCATCTGACTTCTGCTCAGGTCATGATCTCATGGTTTGTGAGTTCAAATCCCACATGGGATGAGCTCAAGCCACTTCTCTCTCGCTCTCCTCATTCTCTCTCTCTCTGCCCCTCACTCACTTGCGCCTTCTCTCAAAAAAAATTTTTAAAAAACAAGATAAAATGACAATACTTGTTTTAGATAAATAAATAAAATATGTCAGTAATGGGGCTCCTGGTGGCTTAGAACCCACTTGGGATCCTCTCTCTACCTGTCTCTCTGTCCCTCCTCCACTCACACACACTCTCTCGCTCTCTCTCAAAATAAACAAACTTTAAAACCAGTTAAAAATATATATATACATATGTATCAGTACTATATGTTCAGTGTACTTGCATTCATTTCTAAAACACAAAATATTTAATACCATGGTAGTTACAGAAATACCATAACAAAGATAGGAAACACGCATGTGAGTGATAGCATCAACAGATGGAAGAGAAGAATATCCATCCTCTCCAAGTGGGGGGGGGGGGGGGGGGGGGGGCACCTCAAGTTGTAACATTTTGCACAAAGAGAGAGAAGGCGATCTGGAGCAAACAACTGCCTAAATCACATGTAGGCATATGTGCCTACACAAGTAGATAATATAATAAACCTGTTATAACTTACAGTATCTATAATTCTGTTTGTAATATTTCATACTTAAAAGAGAAAAAAAAACTTTAAAAGAAAAAGCCACTTGAAACAAATATTGGCCCCAAAACCTTTAGTTTTAATTACCATAAACTGAAAGAGCAAAACTGAACTTTTTTCAGTTAACTTCACGTTACTTATGAAAGTAACAAAACATATCCTCCGGAAGATTAGACAATCGCTTCAAGGTGCACTGGCCTATGCTGGGTATTTTCTGCCCACACTTCCCAAAGACGTTCAGGACTAGCAAGCTAGATCACCCAGTGAGCTCAGGAAAAAATAGCCTACTTCTAAATTCCTCTCCCATCCTTGCCCCTCCCTCCACTCTCATCTCTTTACCCTATCATACTCCACACCCCCTAAAAAACAAGATTAAATTTACACACACACACACACAAAGCATAAAAACATCAGAGCTAATCCTAGAGAAGAGCTAAAGGTCTCTATTATCTCTGGAGCATTTAAGATTAAATGTCCTTAAGGAAAAAAAAAAAAATCTGTGTTAAATAAATCTATAAAACAATCCCTATATACCTATCTAAGAGCAGAACTGTATCATTTGTCAGAATGATCATTTGTTTCTTTTAAGGCTGAAAATTTGCACCATTCCTAAAACATCCTTAACACTAAAAAGAACGAAAAAGTCCCCAAGAACAGAAACATAAAGGACCCCCTGCCCCCCCATGCACAGCAACTGAATACTGATCACAAGAGTTGTTGATCCAGTAAAAAGCAAAATTGTTCTTAAAAAGATCCCCAAGCTACAGACACATCATGTGGGCATTCAGGATAAGGCTGAGAATACTCAGAGAAAGCAGAAGTCATCCTGAGATATTCTTAATAAGGACCAAGGAACAAAAATTACCCTAAGTCAACTGAGTCACCTTGTCACTATATCAAATGTTTGAGAAGGTCTATTTTATTCACCAGAACGTCAGCATCTGTATCACAAGCTGGGATTCAATTCTGAAAACTCAAATCATAAATAAGATAATATTTGTATTTGACATTCATACTATTCTCTGAAGCGACACTCACCTGTACCAGATGTATTGGCGTAAAAATAATAAATGATCTGTAATAAAAATAGCAAAACCAAATATGAATCAGCTATTCTTTAGGAATCACTTTCAAAACAGCTTCATCGACAATAAACCTAAAACATACTGCTGAGTCATTACAAAATATGTAGAACAAAATTCTTAAAATAAGGGAATATAATCTAATACGCACTGTAACTTTTATAAGATCATGTACTTTTTTATATTAAGGCCCAAGTTTTTGTTCCTCAAAACTTTGAAGGATTTTCTAACAGTATAAAAAAGTAAAGGTGGTCTGAGATGTAAATTTCACCTAACAGGCTTTAATAAAACCATACAGTAGAAGTCACAGTAACCACCCTTTAAAACCAAAATATTTGTACAAAAATTAAGATACTATTATATTTTGTAGCAAAGATTTTAAAAAATAATACCTAAAATGCAGAAGTCAAGCAGACACAAATCTTTAACACACTGAAAATAAAGGGACACCTCACTTAAGTCAAGTCAGGAGCCCAGAAGGGAGAGCAGTACCACTTGACATGAACTACAAGAAGAAGCATCAGACCTCAACAGAAGAGTCATCAACAAGAAAATATCCCCAACATAAAGGACCCCCTAAAGGGCCTGTTACAGGCCCCAACAAGGAAGAGATGTACTGTCACATCGCCAATAAGAAATCGACTACCTCTGCAATTCGGGCAATGAGAAACCATCATCACCCAGAACGCTTTTCTCCAATGGCTTTTTAGTTCAAAACAACTCCTCACAACTTCTTCCTCCTCCAGAAAATAACGTTCCCCTCCTCTGTTGAACTTGGCTGTAGTTTTGCTGTAACTTGCATGTCCTGAATTGCAATTCTGTTATTCCTGAATAAACCCATTTTTACTGGTAAAATAACTGACAGTTTTATTTTTAAGGTTAACTATCCTATTGACAAATAATGTTTTATATGATCCTATCAAAATGTGTATGTGTGGCAGCACCTGAGTCGCTCAGTCAGTTGAGTGTCCGACTCTGGATTTCGGCTCAGGTCATGATCTCACAGTTTGTGAGATCGAGCCCCACATCAGGCTCTGTGCAGACACTGTGGAATCTGTTTGGGCTTCCCTCTCTCTCGCTCTGTCTGTCTGTCTCTCTCTCTCTCTCTCTCTCTCTCTCTCTCTGTCTCTCCACTGCTTACACACAACCCCTTTCTCAAAATAAATAAGCATTAAAAAAATTAAAAAAAAAAAATAAAACGTGTACGTGTGTGTGAACATGTAGATGTGTATCAATGAAAAAAGATCTGAAGGGCAACAGGTTTTCTCTGGGTGGTAATATGAGAAATTGTTCATTCAAGTTTGTGGTTTTCCATATTCTCTAAATTTCTCTAAATGAATTTTATCACCTGGGTACATTTTCTAAATTTTCAAAATTTCAAAACATTAGTCACAATGAAAACTGAAAATGCTAGCGCTTGTATCAGAAAATAATCTTTATCAGGAGATAAAATAGTTAATTTCAAGTACTCGACTCCTTTGAAACTGAATCTTCTCTGTGTAAGTAGCTCAAATTCACCAGCGTTATGAGGATGAGCTTTGGAGGCAGAAAGACATGCAGTTAAATTCCAAATGAATAATCCTGGGCAAGTTTCCTCATCTAAAAACACGAAGTCATAACAGTACCTACCTTGCTGGTCTGGTAAAGGACTGTATCAATAAATGTACATAAAGTCCCCATAGCACCAGCTTAGCAACAAGTGCTGAAGACTTGCTCTGATACCGTGAGCTCGTATGTATATATAAACTCTGTCAGCAGTTACATGAATGCTCTGGTTGATAAAATATTTAATCTGAAGAACTCTGGCCAGATGTAGCAGAAATATCGTGTAAACCACTTAAAACAGCTGGTCATTGTCTTTTCACTTTCAATGTCTAGACTCTCTGGGACCCATACTGGATTTGATTTTCTTCATTTCTTCTAGAATACATTCATAAGGGTTAAAGTTGAGCCATATTTTAGCTCTCAACTGCATTAAAAATGTGTGTATGCACACATATATCGGCATATACACCTATATACCCATATATCATACGTAATTAATATGCATACATATAAAAAATTAAATTCAGGTAACATGTATGCTATTCACTTTTATCAGGCTTTCCGTTATAAGTCTAAAGAACATTTTTAAAACTCCTAAAGTTTCAAAAACAATAAAGTTACAAATGAAATGGGAAAAAAATGATCTGCTCTTATCGTTATATAGAGAAAAATAAATAAGCTACATTACCTCTAATTGCTTTGGTGATGATAAAGGATACACCATGTTTTCGGTTGCCTCTAGACTGCGATTGGAAAGAAAAATGTATTACGTTTGAGAATTTTCTTGTGATACTTACACAACATGTAAAATTATATTCTTTTGCTAATGCTCAGTACAGGGTACAGCTACCAGTATTTAAAAACTACTATTCAGAGACAAAAGAAGGAAAAGCAGGACTGAAAACAGTGGGAGCAAAACTGAGCACAGTGGAGTTATAGGCATTTGTCAGCACAAACTTTGCTAGGGAATACAAAGATTCAAGACGGAAAGTCAAATACCAAACATCACGTAATTAATTTCTCTTTAACATTTATACATTTTTGAAAGACAGAGACAGAGCATGAGTGGGGGAAGGGCAGAGAGCTAGGGAAACACAGAATCTGAAGCAGGCTCCAGGCTCTGACTAGTCAGCACAGAGCCCGATGAAGGGCTCAAACTCAGACTGCAAGATCATGACCTGAGCTGAAGTCGGACCTTTAACCAACTGAGCCACCCAAGTGCCCCTCAAACACCAAACATCAAAACACCAGCCCAAGACCATACTAGTTGCCAGTCCAGCACGGGCTATTTGGGTGGGTTACAGTGGCCTAAGTTTTGCTTGGAAAAGTGGTCATACGGATTAATAAACTCGTATCTTGGAGGCAAGCTTATTATTTGTTGCAGGCCCACAGAGGAAATCCCACTAACACACAGATATACAATTGCCGTATTAAATAGTTCCTTAAGTATAGACTAAACCGAGTAGGGTAAACACTAGCAGAAGCAACAAATAATGAATAAAACGCACTCATGTACTGTTAAGGAAGGAGCAGTAAGGGCAGACAGATAGGTCTTAAAAGCACAGAAAAATGATTCCATTCCACAAACATGAACCGATTATCCGCTTTGCAGTTAAGACACAATTTGGTCCCGGGGAGGGTTATAAAGATCAATCAGATGCAACTGCCCTTCCAAGAGCTTGAAGTTAGACAGCTGAAACCAATAGAACCAAAAAAAAAAAAAAAAAAAAAAAAGTGCTCAGAGGTTTCAATGGAAGCTGATACTGTGCTTCTTTTTTTAATCAATTTAAAATGTTAAGCATTCTGAAACATTCCTGTAATTAACCAGTGGGTGCTAGGCAGTGAAAACCAGTATTTGTTCAACCAATAGCAGCAGCAACAACATCCTAGCTGCAGGACCTACAATATTCACTTTGTTCAAGACAAACATCAACTAAGTAAATACTGTACTCGAAAAACAGTAGTATGTATGCAGCTCTCTGCCAGCCTAAAAAATACATTATTCAAGACAAGCAGAAACTGCAAGAGGAAAGGAGGTTAAAGAAAAACTACAAACTTTATAGGAAAATGAGTAGTTTCTCCAGTAAAGAAACACCCAGGAAAGATGTGAAAAAAGAATTCATATGGTGGGGCTGCCTGATTTTAATAAAAGTCCTTTTGGCCCTTGCTGCATCCTCTGAGTCGAAAGCAATGACTGGCACAAGTTAGGCACTCAAAAAATGTGTTGAATAAATGTGGGTTCCTGGCCCCTACTATTCACCTTGCGCTGAGAGGCCCCTCTCTACGGAATGACTGCAGACCCTAAGGTCCAGTGCAGGTTACCAACCTCTAGAACCCCTTCTTTAGCAGGAAACCTAACTGCGGATCAGCACCTCCTCACTTTTCCCTCTGGCAGCATTCTGTTCACACCATCAGCACAGCGCAATTACGCTAAGTGATGAAAAATGTTTACTGGACTGGCCCCAGTCTAGACTGCAGGCACCACAAAAGTTACTCACCTTCCTACGCCCAGCGCCCAACACAGTATTTGGGACACGGACGGACATACAAGCACACTAAATGCTTCTTTACTGAAGTACACAAGAATGGGCGCAATTCAGCCCCAAGGAGGAGTAAAGGTTTCAGTGGCGGCCCTCCAGCTGCTGAGATGACTGTAGGGTCCTGGAAAGTTCTCCCGCTGCAGATGAGGCTCAGCCCTGGTCAGCTCTTGCCTCGCCTTCCTGAAAGGACCACCCAGAGTCCAGACAGCGGAAGGACCCTGGAGTCCCAACGCTGTGCCTCCCCTCCAAATACAATGAAACTGAGACCCAGAGCCCACGGTTCTATCCCGACAACAGAATTGGGAGCCCAGGAGGGATCTCAGGTACCCCTGCTTTAGGGGAACCAGACCCCAGCTAGCCCGCGGTGCCGTTGCCAAGGCGACGGTACAAGCGGCGGAACCTTGCTCCCCCTCCCACCCAGCTCCACTCCCCTACGTGGCTCTAGTTTACGTGGCTCTGCCCGGACAGCGTCCGCGCCATGCTGGCCGCAGCTCTGGAGGGGCCTGGTTCACCTGCACTTCTGTCTCCGAGGGCCACTCGGTGTTGACCAACAAGTCATAGAGAATCGTCTCCTCCTCAGCCTCCGCGGTGCCTGGATTCACCGCCGGCGCTGACTCGGAGGCCGCCATGTTCGCGGGGCAACCGAGCCACCGGGCCAGGGCCACTACGGCATCCCGCCAAGGACAAGCTTCCTGCACCGCGGCTGCTTAAGACTCCCTGGGAGGGGTGGAGTTAGCTGGGCGTGGAGCTGGGCGTGGAAAGGAAGTGCTAGATTAACCCTTTAATGAATAGGAAGGACGGTGACTTTGGCTTGTCTGGAGTACGATTTAGGTCCTGGTCCCGGTGCACTGCTTCTTTATTAATCTGCGTCAGATGGGCCAAGTCTGAGCCCCTCGTATCCAGCCAGCTTCTATAAAACAAAAATGGTGAGAGTATCTTCCTAAGATGCTAACATTCATTTGTGTATTTGTTGGCAAATGCATAGAAAGAGTGCAAACTGTTTTTTTTTAATAAACACCAAAAATGATGCAACTCGGTAGATACTAAGCCAATGATTGCTGTCAGACGAATAATGCTATAGGAGCTCAGAAAAGGCAACAAAGTTCAGAGAGTCTGGAGCGGCTTCCCGGAGGAAGTGGAGCTTGTCCTGGGTCTTTAATATTAGACAGAATTAAGAAGGTTTGGGGAGAGCGTCTCAAGCAAGCGGAAATGGGATGGGCAAAGACAGGCAGAAAAATATACAGTTGAAAGAGCACAGGCAGCTGAATAGAGCCCAAGTGAGAAAAGGGCATGGAGGCAAGAAACGTGCAATAATACATTGAGAAGCTACTTGGAGGGAGCTAAAATGCCAGCCTCATTTGTTCATTTATTCATTTAACAAGTGCCTCTATGTGGAAAGCCCTGTACTTGAAAGCAGAGCTTATTGTAAACCGAATGAATGTACAGTGTGCAAGGAATTAGCCTGTCTCACATTCAAAAGAAACACAAATACTGAACATTTCCTGCAGGAATTAAATTGCACAATATCCATCAAGATGCGTTAGGCAATAATGCAATTAAAAGCCTCAGCTGGGAAGCCTAGGCCTCCCATTTATTTCCAAGTTAAATGACCTTAAAGCCTGCCCTATTTCACCTACCAGCTCCCCTTGCCTCTCCTCTCCTCTCCTCTCCTGCTCCTCCCCCCTCCTCCCACCACCTTCAGCCACAGGGGCCTTACTCCTGAACACACCAGGCACATTTCCCCTTCAGGGACTTTACATGGGCTGTCCCCTCTATTTAGAAGGTTTTCTCCCAGATATTTGTCTGTGTCTCTCCCTTATTTCTAAGTTTTTGCTCAAATGTCACCTTATTTCTGAAGCCTATTCTGATTGCTTGTTTTTAAATTTGCAACCACCTGCTCTGAACTGTAGATCTCCCTTAACCTTCTCTGCTTTTTTCCATAACACTTATCACCCAAAACGCTATATGCTGTATGTTTTATTGTATTTGTTTATTGTCCGTCCCCATTCACTAAAATGTAGACTCCGCCATAACAGAGTGCACTACTATATGCATACAGATGTTAAAATGGAAAAAACTCAGCTTTTCACTTGTGTAGGGAAAATCCAGTTCTTCCCTACTACGTGTGTCTTCCCTGCGAGCCTCCTACTCACACACAACACTTCTGGTTACTAAATGTGCAGAGGTTTTTCCCCACACCATCAAGCAATTCTCAGACCAGCAAAGTTTCCAAGAATTCAACACTATCAAACCAGAGATAGAATCAGATTCCACAGGTTAAGGGCTCAGTTTCACAAGACTTACCCCTGTCCAACACACACACACACTCCCAAACATACACTTCAGATGCCAGTTGCAATCCCAAGGTATCACCTGTGCTTCTGTGTAAGTACTGCATGCTAACCAATTATGTCATTGGAGCACCTTATCACTTGTGCTTCTGACCAACCAGCTATAGATCAGAGATTCCAAAGACCTCAGGTCCAATTAATTTGCTAGAGCAATTCACAGAACTCAGGAAAACACCTCGGTTTACCAGATTGTTAAAGCATATGATAAAGGATACAGATGAACAGTCAGATGAAGACACACATAGGGCGAGATCTCAGAGGGTTCTGAGTGCAGGAGCTTCTGTTCCCCTGGAGTTGGGGTACATCACCGCCCCCCCCCCCCCAGTGTGGTTGTATTCATCAGCCTGGAAACTCTCCAATCCCCTGACTACTGAGATTTTTATAGAGGTTTCCTCATGAGGCATGATCAATTATTAATTCAATTCAATTTCCGGCTCCTCTCCTCTCTCTGAAGAATGGAGGATGGGGCCGAAAATTCCAAGTTTCTAATCATAGCTTGGTCTTTCTCGTGACCAGCTGCCATTGAGGAGTCATCCAGGGGCCCACTCAGACTTACTTTTGTTAGAACAAAAGACACTCCTCGTGCTCTTATCACGTAGGAATTTACAAAGTTTTAGGAGCCCTGGATTAGGGACAGAGTCAAAGACAAATATTAGAACAAGAGATACTCCTAGTATTATCATCTAAGAAATTATAAGGATGTTAGGAGCTCTGTGCTAGGAACCAGGGGCAGAGATCAATACATGTATTTTCTGTCATCTCACACACACTATACACATCCCTGCTACATCCCCCAGAATAGTTAACAGCACCTGGCACAGAGCGCAAGACAAAATACATATTACTTGTTGAATAAGTGAAAAACTTCCCCCCAAACCTTTTTTTTACATGTTGTTTCCCCCTAAGTACTTTTCTTCAGAGCAGCAGACACCAGACATGTGCATGCAGATGTTGTATGCAATAGAATACAAAGGGGTAGGAGCTCCATTTATTCAGAACGCACAGTGAGGGTGGTCCCTGAACTTGCACGGCCTCGGTCCTGCCCTCTCCCAAGTCTGCGCACCAGGGCTATCCACTCCTCCCTATCAAATCCGAGTATTTTGGACAGAGAATGAGATTGCTTTCTGTTTCATCCATGCCCTTCACGACCTCCACCTGATCAAGCACACAAGCAGCCAGGGGGCTCCTGGCCAAGCTGACACAGGTGCTTCCTTCTCAGCTGGTGTGTGAAGAGAACAAGTGCAAACATATCACCAAGAAAATGTGTTTCTTTTGGCATCATCGCACTGTATTAATTGCATTATCCATCGTCACCCAGACCCCACTTGCCCGAGCTTATACAACAGAACAGGAAACATAAGGCCATGCCTAAGTGATCCATGCAAGCCTCTATTCTGAAGAAACAAAGAGCATGGGCTGAAACTACATTATTTGACTGTACATTTAACTCGGAGCAATTTCCAGAGGGGAAATTCCGCTCCCAGAGATGCTCTGAGCAGATAGATAGGCAGGTTATGAAGCCCTCTTCATCACTACTTAATATCTGGACAAGCCCAGGAAAGAGAAAGTGAGGTGACCACTAAAAGGAAGGAAAATGGAACGAATATGTCCTGTATGTCCTGAGAAGAGCTCCAAGTGTAGAGCATCAGACACTGGGGTGGACAAGAAAGGCAGAGAAGTGATCAAAGTTCAAATCAAAGTTCAGCTGAGTCTAAGGATCAGGATGATTTAAGACAGATGGGGGGCTCGAGCCGAATTGCTAATTGATTTTCAGTAACTGTCTGGTTGATTGTCCAAACTGAGACACTTTGAGAATGAAAAGATATAATTTTAATAATTCTATTAGGAAAACAGGCATGAAACAGGACTGTCCTGGGCAAACCAAGATGATGGGCACACTAATTTAGAGCAAGAGAGTTGTGATAGAGTGAAGAGGGTGTGTGTATTTCATAAGTACAGCAAGACTCTTTTCCTGATTCTCTTAGTGTGACTGACGTAGTGACAGCGACCATTCTTTTTTTTTTTTTTTTAATTTTAGTTAACATATGGTATGGTATTGGTTTCAGGAGTAGAATTCAGTGGTTCATTGTTTACATACAACACCCAGTGCTCATCATAACAAGTGCCCTTCTTAATCCCTGTCACCCATCTAGCCCATCCCTCTCCCTCCTCCCTCCATCAAACCTCATTTTGTTCTCCACCTTTAAGAGTCTCTTGTTAGTTTCCCTTCCTCCTCTTGCCCCCCTTCCCATATGTTTTGTTTCTTAAATTCCGCATATGAGTGAAATCATGTGGTATTTGTCTTTCTCTGATTGACTCTTTTCATTTAGCATATAATACATTCTAGCTCCACCCACATTGTTGCAAATAGCAAGATTTCATTCTTTTTGATCGCCGAGTAATATAATATTCCATTGTGTGTGTGTGTGTGTGTGTGTGTGTGTGTGTATCACCTCCTCTTTATCCATTCATCAGTCAATGGACATTTAGTTTCTCTCCATAGTCTGGCTATTATTGATAATGCTGCTATATACTGCTATATACATTGGGGTGCATGTACCCCTTTGAATCTGTATTTTTGTATCCTTGAGGTAAATACCTAATAATGCAATTGCTGGATAGTAGGGTAGTCCTATTTTTAGTTTGTCGAGGAACCGCCATACTGTTCTCCAGAACGTCTGCCCAGCTTTTAGCTTTTGGATAATTGTTTCAATTGCTCTCCCTTCACTCAAGTCATGTAATTCTAGTGGGGCTGCCGATCCCCAAACTCTGCCTCTTCTATCCATATCTCAGAGAGCCCCATTCCTCTGACCTCAAGTATTGGGTGGAGAATTCTTCCCTGGGATGGATGGATGGATGGATGGATGGATGGATGGATGGAAGGAAGGAAGGATTTAAAATGGAAATGGAGGAAAAAGCACCTTTCTTTTTTGGATCACAGAGTTTGAAGGACACAAATTGGGAGTTTTAGCAGTCATCTTAACACACACAAAACCCTATCTGCATGGCAAGACAATGAAGCCAATGAGAATGAAAACAAAACAAAACAAAACAAAACAGAGAGATAAAGACTTCATTTGATATTAACATGCCTGAAACAAGTGACATCTGTGTACTCCTGTCTTCCTAGCTAAGTGAGCCAGTGCATTCGTCTTAAGTTAATTTGAGTTGAATTTCAACACATTAAAATCACGTCTTTCAACATTTCTACCAACTGAACTTGCAGATTTATCTAATTTAGAATCTATATTTACTATATGGATATCTGCAATGCTGCTTCTGAGTTATTAATAATATATACATGGTATTACTGCATGAATACATTGATAGTATTCATGGCTTATAAAACTCTCATCCTCATGAAAAACTGAAGCTCAGAGCAATCCTAGATCACAACAGATCCAAAATTCAAACACACTTCATCAGGTCTTGATCCTGTGCACTTTTCCCCACACCATAGCACATCACCCAGGGTATAGATGGAGCCCTTAGATGGCTGAAAGTGGAAATGCGTTGTTTTGGATGACAAGTACTAACATGTGGAATGGGAATATTGTCAACCTGTTCTGTCGCTAGGGAAAGTAAATATATTGTGTATTAGACTTTGTTTGCCAAATGCTACCATGATCGCCCAACAACTTCTTCATTTAGCTGAGACTCCAGGCCTGGTTTGAAGATGGTTTAAATCATGAATAAGTTATTCTCAAAGCACATTATGTTTTCCAAATAACTAACACAGATAGTAACTCTGTGAGCTGCTAAGAAGTAAGATTGAAATAAAAATTGAGACAATTCCAAGATAGGCATTTTGAAAAGAAACAATCTGATGTTTTTATAAGCCTTTGTTGAGGGGAAGGTAAAAATCAGGAAATAATTTTTCATTCTGAGGTGCCTGGGTAGCTCAGTTGGTTAAGCATCTGACTCAGCTCAGGTCTTGATCTCAGGGTCATGAGGTCAAGCTCTGCATTGGGCGCCACCCTGGATATGAAGCCTACTTAAAAAAAATTTTTTTTGTTTCTTCCTACCCTCACATCATATCATTACACCTCAGATGAACTAAAATATAATTCCCCTTCACTATGCTGATAGCCATAGACATTTCTACCTTAGAACCAGACAAAAGTTATGTAACAATATCTTATGTAAAGGAATCATTTTTTTCCTATTAATTTTTCCATGTAGAGCGATCATTAACTGATAGATTCATTTTGTAGTTTCTATCAGCTAAAAAGCCTATTATTCCAAAAGCCATTAACGATTCAGCATTTAACCCTTTATGCTTCTGCATATTAAAAATCAAAGAGATTAATACATCACATGAAGTTGCTTCCATTTTTAATTTGAAATTGCATAGAATTGAATTTAGACACTTAAATGCTAACCTGTAATAGGTGTCATACATTTGTGCTTGACTGAATGGTAAACTAGCTCTTTATGAAGAGAATTGTAGTCGTAATAATAAAATAATATTGAGTGCAACTCAAGACATTCTATTTCCTCCAGAAAACTTGCAGAAACCCAGTTTATTCTTCTAAAACTATTCTAAGTCTGCCATGACATCTCTTGGCAGCCAAATAGACATCATAAAGTTCATAAATGGTATCAAGTAAGAAAAACTCTCCCGCCCTTTACTTAAAGATCCTTTACTCCAATTTGCTACACAATTCACACAGGCCATTCCCCTCCACCCCCATTTTCCTTGCTCACAAATCATATGGAACGACAACTTGGGAAGAGGCCTTTCAGACCCACATACAGTGACAAACACAAACATAAGCAGCAAGTGTGAGAGGTGAGCAAATAAATTGGTAAAACAAAAAAGATACATTAAATGTATTTAATTTAGATAAATTAATTTATATTAGTAAATAAGTCAATATTGACTTAGTAGGACGAGCTATTTTCTTTTATTTGGTTTAAAAACAAAGGTGGGGAGCCTGTGTGGTTCAGTCAATTAAAGCATCTAACTCTTGGTTTCAGCTAAGGTCATGATCTCACAATTTGTGGGATTGAGCCCTGTGCCAAGGCTCCTTGTTGACAGCGTGGAGCCTGCTTGGGATTCTCTTTCCCTCTCTCTCTGCCCCTCCCCCACCCACACTTTCTCTCTCAAAATAAAGAAACTTTAAAAACAAAGGTAGATGATCTGTAATATACTCGGAAGCATCAAAAAATAAGATAAAGTGATGGATGGATTGAGGCTAAATAAATGGAGAGATGTAATAACACAATTGTGGAAATATTAATGATAGATTCTCAGTGGTAGGAATATGAATGCTCACTATAAAATTCTTTCAACTTTCTATGTATGAAAACTTTTATAATAAAAGTTGAGAAACAAGTAAGTTTGCAATTTTCGACCAAGAGAAATGGGAAAAGGAAGTCCAATAAATAGTGTGGTAAAGTTCTTTCCAATTTGGGAGCAGGATTTAATACTAAATAACTTTAGATTTATTATATTAAAATATTAATAATATATTAATTTAATAATATATTAAAATATTATATATTTTCTTAAAAAGTTTGGCACCTGGGTGGCTCAGTAAGGTAAGCATCAGGCTCTTGGTTTTGACTCAGGTCATGGTCTCACGGGTTTGTGGGTTGGAGCCCCACCTCGGGCTCTGCACTGGCAGGGCAGACTCTGCTTGGGATTCCCTCTCTCTGCCCCTCCCCCACTTGCACTGTCTCTGTCTCTCTCAAAATAAGTCGATGAACTTTTAAAAAAATAATTTAAAAAAAGAAAGAACGAACACCCATATCTTCCAAACTAGAAAATGGAATAAAGGAAATTTTAAAAACTATCATATTGAGGCAGGGAAGAACAGAATAGTAAGAAAACATAGACCAGAATAAAGAGAAAATCCTCCCACTTGAATAAAGTGGTACAATAATCATTTAGCTAATGCCACTCACACACACACATCCATCCATAGGTATGCCACGCACACACTACATACTGAGTTCCCATCTCACTTTGTCTCATGAAGAGTAATTTCAGAAGTTTGGGATATCATTTCTTCCCTGATCCATTCATTTGTTTTAATCACATATAGGAAATTCTCGGTCATCACATCTTCAAATATTGCCTGTTCACCATTGTCATGAGAGCCATGATGGACTTTTATTTTATTTTTTTCAATATATGAAATTTATTGTCAAGTTGGTTTCTATACAACACCCAGTGCTCATCCCAAAAGGTGCCCTCCTCAATACCCATCACCCACCCTCCCCTCCCTCCCACCCCCCATCAACCCTCAGTTTGTTCTCAGTTTTTAAGAGTCTCTTATGCTTTGGCTCTCTCCCACTCTAACCTCTTTTTTTTTTCCTTCCCCTCCCCCATGGGTTTCTGTTAAGTTTCTCAGGATCCACATAAGAGTGAAAACATATGGTATCTGTCTTTCTCTGTAGGACTTATTTCACTTAGCATAACACTCTCCAGTTCCATCCACGTTGCTACAAAGGGCCATATTTCATTCTTTCTCATTGCCACGTAGTACTCCATTGTGTATATAAAACACAATTTCTTTATCCATTCATCAGTTGATGGACATTTAGGCTCTTTCCATAATTTGGCTATTGTTGAGAGTGCTGCTATAAACGTTGGGGTGCAAGTGCCCCTATGCATCAGTACTCCTGTATCCCTTGGGTAAATTCCTAGCAGTGCTATTGCTGGGTCGTAGGGTAGGTCTATTTTAATTTTTTGAGGAAACTCCACACTGTCTTCCAGAGCGGCTGCACCAGTTTGCATTCCCACCAACAGTGCAAGAGGGTTCCCGTTTCTCCACATCCTCTCCAGCATCTATAGTCTCCTGATTTGTTCATTTTAGCCACTCTGACTGGCGTGAGGTGATATCTGAGTGTGGTTTTGATTTGTATTTCCCTGATGAGGAGCGACGTTGAGCATCTTTTCATGTGCCTGTTGGCCATCCGGATGTCTTCTTTAGAGAAGTGTCTATTCATGTTTTCTGCCCATTTCTTCACTGGGTTATTTGTTTTTCGGGTGTGGAGTTTGGTGAGCTCTTTATAGATTTTGGATACTAGCCCTTTGTCTGATATGTCATTTGCAAATATCTTCTCCCATTCCGTCGGTTGCCTTTTAGTTTTGTTGATTGTTTCCTTTGCTGTGCAGAAGCTTTTTATCTTCATAAGGTCCCAATAGTTCATTTTTGCTTTTAATTCCCTTGCCTTTGGGGATGTGTCAAGTAAGAAATTGCTACGGCTGAGGTCAGAGAGGTCTTTTCCTGCTTTCTCCTCTAGGGTTTTGATGGTTTCCTGTCTCACATTCAGGTCCTTTATCCATTTTGAGTTTATTTTTGTGAATGGTGTGAGAAAGTGGTCTATTTTCAATCTTCTGCATGTTGCTGTCCAGTTTTCCCAGCACCATTTGTTAAAGAGACTGTCTTTTTTCCATTGGATGTTCTTTCCTGCTTTGTCAAAGATTAGTTGGCCATACGTTTGTGGGTCTAGTTCTGGGGTTTCTATTCTATTCCATTGGTCTATGTGCATGATGGACTTTTATAGCCTCTGTTTGTCACAACTTCCCTCTCCCACTTCGTATCTCTTTTTTGTGTTTCTGTTCTGAATTCAGTATAATTTCTATCTCTCATCCAGTCCACTGTAGTTCACTTTCCAGGTTAATCTATGTGTAACCATCCCACCAGGTTTTTAAATTTTTTTTATTTATTTTTGAGAGAGAGAGAGAGAGAGGGAGAGAGACAGAGCATGAGTGGGGGAGGGGCAGAGAGAGGGAGACACAGAATCCCAATCCATCTCCAGGCTCTGAGCTGTCAGCACAGAGCCTGATGTGGGGCTCGAACTCATGAACTGGGAGATCGTGACCTGAGCTGAAGTTGGATGCTTAACCGACTGAGCCACCCAGGCACACCCCAACCAGGTTTTTAATCTCAATTACT
This sequence comes from Neofelis nebulosa, assembly GCF_028018385.1. Classification (NCBI taxonomy): domain Eukaryota; kingdom Metazoa; phylum Chordata; class Mammalia; order Carnivora; family Felidae; genus Neofelis; species Neofelis nebulosa. The sequence continues at coordinate 11,861,160 of NC_080790.1, forward strand.
ACTGATATCTTATTTCTGGAACTCATTGTCTTTTAAAAATCAAGTATGCTGGCCATTTTGTTAGTTTGTTACTTCTTATGTTCCACATCCTACCTTTAGAAATACATCAAACATAATTTGTATTCTCTACCTGATATTTCTAATACCTAAAGTCTTTAAGGACCTTTTTAAAATTTCCTGCTGACTCTTGCTCATGGTGACTTGGTTCTTTATGCATCGTGTGTGCGTGCGTGCATGCGTGTGTGTGTGTGTGTGTGTGTGTGTGTGTGTGTGTGTGTGTTACTGTTTGCTCATATGCTTTGGAATCCATTCTGTGAGCATTTTCTGAAACCTGGATTGGATGGTGCCTTCCCCTGGGAAGACTTGCCTTCACTTTTGCAAGGCGCCTGTGGGACTTGGGTCCACTTTAAGTTAAGATTCTGAATTATTTCAGATGTTACAAATACTGTAAGTTCAGGCCAACTGTGACCACAAATTCTCAAAGGAAACTTTTATATCCACTCAGATTCCAGGCTGAGTGGACAAGTTTATTTGCTTTCTGCCTCTGGTTTAGGAGATTTTATTGTAATAGTGTTGCTAATCACAGGTCATGTAGATGGATGGATACTCCATATCCCCTCCCCTCACGGGCCTGAGGCTTTGACCCCAGCTTCTCTATCCCACCACACCTCTATCATCTGCCCTGAAGTCAAAACTCATCCTTAAAGCAGCTGATGACCTCACTGCTTCTTCCACAAATTCTCCTGTCTGTTGCCAAGATTCAGGGTTTCTTCCGCTTTCTGACAAACTCACCCATTTATTTTGTTTATTTATTTTTTATTAAAATTTTTTTTAACATTTATTTATTTTTGAGACAGAGAGAGACAGAGCATGAATGGGGGAGGGTCAGAGAGAGGGAGACACAGAATCCGAAGCAGGCTCCAGGCCCTGAGCTGTCAGCACAGAGCCCAACATGGGGCTCGAACTCACAAACTGTGAGATCATGACCTGAGCCAAAGTCTGATGCTCAGCCGACTGAGCCATCCAGGCACCCCATCACCCATTTATTTTAAAAGTTGTGTTTTTGCTTTTATATTTCAGCTAGCACTCTTGGTGTTTGTAAGAGTCTTTCGGGGTGTCTTGTCTGACAAATTCTCTGAAATGAAACTCTCTGAATGTTACAGAGGGACACACGTGGGGGAAAGCATTCTCCCCAGCTTTGCCACAAACAGCCACGTGGCTCAGATGTGCAGACCACACAGAGGGGATCAACAGTGGCTCCAAAGGGAGCCAACTGGCAGCATCTAAAAGAAATGGTGTTGTTTGCCAACATGCATAAGACACCTCTGGGGCTCCCCAGAAGTATCTGGTAGGGGAATTTACAAAACGGCTGGGGGTCCTACGTCACCAACTGGGGGCAAGACCAGTGAAATTACGGTGTTTCATGTTACAATGATGATTACCATTCATGTCCTCAGACTGGGGACACCTAGGGAGTCTCAAATAACACCAATAATTCAAGAATTCAAAAGGCAACTACAAAACCAAAATACTATAATTTTTGTGGACAGGAACAATGGCTTTTTAATCTCCATAAACCCAGCTTGAGGGTTGGCCCTGAATACATTTTTCTTGACTGCCTGAATTATTCATGATTGTGTTTGTCACTGTTACAGATTAACCCTTTTTTGCTTAAAAGAGAGACTGCAGCTTATTTTCTCCAACAAAATAGTAATTTTCTCAAGGAAAAATTCTCTGGATAAATAGCCCTTTCGTGAGCTATAATTTTTTTCCCCTATGGTTGTATTGAAATTACAGTCAAGTCCAGTTTATCCTTGAGTTTCCACTAATGAAAACCTACAATGGAGATATTAACCAACAGAACAAGGATTCAATGAAGCTGACGAGAAATTAATAATGTGTTTGGTAGGGCAAAGTATGAACTGAAAATGTAGAAGCTATTACACCGGGATCAGACATTCTCTACAAAGCTAAATTAAACACCGAGGATTAAGAACCATTTGAGGTAGAATTATTAAATGTCTCTCAATTTTAATGATGTTAGCTCTTCAGTGGAATTTCACAGTCAACTATTTCCTGGAAGTCCTTATCATTTTAGGTTTCTCTTTAAAGAAAAATGTATACCAGATGTTAAACTCTAAAGTTTTTTTTTAAGTTTAAATTGTTATATTCTGATACAGACATGAGATTAATGATTTTAAAAAGAAGCTTTCCAACCTAATTAAGTCCTAAAGGAATTAATGAAGAGAAAAATTAAAGGCATTTTAGAGGAGACACAAATCTTTACCAAATTTAGGTCACCAATAAGAAAATAGTATGTTAAAATCAAATGTACTGATATGCTAGAAATTGCTCTAGAATTAACATTGAACCCAAGAGATAAAACTCAATAGTTTTGTAGTGAATGCACATTTATAGAATGTCATTTCTTTGACCCAGTGGATCTTGTACAATCTTCCAATTCCTTCCCTCCCACTGGCATAAACTCTAGAGTCTGGAAAACCTCCTTTTGAATCACAGCTCTGTTATGGAATAGTTTTACTATTGCTTTGCACATTTCATTTAATCTATCTGTGGCCTGGTGTCCTAAAGTAGGAAGACCTAACGTAAGGCATTGTTCCCACAAAAATTTTCTCCTTGACCAAACTCTAGATGGGCTCTCTGAGTCTTCTTGACTGAGCCTCAACCTCAGTCTATTAAAATCGGTAGATTCTCAGCACAAATGATCTTGTCAACCACCTTCCCCTGCCATTAAAAGACTTAAACACTAAAAGTTGCTAACAGCTCCACACACATCCCTAAGATGGTCCTAACCCACCCCTCCCCCACCCCAACGTGCCTGTTTGAGACAGCCGGCCAACGCCTGGGTAGGTCCCAACCACTCTCTCATTCTCTAAAATGAGCTTACAATTGGGAATCCTCCCTCTGTCCCTTTGGCACATATATGTAGCTCCTGCAACTCTTTCTCAAGGACCCGAAAGCTTCCCTTTGAAATGTAATCCTCAGCAAGGACAGGGCCTCTGTCTCCCAGTCTCTGCGCAAGATAGAATCCTAACTTCTGATAACTGGCCAGCTAACTGACACAGATGACCTGATGTGCATCTCCACTGACCAACCTTTGCGCTGCCCTGACTTTGCTCAAGTTTCCACCTCTGCCCTTCCCTATCCTCGCATTTGCCCTTTAAAATGCCCAACCACCTCTGCATAAGTCAAAGTTTGGTCTAGTTCATGTAGGACCCTCTTCTCTAATGCAACAGTCTATTACTGATTAAAACCTGTCCTTACCACTTCAGTGCCTGTTTTTGTTTTTGTTTTTTTTATCTTTGACAGTTCAAGATGTGAGAAGAAATTTAGTAAAATAAAACATAAAATGAAGTAAGTAAAATAATAAAGTAGACATCTAAGAATAATGCCATGAAATCAACATGACCGAGCAGGTAAGCTCTAAAAATAACAACAGAAAAATGAATTCTAAAATAATCTTTCTACATATGTGGTCCAGGGATGCCTTCACACATCAAAACGTTTTTACTTTTAATTTTTTTAAAGACTTATTTTGTGAGAGAGAGCATGCCTGGGTGCATGCAGGCAGGGAAGAGGAGCAGGGGGGCAGAAACAGAGAGAGAGAAAGAGAGAGAGAATATTAAGCTGGCTTCATGCTCAGCACAGAGCCTGACAAAGGGCTCAATCCCATGACCCTGGGATCATGACCTGAGCCCAAACCAAGAGCTGGATGCTCAATGGACTGAGCCACCCAGGCGCCCCCATCAAAATGTTTTTATTTATTATTATTATTATTTTAATATGAAATTTATTGTCAAATTGGCTTCCATACAACACCCAGTGCTCATCCCAACAGGTGCCCTCCTCCATGCCCACCACCCACTTTCCCCTCCCTCCCACCCCCTATTAACCCTCAGTTTATTCTCAGTTTGTAAGAGTCTCTTATGGTTTGCCTCCCTCCCTCTCTAACTTCTTTTTTCCCCTTCCCCTCCCCCATGGTCTTTTGTTAAGTTTCTCAGGATCCACATAAGAGTGAAAACATATGGTATCTGTCTTTCTCTGTAGGACTTATTTCACTTAGCATAACACTCTCCAGTTCCATCCACGTTGCTACAAAAGGCCATATTTCATTCTTTCTCATTGCCACGTAGTACTCCATTGCGTATATAAAACACAATTTCTTTATCCATTCATCAGTTGATGGACATTCAGGCTCTTTCCATACTTTGGCTATGGTTGAAAGTGCCACTATAAACATTGGGGTACAAGTGCCCCTATTCATCAGCACTCCTGTATCCCTTGGGTAAATTCCTAGCAGTGCTATTGCTGGGTCATAGGGTAAATCTATTTTTAATTTTTTGAGGAAACTCCACACTGTCTTCCAGAGCGGCTGCACCAGTTTGCATTCCCACCAACAGTGCAAGAGGGTTCCCGTTTCTCCACATCCTCACCATCATCTATTGTCTCCTGATTTGTTCATTTTAGCCACTCTGACTGGCATGAGGTGATATCTGAGTGTGGTTTTGATCTGTATTTCCCCGAGGAGGAGTGACGTTGAGCATCTTTTCACGTACCTGTTGGCCATCTGGATGTCTTCTTTAGAGAAGTGTCTATTCATGTCTTCTGCCCATTTCTTCACTGGATGATTTGTTTTTCGGGTGTGGAGTTTGGTGAGCTCTTTATAGATTTTGGATACTAGCCCTTTGTACGATATGTCATTTGCAAATATCTTCTCCCATTCCGTCGGTTGCCTTTTAGTTTTGTTGATTGTTTCCTTTGCTGTGCAGAAGCTTTTTATCTTCATGAGGTCCCAATAGTTCATTTTTGTTTTTAATTCCCTTGCCTTTGGGGATGTGTCAAGTAAGAAATTGTTGAGGCTGAGTTCAGAGAGGTTTTTTCCTGCTTTCTCTTCCAGGGTTTTGATGGTTTCCTGTCTCACATTCAGGTCCTTTATCCATTTTGAGTTTATTTTTGTGAATGGTGTGAGAAAGTGGTCCAGTTTCATTCTTCTGCATGTTGCTGTCCAGTTCTTTCAGCACCATTTGCTGAAGAGACTATCTTTTTTCCATTGGATACTCTTTCCTGCTTTGTCAAAGATTAGTTGGCCATACTTTTGTGGGTCCAATTCTGGAGTCTCTCTTCTATTCCATTATTGTTAAAATATCAATACTACCCAAAGCGATCTACACATTCAATACAATCCCAATCAAAATTGCACCAGCATTCTTCTCGAAACTGGAACAAGCAATCCTAAAATTTGTATGGAACCACAAAAGACCCCGAATAGCCAAAGTAATATTGAAGAAGAAAACCAAAGCAGGAGGCATCACAATCCCAGACTTTAGCCTCTACTATAAAGCTGTAATCATCAAGACAGCATGGTATTGGCACAAAACGGACACACAGATCAATGGAATAGAATGGAGACTCAAATTGTTTTTAAATGCACATTCCTGGACTACATTTCAAATGTGAACAATCAAAATCCCTGATGGCTGGACCCAGGAATCTGCAGTTGAAAGAGCTCCCCGGAGTAATTCTGATCTACTTAAGTTTGGAGATCAGTGGTCTAATTGATTAAGTAGAGATGTACAGGTGAAAAATTTCTTCTAAACGAGCAGATAGGGCATAGTACATATTCTGTTGGCCTTAGCACTTATTAGGTAAGATATCTCATATAAAACTGGGGGTGGGGGTGGGGGGTGAAAAGGGATCAGGTATGGAATTATGCCCATTTTCAATCAGAACCTCAAAGCACCTCAAGTCTTCCAGTCCTTCCATGGGGGGATACGGTTCCTTGGATAAATGCATGAAGCATACATGTCCCCTCTTCTTGAATCTGCACTAGGTCTATGCATGACTGTTCTTACATCAGAGCCCAGACTTCAGGGCCTAGCAGCTTCTGTTTCCTTCCTCTTAGACTCTGGAGCTGCCAAGAAGTCCCTGCTAGGCTACTGGAGAGAGAGGCCCAGCGGAGAAGCTCCAAAGTGAAGTGACTGGCAGCATCCCAAAGGAATGGACTTATTCGTCACCTTGCTGCCCCTCCTGTAATCTTCTTTCTCAGCTGATGCTAACACCATTCACCCAGCGATCCCCACTAGAAACAGAGTGGTACCAATGCCTTCCTTCCTCTCTCATTTACTCTTCTTCCTCTACCTACCGCCCTCTACCTGCCCCCAGTCAAATCCAACTCTGCCAGCTTAATGATATTGCCCCTACCTGTCCCTTCCTGTCTGACATTCTTTCGTTGTCCTGGTTCAAGTTTCAGTTACAACTTACATGTGCTACTGTGATAACCTATTAGTGGTTTACCTCCACAAATGCATTCTTCACAAAACCACCAGAAAGAGTTATAGAAAATAAAAATCTGATCAGATCACTCTCTTGCTTGCTTAAAATCTGCTTCATCCACAACAGTGGTTCTCAGATGGTAGTTCCCAGACCAGCAACATCGGCATCATTTGGGAACTTGTGAGAAATGCAAATGATAGGTCTGCTAACCTCAGACCTACCGAAATCAGAAACTCTGAGGGAGGAGGGCCCCGTGTCTGCATTTTAGCCAGTCCCACAGGCGATTCTGATGCACAGTGAGGGCTGGGAACCACTAATTTACCGTATTAAACCAATCTTCTTCATTTGATATACGTAGTCCTCCCTGATCCAGTCTAGGTCCAAATGCTTTAGGCTTCTTTGTATCCATTTTATGATTTGTACTTGACATCTAAAGAATGGAGAAATAGTAGTTACCTTCCGGTGTAGGAGCTCATCTCCAAAACTGTCCTCCTACAATCCCAGCCTCCTTTTTTCTAGCCCTTTGTAGCTCGTCCATGTAACCAGTGGGATGTTGTGGCAATGATGGCATGAAGCACAAGGCAGGGAAACAGGGAGTGGGTAGTTGAAGAACGTAGTTGTAAATAATAGCTATGACCACCTGATCAGTTTCAGAACTGTGGACTACAACTGCCATGAGTATTTCTCCCTTATTTTGTTATGAGTGTGTGTATGCTATATATATGCACACACTAAGCTAATATCTTTATATCCTTTCCTCTCTCATCCCTTTGTCATGTAACATAAGATGTACTTACTTCATGTCATAGTATTTAAGAATTGCTAACTTTACATCACGATATTCAAATTACATGATATCAAGAACAGTAAACGTCATGTAAGGACTTTGCATCCTTACCTGGGGAAAGGGTCAGTGAGTTACCAATAGTTATACACAGGACGGTTGTGCCATGTTAGGCGGGAGCGTGACCTTGTCATTGTCTTAGGAGATTAAGCATAGTTTAAGAAGATACACATGGGTGCCAAGTTGACAAGGTGGATTTGCGATGCTTAACTTTATGCGTCAACCGGTCTGGGTAAAGTTGGGCCTCATCCAAACAGTGGAAGGCCTTGACAGAACACGATGCTGACCTCCCTCAAGCAAGAGGAAATTTTGCCAGCAGACAACCTTCAGACCCGAACTACATTATCAGCATTTCCTGGTTCTCCAGGCTGATAACCCATCCTTGTAGATTTTGAACTTGCCGGCCTCTGTAATTGCATGAGTCAATTTCTTAAATCTCTTTTTTCATATATATACATTCTATTGGTTTGTTCTCTGGAGAACTCTGGCTAATACATGGCCACACAAATTTATACCCTGTCCCACGTGCTTTTCTTGTAATGAAATGTTGCCACTCATACTTCAAATGCTACTACCTAGAATCCCCTTGAACCTGGACAGACCTTTGTAAGTGCCCCAATTAAGAGAATGGGGAGGAAGGGATACTGCTCGACTTCGGGAGCTTGGTCATTAAGGATTACCTGGTCCTTGGGATGCTGCCTTTGGAATAGAACCATTATGTTGTGAGGAAGTCCACATGGAGAGGCCACCGCTGGCCAACAGCCCCAGCCAGGGCGTCAGTGACATGAGAGCATCAATTAGGGTGTGTGAGTGAAGGAACCTTCAAGTGATCCCAACACCTACTCTTTGAGTCTCTCAGTTGAGTCGACAGATATTGAAGAACAGAGGTAAGTCATTCCTGCTGTGCCCTGCATAGGCTTCTCACCCACAAAATCTATGAGCATCATAAATGGATATTTTATGCCACCACATTTTGGAGTAATTTGTTATGCAGCCAAAGTAACTGGAACATCACTATTCAGAGCTATGCTTGAAGCAGCCTCCATGAATTCCCAGTCCCATTATTGTAACATCATAGGAACCTATGACCAGGTAGTATAAATTTCCATATTCAGAATTATTTTCTCCAGGCATTTTGAAGAATTCTTGGCCATCTTTCTTATTGGCCCTGCTTTTTGTTTTTTCAATATAGAAAGTTGTATTGTTTCAGCCAAGTTTAAATAAAAATCACAGACCTTATTAACAAGAAAACCTGTGATCGGTTTCAGAGACAGGAAGGAGGTACACGGAAGTGAGGACACTAGGAAGGAGGCTAAGAAAGCAAGCCTGAAGCCTGTGTGCAGATGCAAGGATGGCTCTCTTCCGTAGGTAATGGAACTCAGGGGTCCTAGCAGATTCTGGGCAGCTGGACTCAGAACATTTTTCTGGTGCATAGTCTGTTCTTAAACACCCACAACCTCCAGGCCATGTTCTCTTGCTCAGGCTCCAAGTACAGCGCTATCTCCCCAAGAGCCACCGGCATCACTCACCGGGGCTGATGAGCACTCAAGATGGCGGGCGTGGGAGAGAGAGTAACATTCATGCCTGCCGGCCAGTCAGCACCCAACCATAAATCATGTCCTTGCCTGGCTTGCTTATAATGAGACCGACACAGTTAGTGAGATCTCTTTTTCTGTTTTACAGTCCCTCTGAAACTCATCTGGGTTGTCCTTTGTCTCCCTCTCCTCATATATCTGGAGTGATGGACTTTATGGCCACTTCTTCAGGGGATAGAGAATTATAGATCTCTGGATTTATGTCTGTTTTCCAGGCCCCCTCTGGTCTCTGCACCATAAGGTGAATGCTGGGGCAGCGAGAATGATGTTGCATTCTAATAGATCTGGACCAGTTTCTGACAGCTTATTTTGACAAAAGCATAAAAATTCAATGATTGTTGCTTGGCTTAGAAGCTGCAGGAAATTCAGAAGGAAAAAAAGAGGATGTTTAAATGTGAACCTCCCTCTCTCCAAACTGCTTTCTGACTCAGGAAAATTGAGAAAAACCAGGTAAGCTAAGCCAACAAATTTAATGACAACAATGGCTGGTCTAGAAGGAACATGATTTATCCCAGAGGATGCTGTAAAAACATACTGTTTCCTGATTTTGAGGGATTACCACCTGCTACGTGAACAAATCAGAGGTCTGTTAGGGAAGCAAGGGGCGGGGGGTGGTAGCTGGCCTCGAAGATGGCCCCCAAATGATCCTTATCTAACTGGTATTCACACCTCTGTGTGTTTCCACACTGAATAGGCCTTTGTGACCAATAAGCTATTGCAGAAGTGACCGTGTGGTTTTGATGGCTAGCCCATGAAAGATATCACTCACTCTGCCTTGTTTTCTAGGACCACTTGTTCTGGTGACAAGGGAGTGGGGTTGGCAGGGTACCAGCAGCCATATCATGAGCACTTTCAAGCAGCTGAGGAAGAGGTCTATGTGGAGAAGAACAGAAGCCTCCTGCTAACTGCCACACAGTCATGACAGCAAGCCACCTTTATAAGCTGAGCCTCCCTCCCTAGCCCCAGATGACGGCAGTCCCGGCCAGCAGACCGACTTCAACAGCCTGAATGACTCCCAGTGGAAGTACTCAGCCATGCTGCTCCTGAAGTCCTGTCCCACAGAAACTGTTAGTGACAATAAATGTTTACTGTTTTAAGTCACTAGATTGTGGGACAATTTGGTTTGCAGCAAGAGATACCTAACGGGGATATATAAATTGGGATTAGATTTGGCTGTGTGGGACAAAGAACCCAAAACAAACAAGATAGATGTTTATTTCTCCCCCATGTAAGAAATCTAGAGTCACAGTTTTGGCTAGTATGGTGCTTCTCACTAGGAACCCAAGCTACTTCTCTCCTTTTGTTCTGCCATACTCTGTATATGGCTCTCTTTTCGTGGTTCAGTATGGCTGCTCAAACTCCAGGCCAGCCAACAGGAACGAGGAGGAGGAAGGATCTACCACTTCCCTTAAGGACGCTTTTGCGTATATGCCATTGGCCAGAACACAGGCCAGTCCCAGGGAGGCTGGGAAGTCCTTATTCTGGGCAGCCAGATGTCCACCTAAGAGTCAGAAATTTAAGAAAAAAAAAAGAAATAAACCTCAGAGCAAACTAGCAGTATTTGCTGGCTAGGGATTGGCGTTAAACAGGATTTGCTGCTAGGTGCTAGCTTAGCTAAGTCTCCGTAATAACCAGGAATGTGCCAGGAAGATAGGTGTGGTTATGCCACTGATGTCCTCAAACTCTTTGCCAATTACTGCATCAAAAGAAGGGGCTTATTTCCCCTTTTTATGAGTCTAGGTTGGTCATGTGATTTGTGTTGACCAATAGAATTTGACAAAAGTGACATTTACTATTTCCCAGGCAGATTTACGAAATATGCAACATCTGCTTTCTATTTTTAGAACACATCCTCTTGGAACCCCACTGGCACCTGAGAAGGCTTTCTTCCCTGGGACTAACTTTGCTGTGAGAAGATCCAAGCTGGCCTGTGGAGAGAGTGAGTCCATGTATAGAAGCACTGTGGCCTCACACATGGCTGTGAAGTCTTCTCAGATCTTCTAGCCCAGCCAGACTCTAGCTGATGGCATGCGAGTGAATGACCCCAGGTCATGCCATTGGAGCAGAAGGACAAGCCAGCTAAGCCTTGCCCCAACTCCTGACTCACAGAATCATAAGCAAACAAACTGGTTGTTGTATGAGTTTTGGAGTGGATGCTACACAGCAACAGATAACTGAAACTTAAAAGGAAAGGCTCTTCTAAGGAGAGGAAACAACATAAGAAAATACACAGCGGTAAGAGGCAATCTGGTGTATGCAAGGAATCCTACATAATTTAATACACTAGAGGGTGAAATGACCCCAGGTTAATAAGCCAGAAGTAAGCAGGAGGCTGGGCATGGAGGGTTTGGTGTGTGGCATCCTAAGGAGAGTGGATGCGGGACCCTTAACAACTATGAGCTGTATCAGAGGAAAGGGAGCTTCCTGGTGAAGGTTGGTCACATCAGGTTTACTGAGAGTGGGATTCAGGATCCAGAGCCAAGTACTCTAGAGTCCTCCCCTCTCCCTGGGGATGTGAAGGCAAACTCCCTGGGTAGCATTTGAAGAGGCAGAAGCTTGTGGTTTCTTGTGTGGAATGATGGGTGGGTTTGTATCATATGAGGAAGGACTTGGGTTTATATACTGAATTTATCACCTTATCTGATCAACTTCTTTTACATTAAAATAACTTCTCTCCCTTACTGCTTCCTTCTTCTTGGAGGCTGGATCCTTAGGAACTAGGCAGCTTGATTTATCTTTATCAAGAGCCAGAATGGAGTCTTGGAGGGGGATGGGTGCCAATGAAAGGACAAAGTAAACTATCTGATTTGACTTCTATTTCCTAGCCTGGTTTCAGGGTCACTTCCTCCACCATGTACAACACATTTCATTCTTATTTTTGGTTGTAAGGAAATGACCATACATTCAAACATTGTTTTCGATGGTGCCTTCACCATCCAGGCCAAAATGTCTCCTCCTCCTTAGAGTCACTGTTGGTTGCTTATCGCTGTATTCTAGATCACTTGAAAAAAATTTCTGAAGGATTCATTACACGAAATCCATCCCGATGAATGCTTCATCTCCGTTCTTTTCTGTACCTGTTAGGAATGTGTTGGGCTGCAAACCAGAGAGAATTATCAGTGGCTTAACTACATAAGGCATTCTCAAACCACAAGAGGTCTAGAGGTAGACGGATCTGGGCTGGCAACTTGTATTACATTGTCACCAAGGATCCAATCTTCTCCTGTTTCATGTTTCAATAGCCATAGGACGAAGCTTCCATCTTCATGACGCATTGCCGCCTGTACAGGTCCCGTGTCCATGTGCCAGGAGGAAGAAGGTCACATGCCAGTCCGGATATTCTGTTTTAAAGAGTCCTTACGTGGGGTTTCCACTTACACCTTTCCAGGCAGAACTGGGGCTCATGGATCTCTCTCTCTACAAAGGAGTCTGCAAAGTGATTGTTTTGTTTTGTTTTTCCCAGTCTGTATAACACAGAAAGGCAAGGAGGAAGAGGACAGCGTATGGCTTTTGGGTGGCCAGTCTACAGAGTCCTTCCCTGGGCCCCTGCTCTTTATGCTGTCCTGGCTATCTGAAAGACATTATTTCTCATGTCTGTCTTACTTGCAAAATCAACCAGGTGTTTTCCCGTGGAGAAGAATAGCTTACTTGAAAACACACAGCACAATCTTTCTGGGTGCATGGGTAATGTGGCAACATTCCACCATAACATGATTAGCAGGGTCATGTTACATAATACCCAAGTACATAGAATGTGGGGTTCTATGTAAGGTTATAGAAATAAATCCCCAGGGGGTGGGGGGCAGTCCCAGCTGGTAGTTTTAAATCCAGTGCAAACTTTACTAGGCTCAGCGGCAGTTTGGGGCCACCTAGTGGTGGCTGTCCTCCCGCCTAATTATCTCCTGGTAGCTGGATTTCTGGAAGTAGGCCGGGATTCTAGCACTGTTTCCTAATAGTAGACCTCCATTTTATCAGATTGTTCTGGGAAGGGTAGACCAGCAGGATGCTGGACTGGGAGCACCCATCCTCTATTTCTTGGTTTAGTGAAGGAATTGCCTGCCACTTCTTTGCCTGGCCTTGTCCTTACCTGCCAAGGTGGGTAGCCAATCACATTTTATCCTAACTCACATTATTGAGGGTATTACCACACGCAAACACACACACACACACACACACACACACGCACGATATTTATTAAAATGGTATATTAAATGAGATAAACTTGATAAGGCATAAGGAGAAAACATCATTCATCACCTTGAAACCCTCTCCATGGGCTCTTTTCCTGACCTAGGTAGATGCCTCTGGCATCTTCTAAAGCTTTTCTGGTTACTCTCAAATAATGAAAAGTTGTCTGGTTACTTTCATCACAATTATAGTCTCATTTCTGTAATTAAACTATCAAGTCCAGGGGCACCTGGGTGGCTCAGTCAGTCAAGCATTCTGACTTCTGCTCAGGTCATGATCTCACGGTTTGTGAGTCTGAGCCCTGTGTTGGGCTCTGTGCTGACAGCTCAGAGCCTGGAGCCTGCTTCGGATTCGGTATCTCCCTCTCTCTCTGCCCCTCCCTCACTCTCTCTCTCTCTCTCTCTCTCAAAAATAAATAAACATTAAAAAATTTTAACTATCAAGTCCAGTGTCATGATCAAAATTCACAACTTTAACGAAAATTATAGCTTCCTTCCTCCCCGGGTTGGCCATAGGGTGGAGTGTGGTCAGTCTCTGCTCTCCCCTCTCCCATTAGCTGTTGTTTCTGGTGTCTGGCGAGAGATAAAGTCACGTGTGGTGGGGAAGGTACCTACCTCCATCCGGCTGGCGTCATAGTGATCTGGTTCTGGTGCTCTCTGATTTTTTTCTCTGAGGGGGTACTTTCTGTAGGTGTTTTGGAGATTCTTTTGCTGGTATCTTCCAGGTCTAACTCACATAAGGCAGGTGATCTCTCTCCTCTGGTTAGAAGGCATGTACAACAGGGTTCTTTGGGAGTCCCTCTGCTGTGTCTTTTAGCTCTCCAGGCAGCTCTCTTGAGCACATTGCCTTTAAAGATAGCTTCAAGTCTGTTCCCAGAGGTCCGGTTAGCCCTTGGGAGAAAAATCTTATGTGTTTCTGCCTCAGGTGTTAGAAATGTGGCCCGCTCCCTCAGCAGCCTGGTCTTCCGCTTTGTCCTTTCCTGCCACATCTTCTCACAGCATGCCTTATGCTTCCCAAACCCCAGAGAGCAAAAGGTCTCTGAGTAGTGCCCGGAAAAATACTTTCACTCTTGAGAGAGGAAAAATGCCATAGGGTGTCAACGGTTCTCTTCAGAGAGACCTTTTTTCTTATACCTTCAATCCTCTCATACATATTAGGTAGGGAATGGCTAAAGGACCAAAAAGCAGATTTCAGATTTCCCTTTTGCAAATGCTGCATGATATGGGAACTTCTGTCTGTCTTTGGAATGTGGCATCTATTTAGAATTGCCACACTGCATAACTCTCACGGGTATCATTTGTAGAAATGTATATAAAACGTATGACAACATAGAATATAAGGGAAATGGTGCCCCCTGGAGGTGTGAAGCTGCAGGCCTGAATGTATTGTCCCTGGCTGTTGGAGCTTCAAGAGAATCCGTTACATGTAACAGTAATAGAGCTAACACTTATATATTGTTACATGTGCTATGCTTTACCTACTTAATTCTCCCAACAATCCTATAAGACAGGGACAATTATTCATGGATAGTTTACAGATGAGTAAACTGAAGCCCAGGCTTGCTAAGGTTACACAGGTTACTCAAGGAAGTAGGGATCCTGAAGCTGGACGTCTAACTCCACCCATACATCTTGCCTGAGGGGTTTCCTTTTCTCCAGGTCGGTCTGTGGTCAGCTAAAGATGGTCCAGCATGCACCCTGGAGTTAAGCAGATGTGGCTCGGATCCCCCGCTGCCGTTTAGTAGCTGCAGGTGGCTTTACATGAGTTACTTAACTTCCCTGAATCTCTGTGTCCTCAAGGAAAGATACTGATACTTCCTGTGCGTAGAGGGAGGATTAAACATTGATCTACTTTTCCCATCTCTCTGCAAAGAGAAAGGAGTCAAAACTGTATGGAAGTCAAACTTGATATCATCAGTACTACATGAAACAACAAAACGGACGTTGGGAAGCCTAAATCAAAAGTATTACGTGAATGCCTACTGGGTGCAGACCCTCACTGGTATAGGTTTTGCGGGCAATGAGCGCAGTGCATCCTTTCCATCGTTCACACACCACAAGGCCCTGCTTTTTCAGAAGTCGGGGTGCTGAGTGAGGCAGCGGAGAGGGCAACGTCTTACCCTCTGATCATCCAGGACCATTGTGTGACCTTCATCACATAACGTCTGCTTCCTCACATGTGGAAAAGTGGTCCCGATGACACATGGCATGCTCTAAACAACAGGTAACTATTATCGCGGCTAATGACGACGGGTCCTGGCTACCTACGAAGGCGAGGTCCGGCTGAACCTGGTCAACGCGCTGCGGGGGCCAGGCCGGGCCTTTCTTTCTGCCGGAACCGTTCTCCCCGGCCTGAGGTCCTACCCGGACTGGGAAAGCTGCAGGCCGAGGGCCGGAAGCGCGCGCTGCCAAGAAGCGTGTCAGTGCGGAGGGAGGGAGAGCGAGCGGAGCCGCGCAGGACGGGGCGAAGATGGCGGCCTTTTCTGGTGCGTCTTTGGAGCGGGGGCTGGTGCAGGCGGCTCCATCCACGCCGCGGCGCCGGCAAGCGGGCGGGAAGCCATTGGGGCGGTGGGGGGATGGGGGCGGTGGGGACAAGTGCGGCGCGCTCCGGGAGGGAGCTGTCCGCAGCGGTCCCCGAACTGCGGGGGGACCAGTGGCGGCCTCCGCCTCGGTGTTGGCGAGTGCCTTTCTCTGCAGGTGCTGCCCGCCGGGCCTCCCCCGGCACCCTCTCGCCTTTCTCCCCCGCCGTCGGCCGGCCTGCCCGGGCACCCGCGGCAGCGAAAACGACGCGGCGGCGTAGCGCTAGGCCTCCGGCCTGTCGTACGTGGCAGTGGCGCTCGGGAGCCCTCTTCTGCCCGCGCCCGTTCCGGGCCTGGCCAGGCCGAGAAGCAGCGGGGCGTGGGGAAGGGTCAGTCGGAAATGCCCGTCCTGCCTCTGTCCAGTCTTTTCAGGCCTTCCTAAAACGAAAAGTCGCAGGCACACCTCTGATCATTATTTGTTGCCAAACGCTGC
Source organism: Neofelis nebulosa (assembly GCF_028018385.1). Lineage (NCBI taxonomy): Eukaryota > Metazoa > Chordata > Mammalia > Carnivora > Felidae > Neofelis > Neofelis nebulosa. The sequence goes on from NC_080790.1 coordinate 11,877,092, forward strand.
TGTAGCAACATTAACGTTCTATGTTGAAGCATATTCGCAGACACACCAGCCCAGCATACATTTTGGAAACTCATTTGTTCTTAGTTGGCGGTACGATGCCCTCCTTTATTCCAAACACTGATTTGAGGTGGCTGATCTAACCCCAAAGTTGTCGTTTTCCCGTCTTCTCTGTCCTCCTTTTTACATCCAGTTTTAGAAGCTGCCATAAGCCTTATGTATACGAAAGGTGGCGAATTTATGTAGCCATATACATATCAAGTGAGGCCTACTGTCTTTTGATGCCCTTAACCTATGAAGATGACTTCAGATATAACACAATACTGTACTTTCTTCGGCTTACACCTACAAGAAGATTAGGAATTCCACGCCTTTAGTCACGAGATGCGATTTCTGATTTGTTTTAGTTGCATCTTATAATAGCAGGTAAGGGGAAATGTACTTAGACTGGTAGCTGTTTTTCTTCGCCCAACTCTCCTGGAATAAGATGTTAGAGCCAAGGTGCGCAGAGCAGTTTCAGATTGTCATTTTATTAGGTTCACTTCTTTGGGAGTCATGCGCAAATTTCAGTGATGTTAGGGTGAAGGACTAGAAGAGTGTGTGATACGAAATAAAGACAAGTAGGATTACAGAACATGAATATTCCTATTGTTCCCTTCAATATTTAAGTGTTATATTTATAGAAAACATGGTTTCAAAGCAAACATGCAGAGAACATGACCAGAATGAAACAAGAAATTGTCCGGGGTTACCGACCCAGGTCATGATCTCAGGGTTGATGAGTTTGAGCCTCCTTATCCTGCTCTGCGCTGATGGTGTGGAGCCTGCTTGGGATTCTCCCCCTCACTCCCTCTGCCCCTCCCCTGCTCCCGCTTGCTCTCTCTCTCTCAAAAAGTAGATAAACTAAAAAAAAAAAAAAAAAAAAAAAGTTTGGAACTTGCTGAAAGCAGTCTCTGGTTACTACTTGTGTAACAATTTCACCGGCAGCCTCAGCTTGCAGTATACTCAGTGCAGCGTGTTTAAGACTGTCTCCTTTTTTCGGGGCGCCTGGGTGGCGCAGTCGGTTAAGCGTCCGACTTCAGCCAGGTCACGATCTCGCGGTCCGTAGTTCGAGCCCCGCGTCAGGCTCTGGGCTGACGGCTCAGAGCCTGGAGCCTGTTTCCGATTCTGTGTCTCCCTCTCTCTCTGCCCCTCCCCCGTTCATGCTCTGTCTCTCTCTGTCCCAAAAATAAATAAAACACGTTGGAAAAAAAATTAAAAAAAAAAAAAGAAAAAGACTGTCTCCTTTTTTCTAGCAGTTTGCATTTTAGAGAGAATACAGCTAGACCCTAATGGGAACAATTCTTAGAAAGCTCTGCTTGGATATACAGCTTTAGATCTTGATTACTTTTTTGATTTGTGAATTTTCCTGGGGAGATTTAGAGGTAGGAGAACCTTTTTTGGAAACGATTTCATACTTTCCTATGTCATTAGTACTTATATGAACTAGTTTACTATGTACTAAAATTTTAGCGTTCTACCTATTTTGCTGTGTTACTTGCTAGGGTGATTCTTCTCACCAAGTGCAAAGAAAAAGCAGTTTTCGCACTGGATATATTCAATTTATAGATTTATGCCATTTCACAATTATAAGAAATAAAAAAGTTCCCTTAAAAATTAAAAAAAAAATCCAAATTGGTTATCCCTGGGGTTTAGGAATGTTTGAGTATTATTAAATTTTTCATAAGAATATATGTTTTTGTAATAGTAATAAAAGCTGCATTTGTGTAAATGGAGACTTAAAAATCACTTATTTGGAAGGGAGGTTTACACAATCCAACTAACCACTCCATGTGTGCCAGCTACTACAGTTCATTTGAGAAATGACAAAAATGACAAAATTCAATCAGAAATAACCCAATCTATTCATTTAGGACTGGCTTCAAAGTGAATTATTTAAATATGAGAAAAATTAAGAATAGTAGTTCTTCAGCTGTGATTTCTAAGTATCCAGCTTTTCACAACTGGCCCCTCCCTTTTCAGTTAGTCGGAGTTTGATCCTGGCTGCCAATAAGCGTGGGCCTCTCTCTCCACTTGTCTGTTCACTTTTCTCAGGTCGCTGAGGCTAATCACATGGTTCTCAAATAGTGAAGGTGCATAACTTCCACATTATTTCTAGATGAAACAACCAAAACGTTGGTCAAGATAGAACCTTCTCTCCAAGTCTGGTAGATTTTTCTTCACTAGCCCTAGGAAGGAAGGACTGGTGGCTACTGTGTATCGAGTGACGACCATGTATCACATATTTTCATCTATAATCTTCCATAGCTCTACAACGCAGATGCTATCAGTCTGATTTTATGTGGAGAAAATAGGTGTATAGTTTTGCAAGCTGTAGAGCTTGCCAAGGTCACATTGCTAGTAAGTGAGAGTTTATTCGTGAACTCAAGTCTTTCTCCAAAACTATACTCTTTTAATGGTGCCGTACGCAGGAGGTACTAAAGAACAGCTGTGCTTCAAAGCCTTTTCCCTGTTCTCTGAACAGTCCTTTTAAGAGCAGTATGATTTCAATTTAGTGTGCTCAACTTCTTACAATTGATCTTTGTTTTCAGAGATGGGTGTCATGCCTGAGATTGCTCAAGCTGTAGAGGAGATGGATTGGCTGTAAGTACATAAAACTTAAATGCACCTGTGACAACAATGTTCAGTAATTTAAGGAGTTGCTAGAGATTCTATCAAAAATTTTGGAGTCTAGTTGGTAAGTAAAATTCAGTTTTTCTTAGGATTCTCTTATTCTCTAGAAAGCTTCCCTTTTATACTTTGATAATATTTTTAGTTGGAAAAGATGGGTACTGTTTACCAAATAAAATTCTCTTTTAGATTTATAGTTTAGCATGACTTATTTAGCTTTTTTACTAACTCGAATTCTTCGAAATATGATTCTTTCAGTCTCCCAACTGATATCCAGGCTGAATCTATTCCACTGATCCTAGGAGGCGGTGATGTACTTATGGTATGTTTACATTTGGTGAGGTCTTTCTGGGTTGAGGACACACAGTTCTGGGACTGTTTGTGACCACTTTAAGAGCTCCCCAGGCTTGAAAATGATACTTTCACCAAATTACTTTTATTCATACCGTATTCAAAGTACTGAGGTAGAAGTTGTAGGGAACACAAAGGTGGATTAGATACGCTCTTTACTCTTGAGAAGCTGAAACCCTGTGGCACAGTAAGACAGGTACACGGGTAAGTGTTGTACAAGAGGCTCTACTTGGGGTAAGTAAATTTTGGACAAAGGAAAGCTGAAAGAGAAAACCTTATATGTAGAGAGCGTATCAACAAAAGCAGCGAGCAGGAGGATGTAGGAGTTGACCCCTGAGTAATTCGATCAGATGGTAGCATAAAATGTGTGTGTTGGGGGCAGGGTGTGTAACTCGGGGTAAGATGGGAAGTACATAGTGGGTCAAATTACTTGGGCTCTTTCTCAAGTATCATGTTAAAGAATTGATATTTGTTGGCAGTGGGGCTCATTGGACATTTTTAAGTGGGGATGTGTTATATAGTTGTAACCATGTTGATGAAGACTGATTTGGTAGCAGTTGTAGTATAGCTCAGAGTTTAGATACTGGTAGGATACTTCTGTAATGATCTAGGTTAGAATGATGAGGGCTTGGATTTGAATGGTAGCAGTGGGAAAAGAACGGGAGAGCAGATCCTTGAGCGATGGGAGAGAAGTGACAAGATTGGCAATAGAGTTGACTGCAGAAACCTGAGTCATCTGGAGGCACTGTGACAATAAAGGTAGCTAGTCAAGTCTTAAAGATTTCTATGTAGTATCATGTTAATTTGGCTTTCCTAATTGGCAACTTAAATGATAAAATCAACTTTTTTTTCCATTTAGGCTGCAGAAACAGGAAGTGGAAAAACTGGTGTAAGTAATGAACTTAAATTGATTTACTTTGTAAGAGTTATTTTGTTTTAAGCTTATTTATTTATTTTGAGAGAGAGAGTGCGAGCTCACATGCACAAGAGCAGGGGAGGGGCAGAGAGAGAGGGAGAGAGAATCTCAAGCAGGCTCCATACTCCATGTGGCTCTCACGACTGTGAGATAATGACCTGAGCTGAAATCAGGACTGAGCCACCCAGGCGCCCCTGTAAGAGTTAATTTTTAAAGTAAGTTTGAACGTAGCTTCTGCTTTGAAGTATTTAATAAAACAACCTTTTCCAAAATGTAAGGAATTGAGGGGCACCTGGGTGGCTCAGTCGGTTGGGCTTGCGACTTTGGCTCAAGTCATGAGTTCTGGCCTGCTTGGGATGCTGTCTCCCTCTCTGTGCCCCTCCCCCACGCTCACGCTGTCTCTCAAAAATGAATAAACACTTAAAAAAAATGTAAGGGATTGATTGCCACCGAGGGTGATATTCTTGTTGCCCCCTAATTCTGAAATAGGGTCTACAAGAGTATACCTTTAAGAATAGTGAAGTTTTAAACTGGTCTTGTATAAAGAGTTGTAGTATCTTCTGTATTTATACTTATTTCTGAATTTTAGTGCAATGGCTCTATAATAAACAGGCTGACAGTAGGGGTTGCTCTCCTGTTGGCCTGGACCAGAGAAGTAGTGTGTCAGCCTGGAAAGTAGTTTCCTGCTTTAGTTTAGGCTCATTATGCAGGTCCCCTTTGTGTATTGTTTTGGGCTATCAGCTGTCTCCTCTTGCCTTCATTTAATCAACTCTCTTATTACCTTGCTCATGTTTTGGGTTTGGACAAATGAAATTAGAGTAGCAGTCTGGAATATGTAATTATTGAATGTGCATGCATAGCTTCTGTAATGTCTGTTGTCAAACTGTCATTAATATCTGAATGCTAATGTAGAGAACAATTGTTTCTTTGATAGGCTTTCAGTATTCCAGTTATCCAGATAGTTTATGAGACTCTGAAAGACCAACAGGAAGGCAAAAAAGGAAAAACAACAATTAAAACCGGTGCTTCAGGTAATTTTTGCATAGTAATATTTACCTTTTGCATAAAAATAGTAATTCTCATTCTTGGCATTGACAGACGGGAGGTCAGAGTGTGCATTTTTATTGTCGATATCTGAGGGGAGGGGTAATGGCATTTGGTGCCTTGGAAACCAGGGATACTGAATGTCATTTACAGCATAAACAGTGAAAGATTGTCCCTCCTAGGGGTGCCTGGGTGGCTCAGTCGGTTAAGCATCAGACTTTGGCTCATGTCCTGGTTCGTGGGTTCGCGCCCTGCGTCAGGCTCTGTGCTGATAGCTCAGAGCCTGGAATCTGCTTCAGATTCTGTGTCTCCCTCTCTCTCTGCCCCTCCCCCACGCCCGCTCACTTGCTGTCTCTGTCTCTCCGAAAAATAAACATTAAAAAAAAGATTGTCTCCTAAAATACTAGTGGTGCTCTCTTTGAGAGAATAATACCCTTATGTCTAATATTGAAGATACGTTGGTGCAGTATTTTACAAAGGTATTAAGGATTTTATTAAAAAATTGATGGAGTAAAAATCCATGATGGTGGGAAGTATTGCCTTCCACAGGGAAAAGAGGCATGCATTTTCCCTTTAAGATAAGAAAGGGGTCCAGGAAGTTAAAATGTAAAGTATAAATTTCAAACTCAGTTTTAGTCCCATTTACTTTGAGACTGGTCTTTTATTAGGATTTCTGGTCCTATCTGTGCCATGAACAATCTTACATCAATTTCCTCATCTGTAAATTGTGTTGCTTTTGTTAAATGGTTCTGAATTCCATTCTACCTTGAATAATTTATGGTTTTGTTAATACTTTGACAAAATTTATTTTAAATTTTAAATTTAAATTTAAAATTTTTATTTAAAAAATTTTTATGTTTTAAGTCCTATTTGTTTCATGATACAAAACAGCATTGTGGCAAAATTGCAAGCTTAAGTGGAGTGAACTGGGTATATCAACATTTTTCTTCTCAGTAATTTAAAGATACAATGTTGCATAGTCCATAGAATGAACTCATTTGTAGAGGAATTGCGAGGTAATGGATATGAAGTCTTTAGACTGTTGGCCTACTTGAAAGTAGTTTCAGAACTTGTAACAACAGTAAACCATCATTTATGAGAGATGGTGATACAGGAGCATCCTTCCAAAGGAGGATAACCAGAATGGTAGTAGTTTTGAATATCATGGCCTGTGAGAAATAAATTAGATATTTATTGATTTAAAATATTTATTTCTTTATTTAGAGAGAAAGCGCGCGAGTTGGGGAGAGGCAGAGTGAGAGGGGGAGAGAGAATCCCAAGCAGGCCCTGCCCTATCAGCATGGGAGCCTAGTCGGGTCTTGACACCTTAAACTGGGAGATCAAGAAACTAGATGTGTAAACATAGAGAAATAAGTAAAAAAAAGTGTTGGGATAATTGTTAAATCATTGAAATCATTGAAGGGATCTGGAGAGAAAATACTTGTTCTAGAAAGGAGCAGGACTAATTAGAAATAACCTAATGAAGATTTCTGTGTAAATACTTACTAATTAGCTCAATTGAGCCCACAATGAAAGAGAGAGCCTCAGAGGAAGTTACTTCTCCATCAGAGTGTTTAAGCAGACGATAGATATCATTTGACCACAAGTAATCTAGGAAAGATTTCTACATTGGTCAGGAAACTGGGCCGGAAAACATGTAGAGTTCTCTAGCTATTACAATTCTTTGGTTATCCATAGACTATTAAGGCGTTTTAGAAAACGAAAATGCTGATCCCATGCAAGGGAGGAGGAAAAAAAAAAATTGTGACTTTTGAATGTGATATGGACTTAATTAAAATAAAGAACTTTTCTTTTAAAAATGATAGTGATACTTAACTAGATCTTGATATGTTGGTCATTTATTTCCATTATGATTGTAATCAGGTTATTTAGTTACCAAAACTTCATTTATCAGTGCCTTCATAGTTCTTACAGGGATCAGTGCCTTCTACTACAAAGTGCAGTGAAGGAAGTGAGGAGAAAAGGTTTTAGCCCAGAAGGCCCGTGATTATTGCCTTTGACCTGTTTCAGTTTTCACTTTCAATTTTGCCTTGAATAAACACGGCAGAGCTTTTACTTGTACATTCCAAATAATGTATAAAGCCATATTAAATCCAGAGGAATTAAGGTATGTAAAATATAAAATGTTTGGCTTGTTTTTAGAGAGTTTTCAATTTCATATGTTTGTAACTTATTTTTAGTGCTCAACAAATGGCAAATGAACCCATATGATAGAGGATCTGCTTTTGGTAAGTGGATAGATTTTTCCTGACCCAAATAGGAAACTTGGAAATTGCAAAAGATAGAGGTGTATTTGTTTAATATTTAAAAACATATGTGTAAGAGATACCACAGAAGAACGTCAGTAGACAAAAACAAAAAAGTGCAGAAAGAACACTTGCAGTGTTGATGACGGATGCAGAAACCGTATAAAATGGCAAGGGGTCTCATGTAGATAACAAGTTACCTGTTTGGTGAGAAAGATAACCCGTAAAGAAAGTGGCTGAAGGATGTGAATCAGCAGTGCCCACGAGAGCAGATCCAAATGACAACAGTCGTTCAGAGACAATGTTTACAGATAGCAGCTAAGTGGAAATTAAAGTTGCAGTGAGGTGTCGTTTTATACCCATTTGATTGGCAGCAGTCGAACAGAGTGATAACCAGCCTATCAAATTACTGCCTTTCTGGAAAGCAGTTTGGCATTGCTGGTTAAAAATATGTGTATACTTCTGGAAGGTCTAGCCCATTGTAGTATGAGTGCCCGTATGTGAGGGTATACATACAGAGCTGTTAGATGTGGCGTCACTTGTAAATGGTAAAAACTGACGAGAGGATGAATCCCATTACTGCCCAGAGATTGGTTAACAAAGATTAGGGTGTATCTGAGGACCATCGTGTGGCCTTTATAGAGAATGAGGCAGAACTGTAGTGTTGACTTGAAGAATTTTCGCCAGGTGTGGGTGAGAACGGAAGCAGGATACAAAGAAGTAGAGGGAGTGTGAGTAATCACGCCCCAGACAGACCAACAGAACATGTAAACTGCTGCTCTCCACCACGTGACTTCTAGTTTGTATAAAGTTTCTATCTGTATGCATGCGTAAAGAATTTTAAATATAAAAATTTTAAGGATTTGCCATTGCTTAGATAACTTTTTAAAGAGTTTAAAGTTTTATGGAACATAGTACCCATACGAATAAGAATTTATACTTTGAATAAATAATTTAATTTCCGATGAGTGAAGTAAAACGTGTGATGAGATGCTTTTCTTGAGGGTTTGTTGTACGTTCAGATAGGGAACTGGGGTCGTAAGCCTGAGCCGGGACAGAAGTTACAGTTTCTTTCCAGGACAAACGAAGGCTGTATGCTTTACTTAGAGCCAGTGAGCGCTGACAAGCACTGTGACTGCCCATGAGGTATAATACAGAACATCGTTTAGTAGGGTCCTAATATTAGCGAATAACCACAGGTTTATTTATTTGTGCTTTTCCCCCACTTTCTCTGCGGTTTCTGGATCCGTGGATTGGGGAATGAGCCAGAGATAGTTCCCGTTTTCCTTTTAGTGTCGTATTTGCTCAAGCTCTAATTTAAGCATAAAGTCAGAGCAATAGGTATTGATGAGTGAGTGCTGCATCACCTCGTAGTATCCATTTCTTTAAAAGACTCTAGACAAGGACTGTCTGAACACATTTGTGTTGGTGATGTAGCTGAGTTATCGGTGTGAGTGAGATTAGGTGCCGTGGTGACTCCTTTCCAGACTTGATGCAGTAAAGTCTCACCTGAGTTAATAGATGACAGTATAGATAACAATATAGAAACTAGTCTGCCACATGGCCAGGGCCTTCCAGGGGATGAATAAGGGTGATTACCTGTAGGGAAGATCTTGTTACTCAGGATCAGTAAGTCTCAGCGTCTGGAACATTGCAACAAGTGAAAGAATTATTTTATTGGTGAGACTGAATGCTTAATTTACATAATTGTACTGACATTTTTTTTGCGTTTTTCTCAAATCCAGCAATTGGGTCAGATGGTCTTTGTTGTCAAAGCAGAGAAGTGAAGGAGTGGCACGGATGCAGAGCCACTAAAGGGTTGACGAAAGGTATTTAAATAGCATTTGTACTTGTCTCAGCTTGTGAAGTAATGTATTAATACATGAGCTTGCTTTCTGTGGCTTTAAGTAAGGATCTGAGAAGATTTCTAATGTTACAAAAAGACAGACCGCTCTTCATTTGGAACATACAAATTGTAATTCAGAAACAATGGGAAAGTGGCTACATGGCAAATGAATCCTAGGTGTGTATAAACCTCGGAGTATTTGCCCTTACAGGAAAGCACTACTATGAAGTATCCTGTCACGACCAAGGATTGTGCAGGGTTGGCTGGTCTTCCATGCAGGCTTCCTTAGACCTAGGTAAGCATTTCTAAGATAAACTGAATTTACGGATTTATATTTGTGGATTGTTGACATTTATTACAGTGGGGAGCAAAATAAATAAGCATAACCATATGAAGTTTATATTTTAGAAACTTGGACATAAATGTATGTATACTCACTGTGTTCCAAAAGGATTTGAAGTGTTAAGAAGTACATACTGTAACAGTATAAAATGAGGAGGAACAAAGTTAAGAAAAAGAGTAAAGTTAGTATGAATAAATATGCACCACACAGCGTAGCATAGATGCTTCAAGTTATTGTAGATTTGTGAACTTCTTTTATGGGCGGAGTGTTTAGTTTTACGTTTACTCTTAACCAATAAATAACGTGTATTTTAAAATCTAGGTACTGACAAGTTTGGATTTGGCTTTGGTGGAACAGGAAAGAAATCCCATAATAAACAGTTTGATAATTATGGAGAGGTAAGTTGTATTCTCGACCTAATCGTGGCATTACTAAGTTCTCTTGCGTACGTACTTGATCACTTGTGACATGACTGAGGATATAAAAGTGACTCTCAGATTCAAGTGGATTTTCTGAATGTTTTCCACAGAAAGTTCAGATTTGGACTTCAGTGAAGAAATGTTACAAAATGAGCTAAATATTTTTCCCTGTGGCCATTTATTAGCCTTTCCAAATATACTACTTTGTTTTGTTTTCATCCATTTTGATTTTGGCTTTGACTTGAATGCATTATGTTCTTCTCATTTCTTGTTTTTGATCTTGAAAATCTAATCATGAATCTAAATGTAGTTTTTAATGTGGATGAGCCCGAGTATCCTGTTGATTCTAAAAAGCCTGTCAAGATGCCTCTGTTGTTACATATGATATGCTGTAATAGGCATTTTTGTTTGTTTTGTTTTTAAAGATTTTATTTTTAAGTAATCTCTATCCCCAACATGGGACTCAAACTCACGACCTCAAGATCAAGAGTCGCATGCTCCACTGACTGAGCCAGTCAGGCGCCTGAAATAATGGCAGTTTTAAACACCTACATTAGGGCCTCAAGGAATTATTTTAAAGAACTGATGTGTACTTTTGATGTAGCTGTATGTGAACTTGTAACTTGATGATTTTGCTTTCTGTTAACAGCACTTGACTTTGTGCTTTTCTAGGAATTCACTATGCACGATACCATTGGATGTTACCTAGATATAGATAAAGGGCATGTCAAGTTCTCCAAAAATGGTGAGCTTTCTGTGGATTGTCTTATTAGAGAAAATACATGATAACAAATATTTATAACTTATAATTCCCTTACCCTCTTCTTAATTTCTCCCTCCCTGTCTTACCTTCGAACCAATACTTACTGAGCATTTCCTGTATGCCAGGCACACCGGGAGGTGCTAAAGATGAGTAGAAGATGGAATAGACAAACACGTTTAGTCTTGTGGGGCTTACCTACCGGTGGGGAGAGACAGAGGCATAATGGGCCAGGTGGGAACGAGTGCCCCGAAGGAGATTGTAAGCAGGGTAAGGGGATGGAGGGTGATAGCAGTCTAGGGCTGTGCTACTTTCACAGGGTTGTCAGAAAAGCCTTCTCTGATAAGGTGACATCTGAGTAGCAATCCGAACGCGTCGGGTGGTGAGCTGTGCAAAAATCTTCCAAGTGTTTCAAGCAGAGGGAACAGTAAACGCAAAGGTCTTGGGAGGAAAGTGTGCTTGAGGTATTTGAGTAACAGTGAGGAGGCCAATGGAGCTGGAGAACACTGGGCGTGGAGAGGGGTGGTAGAATGTTAGGTCAGTTGAGGTAGTGAGGCCAGGCCATGTAGGATAGGGCCTTCTAGGCCATGATACAAACTTTCTGAGTGAGATTGGAAGCCTGATTGGTTTTGAGTAGAGAATTGGCATCTTTAACCATATCATTATGGCTTCTGTGTTAAAAACAGAGTGGTGAGGGTGGTGGCAGTAGATAGGGAGCCATTTGGATGCTGGGGTTTCTATGTGGGGTGTATTAAACTGGAGGTACTTCCTACACATCTAAGTGGTAAAGCCAAGTAACTGGTTAAGTGTGTAAGTCAGGAGGTCAGGGTTGGAGATACATCTTTGGGAGACATTGGCTTAACGATGAGTTTAAAGCTGGAAGACTGGATGAGATCCCTTAGGGAAGGAGAATAGATGAGGAATAGGAGAGATCTGAGGCCTGGGGTGTTCCTGTGGTTAGAGGTGGTTAGATGGAGGAGAATGCAGCAGAGGCGAATGAGGAGGAGAGCCAGCAGGAGAAGCAAGAGCGGTTGAGGTCCTGCGGTCCATGTGAGGAAAGTATTTGAGGGAGGAGGGAATAGTCAGATTGTGTCCAGTGCTGCTGATGGGTGTAACCTGGAAAGGTGACGGATGAGATTTGCCACCGGGTTTGGCAAGAAGGTATCACTGATGAGCTTGAGAAGGACCTCTTTTAGTGAGCGTGATGGGTGAGTTGGGGGAGCCTGATGGGGGATCACTTGAATAGAGAATGAGATGAAATGAAGTGACATCGTGAAAATGGAGATCAGGGAGTTTTACTACAGAAGAGAAAAAAAATAGAAGGTGAATGGAGGAAGATGTGGATTCAAGGAGGTCGTCTGTGTTTTAATATGGGAGCTATTACAGCGTGCTTGTATGCCATGGAAAGTCTAGTTGAAGCGTCCAATGGAAGTGATCCAGTAGGTAGGGAATGTTTAGAAATGTAAGGGGCAGAAAGGGCACTTCTAGGAGTAAAGTAAAAAAGTGAAAAAGTGAAAGCTCTGGCATTGAGCAGGACAGTTTATCCATGGGAACAGGACACGAAAGCATGAATGCAGTTGGGTTGATAGTGGTGATGGTGCGAGTGTGGGGAGGTTCTTTTCTGATAGTTTCGGTTTCTCTCTCTTTTTAAGGAAAAGACCTTGGTCTGGCATTTGAAATACCACCACATATGAAGAACCAAGCCCTCTTTCCTGCTTGTGTTTTGAAGGTAATTAGAAAAATGTTGCTATGATTCTAAGCTACTCTGATCTTCACTATTTTGTATTAGTTAGTGTGCTAGTAGGTTAAGAATTTTCCTTTTCTTTTTCAATGCTAGAATGCTGAACTAAAATTTAACTTCGGTGAAGAAGAATTTAAGTTTCCACCAAAAGATGGTTTTGTTGCTCTTTCCAAGGCAGCAGATGGTTATGTTGTCAAATCACAGCACACAGGTATTGCCCCTGAGAGGGTAGCACTTTGAGGAATGGGGTACTGGCGAAAACTCCAGTAAGGAGGCTTCTCGTAGTAAGTGAGTTCCATATGCTCCCTTTGCTGGTTTAGTCACACATCTTTACGTACCATGTCAGTAAAATCCAGTTTCAAAACCCAATTCATAAACTCTTGAGTATTCAGTGTCAGCGTAGGCCTTTTGGGGAACCTGATCATGATGATGTCTAGCGTTTCTGAACTTGTGTGTATTCAGTGCCATGGGCACCGTGTCAAGTGCTTTACATGGATCGGTGTTCACTACCCTGTAAGGTAGCACTCTTCCCACTGTACAGACAAAGACCTCAAGGAGCAGGGACTTGACGTAACTTGCCCAAGGTCACACACAGCAAGTAAGTGGGAGAACTGAATTTAAACCCAAGCAGTTCGAGCCCAGAGCTCATACTCTTACCCACTGTATTATTTAAAGTAAATACATTTCATAGCTTGTTTACTTTATCACAAAATATATAATCAATTGCATCTATTGCAAGTAAATTTAAAGAAGCCATAGTTCATTTTAGGAATCTTAGCTTTATTTTGTTTTATGACCACCTCCTATACTTTTCGACAGTTATTGAAAATTCTGATATGGGAATATTTGCGCTCGTGCTTTACAAGTAAAAGTATTGAGGTGTGATTTGAACGTGTTCCAATTGTTTCTGTTTTCTTAAGGTAATGCACAGGTGGCACAAACAAAGTTTCTCCCCAATGCTCCGAAAGCTCTCATCGTCGAGCCCTCCCGAGAGTTAGCTGAACAAACTTTGAATAACGTCAAGCAGTTTAAGAAATATATTGATAATCCTAAATTAAGGTAAAGCTTCCTTTTGTGCTCACATGCCTGTTGTTTTTAGGTTTAAGGTGTTTTGGAAGAAGAGTGAGATAGAAAAAAAAAAAATGAGGTAGAAATTCAGTATGCATTCGAATGCACCGGTGGGAGTGTGTAATGATTTAACTTTGATACATAGTAGCAATTATTTTTTTCTCTTTGAAAATTTTTATTACACAAAATAATGTTCTGAATATACACCATTTAGTTTTGTAAGTTTCTTCCAGTATGTTTACATACTATATAAACATTAGGCAAATAGTACTGGACCATTTCTCCATGCTCAAAATGTTTAAATTTTCATTCATCCCTAAAATTTTATGAACATCCCGTGTATTGCATTTTATTTCTAATCCTGAGCGTGTGGCTATTTAGCATCCCATGTTATTTCATTGTTTTGTTTTTCTTTAACTTGTCTTATTTTTTTATTTTTTTAAATTTACATCCAAATTAGTTAGCATATAGTGCAACAATGATTTCAGGAGTAGATTTCTCAGTGCCCCTTACCCATTTAGCCCATCCCCCCTCCCACAACCCCTCCAGTAACCCTCTGTTTGTTCTCTGTGTTTAAGAGTCTCTTATGTTTTATACCCCTCCCTGTTTTCATGTTATTTTTGCTTCCCTTCCCTTATGTTCATCTGTTTTGTATCTTAAAGTCCTCATATGAGTGAAGTCATGATATTTGCCTTTCTCTGACGAATTTTGCTTAGCATAATACCCTCCAGTTCCATCCACGTAGTTGTTGCAAATGGCAAGATTTTGATTGCTGAGTAATACCCCATTATATATATGTATATATGTACATAAGTTTATGTATATATATATATATATATACGTGTTTATATATACAAGTTTATGTATATACCTATACATAACATACATATATATACATATGTATATACATACATATATGTATGTGTATATATATACATATATGTATATACATACTTGTTTATATACAAGTTTATGTGTATATATATATATATATATATGTATATATACCACATCTTCTTTATCCATTCGTCCATTGATGGACATTTGGACTCTTTCCATACTTTGGCTATTGTTGATAGTGCTGCTGTAAACATGAGGGTGCATGCACCCCTTCGAAACAGCATACCTATATCCTTTGGGTAAATGCCTAGTAGTGCAATTGCTGGGTCATAGGGTAGTTCTATTTTTAGTTTTTTTGAGGAACCTCCATACTGTTTTCCAGAGTGGCTGCACCAGCTTGCATTCCCAGCAATTATTTTTTATATAAAACTCCTGTTTGATAAGTTCAATAGAAAGTAAATTGGGGGTCCCTGGGTGGCTCAGTCAGTTGAGCATCGAGTGTCCAGCTTCGGCTCAGGTCACGATCTCACGGTTTGTGAGTTTGAGCCCCACGTTGGGCTCTGTGCTGACAGCTCGGAGCCCGGAGCCTGTTTCAGATTCTGTGTCTCCCTTCTCTCTCTGCTCCTCCCCTGCTCATGCTCTGTCTCTCTCTCTCTCTCAAAAATAAATAAATAAACATTAAAAAAAAAGTAAATTGAGATTTTGCTCTTCCGTGAAGTGTCATGGTTTGCAAAACAATATCAGAATAAAAATTAAATTTTTAAAAAATGTTTATATATTTTGAGAGAGAGAGCGGGCAGAGAGAGAGAGAGAGAGAGAGAAGCAGAGAAAATCTCCAGTAGGCTCCATGCTCAGTGCAGAGCCTGATGTGGGGCTCCCTCCCACATCCCTGGGATCATGACCTGAGCTGAAATCCAGAGTTGGGACGCTTAACTGGCTGAGCCACCCAGGTGCCCTACACACTTTTTTAAGGGAGCGTTTCATTTGGTGCTAGGATGCGTCACTTCATTTGCATAGAAGGTGTATCACTATTTCTGGCATGTTGGTAAACAGCTTGGGGCGGCTGAGTCCAGCCTGTCTCCCGGGGATGAGAACTTTCTATTCGGGCCCTCGGAGCGCTCCCTCTCCAGGCAGAAGGCGCTTCCTGCGTTGGAGGGAGACCATGAGTTCAGTGATCCGGTGGAGCCTCTCGCTCAGTGGCGGTCCCTTTTGCCGTTTTTTCAACGTTTTTTAATTTTAATTTAATTTTATTTTTTTTATTTTTGGGACAGAGAGAGACAGAGCATGAACGGGGGAGGGGCAGAGAGAGAGGGAGACACAGAATCGGAAACAGGCTCCAGGCTCCGAGCCATCAGCCCAGAGCCCGACGCGGGGCTCGAACTCACGGACCGCGAGATCGTGACCTGGCTGAAGTCGGACGCTTAACCGACTGCGCCACCCAGGCGCCCCCCTTTTGCCGTTTTGAGGGAGGCTCTACCTTATAAACTAGTCTGTGAGTTGTCACTCACTTGATTGTTGTTAATTTTGCCTTTAGTGCCTTCTTCATTGAAACAGTTCACACACCATGAAATTCCCCACTTCAGGTGTCCGGTGCAGTGGTTCTTGGCACAGTCAGGTTGTGCCACGGCCACCACTGTCCAATTTCAGAAACCTGGGATTGTTGACGTCACGTGGGACCGTCTCCGCAATACTGAGTTTTCTTACAAGTGAAACCTGTTCAGGGATAGATTAGACCTTGACACAAACTTTTTAGGTAAAATAGTTCCTCATTTTGTTTTGGCATTGATGATGTCACTCATTTGGGAACTATTTGAATACCTACCATGTGTGAAGTCTTCAGCTTGGTGTCAGGAGCATAATAATGAGAAAGTTTTTGCATTCCCAGAATTAAGTGTGGGGATGTGGGGATGGTGTGAAGGGGAGAGAAACAGCAGAACGAGTTGGGTAAAATGCGTGGGGGATGAGGTCGGGGGACACAACCAGGGTATCTGCTTCGTGTAAGGGACTTGGAATTTGTAAGACAGTGTTTTTGGAAGAAGTAAAATGCTATTGTGAATTGATTTTTGTGCTACAGTTAGGTGTAAAGGTTAACATGCCTATGGACAAGGACTGGAAGGGAAGATGACTGGTAAAATCAGTTTGTTTATTAAGATGGTGAAATTGTGAGAATACTCATTAGTATTCTGTGTAAACAAGGCTTCCTTGAAAACCCAGCTCAAGTTCCCATCTGCGAAACTAACCGAATCGTACCAGCCCAGTCCTTTCTCCTTCCTTACATACCCCTGACTGTGTGCCTTGCCTTAGCCCTTACACACTGTCGTGTGCTAGCGGTCCTTGTTTTAAATACACACGGCGTTGCTCATCCTCGCTTACTAGTTTTACACTGCTTGAGGCAGGGGGTGTTCTTTTATATTCCTCAAGCCTACAGTGCTTTGCACACCAGCATAGATTGGTGCGTGTGTGTGTGTATCTTCTGCTAAATTTATAGGGATAAATATATCTGATTGAGATTATGGATAAGAGTCAAGCATTGTAGGAGATGAAATGATGCATCTAGGACCGTAGTTTCCAAACCTGGGAACTTTGGGGCCTTTTTTAACGATACAGATAGATTTGTTGGTCCTCTCCTGAATGCACTGAGTCAGAATTTCCAGGGAAGAGGAATTAGAACTTTTTTGTTTTCTTGAGGAAGAATGGCAGCTCCTCTGGGTGATCCTTTTAGAGACCTTCTGGCATCTGGTGTTATCAGACTTAGGAACATAATGGCTCTAATGTAGTAGGTTAGGGAATATGCCAAGGTCATGCACGTTCATAGGCTAGAAGTCTCTTTGTGTTGTTTGTTTTTACTACCTGAATTGCTCAAGTTGCAGATAGGAAACCATAAAGCCAATCTTTGATCGGCCATAGAATTATAAGACTCTGTTAAGGTCACCTACTTGCTTGTTTTTGTTTTTTTTTTTTAGCTGTTTAGGGAATAAGTTTATTATCGTCTTCACCTGAAAAACTTTGTAGCAAATTGTGGTTTTGGTTTATTGGCTCTCAGCAGCCCTCTCCTGAGCTCTTAAGGAAGCTTGCTTCTTCTGAGCTACCTGATCTTTGTTCCAGGCAAGAGACATTTTGGGATGGTTCCACCTCTCTTTTTAACTTTCTTAGGCTTCTTCTCACAGATTGGATTCTCTTGGGTAGCACTGTGAGCTTTCTTACACATCTCCTCCATCATATCTGGAGTTATATTGTTCTTCGGTGTTCAGAAAATTGCTTCTCATAAGTATCTTCATCTTCTTCCACTGGGTAACACATACAGTCTGCTATGTTCTGACCTATGATGTGCTTCTCATGCCCTTCTGCGCTGAATTCCTTGCTCTCTGAATCATAATCAGGGAATCGTTTGGTACTGTGAGGAATAGACAAGCCTCCACCCACAGCTCCCTTGGGGGCCCCCAGAGCTTTATCTCCAGTAGTAGTTGTGGCAAGCCCTTTATCCAGATAGCAGGCGAAGGCACCGTGTGCAGCGTCCACGCTTTCCACGTTGTGTTCATCTCTGTCACCTCCACTTGGCCTTCGTAGATCTTGTCCATGTCAAACCTGCTGAGAAGCCTGCAGGCCAGCAGCGGGCCGGTACAGTATGCTTAATTTCTCAGGCCAGCCTTCACACCATGCTTTGGGAGTTTGTGAACATGAGCTGCACAAACTATCACGCCTCCTTCTGTTAGGGCACAGGCGATCTCACAAATGGTATCCCTGTTGATTACATGAGCTATCATCCTGTATTTAGGTGTGTTGTATTTACTCTTATCCCAAGTTGCCAAGTGTTTCCAAGCATAGTAATCAGTTTTACCCTCTCATCATCTTCTAAATTTCACTTGGTATCTCTTGAGGGAAGCCTTATTCTGGACAACTTTAACAAATTTCATCCTGCAGAACAGAGACCCCGTCATTTATTTCCTTAATGTTTTCTAGTCTTTTTTAAAAGATTGATCAAATAAGAATAAAATAAAGATGGTTGGTCGATACTTCTGATTGAAAGTTATCTGGCTGCATCAGAAAGTAATTTTGTCTGCTTTATGAAAAGACAATCGTGGGGCACCTGGGTGGCTCAATCAGTTGAGCATCCGACTCTTGATTTCGGCTCAGGTCATGATCTCACGGTTCGTGTGCTCTAGCCCCATTTCGGGCCCTGTGCTGAGGGTGTGGAGCCTGCGTGGGATTGGGATTCTCGCTCCCTCTCTCTCTGCCCCTGCCCCTGCCCCAGGCCCACACTTGTGTGTGTGCGTATATGCGCGCGCTCTCTCTCTCTCTCTCTCTCTCAAAAGTTAATAAATATTTAAACAAAAAACACTTTTTGCAAATAGCTTTAGTGAGATCTAATTCACATATACAACCCGTTGCTTAAAGTGTACAGATTGCTTTTAGTTTTCATTCTATTCACAGAGATGTGCAGCTGTCACCAAAACCAATTTTTAAACCTTTCATGACACTCAAAAGAAGCACTGTACCCATTGACAGCCATTCCGTGTCCTCATAACCTTCCCATCCCTAGGCAACCCCTGGTTCATTTTCTGACTATAGATTTGCCTTTTTTGGACATTTTACATGAATGGAATTGGATGGTATGTGCTCATTTCTGACTGGCTTTTCTCACTTAGCGTAATGTTTTCAGGATTTGTCCACGATGCAGCATGTATCAGTGCTTAGTTCTTTTTTATTGCCCCAAAGTATCCCATTAGATGCATGTGCCACATTTTTGTGTATCCATTTGTTAGCTGATGGACATTTGGGTTGTTACCACTTTTTGGCTACTGTGCTGTGAACATTAGTGTACAGGTTTTTGTGTGGACGTCATTTTTATTTCTCCCGGATCTGTACCTAGGAGTGGAATTTCTGGATCACATAGTAGCCTCACATTGGATGTTTTCAGGAGCCGTCCAGCTGTGTTCTAAAGTGACACCACTGTTTTACTTTCCTACTAGTAATGTATGAGTCAAACAATGCAAGTCAAACAATAAAGCGCTTTAATCTTTCTCTTCATTATCATGATGGTGTTTATTTCAGGGAGCTTCTGATAATTGGAGGTGTTGCGGCACGAGATCAGCTCTCTGTTTTGGATAATGGGGTAAGTTGTACTTTTAATTTTTAAGAGGTTGCATGATGGGTCGTCATTTTCACAGTGTAGTTCTGTTGTGCTTCAGGAAAAATCAAGTGAGGCTGAAATTAGAACAAGGTCAAGTATGTGTTCGGAAACACCTTGTGGGGGTGTCTTTTCTTTTCCTAAGAGTGTACAGCAGTTTCTTTGCACCCCTCATGCAAAATTCAGCATACAGGATGTTTGGTTTCTTCATTTACCTTTTGAGCACTTGAGGATTTTCTTCTTGCTTTCTCATGAATTAAGAGTCCTTTCTTTTGGGGATAATGGAGAAAGAAGAAAGTAGAGTTAAGGATAGAAATGGAGATCAGCTGGATTGCAGAGAATGTAAAAGTTGTCACAGGGACCCAAAGGAAGGATGAAGAACGATACAATGTGGCTCCAGAAGGAGGGAGAGAAGTTAGATAAGGGTGGGGGGAGTCTCACAGACTGCTCAGGCAGGTGGTTACAAAGGACAAAGCTAAGACAGTGATCCTCATTATGGGGGAAGAAGCTTGGGATATTCTTAACTGTGCTCATCAATTCTGTGAAGCCAGATATAGATAGGACTTCATAAAATATTTCATGTGTATGAAATAACTTGCTCCTTTCAAATTTCTCTTCCATTTCCTTCCCTAAATATTTTATCATTTAATCTAAACCTCCTGATACTGAGTCACAGTGAGGAAATATGTCCACTTCCTCCAGTCCCATTGGTGTCTCTATCAAATGAAATTTTATGCCGGATGGTTTGGATTTGACCTGGTATGACATTAAAAGCAAAGAATCCTATTGCTATACTTGTTAATACTGTTCTAAGATAGTAATATTGCTTTGATAGGTTTTTATTTGCTGTGTTACATTTTTTAGGGATTGTAGGAAATTTAATATGTTCAGGGTGCCGGGGTGGCTCAGTGGGTTAAGCATCCGACTTCGGCTCAGGTCATGATCTCACGGTTTGTGGGTTCGAGCCCCGCGTCGGGCTCTGTGTCGACAGCTCAGCTTCAGATTCTGTGTCTCCCTCTTTCTCTGCCCCTCCCTTGCTCGTACTCTGTCTCTCTCTCTGAAAAATAAATGAATAAATTAAAAAAGAGAGAGAGATTTAATATGTTCATTCCTATTCTTGGTTTCTCAAACCCCAGTCCGTTTTCCCCGTAAGTTACTAAGCTTCTTAACTCCTGTTTTCCAGCTGCAGAGCTTTTAGGGAATTCTATATGATTTGTCAGTCATCTAACATTTGGTACTGGCTAAATTCAATGGCAGAGGTAAAGGTAGTGTTATTCTGTAGCTTTCTTGACCAGATTTGCTTCCATTCTACTTAGTGGATCTCATATGTTCTCTCTCTGCTCTTCTTTCCACCTGTATTCTCTCCTTGTTCCGTCTCCCGTCATCCTGTGGCTCAGCCCTAGTCCTGTGTCGTATCTTACGCTGGACCAGAAGTCAGCTTTGGAGTAAGAGAGTAGAACTGTGTAATTTAAAAAATATTTTAGAGTTGCACAGTAATGCAGCCTGTGCAGTTGAGGCCTAGAGGAGTGGTTGGAGCTCTTGCACAAGTTACGTAAATATTTCCAACTTAACTGACTTTTTGTCTTTAAACCTGTGAGACCTAGTGTCTATATTTCATGTAAAGTGAGTTTTTTTGCTACTGAAATAGAGAAGAGAGGGAATTCACATGTGGGTTGGAATCCTATAGTAAAGAGATGTTACATACAGAGTGAGAGTGATATTTTGTTCATTGTCCTGTACAACCCATGTCACGGTGCTTGGCACATGGTTGTTCTTAACACACTTAAACAGGCCTTTATCTTCAGATTTTCAGGCAATATTCTCTACATTGAACTGAAATTTGCTTATTGTTATCAGTACAGATGAAACAATCGCTTGAGAAATGTCTGTTTTATTTTTCATGGGACTATAAATGCCTTCTGTTGGTTCAAATTAAAAGCCAACACAGGATTCTGCTTCTTCAAGTGTCTGTGAGATATTGAAGTAATGAGACTCCGGTGATAAATTTGTTAGGAGAAAATTATGTTTTTAGTCTACAGTGGAGAAAACAAATGAAGAATAGGAGTGAGTTTTCATGCCGATTAATCGAGTAGAAGTTTTGAGTTGTCTAACTGATTGAATGGTTTGATGTAATATTTGTGCTCACACATAGATGTATATATACACTTTAAAACAGTTTACCTTTATTCACTGCTTTCTAGAACTGGACCAAGCCCAGCTAAATGCTTACCTACATTGTCTTATTCAGTTCCCATGGTAGCCTTCTGAAATGATGCTCTTCTCCATTGTTACAGACTAGGAAGAGGGCTGATAGTAAATATTAAGTCACTTGCCCAAGAGCTTATGCCTCACCGGTAGACCTTACTTCAAAGTCCATGTTCCTGATCACTTTACCTTTGAGCTTGATTAAAAGACGTGTGTGTGAATGGAAAATGTTTGTTATTTGTACTGATGTGGGGACTTATTATTCTGTTCCCTGTGTGTATACTTGAAAATTTTTATAATAAAAAGTTAAGTAAAACTTGTTCTTATTTGACTTAGACCTTTACTCAGGTTTGGACTTTGAGTTTGAAATTTAGTTTGGGTACTTTGGAGCTGTATCATTTAAATTCTCATGACCTCAGTATTCTAAACTTCAGTTTCCTCATTTAAAAATAGGAATAAAGATAGTATTGTTTTCTGTAGTGGTCATGAGATGATACAGTACTTGTAAAACATTAGCACTGTGCCTGTTCATTATAAGCACTTGACAAGGAGTCATGATTGCGTTCCTGGGTAGTCAGAGCATCATCGTTATTGATTATAACTGCATTTATTGAGCACCTGGCACACAAACTGGGCATCGAGTGCCTTCTGTATCTCATCTCTCAGTTGTCACAGCCATGTTGCAAAGCAGATTCCAAAAATGAGAAAATTGAAACTAGAAGAGATTAATTAAGTTGAGGTCATCCAGCTGGCTAACGGCGGAGCTGGGAATTGAGTCCTGGTTTGATTTGAGTTCCCATAAGATTCATCTGGTTTTCACTTGGAAAATATTTATGTATTTTATATATTAGACTGTAGTTTTATAAATTATTTTGTATGTTAGATTATATATATATATTATTTTATGTATTAGGCTATATCAGTTAAGGATGTCAAAATCAGCTACTAAAATCGTCATGTTAATTTCACGCCAAATACAGGTTTGGTAATAGGGCATTATCTATAGCTCCTTTTCTCTGAATTTTGAGCTGTCACTGCTTCAGTATGCATGTTTTCATGGTAAGTAGACCGTTATTGGTTGCTGTTTTATGATGATTATAATAGTGCTTCGGTTTTCACTGGGTTCTTCTTTTGATATTTTTCAGGTAGATATAGTCGTTGGCACCCCAGGAAGACTAGACGATTTGGTGTCAACTGGAAAGCTGAACTTATCCCAAGTTAGATTCCTGGTCCTGGATGAAGCTGTATGTTGGACTATAGTCATGCTTTTTTTTTTTTTTTTTTTTTTTAATTTTTTTTTTCAACGTTTTTTATTGATTTTTGGGACAGAGAGAGACAGAGCATGAACGGGGGAGGGGCAGACAGAGAGGGAGACCCAGAATCGGAAACAGGCTCCAGGCTCCGAGCCATCAGCCCAGAGCCCGACGCGGGGCTCGAACTCACAGACCGCGAGATCGTGACCTGGCTGAAGTCGGACGCTTAACCGACTGCGCCACCCAGGCGCCCCTATAGTCATGCTTTAAAAAAAAAAAAAAGTTTGCTTATGTGTTTGGAGGTAAAAATATGTAGAATGATGGAAAAATACAGTTCATTTAGGATCCCAACATGTAGAAATAATCATTGTTACCAGTTTGGCATATTTTCATCCACTCCTTGTATTCATGTTAATATTATTTTATATAGTAAATCAAGCTATGTAGGATCTGGGAAATCTTTGTTA
The DNA here is from genome assembly GCF_028018385.1 of Neofelis nebulosa. Classification (NCBI taxonomy): domain Eukaryota; kingdom Metazoa; phylum Chordata; class Mammalia; order Carnivora; family Felidae; genus Neofelis; species Neofelis nebulosa. The sequence goes on from NC_080790.1 coordinate 11,900,407, forward strand.
TTTATTTATTTATTTTTCTTTTTTTTTTTTCTTTTTTTTTTTCTTTAAATGTGGTATTATATGTATTTCACATCCTTACTTGTAAATAGGTTTTAAAGGCTGACTAGTGCTCTATTACATGGATACTTCATGGTTTGTTTAACTACTCTTGTTACTAGATATGTAGATTTGTTTTTTTTTACTCCAAATAGTGGTCTTTGTTGGTACATAAATTACACAGTACAATTATTTCTTTATGTTATAGTCGCAAAATGTGAACTGTAAGGATATTAATGTCTTGACAGACTTCTAAAGTATTTTCAAAATGGATTGAGTAGTTTTATAACACTGAGATGATTTTTGTTTTCATTTTTTCAAATTAAAATCCTGTGTTTGAGGACATGTGGTAGGAGCTATTAACTCTCATATTCATTCTAGAACACTAGAATATAGATTTTGGGTTGTTTATTGTCAGCTTTTTCATATTTTAGTTACATGGAATTTAAAGCTGAATTTATAATTTGTCTTTATCCGTTAGAAAATAATCATTTTGGTAATATGGTGAGGATATGTATGCTTATGAATTTGTTTCCATTATCTTTCTACACTTGATTTACAAAAGAAAGATCTAGGTGTTGACTTAAAAATTACGCTTTCTTTCCTTCTCCTTCAGGATGGACTTCTTTCTCAAGGTTACTCTGATTTTATAAATAGGATTCACAGTCAGATTCCTCAGATTACCTCTGATGGGAAAAGACTTCAGGTACGAAATGACTGATATATCCTAAAATACATGCAGACAGTTGTTATGTGTTAATGCTTTTTGTTTTCAAAACATTTTCAAGCATTTGTTTGCAAATGTTTTTGAAATTTGTTTTAAATTTTTTTTTTTTAACGTTTATTTATTTTTGAGACAGAGAGAGACAAAGCATGAACGGGGGGAGGGTCAGAGAGAGAGAGGGAGACACAGAATCTGAAACGGGCTCCAGGCTCCGAGCTGTCAGCACAGAGGCCGACGCGGGGCTTAAACTCACGAACCGCGAGAGCATGACCTGAGCCGAAGTGGGACGCTCAACCGACTGAGCCACCCAGGCGCCCCTATTTTCTTTTACATTTACATCTTGTCTTAGTGTCTTCTGATTAAGTTAACTACTGTAGAAAACATTTTCTTTGTTACCTGATTACATAGCACACACAAAGAAAGAGTCTTAAAAGCTGCCCATAGAAATGAAGGAGAAGGGAACTTGAGGAAATTAGGTCGCTGAGGATGATAAGGAAAACATTCTTATTTGGTTTTTTCCTACAGAGCATTAGAGTTTATATTCCAGACTGAGCACTGCTTCCTCTTTGAGGGGAAAATATCTGGAGCTGTTGAAAAACAGTGGTTTCCTTTGTAATTATTTCTTAAAATGTTACTCTTGCTTTTCTCACCCTTCTTTCCTAGGAAGAATTTGAGAGGTGTAGAGGCTTCAAGGGGAGGGAAGGGGACACACAGTAATTTAGGATTTTAGATCTTCAAACACCTTCTCATCTTACCTAGTTTTTGTCAGGCCTTGTGGAATAGAGACGTGGTTTACGCAGGGGTGAGGGGCTGCGGCTCTGAGACCAACCTGCCCAGAGTCATACCACCAGCTGTTGCTTAGATGCCAGGTTAACATACTTTGGGCCTCACGTTAGGTGGAATTGTAATTAGAACAGTTTAGCTAAATTTTGACTTTTTTGTTTCCCTAGGTGATTGTTTGCTCTGCTACTTTGCACTCTTTTGATGTAAAGAAGCTGTCTGAGAAGATAATGCATTTTCCCACATGGGTTGATTTAAAAGGAGAAGATTCTGTCCCGGATACTGTGCACCATGTGGTTGTCCCAGTGAACCCCAAAACTGACAAACTCTGGGAAAGGCTTGGGAAAAACCACATTAGAGTAAGTACTTTACAGTGTTAACATTTGTGTGGAATAAAACATCCATAAACTAGCTTAACCTTGGGCTCTTCGTGATTCTTACAGCCAGATACTATACCTAAGAAAAGAGGAGTCCCGTACATGGACCAGAAAAGTTCAGGCCTTGAGGGCACAGAATAAGTGATGGGCTCAACTTTTCTTTTTCCCTCTGTGAGAGTTACTTTTATGATCATCTTGATGTAATTTTTATAAGTAAATAGGATTATGTATGTATGTAAATCTAATTTCAGATACAGTGGTTTTTAGTAGTGTTTTGACGTCCTCTTGAGGTTCCTTATTTTCCTAAAAATCAATTTAATGCGCCCATTTAGTCATTTTCCCACTGATTGTAGATTTACCTGTATAAAATAAGGGTTTGTTACATATTGTAAATATACGATATCCTAAGAGCCACCTTTGCATTCTTATTATTACATTTAAAATTGATTAGTCTTACCTCATGAAGATACAAAGCTTCTGCACAGCAAAGAAAACAATCAACAAAACTAAAAGGCAACCAATGGAATGGGAAAAGATATTTGCAAATGACATATCGTACAAAGGGCTAGTATCCAAAATCTATAAAGAGCTCACCAAACTCCACACCCGAAAAACAAATAATCCAGTGAAGAAATGGGCAGAAAACATGAATAGACACTTCTCTAAAGAAGACATCTGGATGGCCAACAGGCACATGAAAAGATGCTCAACGTCGCTCCTCTTTAGGGAAATACAAATCAAAACCACACTCAGATATCACCTCACGCCAGTCAGAGTGGCCAAAATGAACAAATCAGGAGACTATAGATGCTGGAGAGGATGTGGAGAAACGGGAACCCTCTTGCACTGTTGGTGGGAATGCAAACTGGTGCAGCCGCTCTGGAAGACAGTGTGGAGTTTCCTCAAAAAATTAAAAATAGACCTACCCTAGGACCCAGCAGTAGCACTGCTAGGAATTTACCCAAGGGATACAGGAGTACTGATGCATAGGGGCACTTGTACCCCAATGTTTATAGCAGCACTCTCAACAATAGCCAAATTATGGAAAGAGCTTAAATGTCCATCAACTGATGAATAGATAAAGAAATTGTGGTTTATATACACAATGGAGTACCACGTGGCAATGAGAAAGAATGAAATATGGCCCTTTGTAGCAACATGGATGGAACTGGAGAGTGTTGTGCTAAGTGAAATAAGCCATACAGAGAAAGACAGATACCATATGTTTTCACTCTTGTGTGGATCCTGAGAAACTTAACAGGAATCCATGGGGGAGGGGAAGAAAAAAAAAAAAAGAGGTTAGAGTGGGAGGGAGCCAAAGTGTAAGAGACTCTTAAAAACTGAGAACAAACTGAGGGCTGATGGGGGGTGGGAGGGAGGGGAGGGTGGGTGATGGGTATTGAAGAGGGCATCTTTTGGGATGAACACTGGGTGTTGTATGGAAACCAACTTGACAATAAATTTCATATATTTAAATAAATAAATAAATAAAAATAAAATAAAATTGATTAGTCTTAGACCCACAGTTAATAAAGGGTTTTTCTGAATCTGAAGAATGGTTTTGCCCACATACTTTAAAGACATACGTCTGTATCTAAAGTTAGATACGCTTTTCTCTTTAAGAAAAAAAAACGATACCTGTTTGGAATCCTTACTTACCCACTTGCCACCCTGTTTTTCCCCTTTTCTTTTCATAGACTGATGATGTACATGCAAAAGATAACACAAGGCCTGGTGCTAATAGTCCGGGTAAGTTGAATGAGTGAACAGATGCATGCATGAGTGAGTGAATGAATGAACGAATGAATGGGGTTGAAAGATTTTGAAAACAAATTGATTTGTCTTACTGAATTTATGCCCTGTCTGTTCTCATGAAGGATTTGAGGTGACCTACAAAATTAGAACAGGAATTTTGACAATAAAGGTAACAAAAATCATAATAAAGAAATGGGGGAAAATTGACTGGTGTCAGTGAACTTAGAGCAGTATTAATCACTGAATTTCAGATGTTAGTCTCCTGACATCTAAGTCACAAGTATTTTGGATTATGGAATTCTTATTGATTGGAGGATATCAGCAGATTTCTCTGGCAACAGATTTCACATTGGCCCTGAATCCCAGGAGAAACGTCACGTAGGTTCTTCATTCGGGGAATTAACAAAGAAAAATGTCTTTAGTTTTCAACTTTGTGAAAGATACAGAAATTATCTTGGAATCGCTTATCTGTTCTTTTTGTGTGCAGTAAAATATTCCCAACACAAAATTGCCCACTTTAACTATTTTGATGTGGTCACGTTCAGTGGCATAAAGTTCATCCCTACGTTGCAGTCATTGCCGCCATCCATCTCCAGGACTTTTTCATCCTCCTAAACAGACACTCCATATCATGAAATATTTACCAGTTTTTAAAAAGTCTAACATTAAATCTAATTCTTTGAAGATGCTTCTGTGCAGAGCAGAGATGATTTCAGGTGCCTCATATGTTAAAGATCTGCGAAGGTACGCTGTATTGGAAGGATAGTGCTCGTCCAGCCTAGAGTAGGTCTCAGATGTGTGGATTCAGGTGTCTCAGGCGGATCATTGGGAAGGGTTAGACTGCATTTACTTTATGGTTGGATTCATTGGTAGGTTTATGGCCAATATCTAAAAGGTGAATTCTCTGAAATCTTGATTAAATAGAGTTCCTTTGAATTCAGTTTTATGTGCAATTCCAAATTTATAAGGTGCATGCTCGACTAGCCTTATCGTTGGAGAAGAGCAGGGACCTTGCTAGTTCAAAATAATATATCCTCCCACTGTTAGGGAATGCATGTCATAAAATAAAAATTTTTACTTCTTCGAAATAAATTTTTTCTTATAAATGTTTTGCTTAGTTTATACTGCAATTAGGTATGACCGGAGAGCCTTTAGAAATATGGTGGATTACAGAATTAAAGTTTTGCATTAGATAGTTGAGTAACTGTAGTGTAGCTTCACACTGAAAAATAGAGATTGGGAGGATGATGACTAAGAAATTACCGAGTTCGACATACAGTTTTTATTCTGTTGAGAAGTATGAACTTTCTGGTGTTAGATTGATTTAAAAAGTCCATTAATTATTTTTAAAAGGGGTTAAAATAATTGAGTAAACATCTCCATGAGAGGTAAGAGCAAAGTTTTGTTGTGGATATGAAGTTCTGTTTATTTGTGTGTTTATATGTCTGTTTTCCTTCATAAGAGGTGTGGCATAGGTGTTTTTGGCACACTATAAAATGGCATAAACATACACTAACAGAAATAGAAATAAATGAATTGGGGTGACTCAGTGGCCCAGTGGGTTAAGCGTCTGACTCTTGGTTTCAGCTCCAGTCACGATCTCCCAATTTGTGGGATTGAGCCCCACTTTGGACTCTGTGCTGACAGTGCAGAGCCTGCTTGGGATTCTCTCTGTCCCCCTCTCTCTGCCCCTCCCCCTCTCACGCATGCACCCTCTCTCTCTCGAAATAAATAAAAATAAAACTTAAAGAAAAATGAGCGAACGGATATTCTCACCATTTCATCCTATCTTAATATTTCTTATTTTTGTCTGTACTACTTATATTAAAGCAGAGTTTTTTTTAGGTGGTCAAAGCAGTAAGTCTGTGACTGTAATTATGTGTGTTCATAACAATTTTAGATTGAAATTCTTTTTTGTTGTTGTTGTTGTTGTGGTGGTGGTGGTATTCAAGAGATGTGGTCTGAAGCTATTAAAATCCTGAAGGGGGAGTATGCTGTCCGGGCGATCAAGGAACACAAGATGGATCAAGCAATTATTTTCTGTAGAACCAAAATTGACTGCGATAACTTGGAGCAATATTTTATGCAACAAGGAGGAGGTAATGTTTCCTCACTTGAAATAAATTGTGTTCATTTCCTCACTTAATCGCTTATTAGTCTCATGTTGGTGCGGTCCAGAACGCGTGCGCTGAATTTAAAGCAGTGGAGGCGCGTTGTCAGTGTCTGTGCTTGTCCAGTACTTTTCCACATGATAAGCCCCAGGAAAACCGCTTCCCACGCAGGCACAGTTTCATTCCAGTGTTCTGAGGCGCTGCTGTCATTTGGAAGAAAGGTAATGGTATTAATTAATATTAAAATTTTTAGGGTAATTATTAAGCAATAGAGTGTATGTCTTCTAAACCAATAAATGAGGAGTAAACCTTCATCTGAAAAAGGCTAAGAAAGGAAGAGAAAAAAAAAAATGGGAAAGAGAATGGTTAGAAATTACAGAGTAAGAAGGCTGGTGGAAAAATCTGTATGAGTGAACGCTCGCTCTAGTATATATCAGTGCGCCAAAGCCTTCTGTTAAAAGGCATACATTGTTAGACTGGATAAAATCTAACCGTATACTGTTTACAAGACATACTTAAAACCTGAGGTCATGGAAAGATCAAAAGGGGCTGAAAAAATGTATTAGCTAAACTACTAATCAAAAGAAAGTTGGTCTAGCTGTATTAATAAGAGATGCAATAGAATTTAAGACAAAAATATCAACTAGAAATAAAGAAGGTCACTGTGTAATAAAAAATCTAATCTACAATGACTATATGATGATTCTAATATTATGCTCCTTATGACATGATATATATGAATCAACATGAGATAATGCCCAACGTGATCTGTCATTAGGGAAATGCAAAATCACAATGTAATACCACGTACACTCATTGGAATAGCTAGATTACAAATACGACACCCGATTTTTGGCAAGGATATGAAGCAGCTGGAGTGTTCGTATGCTGCTGTTGTCCAGGCACCTTGGTAAAGGTCTTACATGTTTTAATAAAATTAACATTGCTGTCTTATGGCTTAGTAATCCAACTCCTAAATATTTACCCAAGATAAGTAAAATTTACCCAAGACACAGTGAGAAAAGATATGGGCAAGAATGGTCATAGCAGCTTTATTTATAATAGGCCCAAACTGAAAATACACTAAGTGGGCATCAGTGGGGGAATGGCTTAAACCAGATGTGAACTATTTATACCGTGGAGTCCTGCCCGGCAGTACAAAGGAATGGACTTCTGGTGGATGCAGCGACTCTGGGTGAATCTCAGACATGATGCTGAATGAAGGATTTCTTACACAAGAGTGTTTATGTGTATACTGTATGATTCCACTTATGTGAAGTTCTGGAAGAGTCAGAACTGGTCTTTAATGGAGAAAAAACCCGCAACAGTGGTCTTCCCTGGGACAACGGGAGTGGGGTTATCTGGGAAAGCATGTGGGTTCTTTGTGGGATGACATTCATATTCTCTATCTTGTAGGGCTTTGGGCTACATAGGTACGTGCATTTGTCAAAACTCAGCAAATATACACTTAAGATTTATACATTTCCTTGTATGTAGTATTTCACGTTAGAGGAAAACAGTAAAACCTAACCAAATAACTACATTCTAGTTAATGAAATGCGTGCTAAACTGTGTGTAGATATTTGCAGTTTACAGTAAAATGCATCAGAAATATAAAAATGAATTGATAGGACAGAGGGACAGATATGGAGTAAAGCAAATATAGTAAATGTTAATGGTATAATCCAGAGGTGAAAATATAGCTGTTCGCTTTTAGAATTCATTCATTGTTGCTGTGTTTGAAATACAGTAGGGGCGCCTGGGTGGCTCAGTCGGTTAAGCGTCTGACTTCAACTCAGGTCATGATCTCGTGGTTTGTGGGTTCGAGCCCCATGTCGGGCTCTGTGCTGACAGCTCAGAGCCTGGAGCCTGCTTTGGGTTCTGTGTCTCCCTCGCTCTCTGTCCCTCCCCGTCTTGTGCTCTGTCTCTTTCTCTCTCAAAAATAAACGTTAAAAAAAATTTTTAAGAAATATAATAAATGTAAAAATATATAAAGCAAAATTTGACAGATGTACAAGGTAACAGGTAAATCCTGTTTTCGTAATGGGGAAAACTCTAACATATCTCTTTTTATAATTGTTGTATATCAAGGAACCAGAAAACTCTAAAAGAAAATAGAAAATATGAAAAATTTGAAGTAATGGTCATATAAAGAGCATGTTACATCGTTCCTTACAGTGAATAGTTCAGTACCTTTTTTTTCCCCCCCAAATCATGGCAAACAGACTTGCTTGGTTGGTTGAGTTATAGTGACTGATTTGTAATAAATACTTCTTCCTGTCCATGTTGGTTTTGAATGGAGGATTTGATTATTTCGTTGGGAATGCTGTTAATCAAGCAGTACTCTTCCCTAGTTCCTTTCACCTTCTTTCCCTAAATATTCTGGATACTTTTACTTAAAAACCAACTCTCCCAAACCATGATTAAAACCAAAATAACACAGCGTATACCAGACTTCAGAGGTTGAAGAGAGGGGAAAATGAAGGATCCCTCCCTTCTCTATACACAGCTCCACCGGGGAGGAGGAGTGTATCTAGGATACTTTCCTCAGCCCCTCGAGCTCAAAATGTGGTAGACCAGCTGTAAGTTGGCCTGCAAGTTCTGATTTGCTGTCATCTCTCCTCTGCATGGTTAGTTCTTGTGTGAGTCATTTGGGGTGGATGGATAGCTCTTCATAATATGTTTTTCCTTCAATTCTGAAGTATATCGTATTGAACCTAAAATTTACTATGGAGAGTAGTAATGGTATACTTGTTACCCTGGGCTATCTCATAGTGGAGCCTGTACATTCTATTAAGTTCTGGAAGGTTGTTTGCTCTTACTGTAGTCTGGACTATACTGCTTTTGTTACTGTATCTGCTTGAGTTTCTTTTCGGGATTGGCTACCACTGCACTTTATAGTAGTTCCTCTTCATCTCACCAATTTGGTTCTTCTAATCTGCTTGGGTCAGGGAACCGGATAACTAAGCTGCTTAGGACACTTTGAGGAGGGTAGGGTTATGGGAGTGACCTTTTGGTAAGGGCCTCAATTTCATAAAGCCTGTTTTGGTTCTTCCAAGATTGATCTCTGATCTACTTTTTGGTTCCTGGCTTTATATGGGATAGGTGAGGTTCCTGGTATACACATATGTTTTCCTTTCGCTAACACACTTAGTGAACACAGTTTCACTAACACAGTTAGTTGGTATACTGTTCCATCTACTTCTGTAGATCAGGAAGAGTGACTAAAAATGTCCTTCAAAGCAAATCAGTTTTAATGCTCATAGAGTTTATTTCAGTGGCATTTCACCTACGATAGAAATTGTGTTAATCATGGTTTATGGCAGATTGGGGTATGGATTTCTGTGGAGTTATATGGTAACAGTGTAGTCTGAATGCTATTGGTTTTTTGACATGGTCTTGGGTGTCATGTTTTCCAGGGCTAACTGTTGAATGTGCTTTTCACTAGGGCCTGATAAAAAAGGACACCAGTTCTCATGTGTTTGTCTTCATGGTGACAGAAAGCCTCATGAGAGGAAGCAAAACTTGGAAAGATTTAAGGTACTAATATTTAGCTGACTGCATTTCTTTAATACTTCAGAGGGGAATTGTAGCCAGTTTTAATTAGTTCCGGTAAATCTCGTTAAAGCAATTGTCCTAGAAATTTCTGAAGATGTTTACCCTGTTGGTATATCCTTATCATGGCAGGGTTTAGTCATCTTTAGCAGTCACATGGTAAATTGTAAGTTCTCTGTCAGCACAACACCACTGTAATAAGAATTTTCAACTTAAGGAATTTTAGACACATTCTTTCAGGTAGACCTTTTTAAGAGGGAGTCTTAAAACCGTGTCTGGGAGTCTTTTTTTTTTTTTTAATAGTTTGTAGTAATATCCATAGAGAGTTCATAGATTGATTAGGATAGGTATCAGAATACGGTTTTGTGGAATTAAGACTATTTGTAATTGTTTGGGGCACACCGTCCCAGTTCCATGCTTGCAGCCCGTGACCGGGTTGTATAGCTCTTGGTGGAGGTGGGCTGGGCTTGAGCCTCCAGCCACAGCATTGTCGCTGCTTACCAGTGTGTTTGCCCCAGTGCAGAGTGGGAATATCATCTTCTCTCAGACCCGTCATGTGAGTAGAAGGTGGGAAGTGCTGGGTGAGGGACTTTGGATTCCGCTTCCTTGCTGAGCAGAAGTGACGTGGGTAGTAAAGCGCGCTGCGTGGCCACACTTGAGCCACATGTGTGCCCTTCTCTGCCCTGGACCTTACCCTGGGCCCCAGGTCAGCGTGTCCTTCCCCTTCCTGTCTCTCACTCTGTGCCTTGGAGCACAAATGACATCCAAAGGCTAATTTGTATTTTTTTGGTGAGCGCACGGGGGCCCCTTCTAGGTTCCTATCTCTTTAGGATTTTTGTTGTCACAGAAAGTGTAACCCCAAGGGAAAATACCTAGTATTCTGAGTTTAATACAAGGGTAAAGATAATACTTACGTTTTAACATTTTGTTCTGTCTTTTGAATTACCAGTCAGGATTTCTAAAGATAAAGCCACATTATAGCAGTTTAATATTTTTGGTGTGGGGAAAAAAGAAAGTAAAAAATGAATCCAATTATTGATTTGTTCAGTGTCTTATTTTAGCAGATCATGACTTAAAAATTTAAGACATGGTCCAGTGAATTATGAATATCTGGACCTCTAGTCTGATAGTAACACATTAGTTATCAGAAGTCTGTCTCATCCAGTGGATGACCATATTCGTGTTTATTTTTTAGTATACGTACCAGTAAGTTCCTTCTCTGTTCTCTCTAGAAAGGAGATGTGAGGTTCTTGATTTGCACAGATGTAGCCGCCAGAGGAATTGACATCCATGGTGTTCCCTACGGTAAGAAGAAAGTTCTGATCCCTGCGGTTTACATTTTATGGAATTCAAAGTAAACCCTCTAATACGTTTGAAATATTTAAAACATCAAACATCTGATACGTTTGAAAATTGCAGAACTAATGGCGACTGGTAATAATTGTTCTTATTTTCAGTTATAAATGTCACTTTGCCTGATGAGAAGCAAAACTACGTCCACCGAATTGGCCGAGTGGGAAGAGCTGAAAGGTGCCGCTGGAGTTTCTCTTTTGTTCTTTTACTATTTGCTTGCTTCTTGAATAAAGTCTAATAAGGACTCTAAAATCTTTCAGGATGGGTCTGGCCATTTCCCTGGTGGCAACAGAGAAAGAAAAGGTAATCTTTTCAGCGCTGTATTATATTCGCTGTTTGTGTTGTTTTAGATGTTGGAAATAAAAGCAGTTTGATTTTTCCATTTACACTGAATTCAGTTGCATATGGAATATAATTGAACATTTTTTTGTTATTTAAAAAAAATTTTTTTAGTGTTTATTTATGAGACAGAGAGAGAGAGAGAGAGAGAGAGAGAGAGAGAGACAGCACAAATGGGGGAGGGGCAGGGGCAGAGAAAGAGGAAGACCCAGAATCCAGAGCAGGCTCCAGGCTCTGAGCTGTCAGCACAGGCCTGACGCAGGCCTCGAACTAGGAAATGGTGAGATCATGACCTGAGCCAAAGTCAGAAGCTCAACCAACTAGCCACCTAGGCGCCCCTGGAGTATAATTGAACTTTTTAATGGCATCTTTTTTTCTATATTTTCAAATGGACCAATAATGAGATGAAGTGTAGAGAGGAAAATGCAAGTTGTGATTTTCACTAATAGCTTTAATATATATACTCGATTTCACCAAAAACTATTTAAATCCTCTCTGACATAATGCTACAGAAAACTCTTATGGGAGAGGATGGGGACTTATCTGGAAACACAATTTGATACAAATTTACAGAAAAGTTGCAAGAATAAGGAGCTCCCACACACTCCGTGTTCAAACTGGCCGTTCGTTTTGCTTTTTATTTCTTATAGAAAACATGTGGACTTTATTTTTGATAGAACCTCAATATAGCATTCTCTAGCATTCACTTGTTCGCCCTTGTTTTTATCTGAGAATTCCTTTCTATAATTGACATGCATTCTAGGAAAACCTCAGGATTTTTCTCCAAAAGAACTCTTTCAGCAGACCGAGTTAACGCGTTCCTGAGTGCCAGCAGTGAGTGGACCGCACGTCACGCCTGCAATTTCTCTTGTTCCTCGGGGATAGAAAATACTGCAAAAACTAATTGAGAGTAAAGATAACTAGTGTGTTTCCGTGTCTACATGTTAGTATTTTTCCATCTTTAACGTAGGTTTGGTACCACGTATGTAGCAGCCGTGGGAAAGGGTGTTATAACACGAGACTTAAGGAAGATGGTGGCTGTACCATATGGTACAATGAGATGCAGGTGAGATGCGTAAAAACGTGCTGAAATTGGCAAAAATAGACTGCATTTAATTATAAAAATTACACCCCGGCGTTTATCGGTTTGTTGGTTATGAGGAAAAGTAGTGATTTGTTATAACGTCAGAGTTTGTAAATTATAACTTGTGAGTTTATCTCTTCAGAAATCTAACTTCCACTTATTCTAAGTATTATAGTCTTCCTGGTTTATTTGATGCTATTAAAATTCAACGCTGTCAAAATGAGATTTTTCCTCAAAAATGCTTTTTTTCTTTCCCTTCGTAGTTGCTGTCTGAGATAGAAGAACATCTGAATTGCACCATTTCTCAGGTTGAACCAGATATAAAGGTACCAGTGGACGAATTTGATGGGAAAGTTACCTATGGTCAAAAGAGAGCCGCTGGTGGTAAGCTTTGAGTTACTTTTATTTCTGTTCTGAATGTGAATGTGTCCTTTCTGAGCTTCATTGTGTAGAAGAGAGTAAGTAACTTCATCTCATGCTGAGTGTCTGTTTTAGCAGATGAATCATTTCCTCCTATGACTCTCGCAACGGTTTATCTGTACCTGTCTTGTCACATGCTTTGGTTATGTGATTTGTGTGCCAGTGAAGGACAGCAGCTTACCTGTGTCTCTTGAGGTATTCGTGTCATAAAGAGTAGTTGAACATTTATGGAATTATTAGGAAGCAAAAGTATAATGGCGATTTTGAACAAAATTGAAAACCTTTGATTTAATTCAAGTGGTAACCCAGCGCACTGTTACTCCTTTCGCCTGGAATGCCCTCAGCTCATTCCTGAAAATTTTTTCAAAAAATTCAGACTACCAAGCTAGTGCTTTCCAAACCAAAAAAGAGCAGAGGGGAGGGGTTGCTAGGGGTATTGGGACACTATTAGTGAGGCCTAGCCATTTATTTATATTGATTTAACATTTTTAAAACTCACTTTTGGAGATAACTTGCCCAGTAGTACATTTTTATTGCTAGAAGCAATGTTTAAACGGACGTGATTGAGCCAAAGTATTGCTGACAAGTTTTTTCAAGCCTGTCATTTACATGACTTTATAATTTGTGTGTGTGATGCAGGTGGAAACTATAAAGGCCATGTGGATATTTTGGCACCTACCGTTCAAGAGTTGGCTGCCCTTGAAAAGGAGGCGCAGACATCTTTCCTGCATCTTGGCTACCTTCCTAACCAGCTGTTCAGAACCTTCTGATTTTAACGTAAACTGAGTAAGATTTGAATAATAAAAGTCTGTAGTCTTAAAACTCTAAAACCCATGTACTGCTTGTAAGCAGCACTATTTATAGTAACATGAGCCATTAATGCTAAGTCTTGCATGTCAAGAAACATTCTGTTAGGAATTCTTCATAAAATGGCAGCCTAATGAGAATAATAAATTCGATGACTATATTTTTATGAAGGTTTGTGTCTTATTTTTAAAGTAACTTGATAGTTTTTCAAGAAGACGGTGGGTTTATGAAGTCAGGTTTATGGGTGTGTGACTTTGCTGGAGGAGCTGTGTCGAAACACCACTGGGTATCTTGAGTAGAATTTTTCACAGGAAGTGGTTCTAAATGGAGACGTTCTTGAGATGGTTATAGCCGTCTAGGTGGACGTTGAAGCTCGAGGAGACTCGCAACAGGAAAGAAAATTGGGTGATGCCAAGGCAGAAGGACAGCTTGCTTAGTTTTAGGGGCCTGGAGTTTTTGAGAGAGGCAGAAAGGTTCTGTGTCTGAGGATTGAGGACTGATTTGTGATGGTGACAGTGAAGATGTATCTTGGACAGTTTACCTTCTTCGTAAGAACCTTTCTTTGCAGACGATAGTTGCCCATGAAGATAAAACTATTCTGCTGTCCCTCTAGGTTTTAAAATTAAACACAGTTCTCTGGAAGACATTTCCTCGATCCCTTTTGCCTAAAATACCAGCAGGAAAGGGGAACATTTCAACATGTACAATTGGATTGTTATTTTGTGTCTTCATAAAGTGTTATTCCTGCCTTAGGATTCCTTAAGCACACAGGCTACTCTAAGTTCTTCTTGTGTGATGGTTTTCAAACCTCTTAGCCCCAAAATAGTTTCTTCAGCCAAAATCTTGAGTGAGACTCAGTGTAGACGTTAACAGTGGAAAACCGCTGCCCAGTACATTGAGTTGGCCTGTGTGAAATGAGGAGGGGGGTCCCATTCTCGCTTAGGTTTTGACCACGTTCTTTGGCGATTTCCTAGAACGACCCCAGCCGACCTCGGAGCCATGTGGTGACAGCTCTCTATAGTCTGCACACATGCATCACTGCTTTAGGAAGGGGTTTTTAACCAGTATAATGGCAAAGGAAAGACTGAGATCCAGACCATTTACACACAAGCCGGGGCAGGGCTGACCTTGCTCGTGTCCTCGTTTTCTAGGCACAGCCGCGCAGTTTGCAGGAGCGTGTGTCCACGTGGCCCGGTTTGCAGCACTGGACCTGCAACCTGGCTTCCCTGGGCTCAACTTTCACTCCTTGTGTGCTTTTGGAAGGTGGTCCTCCGGGACAGGCGGGTAGGCCAGCGAGCACGGCCGCCAAGAGCTGGGAGGCTGTGGGAGGGGCGGTTGCGCTTTTCCTCCTCAGACGACTGTCCCGCTGCCCTGACCTGGGCAGCAGAGGTTATAAAGGGCAAGCTGTGTGTAACCGGGCCTGGACGCCTGGCCTGCCCTTTCTCCTCACATCGGTAATCCTGCCCTTCACTCCTCCTCATCCCTGCTTCCAGAAACCCTTTCCTTCAGGCCTCTGGATTCATGCTGAGAATGTAAGCAATTGTTAAAAGTCTGCTTGAAGAGATGGTCACTGAACCACGAGAGATGCTGATTGCCCCCTTAATTCCTTTTAGAAATAGCACCTCCTGAGTTTGAGTCGGTCCCAGATCGCCTCGCTGGAGACTCTCTTTCCCAGGTACTGGTCAGTGGGGTACGAGTCAGAGTGATGGGTACAACTTCTAGGTCACATCCTCTACCTGCCCTTTCTCTGCTCTCTCAAGCTGGAACTTGGCTGTGGTATTAGCGTCCACATTAAGAAAGTGTCACACTTAGGGCACGGCAGGGCCACCAGACAACCTGGAGGACCTTGTAGGGGACCTGCACCCTCTCTGGCCAGCCTGGTACAGTACGTTGACTTCTCTGAGCCACCCTATGGTTAGGCCTCCACCCCAGCTGATACAGGACTGAGAAAATGTTAAATATTAACCATCACCTGTTAGTCTTCTGACTCACAGCTTCAGCGCTGTCTACGCAAGGGTAAGAGATTAGAGATGTACCCGCAGACCTGTGCCTGTGGCTCTGCCGTTGGTCTCCCCCCTGCATACTCGCCCCACCTTCCCTGTGTTCTAGACCTGGCCTGGGGGTTTGGGAGTCTTGGCATATTCCTCCGCATCGTCTGCCTCGTCTGGCACTCACCATTCTCTTGGAAGCTAGCTTCGGGCTTTGATTGCTAGAGTTATGCTTTCAAAATGACTGGTTTTGGGGGGGGGGGGCTTTTTTTCCTATTTCAAATTTTAATAAACTGAGCTGAGCTTCTCTATTTCCATTTATGTATCCACTTTAAAGAGAACTGATTGTCAAGGACTCTGACCAGTGGCATTAGTTATAAGATTGCCCAAACCTTGCTTTCCTCATTAGTACCTATTTTCCAATTATAAACAGAAATGGGAATTTCAGGTTAGCGGTACCCACCCTCCATACTTTTGACTTCTGTTGCCACTCAGAGGGAATCACTCAATAACACTGGGGTTCAGTTTTTTCTTTGAGGTCTTTGGTATACAGGTTAGGTCCTACTGTATATACAGTTTTGTATTTTCATGTGACCTAAGTATTTTTCTTATTGTAAATAATGGCTGTGTAGTCCATGGAATGTGCTGTGATTTATGTGACTTGCATTCTGACTGCCCTTGAACACCGAGGGGATTGAGGAGGGTGTGAACGTGGGTGTGAATCCAGCCCTAACCCATGCGAGCTGGATGACAGAAGGCCAACTCCTTAGCCTCTCTGATTTAGTTTCTTTGTGTGTAGAAATGGCAAAAATAACTCTCATCATTCAGGATTATGTTAAGCATTCAGCGAAGTCCAGCAGATAACAGGTACTCCTACCATGTTTTCTAGTGTTTATGCTGTTCGTTGCTGTGAACATCCTTGTTCTCTCTTTGGATTGCTTTCTACCGGATTCCTGGAAACCGGATTGTTGAATTAAAATGAATGATGCTTATGAACATCTGTCAGGGTCATTACCAGATCACTTTCTGCAAGGGTTGTACTGGGTGCCATTCACACTGACCATATAGGAAGAATTCTGTACGATTTATTTTCTGGACAGATAGTACCTGTTGCATTTAAAGTCCGGTTCCATACTGGCTCTTTGTACGGTGCGTGAGTCGGTAGTGCGGTTCAGAGGTTGTCCACATCTCACATGAGGTTTCTTCGCACACGACTCTGTACTGACCCCGCCCCCGCCCCACCCCTGCCTCACGGCCATCCTCCTTCTACAAACAAGGCCCCAACTTGCTGTAAGTAAGGTGCAACTCTTCTTTTCTTTCTTTCTAGCTTTTCTTTCTTTTTATTCTTTAAGGTAGAAGTGTATGTGGCAGTGACTGAGAACAGCCCAGATTAAAAAAAAAAAAAAAAAGAAAGAAAGAAAAGTTGGTTCCCAGCCAGTTCTAAATGGGCAAAACCATTTAGTTATATTTTTCACCTTATTCTGATGTAAGAGGGAAGTACACACTTTCCTGCAGCCCATGTGGGAGATGTGAGACTCGAGAGCCGTGCAGGGAAATACATCCTGAGCTCTGGGGGCAGGTTCCCTTATGCAGCCATTTTATTATTTTCTTACAGATGCTGACACCTACCAGGGATTTTTCCAAATGACCTTATTTGGGGGAGAAAGGGATATTTGTTAGAAGGGAAAAAATGTAGTAGAACAGGAAGGAAAGGGAGGGATGGTATTTTTTACTCTACAGTAATTGATAGAGGATTCCTTTGGAGGGAGGAGTGCAAGGGAAGTTTTGCTGTTGTTTTCCATTCTTTTGTTTTAAATAATTACCTTTCGTTTAAGATCATCTAAAGCTCTGGTTTCTCTGACGGGGGTTGCACTTTCACTGGTGAAAAGTGTTGAGGGGATTTGGAAGAACCTGGAGCCGGACAGGCCCGGATCTGACCCTGGCCGCCGTTACCGACTTCTAGTTAGTTAATCACACGCAGAGGTCAGTGGATCGCAGGTGGGACCCAGGAAGGGCATTTTAACAAATTCCCCAGAAGATGGTGACACCCATGTGCCTTGAACCACAGATCAAGAAACACTATTACAGAGAAATCGCTCTTAGAACTATAATTCTCACTGCAATCTTTTACCCTAAGATTCAGGCAAGATTGATTCAAACTGTTATCTGAGAGAGAGGCTTGCGGTCCCAGAATCATCATTCAGTGCTGTTCTGCTGCCTTTGTACGAAAAGTGATACCTTGTTTCCTTTCCTTAGGTTAGTGCTTCTCATTGCTGGCTGCACATTGGGATCACCTGGGAAGCTTCACAAGAAAATCCCGACGTCCGTCCTTCACCTCCAGACATTCTGGTTTTATCGTTCTGGAGTGGGGCCTGGGTAGCCCAGGTGATGCCAATACGCTGCCAGGATGGAGAGCTGCTGCTTTAAACTGAGCCTGACTCTGGGGATTTCTTGATCCTGTTGCAAATTGTGTGTGCCCTCTGCGCATGCCTAAGCTAATACGAGTCTTAACGTTAAATATAGTTTAGGTTCAAGGAACCCTTGCTATTGTATTAGGGAGAGGAGGTTATTGTAGAAAAAGCATTTCATAAAAATGGTATCCTATGTCAGTTTTGAGAAACGAAGATTATTTTAAAATTAAATTTTGTAGCCAGAAGAGTTCAGTTCCCTTCCAAATAGTTATTTTGGGAATTCAGGCAAATCTTTGAAGGATGCTTCCATTTTTTAAAACTCATTTGGCCTTTTAATTGTTTTTGTTTTTGACATCGCTTGGTTTTTACTTACAGCATTTCTAATGCTTTGCAGCTGCCTTACAGACTTCTGCAAAATCATTGGTTCAACCCGTCATTTTACCTCAGATCTCGTTCCCCCGCCTGGTACCTCCTCCTGTCCACCAGAAGAAGGTCTGGTTGGCTGTTAGCTGTGTGTTTTCTTAAATCCCCGTCAAAGGACAGGTACTGGCTGCTGCCAGAGTAGGATTTTGAAGAGGCAGCTGAGGTCGTCTCTCTGTAAGGTGGAAAACTGGGTGTTTGGGGCTTCTCTGTTTTTTTGTGTGTGGTGGGTCAGCGTCTCTGGGAAGAGAGTCCAGCTTGGGAAATCCTGATCAGAATAGGAATCGCCAGGATGGAGGTTGGAGGCAGAGGGGGAGAGCCGGCAGGGATGGGGTCGGTTGAGTGTGGGAGCACCGGGGTCTGATAATGAGTTTAGGGTTTTCTTTTCTACATGGGGATCCCCTTGAAATCCTCAAAAGTTTGCTACCTTGTTGTCAGTGTGAATTGGGTATTAAAGGGAAGGCTCTATCCGTGTTTTGACAAAGTGATGTTGGAGGGTGCGGGATTTCGTTAGGACCCCATCCGGTGGGAAATCGTTGCAAATTGCAGGGGGCGGGGGACAAAAAAACCCTCTCCGGAACAGTTGTCTACACCAAAGCTTAGAAAGATGACACTCGGGCTTAGTGGCAGTCAGGTTTAGCAGTGTCTAAGAACTCCCAGGAATTCTCAGACGTACTTGGGACAGACTGGCCAACCTGCAGTCACACAGGCTGGGAGCTGGAGGTACTTTGTTGGGCTCCTAAAAGGCTAGCAGTTTGGAGACATTGGATCATAGCCCTATCATCAAATACTGTTTGTTCACTTAAAGTATTAGTTCTCTTGGCTCTCATGACAAACTCTATCATAGGCTTCTGTCCACAAATTACTTCCTTTGCCACTTCCATCTCAGCACCCAGCACCAAAAGAATACTCTCCTCCAAGATGACCCTGAATGAACGCAGCAGGGCCCCACCTACACTAGCTCTCGTGGGTCTGCGCTTTGCCATTTCCCCGTAAGTGCAGCAGGTGGCGCTAGTGTCACACCGTGAATACCCACAAAGAGCTGAACGCTTAGGCTGGTGTATTTTTACCGCTTGGGGTCAGTTAAGGATTACCTGACTTCCTTTTTTTTTTTTTTTTTTCTGCTAAGCAAATCACAGATTCAAAGGAATTATTGCCCATTACATCTGTCAGAGTCTGTGGTCGTTTTCTCTGGATCCCGAAGGCCAAGAAATGTGCATTTGGATTTTTTTCGTGAGTTGGCTCCACACCGTTTGTGGTCGAGTGGTTTCTCCTGTCACAAAGCACTCACAGGATCGTGGGCACCCATTTTGTCCTGGACCCAGCGTTTGGAGTTCTCTGTACAGAGAACTTCCACGCGTGTCAAAATTGCATTTATGCTAATCGCCCTTCTCATTACCATCTCTAGAATGCAGAATGCTTTTCCTCAGTCGTTTCCTCTGATTCTGCCTATCTCTAGAGGCCCAGATCTGAATGAAGTGAGGTGGGGAATCGTGTTCACGCCCACTCACCTTCCTGCCACTTCTCCGCTGATCCTAGGGATTACAGCATTGCCCTTGGAGAGCACGGTGGAGATTGGCGGAATGATCCCCAGTTGACTTTGCCTGCCTGTGTGTGGGTGGGTGTGGGTGGGGGTGAGGGCAGGATGTGTGGGCTGAGACAGACAGCCCAAACAATGAGCCTAGTCACTTCAGAAAGTAGCTCATGGCTACTTAATTTGAGAAGTCAGAATGATCGGACACCCCAAGTGCCAGTCTCCCTGCCGACCAAGTGACTTCATGGGATTGTAAATTGAGAGACCAGCAAAATGACCAGATACATGATCTGCCATTTTCCTTCTCCTTTTTTCCAAAGAATACCATCTTTGAGGGGTAGAGACAGGAGACTTGAGTCACTATTCAAGAACAGCCCTTTCTGATGTAATTTAAAGCTATGGCAGGAACTCGTTTGATTCTATCATTTTCAACTTATAATTAATCTGTGTCAACCTCCATTCAGGAACCTGCAATGGGCCTTTATCTCCTTAATTAAGTCCAGACTAACTTGGGCACTTAAGGTTCTCCTTGGCCCCATTCTTCCTACTGTCATGTCCTTTGTTCTCTAATTCATACTGAACCTCACTCCCCTCCATACGTAATAAAAACAGGTAACATTGGGGCGCCTGGGTGGCTCAGTTGGTTAAGCGTCCAACTCTTGGTTTCGGCTCGGATCGTGGTCTCACAGTTCATGAGTTCGAGCTCCGCATCGGGATCTGTACTGACAGGGCGGAGCCTGCTTGGGATTCTCTCTGTCCCTCTCTCTCTGCCCCTTCCTCCCTCTCTCTCTCTCTCTCTCTCTCAAAAATAAATAAGCAAAAAAAAAATAGCCAACATTATCTGACCGTTCACCATGTACCAGGTATCCTATGTGTTTACTCATCTATGAATTCTTCTAACAATCTCAGGAAATAGGTTCTATTAGTATTTCCATTTTACAGACGAGGAAGTTGAGGTACCTGGCAGTTACTGCTTGCTTAAGATGACCTGGCTAATAGCAGTGGAGCCAGCATTTGAATGCAGGGTCTTAACCCACTTATGTGCCCTGCTGTTCCTGCAGTGGGTTGCGTGGCTGCTGTTGCCTCCTGGTAGACCTTCCCACCTCCCCTCTGCCTGTCAGGATGCCACCCATCCTTACGGATCTGAGTCACTTCTGCCTCCTTCGTGGGGGCAAGAGAACACCACGTGTTTGAATACCTATCATGAGCCAGATATTTCATATTCAGCCTCATGTAAGAGCCAGGGTTTTGGTGTGTGTGTGTGTGTGTGTGTGTGTGTGTGTGTGTTTTCCATTGCAGATAAGAAATTCAAGGTGCAGAGAGAGAAGTCCAGGTCCATCAGGTTCTGGAACCTCTGCTTTTCCGTCCTAGGCTCTGCCCCAAGGAAACCTTCCGGCATGTTACTCTTTGTTTTGCCCTTATACTTTACGTAGCTCTTCGTTTTTAAAAACTGGTTTGTGACTCTTTTTCTCAGTGTTTTCAGGTGAATCGAAAGCTCTTCCAGTGAAGGGTAGGTATGTCTGGGCTCCCTTCTCTCTCTCTGCAGTGTACGTAGTGAGCGCACAAGTGTTTTTGATCAGCCTATTTTTCAGGCTATGAGGAGAGTCCATCAACCCACCCGATGGCATCAGTTCTAGAGACTAAGACCCAAGACAGAAAGATACTTCGTGACTTTTAACCCTGAGCAGGAACTGTTATTCTGTGGTCTCATCCAGGCCAGGATGGAAGAAGACCAACACCACTTTTAATAGGAAAATGTAGCTTTTAGCTTCTTCAAGAAAATCTTGACCAAAATACGAGCATGATTTTGAACATATGGGGCCCAAAGCTCCAATTTCCTATGGCTGAGATTTCAGTGTTATGGTGGACCGATACTTGCACAGAAATATGTGAATTCATCATGGTTATTTCTGTAGCATTGATGTTGGCAAACTTCCAAGTCAAGAACTTTCTGCCTGTGCAGCTCTTGGTTATTTGAGGTTGATGACTCACTTTGTGTAACATCCTCTTGTTTTCCTCCTTTTCCTCCCAGGGGCCCTCCTACCTGAGGGGACTGGCGGGGCTGGGGGGGGTTACGGGACTCCAGCCACTGTTGATGACTTCTTTTCGGTTTTGTTAACATTTGTGGGGAAGCCGTCTTGATCTCGTCTTCTTCCCCGCCCAGGCAGGTCACTTCCCTCTTCCGTGCCCTACAAACCTTTTTACGCCTTCACTGGAGCATTTGTATGCCTATATTTTATTTACCTGCTTACATGTCAGTGTCTCTCCCCAGATAGGGTGCGTCCTTTCCAGCAGGTCCAGTTTCAGTATCTTCCGCACTCGGGGCAGAGTCTGGCCCAGAGAATATTCGCAACCATTTGTTGAGAAGGAAGGGAGGATGATTGGATGGATGGATGGATGAATTATTACAAGAAACTTCTTTGAGGGGATTTTAGACATTAACAAAATAAATGAGGAGAAGTTAGGATTTATTTGCTACTTAGTTTTTGTTTGGGACGGGAGATCTGCGTATCTTGAATATAGGACAACAGGAAAAGACAGGCTTTGAGCCTAGTCTCTCTCTTTAAGAGGGCTTATGTTTTTGACTCACCTTTGGAGGAAATCCTCACCTCCCCCCCCCCCCCATTTGCCATACTCTGTCTGGTCGTGCTGCAACATAGCTCCGTCCACCGCGTGGCAAGTGTGCTGCCACACTTTGCGTCTTTTATCCCTATGCCTCTGCGAGACAGGAACAGTTGTTTTCTCCCAAGGAAACAGAGGCCCAAGGAGATGATGTAACGGTTCGGCAGTCCAACTTGAGAACTTCAAAACCCCACTCTTAACAAAAGACGGAACAACTAGACAAGAGCTGGATAAGGAAGTAGAAGACTTGAACGACACTCTAAACTGGGCCTGACAGGCATCTCTAGAACATTCCACCCAACAACAGCAGAATACACATTCTCCAAGATAGACCATATTCTTGGGCGTTAATTAATCTTCTGTACGTTTGAAATTATGTAAAATATGTTCTTCAGTCACATCGGGGTGAGACTAGAAATCAGTAACAAAACTTTGGGAACTTGGTGAATTAAACAGCATTATTACCGAACAACCAATGAGTCTGAGGAGAGATCAAAGGGGAAAAGAGAAAATACCCTGAGCTCGAGGAAAACAGAAGCATGGCACAGGAATTCTTCTGGGATATAGGTAAAACAGGGCTTGGAGGGACATTTATAGCTGTGAGTGACTGTGTTAAGAAGGAAGAGAGATTTCAAATCAGTCCAGCCTTCTCCTTTAAGGCACATTGGTGGTGGTGGTGGTAGGGGGTGGGGTTGGGGGACAAAATAACCCAAAGCAAGCAGAAGGAAGGAAATAATAAAGATGAGAATGGAAATTAGTGTCATAGGAAATAGAAAATCAACAAAACCAAAGTTGGTTTTTGAAAAGATTAACAAAGTTGACGAACTGTGGTAAGAAAGAGGTAATTTCCCGGTGTGACCCCAGTAGTAAGCAGCAGAATCAGGATTCCTGGCCAGGGCTCTTGGATGCCAAAGTTGGGGTTGTGGGTCTGTCCCTTCCCTGCACTGTGCCTCAAGGGCCAGGCACTTTGCCTTCCTCATCTGTGTTCCCCACTGCCTTGCCCTGTGCCTGGCACACGCAGGGGCTCAGGAAATGTTTGCTGAACTAAAATGGAAAGTAAACCTCCTCCCCACCCTTAGCCAACCATCTGTGTGAGATGATAAATTATGCTTCCCATGCAGATCGGGCTGAATTGCACTATTTCTGATGAGAAACGCTGAAAACAGCAAACTGCTTGTCCTTAAAAATAAACCCTCAGCTTCAGGGATTTGGCCCAGAAATGAACCGTGTTACAGCCCAAGCCCAACGATTGAGTTTATGACCCTGGAGCCAGGGGGTGATGGGGCTTCCGACTAGAGCCAGAAACTCGATCACCTTGACCTGGCCCCCGGGTGCGCACTGGCTGCCCGGCCGCCCTTCTCCCCCATCCCCGTTACCTCTCATGGTGAGGGCGGGCCGGCTCAGGAGGCAGCTGATCCCAGGACACAAGATGCTGAACCTCGCCCCAGACTGATAGGTTAGCAACAGGGGTTCAGCCTCGGGACCCCCACGGAGCCAGACCGGGCTCCATGTGGAGTCTAGCTTCCTGACATTTTATAAAGGGTGAAATGTGAAGAATGTTGACTTTAATTAACCCAAGTGCATGTTGATACGTCCCGAAAGGCCGAGGGGAGAAGGTGATCCCAGGTAGATTATATGCCAGAATGCTACCACATGTTCAGGCCGGAGTGACAGGGCCACCTGTCCTGGGGGCGGGGGAGGGGGGGAGCTGAGTGCCTTCACAAAGGGCAGGTCTCCTTGGACAGACAAGCGCTGTGTGAGGAAGGCAGGATGCCGGCCGTTGGCCCACTCTCCAGAAGGACTAGACGAGGCCCCTAGAAGTCACCCGTGGACGCACAGTGGGGAGGGAAATGAATCTATTTGGGGACTCCCAGGTCCAGTGGTTTCTGGCACACCCCTGCCTGTTGGGAGCCTGCGTGAGGAACAGCGTTTATGAGTTTCCCATGAAGGGTATGTGTGTGGTGCGGGGCGGGAGGGCGGGCGCTGTGCACACTCATGTGTGTGATTTCCCCGGCTTCTATGCAACAGCCCCCGTTTTTTCTTTTCTTAATTTAAAGGTGACTCTCCTGGAAGCCCCAAATGTGGAATTGACCCTAAATTGAAAAGAAGATCTTTTTAGGGCAAGAGCTTTGTTCTTGTGAATTTTCTGCCTCACCAACCATGGGGAATGTGAGCTGGAGGAAAAGTCTGTTAAAGAAGCTGTTCATTCATTTCAAGGGGCCGAGGAGCTATTTTGCGGGAGAAAAGTCTCCTCATTCTTTTGGCCTTTTGATCCACTCAGGCTCCGTGGCAGGAAGATGTGGAGGACCACCCGGAGCCCTCCCACCTGCTGTTGATGGGGCGGAAGGGACCAGAATTAAGCATAAGGAAATATAAGCTTTAACTCTAACTTTAAAATTAACAACGTCTAATTTCCATACCATAAAATCAGTAAAATAATACCCCCCCTTTTTTTTTTCGGAAAAAGTGAGGTAATTGTAAAACGTCTCCCTCTCCTTGTTCCTATGTCCACATCTCCCACCGTTATGCCGCCTGGATATCTGGCACACGCACACTGTCCAAGATGTCGGACACGGATTTAGAATTTTCATTTTATAATTAGAATAAAAGAAAGACCTATTATCAATGAATATTAGGATAAAAATTTGGTGATAACATCAGGACGAGGCTCATTTACATACAGCAGTATATTCAAAATGGTGGCTTAAACACAAAGGATTTGTTGTTGTTGTTGTTGTTGTTGTTTCTAATATAACAGAAGTGTGGAGGCAGGCAGTGTGAAGCCGGTGTGGTTGGTCCTTTACATCAGAGATCCAGGTTCCTTCTGCTCTGCCATACTGAGCTCATAGCTTCCCTCCTCAAAGATGCCTCGTGGTCTTAGTTTGCTGCTGGGGCTCCAGCCATCACATCTGCACCAAAACCAGCAGAAAGGGGGAAAAAAGAAGGGCCAAAGGGAACCCCCTACCTGGTTGTCATCCTTTTGAAGAGTCTTCTCAGGGTCTGACCCAACAACTTGTGTTTACATCTCGTTAGCCAGAACTTGAGGTCACATCTCTGCAAGGGAGGCCAGAACATGTAGGTTTTCTCTTTTTTCCTTCCTTCTTTCCTTCCTTCCTTCCTTCCTTCCTTCCTTCCTTCCTTCCTTCCTTCCTTCCTTCCTTCCTTCCTTCCTCCCTCCCTCCCTCCCTCCTTCCCTCCCTCCCTTCCATCCTCCCTCCCCCACTCCCTTCTTCCTTCCTTCCTTCCTTCCTTCCTTCCTTCCTTCCTTCCTTCCTTCCTTCCTTCCTTCCTTCCTTTCTCCCTCCCTCCCTTCCATCCTCCCTCCCCCACTCCCTCCTTCCTTCCTTCCTTCCTTCCTTCCTTCCTTCCTTCCTTCCTCCCTCTCTCTCTTCCTTCCATCCTCCCTCCCCCACTCCCTTCTTCCTTCCTTCTTTCCTTCCTTCCTTCCTTCCTCCCTCCCTCCCTTCCATCCTCCCTCCCCCACTCCCTTCTTCCTTCCTTCCTCCCTCCCTCCCTCCCTCCCTCCCTCCCTTCCATCCTCCCTCCTCCACTCCCTTCTTCCTTCCTTCCTTCCTTCCTTCCTTCCTTCCTTCCTTCCTCCCTCCCTCCCTCCCTCCCTCCCTCCCTCCCTTCCTTCCTTCCTTCCTTCCTTCCTTCCTTCCTTCCTTGAAATCTGGGCATATTGGCATTCTGTATCTAGGCCATAACAGCTAGGTGATTTTTGAGGAGGCAACTAACACCCTCTGTGACATACACTTTATATGTTTGATGGCAGCATTATGTGAATCTGGTGTCCATGCATGTGAATTTTTCTCATCGACTCTGTCCATCATCTCTTCACTGCCTGCTTGCACCGTTCACACAGAAATGATTTATACCCAGTCCTTTCCTCCTAATGTTTGGGAGATAGACAAGTAGAGTACAAAAAGGAGCCACAACCGTGATGATAGAACACGGAGAGCCCGGAGCCCCACACCCAACCTGGGGGGTTCAAGGTAGAGGAGACAGAGGAGCTAGTGTTTGGAGATGGGAATATCAACTTATTTGAACAGGTGTGTGTCAACCAGTGCTCTTTGTCAGTGTGCAGCACATCACCACCGCCTCGGAAATATCCTGCGGGCAATTCCTGCTTCGCTCAGATGGTATGAGAGAAGATGAGAGGCTTCGATGTGCATCAGTTAGGAACCTCCCAGTTATAAGAGACAGGAAATGCAAGTCGACCTGGCTAAAGCCTAAAAGAGAATGTATCAGCCTGCATAACTGAGAAGCCCAGGCACAGAGTGGCCTCAAAGGGCACTTCATCCAGGGGCGCACACGAAGTCAGTGAGCCTTGGTTTCTCTGGGCGCTGGTGTTCCCTCTGTTGGCTTTATTCTCAGGCTGCACATCCTGAGATGCAGACTGACCTGTGACAGTCCCAGGCGCAAATCCTCTGAGTCCAGCCAAAGCAGAGAGCTGATTTGCACAAGACCCAGATACATTATGATGATTTGAACAGTTTGGATCGTATGCCCACTCATGACCAGTCACTGTGGCTGGGGTATTTGGCACGCGATTGGCCAGCCCTAGGTCACACGCTTGCTCAGGTCCCCACTGCAAACGAATGGGCTGAGGAAGGAAGATGGCCCCCAAGGGAAGCGGGAGAACTGTGGCTGGAAGGAAGGGCCATGGAGAAGGTGACAAACACCCAGTAGCCACTACAGATGGGCGTTGCTAGGTGCGGAAGGGATTGGTGTGCACATCCACCGATGAAAATGATCAGGCTCGAAGAGGTTAGATACATCACCATCCGTGGCTGGTGAGCAGCAAGTTGGGATCTGGGCCCCGGAAATCAGGAAAGACGTCGGAAGGTGAAACTAGCTTTGTGCCTCGAGGGGCCAGTAGTTGCTGATCAAGGGAGGAGACTTTTCCATTTTACCTTCCAAACAACATGGTAAGGAGATGGCCATCTGGGCATGTCTGTCTACGTCCACATCTCGTAGGTGAAGCCACAGACCCCGCTGAGGAAAGCTAGGTGTCCTTTGCTGAGGGTGGACACCCGCCGGATCTGAGGTGGCCAATGTTCTGTGGGGGCAGAGTCTGCCTCATAGACGTGGCGCTTAGCTAGGCCCAGCACGCTAGATTCTTCTGGGCGTTGAATTTTTTTTTTTTTTTTTTTTTTTTTTTTTTTTAGGAATGGGTTGAGGCTACCCCTCTAACCTGAAAGCACTCACTGAGCGGCAAATGCAACACCCATCAGCAATGACACCCTCAGCACGGGTACCAGTCCCAGGGGCTAGTGCTGGTGGGCCATCTAGGACAGTCCTGCTGCCATCAGGAGCTGGGTGACGCCTCAGGCAAGGGTGACTGTCCCGGTGGGACAGGGATGACTGCCACCGTAGAGATCTGCAGCCTGGTGGCTTTGCTCAGGGATGCTACTGAAATGGGCTTTAGAACATGGAGAGGAAGAAGCTATCCTGGCCAGTGCCTCAGTTTCCCCATCTGCATATTGATCAAAATCCTCTGAACGGTCTGTCCCACTCCCCTTAGGGCACTTGTTGTCTCTTAGGATTTTGGTCACTTAGACCTGTGGACACTCAAACCACACCCCATGTGTTCAGGCCCTGAGTTCCCTAGATGCAGAGCTGACCGACCACTGACGCCTCCTTCAGGAAGGGGCTCCCTTGTGGACAGGCCCGAGTGGGCACGGTCTGCTTGTCTCCTTGCCACTGTGCCCGGGCTCCTGCTGGGGGGACAGAAACCCCTTTCCCCGCTGGGTGTGAAGGCCCCTCCACACAGAGCTCTGCTCGAGGACAGACCCCCAGGCCTCAGTTTCTGAGAGCACCCGTGTCCTAGCCTGCCCTGTGGTGACTTCCCACTGGTCATGGGGCCTGGCACATGGTAGGAGCTGGGTGGGCCCCAGGGACAGCCTCCGGCACACCGGGAAAGGGATTTTATGAGGGACGTAGCTGAGGGCGGTGACAGGAAGGCAGAGGAATCTTCTGCGGGACTGTACTTCCTCCTGCTGTGGGAAGGCTGCTCCCCAGATTGTCCCCAGGGGCGCCGGCTCCTGCCCAGCCTCCCAGCTGATCCAGGCGCTGTGGTGTCTGCGGTCAGCACGGACAAGGTTCTGCCAGGCCTGCGGCCCCAAGCGGCCGCGGCAGCCCCGGTGACCATCACAGGATGCCCCGCCAGACGAGAAACAGGATACCGGGCCGGGGAGCCCTGAGAGGGACCAGAGCCAGGAAATGCCTCTTCCTGCGGCAGGGACAGCTCGGTGACCTGGAAAGGTGTGGGCCGCAACGCTCGTGTTTCCACGGTGACATCACCTCTGGCGCGGACCTGAGGCTCGGCGTCTCGGACCTCGTGGGCACGTTCAGCCCGCGCTGTTGGAGGGGGGACTGGCAGCCGGTGCTTGGGTGTCTGCACAGGCGCATTTGCGTTGCACCCTGAGGGTTTCTCCGCCGGAAGAATTCAGGTATAACCGCAGAATCTTCTCTCAAGGATACGGAAAAAGAGACAGGGATTCGCCCCTCCCCGCACGCACGGGGTGTTGGCTCATCCCAGTTGCATGCTTCCAGAGACGGGAAGCTCACTCTGTGCCAGGCCGTGAGTTCGCTTCTGGGCCAATTCTAGCTCCGCGTTGAAATATAGGTTCTATAGTTCCCTCCACTGCTCTTCACTTTTCCACCCCTCAAAACCGGATAAATCTCTGCTCCTTCAAGCCCTTCGGAAATACCTCCCACTGGGCTTCTTTTCCCCAGAACAAAGAGTCAGCACCCCTTTAATTGGGCCTCTTTTTTTAAACATCAAAAAAATTGTTTTTTTAATGTTTATTTTTTGAGAGAGAGAGACACAGAGAGACAGAGACAGAGACAGAGTGTGAGCGGGAGAGGGGCAGAGAGAGAGGGAGACAACACAATCCCAACCAAGCAGGCTCTAGGCTCTGAGCTGTCAGCACGAAGCCCTATGTGGGGCTCGAATTCACGAACCACGAGTAACTGGGCCTCTTTAACATGACCTCCAGGTCCTCTTTGTCCTGGTCACTCTGGTCTGAATTTTAAAGTGGTAAGAGATGGCACCCAGGACTGATGCAATGCATAAGTAGCATCTGGCTGGTGTGGAATGAAGCAGGGTCCTCACCTCCTCAGAACTGGACATTTGACCTCTATTAATATAACCTAGGGTGGTCTTACATGTTGGCAGCTGTCAAGTCTCAGGAGCAGCCCAGCTGCCTTTCCATCCTACCCCTCCCCCTTCCCAGCCAGTAGACTGTCCTCCTCAAATTGGCATCTTGAACCCAAATCTGTGGCTTACCCTGGTAGAGATTACCTTGCTGGTCGAGAACATCAGGGCTCCACAGCTCTGATTCTGTCTTTTCTCCCAGATGTTTTGCTTTTCACCTCATAGAGGACAATGGTTCCTTCCTCCAGTTTTTTGACCATCTAATCTTTGGACCCATCTTTCCTGGGAGATACAGCGGCAGACTCACTGTGAGCTGTGGGTCACACTTGGCTGCAGAGTCATATCTGGCGACCTCTAGCGGGGAGGAGGGAGGCCAGGGCTGCCCGATGCACCTGGGGCTCCTGGCCTCCCTTTTTCCTTCCTGAACCCCAGGGCCTGACGGCACCTTCTCGTTCCTGTAGACGATGTGAATTCGGTTCTTTCATATTTTCTCTGTCTCTGTTTTCATATGTTAGCTCTGTCTCTGCCGGCTCAGTCCTACACTTATCCTGTGGCCGATTCGCATACCAAGCACTGTCTTGACGTAGAGCATCTCTCCGGGGCTTACAGGGTTGGGCCTTTCTCTTCTTTTATCATTGCCAAGGACTTACCACATGGCGTGGACATTGTCAGACACATTAGTGACTCCTGGTAAGGTGCAGGAAGCTGGAATAGCCAACCTGGAAGGGCCGGGAGGGATCGTCCGGCCCTACCACCTCTGGGCAGCAGGGACTTAAGGGCAGACCTGCATCATGACACAAAACTGGGCTATGAATGAACCAACAGAGGTGGTTGAGGATCGATGTACGCTGGTGTGTTGGGACCTGTGCAGGTGTGCCTGGCCCAGGAGGAGGCAGAGGGGAGCAGGTCCCTCTTGCAGTGATGGGGGCCTTCTTCACGTGCCCCACATGTCTCTCACCCAATACCGTAGGCCCTGATTTGACCATTTGTGGGAGCTTTGTGGCACCCGCCTTACCACTGCTTCTACACTTTTGCTTTTTCTCTCTTTTAAAGAAGACTAACTTCCCAGGCAGTATCCCTTCCAGCTCTCTGGAGTCTTCGGTCAAGTTCTCGTGCACGTCACTTGGGTGTTAAGCAAGCCTTGATTGTAGAGAACTCCTACCAGGTGAGGCCAATGCTCCCCACCTGATAAGCCTGCTGTCGCCTGAAGTTGCGGGAGCTTCATCTAAGTCCTTGCCCACCTGCCTGCCACGCGGCTCGGCTCAGAGGGTTCAGGTGCACAGCAGGGCCAAGGCAGAGTTGGAATCAAAAGTCAGTTCTCCAGCCCTAGCTTGGTGCTCGGCGGCAGGATGTGCTGGCTGGCCACCTCGGACAAAAAAAATAAGCCCCATGAAACTCCCTTTCATTCAACTAAGCCAGGCTAGAATTTGGGGCCAATGATTAGCAATAGGGCTTTTGTCACAGGGCTAGTTTTCTGATTAAATAATAGTGACAGATACATTTTATTGAGTGCCTTCCCTAAAGCAGGGGCTCTAGACTCATTACGAAAGTAGGCCATGCCACCTCCATTTTACAAATAGGGAAACAGAGGCTCAAAGAACTGTCGAGAAATGCCCCCAGAGACTCTCACCTGGTAAGTCTGCACGTGGGGTTAGAATTCTTGGATCTCTGACTCCGAGCTCCTGTTCTTTCTGCCATCCTGCTCTGCCTCCCTGGAAATACTACTGAAGAACGTCCTTCCCCCTCCCAGCTCCTCGCCTTCTGCCGCCCACCAGGCCTCTACGTCTGGCCCCATCTCTTTGTCTGGCCCTCCTGGGCCAAGCTAGGCACGGCTGGTGATGGGAGCCCCTTGGGAAGGGGGTGGGATGGCCACACTAATGCACTCAGCTCTCAGGCCGGAGATCAAACAGGCCAGCCTCGAGAGTAGCACCGCACGTAAATCAGCCCTCAAAGAGACACGGTTCCAAATGACCAGCGAACTTGACAATTCCCACAGACATCCAACACCGCCATCGGGTCCTCCCTGCTGCCTCTTGGGTGTGAGGTGTGTGTCTCACACACCCTGGGAACCCAGATGCCGAGGTCTCACGGGCTTCAGCCCGCCCTGTGGGATTCTTCGGTGGCCGAGCTTTGGATGGGGGTCCCTGCAGTAATTTAGCACTTGCACACCGTCTGTGACGTGGTGGAGAGTAACTGAGCCCAGACGCAAAACTTGCAGCCACCTCCGGGCTGTGTGATGTGAGACAAGTTACATACCACCATTTGCAACAGGGGGACGAAAAGAGTTACCTCGCGCTGTTGTTGGGAGATCGACAGGGATAGCTGATGGGTGGTTGACACCTAGGGGATGCTAGTGCCCTTCCCCCCACCAGCTCCCCATGAAAGGATTTCACAACCATCGCCTCATTTAAAGCTCACAAACCCCAGCGTGATAGGCATACATTGTCTCTGCTGCCCGAGGACTTAGAGATTCCATGACTAAGCCAAGGTCAGTTGGATGGACAGTGTCAGCCTCAGGACTCAAATTTGGCCCTCCCTGACCCCCAATTCCCTCTTCTCTCCCTGCCTCTTGGGTTAGCTTGGCTGTAAGAGATTTATGCCTAAAATGACTAATAACCTTCCGAATAATCTCCCCCTAAAATAATAGCACCAGTTGACACCTAATGCTTCATTCTCTCATTGTCTTGAGAGGCTGGAGACCAAAGGGTTTTATTAAACACACCCCGCAGACGTGACGCACGTCCTCCTCGAAGGGGTTCGGGCAATGCCACCCACAGCCGACAACTGTCGGAGCCCCTTCTGGGTTCTTCAGAAAAGCTTGGGTGCTGTCAGAAGACCTTCTCCTGGCCTTTTGGTGACACACTGTGGCTACTGATTTGGCAGGCAGGGTTTCAGCCTTTTCTGGGCCCCCACATGGAGGTGACTGCACAAATGACCCCCCTCCGTGGCCTTCACACCTCCCGTCCAGCTCCAGCAACACCGAATTCTATGGGAACCAGAGCTGTGGTTCCTGCCCCAGGGAAGCTGGGGGTCCCAGCAGACCCACTCCTCCCCCCCCCCCCCACCGGGGCCTGCTTCTCATCTCCTAGCACCACGGGCAGTAACCCCTGGTCCTGTGAAAGCCAAAGAGGGAGGAATGTCACATGAAAGGTGCCCGAGGAGGCCTGGCCAGTGTCAGGCCAGCAAATGGCAGGTGCCGGGGGGTTAGCATTAATGGAGCACCGAGGGGGTGGGGGCTTGAGTCCGGAGGTTTCCTGGGGAGGGAGCCGGTGCTGTCTCTGACTGCCCCCTTGGCCGCGGTCACCAAGGAAGTCCTGCGGAGCTCCTCTCCGTACCTCCTGCACACACCTCCTCACCTGCCCTCTGCCACAGTGACATCCTTCTAGCGTATGCGGTCGTCAAGATGGCCTGACTCCAGGCTCCAGGCTCGTGGCCTCCGCGCTGCCACTCTGCTTTTCCCGAACCACAGTCTGAGCCTGCCACTCTTTCCCGGGAGCCCAGCGTGGCTGCCCGAGGCCTCCAGGCTCACGGCAGGGCGCCGGAGTCTATCTGTCTAGCCTGCCCTCCCCTCTCTCCGGCACCTGCCATTGCTCTAACGCACTGTGCTTGCCCACTGTGCTTGTATGCCCAGCACCTGTCTCTTCCGGCATCGAACGCCTTACATGATCAGATGGAAGGAAAGTGTGCTCCTGTCGCTCTTACCAGTTCGGCCGGGGGGCCTCCTGGGCAGACAGTGGGCCCACACTAGGGTGAGGGGTGCAGCTGCCTCCTCTCTCTCTGGGCAGCAATTTCCTGAATAAGGTGGGAGCCCATGAGAAGGTGTGAGTCAGAAGTGCGGAGGCCTTGGAGGGAAGGTAGAGGTGCCTGGGCGTCGGTGGTTATTATTGGAATATGTCAGTTTGAAGCTCCCCCTGTTCCCTCTTGATTGAATAGAATGTTCCAGATTCAATTAATCCCTGAATATTTGTGAGGCTTCATTATTCTATTTTCCCTATTTTGAAACGTTTTAGACAGTTTCCAGAATACACAGTAAAAAACAAAACAAAAAAAAAAAAATAACAACCTCCACTCCCTCCCTGCTTCCCCCACCAGGCTGTCCGGGCCTCTTCCTTGAGGTAAAGGAACTTTTATCCAGATTTCTTTCCCATTCCTACAGAATAAAGGCCAGCTTCCACAGCTGGTGTTAATGCCCTTTCCAACCCAGGCTGCCTTTTCTTCCCCGTTCACATCCCACCGTGACCTCGCTGTGCCCCGCACTCTGGCCGCTTGGACCCTTTACATCTCTCAGTCTCAATTCCTACGTCCCTTCCTCTCCACCTGTGCTCTGGCCGGAGGCGGGCAGACGATATGATCTGGCAGGATCTGGAAAGGCTTCACGCAGGAGGTGTGTGTGGGGTGAGCTTGAAGGTGAAGCAGTAACACCCACGCCCCCAACAGCAGCTGCGGAACAGAGTGGGGGGCAGGAGGGAGGGCCGGGCTGCTGGGGGGCCGCTGGGGGCCACTGGGGGCCGCGGGAGCCTCTGTTCCCTGGCAGTGGGAGCCACAAGGTGGTTTTAGCAAGGGTGAGATACTTTCAGCTTCATGTTTTGAAAAGATCATGCTGACAGTTCTGCGGAGAGTGGCTTCAGAGAGGGAAGACAGGACTGGAGGGAGGTTAGGGACTGCCCCAGTCCAGGTGTGAAGTGACCGAGCAGGGATCCTCAGCTGGGCTTCGTGACATGGGCAAGGGAGGTCCGGGGCCTAGGGCGGCTCCTCTGTTCTCACTGGAGTGAGTGGGGTGATGAGGAAGAGCTATGGATGGAGAGAGGATGCATTCACTTGGAGAAAGTTCCCAAATTGTCTTTAATAAGAGTCTTCTTAAAACTTTTTTTTTTCCATGTTTACTTATTTTTCAGAGAGACAGAGACAGAGCATGAGTTGGGGGAGGGGCATAGAGAGAGGGAGCCACGGAATCCGAAGCAGCCTCCAGGCTCCGAGCTGTCAGCACAGAGCCCGACGCGGGGCTCGAACTCACGAACCGTGAGATCGTGACCTGAGCCGAAGTTGGATGCCCAACCGATTGAGCCACCCAGGAGCCCCTTTAATAAGAGTCTTCTAAGGGCACTCCATGAAACCACATATTCTCAGGGCCAGCCACAGACCTACGGAATCTGGATACTTGGAGAGAAGGGGCTGGAAATCCGTGTTTTAAAATGCGCCTAGGATGATTCTTAGGATCAGACGAATCTGGGAGAGAACAGTCACAGGGGATGGCATGCTGCCCGGCTAACGCTGGGCCTCCTCCCTGGACTGTGAGCCCCCCGGCCAGCAGCCGCCCCCTGAACCTGCTCCAAGCCTCGCTGGGCCCACGATCAGCGCTTGTGGAACGAATGAACCGATCTCCAGCCCGAGACAAAGTATTTCTTCTCGTAAGCTGCAGCAAATTTCCAGCCATGCCTTTTGACTCCTGGGGTTGGTCGGCCATTCCTATTGCATGATTTGTCCAAATTTTAATCAAACTTTCTTATTGGATCCCGCCATCTGCCTAGTAGCTTCGAAGGTTTCCTATCAGCAGGGCAGTCCTATGTGTGCCATATTTTCAGATGTGAACCACCAGAGAGGCTTCTACCTTTCAGTTAACTTGAACAATAGTGAAAAATAATTGCTTTTTTTTTTTTTTTTTTTCCATAAGAGAGGAAATGTTACCAATGGCAAGGTCTTCAAAAGGCCACTTTGCAAATTCAAAATTTACTTGAAAGCACACAATCTTTTGCTGGAGGCCAGGCTTGGTATGTTTCTGATTATACCGGTGACCTTCACCCTGAAAAGCCTTTGTAGATGGGCCTTTTTTCTAGACAACCTACTGATGAGCAAATGATCTAACACATTTCACACCACATAAATTTAAGCCTAATAAATGGCTTCAAATTCAGAACTCCTAATTCTGGGTTCAGAGAGGTAGTCTTCTTACAAAAGCAATCATGTAGACAATTAATAAACCCACACACGGCACTGGGAAAGAGTGAATTCTGTCCCCTTCCCCTGATCCCCTGTCCCCAAAGTCCAAATGACTAGCTTCCGGAAATGTGAATTTGCTTTGAGTTTCTTGCAGGGGCAGAAGACGTGTCTACGGTAAGTTTCCACTCAGCTACAAATGTCTTCTGCCCCGTCCGGTATGGTAGCCACATGTGGCTCTTTCAATTTACATTTAAATTCATTAAAATAAAAAATTATGTTCTTTAGTTGCACCAGCCACGTTTCAACTGCTCAACAGCCACACGTGGCTAGTAGCTACTGACTTCCAGCACAGAATGGAATACTTCGGACAGCACTGATCTATTCTTCAGGCAAAACCTCCCAGGGCCCAGACTGCTTCTGTTTTGTCTCAGTTATCAGTAACTGTTACCCCCCGGGACTGTTTTATTACATTAGCCTAGGTAAGCAGAATGAAATGAAGTTCATACTGAAGAAAAATGTAGATTAAAAAAAAAAATCTATTGTTAATGAGAAAGAAAAGAACTTTGTTTTCAATCTGCTGATGAGCTCATTTTCTTTCAATTCTTTGCTATTTTGGGTGGCATATTTACAGCTTTGGGGATGAACGATCTCGATTATTCAGGGCCAGAAAAATAAAATCTGCTTTCTCATCCCAGTAAGATAATTCCTCTGTCTGAATTAACTAGGTAATTGCTCTGGCTGGTTGTCCTTAGACAACATCAGAGCCTAATAGGGGCAGTCAGGGCCTTGGAGAGCCCTGAGGTCACCGGCCCCATGTACAGCTGGCAAAAGTAGGAATGTGGGGCGAGGGGGCTTATCCAAGGCCACATGACTAGCTTGTGGCAAACTCTTTTTCCCAGCTCATTCTCTTTAGAAAAGCATGGACAACTTCTCTCTTGACCCTTGCACCTTGGTCTAGTTAGCTATAAATGGGGGAAGACTTGCCCTTGCATGTAGGAGGAGCCAATTCAATGCCAAGCCAAATCAAGACATTGTGGGACCACAGAGGTCCTGGGAGATGTGGGCTTAGATCCAAGCTGTCGTAGGCCATCCAAAAGCTGCTTTTCTTGGCTTCTACAGTGGGAGGTGGGCTTTGCCTCATAAGACGAGGGATTCTCCAAACTTGGAAGGGGGTTCAGATGGGGGGAGAGTCCAAAAGAATGACAAATGCCCACTAAACTTTATCCATAGGTGATGATGCCCCACTTATACAATTCCATCCCAGGCCTCTCTTGTAAACTCCAGACCTCTGTAGTTTACTTCCTGTTTAACATCTTTTATGGAGGTATTTTAAAGACACCTCAAACTTAACGTATTCAAAACTGATGATAACCCTTTCTTAAATCTGAATCTCCCCAATATTCATCAGGTCAGTGAATAGCACCGTCACTGTCTGAGTTAGACCACCTGGAAGTCCTGACATCATCTTCAACCCCTCCCTCTCCTTCTCTTTCCATAGCCAATCTATCACCAAACTCTGTAAGCTTGACCTCCCAAAGTTCTCCTGAGTCTGTTCATGTCTCTCCATATCCTTGGTCTCAGCTACTGTCATTACCATGCTGGGTTATTGCTATAGGCCAAGACTGGTAAACCAGTTACCCACCCTGATGTATTCTCCCCACTGAAACTAGAGTGACATCTTTGAAGTGAAATCTAATGGTGTTGTCTCCCTGCTTTCCATTCTCTAAAGACTTCCATTGGCCTCGGGAGAAGCCAAAGCTCCCTGGTTAACGTGAAAACCTTACATGGCCTGCCTCTTCTCTCCTGACGCACCTCTCCACCCCTCTCTGCTTGTCCCCATTTCCAATATATCCGATGGCGGGTGTCAGTCTCTCACAACCTCACTCTTCTTTCTTCCATAGAACCTTGTAGTTTCTTCTTCCTGAAGTGCTCCTATCCACCTCCCAGGTCCTGGCCATCACCTCTGTTCATATCCCATCTCCGCTCAGGCATTACTTTCCTAACAGCATCTTTTACCACCTCTGTGTCAAGGTCAAATCCCTAGTACAGGTTCTCATAACACCACAGACCTCTCCTCCAGAGCCCACATTACTGCTGCAATGTCGTTTTTCTTTGTGTGGTAACTGGACAAACGTCCTTCTCTCCCATTAGATTGTAAGCCCCATGCTGTCAGGGACCATGTCTGTGTGCTCACCAAAGAACCCCTGGTCTGGCATAGAGTAAGCGTTGTATAATGCTGAATGAATGAATGAATGAATGAGACACACCATTAAGTAAGTCAGACTTGGGTTTGAATCTTGGTTCCACTACTTCCTTAGCTATGATCTTGAACAAGCCATTTAATCCTTCTGAGACTCAGATACCTAATATACAGAAGAAGAACCTAATAGCTGCTTCAGGAAGACAAATGACACGGGTGTGAGAGGTTCCCGAAGTAGCCCTTGTGTCTGGTACACAGCAGGTACTCAAGTAATGCTTGTGGTCATCATCCAAACGGCCTTCCCAGTGGAAGACTAGATGTCCTACTCAACATCCTATCAAGTCCTCTTTTTGGTTTATGTTGGTTTGTGTCTGTTTGCAACCAAAAATCCTACATGGAATGTAGCTCTAGTCTAGACTGACAAAATAAAAGCATCGCATCCCAAGTGCACACCATCACCACTTCTGACATTAACTCATTCACTTCCATAAGCAGGTCAACCCACTGGGGGGTATGCTATTATTCTTGTCTTACCCAGAGAAAACTGAGACCCAGCAAAGCTAAGTAACCTGTAAAAGGCCACACAGCTAACGAGTGCCAGAGCCAGGATGCAAACCCAAGCTGTCTTTGCTTTTCACTCTTGCACTCTGCTATTTCATCTATATTTTGGAGAATTAACCCCAAAGCAATTAAAAGGTGAACGAACAAAATGCTTGCAATATGTTATATAAACCACCCCAACCATTGCCACCACCAAGATCCAAACTATGTAAAAGAAAAACATGTACACATTCTTATTACATGCATAGAAAAAAATACATGAAAAGAATATACCAAAACAATGATGATTTCTGAGTGATAGAATTTTGGATAGTTAAAAATTTTATAATTTTTTTTTAATGTTTATTTATTTCTGAGAGGCAGAGAGAGACAGAGCACAAGGTGGGGAGGGGCAGAGAAAGAGAGAGACACAGAATCCGAAACAGGTTCCAGGCTCTGAGCTGTCAGCACAGAGCCCAGTGCGGGGCTCGAACCCACAAGCTGTGAGATCATGACCTGAGCTGAAGTCAGTCACTTAACCAACTGAGCCACCCCGGCGCCCCTTGGATAGTTAAAAATTTTATTCTTCTTTTGTTTTTCAGCTATTTCCTACATTTTTGACAGTATAAAATACAATTATCATCTAAAAAACAAACACTGTTTTTCTGAAAAGTTCCTTTCTTACTAGCAAAATAAGAATGAGAAAGAGAGGGGCGCCTGAGTGGTTTAGCTCGCTGAGTGTCGGACTCTTGATTTTGGCTCAGGTTGTCATCGCAGGGTTTTGGGATTGAGTCTCACTTTGGGCTCTATGCTGAACGTGGAGCCTGCTTGAGATTCTCTCTCTCCCTTTGGCCCTCTGCTCTGCTTGCATGGTCTCTGTCCCTAAAATCAAAATCAAAATAAAAATAAAAGAGAGAAAGAAAGCAAAAAACACCACTCAATCCAACTCCAAACAGGAGAGGAAGAGAAGAGAACGTGACTTTGAGGTACCTGGAGTTTTGCTGATGAGCCCATCTCTGTGGACCTGAGTTCTGGGCCTGAGAGCAACAGCTGAAATTCTCATTGTCAGGCAAAGCTCTCTTAGAATTTTCATTAATAAATAACTTTGGACCACAATTAGCTCACTCAGTATTGAGCAGTAAGAGCGTAGTTGAGCATGAATTCAATGTCTGCAAAAAGCCTTGAGAGAGGGCATCTTGGGCTCCAGCTTGAGCGTGGCTGTCCCCTCACCATGTGCCTTGGAAAATCTCTACCCTCTTCTTCTGCCAAAAGGGAAATCTGCCAAAAATTGAGCTGTATCTGCTTGATCACCTTTTGAAATATGCCGTGAGTTGCTAGAAGCTCAGTGAATCCTTGCTGTCATAAGTGTTTTACATGGACCCACTCACGTAAACTTCAGGACAACCCTGTGAGTTAGATAATAATACCATCCCCATTGTATGAGGAGGAAAAAGAGGCACAAAGCATTGAACGGACCTGCCCAGGGTCACATGATTGATAGGTGTAGAGATAGGACTCAAGTCCAAGCAGTCTGGCTGTCTAGTGAATTGTGTGGTTGTGACCGCTGCATTGTGCCAAGGGACACCTTTCGGCTTGGAATGAGATGCGATACAGAAAAGAGCTTGGTACAGCTCGAAACACAAAGAAAAAATGCAAGCTGTTAGTTTGGGCATTTTAAAGGAAATGGCTCCTTGCTTTGGGGCAATGTTTTAAAATGGTTAATGATTAGGAAATAGGTATAAACCTAGGAAAAGCTGCACATAAATAAAACATTTCCACCTCTCATTGGGGGAAAAAAAGTTTCCACCAAGAGCACAGGAGATTCCCCAAACAGGAAGAGACACTCCTTACCCAATAAAGTAGTGATTTTGTGTTCATATGTCTTCCCTGGGAATCTGCCTTTCAGATGGCAGATATATTATGCAGTTGGGCTTATGAAAATTGCTTGGGCAAAACAAGCTTGAAACTCTCTCCCCTGTCCACACATCTATTTTCCATCCATGCATCTAGGGAGCAGAAATCTGGGTAAGTCCAACACTCCAA
Source organism: Neofelis nebulosa (assembly GCF_028018385.1). Classification (NCBI taxonomy): domain Eukaryota; kingdom Metazoa; phylum Chordata; class Mammalia; order Carnivora; family Felidae; genus Neofelis; species Neofelis nebulosa. The sequence continues at coordinate 11,940,605 of NC_080790.1, forward strand.
AATTGAGTTGTTTGCCTCCGGTGGTAATCGGATATTGTCTCTAAGACTCCTTGGGGGAAAAGACCTAAATGGTCACCTGGTTGCCCTGTTTCCCCACTTACTGTCTTCCACCTAAAACTATTGCCAACGGATGGGGTGACGATCTGTTTCAGGGACCTCCAGGGAAGCAGAGTATCTGGCCTCCTCCTGGGAAGCCCTCATCAGTCCTGTAATCAAAATGTTTAGGGCCCGTGGGAGAGCTACAGCAGAGGCCAGCTTATCAAGGTGGGATTTATTTACTTACTGTCCAAATCATTTCACATCAGATTGGCTTGTCGCTCTCTCCACTCACCGGCTGGAGAGCGGAGGTGACAGATGACTCCATTGCTTACTTAACCAACCATAAACAGGACTTGAAAGAAGGGGGTTCACTGCACATGGCTCATCTTTGGAGAATCTGACAAGCATCAAATTGATGGCAAACTTCTGCTCATTATTGCCCAAGGCCTCTTCTACTTTTCCCTGTTTTCTGTTCCCCAAAGAAGGCATTTACTCAGCAGACTCCCCAGTTTCACTGCAAAGAGTAGAATCTATGCCAGAAAGTTGTGTCCAGTCTAAGTGGCCTGGGGGCCGTGGAAGGCTTTCTTTCCCACCTACGTGGACCTCAGGGTAAGAGGCAGCTTTCAGAATTTGGTGGAACGTTCAGTTTTTCAGTTTTCCAAAACCCATCAAAGTGGCTGCTGAATGGTGTCTTAGATTTATCTACAGTTTAGACTACAATGAGATTAAGTTCTAATGAAGTTATAATATCTGAATAAGAGTTGTGATTTCTGCGACACATATACAGGAGTAACACGTTCCACAGTTTATGGAATGATTTCAATTTATTTTGTTCCTTTTTTCCTTCCCCTTCCCCCAACTACCCCCACCCCCACTTTCCTCCCCAGAATAAGAGAGAAAACAGAATGCTATTTATCTCAAGCCAACTTCTGTGTTGGGTGTTGGGCTTTTAGAAACATTATTTCATTAGGGGCGCCTGGGTGGCTCAGTTGGTTAAGCGTCCAACTTCGGGCCAGGTCATGATCTCACGGTTTATGGGTTTAAGCCCCGCATTGGGCTCTGTGCTGTCAGCCTGGGGCCTGCAGCGTGCCTCAAATTGCTTCAAGTTGCTTCAAATTCTCTCCCTCTCTCTTTGCCCTTTTCCCACCCACGCTCTCTCTTTCAAAAATAAATAAACATTAAAAAAATAATAAAAAAGTAACGTTATATAATTAAATTCTCCTAACAATGTGTGTTGCTGAACCACACTTACATGGTTGGTGTTGCAGCTGGGCTTTAAGCCCAGGTCTAGTGATGCTAAAACCCAGACTCCTTCTCCTGACTCTGTCATATCTGTTAGACCATGGGGACTGATTAGTGGTCGGAGAGGTCAAGTATGGCTACCAGAGGCATAGGCAGGCATAGGTGTGTGTGTGTGTGTGTGTGTGTGTGTGTGTGTACGTGGGTAAATGTCTGTGTGTGTATGTGTATACATCTCTGTGTGTATGTATGTATGCATGTGCATATGTGTGTGTACATCTCTGTGTATGTGTGTGTGCATCTGTGGGTATGTCTGTGCATACGTGCATGTCTATGTGTGTGTTCACACACATGTGCATGTATGTGCTTGTGCGTCTGCATGTATGTATGTGTGCATGTATGCATGTGGGTGTATGTCTATTTTTGTGTGTATCTGTGTATGTCTCTGTGTGTACATTTGTGTGTGCATGCCCATGTATGCATGTGTGTGTGTATGTGTGCATGTGTGTGCACGTGTGTGTGTGTGTGTGTGTGAAGTGGCTGATGTACAAGAAGCTAAAGGATTAAAGAGAAAATAGGGGCGCCTGGGTGGCTCAGTCGGTTGAGTGTTCAACTCCTGATTTTGGCTCAGGTCATGATCTTGTGGCTTGAGAGTTCAAGCCCCACATCGGGCTCTGTGCTGACAGCACGGAGCCTGCTTGGGATTCTCTCTCTCCCTCTCTCTCTCAAAATAAATAAATAAAATTAAAAACTTAAAAAAAAATAAAGTGAAAATGAAGGCTAGATTAAAATATGCTGAGAGAAATTGCTTGGGGTATGGTGATAGAATACAGATAGAAGGTGAAATAAATGCCACAGCAAAGGGAAACACAGACATGATAACATTATGCTTGATTTAGCAACAGTTTGCATCAGACTCCTTTGCCACGGAAAGGGTCTACAAGTGGGGACATACACATACGACAATTAGCACTGAAGATTGCACATGTGTGGAACTTACCATGTTTCTAGAATACTACAAATACTATTTTAATGTGATAGCATCGCCTTTGGGAAGAAGATAAACCCTTTTGGTTAGGGACAAAAAAGTCACCGCGGTGTCCTTGAGCACGTGATGTCAGAAGCCATGTGCTTCCCTGACTGGCTGGAGCCTGGGGGACACTCCCCTATGGGGCACAAAGCAGAGCAGCAGCTGCCCAGGCCTCAGCTCACCTGCTGTGTGGCATTATCTAGAATGTCACGTAACAATTTGTTGAGACCTTCTTGGGGCCCTAGGAACTCATGCCATGCCTTCTAGATTCTCAAGTCACTGGGGGTGATGGAAAGAGTGAACTGTTTCAGGGCTCCTGGGTGGCTCAGTCAGATGAGCGTCTGACTTTCGGCTCAGATCATGATCGTGCGGTTCGTGGGTTCAAGCCCCGCATCGGGCTCTGTGCTGACAGCTCGGAGTCTGGAACGTGCTCTGGATTCTGTGTCTCCCTCTCTCTCTGCCCCTCCCCTGTTCATGCTCTGTCTCTCTCTGTCTCAAAAATAAATAAATGTTAAAAAAAAAAAAAGAATAAACATTAAAAAAAAAAAAGAGTAAACCATTCCATGGCGTAAAAGGCCAGGTTTTAAATCCCTGACATACATATCTGGTGTGACCATGAATCCCTCGTCTTCCCGGTCTGTATGATGAGGACGATAGTCCCTGTAGTAGTGGGGGGCTCCCTTGGGGGCAGTGGGAATTAGGTGCCTGGGGCATCGAATGTTCACTTCCTCCCACCTTTGAAAATGTCAGGTCCGTGTCTTATCAGAACTTGAAATTTTGAGTGAAAGATGTCTCTTCTCTCCTCCACTTCTTACCAGGCACAAAGACCACAGCAAACGGTTTGGCTTTTCCCTAGTGAGTTAACCAGAATCACCATATGGCTCGCCAATGCTACTCCTAGGGCTGCACCTCGTGTTCAAACAAAAACTTGTACAACTTCCCAGCAGCACCGCTCACAATAGCCGAAAGGTCAGGACAGCGTAAAGGTCTGGAGGCTGATGAACGGCTCTGCAAAATGTGGTCTGTGCATTCGGTGGGGGAATATTCCACCAGAAAGCAAAATGCGGTCCTGATGCGTGCTGCCACACAGTGGGCCTCGATCATATGCTATAGGTGAAACGGGAGGGACCCCTAAGTCACATATCACACGAGTCCATTTATATGAAACGTTCTGGCACGGCCAGATCTACAGGACACAAGGCATTCTCGATTGTCGGGGAGAGCGGAAAATGGGGGCTAATGAGGACAAAGGTTTCCTTTTACGCAATGACGATGTTCTGGACGTAGGCAGTAATGAAGGATGTACAACACCATGAATGTACTAAGTGCCATTTTAAAATGGTTCAAGTGGTAAATTTTATGTGCATTTTGCCACAATATTAAAAAAAAAAAAAAGGATGTAGCCTTGAAGGCTCTATTATACTCCATGCTCATGTTGGTGAATGTTGGCTTTGAAATCTGGATGGAGCCTTCCCGGAGGGCACGTCACCGCGTAAAGATGTCTTTCCTCACGGCTGGGCCTCGAACCAGCTCTGGGCAGGGATCCCTCTGCCTGAGGCCCCCGGCTCACCCGGTCTGTGCGTATCCGCCCGCCCACCCGTAGGGTCTCCACGCTGCTAGACAAAGCCCCTTTCTTTTCCCGTGGTCAGGAGGAGCTGAGGGGGCACAGTGGATGCATAAACACGGGCAGGAAGGCAAGCCGCCTGAAAGCTTCCAAAAGCCCCTTTCTGACAAATGAAAAATGTTGGTGACTTTAAGTCACAGGCCAGGCTTTTAACAACCCTCGGCGTATTTATTTAACCCAGTAAATATGTTTATTAGCAAGGCCGCCTCCTTTGTAGAGCAGGTAATGGATTCCCCATATGTTTCTGCTTTGCAGACCGGGGCACAGCGGCCAACACCTAGCCTCCTCCAGCCTCCGAGGTGAAGGCCTCGTGTGTTGCCTCTTTACTGCCCTGGCCCCTCCGTGTGCGTAATTACAGCCGTTCCCAGAGAGAAGGAAATCCCCGGGCTGCGGCCTTAACTAGCCTGGCGTTCCACGACCAAAGGGCATGTCTCGGAGGGGGGAAGAGAGGGGTAATAAAGCTTTCACGTTATTAACTTTTTCTTTCTGAAAAGAAGCCTGAAAAATACCATCGCACCACATTAAAGGCCTTACGTGAGAGCAGCCTTGGCCTAATGAGGGGCTCGGACCCCGGGCCACATGCGAGCGCTTCGAGGGCCCCTTTTAACGGAACCTTGATGCTGTGCCAGCCCCAAGGGGCTGGGCAGGAGGGAGGGCGGGGGTCGGCCTGAGGTTTGCACCTGACTCAGGGGACCCAGAGCGACAGGGTGTCACATGTGAACAGGCGTCGGTTCCTTCCCTCGGGGACCTTAGAATGCCTTGCAGGAGGTGACGGGGTATCAGGCTAGGGCCATCGGAACGGCCAGTGTCGGAACAGGTGTGGAGAACTCGGAGCGGCGGTGCTGAAGGTGTGATGGACCACCCCTGGGCGAAGCCTGCACCCCCGGAAAGCACAGCACGGGGCTGGGACGCCCAGGGCGAACTGTAGTGTGGCCAAAGACACCCCCCACGGTCCTTTCCCCAGATCCCAGCCATAGATTCCCAGCCAGCAGAAGGATTTCTAGCTGTTGTAATACGTTTGGATGTTTTGACGGCGGGTGAAATTTCCTCCCTGGACATACCATTCCAGCTAAGTTCAGTGCTAGCGTAGATGCGTGTGGGGCGGCAGAAAGAATGGGGCCAGGAGCAGGGACATCCAGGTCTGGCCTCAGAGCTTGTCTTACACGTCTCATGACCCTGGGTGGGCCTCGGCTCTCAGGCTTTTAGGGCCTGATGGGTTGATTCTGAGCTCCCTCGTCCAAGCTGCATGGCTGTGAGCTGAGGAGGGGGTGGGGGCCAGCAGGGACAGCAGCCAGAGGGCGGCCCCTCCTCCACCTCTTCCACACCCTCCCACGGGCCTGAGGACTCACATCACTGGGTGAGAAGAAAAGCAGGCAAGGCCTTGGGTCTGGAGAGCATGGAAGAACCGGTCTGGATCCTAGGGTCCCGGTGCTGGCAGCCTGCCAGGTCCAGGGAAACTTCACCAGCCCTGCTCTCTGGAAATGACCACCTCCTCTCTGGGAGCTCCTAGCAGTAGGGAACAACGTTCTCACCTTCGCGCTCATTGCAGTACTGACTTCATGGTCCCACCCAAAGTAGGCCCTGATCTAGAACTCCCGGGTCCAGTTGTGCAGGCTGTGCACTGACCATTCCCTGGGGGAGTACGGGCGGTTCAATAGACTCTGATGTCTATGATGGAGCCTCGTAGATTCATGCAGTGTGAAAGCCCTGCCCATCAACTGAACTCTTGACGTGGAGAGCACCCACGTGGACTGGACCCACTGCACACTCGGTGTGGAAGGGGAGATCAAAGGCTAGGGAGGCCTCTTTGTTCAATCGGTATTTAATTTGCCTTTGTGATTAAGAAAACACTTTTGCTTGTCTTATCTCATTTGATTCTCTTTGTGGGAGCAGGCGGACATTAACAATTCCATTTGACCTCTGGGTGCAGTGAGGGCCACACAAGGGGAAGACACTTGCCCAAGATCCAGGCATGGCAGCTGCAGGGTCAGGAACTGGGTCGGCCGATGTCCTGTCCGGTGCTCTGGCCACAAGACTGTGGGCTGTCCGTCAGGCTGACCGCTCATCCTCTCTCCTTTGCCAGGGAAGGACCCTCAAGCACCTCTGCCTTGTCTGCATCTGTGTGTCCCTGGACGGGAGCTGCTTGTATGAACCTCAGAAGTCAACCCTGGGTCTATTAGGTTCCAGCTCTCCTAGCTGATTGCTCATGAGTAAGTCACCTCATTCATTCACTCACTTACTCACTCGTTCATTCAGTAAGCCTTTATTGGGTGCCTGCTGTGTACCAGTCATGCATCTAGGCCCCGGGGATACCCAAGTAAACAACACACACACAGATCCCTGCTCTAAGTGCCCCATCACCGTTAGCCACGCCCTCCAGGCTTGACCTCCACCTGCCCATTTACCTAGTGCTTTGTAGGCACAGCCGTGCTGTGACCTCTCCCCAGGGATCAGAGGAGGGGTCAAGCTCCCTCTCTGGGCAGCCTCAGCCCTTGGGAGCAGGCAAGGGAGGCATGGGAAAACTATCCATTCATCCCTGCGCTTACGTTTCCTGGCCTGGGGTGGCTGAGCATTGTCATGCTTGAGCTGGTGATAATATATTCCAACCACCCAGTGCTCATAACATTAACATCCGCGCTTGTCTCGGTGAATGATTTTCCCTGATACACAGAGCATTTCCTGCACCAGGCACCGAGGGCTGTTTATTTATAGGGTCACTGAAGGAAGGGAGATGCCAGTTTCCTCACATGTGAAATGGGGGTGGGGAGGGCTTTGGGACGGTTCTTAATCCATAGGAGAGAGTGTAATCGTTCGACTAAAATGTTCATGTGAATGATCCCAAACAGCGCTCGGTGTGTAGCAGGCAAGAAGAAAAAAAAATGCTACCTGTTTTTACGTTTATTATTATTGGAGACACCAAATTCCATTCAGGGAAGGAACATGTCTTTGCCTGCAGAAGACCAAAATGCCTGCCCAGCTCGGTTCCGTCAATATTGCAGAGGGGGACCTAGCAGGCGAGGGCTCGGAGAGAACGGTTGGGTGGTCTCGGCATGAACCGTCTGCCTCCTCTGCGTGCCAGAGACACAGCACAGTCCCCATCAGTCTCCAGCCGCCCCCGTCTCCCCCAGAAACTTTCCTGACATTGAAAAGGGGGAAATGGGAACAGGCACGCTGAGCTTCTGGGCTGGAATTCTGCGAGGCAGCCGCTGGGTCCATGTTTGCCCATCAAAGGCTGCATGTTGGGACAGTTGAGGGTTGGGAGATGAGAAGAATTTGTGGGGAGCAGGGAACAGGGAGGTACGCAGAGGGACTGCTCAGGAAAGCGCCCGGGGAAGAGAACGGTGAAGACAGGAGCAAAGTCTGCTCATGTCACTTTCATAGTGGGAGAAGGTGATGCTTCTGCAAACATTACAGGGGCTTTTTTTTCGTTCTCTAGGACACTCAGAGAGTGACACAACTTCATGCCATGTCAAAACAGCAGCGAGCGATTGGTGATTCTTATCCTCATTTTGCAGACGAGGAGCTGAGACCCGAACAGTTCCGGGTGAGGCCCACGGAGTCAAACTGTGTGGGTTCCAATCCCAGCTCCGCCACTCGTTCGCCACAGATCACTCTGGGGAAGTTATTTATTCTCTGTGCATCAGTTTCCTCATCTGCAAAATGGGGATGATAAAATAAGACAGGTTTGTTGTTGTTGTTTAGAACAGTGCCTGGAACCAAGCAGGCACTGGGTAAACGTTGCTGCTGCTGATGGCCTCATCACTGGGAGAAAAAAAGTGGAGTCAGGCTATGAACCGAGGGATCCAGACTTGTGCTCTTTCCACAGCCCTACACTGCCTTAGACTTTGGCAGAAGAGACTGACGAACGTTAAGCAAAAATATCTCATCCCAAATTGAAACCAAAGTATTAAGAGACAGTTTACTTTACCACTCGTGTCTGGGTGTGCACCACTGGCCAGTTAGGAAAAGATCTGGTTGGAGTGGCTGCCGATCAAGGCCTTCAGCTCATTTGAAATCAGAGCCACCACCGCAACAAAACCTTACAATATCTGAAAAGCCCCATAACAGCTTCTCAGCTCACAGAACCCTTTACTAAGATTAATTATTATTATTCTTTAGGGGCAGTTTCCTGAACTCTCTTTCCCACATCTCTGCTGTGCTCCTTCTGTTCCCTGTGCCTGGAATGTCTCTTCATCTCTGAGTCCTGCCTATCCTGCGACACCCAGCTCAAGCCGTACCTCCTCCAGGAAGACTTCCCTGACCATCTGGCCCACAGGGATGGCCTCCTCCAGAGCAGCTGGGTGCTCACTTGGCCGGGGACACGCAGACTTGTGAAATGTGAATCCTTTACATGCATACAGAAGTCCTTTTCTGGAAACTAGATTGTAAGCTCCCTAGGACTGGAGCCCTGTCCCTTGTCTTTTTGTACTTTTTTTTTTTTTTATCACTTTTGACTACGGATTATTGAATTTGTATGAGCTCACACACTCATAGGCTCATTGAGGTCTAGAATGCTGGATTGACATTCTGTTTTTTCTTTTGTTGGTTATAGCATCTTATCACAGTGCCTCCCTCCAGTAGACACGTGTTCAGTCAGTGTTTCTTCCATTGACCGAACAAACATGGGCTCAAGACCCATCGGGTGCAGGGTCTAGGCGAACAGAGATGAAGGAACCAAGTTCATGGGAGCCACCATGGCGGGGAAAACCAGACGTGAACACGAATGATTTCAACACGCTAAGGATGGAGGTAGGTGTTTGGGAACAGCCTGAGAGATGTGAGTTGCCTTGAAAGCCGCTGTGAATTTGTTATCAGAAAAGTGGGGAAGGATGCTCCAGGCACAGGGAATGGTGGGATGCACGTGTGGTCTTGGCTTAGAGGAGCCTAATAGAATTGGGGGATTGATAAGCAGGGGGATGTGGTCGGAGAAGGAAGTGACAGCAAAGAGTCAAGTGAAGAAGGCCTCAAAGAAGGTACAATAACTCGGTGTTGGGCCAGTTTTCAGGATGTTAGGCGGGGGATGTGATCCGTTAATCTGATGTGATAGGTGGGGGAGCCTCTGTTGATGACGGTGACCTAAATGTCAGTGAGTGGGGGACTGATGAAACATTCCCCAGGCAATGACAAGAGTGTATAGCACGGTCACCCCCAAATGGTCTTGATTCGCGATGGCCCTTTCTGTCCCGTCTGGGAGGAAGGTGGCATCTCTGTGCTACTTCCCTCCTCCCGGGAAGCTGTCTGTCCTGTGAGCCAGCAAGTCCGATGTTTTTGTGCTTGAAAAGCCCGCTCTCGTCCACCACAGGCGGCTCATAGCTTTCAGCAGAGGATTACTTAGAATAACAAGTTAGTGACTGTCCTCAGATCAGGCGAGGCTTGCTGGAAGAAACAGGCATGCCCAGAGTTCATTTCGCTCAAGTCCGATGGGGGTGGGTTGAGAAAACACATTGCAAATTCCATTCTAGGAAAAAAAAGAAAAGAATTCTTCACCCAGTCAAAGCAGCATTTTAGAAGTAGTGTGTGGGAACGGGGCATCATTTAAAAATCTAAAGGCAACTGTAACCGTCTCCGGAGTGTGGCGGGGTGACTGGGTGGCAGGTCTGCCTGAGGAAATGGGGAGTAGGCTGTCGGCTGTGCTCTTCTTGGGGTCAACTGATCCGGGGCCCCATAGGAAACAGCTGGGAAATCACGTGTGATATGGAGTGGGGAGACAGGGAGAGGGAATGGGGAAGGGGTTGTAGGCGGTGGTAGGGGGCAGCTGAGGGAGGGCAGGGGTGAGGGTCTGCTGACTCTCCTCCATCAACACTGGAGACCGCCAACAGGCCTGGGCTTCTGCTCTGCTCCCCACTGCCAGCCCCAGGCCAGCACTGATGATGCTCTTCTAAAAGTTCTGAAGGCGTCTACGCTCTCTTGTAAATTCACTCAATAAATATTTGACGTCCTCAACCTATGAAGGAGAATCAAGGGACACAAAACCTCTTTGCCAAATGCTAACTCTGAAGTCTGCAAAGTCTGTTAAGGCACCAGTGGCTGTGAATACATATACAGGAAGAAACACAGCATGTGTGTTTGGGGTGACCTAGGTGACTGACTTACAGTGCGTCCCCACCTACGAAAAGCTCCAGGGCACTGAGGGTGCTGAGTCAGCTGGTGTTCTAGAAACTGGAAGTGATGCCTCAGGCCCTGAAAGACAGGTGGATATGGAAGGCGGAAGAAGGACAGCACTGTGCTACTGTGGAAAATAATGTGTGCTTACGATGAGCGGGCCCTGATGACTCGTTGCTTGAACCTTCAAACCAATCCAGGCAATTCTTGCTGAAGGGAGGAGGTGGGGCAAGATATCAGACCCTTCCGCATGCGTCGAGGCCACCACTGCAAATGGCGGGGTAATTTACCCCTAAATGGTCCACTATTTATTATTATTATTATTATTATTATCATTATTTTAGTTTTATGGTTTTATTAGCACAAGTACGATGTGCGCATAAACTGTCTATTCATTTTCTTTGCCGTGTAGCCTGACATCGGGATTGGGGACCCTGGTGGCCAACTGGGCTGCTCTTTATGCAGTGGCTTGGTGGGTCTGGGAGGGGACATTGTGAGCAATCTCTGTGCAGTAAGATTTGTTGTAAATCAGCAGCACTTCAAGCTCCTTGATGTGGTGGACTAGGAACTTCCGGAAGCCAATGGGCAGCATATGCTTTGTTTTCTTGCTGCTCTCGTAACCAATGTTGGGCATCGAGATCTGGCCCTTAGATTGTCTTCCCCCCGTTTCACCAATGCCTCTGGGTTTCCTCCAGTTGCATTTAATTTTGACACGTGGGTCTGAGTGGTGCCGGATGAACTTGTTAGTCCTCTTTTTAACAATCCTGGGCTTCACCGGAAATCTGAGGGTGGCCATGATGCCGAGTAAAAGATGGCTGCCACCGGCATAGGCAGTGCCGCGGGAGAGAGGGGAAGCCCGCTATTTTTAAGTAGGACAAAACCGAAGCTCAGAGAGGTTCATGTGACTAAGCTGTAGCTGCTAAGTGGCAGGGTTGAGACTTGAACCCATTGGTTTGACTGTTGCCCATGCTTCCATCCAGTGCTCCGTGAGGAAAGGGCCTCCTGGGTTGAGCCGGGGACTAGCTTAGGGGCACAGAGGGAGCTAAGGCTGGGAGCACATCCAGGTGCAGCTGGGAGGCCTGCACAGGCGCTTGCTGGGGATGCAGAAGGAAACGGGGATTTCCAGGCCCTACTGGAACGGAAGGTTTAACCCAAGTGTGGGCTCAGGCTCCCTGAGTCCCCTGAGGTCCCCATCCTTCCTCCTTGGCCTGGCTGGAGACTCTGGCTCTGAAACCGGAAGTTCCTGAGGGGTGAGAGTCTGGAATAGTCTGCTGGGAGTTGTATACAGGAAGAGGAAAATACAGGTAGAACTGGAAAAGGTATAAACACATGACTCAATGCTTTCCCTGGTCTTCTGGAGGCTGGCTTGGCCTGACTGCTGGGGAGAGGCCTCAGCTCTTGAGAAGAGCCTCTGAGATGCTCTCTTCTGCTGGAGATCGAGTTCTGAGGTCCCTCCAGCCTGGGAGGCTGGAAGCATCCTCTTTACTGATGGATGGTGTCTGTGAAGGGGGCCTAGTGGAACAGCAAGACCGCTGGCTTTGATGTCAAGGATTCTTGGGTTTGAGTCACAGCTCGTTCTTTTTTTTTTTTTTTTTTTTTTACATTTATTTATTTTTTTGAGAGATGGAGAGAGAGAGCATGAGCAGGGGAGGGGCAGAGAGACAGGGAGACACAGAATCCGAAGCAGGCTCCAGGCTCCGCGCTGTCAGCACAGAGCCCGATGCGGGGCTCAAACCCACGACCTATGAGATCATGACCTGAGCCGAAGCCGGACGCTTAACCGACTGAACCACCCAGGCACCCCACAGCTCATTCTTTTACTGGCTGTGTGACCTTGGGCAAGTTGCTTAAGAACCCCGGACCTCAGTGTCTCATCGATTGGAAACAGAGGGGACTGGAAGGTGGAGGTTAGGGGTTTTAAAATCTGGAAGGACTGGTCACTTATGCAACACTTTTAATTGAATTATTACCCTGCACAGGCAAGGTGCTCATGCTGGAGATTTTGAGGGAGTAATGAGATAACAGTAACATAGATTCCTAACCAATGATGGTTACCTTTCACAGTACACAGTAGAGGCTTAATAACTGCATTTTGTAGTAGATAGCCTCCGAGGTGGCCCCAACGATCCTTGCTTCTCACTAGTCACGTTCCTGAGTGGTCTCCTCTCACACTGAATCAGGAGCAGCTGCTTCGGATCAATAGAACATGGCGAAAGTGATGACGTGCGACTTCTGAGCCCAGGTCATACAAGTATCAAAGGTCCTGCCCTGGTCTCTGGAATCATTCACTTGGGGAAGGCCAGCACCACGCCATGAGGATACTCGAGCAGCCAGTGGAGGGACCTGCATGTAGACTGGCTGAGGCTTGTGACCGATTCCCCAGGCATGTGTGGGAGCCGCCCTTGAGAGGGTCTCCCAGTTGGCCAGCTCCAGCTGGCATCTGACCATCATCTCATGAGAGGGCTCCCCAGTCCAAGCACTTCAAAATTCAAACTTCTGGAAAGTATAACGGATAATAAAGGACTATGGCCACAAAGCTTTGAGGTGATTTATTACACAGTGGTAGATAACTCATGCAAGTTACCCTCTTCTCGTTCCCCAAGGCCCCTCTTTGCTTCCTTGGCCAGTTTACTTGTCAGCTGATTTGGGGGCCGCCCCTCTGCCCTCACCCCACCCTCTTTGTTGGCTCCCTGGGCTGCCCAGTGGATAGTCGTCCGTGGTTCCCAATACCTAAGCTCCCTGGAACACGAGTGGTATTCACTATGGCTGCCTCTCGTTGACCTGCACCTACGTTCTCGGCTTGCTTCATTTTCTTCACCCTCTCCAGCAGCTTCTCACGAGCCACTTCACAGGTAAAGAGGAGGCTGCCAGCAGGGCCTGGCTTATTAATATCCTTTTCATTTCCTTACAAATCCATTTTTTTTTGACCTAGCACGCAGACCTGACCATGCACTAATCAACTTGGAATCTCTCCAGGACCCTCAGGATCCAGCCTCAGTGCCTTCGTCTGCTGGTAAGGAGCCATGTCTCCCAGTGCCCACCTACCCCCTACCCCCACCCCACCTTATTGTCTGGTGTTTCCACTGTGCTTCAGCTCAGCTGATAAATATTTTCACTTGACATCATCATTTGGAAAGAGTTTGAGAGGTGGAAAATGAGGATCGAGGAGGGCATCACAGGGACCCTGTGTCAGAGAAGGTAGTCCCCCTCATCGAGAAGTGCCTTTTGAGCCACAGGGAGGAAGCTTGGAAATGCTTCTGTAGGCAGTAGCATCCATCAAAGATTTGGGGTCCAGGGAAAGAGTGCAGAGAGAGAAATAACGAGGATATCAATGGCTTATTTCATTGATGATTATAACAAAGTGCTAGGAAACAGATCTCTAAATACCTCCCTCTGAACTTATACTAGTAAAGCCACTTCCGTGGCCTCTTTCTTGCAGAGGTCAGGAAGAACTGTGGGTTGACCTTCCCTGAGCAACCATGAACGTGCACGGTAAAGATCACTCCAGCAAGCTGCAGTGAGTTTGATCATGTCTAAGGCATTGGGCAAAATGGTCAGAACTGCCACCAGCTGGTCACTGACTTTGGTCCCTGGGGAGGCAGAATAAGCCAGACAGATAAAGGTCCAATCCTGACTCTGCCATTTACTGGGGTGGTCTTGGAAAATCTGAGTGTCTTTCTGAGCCTCAGTGCCTTCATTTATAAAATGGGGACAATGAAAAAAAAAATGGGGATAATGATGCCTGCCCCATGGAGAGTACATGGCATATATACTGTATATAAAGCAATCGGAACGTAGCAAGAGCCAGTAAGTGCTACTTAACATCAATCCCCATACCAAAGTGACAGCTGGAGGCAGGGGGAAAAAAAAACCCATACACACAACATCAAAAAAAAAAAAAGAAAGAAAAAAGAATTCCTTTTGAAAAAAAAAAGAGAGAAGAGACAGGAGCATTGGAGAGGAAGAAAGGAATTAGTGCTGTCAACAGCAGGCCAGTTTGTCTTAAAACCTTTCAAATTGTGGAAAGAACTGAGAAATGTATTTCCTGGGGCAGGGGGCAGTGGGCTGAGGGCTGTGCACCCTCCCCTCCCCCCCCCCCAGGTGGCCTGCACAGAGCATTCCAGAGGGAGGGGCGCCTGGTGTTTGGGAAGCCTTAGCAGGGAGGTGGGCCAGTGACCACAGGTTGCAGTCCCACCTAGAGCAGGCAGGGGGAGCCGGGGAAGCAGGAGGCAGAAAAGGCCAGTGAGACTGAACCTTGAACGCGTTATACGAAGTGAAACAAGCCGGACACGAAAGACCACGTATTACGTGATTCCACTGATGGGAAATGTCCAGAATAGGCAAATCCACAGAGACAGAAAGTAGATTAGTGGTTGCTTAGGCTGGGAGGTTTGGGGGGAAATGGGGAGCGAGTGCTAATGGGTCTGGACTTCTTTTGCGCTGATGAAATGGTCAACCATCGATTGCAGCGATGGCTGCATCATCTCTGTGACGGTACTCAAAAGCTCTGAATTGTAAGTGTAAGTGTAAGTGGGTGAACTGCATGGGACGTGAATCCTATCTCAACAAAGCCGTTATTGAAAAGCAAACATGGGAATAAGAATCATACCCGGTTTCCTGAGCAGTGAGGATGAGATGGGCCGATGTCTGTGAAATCTGTGCACTGTTCTACTGCGACTTCCTGTCGTGGATTCTGCTTGCGTGGGTTGCTCCCAGCTGCAGAAGCACATCTCCTGGCACTGCAAGGTTTTCACGCCGCCCGGAACACAGGCCCCTGTTAGAAGCCGAGGTCCACCCGGAGAGGGGAGAGCGTCTCCCGGAATAGACAGGAGTCCCGGCTCCTGTGCACGGTGGTGGCCTACCTGTCCGGAGAGCATGACCCCTTCAGACCCCTAGAAGAGTCAGGAACAGGCCCAGCAAGGAAGAGGGAGGATGACTAACCCTATATGTCATTTCAAGTTCATGATCTTCATAGCTACCGCAAGTCTGTTCTAAATTCCAAATACACATATTCCCCAACTTAGAATACCACAGTCAGGGCGGTTTAGCAAGGTGTTCAGGGTCATTCCGCCGGTGGAGAGGGGCGGGTGTGAAGACGCAGCTCTGTCCAAGCCAGAAGCCCATCGTCTGTCCAAAGCTGCCCAGAGCAGGGGGTGCTGGAGGCGCTGTTTGCCCACAATCTGATTTTGTTCAGAGCTGGCTCTGAGCCAGGCCTCTGAGTTGACTGAAATGTTCTGAGAGTTGCTGGGGGGAAAGGAGCTTTGAACTTGCCTAATATAACACGGGCTGGTTCTCAGGATCATAAACATGTTTCTGAACCTAATTAAAGAGTCTCGTGAAAAGGGGGAGAGCTGAGCTGAGACATGACGGTCCGTCTAAAATCTCCCCGTGGGCCAGAACGGGAGCTTTGCTTTTCCCAGACTCGGGGAGAACCAGCCCTCTCTGGGGGCAGAGAGTTAAGAGGCTTTAGAAAGAAGAAAAGGCTCTTTTACAGTCCTGGCTGGGGACCTGGGCTGTACCGAGGAGGGAATGTAGGAGGCATAATTGGGGCTTGTAAAACATTTCCAGACAAAATCACTTAATGTGTTTTGGAGAGTAAAAGGCAACAGTCCACATAATCCATAAATTTGGGTAGTTTTCTACAGAGTCATGGAGCCGGATCAGGGGAGCTGAAGAGCCGCCAGACCGGTGATCCATGTGCCGCGATGGCGGCAGGTGGACTTTGCTCCGAGCGCAGGACCCCAGAGCAGCCAGATGCGTGGGCTTGAATTCCTGCTCCACTGCTCACTTACCCTGTGACCTTGGGCAGGCTATTTATCCCGCTGGACCCCAGTTTCCTCATTTGCAAAATGGAGATAAAATAGTACCCACCTCATAGGTTTGTTGGGAAGGAAGGTTCAAGCGCTTGGAAAATAAGTGCCCGAATCAGTCTGCTGTCATTAGTCTCTGCCTTGGGAATGAGCCACTACCTGGTTAGGGCAGAACTGTAGGTCCTTGGGAATAGTCCAGGCCGAGGGAAGTTTCTGGAGATGGAGATGCACCCTGCATCTCTTGAGTGATTCCCCCCTTTTCTTCCCCGGCTCCCTTTCTGCCAGTATTGGCCACTCTCATCCATTTCCTAATGTCCTCCGTTGCCGATATACATCATGGACCCATCCTTTTCCGCAGCAACAAGCTCTGATAATGCCTCACTCTGTTAGCATAACAGTCAAACCTCTGGGTCCTGTAGACTCGGTTCAACTTTATGCTGTGTCCAGCCATGTCCTCTGTGGTTGTCACAGTGTGCCAAATGTTTCCAGTCTCTCCTCCTTCTGGGAGAAATGGTAAATCTTGCACCTCCTGCTCCCATCTGGTTGTCTGGGGACAAACAACTAGTTTGGGCTATGCATTGTAAGCAGAGGTAGCCAGCTGGTCCCTTTTTCCCTCTACCATGACAACTGGGGCAAGGGTCTAAAGCAGGTGTCAACACTTTTTCTGTAAACATGTTCAACCCCGTGAGCTATATGGTCTCTTCTGTAGCTTCTCAGCGCTACCCTGTCTTGGGAAAACAATCGTAGATAATATACAAATGAATGAGCATGACTGTGCTCCAATAAAACTTTATTCATAGAAACAAGTGCAGATTTAGTTTGGTCCATGGGCCATCGTTTGCAGACCCCTGTTCTAGACCAGGCTGTCCAGTAGAAATTTCTGCAATAACAGAAATGTTCTATAATATCTATGTTGTCCAGGGTGGTAGCCGCTAGCCATACGTGACTTTTGAAAATTTAAAGAGCCTCTTGGGGCCAATACCTACTATATTGGACAAGTGGTTCTAGACAGTGCCTGTTTTATCAGCCAAGGCCCTGGAGTGAAGGTGGCACGGATGGGCCTCTTCCATCCTTGATGTTATAAGCAGCTGGGATTTGGGGATGTTTGTCACTGCAGCGTGATATAACCCTTCCTAACTTGCACACCCCTCACCTTTACCCCCATGCACATCACACATATTTCATGAGCTCTCACCTAAGCATTCTACGCAGGTCCAGGCTTCCAGGCCTTCATCATGCTGTTGACTTTGCCTGGAATCCTCTACTATCCTTTATGTCACTGGCACACGCCGCCTCATTGTTCGAAGTTGGGCTCAAATATTACCTCGTCTCAGGGGTTTTCCAGTTATTCTTCATATAATGAGAATCACCTGCGGTTTCCCTAGGACTCTTTGCCGGTCGAATGCAAGCATAACATAGTAACGCAGTGGTTTATTCCCACCAGATAACGAGCTCTTGGAGGAGCCCCCATCAGATCATACGTCACTGTCTTCAGTGGGACCCCAATACATGTTTGTTGAATTGTATTTAATATACTTCAAACCCAAGCGATGTTGACCTCCCAGGGTCCTCTGTGGCCTCCTCTGGCCCTGGGTTCAACTTTGGACCATTTCTCTCCATCTTCTTCCCATTTTCCTAGGCACAGTGTGCTTCTCATTCTCCCCAACTCAGCAATAATAGTGGTGGAGGATGAGGAGAAAGGGAGAAAAAGAGAGTCTTACCAGGTAGTAGTATAAAAATATCAATTTGATTATTTCCAAAAAAAAAAAAGGACTCCGCAGTAAACAATTGTGACTGCAAACCCAGCTGAAGCCCTGCGAGTGATACCCCGGGCTGACCGTAGGACCTCAGATCTACTGCGCTGCCGAGCTGGAACATGTGAGGGGGGTTTTTTACTCAGGACGTTTGTCTTAAAATTCCTTTTCCATGGGGTATGACTTGTAAAAAATCCTAGTTTATTCTTTCAATTATTTTCATTCCGTCTGATAAAAGACATTAGTGTTTTGGTTTTCTGCACAAACAGGGAGACATCACTACCACCATCCCTTATATATATGCATCCCTTTGTAGCTAAAACGCTTTCCACCCACGTCCCCTTGAGCCTCTTAGTGGCATGGGGAAGAAGACGGGGCAGTATTCACCAGCTACATTTCACTCATGGAGAAACTACAGCCCAGAGCAGGAAGGTCATTTACCCCCAATCTCAATGAGCTGGGGTCTGAGTGGAAACTTGACCTGGGACTCCAAGCTCTTAGGTCAGCGCCCTTGGCCTCCAGACACATTCTAGTCCGAGGACCACGGTGGCCATGCCTCCTACCGATCAGCACTGCCATACCCCTGTGCTGGAAAGTTGGGGCAGAGCTGTAAGATCCTTGCCTAATTCTTTTTAAATTTTTTTTTTAACGTTTATTTATTTTTGAGACAGAGAGAGACAGAGCATGAACGGGGGAGGGTCAGAGAGAGGGAGACACAGAATCTGAAACAGGCTCCAGGCTCTGAGCTGTCAGCACAGAGCCCGACGCGGGGCTCGAACTCCTGGACCGCGAGATCATGACCTGAGCCGAAGTCGGCCGCTTAACCGACTGAGCCACACAGGTGCCCCTATCCTTGCCTAATTCTGAAGTCACAGGAATTCCATACCTATCCCTCCGGGAGACTTTTACTCAGAGAAGTTTAGAGCAGGTGGGAATTTTCCTTATTACTCTTTGAAAGTCAAGGCTCAGTTCGTTAGCAGTCTGGTACCTGGGAGTGTTTGAATTATTTAATATGAGTTTGAGAATGCTTGGATAGGTATTGCAAGGAGAGCGATAGGCCTAAACTCCTCCCAGTACCAAGAAGACATGCTTTATAATAGTCTGCCCTTCAAAGGGATCCTTCTTACTCTCCCTTGGCTTTCAGTCTACCTAGAGGAACACAATGTGACCCCCTCCTGGTAACATTAAGGCTCCTACGAGGGGGAAGATCTTAGTGGCTTCCTCCCTCCCATCACTCTTTACTTTCACCTTTGTTCCTTACCCTTTGCTCTCTCCTCCACTTCCCACCTTGCCAAGAGCAAGAAGAAATGGAAAACTGAACCATCAAGCCAGGATGGGCTGTAATAAGATTTCATTTAAGGGACTAAAGAATCCAAGGTGGTAAGAAATAGCAAAGTCCTGAATTTTTTTCAATGTACACATTACAAAACCCCTTTGTTCACTCATGGGTAATAGAGCTCCTGAAATGTCTGTTGGAACCCTAAGTCTTCTGAAGGCAGAAGGTCCAAATAGGTCTACCACAGATGTAATTAATCCCTAGGTCAGCAATAAATATATGCAAATATCCAGTATGAGCAGAATGAGGTAAAACATACACTTGGACCCCGTAAGTTGTTACAATATCAGCTGGGGAATAGTGTGATTGCATATACTTCGTATGCTATATAAAGATACAGGCTTCAAAACAAATAAAAAGTTGAATTCATAAATATATTTATGAAAGTGTGTCCAGAAGAGCCGAAAGCTGGAAATGATTGAAGGGGGCTGTAATGGGAGAAGTGCTTAATAAGCTGTAGTTATACTGTAGCTATTAAGAAGAAGAATTATGAGGATTATTCAGACCATACTCCTCAGACCAAAAATGTCAACCACAGAGGTATGGGCAAAAGGTAGAATTCAAGTTGGGATATGTGCTATGATGGAATTTATGAAAAATTTTGTCTGCATGTGACCCAGGACCAGAAGCAAAAATGTGAAAAATAATATAGTGTGTATGTGTGTGTGTATATATATATATATATATACACACACACATACTGTTTATACTCTGATTTCTTGAGATTACTTATCAGTGTCTCAAAAAGTGAAGAAACCATCTCTGTTATTTTCACTACGATCTTTGAATGAAATCATTTGAACGTGAAATATGTTAGATCTGACTCCTTAGGGTTTATTAAATTGTCTTATCAAAACAATGATGAAGGTGTTTATACATAATGAAAAGTACAGAGAATAAAAGATATTCGTTCATTACCTGACTCTCAAATCCAAACACGGTGGTACGTTTGCTTCATGGTTTCAGAAGAAGTAGAACATTATAGGCACAACTGAAGTCCTCTTTTGGAGGACAAAGGGACGAGCTCTTTGTTGGTCTAATATTTTTACTGTTTTTGCTCCATCATTTTTTTATATCCGTAATTTTCAAAAGGATGGAGCATGTAAGCTTTAAATAGGTTTTGCTTTTTTCCATTCGGATTATGACTCTCTCTTTACTGTATCTCTCAGAGTAGATGTTAGGCAAATGCCTTAAACGGTCTCATCCTTAGTTTTTTCACCTGTATGTACCTCAGAGGGTAAGGATCAAATGAATCAGGGAAGGTGGGGAAAAGCTTTCCAGGCATAAGGACCAGTTTTAACGAAAGCCCAGAAGCAAAGCCTGGAGGGGACTGGCAATAGGTCTTCATGGCTGAGGTCCTAGCCCAGAGTATAGGGGAGGGACACGTCATCAGTGAGCTCTTGACCCCCAGTTCCTCTGTGGTGGTTTCTCGAAGCCCTGCCCACCTATCTATGTCCGAGTCCCCAGGCCCTCGTCACCTGCTTCCTGGGCCCTTCCTGGCCCCAGTGTGCGCCTCATGGAGACCCCACATAGCCTCCTGTGGTGGTTGGGTCCCTGCCTCTTCCTTCGCTGCACAGATGGCTCCCTGAGGGTGGGAAACGAGTCTGATTATATGCATCCCTACCCCTAGTATGGGGGAGGCCCACCAATCATAGACGGGTGAGATGGGAGAGGGTGAAGGCCACCCCAGGCACCATCATCAGGCCTCTCCCATGAGAAGTCCTGCTATGTGGTCTATCCGACAGGAAGGAGGCAGATGCTAAGAGCTTTCTCCAAAGATGATTCACAGATGTCCCCGTGGGAACCTGCTCAAAGGAAGAAAGAGGAAAGGAGGGAGATGATTCCAGGAAAGAGCACTCAGCTGCCTCCCCAGGCCAAGGCATTTCCTGCTCCAATCCAATCCCAGCTCACTCTGTGCCCCTCCCGTCACACTGCACCCTTCCTCAGGCTGGAGCTCCAGTGGCCAATCCTGACACTAAACTACACACAGTATCTCTCCAGCAAAAGTTTGGGCCCCTGGATTCAGAAAAGCCACAAAATGAGAGGAGACTTTTCCAGATCCAAGCAGAGCTTGTCCACAGCAGACTCTGCGGGGCACAGGACGGGACCCTGAGCTCTTTCTGTGGGCACAGAGGTCATCGTGTCAATGGAACTGAACGGAGAAGGGGGCCCAGTGGTTCACGTCTGGCCTGCTTATCTATTACTGCATAATCACCCTTTTCAAAATTCAGGGGCCTAGAACACAGACATTGACTGCTCACAAATTGATCATTTGGGTGGAACTCAGCGGGGACATGTCATTTCTGTGCCACGTGGCACCAACTTAGAGCAGCTTGACTTGGGCAAACCCTGGAGATCACCAGAGGACCTCTTGTCTGTCCGAGAGTTTCTAAGAAGCACTACCTTACATCTTCTTGAGGTCTCAACCAGAGATGGCATAGTCCCACCCCAGATTTATGAGTGGACTGAGCCCCTTTCTTCACTGAGAATCGTTTGCCATCTGGAGAGCCTTGAGAATGAAAACTAGTTTGATTTTTGGACCCAGCAAGCCCTTTAGCTGGTCCGTCCCTTCCCATATTGCATCATTCTAGGAGGCACTCTCCATATTCTGCCTGGAAACCTTAGCTAGCCCGTGGAGATCATTAGGTGCCCTCCTGGTTTCCGTGTTGCTGCAGGCTGCAGCTTTGCCAAACTTTCTATAACATTCTATGACAGGGATCCATGTTATTTCAGGATTCCTGTGACATTTTCACGACTTTACCTAAAGCCTTTCACTGACAGGCTCCTTAAGGCCCTGCAGTCTTCCATTCACATTCTCCTTGAGACCCTCTAGCCTTATATATGCTGCCTGGTGTGAAAACCAGTGTTGTACCTTTCAGGACTTCATTATGGCAGCATCCTACTTTCAGGCATAAATATCTGTTCTAGTTATCTGTTGCTACATAATCTCAGGGACCGAAAACCACCAGGAATCATTAATTTTACTCACATGTCTGAATTCTCGAGAGGTCTCAGCAGAGACGGGTCATTTCTGTGACGTGTGACATCAACAGGGGCGATTCAACTGGGTCTGGAGAATCCACCTCGAGAGGGCTCAGTCATGTGTTACGAGTTGGTGCCGATGGTGGCTTACTGTCTACCCGGGCCTCTCCATGGGGCAAGTGGGCTTCCTCATGGCATGGTGGCTGGGTTTCGAGAGCAAGCAACGGAAGGAACTACAACTGGAAGCTATCAGTTTCTGTCGGTCAAGCAGTCAGAGAGCGAGACTCAAGAGCAGGAACCTAGGTCCCAAAGTCACGTTGTAAGAAGAACACGGGGGATGGGATGTGTTGTTGTGACTATCTCCCCAAAACACAGTCTGCCACGATATTCTTCTTCTTAGAGGTTTGGCTTGTTGTTTAAAGCCAGTGAGGAGGTGGAACAATACCAATTCCCAACATAAACTTTATGTGCATGACTCCTGAATGTTTCTGTGCCCCAGCAACGAAGCTGACTTAATCCAGGAGTGGTTTCAGAGGATACACACGGCCAAAGAACTTACTGGCAGGAGGTCTAAAAACAGCTTCACTCCCGATGGGCTGCACCAGCTTTCCCTCAGCCCGATAAATATATTACGTCACCCGTAGGCATTTCTGCCGGTTAGATTAAACCCCTCAACTGCAATTGTCCCCACCTCCTACTACTCTCTTTCATCACCTTGTCCTCCTAACTACCTCTGACACTCTGCTCCCTATCTGCCTGGCAGGTGTGCCCTGCCCAATACTTCCACCTCTGCCCATGCCTCGGTTTCCCCCTCAGCGAGAGGCAGGTGCAGTGGGCCAGTTAAGACTACACCCTCCGGAGCTAGACCCTTTGGGCTCAGCTAATGCCTACTTCGGCTGCTTATTAGGTGTGTGTTGCTTTGGGCAAGTTACTGAACTTCCCTGCCCTCAGTTTTTTTACTCATAAAATGGACTTTATACTAATAGCCCCTTGTGGAGATGTCATGAGGATTGAGTTGACGTGTTCAAACCAGTACCTGGCATTGATTTTCTCCCCTCATTTTAGACCATCTCCATTATCTCTTTGGGACACCGACTCAGGTTTTCCCTCCATCAGCTCTTTCATGTCTCTTTAAGACAATAGAGCCCATCAGTCGGTTGAGCGTCCGACTTCAGCTCAGGTCATGATCTCGCGGTCCATGAGTTCGAGCCCCGCATCGGGCTCTGTGCTGACAGCTCAGAGCCTGGAGCCTGCTTCAGATTCTGTGTCTCCCTCTCTCTCTGCCCCTCCCCCGTTCATGCTCTGTCTCTCTCTGTGTCAAAAATAAATAAAACGTTAAAAAAAAAAAAAAGACAATAGAGCCCAGGCCCCATCAATTTTCCCTTTGCTTATTTAAAGTAAGTGTGGGTTTTTAAACAGTAATACTCGTCACATTTGTCTAGTATCATTATTTAGACAATTTCACAACCAGGATCACATTTAATCTTGATACCTATCGTGCTAGGCAGAATTCTAAGCCCCCTGAATTCCTGTCCCCAGTGCAGCCAGCATAATCCCCAGGACTATGAATACGATGCATTTTCATCCCGTGACTAGGTTATGTTATGGCACATAGGTTGTATGTTACATGGAACAATTGACTTTAAGAAAGGGTGATGATTCGGGGCGCCTGGGTGGCTCAGTTGGTTAAGCGTCTGACTCTTGGTTTTGGCTCAGTCCATGATCTCATGGTTTGTGAGTTTGAGCCCCACATTGGGCTCTGGGCTGACAGTGTGGAGCCTGCTTGGGATTCTCTCTCTCTCTCTCTCTCTCTCTCTCTCTCTCTCCCTCTTTTTCTGCCCCTCTCCTGCTTGTGCCCTCTCTCTAAATAAATAAATAAACTTTTAAAAAATTAAAAAAAAAGAAAGGGTGATAATTCTGGGTGGGGGCTGATCGAATCACACAAGCTCTTCATGTTTGGTCTAGCGGTAAGTGATAGGGCATGTCAGAGCCTTGAAATGTGGGAGGATTTGACATGAAGAAGATCCATCATGCTGCCTTTGAAGATGGAGGAGGCCATGTGGCAGGGAACACGAGTGGCCTCCAGCGGCTGAGAGTAACCCCTGGCTGACAGCCAGCAAGGAACTGGGGACCTTAGTCCGACAACCACAAGAAACGGAATGCTGCCAACATTCAGTCCAGAAGAAGATTCCAGGCTCCCGCTGAGAATGCAGCCAGCTGACACCTTGATCAGAGCCTCGTGAGAACCCGAGAGGAGAACCCGGTCGGTCGTGCTGCGTCTGGGCTTCTGGTTTACAAAACTACACGATAATAAATGGGTGTCATTTTAAGTTGCTAAGTGTGCACTAATTTGTTACATAGCAGTCAATAATTGTACTTGCTTCCTAAGGCTGACATAAAATATTCCCACCAATTTGGCGACTTTAGGCAACACAAACATATTGTCTTAGGGCTCTAGAGGCCAGCAGTCTGAAATCCAGCTGTCAGCAGGGCCGTGCTCCCCTGAAGACTCAAGGGAGGAATCTTTCCTTTTCTCTTCCAGCCTCTGGTGGCTCCGGGCGTTCTTTGACTTTTGGTCTCTGCCTCATGGTCTAGGGCCTTCTCCTTCTCTTGCACCTGTGTCTTTTCCTCTTCTGTCTTTTAATGCCATTTGTCATGGAATTTAGGGTCCACCCAGATAATCCAGGGTGATGTCCTCATATCAAGATCCTTAATTTAATTACCTCTGCACAGACGCTTGCCCCCAGTACGTTCACATTCACAGGGTGGACGTGATTTGTTGGAATCTCCACTAAATCCGCTGTGATAACTAACATGGAAGTGGAGCTCCTTAGGACTCTTTCACAGAGAGGAAAATGCAGAGTGAGTAGGCATGTGTATACCCTCCACGATGAAGTCCAGTTGTCCCTACACCAGCGATGCCTGTTTCTCCCACAGCATTTAGCATTACATTGGACAGACAATAGAGCTGAATGAATGCCTGTGGATTCATTGAAATTCCAAATTAGTCATGAGTGAAGTTGTACTGTATTTAGAAAAGGATTCATGGGGCGCCTGGGTGGCGCCGTCGGTTAGGCGTCCGACTTCAGCCAGGTCACGATCTCGCGGTCCGTGAGTCCGGGCCCCGCGTCGGGCTCTGGGCCGATGGCTCGGAGCCCGGAGCCTGTTTCCGATTCTGGGTCTCCCTCTCTCTCTGCCCCTCCCCCGTTCATGCTCTGCCTCTCTCTGTCCCAAAAATAAATTAAAAATGTTGAAAAAAAAAAAAAAAAAAAAGAAAAGGATTCAGGATGGGGGGGGGGGATTATCTCTTCTGCAAGACCTCTGAAACTGTCTAAGAAGCCTGAGTTGGTGAATATTTTCATTCTTGATTAAAATGATGAAGAGTCCGGGGCTCCTGGGTGGCTCAGTCAGTTAAGCGTCCGACTTCAGCTCACGTCATGATCCCACGGCTCGTGAGTTCAAGCCCCACGTCGGGCTCGGCGCTGACAGCTCGGAGCCTGGAGCCTGCTTCGGAGTCTGTGTCTTCCTCTCTCTGCCCCTCCCCTGCTCATGCTCTGTCTCTCTCCCTTTCTCT
Organism: Neofelis nebulosa; assembly: GCF_028018385.1. NCBI lineage: Eukaryota > Metazoa > Chordata > Mammalia > Carnivora > Felidae > Neofelis > Neofelis nebulosa. The sequence goes on from NC_080790.1 coordinate 11,966,095, forward strand.
CAAAAATAAATAAACATTAAAAAAAAAAAAAGAGAGAGATGAGAGTCCTTATGAAACAAGAGGCTTTTCCATAAGGATTAGAGATAAGAGATGGGAGGGGGAAGCTTCCCCTGCCTAGAACAGTCTGGAAGCAAAATGACAGTCCTATGACTTCCCATCCAAGTGACCCTGGGCAAGTCAAATAACCTTGCTGAGTTTCCCTTTCCTGAACTATAAATACAACAATAAACCTATTTCAGGGTGGGTTTTTAAGGACAATCTAAGATGGTAATAACTGCTCACTGAGGCGGTAGATAGTAGGTAGCTTACACCTATGACATTACTTCAACCTCACAACTACCTCATGAAGTAGATAATAACTTACTGCCATTTTATAGAGGAAGAAACTGAGGCACACTGTGGTGAGATCAAAGGTTAACAGCTAGCAGTTGACGTAGCACAGGTAGGATTTGAACTCAGGGTATGTGGCTCCAGAAACCACCTTCTTAACCACTGCACTGTAGCGACTGTATCAGTTAGGAGTTCCCTGAAAGAGCAGAACCGTAGTAAGTGATATAAAATAAGAACTAAAAAAAACAGCAGTTAGACTTTATGTAACTAAAGCGAGTCAAGCAGTCTATGCAAGACTGTGTGTGACTGTGGGCCTGACCCTGGAGGGCCAGGAAGCCTGGACGTGAAGCACGAGAGAGCAAGGTCAGACAAACCGGCAGGCAAAGCGGGCCCGTATCTGGTCCTCACTGGTCCGTCCTCAGTGATGCAGGTTACGTGAGGGGTAAGTTGGCATCCTTCACCACACTGTGTACATCTGGCCCAGGATTTGGAGACTCTGCACAAGCAGGAGCTGCTGTGGCTGCTGCCAGCCCAGACCAAGAGGGTGAATGTCCAGATCAGTGACACCATGTGGGGGCAACGACGGCGTCTGGCCCCACTGCCTTCAGAGCAGAACATCAAGCTTCCAGATCTCCCAAAGACGTCTCTTGTAGCCAACCCTGAATCTGAAGAGTGTAGGGTAGGGAATTCTGGGAAATGTAGTTCCAGCTCAGCTAGGCTGATACAGGACAGAAGACTTTAGATACTCAAATATCTTTAGATATTCAAGAGCACCAATAGGTTCTTTCTTCAGGACTCGATAAGTGTTAGTCGTCTTCTTTCCCCCCATTCTTGATGGAGAAACTATGGATGAGTTTGCCAGTTGGAAGTGAGGCTGTGAAGAAGGATTCTAAAAAATCTAAGACCCAATGAGGAAGTGTTTCAGTCACACTCTCCCCACCCCATCTCCCCGCCCCGGGCAAATTGCCGCAGAGATTCAATAATGGTCCCGTTGGGTAAGGGCTCTGGCAGGGCGGTGAGGCTGTGGGCTCAACTCCAAGAGGCTGGGATAGGACAAGGGGTCCTCCCTGAAAGACAGGAAGGATAAAGTTGGTGTGGGGGGGGAGACATAGGAGGGGGGCAAGCCGAACTCCCTAGATGGCAGCCCAGGTCCTTAACACAAGGTCTCCGCAATGCCAGGTGGGATGGAGTGGGGATGCTGGGCTTCAAGGTCAGGAGCTGAGACTATGTGGTGGTGAGCGCAGGAACGGGCCCGGGGTGTGGAGAGGCAGTGAGGGCCTTGCATGATCACCTTGAACCCAGCTAACCTTCGGGAGAAGCAGGTGTGTGGTGTGGGGTGCACAGGCGTGGTCAGGCAGGCATCGGGCTGGGGTGGGTGGGTGCATTAACACACATACTCCTGGTAGAGTGGAGAGAGAACAAAGCCTGGCTTAAAATCGTCTCTTGCCTATTCCCCTAGATCCAGTCCCTGAACGTGCTGGGGGCTTCTCTGTCTCCTGTCACTGATGATCTCGCCATGGTCCTTCCCAAGAAAAACACCCAGACACTATTCTAAAGGTTTGCATGTATTGTGTTGGGCAATCCTTTCCATAACTCTGCACAGTAGAAATTATCAACAACGTTTTGTAGAGGAATATTTCCTGAGTTTTGGAGCAGCGTGTGGCTTGCCCAAGGCTGACCCCCAGCACGTGGTAAAGCTGGGATTTGAACCCTGGCCTGTCTGAATCCAAAGCCACTGCTCTTCTCACTCCAAGGAGGACTACAGAATTGGCTGGAGTTTTGGACTTTGAGGCTCTTCCAGCTTTGAAAATCTGTGAGATTCTCCAGAGTGGGAAACCAGGTCTTTAAAAAAAAAAATACATTTTCAAATATTCAATTGGGTTTCTTAGAATCCGAGAAAAGAAGACTGAGTTGTTTCTTTAAAAATGAAAGAATCTGCTAAAGGTTGTGTTCTTTATGGTTTTTCCTCTTGAAGCTTTTCAATCCCAAAATCAAAGCAAAATTTTAACAATAAGCTCAGACTTTTTAGAAATCAATTGCAATTGCCTTTTTGTTACTTTAATCGAGCCCCTTTGCAATTATTGTTTTCTTTTATTTTAATGAACATGCTGTACTTCTCTCAATGACAATTCTGATTCTTCTTTTGAAAAGAAAGATAGATCCTCAACAGGTATTTTTGGCCCAAATCACAATGAACCAAGAAGGGAACGGTGTGATGAATCGAGCTCCCGCTGCAAATATGCGGGGGCCATCTGTCCTAGTGCTGGAAGCCGTCCTTGGGGTGCCAGCAGGGAGCGGTACCAACTGATATCATCCAAGGGGCCCAATATCACCTGGCTTTGTCTCTTTTGGCTTTTATTTTTTATTTCCCGTTTGCTGTTCTAGTCACTTGAGCAATTCTGCATTCAGAAATGAGTATGTTGGACTACTTCTCACCTTTGAAAAGATTTCACCCTTTGTGATAAGAATCTTTGACTTTGGGGACCTGGGCACGAGTACCCAGAGTGTGAGTGTCGCTGTGCTGGGCACTGAAATGACATTCATTCATGCCACAAACACCTCTTTGCCATAACTTAGTGCCAGGTCCTCTTTGGTGCCGAGAGCATAGCCGGAAACAGCTCTCTGGGGCTCTCTGCCCTCTAGGGATCACACCCTCCAATCGATCAGATAAAGCGATCAGGCTTGATGACGGCCATGGCACTGAATCGCCCCCCACATGGTTCCCCCCCAGCCGCAGCTGCGGACACCTGGAGGCGTAGAGCCGATGCAGGGGTGCGGTGGGCACCGACGGGTTGTACACCCCTGAGAGCAATACCGGGTAGAAACTGTCATTGCCATTTTGAAGACGAGCAAGCCAGGGCTCAGAGCGGCGGAACCTCTTGGCCAAGATCAACGAGCAAGCCGGTGGTGCAGGCTCCTCAACCTGGGGCAGGCACTCTTGAAACCCTTGCTGACTCCCCTGCCCCCCAGTCTCCCTCCCAGCCTGGAGGAAGGCACAGGCGGACCTGCTTAAAGATCTTAGCCTCCCTCTCCTCCTCCAAGGCCAACCCCTTGTGATCCTGGTTCCTTTTGCATCAGGTGTTTACCTTCTTGAGGAAGAAGTCTGCCTTCCAAAACACCCGGGGGGGGGGGGGGGGGGGGTGGAGCTCTGCTAAAGCCCTGGGGCAGAATAAACATTTTCCCTCTCACTCTTCCCCACTCTGGGGCCTGGACCCTTGCTCCCTCTGCGCTCTGCTGGGGGTGGGGGTGGGACACTAACTCAGGGAGGGAAGACAGGAGACCCTTTAGCACAACAGCGCCCTGGGATGTTGCTAAGAGATGGCTCATCTCAACAGGAGCAAAACAGGTGCTTGAAGGTACTTCACCTTGAGGCCCGACAGAGAAGGATTGGTTTCCCTCATCTTGCTACCTGGCCACGTGGAGGACCCCACGCCCTCAGGGGAAAGCCGTGGGGCCCAGGGAGAGTCTGGCCAGAAGCTTGAGGGCAAAGAAGGGGGTCTAGGGAGGAGGGACAGAAGGTTTAAGAGGCAGGATCTCTCTGGGGAGGGACAGACGCCGGCAGGTGGAGACCGGGGACGGTCTGGGTCAGGCGAGGAGCGACAAAGTTGTTGCAGGGGTGTGGTCAGCGTGTGCATCCGGGACCTCTGCCCCTCCGGCCCCCACCGCCCTCGGCCTGAAAGGCAAGGTGCTCGAAGCAGGCCCTGGCAAAACAGCCTTGATTGTTGGCAGGAAGGGCTTTCTAAAACAGCTTCCATGGCAACCGAAGAGACCTGAGAGAGAGAGTCCAAGGGCTCCTGGTTGCTTAGCAAACGCCGGCCTCTCCGGAAGTGGCGGCTGTCCCTCTGCACGCGCCTGAAGGAGAGGAGGTGGGGGGGGGGGGGAGGGCAGTTTGGGAGAGCTTTGCAAGGTCCTCTTGGGTTTGGTAGGCCTGAGGTCAGGGCAGAGGGGAAGGCTCTAGGCCCGCAGCCCACCTCCCTTCTCATTCCACAACCCTGGCCCTGTCTCGCGTGGGAGGGGATCTCGCGGAGCATTCCAGTTGGCCGGTCCAAGCGGTGCCCACCCGACCCCGGACACCCTGGGACTAGAAGTGAGCACCCCAGTGGCCCAGTCAGCCCTTAGGGGAACGGGCTCTGGAAGCAGGCTTGGGACTGTGTGGACGCCAGGGCGTTTCAGGTCTTGGTACTGGAAGCACAGTCTGAGGCATAGATATAGAATCTTCTTGGCTCCAGAAAATTCCGTGCTCAGTGGGAAGGGCCGCCTGGTGGTGGTGGTGGTGGGGAGGGGGACAGTTCTCTAGAGCCTGGGCCCAGGGCACTGACCTGCTCCTCCGGGTCTAAGGGCAGCACTGTTTGTGGGCTGGGTCCCACATGGTCGTTGAGCAGGAGCATCGGCTGATGCTTGGCATCTGGGAGCCTCCCTTTTATGCCACTGTAGGCGAGCAGGCCTTCTAGAAGTGGACAGCTCCAGTGTGGTGGCCTTCAGGATGGGAGCCTTAAAGGGTCCAGGTGATGGCCAGCCAAGTAGTCTCCTGGAGATGACAGCCATGGCCAGCGTCCCCCTCCCCTCTTCTCATTCTGCAGAGAGTGGCCCTCGTTCCAAATGCGCCATTTTCCCGGTGGGTGACCTTGGGCAGGCATGAAGCTTCTCCCGGCCTCAGTTTTCTAAATCGCCTAAGCCTGGCTTCCCTGTGCCTTTATTCTCCTCATCTAGCACAACCTCTTTAACTTCCATCCCAGAGAGGCTGCAGGGGTACAGAGAGAAGCTGGACAGACAGACTGTTTCATTCATTAGCTTGCACTCCAGCCCACTGGCCCTTGACACTGGCCTCCTTTGAGGTAGGAACCATGGCCGACTCACCTCTGGATCCTCAGTATTGGGCACAGGGTCAGCTCAGTGAGTTTTTGTGGAGTGAGAGGGTGCGGGAGGAGAGCCCTCGTTGGAGGCTGGTGCAGACCTTTGGTCTCTAGATCCAAGCCAGTGGCTGGGATGGAGCCGGAGCTGTGGGAGGGGGCAGTGGCGGCACAAAGGTTGGAAAGCCGAGCACTTAGGGGCGCCTGGGTGGCTCAGTCAGTTAAGCCTCCGACTCTTGCTTTTGGCTCCGGTCATGATCTCATGGTTTGTGAGTTCGAGCCCTGCATCCGGCTTGGAGATGACAGTGCAGAGCCTGCTTGGGATTCTCTCTCCCTCCCTCTTTCTTTGCCCCTCCCCTGCTCATGCTCCTGGTCTCTCAAAATCAAATAAACTTAAAAAAAAAAAAAAAAAAAAAAAAAAAAAAAAAAAAAAAAGGAAAGCTGGGCACTTAGCAGCATTGATCCTTTGGTCTAGGCGAGCGGGGCTAAGTACCTGCAAGATGCCTCTACTTTTCCATTCACCAAAGGAATCTCTGTGGTTTGTAGAATGCCAGCCCTGTAAACAACAGCTACAAGCCGGCCTTCTTGCTCAGGCCGCTTTGGGGCTGGACCAGCATCGCTCCCTCTGACCCACGTGGAGGGTTTTCGGCAGCACCCGGGCCCTGGGCCACCTTGCAGCACCAGGCGGGCTGGGCTGATGGCGTTTCTCAGGCAAGGCATTCATGCAAACCACTGGGAGTGCTCTGAAAAGGTGGTTTCCAGGATACTTAGTCTGTGCCTATGAAGGTAGGCTTCCACGTGGGATGGAGAGGAGGAAAAGCCCACAGATGACCTGGTGAGAGCCAGAGTGATGGGGTCAGCCAGAAAGCCTGGGTTCAAAGGCTGGCTCCGCTCCTTGCCCCTACGGGTCAGTCTCCTCACATGTAAAATAGGAATCTTCATCCCGACTCCGGGGGGGGGGGGGGCGGGGGGGCGGTGGTTATCGTGAGGATTAGAGAATAAAGCCCAGGGTCGAGCCTTTGGCAAAGAGCTGGTCGCTGTCATACTCAGCTTCATGGAGGTCAGCAAGTTATCCAAAGTCATCCTATGTATGGGAGCCACATCCCCACGTGTGTTCACACAGGTGAAGGGGGCCTGGGCTGATGGAGTGCATTGCAGAAGACAGGAACAGCCAAGTGGCTTGATTTTAGCAGGCGGCCCTTCTGTCCTCCACAACTTTGCATCCTCGAGCCTAGAGTTCATGGACCCGGGGCCCTTCTACTCCCGGACTCTCATTTCATCTTCACGCCTGGCTTTGAGCCCATTGAGCCGCCCACCCTCCAGCCCTTGGTAACCCAGGCTACACCGCTGGGAGCTGGGGCTCTTCTCGTGCAACAGGGCCCACATCACTCACATTGTTCAGTCTTCAGTTAGAACGGGACTTCTGACTTCCTGATGCCCTGTCCATCCATCAGGTCAGGTTCACTGTGGACGGGGTGCTGTGCTTGGCAGCAGGGTAGATAAAATGAAATAACGGAAAAAGTCCCCCAAGAACTCGGAGGAGAAGCCAGCCTGTGGTACTGGGGCCTGAAGGGGTAAGTCACTGGCCCCAGCTCACAAAGGTAGAATTTAGACCCACACTGATTTGGTCCCTGGTGGAGTGCTCTTAAGAACCTGTCACCTACTGGGGCACCTGGGTGGCTCAGTGAATTAAGCATGCCACTTTGGCTCAGGTCACGATCTCACAGTTCATGGGTTTGAACCCTGTGTCGGGCTCTGGGCTGACAGCTCAGAGCCTGGAACCTGCTTCAAAAAAAAAAAAAAAATTTTTTTTAAAAATTTTTATCTATTTTTAAGAGAGAGAGAGAGAGAGACAGAGCACGAGTGGGAAAGGAGCAGAGACAGAAGGAGACACAGAATCTGAAGCAGGCTCCAGGTTCTGAGCTGTCAGCACAGAGACTGTTACAGGGCTTGAACCCATGAATCATGAGATCATGACCTGAGCCAAAGTTGGACGCTTAACTGACTGAGCCACCCAGGTGCCCCTGGAGCCGACTTCAGATTCTGTGTCTCCGTCTCTGCCCCTCCCTGACTTGTGCTCTCTCTCATAAATAAATAAATAAATAAATAAACATTAAAAAGAAAAAAAGAAAAAGAACCTGTCCTCTACTAAAGGACTCAGGCTTTAATTATGGAAAGAATTTGTCCCTAACCCCAGCTCAGCTGATCTGGCGAAGGGGCCAGGTCTCCTTGGAGAGACAGCCTTGGGTTCCCGTGGGTCCGCTGGCCCCTAGGTGACTCACAGGCTGGCTGCATGGAGGGGTCTCTCTGTTGCAGATCCCCACACTACTTTTGTTAGCTATAAAAAAAAAAAAAGGCTGGGAGTGGATTTAGTGGTTGTGAAATTTAAAAAGGCAAGTGCAGTGCTGGGAGGCATTTCCTTAAGCACAAAGTAATGAAGTGGCCTGCATGCCCGCCCGCATGCTGCACATGGTTAGCATTAGTGGGGACTGCAAAGCCATTCCACAGCCCTGATGGGGGGTGCGAGGGGCAGGGGGGTCCCTCTCCAGTGGAGAAGAGCCCCTCTCCTTTTTTTTTAAGGTAAGTTTTTTTTAAAGAGGGGTTTTAGGTTCACAGCAAAATTGAGAGGTAGGTACAGAGATTGCCCCCATATCCCCTGCCCCCCACACAGGCAAAGCCTCCCTTATTATTGCCCCAACTGATGAACCTCCACTCACACATCAGCTTCATCCAAAGCCCATTTTAGTTTGCACTAGGGTTCCATCTCAGTGCATGCATTCTGCGGGGTTGGACAAATATATACTGACATGTATCATCATTCCAGCATCACTCGGAGTAGCTTCGCTGTCTAAGAATCCTCTGCTCGGCCCCCATCAAAACCTGGCAGGCCCTGATCTTTTCACTTGTCTATCATTTGGCTTTTTCCAGAATGTCATAGAGTTGGAAATCACATAGGACGCAGCCTTTTCGGATTGGCTTCTGTCACTTAGTGATATGCATTTACGTTTCCTCCCTGTCTTTCCATGGCTTGATCGCTTTTCTTTTTAGCGGAGTAATATTCCATTGTCTGAATGGACCACACTTCATTTATCAACTCGCCTACTGCGTGACCTCTTGGTTGCATCCACGTTCTGGCAAATTTGGGGCAAGTTTTGCATCTCTCCCCATTATCAACATCCCCCACCCAAGTGGGCGTTTGTTACAACTGATGAACCTACGTTGACATATCATGATCATCCTAAGTTTCAGCTCCTAAAAACATCCCTCTGAAGGTTTTTGTATGGACCTAAGTTTTCAGCTCCTTTGGGTAAGTACCAAGGAGCGTGACTGTTGGGTCATACGGTGATATTACATCTAGTTCCGTAAGAAACAGTCTGTTTTCCATGCATCATACTGCGTTCCCAACAGCAACGAATGTGAGTTCCTGCTGCTCCCCAACACTCCAGCAGTTGGTGTCATTGGGGTCTGGATTTTGGCCAATTCTAACTCCCCTTCAGACGGGAAATGCTAGCAGAGGCAGGAGAAAGCCTCTCATGCAGGGAGTCTTTAGGGGATTTGATGGCACAAGATAGAGTCTCTTCTTGAAGTCGATCACCCCTGTACTCATTCTCCCAATAATTTGTTTATGGTTTCAAGCATTGGCACATCAGTATGTTTACTCTTCATCAATTTCTTACATATTTACTCACTACAGGGCAAGGACGCTTCAATGAATAAAACACCATCGTGTGGAGGAACTCACACACTTGTAATGGAGACAGATACACAAACAGAAAACTGCAGTTCACCAAGATGGTTGTAAATCTGTAAGGATACACAAAATGCAGTGGGGCCCAGCAGAAGACCCAGCAGAAAAGAAGATCATGGTAGGCTTCAAGGAGGAGGTGACCTTGAGGAATGGGTAAGCCCAGATGCAAGACTGGACCTGGGAGGAACAATTGCTTGGGTTGGGGGGTGGAGTTTAAGATAAAGGAGAAAAGGGAGAGGGGTGAGTAGGAAGCCCCTGACCCATAGGAAAGCCAAAGTGAAAACTTTTATAAGGCTAAGTACTGAATCATAGACACCCAAGAGTGCCACGTTCAGGGGTTTGTATTTTGCCTTGTAGGAAACAGGAACCATTGGAAAACTTTCGCTTTTACTCTTTCCGGGCCAAAGATGAGAGCCTGTGCTGACCATTTCAATGGGCTTTGGCTGCTGTTGCCAGCTGCCTCTTGCATGAGAAAATCTCCCCAGGTCTAACAAGACTGTGGATTCTGAGGGTCCTTTACCAAGACCTGGGCAACTTCTTGAGGCGGACTGTGGTTCCCAGACCCTCACTTGAATTCTCCAGCACCTTAGATTGCCATTCCCAAGCTGCTCCAAACCTTTAGGACTCCATCTGCGAACTGCCCCCGGGCTCAGGGGCCCTTCCCCAGGGGGGCATTGATGGAAACATCTGCTCAGGCCAGAGAAGAGGACCTCTTGTTGCCACGTGTCATCCTTCTCTCTTTGTTTCTCTTTAAAACTGTAATTATTGTTGTTTGTTAGGGAAGACACAATGGCCCATGGAGCTGTGGAATGCTTTGGCATGACTGAGTCATTAGGGCTGGGTCCTGATGCCCCCGTGTCCCAGGAGGCCCTGGCATGCTGGTCACAGGTGATGACAGTCATGAGCCAGATCTCCCAACCTCCGGACCTAGAGGAGCATGTGTGTGTGTGTGTGTGTGTGTGTGTGTGTATGGTGGGTGGAGAGGTCAGGGTGTGGGGAGGACTGGTGTGTGTATGTGTGTGTGTGTGATATCTTTCTGGGCCTTTGTTATTGGAGAGATGGGCCCATATTTGGCCTTCTCTTTGGTTGCCATATGTTTCTGGGATCCTCCTCAGATCAAGGCCAATCAAGTTCAAGGCCTGGGGAGGGTGTGGAAAGAATCCATTCCTTCCCTTGTTGGCTAGCCTGCTGGGCCAGAGTTGCCTTGACCATTAGCTACTAGAAGTGCGGTGCCCAGGGCCTATTAGCTTTTTCAGGGCCTACAGAAAGGTTTGAGGCCTGGAAAATTTATTTGCTCCAAAATATGTAAGCAGCCAAATTGAATGCAATAAGTGTTTAATTGGAAGTCTATAAAACATACAGTCAGCTGCAATTCAACTCGTTTAGAATTACACACTTAATTTGGTAAGCCTGATTGCTGTAACGTCTCTCTCCTCACCCCCCAAATTCATATGTTGAAATCCTAACCCCCAAGGTGATGATATTAAGAGGTGGGGCCTTTGCGAGGTAGCGAGGTCATGAGGGCGGAGCCTTCTGAAAATTAACAAAAGGAAATTGTGTTTAAAATGGAGTCAGAAGGCCAGAAGGGGGAGCACTTGCACCCTACCACTCGTGGCCAATTGCACACCCAGCTGGAAGACAGGCACCCTGCAAGCTGTTGCTACTTTAGCTGCTACTTTACCATCCCAGTAGGACTAAGGGAGGTTTCCTCTTCCCCTAGCAACAGCCCGGCCAATGAGAGACAGTCAGAATTCTGCCAATGAGAAGCCAGTTTACTTGGAACTCCCAGTTTACTCCAATAGAATTTTTGTTTTCAGCAGCCCTCCCAACGCCCTCTTAGGGCAGTAAAGTGGGGTCTCCTCTTTTTTTCTCCTGACTTGCCTATGGTTTTGGGGTTGTTTGCACATCCTGGACTGTGATTCTCTGCTATTCCCAAATAAGCCCATTTTTACTGGTTAAATAACTGCTAGTTTTATCTGTAAAGTTAACACCCTCATGAATGGGCTTAGTTCTCGTATTAACGAGGTTCCCCTGCTCCTTCTGCTGAGGTTGCAACAAACTCAGAGTTGGCCATCTACATCTCTGAAGAGGGCTTTCGCCAGAACCCAGCCATGCTGGTCTCCTGGTCTTGGATTTCCAGCCTCCAGAACGATGATAAATTAATTTTTGTTGTTTGTAAGCCCCCTAGTCTGTGGTATTATTCTGTTATAGCAGCCCCAATGCTCCAAGAGGCTGATTATCTATAGATGTTTCTTTATTGTGAATTAAGTCAAGCAGTTTCTTTTGAAAGGGGCGGGGTTTCCAAAGGTCAGACTATCCAGGTGGATGAATGCTTAAAATAAGTGTCCAGAGCAAAGAATGGGAGAAGCAGGGACAGCTCTGGGCAGGACCCAGGCGTTGCCATATTGGCTTTCCCCTCACTGCTTAGGATGTCAGTAGGCTTTGCTACTTTCCTCACTGTTCTTGCTATTAACATGATGGTACAGATTTTAACTTATTTCCAAATATTCACCACCATTGCTGCTGTGACCATAACACCACTATACCGTAGCCACCCTCATGGTTCCACCCCTGCCTCAATTACTTTCACCCCTGTAACTGCAACTTGTAGAATAACTACCCAGTGGTCACCATCACTTACGTTACTTCCACCTTCACCAGTACCATTGCTGTGACTAACACTGTTATTACCCTTAATTCTATTAGTTGCTCGCATTTAAATAACACTCCTTGGTTTACAGAACCCGTCATACCAATGAACTCATTTGACCCTGCTCACAACCTGGCAAAGCATCAGGTTATGGGCTGATGTGGGTCGTCTTGCCCGATGCCGTTTAAGACCTGGGGCCTCCCAGAGAGCTGTCAAAAGAAGGCTGTTCAGAATGGTGTTAAGGTTGGGCCACGTGTCACTGGCCGGAACCCAGTCACGTTTCCGACCCTAACTGTGGGGGATGTTGGAAATCTAGAGGTACACTTGGCTCTTTGTCGAGTACCAAACATCTCTGCCGTGATCAGACGCTAGTGGAGTACAGAGTTCTAGAAAGGCCAAGGGCCCTGGTGTCTTCCACAATGTGGGGCCGATGGAAGAGCACTCAAGGAAAGGCAAACCATAGACTGTTGGGTGAACTTCTGGCTATGACTTGGCCTCAGTTGTATTCTCTGTGTTTCTCTGTCCCCTGGCTCATGTAGCAAAACACTCAGCCATGTGTTAGGGTCCCTGTTTTAGGCACAGAAAACTGCTCAGGAAGTGGAAGTGATTGCCTAATGTCCGTAGCAAGTGACTGCTAGAATCAACACCAGAGTCCAGGTGACCTCTCTCCTAAGCGAGGTCTTAGAGCAGTAGCTGTGGCCCATCAGTCTCCCCTGTACAGAACCCCAACTTGTTCAGATATTAGAGGCCATGTACAGAAGGGGAAGTGAGGTCCTTCCACCGCCCCTAGAAAGAGAAGTATGAGTAATCTAAGAACCAACAGTGCTAATTCCATTTCCTTGACTAATAATTTTTTTTTTAAATCAAGGGATGGCCATATGATGTAATTCCAGCCAATAAGAACTCTGCTAGGGGCCTTCTGGAAAGGTTTCTTCACTCTAAACAGGGAGCACATGGGGCGCCTGGGTGGCGCAGTCGGTTAAGCGTCCGACTTCAGCCAGGTCACGATCTCGCGGTCCGTGAGTTCGAGCCCCGCGTCAGGCTCTGGGCTGATGGCTCGGAGCCTGGAGCCTGTTTCCGATTCTGTGTCTCCCTCTCTCTCTGCCCCTCCCCCGTTCATGCTGTGTCTCTCTCTGTCCCAAAAATAAATTAAAAAAAAAAAAAACGTTGAAAAAAATAAACAGGGAGCACAAGAAAAGGATGTGCTTCCTTCTGGTCTTCTGACGTTGTTATATGATACTGTGATGTTTGGATCTTCTGCAGCCATGTTGTGACCATGAGGAGACAAGCCTGAGAATAAACATCTATCTGTGAGGATGGCAGGAGAGAAAGATAGAAGCAATCTGGATCTGCGGTGATGTCATTAAACTGCTGAATTAACCAGCCTTGGGACTGCCCTCCCTCTGGACTACTCATTATGTGACATACATATTAGTTTAATGTTTTCTTTATTTTTGTACTTTTTTTTTGAGCCACCTTTAGTTGAATCTTTTCCTTGCAGCTGACAGCAATAAAAATCATTCAGTGACAAATATTCCATTTATTCTGAGTCTTTGCACATGTTATTCCCATTGACAGAAATGAGAATATTTTTGTATCCATCTGGTGAATTCTTACTTGTCCCTGAAAATCAACTTGGATGTCATTTCCTGTAGGAACTTCCCTGAATTTTACTGCCCAAAGACTTTATCATTCCTTTTTTCTCTGTGCACCATGCCTAGTCCACACGTTTTTATTGTACTGAATATTGTATTTACAACACTCCATATTGTAATGTGTGTGTCACCCTCCCTTGAGGGCAGATGTCGGGTCTTATTTTCTGTGTTTCTCCAGCTCTTAGGACAGAACTTGGCACACGATAAACCTCACTAAATAAGTATTCAATTGAATTGAATCAGTGGCACAGTGCATGAGAAGTTCAATGAACTATAAAGCAAGAAACAACATGAGATAGTATTAAGTTGATAAATGAAGTCACTAAAGTGTTAATTGCTTCTTAATGACCTTCATTCAATGAAACAGATTCTTATTTAGCTATTGATGTAGCTATCTGTGTAGCCAATGGAAAACAGATGTTTTCTGACAGTCTTCCTCTATCCCCTTCCAAAAAAAAGTCTAAGGCCAAGATCATCGTCCAGCCTCCACACTGCCTGGTTATCCTTCTTCTCCTGGAAAGGCAGCCGGGTGTACTTGAAAGAGGACTCTACGAACATTTCCAAGAACACCTGCGTGTAAGCCCAGATCTACACTTGTTATGCATGACCCTGAGCAAGTCATATCATTCACTGGACTTTGAATCATCTGTAAATGGGGATTGTTAATTCTGCCCCAACTACCTACCAAAACTTCTTTGAGACTCCCAGGAGGCCAAGCCCACACAAGCCTCTTTGTCCGCTGTCAGATGCTATGTGTCCTTTGCAGGAAGGTTGCTGGCATCCGTCGCCCAGGCTGCTGGCAGTCCTGTGAGTTCTTGTATTAAGCATGTCTTTTTATTCTGACGCTCTGACATCTAGGGCCTTGCTGGCCGTGGAAGGACTGCCCTTCTGAGGGTCCCAATTCCTAGAGATAGTAAATGACTCCCTGAGTGTGCCTTTCATACGTCAACCAGTCAATCCAAAGCCTTTTTCAGGCTTTCACGCTCCCAGGCCACTAGCTACCTGCCCTAATCACCCCAGGGCCAGGTAGCAGATAACCAGGGGCAGCCCCTGTGCCCCAGAGCCCACTGGAATGATCTGACCTAGCCGAGTCCAAGCCGATTTACCCTGCTTCTCCCATTCCTTCTCATGATAAAGTCTCTGGCCCACATGTCCCCCCTTTCTCCATCTGTCTCCTAACTGACCCCGGTGCTTCTCGTGTGGCTCTGTGTGGTATGGCAGGGCCGGGCCCCTCCTCTTAGGAGCTATGGGTAACAAACTGTCACTTTAGGGGCCTCACCATGCATGATTAATGATAAAACTCGTGTTTAAGACAGCCCCATCAAGCAGGAAGCTGGGTGATGGGCGTGGGAGCAGGTGAGAGGGAGTCGCTCGCTTCTTTCTCCTGGAATTCGATCACTGAGCCTTCTCTGTGACAACATTGAAGATAACCCTCAGTGGGGACACGCACATTCTTCCAGCTCCTGCAGCAGCCCAGCCCAGGTGAGCGGCAAAGACTGGAGCGGCCGCAGCCCTTGCTTCCAGGGCCTCATAGACCATTTAAAACGCTTGGAACATTGAGAAGGAAGGGTGTGCTGGTTGTGACTTTGATCCTTCTGAATGGGTGATCCCCATCCCCAGATGTGCTATGGAGGGCTGATTAGAACCCCCTCAACATTTGACCGGGGGCCTTGGGAGCATGAGGAAAGTGGGCACTGGAATTTCTAACCCTGGTCTTCATACTCGGAGCCCAAGGCTGTGCTCTGGATTCTTAGGCTTTCCTGGGAGGCAGGCACGTAAAGGCCTCGGGAAGGACAGGGCGTGAGACTCCTGCTGCAGCCCCGGTAGAAGGCCAACAGCAACGGCTCCCCCAAACAGATAGGAGGGCTGTCTGTGCTGGGGGTAGCTGCAGGGTATTCCTGGACACGAGCCCTGGCAACCTCAATCCTGGGGGGCGCCCTATGGCACAATGCATGGCTGGCGGGCGTGGAGGCCTGGTTGGTTTCCCTGCTAGGGTGGCTGGGAAGGGGGGGTGGGGGTGGGATTTGGTCTTGCAGTTTAAGAAAGTTTTTTTTAATGTTTATTTTTGAGAGAGAGAGAGAGAGAGCATGCGCACGGGCGGGGGAGGGGCAGAGAGAGGGAGACACAGAATCTGAAGCAGGCTCCAGGCTCTGAGCCGTCAGCACAGAGCCCGACGTGGGGCTCGGGCCCACAAGCCGCGAGATCATGACCTGAGCTGAAGTCGGACGCTTAACCGACTGGGCCACCCAGGCACCCCTGGTCTTGCAGTTTGAACCCTGTCCTGACCATGGGCACGGCCTTCCTGGTGCCTGGAAGCTGAGGTGGAGCTGGTTTGGGAAGAGCTTAAGCATGAGCTTTCTAAACAAAGGGCTGAGGCGGATTCACCTTCTCCTAGACCTTTGTTGTAAAGTAAATACCAAGCCAAATGGTGATTTGGAACAGTGGCTCAGGAACTGAGCTCATCTGGGCCCCAGGAGTCCTAGGGCAGAGTGAGAGGCCTCTGGTGCCTCTTGAAGTGGCTTATCCTGGCTCCCCAAGGGTGTCTTTCCAGATGCCAGCCTGGGGGTGCTCTTTGAATGCTGCCTGGAGCACTCTGGCCACTTCCCTTACCCCCAAGGATGGCTGATGTCCTCCTGGAGTCTGTGTGAGGTACAAGTGCCAGACTCGGTCCCAGGGCCAAAGCGCATCCTTGGAGGGGAATAAACACATTCTAATCAAAACAAAACACTTCCAAATGGGAGTTTCCTGTTGGAATTTCCTGGCAGCTCCCAAGGCAGTCGTGATTGTGGAAACACTCACTGATTTCTTTCTTCTCAAGGGGTGTGGAGGGCATATGACAATGACAGTCTTAGCTTCCCTTTTCTGGACAGGGACAACTGTGGTTATCAGAGGAGGCAGCCTGAAATCCGATGGTCAGATGCTATCACGGTAACCCAGCAGAACTGCTGCTCCTGGAAACGAAGAACGGCCTCCTCACTTGTCTGGACGGATGGCCTGCATTTACCTCCTCTGGAAATTAGAAACACTTAGAATAGCCTGTGAGCAGAAATCTGAGCATCTTAAATGCCGCCTACCTCATCACATGCCACTGGTGACCAAGCCCTATATGCATTTACCAGCTGAAACCCTCCCATGTGTCTCTGTCACCTTCCAGTTGCAGCCCGATGTCCTTGGTTCAACAAGCAGGGCCCTCCGGGATGCAGCCCCCCACTGCCCTGTGCATCTCAGCTCCTGCTTCCACATCCGTGCCTCGTGTCTCAAGCTCACCAGCGTGCTTTGTGCCGTGGTGTCTCCCTGGGATGGCTTTTTCCTATGTCTACTTACTGTATTCATTTCCTAGGGCCACCGAAATATAACTCCACAAACTGGAGAGTGTGAACGGAGATGTATTATCTCACAATTCCGGATGCTTCAAGTCTAAGGTCTGGGTGTTAGCATGCTCCCTCCGGAGGCATTAGGGAGGATCTGTTCCCGGCCTCTCTCCCAGCTGGCTTGCTGACAATCTGTGGTGCTCCTGGAAGCACCATCCACGTGCCGCGACGCTCATGTGGTGTGCTTCCTGTGTGTCTGTAGCCAAATTTACTCTCTTTATAAGGACACTCATCATTATTGGATTAGGGCTCACCTTAATGACCTCATTTTAACGTGAATCCCTCTATAAAGACACGAGCTCCAAATAAGGTCACATTCAGGGGGACTGGGGCTAAAACTTGACATATGAATGGGGGGAGGGCACAATTTAACCCCTAACACTTTCCTTTTTAAGACTTTTCTTCTTTCATCTCGTTTCTTGCCCTCTCTGCGCCCACTGGAAGAATTGGCCACCTCCTCCTTTGTGTCTCACTGGATCCTGTACAAAAGACCATCAGAGAACCTAGAACTTGGCTTTGGGGTTCTGTGCATGTTTCTCTTACTACACTGTGAGTTCCTTAAAAACAGGCAGAGCGCTTTATGCTGTGTATCCTTGGGGCCTAGAATAATGCCAAGGTGTTCAGTGTTCACTGGATAGATGGGTGGTGGAAAGGGTATAGTTCTTAGTGAAGATGTGAGTTGGTTCACACTCTCCCACCTGAATTCCCTGCAGGACCCTCCCTCCAATTTTTTTCTGCTGATGCTGCCTGCCTCCCTCTGTCAACCATTCCCACTTCTGACTGAGTAATCTCTATAAAATAGGAAACAGATCAGGTTATTCCCCAGTGTCAATGGCTTGTCATCCTTACTGACTCAATCAAAACTTCTTACATTGTAACTATTTGTTAGCAAAATTATTGAATAGATTATGATGCATCTGTTTAATGGAATCTTATGCAGTCATTCAATGTGTGAAGAGACAATCATCAGCAGAGAAAAAGCTTGGGCTGTATTCAAAATAGTGAACAATCGGCCAGACAGGATAGAGCCCAAACAACTTCCAGCAATAAGTGACCAGTGTGATAATCAACTCTCACTGTTCCTCTGGTGTGATGGGGAGAGAGGGATGCAAAATTCAGCATACGGTGTGTGGTGGGCAGAACTTCACAGTGGCCCAGTGACCTTCGTCCATGGTGTTAGTCCTGGGATTACGTTATGTTATGTGGCAAAAGGGAGGTTACTCAGGCGGGCCTAATCTAATCACAGGAGCCTGTAAAGCCAAGAGTTTTCTCTGGCCAGTGGTGGAAGGAGAAGTCAGAGACTGGAAACACGGGAAGAATTTGACATGTCGTTGTGCTTGAAGATGGAGAGGACTGCGGGCAAGACCTGGAGAGAAGCCTCTATATGCTGGGAGAGGCCCCTTGTAACAGCCAGAGGGAAACAGGGACCTTGGTCCTGCCATTTGCAGACACCGTAGTCAGCCAGGCCACCTGAGTGAACCTGAAAGGACAGTCTCTGAGTTTGTGTGGGAAATTGTTACGCAGCAATAGAAACCGGTACAAAGTGGGATAATCACTGAAAAAAGTGAATCTGAAAACTGGGAGAAAACCTGGTTAAGCACGTTAAGGGTGGTTGACTTTGGCCACTGTTTTCCTGTTTGTCCATTCTTTACAGCAGTTCCCAAGTGCTTTATGATGTCCGTGCTCCGCTTCCACGACGAGCAAGCACAGTTGTCTCAGCTTCCTTCTTCTTACTAAGACCTGGGCTTGTCAAGGAACAGAGGCTGATGATGTTTGAGTATTGCTCAACAGATATTTGAATAACCAAATTCATCTCTCCAACCCAAGATGGGTTTGCATTTTCAGACGTGACCTTTCATCCCAACAGCGTCTCTAGAAGTTCAGCAGTAGTAGGCCCAGTTTACAGCGTTGGAAGTGAAGATCCCACATCATTGAGTGACATGAGCTGGGACCCCGTGCCTGGCGCACAAGGAATCCCTATTTGAGCCTAGGGTTGTTTGTAGACCAGAGGGGCCAACACACAATACTCTTTGTCTTGTGGTCTGCTTAACAGTGTTTGCTGATGGGGGCCCTGTGTCCCGCCTGGAGACAGGAGCTGGAGAGTAGAAGACCAGTCCTTGTTCTTGGGGGCTCCTAGCCTGGTGCAGACCAGCAAAGCTAGCTCCATTTCCCAGCCCCCTTCGCTGCCTTTGCTCCCAAGGTCCGTCCACACGCACGGGGAAACTGTTCACCCCTGGTGATCCCTGCCCAGGACCTGGGAAGCCATGACCTGCAGAGGCTTGAGTTTCCTGGTATCTTCACAATGTGGAGTAGCCAGTTGTGTAAGCAGGGCCCCAGTGGCTCTGGGAGGCCTGTTGCAGTGCTTGAGAGAGAGAGGACACAGCACTGTTGCCTGACTCACCGTAACTCTATGCCTGTGTTTACAACAGATTTTAAACAATTCGTATGCTGTCGACAACCCCCTGCAAAAACGCAGCTGCACAATCCCTCCTTCCTGAGCTGACATCCCTGTTTAGAGAGGGACATCCGGGTTTTTCTTTTTTCTCTCTCTCTCCTTTAAAGTGCGACTTGCAAACAGCAGAGAGCTCTCCCAGCCCAGGGCCAAAGCCGGCCTCTTATCAGTGAGAGGCCCTGCAGGACCATTTGGAGGGTCCACTTCCTGTCCAGAGAGGAAGTGGCTAGGTCTTGACCTCGGACATACTCTCATTTCCAATCATTTTCCAGCCTGGAATGCAGTGATTCAGTTTCCATTTATAAAGTGAAATTAGTGCCTGTTGAATACTCTGCCTGAGGGAGGGGGTAGGAAGGAGGAAATGAGAGCCCCTTCCAAACAATTCTCCCTGTTCAGCTTGGAGCTGGTCTGTGGTGGAAGGATTTCCTCATGTTCAAGGTGTTAGCAGCCTCTCTCAGGAAGGACCCTGCTTTATGCTCTTCTGCGGTTAAGAAAAAAAATAAAATAAAATAAAATAAAAAAGAAAGGTGTGGAGTAGCCATGTGACTTGCAGACGCTTGGCTGTAATTGAAACTCGTGTTTCTACGGCACCTTACGCTTCTCAAAGATCTGCCACACGTACTCTCTCAGCAGATCCTCGGGATACCTTTGGGAAGGAAGCTGGGAAGGCATGTGACTTTCTTTGCAAAGTGTGTGAATCCTGAGAACTTCTGTGGGAACGGCTAGGGAGACAGTGGGGGTTAGGAGACCTGGATTTTGGCCCTTGCTGGGTCTCCATTTCCTTCTGTGACTCTCTGGACTTTGGCTCACTCACCTGTGACATGGGAGTTTAGCACGAGGCACTGAGAATGTGCACCTACAAGTATGAGAAGAAGGGATTAACAGTTTGGTAGCAATCATTTTGTTGCATGAAAAAATAGTTCGAGATGAGCTTCTCCCTGGAGTCCTGGAGGGAATCCTTAGAGAGCCAGGGATCAGGCTCAGTGCAAAGGCTTGGTTGACCATGAGAGAGGCTGGTGGCCAAACGTACCCCTCTGGGGATGTGGAGATGCACAGGGGGGGATGCCAAGAGGTCGCAGGAGCTCTGAAACCAAAGGCCAAAAGTCCTTGCCCTGCCCTCAAGGACATGCCCCTTGAAGGGTGCAGACCACGGCAGGGGGAAGGGCTCTGGAGAACGAGGGGGAGGCGGCCTGGTGCTGAGCAAGAAGCAGACATGAGAAGAGCGGAGAGAACCCCAGGGGCCCAGACGATAAGGGAAAGAGATTTCGGAAAGGTGGTGGCTGGGTTCTGCTAAAGCCTGCAGTGCAGAGTAACTTTCCTAAGGTTTTGTGGCCAATAAATGTAGGATTCAGGGTTCAGAGGGGTTTTTTTCACCAGTCCTTCAAATCTCACCTCTGTGCCCCCCTCTTCAATCATGTGAAAGCAAGGGTGACCGAGAAGATGTGCTTCTATGGTGTGTGTGGATTCCTGGAGGGTGGGCGACTGGAGTGTCGCTGTGGAGACTCTTGTATGGCTGCTTCCACCTTCGTGAAGGGCCAGCCGAGCAGAAGCACGGGACTACAGCCCTTCTGGGAACTGGGGGGTGCTGCATCAACACCAGAGAACATGGTGTGAGGACCCCAGGCAGCCAGAAGATTGATTCCAAGCCTAAGGGCTCTTCTAGGACTTGCTGCCTGCTCTTTGGTGACTAAGATGGCCACCCTCATCCTCAATCCTCTTTTCTCACCTGACCAGCCTCTCAGAGTTGGGAAAAAGCGTTGCCAGTGAGCTGGCAGTTGGGGGACGGGGCAGGGGGTGTGTATTCAGAAGCCCAGCAGTCTTCTCCAGGGGAGACCAACCTCCCCGCTACCCCCAGGAGGAGTGCACCCGCCACCAGGGTGCAGGGGCCTTAGCATCCTGACATTTGCCACTGCATGATGTTTGCTCTCCCAGGCCTCATGGCCTGGAGACTTGTCTTCCTTCTTTTCCCTACTTCCCTTTCTATCTTGGGAAATTTTGTGTGCCCTCGAAAATACAGGTCAGACCCCTGCTCCCTGTTACTTCTTGGCTAGCCCGTTCTCTTAAAACTTGGCACTTTTGGGGCGCCTGGGTGGCTCGGTCGGTTGAGCGTCCGACTTTGGCTCAGGTCACGATCTCGCGGTCGGTGGGTTCAGGCCCCGCGTCGGGCTCTGTGCTGACAGCTCAGAGCCTGGAGCCTGTTTCCGATTCTGTGTCTCCCTCTCTCTGTGACCCTCCCCCGTTCATGCTCTGTCTCTCTCTGTCTCAAAAATAAATAAACGTCAAAAAAACAAAAACAAAAACAAAAAACTTGGCACTTTCTTCCTCACTTTATTGTGATTTTATATCTGTGTCTTACATCTCCGGTTGGGTTCAGGGTGGGGAGTGAGGACTGGATCTCTCTCATTATCTACTGCTCCCCCTACCCCCAGTTCTGTTTGCTCTTAAAATTGATCAAATCAAATCAGGAAAAAAGAAAAAAAAAAAACCTTAACCATGTGACTTTGCTAATACAGCTTCTGTGGGAGTGATCGCTGGACACAGGATCAGACCCAGAGCCTTGGGACATCGCCCATCCGACATCGCCACCTGCTCCAGGACCACTACTCATGATGCTCATCAGCTTGGAGCTTGAACTCTGGGCAGTTATACCCTGGGATTCTAGGAACCAGGAAGCTGAGGTCCTACTGCTCCAGGAGAATCTGGGCTCCACCTCCAACTCTGTACTAGGCATTCACACCTGGGGCCCATGATTCTAAGAGTAGCTGTGAACCTTTGAATGTACATATGTACATGAGTATTTTTTTTTTTTTTTAGGACAGAAGCTTACATACTTTCATCCAGTTCTTAAAGGATTCTGCTTATGCATCTTTGTCTGGGGCTCTTCTAAACCATTTACTTTGATCTGCCTCCTTGGTCTCCAGGAGACCAAAAAAAAAAAAAACCATTTACTTTGATCTGCCCCATTCTAGGTTCTTGAGTTTGAACTCGTGGTTTGTTCTTCATGTAAGACCGGGCCTGCTCAATTCAGAAGAAATAATTCATGAGTCACCAAGTACTGTCATATTTTCCTCTTAAGTTTCTAGAAAATGCATCCCACAAACATTTCCTGAACTCTGTAGTAGATGGTGGGGCTAGAGAGATAAATCAGACACTGGACAAACTCTGGAGTTTGACATATGGTTCAGTGGGAGAGGCAGACATATAAACAATTCAGTGCCATTGACCATAATGGAGGCGGATGGACACAAGGGAGGCCAAGTTCAATGCTCCCATAGCGGGGGAGTCAGGGAGACGCCATAGAGAAAATAGGTCTTGAGCTGTCTTGAAGGATGAATATGGGACAACAGGTGGACCACGTGAGAGGATAGGCCTTCTAGTCAGAGGTATTGGCATATGCCAAATCTCAGGGGTATACAACAGTGTGGAGAATTCTAGAAATTCCCAGCACTTCCATACAGAACATGGCATGGAAGGAGATGGTGGGAGATGATATTGGAGTAGAGGCAGGGGTGGATCACAGAAGATACTTGAGAGCTTGAAATTTCTCCTACAGGATGTGTCAGTGGATTAGGATCCCCGCTTTTGAAGCACGAAGGGGATGCGGCAGAGAAGAAGAGGGTTAAGGCGGACTGCTCACTACGGGGTGTGCAATGGTGTGGGTGCTAGGGGATGCACGGCAGTGGGAGGGGATGGACGTGAGATAGTAAGAATGCATAGTGGGCAGGTCCCTTAGCATCAGTTTAAGTGTGACAGGGTGAGGGAAAAGGAGGTGTTTGGGACCCCTTATAGGAGGTGTTTGGGACCCCTTATAGGTTCCACCTATAGATGGAAGGTGGAGGCATCTTCCAAAGGGGAGCAGTAGGCGGGAGGAGGGGCAAACTCCTTGAACACTTACGATCAGAGTTCAGCTTTTTGTCACACCCCCTCCGGCACTTCTGGAATCAGAATTCTTCTGATTGAACACAGAGGAATTTCTCTACAATGTGTGCATTGACAATATCAACAGGGCTCACTACACATGCTCAGTTTCCCGGCCCAAACCGGTCGTACAGGCACCTTACAGAACGACGTTCACGTACTGAAGTCATCTTTAGCTCGTCTTTATCCCAACGTTGCCACTGTCCCAGCACCTAATGTTCACACCTTCCCAGCCACCTGAGGTGAATTAGAGGACAATTAGACAGCGTGTCATGTGTCACTTAAGGATGTGGACAGGTTCTAAAGGCTGATAGAATTTATGGGTGAGCTCTGAAGAGAGGGCTGGATTTAGGTAGCAAGAGAGGTTGAAAGGTATGGGGATGATTTACCAGCAAGATTCTGAAATGCCTGCCTTCTCCCCTGCCCACTGTGAGGGAGTGAGACAGACAGGGCTGGGGAAACCCTGGCTGCCATGATGGATGCAGGCTTTCAGGAAATGCGTCGGGGATTCCCGGGGTGATGTGGAAATCTTCTCATCGTGGCAGTCCGACCCCTGTTCTCGGCTTAGGCCTTACCTATGATTGCCAGAATTGACATTACTGACTGTTTGGTCTCTAAATTGTAAACAAAATAGATATCTTTCCAATTCATTAGAGTGGGCCAAAATCCTTTTTCTGAATATATGGAAAGGTTGAAAGACAGCCATATTCCACTATCTTCCTAAGAAACAAGAAAATAACGATATGTGTCATATCTGTGACTGATTGCCTCATGCAGGAATGTTCTCCCAGGATATGGCTCTAAATTATTTGTGAGATGCATCCATGCTTATAAGCAGGCTTTAGTTTATTCATTTTGTAGGGCCCAATAATATGACTATATTACCATTTGTTGATCTATATCCATTTGTCCCCTTGATTTTTCCTCTCAGAACAAAATGGCTTCAAATATCTTATATGTGTCTTGTAGAATCCATCAGCAATTTTTTTCTTTGTGTGTGTGTGTGTACACACACATATATAAATATGTACACGTATGTATATTTATATAAATGACTTCTGGCTCATAGAGTATAACCATCTTCAACACGACTCGGTTTTGTCAAATTGTTCTCCAAAACATGTTGCATGCACTTATAATGGTGGAAATGTGTTTCTCTTGCTCGATATCATCGCCAACCCTGGATGCTGTCAGACTTTTTACTCTCACCTCACGGGTGTGAAATGGGACTCTTTCCCACTTCCACACGTCCACGTAACAGACATCATCCGTCTGAGTCCCTTTTCTGAGCACGTCTCCTGTCTACACTGGGTACCTGCCATACCAGGACTGCAGCGCGTGGATGTGTTGAACTGAGTATTTATTGAGTGTTTGCTTATGCTGGATGCTCTCCTGTGGTCTTTTCACAAATTACCCCTTACCATTCACACTAACCTAAAAGAGAAAAAAAACTATGATCTCCATGGTATAGATTTCTTTCTTTCTTTCTTTGTTAATTCACTCAGCAAAACACTGAGTGACAATTCTGGACCAGCCACAAATGGGGTAGAACCTCAGGAT
Organism: Neofelis nebulosa; assembly: GCF_028018385.1. NCBI lineage: Eukaryota > Metazoa > Chordata > Mammalia > Carnivora > Felidae > Neofelis > Neofelis nebulosa. The sequence continues at coordinate 11,990,629 of NC_080790.1, forward strand.
TCCCGAAAGAGCAGCATCTGATGGCCCTTATGATAACAATCCAGTGTCCCATTGGGGTCAATGTACCCTGAATGTCTGGTCTTGGTAGAAGGATAAACTCCGATAAAAATCTTCCACTATGGAAGCTTAAGAGCTGGATTTTCCCTGTCCTGCCCCAGTATAGCAGGGAACAGTGAATTAGGTGCTGTCAGCCAGATTTGGAGTCCGAATGCCTCCTGAGTGAGTGGGTGGGGGGAAGGGAGTGGTTGAAGGTCACTTGGGTGGCCCCCATGGGCAAGACTGCGGCCACAGCCCTGACCTACTCCTCTGTGAGGGGGAGGTTGTATATCTTCCCTCCTGCTTCCTGAGCCGTGGAGCTCCCTGGACCCACTTCCCAGTCATCTGTCCGTTAGGTGAAGCTCTTGACATCCTTCTAACAAAGTCCCTTTGGTTTAAGCTATCCAGAGTTGGTTTCCGAGGCTCACATCAACCCTACCTGATGTAGAAGGTTTGGGCTGGGCTCTGGACCACATGGGATCAGCAGAAATGAGGAACCAGAATGAATGTCCACCCTGGGCCTGCTTTCCTCTTGGATCTGTAAGCCACCCTGGGAAGTGAGAAGCTCTTCTGCTGCTGCCTTTTTCTAGGGGTGGGTTGTTGGAGAAGGTCCAGCAATTCACCAGTAGTCTACTCGCCATGGATGGAGCCCACGTAGCTGTGTTCCTGGTTCCCTGGGCCTGTAAGGGAAATCTGCCCTTTTGGGAAGAAGACAAGCCCCAGCCATGGCTGTGAGCCCTGCCATGACTCAAGGTATGAACTTCCAGCTAGTAAAGGCTGGTAAATATCCCAGGGCATATTCCCAATGACTTGCTAAACTCAGAGAGGTTTTGTTTTATTTTGTTTTGTTTTTAAGTGCAAATAGATTTTGCACTTAAAACTTCCAAGGCAATTTCCAAGGCAAAATTCAGACTGGAATTTCCAAGGCAAAACTGTTTTCCCTTGGGATGTAAGATCGTCCCATAGGCCCATGGCCCAGAGGAAGCTCCTTACCTCGGCTCTGTGCTCACCACACAGTGTGGTCCTGGATCCCATGACCATCTCCCTTTCTTAACCTGATCAGGAGCTCCCTAAGGGCGGGAATTAAGTTGTTTCCATCTCTGTTTTCCCAGTGCCAGGCATGGATCCTGACACAGAGATTTTCAGCTGAGTGTCATTGAGACACAGGATAACATTTGGCCTGGATGTGCTTTGCTCCTAAGGGAGGTGGTAGTTGGGAATCTGGACCTTGAGAAATTTCAGTTGGATGGACATTTGCTTAGTATTCTTAGATGCCAGCACTGTGCTGGCTGCTGGGGGTACGGGATCAAAAATGATACAGTCCTCGGCCTTGAGGAGCTCATAGTCTTACAGGAGAGGCGAACAGATAAACAGGCAATTTCAACAGAGTAAGGGCTGCCACAGAGGTATCGGGAACAGATTTTCAGAGACTAACACTTCACTCGGCCGACAAGAACATGGAGGCTGAGCGGGGGGAACAGTGTGCCCACCGCTCTCTCTTCTCCCTGGTGCTATTCATGAGTTAATTGCGCAATTAATTCAAATACTTACTGAGTGCCAACTGTGAGTCTGGCGCTGAGCTTCGCGTTGGGGATGCGGACGGGAGCCGGGTGTATGCAGACACGGACCGTGTCTCTGTAGGGTTTGCAGCCTGACGGGTGGACAGGTGTGCAGAAGTGACAAATGCTATTAGGAGAGGATAGGGGGTTGAGGGAAGGGGGTCACTAACTTAGCCTGAGGGGCCTCTACATTCATTCACTCATTCGTTTCATCCCTTCCACGAACCTCAGGGAGCCTGCCCTGTGCCAGGCATTTTGCACAGTCTCTCCCAGGAGCTCAGCCTCCTAGTTTTGCACACATCCTGGCCGGAAGCTCGAGAAATAAACACCGATAGTAACAGAGGGAATTTGCATGAACAAGAGCAATCGATTCTGAAATAGAGAAATTTATTAGGACTTTTTTTTTAACAGGAATCTAACTGTGCATCTTCACACCTTCTGTCGCCAGCTGAACATTCCATCCTGGGCCCCAGATGATCACTCTCTTGTATTTCTGCGGTGGAGGGAACACAGGACGGCGGCTGCTAAATGTGGCATGTTTGGGAACAACGTTGAGACAACAGGGATATGAGAGGAGTGAGCTTGGTGCCATCTGCCTGAGAACCACCTGCTGGATGTGTGCTGGAGGACCAGCCTCACACTGCCCAGAGCAGCCGGTTCCTGACCCGAAGTCCTGGGGACCAGAGCTCTTTGTGGAAGGTCCTTGGGAATCTTTGATGTGATCAATGGCCAGGGTAGCCAATGATCACACCAGGGGTGACAGCGGAGGTGCTGTGACAGAGGCACTGCTGGAAGAAGCTCAAAGCTGAGGGTAATGAACTTAACCCAGGGTCAGGGAACGTTTCTTGGAGGAAAAGGGAATTTGCAAGATGGGCAGATGACAGGTACTGAGAGTCTTCAGGGAGGAAGCCACAAGTGCTGAAGACGTGGGTGTGGGATGTTTGGCTCAGGGAAGGGTCCTAGTGGCTGCTGAGGCTGGACAAGGGATGCCGAGGGGGCTCCTGGCTTCTAGTCCTTTGCTTCCATTTTAGCCTGCATTCCATGTGTCCTCCTCCATCTCGCCTCTCATAAGCAGACCTTTTGCCTGCAGCCCCTCCCTATCCCCTGGCCCCCTTCTTCCCCCTCTACCAGGCTCTGTGAAAAGCTTGCAAGATTCATCGAGGAGCAGAGCCTCCCCCCTGCCTTCAAGTAGCTCACTCACAGCCTAGCAGAGGAGACCAACAAGAAAGCGGCTCTTGTCAATCCAGCACAAAAAGCCGTGCATGGGGTAGGAAGATCCAGAGAACAACTCGTTCTAGCCTGGAGTTTCAGACCAGGCTCCTAGCACACGGGATAGCCGGCTAGGAGCGTGTCAGGATGGGAAGGGGAGAGGTTTCTGAGCAGAGAGAAGAACCCATACCAAGGCCAGACCTTGGGATATTTAAAGAGTGTGGGAGGTCCGGCCGGGCTGGAGGCCGTGAGGGTTTTGTTGGAAACAGTGAGGCCGTGGGCTGGGGGCCGGTGATGGAGCCAGACGGAGAAGAACCTCATCAAAGAAAGTAACACTTCCTCACTGAGCACTTGCTGCAGGCTCTGGGGCGGGCTTGGGGCTGGTGTCCTCACCTGTGTTTGGTAGGTGGGGACAGAGTCTCCCGGCAGCTCGGAGCGGAGGCAGGATCTCAGAGCTCTTCCTGAGAAGGCCCACCACTGGCACAGACCAACCGTGGCCAGCAGGTCCGGCCTTCCTTCTGAAACTGCTGAGCCTGCCCGGAGGACCTCCAGGCAGGGTCCTCTGGCCTCTGTCCACCTGGGGACCATGACCCGGGCTGGGTGCATGACTCAGGGCTCTCCTGCTCACCCCCACCTGCCTGCCTCTCCTTGTGGTCCCCTGGGTACCCCGCCTGCCAGACCCGTCCTGTGGCCACCCGAGGCCACGGGAGCTGGTCACGCTTTTCCGCTCCGCACGCGTGTGTTTACGTTTCTGCCCCAGACGGCCCCACACTCCTCCCTGGCCCTGCTGGCTTCCAGAGCATTTATCAGGCCCTGTGTATGTTTTTCTTGTGTGGGATTTGAAATGATTTCTTTAAACAAGGTCTACGCTGGGATTGATTTCCTCTCTTTATTTAGAGTGGTTTGTTTTGTAAAATGGTTCTTTTAACAGTCTAAATTGTGGGAACTGGGGAGAAAAAAAGAGAACTTGCTGACTTCATATAAATACAAATTACTTTATCTGCCTTTGAAGACTCCCATGTCTTTTCCTTGGAAAGACTGGAGCCAAACTCTTTGGGGTTCCTTTTCTCCTCAGAATTGTTACGACGAGAGCAATCTACTCACCGTGAGACTTCCATTCCAGGGCTGAGAATAGAAAGCGAGCCCAGCCTTTATACGGTGCCTTCGAGTCTTCTTTCAGAGCGAAATTCTTCCGTTAAGTTGATCTTCACGACATAAAATTCTCCTTGAGTCTGAGTTCAAAGCAGCCCCGAGGGGTGAGGAGGGAAGACAAAATCCATCCCCCCCAGTTGATAGAGGAGGGAATGGCTCGTTAATCTGATGGATTATGGTCCTGGCCTGGGAGGTATCGGGTCCCCGGCTGAGTAGCTAGATCAGCCCACAGCTGATCGATCCCACAGATATTTTTAAATACCCACTATGTGGCCGGCTCTGAGCTGGAAATGACCCTGAAAATGAACGGACTCTTCCCGTTGACGGAACCCTCCTGCTTCCAAAGACTTGCAGGCTACAGTTTTCCTGCTTGTGCTTGCATGCCTCCAGTGACAGGGAGCTCACCATCTACCAAGGTAGACCGTGCCAGCTGTGGATGGCTGAGATTGTCAGAATCCTCCCATACACTGGGTTCAAACCATCTTCCTGTGTAACTCGCCCATGCTGCCCCCTGGCTGTTCCTGCTCCCCCACAGCACATTGGATCATGCCCTTACCTTCTCTGGGAGGGTCTTTGCTCTGCTTGGCTCTGACCTTTGGATTTGTTATCAGGCTGGAACCGTCCAGTCTGCTATGGGCTATGGGCCACCTCATCCCCGGGCATTATAACTCACTCAGTTCACTGACGTTGGCCTCGGCCTGAGACCCTCAGCTTCCACGTCACATCTTTTCCTTGGGTCTTTAGGCCGGACCGAGGAACTGCATTTCACATTTACAGCTGCTCTGTTGAATTCCGTTAAGTGAGGCCCATCACCCAGCCTCTGTGCATCCTGTGGGCCCTTCACTGTCACTCAAGATTACCTTTGTCCCCAGGGTGTTCCCCCCACGTAGTGGACCTGCCCACCACCCACTTCCTTGTCCAAGCGCTAATTAAATCGTTGCGGAGCACTGAGCCCGGGGAGGCCCTCTGGTTGGCTTGCTTTGGTTCGTTAGCAAATGAACTTTGCAGCTGTGCTAGTTTCCAAGTTGTCCATAAGGAGAACATGACCTAGTTTGTGGGTTGTCTGGCTTGAATACGGGTTCATTTCAACTACGGGATCTTACTGATATCCCAGGCCAGGGAGCCCGTTAAGAAGGGAATGCATTTAAAATAACTTATTCTTACAGGGCACATGGTGGTTCCAAAGGGCATGACACTTTCTTGGTTTCTCTCCAGGTGTTCACGAGTCGTCCGTTTATTTGTCTGTTCCAAAATAGCATTAGGGGCGCCCGGGTGGCTCAGTCAGTTAAGCATCTGACTTCGGCTAAGGTCATGATCTCGCGGTCCGTGAGTTCGAGCCCCGCATCGGGCTCTGTGCTGACGGCTCAGAGCCTGGAGCCTGTTTCAGATTCTGTGTCTCCTCCTCTCTCTCTGCCCCTCCCCGTTCATGCTCTGTCTCTCTCTGTCTCAAAAATAAATAAATGTTAAAAAAAAATTCAAAATAGCATTAGGGTGGCACTTTCCTTCCCCTCTGGTAGCGTGGGGCTAGGGAGAGGAGAGTAACAGAAGACATTAGAAAAGTCGGTCATGGGCCTTGAAGCCTGTGCCGAGGAGTTCGTTAGGCAGTTCTGTCCAATTCAGAGCAGGCACAGGATACAAGTTCAATGCTTTGCTGATTTCGGATGTCTGTCTCTTTCGCATAAGGTTTCCCAAACATGGCTTACCAAGCTGTGAAGCTGATAGCCTTGGTTTCTGGGTTGCATGACCGGTAGCCCTTATGCCCTCCTGGCTAGGGTGACCGTACAATTTCTCTTACAATCTAGCCAACTTACCTATGACTCTCGAGGCTGAGAGGGGGTGCTGGTAATAACCGTGCCGGGACACGAGGTATAGCCTAGATGTCACTCCCAGCATCGTTCTCTGTTCGCCAGCACACTCTGGGACACTTTGGAGTCTCGGAGCAGGAGCAGACGGGGATCCGGTTTCACTTTGCCCCTGTGCCCGGCTGCGAGGGTGGAGACTGGGGGTGCTGAGGGTTTGGCTAAGAGGCCAGATGTTTTGGGTTTGCTCAAGCCTCCACCGCAGTGCGCCTCTAGCCTTTCCCTTTCACTGGCAAAGCTGCATACTTGCAGGCAAATCATTCCATGAGGCTAAAGCGCCTTCACACTCGGCTCTTTGAGACCATCCCTGGACAGGCTTTCTCGCCGTCGAGTGAGCTGTCCCCGTGGGAGGCACCACTCTTTGAACTCAAACACCTGTTTATTTTTGGACTGGAAGCTAGAAACTTAGAATTCCCCAGAGCCACAGGCTCAGCTCCTTCTTTGCAGTGATAACCCGTGGAGCTTACAGAATGATAGACTCGGGAAATGTCCCCGGGGAGAGAACCCGACAGGCCACTTCATCTCATGGTCTCATGTTCCAGATGGGCAAACCCGAGTTCAAAGAGGAAGGAGGGGGGCATTTACTTAAGAGCACACACGTTTTCATCCCCGCACCATCTTCAAGAATCCTACCATGCCTGCTGTCCCGTAAGAAATGAAGCAACGCAGTGCAAATACAAGTAAAAATAAAGAAGTAGAAATCCATTTTATTGTGTGCAGCCTTGAGTCGCTCATGATTTCGAGAAGTCCCAGGGCTGTGTGCCGAGCCACACAACAGCTTTTAGAAATCCCACGTACCTTGTCAAGGACAAGGCCAAGGTAAAGACCACCCATTGTGGAAGCAGAGTGGGGACAAGAAATATGGACACTGGCTGTCCAAAAAAGGGACAGAAGGTTCTGGTGGCCCCTGGGATTAGTAGTGTGGCCCCTTGAGATGCCTTCTGTAAAGACACCCCGTCTTCTTTGCCCACAGTGCTCAGCGGCTTCTTGCTGAAAGCATGGCCATGGGGGCGGTTGTCCCTTGCTGGGACCCTCTGAGAAAGGCCTCATTTCTGTATCTGCCCAGAGGAAGCACCATGGTCTATAGAGGGAGGGTGGGCTTTGGCCTCAGATAGGCTGGGTTTGAAACCTGGTTCTTTCACCTCTGGCAACTTACTCACTGTGCCTGAGGCACGCTGTCCTCAATTTGGAAACCGCCATAATTTCCTTCTGGGTTAGTTGTGGGTATTCCATAGCGTGATGTATGTAGGCGTGTCTGATCTATGTGCCTGGTTCAGGCACTGTTTTGTTTTTTGTTCTTTGTTTTTTCGTAAGGTTATGATCGCTATCAACACAGAATTTCCAAACTCTGGCACAACTGGCATTTTTTTTTTCGTGCGGGCGGTCCCGTGCATTGCAAAAAGTTTAGCGGCATCCCTAAATTTGGCATCCCCCCACCCAAAATGCAAATTGTGACAGTACAAGATGTCTCCAGACATTGCCAAATGTTCTCCAGGAAGAAACGTCCCCACCCTCCCTCCCAGTTGAGAACCTCTGCTTTGATTACCAGGAGTGCCTAACACAGTACCCGACATCACAATGTAGTGGGAAGAATATGGATTGTGAGCCAAACTGGCGTGAGCTTAAATCCGGGCTCTACCAGTGACTATCGCGTGGCTTTGGACAAGACCCTTAATCAGATCTACCTTTGTTTTCTCATCTGTAAATGGGTATCATATTGGCTCTACCCAGTTTGTAGGCAGTCGAATGAGATGACGCATGGGACTGTGTCTGGCCCAGAGAGGATGCTCGACATATGTTCATTCCATTTGCTTTCTTCCATGAGGTATTAACGGGGCTCACAACGTATTGGATCTCACATGTCCCTACAGCGTTTCAAGGGGATGGGAATTTCAGAATGTCTGAATCTGAAGGACGTTAACTTAGAACTACATCCAGAATGCTAAGGATCTCACCTTTCCGTTCCAATTCTTGAAACATCACGTTTGTTGTTCAAAAACGTGCATATCTTGTGCTCTTCACTTATTTGAATGCATTTGGCAATTCCCGCTTTTCTTCCTCCTGTGGCTACGCAAGTGACTCTCCGCTGTGACCCTTTCACCTTTTAACAAATTGTGGTCGTATCTGAATTCAATGTAATAGTCACCGGAAGCCCGGGAGTACTTTGTCCAGTTTTAAGGGAAGAAGAGGCCCAGAGAGGAGAAGTGAATCTCTCAAGGCCGCACAGCAATTCCGCCCTGAACCCAGTCTTCCGGCTCCTAGAAAGCCCTCTAGCTCTGTGCCATGGGACTTGGTGGTGGCTGTGATGGGGCAGGTGGGACAGCTGTGGTGATGGTGGTGTGGGCCCGGGACGGCAGGCAGAAAGACAGGAAGAGTATTAGCTTGTTGGGGCTGTTATAAAAAAATACTGTAGGATGAGAGGTCTACCACAGAAACGTAGGGGCGCCAGGGTGGCTCAACCTGTTGAGCGACCGACTTCGGCTCAGGTCATGATCTCACGGTTTGTGAGTTCGAGCCCCGTGTCGGGATCTGTGCTGACAATGTAGAGCCTGCTGGGGATTCTTTCTCTGCCCCTCCCCTCCCTTCAAAATAAATAAATAAGTTTTAAAGTAAAATAAAATAAAACACAACAGAAACGAATTTTCTTGTGGTTCTGGGGGCTGACCTTTCCCCTTACTTGTAGAAGGCCATCTTGTCATGTCCACACATGCTTGTGTCCACGTTCCCTCTTCTTATAAGGACACCAGTTGAATTGGATCAGGACCCACCCTCACAGCCTCATTTTACCTTCATCACCTCTTTAAAGGGGCCATCTCCACACACCGTCACGTTCTGAGGTCCTGGGCACTAGGGCTCAACATAGGAATTTTGAGGGACGCAATCCCTCCCTAAGGGAAGGGAGAAGGGAGTCTGCGAAGATTACAGGAGGGAGCTGTGAGGGAGGAGACTGAGGAGGTGTGGGACACAGACGGCCGAGGTGTGCAAAGCCCAGAGGAAGGCCACGTTGTCTGTTCCTCTATCAACCTTTCTCTGGCCTTCCCAGCCACTCGCTCACGTGGTTTCTGTCTCCCCCCCGCCCCCACCCAACCTCCGCTGCTTTTGATTCTCTCTCTCCAGAACCTTCTCAGCCTCATCCTTCGTGAGAAAGCAGAAATCTTGGGCAAGTGGGAGGTGATGAGAATTTTTTATGGGGATTTTTTTATGTTTTAGTGAGAGACTCCAGGTTTGAACCCAAACCCACTGTAAGTACGCGATGCTCTATTGAGAAGCAGGGCTCCCCGTCTCCCCGCAAAATGGTGCCGGCCTTGTCCTGTCTGCCTGAGCCTCTTTCCCCGGTTTTGTCTCTGGGGTCTCTTGGCCTACTGCCTCGTGGTTTGGAGAGCATGACGGCGGTGTCCTTCCCACTGCCAGTGGGTGTGGGTGTGAGCTGCTGAGCTCTGCAATTTGCATCATCGTTGAGGGCCCAGAGCCCTGGGGCCAGACTTCTAGAAACATCCTGGGAAAGAAGTGAGCCTCGAGAGGTCCTTCATTTCCTGGACTCGGTGCCCAGAAGTCAGTGCTTCTCAGAGAAGGAGGGAGCATGGTCAGCCAGTGAGAGCAGAGATGTCTCTAGAGGGCAGGTTTGGGCTGGACCTGAGGACTTGTGGTCCCCAGGGTCGCTGAGAGAGGAGCAGGGAACAGAGAGAGATGGGTGGGAAGCTGAGAGGGTGAGACTGTGCAGGGGGCCTGTCCCATGTGCCCAGGCTGCCCTGAGCAAGTACCACAAGCCGGGTGGCTGAAAACCACAGAGATTTATCATCTGCAGGCCCGGGGGCTGGAAGTCCATGCTCCCTTTGCGGGCAGGGCCATGGTCGTTCTGAAGGCCCGAGCAGAGAATCTGTGCCCTGCCTTTCTCTTAGCTTCTGGTGCTGTCACAGCCGCTGGCATTCCTTGACTTGTAGACCCTTCACGACAATCTCTGCCCTCTTTGTCATGTGGCCTTCTTCCCTCTGTGACCATGTCCTGTGTCCTCAGCTCTTCTTACAAGGACGCGGGTCACAGAGGACTTAGAGCCTGCCCTACTCCAGTATGAACTCAATTTAACTAGTTAAGCCTCCAACGACCCTATTTCTAAGTAAGGTTACATTCCGAAGTTCTGGAAAAGACAGGACTGTTGAAGGGAGGGGGGCCCAATTCAACCCCGTGGAGGGTCAAGGGAGCAAGGTGGCTTCAGGACGTGTAAGCACAGAGTGATGGAAGACAAAGCTAAAATCGACACCAGCCCCTCCCCCCCCCACCCCCCCCACCCCCCCCGCTGCCCCGCCCCAGGAGCTTGGACTTTCCGTGGCAGTAAGTGAGCACCTTCACAACAGGGACAGATGCTGTAAGAAAGGTCCCGGGGCAGGGGCAGCTCTCCAGCATTCTTTTTTTTTTTTTTTTTTTTTTTTTAATGTTTATTTATTTTTGAGAGAGAGAGAGAGAGCGCACGCACGCAAGTACGCTATGGGCAGAGAGAGAGGGAGACACAGAATCCAAAGCAGGCTCTGGGCTCCAAGCTGTCAACACAGAGCCCGACGTGGGGCTCGAACCCACGAACCGTGAGATCAGGACCTGAGCCGAAGTCGGACGCTGAACCGACTGAGCCCCCCAGGCGCCCAGTGTCCTTGTCATTCTTTATGAGAGGTGGAAACTGGAACATAGCCTCTAGGGAGCGTCGTGGAGCAGTCTCCAGGGCAAGCTTTGTGGCTCCGGGTGAGTGGGCGCCCCTCTCTGGACCTTCCTAGTCTGGGGTTCTGGGCATGGCTTCGAAGGTTCCCCTCCAGTCAGGCATTAAAATATGTAAGTGCTGAGACCGTGCCATTTCTCATATGCAGCATGCTTTACTCGTACGAAGTCCTTCAGTACATTTCACCTTATTTAATTCTCTCATGCTTGTGGGGTCAGCGGGACAAGAGAAATACATTTCACAGATAGAAAGCCTGAGGCCAAGTGACTGAATAGAGGCCCAGCCCTGAGCAGATCAAAGTATTTGAGGTTAAGCACTATGCTGACTTGGTCCACTGTCCTAGGTCTCCAGGCAGTTCCATGTTAATGAACTCATTCGATAGCTATGTGTTGAGTGCACGTTATTAGCTGAGAGCTGTGCTCAGCACTGGGGGCCATGGAAGTTAACTGACAAAAAAAGAGGAGAAAACCAGTGATAAACAGATGGCACATCAGATGGGGAAAATAAGGCGGGATGAGAGGGGTAGGGACTGTCTCAGAGCTGGAAGGGGACCGCTACTGTGTATAGTGTGGACATGGGGAATCTTTCTGCCAAGGTGATATTGGAATGGAAACCTGAAAGGATGTGCGGGTGTAAGCCATGTGGCTGTAGGAGGAACAAGCATCTTGAGGGCAGCAAGCGGAAAGGCCCCGAGGTAGGAGCAAACTTGATGTGTTCAGAAATGTAGGGAGACCGGTAGGCACACATTTAGATCCCATGTTTGAGACCTCCTGGGTAAATCAGGTGCATTTTTACTACCTTTTCCAAACACCTTATATTTTGAAAATATAAATATATCCCCCATTGTTTTAGAATTATACAACAGTAAGATGTTTGTTGCCCTCTGGTACTCTTCCTCCTTGAGACTTGGCCGTGGTCCATCACATGGGAGGAGGCCAAACCCTGACGAAGGATTCCTGGGCAGGTCTGAGTAGAGGACATAAGGAAGACCAAGCCAAAAGGGGTATGAGTCTTCTGTGATTGGTGTCACGAACAGAATTGCACAGGGAATAAGTGCCAACAATTGTCCTGATGGCTGTCTTGGGGGGCTGACCACGAGCCTTGGGGAAAGACAGATGGCACAGAGAGCTAACATCCTTCTAGGCTGGGCTGGGAGGAGGGAATCCAGTCCCGTTCGTGAGACCCCCTCGATCTATCATGGTCCATACCTGGGCTCTTGAATAGGAGAAGGGCCTCCTTCCCCTTTTTGGAGTAGAATTCGTTGAATTCATAGACTTTGTTCAGTGCTATAGAGATGTGGGGTTGAATAAGAGAATCTGAATGACATCAATTAATTAGTGATGAACCAATATTTATCAAGCTTTTCTCGAATGTCAAGCTTGGATTTTGGAGCATTGAGAGATACAGAGATTAATAAAATCTGTCCTCTTTCCCGGGGCTTATAGACTAGCTGGAGAGACAAGATTTATGTTCAGGAAAGGTGAAAGAGCGTGGAGGAAAAAGCATAAAGCAATCTGAATTACCCTTCCTTTGCAGACATGTGCTTCTCAGTCCTGGCTGTGTTAAGGACTCACCTGGGGGCTCTTTAATGTGGCTGCACGACGCACTCACCCCCAGTGATGGGGAAAGAGGGACCTACGTGTGTCCTAACCCCTGGGGTGGGCAGAGTGCATGGAGGGCTCTGACAAACAGTCATTTGAGGGGTGACAGCATCTGTGCCTGAGATAGGGCCTCAGGTATCGAGCCCCAGGTAAGTGGGGATGTCCAGATCGGAGTCAATGTCAAAGTGGGACTAGGACCCAGGTCTTCTATCAGTTTTCTTCCTGTTCTTCCAGACCTGCCTGTGGTCTCTGACGCCTTCTGATCGGTTCTCGGGCATCATAGCTCTGTCCATCCCGGGTGAGCTCAGAGTTTGGCTCTCAGGTCTGTGGCTGGAGGCCACAAGGGGGCTGCTGACTCTGAGTCCATCCTGCATTACTACCTGGGAGGGCAGGAAAGGGATGCGGGGCTGGGGCAGAGGGACCGGGATCAATGGATGGGCGGGGGGGTGGGGGGGGGGACAAGGACAGTCGCAGCTGACACCACTGTGACATACTTGGAACACTGCTTTCAGTCGCTGAACTGAGACCAGGGCAGTAAAGAGACCCAGAGACATTGCCTTTGGAGAACTTTTGAAGGGAGAGGGGGGCTTCATCCTGGAGTGGAGGAGGGATGGCAGGAAGAGAGACCTGCCTACAAATATCCGTCAGCGTGGAAGGAGCACAAGGAACTTTGTGTTTTGTACCTTAGATCTTCGCGTATGGCTCGGCTGCCCCGGTGGGACCAGAATTGCTCTAAATAACGGTGATCTCCCAGGTGTCACTATGTGTCGTGTGCACTTTCCATCCATTAACTCGTTCAACTTTCCCTGCAGTCCTATCAGGTAAGTGCTATGATCGTCCCCATTTTATAGATGGGAAACAGAGGCACAGGGGGCCATCAACTTGCTCAAGGTCGCACAACACAGGGTGGCTCCGGGGTCTGAGCTCTGCAGCACACGAAGAGAGTGTGAACAAGAGGCCCTCTAAGGTTGTCCCGTCCCCGAGACTTTGAGGTTTTAGGGAGTTCCCTGCCGGGACCATCCTCCTGGGATTTACTTCTTGCGGCCCTTGGGTCATGCTCCACCTAGAGCCAAGGAGACAGGACACAGCTGACTCATTCTTTCCCAGCTGTGCAGGCTGGGAACAGAGCCAGGTCCCTCATCCAGCCTGGTCACAAGTGCTGGTGGGTGCGGTGTGGCAGGAGGTCAACAGCTGGGATGAGGCCTCCGGGGCTGACCTCTGGGGATGGCAGTGGGTCCACAGGAATCCACGCCCCGGGACCCTTCGGAGAGAGGTGGATTTGGGGATAGGAAAGAAATGCAGTCCTGAGGGCAACGAGGCAAAAGCCCGGAGCTGAAGAGCCCCGTGCGGGCTTCGCTCGGGGCCGGGCTTGGGCATGGTTGAGTCGGGTCCACGTCGGTGATCCTCCCCGAGGGCTGGACTGGGGCTGCCAACAAGCCTTCCCAGCGTTACTTATTCCGTCCACATTTATTGAACGCCCTGGAGGTGCCAGGGAGGGAGAGGTTCCCCTGCCAGAAGCGCCTCCGGCTGAGCGCTTCTCAAAGGCGTTCTGGGTGGAAGTCCCCCGCAGCAAGCGTGGTGGCCCTAGAGGGCCGAAGGGATCAGTAGCCTGGCACGTGGGTACCCCCTGGGAGGCTGTGCTCCAGAGGACGGACCAAAGTGTCACGTTTCAGGCACTTCCCGCCCATCGGGAGGCAAGAACCCCTGCTCCCCAGACAGGCAAAGCGATGCCCTTCAGGGTCATAACCCTCCAGCCTGCCTCCTCCAGGACTCCCTCAGGTTGTGTCAGCCTTCGGCAACCTGCCGGGATGGTCCCCTGCCCGGGCCACCCTGCTCCAGATCATCAGGGCCCGACTCTTGTGGGCCCTCGGAGACCAGCTAAGGTGTCACCTCTTGCAAGGTCCCTTCATCTTCCCACCGCCCAAGATTGGCTCTGGGGAGTCTCTTACCATGTGGCCCTGGTGGGTCGTCCCGTGTCCCCTGAGGACAGGGCTGTCCCTCATTTCTGGCACGCTAGCCCCCGCAGAGGGGTTAGACAGGACCACGATCTCTGTTGTGGTTCCTCACCGTGGTACAGCACCTCACAGTTTATAACGTGCTCCGGACTCATTCTTGTGCTTGAGTTTCACAGGACAGTATGCATGCTACTGTTTCCATGCCCAAATGTGAAAACTTGGTGTCACGGAGGAAAGTGACTCGACCAGGGTCACTCGGAGCTGGGCCTGAGCCCAGGTGAGCAGAATCACTGAGCACTACTCTGGGGGGCACTCAGCCAGGGGCAGGGGCAGGGGGGTGCTGCAGGTGGAGGGCACCGAGGACTAGGAGAGAGTTGGCTCTGGAAATGGAAATCAGCCCAGTGCTTCTTCACCATTTGGGGAGGCGAATGCGGGAAGCTGTCCCCTCTGAGGTGGAGTCCTGGGAGGGGCGGGGCTTGCTTAGCGGGAACTTGCTCTCAGGCAGGTCCCTACCTTCCAGGCACTCTCCTCCAGCTCCTGAGCTTTGTATCTCAATCCCTGACCCCCACGTTCCCTGGGTCCCACCGACTTCTGTCTGGTCCCACTCCACCCATCGCCTCTCATTGTCCTGTCTTTGATCAGCTTATTTTCCCTGCCTGGAACCTCTTTCCTCTACTTTTCTACTCTGTCAGCCTAGCATAGACACCTTTTGCTGTAGGTCTCTCTTCGCCCCAACCTCCAGAGCACTTCGTAAACCCCTCCACTGTCAGATGCGCTTTTTACTTTACTCTCCGGGGTCACATGTTTGTGTTTGGCTCTCTCCCCTAGACCATGGTGTCCCAGAATCCCGAGTCAACCTGATATTTATTCCTGTACACCCACACATTACCTGTTGCGTAGCACATGCTCAGCTGGGGAATGAATGAATGAATGAATGAAGAGACTGGACTGAGTTCATCTCGGTTCCTCCACAAGTGCCGAAAGATAATCGCACATGTGTCCTAATCTCATGACGTGGGGTTTCTGCGTAATTTGCCCAAATAAAGCACTCTGTCAGGTCCTTGACAGCTTGGGAGAACTGCCAGCTGCCCACCACCTCTGGCTTCTGGAGAGGAAGCCCAGCTTCGCCGTCCCCAGGGACTAAGCTACCTCACCCACAGGGTCCATTTCTTACTGTGCAGGAGAGACACAGTCTCTGTCCATGCGAGTGGCTGGCCTGTCCACGTGGCTGGTTCCAGGTGCCATCCGTGTGACTTTGACCTCATTCGCGATATGATTTTCATCTTCCAGCATCTGCAGTCAGTATACGTGTATCATTGGGAGACGGGCATCATCATCGTCTCCATTTACAGGTGGGAAACTGGCATGGTCAGGAGACTAAAGACAGGGCGTGGCCAGGTCGTGGGTCTCCGCCGGCCTTTGCCTGGTGCACTTCAGGGCTCCAAAGCCCCAAAGATCTCGATCTCTTCCAACCAGCTATGGCCCAGATTTGCATCTTCCTTTTCAGAATGCCTTTAAAAATACAATTAAAACTCAAAAAGCTTCTTACCTGAGCCTGCCAATATCGTTCCCTTATTCTTTCCTGGCTGAATGATTGGGGATGATGTGCAGCCTGTCCCCTGGGCAGCTGGAATGGTAGGGGGTTTTAGCTGAACGGAGCTCAGGGCTGGACTGAAAGCCCCAGAATGGACTTCTCTTGATTTCCCCAGTACTCCCTGCCCTGCATCTCTTAAGGGAGGTTTTGTGCAGAAAAGTTCCTTCTCTTTCGGCATTAGATGCTTGCATGAGAGAAGGGATAGCCAAAATCCTGATACCAAAGAAAGCAGCCAGCCAGTCAACCCCTGTTATTCCTACTAATCGAGAAGGAATTCAGTTTGAGTTGGTGGTTCCTGAGCTTGTCTGATTATAAAGGTTCTGCTCGATCAGAACCTTTCTAGGAGGAACCTGACAAATTCATTTATTTACCTATTTATTTACTGTAAGTTTTTTTTTTAGAGAGAGACAGAACAGGGGAGAGGGGCTGGGGAGAGAGAGAGAGAGAGAGAGAGAGAGAGAGAGAGAGAGAATCTCAAGCAGGCTCCATGCTCAGTGTGGAGCCCTAGGCAGGGCTCAATCCCATGACCCTGGGATCACAACCTGAGCCAAAAATCAAGAGTTGGACATTCAACCGACTGAGCCACCCATGCCCCCCCTACAATTTTCCATTTTATATTTTTTAAATTTATTTATTTATTTTGAGAGAGAGAGAAAGCACAAGCGGGAGAGGGGCAGAGAGAGAGGGAGAGAGAAGCCTAAGGAGGCTCCACACTGTCAGCACAGAGCCCACTGTGGGGCTCGAACCCATGAACCATGAGATCATGCAATTATGACCTGACCTGAAACCGGATGCCCAACCCACTGAGCCACCCAGGTGTCCCCCAAACTTCCACTTTAAAATAAGAAACTTCCTCCCGCAATATGTACCATTAAGTGAGACCCAGAGGAACGAAGGTTGAACTAGAGAGTCCATTCATAGCACCTTCATCTAGGGCTTGAGAGAACCTCAAGGAACCTATTACATTGACGGTTTGGGAAGATTGAAATGTAAAGAACCCAGTGAATGCCAAAGAATGCCTCAAAAATGCTGAAGGTTTTCCTCCTTCCATTTTAGTGTTATTTATTATTTTACGAGCATTTTACTAGCACTTACCACGACCCAGACGTTATGCTTTACAAATATTTGCTCCTTTCATTTCATAGAGGCCTGCAGAGACCCAGTGAGGTTAAGTCACTTGCCCAAGTCACACTTGCCCAAGGTCAGCTGTGAGCCGTCTGGCTCCGGGGTGTTTGATCTAAACCACTAAATTATATGTGTTTTTAAGAATCTCTTTTCATTTGACCACAGGGCAAATTGTCTCTTCATGATCGTTTGAACGATACAGCAGCCTTGTCTGTGTGATTTCCAAGACTTCGCTGGTGGGTCCAAATTAGCCGTGCTGTTACCGTATGTGGAGCCTGATCTGACTTTCCCTTTTGATGGAGAAACAGGACTATTGTTAATGGTGATCCCAGATGCTGCGTGGAAGCTTGAAAGATTAGGTTTGGATCCCTTTGTTTCTTACCCCAAATGTTGAAACAAACCTAAGAGCTCTGTGGATTCCTGACAGTTTTGAGTCTCTCCGCATTTCAAATATTTCAGACCAGCTTGGGAGCAAACACATGATATTCTTCTTTCTCTTGCAGAGTTTATTTTTAAAGCATGCATCTGGCTGCTTTTTCGTTTCCCAGAAGGAGGAGGGAAATTGCTCCCCAGAAGGCGGGTGGTGGATCGAAACCTCTCCTGGAAGGCAGGAGGCAGTTCTATCGGGGTCTAGTGCCTTAGCGGATGTGGCACTCAGCAGGTGTTGTCCCTTAAAGGGCTAATCCCTTAATGGGGCTTGTCCCTTAGCCTCAGTCTGAGAGCTGGAAGAACCCCGTGGCCCACAGGGCTCCTTGCACGTGGACATGAAAGAAGTTGGTTATTTGAATGTGTCCATCTTCCCCGAGGAGCGGTTTACTTGCCCTCTGATCGTCCCTGGTCAAGTCACATGGAGGAAGCTCTTTCTGGCTGAGCGAGCCCCTTGTCACAGTGCCACAAGCATTACTGAGCACTTGCCACATGTCAAGCCATGGGCTAGGCATGACTACACCCAGCCATGAAGTAGGCATCATTATCCCCCATTGTTCAAAATCAGAAGCTTAGGCCACAGGATCTAAGTTCCTGTAGCTCCTGAGAGCAGAGAGGAGAAAGGGGATTGACTTTGACAACAACACTTCTGTTCGCTGCCCCCCTCGATGTGGTGAGGAGTCATTCCTACCCATCATTGTAACACAGCACCCTGGGCCATCTCTGTGGGAGCAAATGAACGGGAAATTCACATGGCCCAGGACGATTTGTAGTCTGAGATGTTATGTCTTAGTTATAAGTGTTGCTTCTTGATTCTCCTGGAGGAGACTGAGTCCCACAGAGAAGTGCAAGCAGTGAAATTCAAATAGCATTTTGGGATTCCGAGGACACGTTCACCAGTGGCCTCAGTCAAGAGACATCGTGAGACCCTAATCAGGCGGTTGATGTTAACCGAGTGGCATCTTGCAGTTGCCGGTTCTTTTCCCCCGGGGAGCTGGTGCTGAAACTTTTGTGGGGAGCAGAAGGCAAAATAGCTCGGGCTTGAGATACGGTTCTACTCAGTGCCTCTTTATCCCAATATCACGGCATCCCCCTGGCTGTCATCCTTGAACTGATGGACCCTTAAAGAGTCTTTTGTCTCCAGGCTTGTCCTCTAGGCACTTTCGATGACATTCGTGCATCCAGTTCAGGTTTTAAGTCACTAGCATGGAGCACATGGCCCCTGAAGATTTGGCCCGCTGTTGTGCCAGAACACCTGGTCTCCTGCCGCCTCCTCACTCTCTCTGGGTCCCCGCCACGGTGGACTCTCCCCTGTTTCTCAGACATGCCATATCCTTTTAACGCTCCTATAGTTTTGCACTCGCTGTGCTTTTGCCCAGGAATGCCCTGCGAGCAACTTGCTACCCAGTGAGCTAGTCATGCTTAAAAATGACCAAAAGACCCCTCTTCTTCTGCTTCCCCAGGAAGAGATCTTATTCTTCCCTCCCTCTCCAAGATTTATCACTCCAGGGGCACCTGGGTGGCTCAGTCGGTTAAGCATCTGACTCTTGGTTTCGGCTCAGGTCATGATCTCATGGTTTCATGGGTTTGTGCAAAGAGTGGGGAGCCTGCTTTGGATTCTCTGTCTCCCTCTCTCTCTGCCCCTCCTGCACTTGCGCCGTCTCAGTCTCTCTCAAAATAAATAAATAAGCAGTAAAAAAAAAAGGCTTATCATTCTGTGTTGTGATGATTGCTTTAGGTAATGTGCCTAATTCCCTGTCCCTCTGGGAGTGAATCCCCACTATTCCTCACATGGCCTACCCCAAGGTTGGTGCTTAGGAGCTCTCTTGGAAAAGGAGTGAATAAATGAATGAATATGTGAAGAAATGAACACAGGATGAGCAAGGTGTTTGCAGGAGAAAGGCAACATCAGGAACGGTACTAAAGGCACCGATGCTCAGCAACATGACATAGTTTCTTATTTAAACCTTACAATAATCCCATGGGGTAGATATTATACCCATTTTGTGGATAAAGAAACTGAGGCTCACAGAGTTTAAATTAATTGTTCAAAGTTTCCACTTAGTAAGTGATAGAGCTGGGGAGCAAATTCAGATTCAGGTGACTCAAAAGTCCAATCTTGTAATCAACTTATCTTTGATTACCTGCCTGGCTCAGCTCGATCCCATATTCCCTGTCTGTGGGTGAACTGGGTCACATCAGAGAAGACAACAGCAGCCCTTCAAGGAAAGAGACAGAGGGCAGAGATGTCTTCTTTTTCTCAATGGATCGGTAGTGCCCTTCTTAGACTTTGATCCATGGGCCCCATCTGGGACAAAGATGTGCGGTAAAGGTAGAGGGAGGGAGTGGACAGGAGAGGAGGGGTTTGCAGGAGGCCATCTGCTCCTGGCAGTTCACTGGGATGTCCTCCACTCCCCCAGGAACTGCACAGCCTGGAGTGCTGGGGAACCTCCCCTCAGAGAAGCACCCACTTGATCAGAGACTTTTCTAGCTGGGGAAATTTATTTCCTCTTCTTGCCGTATGAAAATGCAAATTAGGTTCTCTTTCTGCAGTGTCATTGGGCTTGATTTCCTTATGGGAATCCCCTTAAGAACAAAATAAATGAGTACCAGGGTATTTCAAAACCGTGCAAGAGTGAGTAAATGTATGCTAAGCCCGAGAGAGTCAAGAAGATATTAGTAGAAAGTGGCTGAATGGCATCTCTCCCGAGTCCTGTCTCCCAGAGACTGGCCGTCACCATTTCGTCTTCTCTCTGGGAACACAGCCAGACATCTCTCTGCCTCCCTTGCAGCTAGCAAGTGCCACAGGACAGAGTTCTAGCCAATGGGATGTCAGTGACCCTTCCAGCCCTGGCCATTGAAAAACAAAGCAAAACAAAACAAACAAAACAAACAAAACAAAACAAAACAGAAGAGTCCTGTATGCTTTTTCCCTAAGCCAACAACCCTGGGGGCTCAGTGTTGAAAGTGAGTCACAAGATGGAAGGAGCCTGGGTTCTTGGATCACTCTGTGGAAGACAGATGTCCGCTCATCAAGAGCCTGAAGTCAGGGACTGTGTCTTGATTATCTCTGTACCCCAGCGCTCACACAATGCCTGGTACAGAGGGGAGCTTGATAAGCGTTTGATGAATAATCAAATTGTATGGAGATCGCACAAAGGATCTTCACATCTACATTATGTCTGATCCTTACAACTATGTAAGAGCAATGCTACCATGGTTTTTATAGACCTTGTAACCAAGACTTAGAGAATGAAATGACGTACATTGCTAATAAATGCTGGACTTGTTCACCTGGCCCCAGACTGTGGCCTATAGGGTAAAGCTGGTGTGGTTTTTTAAAAAAATTTTTTAATGTTTATTTATTTTGGGGAGAGAGACAGAATGAAAATGGGGGACAGAGGGAGACACAGAATCCGAAGCAGGCTCCAGGCTCAGAGCTGTCAGCACAGAGCCCAATGCGGGGCTCGAACTCACAAGCTGTGAGATTATGACCTGAGCCGAAGTCGGAAGCTTAATTGACTGAGCCACCCAGGCGCCCCTAGCTGGTGTGACCTTTAATCCATGACTAGCAACAAGGCAGTTCTGGGCTTTGATCCTGGGAAGCAGATGGGAATTGGCCAAAAGGGAAAGTGGTCCCAAAGACAGTGACTCCCACGCCTTGGTCTTTATAAAACTGCCAGGCACCTCAGAATTACCTGGGCATTTATAAAGTGTAGCTTTTTAGGCCCCATTTCTGGAGATTCTCTTATACAAGGTCTAGAATGAGGCTCTCTGGACTTTACGTTTCTAAAAAGGCCTCTGAAGGATTCTATATGCAGCCCGTCCGGTAACCAATTTGTAGAGGAGGTAGGCATGCCTTTAGCACTCAGACAGGACTCGAAATCCCAGGTCTGCCATGTACCCGTGGTAGGACTTTAAGCACGCAATGTGACCATGCTGAGCCACAATGTCCGTGTCTGTAAACTGGAGGTCACAACTCCATCCTCACTGGGTGGTTGCAAGGATCAGATGACACAGTGCACGTAAAACCCCCGGCGCTAGGAGGCAGGTCCTCTCTGAGGGTCTCTGGGGCCCAGTCCGGGCACTCCTCCGCTTCCTGAGCTCTCCAACCCACTTCAATTTCCTTAACTGTGAAGCGGAGATGACAGTATATAACCCACGTGTCACCCCCATGGAGAGGTCCTCAATGACTCCAGCCGGCTGTGGCCCCTGTCCTTTAAGATTCAAGTAAGGTTTGCCTTAGGCTTTTGGTGGATGTCCTTTGGCAGACTGAAGAAATCCCCTTCTACTTCTGGTTGGCTGGGTGTTTTTAAATGAATGGATGTGTCATTTTGTCAAATGCTTCTTCTTCATCCATTGATACGGTCATGGGAAGTTTTTCTTTCAGATGCTAACATGGTAAATATCGTAATTTATTGTAAATATTTTGTTGAGGACTTTTGCATCTGTGTTCACGAGAGATATTGAGCTCTAGTTTTCTGTCGTAATACTTTCTTTTCCTGGTTTTCATACCAGGGTAATGGTGGCCTCATAAAATGATCCGAGGATGTCGCCTTTTACTTTCTGAAAGAGGCTGAAGGGTCGATTTTATTTTGTCTTTATTTGGTAGAAATTGACGGCGAAATTATGTAGCCTGGAGAGTTGTTTTTCGTAACTATAAAATACCTTTCTTTAGCAGTTATGGAATTATTCAGGTTATCTATTTCATCTTGGGTAAGTTTTGCAGTTTGTATTTTTTGAGGTATTGGTCCATTTCATCCAAGTTGGCAGATTTATGTGACTAGAGTTACTCATACTGTTTCTTTATTCTCTTTTCCATGTTTGTGCTATCCTGGTGCTGTTCCCTCTTTCATTCCTGATGTTGATAGTTTGTGCCTTCTCTTCCATTTCCTTTACCAGTGTTTGTAGAAGTTTGTGAATTTTGTTGATCTTTTCAAGACCCAGCTTGGTTTAACTGATTTTCTTATTACTTTATGTTTTAATTCCATTGAGTCTGTTGATTTTTGTTCTTCATTATATTCTGTCTTCTGCTTGTTTTGGGTTTATTTTACTCTTCCTTTCCTAGCTTCCTAAGGTGGAGGTTTAGATCTTTGATTTGATATTTTTCCTTTTCTTTCATGTAAATGTGTAACACTATACATTTTCCTCTTAGTACTGCCTTAGCTGTATTATTTGAATGTATACAAATAATTGTATAAACATACAAATAATTGAATTTGAATTTGGTTCAAATTTTGACATGTTGTATTTTAATTTATGTTCAATTCAAAATATTTTCTAATCTCCCTTGATACTTCCTCATTGACCATGGATTATTTGGAAGTATACTGTTTAATTTCCAAGTGATTGGAGATTTTCCAATTATCTTTCTGTTACTGACTTCTAGTTAATTTCAGCATAATCAAAAGACACAGCAGTATAGCTTTAGTTCTCTTGAATTTGTTAAGGTTCTTGTTTAATGACCCAGGGTAAGGTATATCTTGGTGAGTGGTCCTCATTTGAAAGGAATGTGCTTCTCATGTTGGGTGAAATGTTCTATAAATGTCATTTAGATTCACTTGATTGATGGTCTGGTTCAGTTCTTTAATAGTCTTGCTGATTTTCCATTTAATTAGTTCTATCGATTATTACTGAAAGGAGTTTTGGAGTCTAATAGTATAATTTTTCCATGCATTCTGTCCAGGTTTCACAGTTGCGTTCAGTGGGAGAGAGGGGGTGGACTTTGCTTATTCCTAATTATTCAGAACTGAAGCCGATTTGCCTCTTTACCTAAATCGTATTTGTGCCTACTGCTGATTGGCTGAGCACATGTCTCTCAGGAAGGATATGTCTTAGTAATGAAACATCTGACTCTCTTCCCTTTCTGAATGCCTAATCATACGACAAGGTTTGAAAAGAGCCAGTTAGAAGCTTGCAGTATTCAAGCTTCATCCAGAAAGGAGGTTCCTCACACACATGAAAATGGTCTACATGTTCATGGAAGAGTCCCCATGTTCGAGAGAGACTTTCCATTGCAAGGGTCAGGGATCAGGAGAGGTACCCGAGAGGACAGGACACCTGAGTGAACTGCAAGACTGTTGCAGGGTCAAAAAAGTGAAAGATGGAGGAAAAGGCAGAAGAGGCCATCTTTGCAAAGGCCTGGAGTCAGGGTGAGCTCTCTCTTGTGCAGTGCTCTACAGGGAGAACTCACCTAGGATGATCTCACTGTGAGAGGTGGTGCTCTATCCTTCTATTCAAGGATGAGAACACTGAGGCTTTGTAAATGAACTTGTCTAGATCCGCTCTGTGAATCTGTAACAGAACGTTCTAGAACTCAGGTTTCCTCTCCCCTATCCAGTCTTTTTTTTTTTTTTTTCAGGGTGGGGCCATAGATGTTTATTTTTTTCCAGCTTTATTGAAAAATGGTTGATAGATCTATTTGTATATATTTAAAATGTACAGCATGATGTTATGACACGCATACATATCAAGAAGTGATTACCCCTATCAAGATAACTAACATGTCCATCACCTCATGTAGTTGGCTCTCTTCCCTGAGAACACTTAGATTTACTCTCAGCAAATTCCAATATACAATACAGCAGTGTCAACTATAGTCACCATGCTGTATGCTAGACCCTCATAACTTACTCTTCTGATAACTGGGAGTATGCATCCTTTGACCAATCTCTATTTGCCACCCCCGCCCTCCAACCCCTGGCAACCACCACTCTACTCTCTGTTTTTATGGAATCAGATCCATTTTCTTAGATTTCCCTTGTAAGTGATACCGTATGGTATTTGTCTTTCTCTGTCTGGCTTATCTCACTTAGTTAATGACTTCTGGGTTCATCCCTGCTGTCGCCAATGGCAGGATTTCCTTCTTTTTTATGACTGAATAATACGCCGTTGTGTGTGTGTGTGCGCGTGTGTGTGTGTGTGAATTTTCTTCATCCATTTATCTGTTGGTGGACACTTCAGTTGTTTCTATGTTTCAGCTTTTATGAATAATGCTGCAATGAACATGGGAGTGAATATCTCACTGAGATACTGATTTTGTTCCCTTTGAATATACACCCTGCAGTGAAATTGCTGGACTATATGTAGTTCTATTTTTAATTTTTTTTATGAATGTCCATGCTGTTTTCGATAATGGTCTGTTTGATCTCCTTTTACTCTGAATGCTCCCAGCCATAGGACTCCCCCAGATCACCTATGAGATTTCCCATCATTTTCCTCTGTGTCCATGTGCAATGACTCCCTGCAGGTGCCTGTGCCCCGAGGGGGCATATCAGGGTCCCTTGGGGATGACCAAACCACCTAGAACTGTGTAGTCTGAGAAATCACCCCTTACCCTGAAGGGCATGCCTTCTCTCCCTGTGCCTGGAGAAGAACCTCTGATTTAATTCCAAACTTCCATTTTATGATAGTGAAACACAGGCCAGCAGACGGGAAGGGCTTCGAGCCGAGGCCGAGGCTAGGGATCTGGATCCCAATGTTCAACTCTTTAATAAGAAATCAATCATGGCTACCATTTATCGAGCACTTACTTGATCCTGTGACATTCTGATAATCCCTTTACATGAATGAGCTCATTTTTTTCACACCCTAGCAGATAGAGGCTACTTTTTAACATTTTTGGCTACAACTATCAAGCTTATTTCATAGTTGACAAAACTGAGGCACGGAGAGGCTTGGTGACTTGCCCAAGCTCATGCGACGGGCGCCCGGGGAAGCCCGGGAGCCAACAGGCGTTCTGGGTGCGGTGTCTCTGTGCCCACCTCGCCTGCTTTGCTGCCTGTCGCCCTATTTCTCGGCATCAGGATCCCTCCACAACCAAACAAATGGCCTTTTATCTGTTCTGCGTTCCCTTTGGGGCCACCTTATCGTCAGTGGGGGGCTCCTTCGTGTTAGTGACATTGACCAGGGATGCATCAGCGCCTGCAAACTCCTGCCTGTGTCTGGCCCCGCTGAGGAAAGGCCCTGACTGGGCCTGGCCTCCCATCCTGCTGGCCTGGCCTCCCTCCAAAACCCACATCCTCTCAAGGTCTGGAGACCAGGAGCCCTTCCCAGCTCAGGCAGGACCTGGCTGAGAGGTGGCCCAAGACAGGCATGACAATACATCTAAAATTACCCCAGCTGAAGGCTGTGCGCCCTCCACCCTTCCTGCATTCCTCTCCAGGCTGAACCAGCCCAGAAAGGGACCTCTGTGGCTTGGGTGGTTTATGTCGTGAGTTGTCTCCCAGCCACAGCTTCCCTCTAGGCTAGAGGGCTGGGAGGGGTCCCTGGAAATGGAGCCTGTGTAGAGCAGGCTTCTCATGGGGGCCAGTGCTCTGCCCCGGTGTCTTCTTTTGAGCCTTGGGGGGTTTGCTGGGGCTCTGTGTTAACCTCTCCCTGGCTCACATTTTGCCTGGCGAGCTCCTGTTTATCCCACAGTGTTCCCCTAGATGCACCTTCCTCCAGGAAGCCCTCCTCGCATACCTCCCTCCTGCATCTGTCCACGTCCCATGACTTTCCCCATCCAGCACTCACTGCTCCCCCCTCGTAGGGTTTTTCTACTGTTCAGTGTCTGCCTGTCCGTGAATCTGCCTCCTTGAGAAAAGGAACCGGCTCAGTGTAGTATTCTAAATCCCCAGCACAATGTTCCACACAAACAAATCCTCAGTAACGTTTGTTGAGTTGATTAATTAAGGGAAAGATGTCAAGGGTGAAGACTGAATAGTGTGGGTTTCTCCATGCTCTAGCTTCAAGATGTCCATAGATGTAAGTGAAACATTCCAATGCTCGAGTCCTGGATGAAGAAACAGCCTTGTACAGCCTAACGGCTTAGGAGTTGCAAACGCTCAATTGCCTCTGCTGACGCCGAAGCTTCTTTCTGAATGGGATACTTGGGATAAAACTTGTGGATGTTATCTCCGGCAGGTCTTTATTCCTATTTACCCCTGCTGTATGCAAAAGGAAGCGGAGGCTCAGAGAGGTTCAGTAAACAGCTAGGGTCACACAGGAAGCTGGGAAATGGCAGATTTGGGGCTGTCTCATTGTTCGTAAGGTCTGTGTGGTTCTTGTCACGACAGGGCTCTCTTGCGGCCTGGAAGACGCACAGGTACCAGGACGATGGCGTGCCGCTGGGAAAAGTGCAGAGGGAAGGGGAAAGGGGCCGTGGGAAGCCCGAGGGAGGCAGGCCCTGAGTGTTTGCAAGGCCGGGAGGGCTTCTCGGGGAGGGACCTGCAACTCTCTCACGTCATGGGCAGCTGCTGGGGCGCAGTGGGAAGAGCTAACCCCACCTTTGCCGTTCTCTGAAGTGGGCTCTCCGTCTGGCCATTGGGCTGGAAGGTCAACCAGTCGTACCCGTTCCCGAACAGTAGAACCCATCGACCCTTTCCACCCTCCTCACATCAAACAAGCCGAGCTTCCTGAACGTCAGGATGTCTGGAAGTCTAGAGGCTTTGCCAAGATGAGAACAGAGCTCTCGTGCTGGGTCTCTGGGCATGTCCTGCCTGGCTACCTTCCTGCCCCTCCGGGTGGTGTCGACCCTTCCGTCGGCCCATCCGTCCTGGCCAGATTGGCAGGTCGGGGCAGAAGCCTCCTCTGGCCTGCTGCGGGGTCTCTCCCGGAGTGATGAATGTGCCCAGGATTAGCTGACTGCTCGCGGCCCTGGTGGTGCCAGGAGGGAGCACATTCCTTAAAGGCCTGAGCTGATGGATGCCTTGGGGGGAGGGGGCGGGGGCGGGGGAGGGGGAGGTTCCGGGGAGAGGAGAGCCTAGAGTTTGGGAGGGGATTCCTAGCATTCCCGGGGGTGGGGGCAGGAGCGCCTGGAGCCAGGACGGACAGACAGCTGAGAGAACAGGCCCAGACCAGGTGGGGGTGGCGGGCTGGGGGCCTTGATCTGCACCCCCCGGGCCTCCCCACGCCAGCCCCTTGGAATGTTATCTTTCCTCTAATCACTCAGCAGGTATTAACACCTGCACAGTGTGCTCCTGAGAAGTGGCATTGGCTCTTTTTGTTGGGGGGGGCGGGGTGGGGCTGGGGGGGCGTGCAGTAGGCCTAGGATCTAGGCCTAACAGGGCTGGAAGGAAGGGTGCAGGAGCTTCCTGAGTCCCCCCACGTGCATACAGGTGAGACCCGGAAGGATGCTGAACCCACCAGCTTCCCAGCTGTAAAGGATCTCGTGGCATCACCTCCTCCAGCCCCTCTATTTGGTGGCTGAGGGCTCTCAGGTCCCAGGACGCATGCCTCCTGCCCTCAACCTCATTTCCCCAATGCTAGACAGCAGGGGGTTGGATGTGATGGTCCTTGTAGACCCTTCTGGTTCTGATATCCTTGGACCTCTAAGAGCACTCACCCCACACTCCTCGCAGGCAGAGGGGAGAGCAAAGCGTTAGCTAGCTCACTCGCGCTTTCTAGGGTGGTGTGGAACATACCAGAAAGAGGGAGCCCTTGAAATTTATTTCATCAGAACCTGTGCTCCTAAGGCTGCCTGGCCGAGGGGAAAAGCACCAAGCCCACCTGGATGCCCTGTCCCCCGTGTGACACCTGCAGGCCCTTGTGCCTGTGACTGAGCCCCTCCAGGCCTCGGCTCCTAAACTGGAAGACAGGGAAACAGGTGAGCCCTCATGGTTGCTTAAGGTGGGAGCAGGTTTCCTGATGCTCCCTTTTTTTCAGGGTGAGCTTGCCTCCTCCTCCCACCCCCTAGCTCGTCTACGGCTGCAGGTGTCTCTGGAACGTGGTTCAAGACAGGCGTTGGAGTTTCCAAGATGGCGTGGGTTTCTTCTGTGGTTGTTCTTTCCCACAAGGCACTTCACTCAATACCGACATGTGATTTCATTGGCCTGGCTTTTAACACTTCTTGTTAAAAAAAAGCATTTGGAAATTAGAGGAGAGGCGCACTCCCAAGGTTAGGCATCTCGCCTGCCTTCGGCTGAGCACCCTGGTGACCAGCAGTGTGTCAGGATACCCGCACACGCTTCCCGCTTCATCCTCAAGACGGCCCCCGGGCGGGTTTGTCTCCCCAGTTTATAGATGAAGAAACTGAGGCTGAAGGAGATTAGGGCACAAGGTCACACAAATAGTATGTGGCAAAACCGGTTGATTAATAAGTAGACGGTATGGCAAGTCTTTGTGTTTGTTATTTTAAATTTTTGTAAGTTTATTTATTTATTTTGAGAGAGAGAGAGAGAGCACATGCGGGGGGAGAGAGCGTGGGGGAGAGAAATCCCAAGCAGGCTCCATGCTGTCAGTGCAGAGCCCAACACGAGGCTCAATCCCACGACCACAAAATCGACCTGAGCCGATCCCAAGGGTCAGACGCTTAACCGACTGAGCACAGGCTTGTGGTTGTGGGATCGAGCCCCGCATCAGGCTCTACACTGACAGCACGCAGCCTGCTTGGGATCCTCTCTCTCTCTCTCCCTCTCTCCCTCTCTCCCTCTCCTCTCTTTCTGCTCCCGCCCCTCACCTGCTCACATGTGCGCACACGCACGCCGTCTGCCTCTCACTCTCAAAATAAACAAATAAACATCAAAAAAATAAAGCTGAGGAGTCCTCTGGACTGCACGGCGAATCTCTTAGCAGACAGAAAAAATGTGGTATGTCTGCACAGGAGACATGCAGTGAACACAGTTATTATCTTTTGTTTACACGATGATTTACTTGAAGACAATTGACCCGGACGTTGCTTTTAAAACCTCAGTATTCGAAATCACTTCGCCACCGTTATTTTCACACGTCCCTTCAAAACACGTGCAAAACGCCTGGTGTGCGCCAGGCACCGTGTGGGGTGTCTTTGTGCGCAGGTGTGTCCGTGTCAGTCCCGGAGGGGCTGCTCCCGCCTCTCCCTCGTCTGCCCCTGCACCGAGCCTGCCACCGGGCCTGGAACACGCAGCTGCATGCAGTGTGCTTCGGAGATGGCAGAGAGCCCAGGGGCAGCCTGCATCTACTTCCCTTCGACCCTTGAATACGAGCTGGAAAAACGAACGGAGAGTCTGGGCGCTGTCCCCTGTCAGGGCTTCCAGAAGCCCTTCCAGGGAGCGGGATGGTGGGCGGGTGGTAATGTATCCATTACCTCATCTCCTTCGCCGTCCTCTTTTTTCTCTGGTTCGATCAAACAAAAACAAAACAGTCACCAACGTCACCCTTAGGAGCTGTTCTGGATTAAGACGAGCAATTGTGAGGAAATCTAAAATTAGCCCAGCGTTGATCAGGTCCTGTTGCCAACTCGGAGGACTCAGTTTCCCATTCCACAAATCACGACTTCCGGTGCTGCCCTCAGAGACCGATGCAGCCCAACACTGAGACGTCGTAGGGCCATCGGCGCTGGTAGGAAGTGCACTAGCTGTCGAGTCAGGTGGCCTGGTTTAAATCCTGACTCTGACCCTTGCTGGCTTCAGATACAAGGGCAGCCTTCTCGACTTCTTAGAGCCTCACTTTCTCCATGTGAAAAGAGGGGCCCGAAGTGCCCATTGTATAGGGCTGTTGTGACAATCCCGTAAGACAGTGTGTGTAAAGGTAGACTTAGCATAGCTCCTGGGGCAATGACTTTTGTATAAGGTTGGTTTCCTTCCCCCTGCAAAGCTGGGGTTCCCTCTGCCAATTCCCCGTGACAGCCCCCCAGGGAGTGCCCTGCTCCCAGGACGGCCCTGAAGAGGACCGCCTCAGCTTGGGTACCACGGCCACCTTCTCCCTTCTCGAAGTGTTCTAGCCTCTTGGAGCAGGAAAGGACCTTGGATGTTCTCTGATTCACCTTCATTGCTGTATCCCTTCTGCTCCATTCTTCTGTTTATATGCCTCTGGGGATGGGGGGAGGCTCACTGTTTCTTCCTCATTCCGTTTTCTAAGAGTTATTACACTCTTTCTTGTTTTAAACCAGAATACACTTCTTGAGAGCTTTTCTGCTTGGATGTGCCCACGACTCTCGGCCCTGCCTGCCTCCAGCCTCCAGCTCTCCGTATTCCATAGCTGGGGCCACATGCCCAGTGCCAAAGAGCCCCAGCTGGACCCAGCGTCCAGGAAGGTCTAGGCCTGTCTGAAGGGAAGAGGGACTGGAAAGGGTCCAGCCACCCTAGCCAGGCCCTTGTGCCCCCGTCTTGCTTTTCTTAGCCAGGCCTTTTTTTTTGAGACCCAGACCTTCCCGGGTCACTTCCTAACTCATGCAAGTGGAGGCATTGTTGATGTTACCTCCTCTACAGGAGGCACAGGGGATACAGACGTGCCCACCGGCTCTTGATGCCTGCCTATGTCATGCATGAGATGTGCCAGTGATACCGTAGGGGCTTACAACAGAGGCAGGCTTAGGTTCAAATTTCAGCTTGCTCTCTCCTGGAGTGACCTTGAACAGTTTCTTGACCTTTTATATAGTGTGTGCCTTCCACTGTTTAACTGGAAATTGGACTAAATACTTTTATTTTTTATTTATTTGTTTAAAAATTTGTAAACGTTTATTTTTGAGAGAGAGAGAGACAGAGACAGAGAGAGTGAGAGAGAGCGGAGGAGGGGCAGAGAGAGAGAGAGAGAGAGGGAAAGGGAGACACAGAAGCTGCAGCACCCTCCAGGTTCAGAGCTCTCAGCACAGACCTTGATGTGGGGCTCGTGGAAACTGTGAGATCGTGACCTGAGCCGAAGTCGGATGCTTCACTGGCTGAGCCACCCAGGCGCCCCTGGATTAAATACTTTTAAGGAGTTCTTTCATTTCAAACATTTGGGAATATATTCGACAATGAGCTGTGTGTGTGTGTGTGTGTGTGTGTGTTGCTACCATTAAGAGATCACCAGGCTTTTGCACAACCACAGCTGGACGAAGGGAGAGACGGCTGGACAGCTTCCGAGGCTGCCGATCAGTAGGGGGCTCTGAAACTCGGGAAACGGGATCAAATGGAAAAATGTCCCAGGGCTTCCTTCAGGGAAGATATAGAATAAAGGGGTAAATAAAGCCATGTGGGAGGAAGGTGGGAGGTGAGGAATCGCGGAGGTTCAGTTGCCAAAAGTGCTGAACTGTTTGGCTCAGTGGTGGAGAGGCTGAGACGTGGGTCCAGCCTGCATTTTCTGCCCTTCCCAAGTGGCTGGTTGGCCACTTCCTCTTTAGGAAAACACGGGTCATATGTTTCAAGACTGTTGGGTTGAAGAGGCACCATATTGCCGATCTACCTGAGATCAGCCTGCCCAGGGCACTCACATGGCTTGGCGTGATCTCTCCGTCGCAATATGCGGGCAGTCCGATAACAATGTCCCCTGTGAGAAGGAGCCCAGCAGAGAGAATTCCAGAAACCTACAGGTGGCCCTCTCGGGCTCCAGATCCTTGGTTTCCTCCTCGATGTGCCTGTCCCGACGGGCTCCGTGTTTACGTAGGCTTTCCTGCCTGCGGCCCACTTCGTGCACCCAGCCCTGCCTCTCTGATTGGAGCCTGGGTTCATCTCCTTCTTGTGCGTGTCCAGGACCAACAGTCGTCGGACATTTCTACCTAGGCCTTGTGGCAATTTGCACTGCGGAAAATTTGATCAGCCCGCTGCTCGCCTGACGGCTAGACGTAGGAACCTCTTGATGCCGGGGCACTGCCAGCACCCTGGGAGGAGGCAGAACACGTGCCTGGGCAACAGCAAAACTAACTCCCACAAAACACACGCAGTCTTCCGTGGAGCAGTGTGTGTCAGCTTTGGGCCTTCTTGTCAGGGTCTGGTGGCCTAGGCTTCTGTGTGACGTGAAAATTACTGTATCAGGTTGAGTGGTTTCTTCTGGAAGACATAATCTCTTGTCGGTGTAGAGTGGCTTAGAAACAACTGAGGACACGCCGAGGGATGGAGTTGAGAAGATAGCTGGGGCAGGAGGATGAGGCGCGGGGACAGAATCGGTCCTTAGAAAAGCAGGGGGGCCGGTCAGTGAGGGGAAACTGGCCTGGACAACTCGGGTGTTTTCCGAGGACGTCAGTGTATCGAAGTCTGTTTAAAGTCGCTAACATTGGGTGCGCTTTGTTAAAGGAGTGAGGAATGTTTGCAACCCATCTTGTTCTACCAATACAAGTGGCCGAAATTATAAAAGCTTATCACTGGGGGTGGAAAATGCCAGTCGTCTGGAAGACTGGCTTTTGTGGAGCAGATGACTTACCTCACTCGCCAGAGGACAGGGAGCGGCCGTAGGAAGGGTTTTCTCTGGCTTCCAAGAGAAGCAAGGGCATGCGCAGTGCAGGGAGCGAATGGGACTCTGCACGGTCTGCCCACTTTCGCTGTGAACCTCACGTTGCCCTAAAAACGAAATCCCTTAAAAAAAAAAAAAAAAAAAAAGGAGTAAATGTGGGATTGTTGGCACAGTTTTGGTTTTTGTTTCCAACGTCGAGTAAATATCACTTTTGTCTTGTGATGAGCATGGGAGGCACTTCTTTTGAAACCTCCGTTTCTTCGTCTGTGAC
This sequence comes from Neofelis nebulosa, assembly GCF_028018385.1. Taxonomy (NCBI): domain Eukaryota; kingdom Metazoa; phylum Chordata; class Mammalia; order Carnivora; family Felidae; genus Neofelis; species Neofelis nebulosa. The sequence continues at coordinate 12,023,226 of NC_080790.1, forward strand.
GTAGGGACAGAAACGTCACCCGCCTCACAGGGTGGTGGTGAAGACTAAGGCATAGCACGGTTAGAAAGCTCCGGGCCCGATGGCTGGCCATGCCAGTGCTCAGTACCGAGGAGCCCTCATTAGCACTCTCGATATTTGGATTTGAAGGGGAAAAAAATCAATTTCGGGGCGTCCGGGTGGCTCAGTCGGTTGAGCGTCCAACTCTTGATTTCTGCTCACGTCACGATCTCACGGTTTGTGAGTTCGAGCTCCGTGTTGGGCTCTGTGCTGACAGCGTGGAGCCTGTTTGGGATTCTCCCTCTCCCTCTCTCTCTGCCCCTCTCCAGCTCGCTCGCTCTGTCTCAGTCTCTCTCTCTCTCAAAAATAAATAAATAAATAAATAAACACTAAAAAATAAAGCAGCTTTGAGTAACCCTGACTGCTTTTTGGACAGCACCAAGGAACCAGAGCCTGATTCAGGTAAAAAACTACGGTCATCTCGAGTCACCAAGTGTCTACTCTCGGGACAAATGAGCTGCCGCATCCTGTCATGGATCCAGCCACCCCGAAGGTCCCTTTTCTATCCCCTTCCCTGCACCCTGAAGCATGCCTGCAGTGATGCCGAGAGGGAGAACAGGAGCTGATCCCTGAGCTTGGGCATCTTAAGCTGGGCACAAGTTGACGGTCCCTTAAACAAAGCCTGAGACATGCAGTGACATTTTAAGATATTGAGTGGTGGCCCTCTTGGGCCTCGTCACCTGAAAGCTTCTGCCCCCATTTAGCAGGGAAGGCCAAGAGCTTTGGGAGGCAGGGCTTTGCACCCCCAGAAGTTAGGCAGGAGTGACGTCGAAGGATGCCAGGACCAGGAGTAGGGTAGACGTGGTTTCTCGGAGCCTCAGTTTCCCGGTGGGAAAAGCCTGCCTTGGTAGCCCCCCTGTGCTGTTGGGAGCCTCAAACAGGATGCAAGCACATTAGGAACTGCCAGCTGCAGAAGTCGGGTCTGAGGAGAAGCAGCAGCATTTTGGAGGCTGCGTGCCTCGCCCTGGGAGGGGGTCACCGTCCGCTTCTCTTTCCTCTCATTGGGGTGTGTACCTTTTTGTCACAGCTCACGTCCACACGAGCCATCCTCCTGTCCTGATTGGGTCAGTCTGGCCAGATCGTCACCACGGACGCCATGTTGGGAGAACTCAGTGCTGAGAACCGGCCACCAGGGCTGGGGAAGTACCGTGCGCTTAGTCACATGGCCTGGGAGCGCGTGCTGAGGGTAGGGCTTGGCCCCGGGTCTCCGGGCTCCCAGACCGGCCTCCACCACAATGAGCTGCCACTCACAGCCTGATGGTCTTTCTATCCTCCCATCTCTCAAAGCCATGAGCACATTGACTGAAACATTTTATCTCTTGGTATGAGGTGGAGGGCGTGTCTACAGGACCCCTTCCAAAAATAATATTTTTACTCTCCAGCAGCAAAACACACAGCATCCATTCTTGTCATTTTTGAATCTTTGGCAACCACTCAACGCATTCTTATTTAGAACAATATAACAATCTGACTTCTGTTTTGGCCCCTAAGTTCTTTTGTCCCTTCCAACCAAGTGTGAAATATGTGCTTCCCGGCCATCGGACAACAGCTCCTGACAATGTAGAAACAATAACAAACCAAGCCAGAGGCAGGTGGGGACACAGGCTCCATGATCCCAGCCCCTTGGAAATCCTGTCTGGGTTGCAAGGAAGATCAAAACTGAGTAGCTACCAACAACGGCCCGGTTACAATGGGTCAGTGATATTTCGCGGCTGTGGTTTGCAGTCGAGGACGGTGTGACGTCAAAAGTTGTCCCTGACTGACCCCAGTTACCTCACTTCCCCTGATTTGTTATGTCACCTTGGGCACGAGGTGATCCCTCCACCCGAGCACCTACTGCCCCCTTTTAACCCGGGTCGGCTGCGGTGTTCTCTCTTCTCTAAAGACTCCATGGCTCATTCATTTATTCGACACACGTTTGCTGAGATGTACGACGTGCCGGCATTTTCCACGTGGTGGTAACCACGCCCCAAACATGGGCTCATGTTCCCTCCTTTGTGCTGTTTCTTTATTTGGGTTCCTCCATTTTATATAAACATAAGGAAAGAGGTCCAGAGGGGGAGGCGATAAAGCCAACGTGATGTCAAAAATGACATGAGGACATAGAGGGACTAAGAGGTTACGCCACTGCTTAAGGGTCCGTAGATGCCCTCGGTTGTACAACACGGGCGGCTGGTTGCTCCTTATCCCTGGGCGGGGGCAGGGGGATCCTTAAAGCCTCAAGAGCAGGAGGACACAGTGACTATGCCTTCCTTCACCCAGGTGGCAGGGTATACTCTGATGGGGTAAGAAGAGCTAGGGGGTTGGGGGAGTGATGCGTGGTTCCAGTAGGAGGTGGTGGAGGCTGGGCTGGGTATATGCAGCCATGCAGGCTCCAAGCCGCCTCCCTTCACCTAGAAGCGGGTGCGATGGATGGCCTCCAAGCGCTTGATGCCCATGTAAGGTGACATCCCCACCCGTGAATGGCAGGGTCTCCCGCTGCAGTAACATATCTCTCCTCAAGAGCACCCCTTTCATTGCACCCCTTCATGCTTTCTGTATATCCCTTGCCTTCCCCTCCTCCATCTCTAATGGCTAATTCAACTCAGTTTTTTTTTAATTTTTTTAACGTTTATTTATTTTTGAGAGAGAGAGAGACACACACAGACAGAGCGCAAGTGGGAAGGGGCATAGAGAGAGGGAGACACAGAATCCAAAGCAGACTCCAGGCTCTGAGCTGTCAGCACAGAGCCCGATGTGGGGCTCGAACCCACAAACCGTGAGATCATGACCTGAGCTGAAGTCAGACGCTCAACCAACTGAGCCACTCAGGTGCCCCTCAACTCAGTTTTAATAAGAGCTGCCATTGAATGCTTACGCTGTGCCAGGTACAGAGCAGGTACTTTGGCTAAATCAGATTAAATTTCATCAACATCTCAGAAAGGTAGTTCTTTTTTGTCCCCGATGAGAAAACCGAACATCGGGGAGGCTTGGTGGCTTGGCTGAGATCATTGAGTTGGTATCTGGTGGGCACAAGACCATCACGGAGGTGGGTCTAGAGCCCCAGAGCCGGGGCAGCGGGGATGGGACCTCAAGTGAGCCACCTGGGCTTGAATCCTGTGCCTCTCAGAGCTGGCACCTTGCCTCACCTTTCTGGGGCTCCACTGACTTATTTGCCAAATGAGGATACTAACAATACACATTTCGGAACAACGGTATTAGGAGCATCAGATGAAATGATGGCATGAACAGAATAAAAGTGAAAGCGTCTCAGAATATGGTAGCCGCCATTTTTAGGACTAAGCGACAGTACCATTTGTATAAGAGAATAGTGATGCGCTATCCAGGAACATCACTGTGGTTGACAGTTCCAACCACTGATGGCTCAGCGAGTTGCACCTTCTCCATGAAGACTTCCCTCCAGGAGTTTGTGGAAGGAGCTTTTTTAAAACAAATTTTTCTAAATGTTTATTTAATTTTGGAGAGAGAGAGAGACAGAGCATGAGCAGGGGAAGGGACAGAGAGAGAGGGAGATACAGAATCTGAAACAGGCTCCAGGCTCTGAGCTGTCAGCACAGAGCCCGACGCGGGGCTCGAACTCACGGACCGCGAGATCGTGACCTGGCTGAAGTTGGACGCTTAACTGGGCCACCCAAGCGCCCAAATGGAAAGAGCTTTAATTCTAGCTCTAATCCTGGGGCCTCAGTTTGCCCATCGGTAAGTGAAAGAGAACCCATCTATTGAGATAATCCGTGTGAAAGTGTTCTGAAAGCCGCCAAATGCTGTAAAAAGGACTGATTATTACTTTAGATAATCCGGGTATCACATTTACTAGAGAAAAAAACCCCAGAAACTTGCAAAGATATCTCTTCCATTTTACCTCTTGCCAAAGGCAGTTCCGGGGCTGCATTGCTGTTGAGGATTCAGAATCTTCTCTTTTTACAAATTTCCTCCTTACTCTCAGCACCCACCTCTTCCTGATTAGTGATTTCTGTAGCGGAAGGGAGGAGGGAAATCCCTCTGGGCAGGGGGAGGGGGTCCCCGCACTGTGGCAGCATTGGCCGCTGACAGAGGAGGTGATATCCCAGTGAGGGGGGCCACTTGTTCCCAACCCTGTCAGCTCTCCTTTCAAATTAGGTCCAGACCTGGCCACTTCTCACCCCTTCAGTGCCATCCCCCACCTAGGCCCTCATTGGCTCTCCCACCAGGACTGCAGGCCTCCCGACCCTGTCCCTGTCCATACCTCCCCAGTCTGTTTTTCGCACAATAGCCAAAGTGATTCCATAAACGCAGCCTGTGGCTCTGAAGGTCTATGAATGGCCAAAGAGCTCCTGAAACAGTGCTCAGCATCGTTCATCATTAGGGAAATGCAAGGCAAAGCCACAATAAGATACCTCTTCATACCCACTTGGATGGCTATAATTTTTTTTTTAACGTGTATTTATTTTTGGGACAGAGAGAGACAGAGCATGAACGGAGGAGGGGCAGAGAGAGAGGGAGACACAGAATCGGAAGCAGGCTCCAGGCTCCGAGCCATCAGCCCAGAGCCCGACGCGGGGCTCGAACTCACGGACCGCGAGATCGTGACCTGAGCTGAAGTCGGACGCTTAACCGACTGAGCCACCCAGGCGCCCCTGGATGGCTATAATTTTAATAACGAAAATAACAATTGTTGTTGAGGTCGTGGAGAAATTGGAATCCTAGTGCCTTGCTGGTAACAACATAACATGGTGCACCTGCCGTGGAAAGCAGCATGGTGGTACCTCCGGAAGTTCAACACGGAATTCCCATAAGACCCAGTGGTTTCACTCCCGGGTGCACAGCCCACAGCATAGAAGATAGATGCTCAGACAAGTGTACGTGAATGTTCAGAGCGGCGCTGCTCATGACAGCCCTAGAGGTGGAAACCACCTGAATGTTCATCGGTGGATGTCTGGATTAGCCAAATGTGGAATGGTGCACACCATGCAGCCACAGAAAGGAATGATACAGCCTACATCGTGGAGGAAGCTGGAAAACATGCTTAGCGAGAGAAGCCAGGCACAAACGGTCCTGCGTTGTGTGATTCCTCCTCTATGAGATATCCAGAATAGACACTAAATCCATAAAAACGGATGGGAGGTTGCCAGGGGCTGGTGGAGGGGTGGGGGGAAGGGGGAATAACTCTTCCGTGGGCTTGGGGTTTTATTTTAGGATCTGAAAGTGTTCCGGAACTACTTAGGGGTGGTGGTTGAACAGCACGGTGAATGTACTAAATGCCACAGAATTGTTTGCTTTAAAATAGTGAATTGTATGCTGTGTGAGTTTGAGTCTACCTCGATTTCTAAAAAATGAGCCGTGTTTGGACTGTTCACAGAAAAGGGAGCACTCGTGGCTTGAAATTCATTTCTGTCTACTCAAGATGTAAGCTGAAGGCTTATAATTGCCTGCAGAACTTTTCATTGTCGTACCCCAATGATCATTCTGAGCTCATCTCCTTCAATTCTCTCCCCCAGATCACGCCCCTCCAGCCACTCTGCCTCCTTGCTAGCCTCAGAATACAAGTGCATTCCTGCCTCAGGACTTTTGCACTTGCTGTTTCTTCTGCCTGAAATACCGTTTTCCTCATAAATCCGCCCGGCCTGCTCTCTCATGTCAGTCTCTGTGCCTCAGTTTCCTCATCTGCGTAACAGTTATTTTAGAGATTAAGCAAGAGAATGTCTGTGACTGGTACAAGGTAAGTGCCCGATAGATCTTAATATCTTAGCTATGATCAGTAGTGACATTCCGATTTTTTTACCATGAATTCAGCAGCGTGTATAGTGATACTCAGTAGGAACATTAATAACACTATAGCTTAATGTTTACTGAGGACTTACATCATGTCAGATGCTCTTCTAACATTTTACACAAAGTACATGGTAAAGAACAAGATAAAATGCAAGTAACATACAACTCTTTTTTTCTCACTGATTGCTATGGTCTGAATATTTGTGTGCACCCCCCTCATGCATATGTTCAAACTCTAACCCCTAATGTAATGGCATTTGTAGCCGGGGCCTTTGGGATGTGATTAGGGCAAGAGGGTGGAGCCCTCACGAACGGGATTGGTGCCCTTATAAAAGAGACCCAGAGAGCTCTCCTGTGCCTTCACGTGAGGAACAAGCAAGAAGTCAGCAGTCTGCAACCGGGAAGAAGACCTTCCCCAGGACCCCCCACGCGGGCACCCTGATCTCAGATTCCCAGCCTCCAGAGTGGTGGGAAATAAACTTCTGTTGTTTATAAGCGCCCCAGGCTGTGGCATTTTTGATTGTAGTGGTTGGAATGGACTAGGACACTGGCCATGTTCAATCCCTGCAAATCCAGGACAAGAGGCAACAGAGCTTTTTTTTTTTTTAGCAGAGATTTCAATCTGAGCAATGCTTTCCTTTAGTTCTACGTTGGCTTCGAATTCGACTGGTTCCTCATTTTGGAGAATTGGTAACTATGTCTGAGCAAAGTTGATACATCATTCAGATTCCGTGATTTTGGAAAAGAGACAAGTGTAGCCCTGCCTCTGCCTTCAAGTGACTGATATCTGGCTTGTAGGGCAGGGAGGAAACAGGCCCCCGGACAGCCTGACCTATGATATGCGGATGTAGCTGTGCATCTAAAGGGTTTGAGAAGATCGTTTAACTGGCAGCTTAATTTTAAAGTCTGCTTCTAAAACACCACCCCCTCCTTCTTAGGGTGTGCTGTAATTCACACTCATCTTTTGGGGATTGATGATCTTTCTTCTATTATTTCTTTACTGTCACCAAAGGACCATTTATACAGATTCCTGACTATAACAGCTAATGCTTGTGTTGTGATTTATAATTTGACAATGTTTGGAGAGCTCCTGGCTGACGAGGGCTAGTACATGCCGTTATCTTTGCATGAAATATTTCATTTCCTCCTCCCTGAAGGTATGGCTCTTAGGCAGGAGGCAGGCAGAGCTCAGAAAGATCAGGTAACCCCTCAAGACCCAGAGCTGGTGCACGTGGGTCATGGTCCCATCTGATCTATTCCAAGGCTCCCCACTTTCTTGTGTTGCCTCCAAGAAGGCATCTCCCCGCCTGCAGGACAGAAGATCACTCGGGGTATAGGGACTTCCAGCTCTGGGCTGGGGCTTGGGTGCCATATTGTGGGCTGGGGCTTGGGTGCCATATTGTGCCTTGAGAAGGCTGAGACATTTATTTGCTTTTTCGAGGAACGCTGACAGGATTCTTTTACAGAGGTAGCTCTTCAAATGTGTTTGGAATATAACTTGATGTAGGAAAATTCACTTGCACGCAGTTCTCAGGAAGACTCATGACACAAGGGAGGCCAACTTGCTGTTATTCGTCCAGAGACGTGCAAAGGAGATCGATGCCCCGTTCACTTATTTCCTAATTCTTAAGGCAGCAGAGAAACGTGACAGTCGATGTGTCAAACGTTCATTTGGACTCCAGGGCTTCGAAATGAAAGAAGAATGTGAAAGGTCGCTAAACCAGTCTCCTTTGTTCGCGAAACAAATACTAAGCACCAACTCTCTGCCAAGGAGCCCGTCAGGTTCTATGACTACAGTGAGGCTCAGACATGGTCTTTCCTTCTAACAACCCACAGCTCATAGGAGAGGAAGGTAAGGAAAGGGAAATTTATAATCCATAACGTGATGGGTCTGGAATAGTCAGGGAGAGCACAGCGTCCGTGGTGTGGGAACTCAGGAAGCAAAACTACTGTTCGCTTTAACTGGGCCCGGAAGGAGAGGCCTCCCAGAGGGGCAGATGGCATTTGACTTGGACCAGAAAGGATGAAGAGGCATGGGTTAGGCTACTCCAGGCAGCAAGAATGTCATGGGCAAAGGCAGGGGACATGTGGTGGGTGGCCTGTTGACTTTGCAGCCAGCTGGGTTCTGGTGGCGGGCTGGCTGTGCGAGAGGGCTCCTTCAGTTGTGACGTCCTGGGCTGCGGGCTTCCCAAGACCCTTACCCTTGGGGGCAGGGGGGGGTCTCAGTTTCCTCTCCTGCACAGTGAGGGCGAGCGCTGGATGGCGTCCAAGGGCTTTTCCATTCCCTGCCTGTGATTCAGCCTCTTCCAAGGCCTGATGTCAGCCAAAGATGGCAGAGTTCACTTTCTGGAAAGGAAGGGGGAAAAAAATGTGAATTATTTGTGCTTCAAGAGAAAGTTAGGCCAATCTCTTCTTTGTGGAATTGTCTTTGTCAACTTCCTCAGTGTGTTCCCTGCTTTGGCACCAAAATAGCCCTCTCATTATCTATAGGCAGCAATTGTTTCCTCCCCACTAAAATGGTTTTTTTTTTTCTTTCTTTTCATTTTTTTCCCCCCTTAGAATAGACATTTGTATGGAGTGAAGAAATTGTGCAAAATAAGCAACAAGGTTGTAATATTTCTGGAATATCACAAAAACAATTAGCGAACAGCTCCCGCTGAAATCCCTCGGCCTGCGGGGAGAATGAAGAGAGGTCGTGTTTACTGGAGAGGCTCGCTCAGGGCAGGGGCCCGGGGCTGGGGAGTCGGTACCTGTGCAAAGGCCCGCTTCCTGTCCCAGGGTTTCCCCTCTTTCAGATGGAGATTGGTCCCCAGCACCACCGCCCCCTCCACCCCAACCCCGCTACAGGATGTTCCCCGCTTGCTGGGCTGACCGCTTCAGCTCACTCGCTGCCGCTGCCAGACCCTGGGCTGGAGGCTGGGATTTGGGGATGGAGGGGGTGGAGGCCTGGCCTTCATCCCTTCTTCTTGCTGAGCTCTTCCCGGCGAATTCCAAAGGGGCGCTCTGCGGGGCGGAGGAGGAAGATTTGGGGAAGAGTTCAGGCAGGGCCTGGACATAAATGGGGGTGGGGGTGGGGGAAGGGTGACGAGATACAAGTCATGGGCCCTGCTGATCAGAGGTCGGGCTAGAGATGAGGCCACAGGCAGGAGGCGGGTTGGGAGCTATGTTGGGTGAGTTGGCCTGGGCAGCGAGGCAGAGACAGGCAGTGGCTTCGGCAGGAAAGTGGCAGCGAGTAGTGGAGGATGTGGCAGGCTTTGTGGCCCTGATCCTCACCCCGGAAGGAGAATTCTTTTTTGTGGCATTACAATTCGCATTCTACTGAGAAGGCAACGAAGGCCCTGAGATCAGAGGGTAGCCCAAGGCCACACAGATGGTCAGGACAAGGCCGTGACCAGAACCCAAGACTTCAGACAACTTGGAAAATAGTCAGCTGGCACCTTTAGCACTCAGGGTTCTTAACTGCCAGCCGCCAAAACGATTCTGGCCGATACGAACCCAAAGGGAGGCCGTGAAAAGGGTCCGAGAGTCCAGGAGGGCCAGAGACCCAGGCCTGGGGTGGAAACCAAAGGGCCGAAGCGGATGCACGGACACAGATGCCTTCCCCACTGAGTGCCGGCCGCTGTCGTTCGCTCCCTGACGTGCCCCAGCCCCAGGGACTGGACCGGACCTGGCCACGGCTGCCCGCCAAGCGGCCGCTACTGCCCGGGAGCTCCAGCCACCGCACCTACTGCTTGTCCCTGCCCCCGCCCTCCCCCCTTCCTTTCTCACCAGCCCTGAGCCCCATCTGGGCCACGGCTGCTGGGGGGAAGGGCAGGCCAGCAGCACGTGCTCTGAGCTGGAAGTCAGGGCTGGTCGTTTTTAGCTCTGCCTCCCACCGGCTCGTGGGTGGTTAATACATAGAGAGGGGCGTCAGAGTTCCGGGGCCAGGGAGGATGACACGCGTCCACTCCACCCGGTTAAGGGTCACACGCCGTGTGCGAGGCCTGAACGTCGGGGATTCCAAAGAAGAGACACCGCTGTATGGAGAAGCTTGGAGCCTGAGTCCTAAACCGAGATCCTTCCCACGGTCCCCATAACACCTCAGCAAGGTGGATAAGACAGAGCATACGGACGGAGACACAGAGGCCCAGAGAGTGCAAAGGATGTGCCCGAGGTTGTGGAGCTCACGAACACACGCTGGCCTCGTACCCAGGAATTGGGGCTCAAACCCCAGCCTCTTTGTGGCGCACGGAGACCAAGTTACTGCAGGAAACAGAGCTCGACTCAGAACCGGGTCTGCCTGTTTGACGCTTGAACTGGTCCGGGGAGGCGGGGTGCAGAGAGCAAGCATCAGATCGGCGATGCAGGGTGGCTAAGCGCCCTGTGTTTATTGTGCCCGGACTGAATCCACCTCTTGTCTGTGTGTGGGAGTGCGGCGGGCTGGTGGTGGAATTCAAGAATGCCCGTTCTTTCAGCAGGAAGGGCAGCAAATGGCCCCTCGTGCGTCGGTTGGTCTCCGCGAGGACGTGGAACGCATTTCTCCGAGGCCACAGCTGGCGACATCTGTGGCATCAGGGGGCCGCAGCTGCCTCTGAGTTCCAACTGCGGAGTCTCTGCCCCGGAGCTGAAGGGCGGGCCACTGGCTGGACTTCACTGGTAGCCTGGCCTCTGGTCAGCTTACTGCGGCCACCGGAAGGCAGTGGGAATGTTCCGGCCCGGGACCTGGGGCCCCCGGGAGGAAAAGCGTCCTGGCAAGGGAGTGACTGGCTGTGTTCCCGAGGCCCCCGGCCCAGTTTACCTTGTCTGCAACCCCTGTGGCAACTTCAGGCTGGGAACCTGGAGAGACATTCTGGTCCTGGGGGAAGAGCACTGAATTTGGAGTCACACGACGCAAGCACCAGTCTCAGATCTGCTGTGGCCTAAGTGCCCAGCTCTGGGTGAGTCACTTCCCTATGCCAAGCCTCAATTTTCTCTCCCCTCAAATGGAATAGTGATATGGTGCGGAACGATAGAGCTTGCGAACGTGGAAGCCTCGGATCACACAGTGCATGACAGGTCCCTCCTGGAGACCGCTGTCAGGAGCACATGACAGTATGAGTTGGCTGAGGGCGGCCGCGGGGCCCCAGGAAAGGGTGTGTGTGAGGGCCTCTCACGCTGTGGTTTGGGAGAGGCCAGAAGTGTCTTGTCCACCAGCACCATTCTAAACGCAGCAAGACTGAGCCCTGGAGACGGGAAGGGACTTGCCCGAAGTCACCAGGTCCCATCCCTGGCCCCCTCTCTCTTCTCTTTAATCTTGCTGTGTTACTCTCCAGCTTGTGGTCATCAGATATACAGGGGAGGCTGCTGTTAGTAACACAACTAACACGGGCTTTCGAATCCGTCAGACTGGGGTGACGACGCCTAGCTGGGGCCTCTGTCAAGGCTAGCTTCGTAAGCCTCAGTCCCTCTTCTCTGTAGAATGGGGATAGTAATGCTAGCCTCCGTGAAGATTAAACGCCTGGTTCATTGAAGGCATTGAAAGGAAAATGAGGACAGATGTGGCTGAGCGGATAGAATCAGAACCCACTTGTCCCCTGCTGGATGCCATTGACCCCGGGGGCTGGCACGGCAGAGTCACTGACAGGGCACAGAGGAGGGGAACGTGGCTGTTCTCCTCCACGGGAAGACAAAGTCAGACTCAGCACAGCGAGGGCTTGGGGCCAGGCCAGCTGGCGTGACCCGGGGCCAGCGGCTGCCCTCCTCTGGCCTTGGTGTTCCCATCTACAAAATGAAGGGGTTTGTGGTTTGCTTAGATGATTTTAAGAGCTCTTCATCTCTGATGGTTAAACATTCTCCAACTGTATTAATCTCAGAACTCCTGACGGTATTTCCAGGGGCCAAATTTCCTACCAGGTCAGTTTTGAAATAATGGCGAGGGAGCTCATTAGTGCCTCTGCCCATACAGGCAATTCCTGGGCGGGGATGGGAGGGGGGGCACATTTTCTGCACTCGTGCACAGGCCAATTTTCCACCATCTCGTGTTCTCAAATAGTAATAACTGCTATTTCTACTAGATGGCTCACTCACAAAGGTCTCTCTGTGCCAAGGTGCCTGAGGCTGGGGTCTGGGCACACAGTTCTGGCAGTCTTTTCCCTCTGAGAATATGTCTCCACCTGCAAGGCAATTAACCAAATAATTTAAGTGAAAAACCCAAAACTTTACACCTGAAATATGCTAATAATTGAGAAGAAGAAAAAATTTTGTGGGAGTGTATCTAACATTAATTATCTGAATTGCCTCAGATCTTCACTTAGAGTATTCAGAAGTAGAACTCTCAGGAAAGTGAGTTTTCCCAAAACCAAAATACAGGGTTTCTGTGTCTTTCCTTCAAGGCCCAGAAAGGTTGGACTTTGTCAGCGGCTTCCCTGAAAAATCAGAGCACAGGGAAAAGAGCTTGGTCTTAGGGTTCAGGAAAACCTGGGCTTGAATCTACCACTTGCCGGGATGTTTCTTGAAGCATGTCATTTCACAGCGACGTCCTCCGTGAGGCTAAGTCGGCTGGTGTGTGCCCATGAGTGAGCTCGGGTGGCCCAGAGGAGTTCCCTGACTGACCGGGCGAGGCTGGGTGGAATCTCACCCTCTGCCCTCTTTCTCTTACAGGCTGCCCTCTCTTTAGTCATGGCCCCGACCTTCAGAGGAGACTCTTCATTTACCTACAATGCTCGCAAACCCTTGGCAGCCTAACAAAGGGTTCCCCATTCTCCGAGGCTCTCAGGTGTTTCTTTCTCTGGGAAGACTTCCCTGACCCCCACCTACCTATAAACCCAGTCTGAGCTCTTCAGCCCTGAATTCCCCTGTGTGCCCTCAGAGGGCTGGGGACAAGGTTGTCCTTACACACGGTTGAGTGAGTGGATAAAGCGGAAGCTCCTTTCACAGAAGCGTGTAGACCTAAGTAAACCTGAAAAAGCAAGCGTCCTCTTACCGGATCTCTTGGAGCGCACAGCAGGGCCTGGTGTGTGAAATGTAGTCGAGGAATTTTTACTGAGACAGTAAGTGCAACGCCGAATGAATGAGTGACCTGGAGAGTTCGTAATTAGGTCAGAGGCAATGCAAAGGATCTCATTCATTCGTTCCCTATTTACTGCGAACACAAGATGTCAAGGGGAAAGTCAGACACGGTTCTTGCCATTATGGAGTTCACTTCTATGGGGAAAGAGAGTCATTAACCAAGTAACTGCAATGAGGTTAAGGGTGGCAGGATATGGGGATAGATTGCAAGGGAAACCAATCTAGTCTGAAATCCTCCTGAAATAAGTGAGGCTAAGAGGGTTCTTAAGCTAAAAACTGAAGTATGAGAAGAAACTGACTGGATGGAGGGGCAGAGATGATATTCTGCTAGAGAGACAGCACATGCAAAGGCCAGGAGGAGGTGGGGGGCAGAGGATCAGGGAAGCTGAGGTTTATGAGGTGAGTGAAGGACATGTCTTGAGAAACTTTAGAAGCCATATTAAGGCGTCTGGGCTATGTCAAAGGAAACGGGAAGCCATGCAAGGATTTTTAAGGCTGTGAGTGACAGGGTTTTAAACCACAACCTGGCTACGGAGTAAGGAATGAATTGGAAGGAAGCAAGAATAAGGAAGGACCAGTGTAAGAGAACGGTATCCTTTGAAACAGTGAGAGTCTCCTTTTTTTTAAAATTTTGTTTGAAGTTTATTTATTTTTGAGAGACAGAGACAGAGCATGAGGAGGTGAGGGGCAGAGAGAGAGGGAGACACAGAATCCGAAGCAGGCTCCAGGCTCCGGCCATCGGCACAGCGCCCGATGCGGGGCTCGGACTCACAAACTGTGAGATCGTGACCTGAGCTGAAGTCTGACACTTAACTGCCTGAGCCACCCAGGCGCCCCTGAAAGGGTGAGATTCTAAAGACAACGACAATGCATAGAACAAAAAAATGTGCAGGGTTGAAATGATCATTGAAATGACAAGCATCACCAAATACTTTATGCGGAATCTACTATCATAATGATTCTTGGGTCCAGAAGCTCACAGTGTGACTGGGGAAGTCTCCATTCACACAAACATTAAAGACCTCATAGTATACGCTCTCACCTAGGCTAAGAAGAGCCTCAGTGACTGTAGGGGGGGAAAGATAGAGAAACCACGTGCTAAAATCTCCCAGGAGTCATTCTTGTCAGAGGCAAGGGGTGTCCAAAGCACCGACAGTGACAAGCAGATATGAGTAGTAGGAGGGAAAGCTTCCCAGGTCAAGGCTGGAATGAGAATAGCATGCCATTCACACCGAAAGAAGACTTACCTTGAAGGAATTATCGGAACCTGAGCTGTTAGAAACATCACAAGGTGCTGATTTCTTCAGATTTCATTTCTCATCTTTTAAAAAAAGTTGTTTTTATCTTCAAGATATGTCTAGAGACATTTGCTTATGCTAAGTTGGACTGTATTGTTTGAGGCTGGAAGCATTTGGCATCTTATAGGTATGCATTAGACCAAACTGGATTAGCATGAGTTGGGGTCATTGTTCTCAGAGATGAGCTGTCTTGGATGGGTTGATTGGGTGACATTGGATGGAGTGATTCAGATAGTAACCGGAATATGATGGAATTTGTGGAGATGGAAATATTGAGATGGCATGGGTCAAATTTAATTGAATTGTGTTTATTGTCATGAATTTCTTTGGTCATTCTAAGCTTCAAGGAGTTCAGTTGACTGATCTGAATAGGATTTCAAGTGGCTGACTTGGAATGAGTTGGAATAGATTGGATTGCATTAGGTTAGCACTGGTTAGCAAAGGCAGGTCTTTGGAAGATTTAAAAAATTTTTCTTTTAATGTCTATTTGTTTTTGAGAGAAAGAGAGACAGAGCGTGAGCTGGGGAAGGGCAGAGAGAGAGAGGGAGTCACAGAATCCGAAGCAGGCTCCAGGCTCCGAGCTGTCAGCACAGAGCCCGACGCGGGGCTCAAACTCACCAACTGCGAGATCATGACCTGAGCTGAAGTCGGACGCTTAACTGACTGAGTCAGCCAGGTGCCCCTAGAAGATTTCTAAAACTTCCCGAGAGTGTCTGGTGAATCCTTTTGGGGATCTATTTGCAGAGTGAGAGAAGAGGATGTGCCCCCGGCACCGTATTAGAGCTACGGACCCCTGGGTCGTCTGGCGGAGCAAGGTCTTAGGCAAAGCCAGTTTGGACCCATCTTGCTTCCCTGTCTGAGCTCCATTTTTTCTCTGAGCCTCGATCGCAGCTTCTGTGAAATGAGGGGAATGAAATTGCTCACAGTTCGCACAGCACTCCCACGTGTTGTTCCGTGGGACCCACATCCACCTCCCTGGCCAGTCCACGCCATCGTACTGATGGAGGACGAGGGCTCCTCAGGGTCACGCGGCCAGGGGGGCACCCGTCAGTTGCAGAGGCCTCTGGAAGGGGCCCCTCACAGAGCCCTTCGGAGCCTCCCTGAGGCTGGACGCTGGGGCCCAGTCGGGGGTTCCAACGTGCCTGCGAATGTATGTGGTGATGTCTGCCCGCGGAGAGGTTTGCGTTTGTCCCCCTTTGGTGTTTATGTCGATACAACCCCGCGAACCTGTAATGGAGCAGTGCTGGGGTTCACAGGGAGGAGTTGGGGGGGAGGACAGGACTGTGGTCCCTGACAGCGCGGAGGATGAAAGGAAGACAGTGAGCTGGGCTGGCTTTTCTGACCTGAAGAGGCACATGTCAGCCGCGGTCAGGGGACCCCCACCCCCCCCCCCCCCCCCCGCCCCCGGCCAGTGTGCCTCGCTGGACAAGTGTGACGGGAAGTGGCCAAGAGACCCTGAGGTGAGTCCCGCTTTGGGCCATGTTGGATGACTCATCCCACGTCTCCAAACCTCGGTTCCCGCCTCTGTGAGGTGGAGACTGTCCGTGGGATGGGAGGGCAGGACGGAGCTCAGGCCCCGGTGCATGGCAAGAGCTGTGCACATGGTCCCTTCTCCTCTGCCTCAGGAGCTCCACCTGGGAGCCTCGTAGGCTGAGGAAATTGGTATCTCCCGTCCATTCCCAGGTGACCTCCTGCAACCCCTTCCACCCCGGGCAGGTCGACTGACCTGTGACCCCGAGGTGTTGACAGAATCTCTGGCCTCTGGGAAGGAGGGGGTCACTTTACCGAGTTTGTGCAAATAGATAAAGAACAAAGTGGCCCATAAATCAGGGCAACAGGAAAAACAAATAATTCTCTTCCCCCTTGGGAAAGGAGCAGCAGGGATGTGGGCGGGAGAGGGGAGGCGAAAGCTGGCCGGGCAGATTCTCTCAGGGCTTTCCCCGGATGCAGGGGTGCAGTGGGGAGTGGCAGCTGCGGGGGGAGGGGAAGGTGCCCCTTTTCTCAGCCGCACCACTAGACCTCTACATGTCTCCCCGGAAGCTGGCCCCTGAGAGGAGACTCGCTCGGGGTTGGGGCACGAAGCTCTCTTTTCCCTGTGGGCATTACTGGTTATTCTGTGTCACCCCAGAACGACACGGGCCAGGAAGGGGCCTCCCAGGACCCCAGCTGGAATGTCAGGATCTGAAAAAGCACCCACTATGTGATCTTACACCAACCACTCCTGCCCGGACTCTGTTTCCCCATCTGCAACATGGAAAGTTAATCCCTGTCCCGCCTGCTTCTCTGGTACGTGGTGAGAGGGACAGGAGACAAGGCCTGCGCAAAACCCCGGGGGCATCGCAGTGTCCTGGGAAGGACGCTGGCCCTGGAGCGGGCCACCCGGATCAAACCCAGGCTCGCGGCCAGGAGAGTAGGCAAGTGACTGCACACCTCCCAGCCTCAGTTTCCTTCTCTGTAAAACAAGAAGGGTGACTGTGCCTGACTCCTGGGGTTATTCTGATGCATCATCGGAGACACCAGGTGTTATACTAGGTGTTGGCTGAAAAAAAAAAAAAAAAGTCTCTCCATCCTTTTCTTATTGAAAACACACCCCGACCGCTGATACCTTTCAGGGTTGGCTCTTGGGGGATCATGGAAGGGTAAGGCCTGAAGTGGCAAAGCCCGTGTGGCCGGTGCTGTCCCGGCTCTACCCACCAGCCTGCACGTCTCACCTGCTCATTTGGCTTCATTCTTCTGTGCTCCTCACTCAGGGCTTTGCACTTCCTGTTCTAGAGTGACCAGCTGCCCGATTTCCCCAGGACTGAGAGGCTCTCCAGGCATGGGACTTGCAACCCTGACCCATGCTTCACTTTCCTGGGAAGCCCACGCACGCTGCCGCGCCACCCCCCCCCCCCCACCTTCCCCCCATGCTCGGGCCTCCTCTGACCGCCAGATGCAAAATAGCGCCCCTCTCACCTTTCCTTCCTCCTTGTCCAAAGCTTTTATCACCATCTGGAATATTGTACGCGTGCTTGTTTATTTGTCTCCCTGTCTGCTGTACAGTGTAGGCTCCATATAAGCAGGGAATTTCATTTTGTTTTTAATTTTAGATAATGTACCCTTTTATTCTCTAAATAACCCCCACGGGCAAGTACTGTCATCGCCCTGGTTTTTACGAGGAAGGAAACCGAGGCTGGAAGGGGTTCAATCCCTTGCCCACACCTTCTGGAGATGAGCCTAGGTTTGAACGGGGAGGGCCCATTCTATTTCTGGTTTTGTTTTTGTTTTTATTTATTTTATTTTCTTTTTTTGCCGCTGTATCCCCTGGAGCCTAGAACAGAACTTGGCAGGTGGTAGGCACTTTTCTTTTCTTAAATTTTTAAATTTTGGAATGTTTATTTATTTTTCAGAGAAAGAGACAGAGCGCGAATGGGGGAGGGACAGAGGGACGGGGAGACAGAATCCGAAGCAGGCTCCAGGCTTTGAGCTGTCAGCACAGAGCCCGGCGCGGGGCTTGAACTCACAAACCGCAAGATCGTGACCTGAGCCGAAGCCGGACTCTCAACCGATGGAGCCACCCAGGTGTCCCTGGATGCGTTTTTCTTGAATGAGCAAATAAACGAGTGAGTCTATGGTCCTTGGGCCTAGATAAAAGCGGAGAAAGGGCCAACTGGGATTGCTCCTTTAAATGAGCATGAAAAATAAAAGTTAATGTCTGTCCCGGGCTGACTGATGAGGTGTGCAAGCTCACGGACAAGGCAGGAAGCGACGCTGGATGCTTAGACTGGACACAGAGGGACAGGGAAAGTGGAGCAAGACTTCAAAGCACCAACAGCTTCTCTGAGGCCGTGTCTAAACACGTGAGCCCCAGAAGTGAGGCAATTAATCAGGTAATTTCGGCCCCCTTCCAGCCAATGGCCTCAATTATCTGGCTATTTGAAAACTACCCGTTTTATGGGTAATGAGTGTTAATAGGATATTGTCCGGAAACAGTCTCTCCTCCAGTTTGCTCTTTGGCATTCAAGGGGCCCCAGGCTGCAGGAAAGGTCCGGTTAACTCTTCGAGACTCACCGTCTGCACGTTTACTGGGGACAGGATGACCGTCGTCAGCAGGCCGCTGTCAGGATTAAATGGCAGGCACAACACCTGGAATCCTGGCTTCGGAGCTCAGCAAACGTTCCGTCCGCTGTGGCCAGCCACGTTCCCCTCTGTCCCCACCAGCCTGGAGCCAGGCCCTCCTACTACCTTCCTCCAGGCGCGCCTCGTCTCTCCCGTTCTGCACACCCTTCTGAATGCAGCAGGAGGACTTTGAGAAGAAGAGCTGCCTTCTACCTCTCCCTGATTGCCCCTTAACAGAGCTTGCCTTCCTGGGAAAAGAATCACTGAGGAAAAAAAAAAAAGAGTGAGAAAGAAAAGGGAACTCTGATCTCTCACGGCTCTCCTGTGGGTCAGGCAACGTGCGGGGTCCTTTAAAAGCACGTCCTCAATCCTCACGACTCTCCTGCTAGGGAGGCTACTGTTACGATCCCATTCTGCGGCCTGGGAGACTGAGTTTCAGAGGTTTAAGGAGCACGAGTAAAGTTAGACAGGCAGTAAATGGTGGCACTGGGAGCCAGACCCAGGGACCAACGGCGTCGTCAGCTCCTGGGCTTTTAGAATTCTACAGGTAGGGAACCAACAAAACCAGGCCTGGAAAAGTCTTGTGAGATCGTGGGATGCCACCCTTTGTTTTACAGACGGGAAAACCGAAGGCAGGAAAGTGGAAATAGAGGCGGTAGCCTAACGGGAGGGTGACGGCGCGGTGGCAGCGGTCACAGCCGGAATCTAAGGTGTATCTGCTGGGCGTCGCATCCGTCTCACTGCCAGGCCCCGCTCCTGCCTCTCTGTGCGCCGCCTGGCCCCGGCCCGAGGTCCCTGCCTTCCCGGCGGCGGCTGCCCTCTGGCTGGAGACACCAAGGGGGCGGCCAGGCCGCTGCTGCAGCCAGCTCTGCGTGGGCTCCCCGGGCCGGCTGCCCCCCCCTTTCCACTCACCTCTGGGCCCCGTGTCCATCATGCCTCCTGTTTTCCTCCTTCAGATCCCCGACATCTGTTCCTCTGGCCCAATTCACCCTTAGGCTTTGGAAACTTGAATCTGAATGTAGTTTTCCCAGGCGTGCCTAGGTCCCTCTGTGCCCAG
Source organism: Neofelis nebulosa (assembly GCF_028018385.1). Taxonomy (NCBI): domain Eukaryota; kingdom Metazoa; phylum Chordata; class Mammalia; order Carnivora; family Felidae; genus Neofelis; species Neofelis nebulosa. The sequence continues at coordinate 12,042,510 of NC_080790.1, forward strand.
AACCCGCAGGTCCCCTCTGGGTGCATGGCCTCCCTGGTGTCCGGGAAAGATGAGACTTCAGGGCTGTGTGGTCAGAGTAGCAATCCCCTTGCTTTGCAACAGTGCCTAGAAGGCCTAGCCCCCGTCCCTCCCACATACCTCCAACCACTGTCCTGGCCATTTCCCTTTCAGAGGTCAAGGAGGGAAATCAAGGCATGGCCAGGAAGGAGGCGATTCCTCCAGGAACAATTGAGCAAAGCGCTCCTGAGGAGGAATGAGACGCTTCCCCCAGCTTCCCCCACCGGCACAAATCCTGCCCCATCTTTGGACCTGGTCTTGCCCCAAGAAGCTTTCTGCTCCCCCTCACCCACCTTTGGGCCCCGGCAGGCCCCACTGCTCAGCCAGCCGAAGGTACGGGGTGACGGCCATCCCTCAGGTCTGAGTGGTGAGCACTTCCTATGTCTCTGAGGAGCTCCCTGTGCGTTACTTCCTTCCGGCAGGTGGGACAGGGTGGCCCAGAGGATCGAAGGTCAAGAAGTAGAGGGATGTGTCTGAGTCACCCTGTGCAACAGTGGGGGGGATTGGGGCTGGGACCCGGATCTCCCGTGTGCCCCACAGGATGCCCACAGGGCCAGGACGGCAAACCCTCCCACTCGCCAGTCTCTGGGAACGGATTTTGGTCTCTGACCTCCCCTGGCCTTTTTGTCCCAGGCAGGTTAGCCCTTGACAGGGGGGTGGCTGTAGCCACAGCCATGGAGCACGTAAGTCAGGGTTGGCTTAGAAGGCCTAGAAGACACAGCCCCTCTGACGGCCTTGGGTCCCTCTCCCCCCATGAAGTGAGAGGTTGGGCGCTAGGCGACCTGGGTCCCAGCACCTAACTGCACACTCGTGTGACGTCCAAAGGCAAGCACTGGTCACGTTAAACCATGTGTGACACGCGTGTAAACGTTTCATCCATGTACAATTTCCCCCTCAGTCTCTGAACACACAATCCATCCTCCAGAGGGGAGCATGTCAACCTCCCCTGTTGTGTTGACATTGCAGATAATGTCATCTCATCGCCTGTCCCATTCTTCTGGCCTTCCTGAAGCCCCCTGCCCTCTCCCCTTGGAACACCAGGGCAGCGGGGGGCAGGTGCTCATGTTAGCCCCCGGGGCTGCCCAACCCTATTGGCCAGCTCTTTAATTTCTGACCGAAGCAAACAACGCAGAGAAGTTGGACAGCCCAACCCCCTTTGGTCAACTCCCCAGCCAGAAAATGTAGTGTGAATGATGTTGGGGAGGGCAGAGCGGTGGCCGAAAGCTGTGTCTGCTTGCTCCTCTCACTGGACCTTGTAGATCTGTCAGCGCTTTTTTCCCCCCGTGGTAAAATATACATAACCTAAAATTGACCATTTCAACTATTTTTAAGCGTCCAACGCAATGGCCCTAAGTACATTCTCCTTACTGTACAACCACCACCACCGTCCATCTGCAGAATTTCATCACCCCGCATGGAAACTCTGTCCTCATTAGACAATAAATAGCCCCCCAGGCGCCGTCCGGAGTGACATCTGTGCTCTCTTGCTGTGCCTACGAATTTGACGATTCTAGTCACGCAAGTGGAACCACAGTTTATGCCTGTTAGTCGATGTCAGAATTTCGGTTCTTTTCAGGGCTGAGTAATATCCCATTACACGTACGCACAGCATTTGGTTTATTACCGGCACGTTTTTAGCGTCCACCATCTGTCTGGCTCTGTTCCAGGCACTTTGGTATATGGGTCAGGAGTCTCATGACACGAACATAGCATTTTCTTTCACGCAGGATGGCTAGACGTTTTTGAAGTGATCGGCAAGTAAATCAGGGTGCTACCAAACAATGGTGGCTGTTTGGTGAGAGGTAGGAGACACTTTCCAAGGACCGGTCTAGTCTGAGATTTGGGGAGTAACCTGAAATATACAGAGTTTTCTGCATACCTGTTGATTCTCTCTTACAAGTTGTTCTTGTTTATACTTGTGTTTGAGCAGGCAGAGAGAAGGGGGAGCTAACTGTGATCTGTCAACTTCCCCTCTACCTGTCAACAATTCTGTTATCGCCGCTCCTATTGTGTGCCAGGCTGTGATGCCTCAACCTCCTTACCTCTTTCTCTTATTTGCCGTTTCAAACTTTTTTTCTCCTTACCATGACAAATATCTTTGGGAATGAAACAAAGTAGAAGAAATAGCCCTTGCCTGTAATCAATCTGTCAACTTGATTTCCTTTTGTTTGAAGTTATTGATCAATCTCACCCACCCCTTCCCCCCCCCCCCCGCCCGCCCTTCTGTCACCTCTCTGGCTCTCCTCTGTCCTGCTCCCAGTTCTGTCCACTTGGTTGCTTTAGAGCCGAGAGCTCAATATCTTCTGTGGGTGCATCTTCTAATCAGCAAGGTGGCCAATTAGAGCATGGTGTGAATGCCCCAGGTTTTTCTTACTCCTTTGTTGCTTGTTATTCTTTACATTGGTGCTATTTTGGATATCTTAGATTAATGGAAACCCCCTGGTAAGTGAGGGTTTGTGATATTTATTGATGTGAAGATAGCTTATTATGATTTATAATGAACAAACTCTTTCAAAGAGTCTTATCACCCACGACAGGACAATACGCACAAGGCTGGTCTTCTCACTCTGGAACATTCCAACAATACTCAGCTAACCGCTGTGGTCCTTATATACACGTTTCCCTCTCTTTGCTTTCACCCAACATCTCCCATGACCTAGATGTTGAAACAAATACGCTATGCGCCTTTCTGCAGTGGCACCTCTAAGGCTTTGCTCCCTGCATTTGTTTAAGTGTCTGCCGTCCCCCGTCTGGATCTGAGCTCTTCCAGAGCAGCGAGTGGTGCACAACAATGAATAAGTCACAGTCCTTTTGCTCAAGCCACTAACAATGACATGGGAAGACAAACATATCAAAGCCAACTACAAAATGAGGGTGTGGGGAATATGCTTTGGAGGAAGAAAGAAGTGCATAGAGGGGATGAATGCCTTGGGGAGTTTCAGTTAGAAACTGAAAAATGAGAAAGATTTACGGATGAAGAAGAACCGGGGAGGGTCGGCATCTCAGCCATCGGGAACAGCATGAGCAATGGCGTGGCGGCCAGAAAGCGAACGGTGTACACAGAAAGTGTTGCATTGGCTGCTGAGATGAAGGAAGTGACTTGGGAACTGGGGAAAGCCTTGGATTCCCAACCTAGACCGTCAGTGTTCATCCTGGGGCAATGTGGAGCCATTGAGGGCTGTGGAGATGGGTGGCTCTTGTCTCAGTTGGGGTGGCCGTACCGAGGGCAGGGAGACCAAGGCAGAGTCTCCTGCGATAGAACTGGAGAGAAGGCCAGAGCGGATGGAGTTGGGTGGGAGGGCATACCTAGGGGACTTCCCTGAACACGACTGTCACTTCCCGTGGGTGCGTCAGTGGGAGGAAGAAAGTGGGTGAAGAAGCATTTCTCCACCGACAGGGCTGTCGCCAGAAAGAAAGTCACTCTGCCAGGCGCACTGTTTATTGTTCTCTGTCACAGTCTATCTTCTGTTACATAATGCATCAGGCTGACCCTACCCCACAGACTCTGCCCCAGAGCCCTTTGTCGGCATCTGCCCGTGGGCCTGTGATTGGGCAGCTGGGCCGACCGGCCCCCCCGACCAGCCCCTCCTGGGTCCCCCTGGGGTGGGCGGGCTCCTGAAGGCAGCTGAGCTCCTGGGAGGGGCTTCTACCCCAGGTGCCGGCGGACCTACAAGGCAGGCAAATGAGGGCACATCAAAAAGCTGTCATAGCTGGTCCACACCTCATTATTTGCCTTGGGACAATCAACTGTCCACTCACTCAGTTTACTTATCTTACCTGCAAGAGAAGAAGATTCTGTCAACATAGAAAGTGCTGGAAGGAGGTTGCTCGATGTTGAAGCAAATAAAATAGAAATGGTACAATCTGCCCCGAATTGGACCATCTCCTCCAATACCGGTGTCGTTATGGACCCTCGTTCCCCTTTGGTCTTTAAGGGCTGGAGTAAGGGGTTGGGGAGGAGGGGCTGCTGTCCAGAGCTCTGGACGCCTCATAAGTGAGGAGAGGCCTGAGTGGTGGCAGGACTCACACTCGAGTCCAGCTGGAGACTGTGCGGGTCCGAGGAAATCAGTCCTTGGTCTCTAGACCAGCCACAGCGGAGCACTGAGGAGTGTGTGTGTGTGTGTGTGTGTGTGTCGGGGTGGGGGAGGGAGGAGGCAGTGTTTAGAGCTGGTGCCAGTTTGGACCCACCTGGCAGGGGCCTGGTCTGCCTGGGATGTGTGGAAGCCGAGGGTGGGCCCAGCACCACAGCGGCCTCTCTGACACGGCGGGACTGAGTGGGAACAGGCCCCGGGAAGGAGCTGCCCGAGCAGGCCCTCCGTCCATAGTCAGAGACGCCCCCGAGGGGCTGTGGGGTGCAGAGCCCTCAAAGCCAGAGCCAGAGACACTTGAGCCTGGTTTTGCACATCAAAACAGAAGCCGGCTCGCCCGCCGGCTCTGGCAGAGCCCAGGGGCCCTCAAGTGCACCCATCAGCTCTGTGTTCAGCTGACAAACGTGAGGCGTGGCCCCTCCTGTGCTCCACGCACTTCTCGGGCCGGGTGCGGCCGTGAACGCAGCAGGGGAACGCTGTCCCTCCTCGGCCGCCATCCTACAGTGAACGAAATGAGGGCTCACACAGAAGGTGGCGGCTTGCAGTGACCGCGATGGCTCCTTATCATGAATATGACAGAAGTCAGACGTGGGCCAGGCTGGAGGGGAGCTGCCGATGGAGACAGCCCCTCCCGGGGGTGCCGGGCTTCGCTTTGGGGGACAGCGTTCTCTGCTCCCCTCCAAGCGGCTGTCTCCTGGGTCCTCCTGCAATTTTCCCCATGCATCAGACATGTTTGTTTTGGAGGCTGAAGGACCAAATTTGTACCAGCTCAGAGGAGTCCATCCCTGGACAAAAGGCAGTGTGCTGGGACCCCTGTGCGCGCAGGAATCCGTCCCGTCACCTCTGTGTACCATCCATAACCCTAAAAGACTGCCCTGTCATCTTATCTGGCAAGCGAGGTTTTAGCAGTCCCTTCATTAAGCCTGGAGAACAAAGGCGGCTGGGTGAGGGTCTCCGAACGTCCAAACACCCTGTCACCCGGAGTGTGAGGCCGAGGCTGCCCCAGGGAAGGCTGGGCCTGTTTACAGATGGGAGCAGATAACGTCTGAGGAAGGTCACCCAGCCTTTTTTTCCCATCCTTTGGCTGGGCAGGGGAGAGGCGGTGGGGGCGGGGGTGGAGGGGACCCGACCACCCCGATGATGCTCCAGCTGGCCCCAGGGGGGGGGGGGCTCTCTCCAGCTCAGCAGAGGAATGCAAGCAGAGCCCAGGACCCCTGTCTTCACACCCTGCAAGAGAGGAGGGGCTGAGATGGGGGGGGGTGGGCAGGGAGCCCCAGAGAGACCAGGAAGGGGATTTTACAACAGTGTGACTACTGCTGCTAGGGGTGGGGAGATTGGGAAGCAGGTTACTGTTTGAGTCACCCTCTCCGGCTGGGCAGGAGTGTTCTGAGAGATCTCTGGTTTGTACTCCAACTAGCCTAACCTCCTCCCCCTGGGACAGGAATCCCCTCTGTGTTATCAGAGACACGGGGCTACCCGGGGCTGCTTGGATACCACCAGCCGACGGGGAGCTCACTCCTCCAAGGGGAGGTGGTCTGTTCCTTTGGAGGGCAGCTCATGGGAAAAATCTCCCCAGGTGAGCTATCATCTGCCCACCCACCTCCTCCCCCCCACCCACACCTCGCAGCAGGCTGAATGTTTGTTTAGGCTGAAGTCTTGACTTTGTGCTCTAAGTTCCTCCCAGGCTTTAGAGAGAAACTTTCTCTGGATGAATTATAATTATTCTCATTACCACCCAAACTAATGGTCATCATCATCATTAGTAATGACAATACCTTGCACCGAAAAAGCACTTCTCACAGCGCTTTTACACGCCAGAGTTGACCTGCCCTTCCCAACAGCCCTATGAAATAGGCGTAGAGTAACCTCATGGTTTAAATTAAAATTTATTTATTTATTTTGAGAAAGAAAGAGAGCATCCCAAGCAGGCTCCAAGCTGTCAGTGCAGAGCCCGATGTGGGGCTCGAACCCATGAACCGTGAGATCATGACCTGAGCCGAAGTCAAGAGTCGGACGCTCAACCGACTGAGCCACCCAGGCGCCCCAACCTCATTTTTTTAGAGAACCAAACAGAAGCTTGGAGAGATCAAGTCACAGGCACAGGCCATTAAGGAAGGGGTGGGGCCAGACCCCGGGTTTCCTACCTCCTAGTCCATGATGGCTCAGCCCGAATGTAGCTCACACCATTTCTAGACATTCACAAGGGCTGACTTCATGTTTTGTGCTAAAAAAAAAAGAATCCCTCCACTCTGAAGATAACGGCGGTCCTATTTCCCACCCCAAAATGGACAGGTGTCGTCACAAGATTTCCAATTCCGAATTCAAGAAAAACGTTTGAGCTTCGAAGCTGGAAGTGTCTGCTTTGAGAAGTAGCGAAGTCCCTGTGCCCAGAGGGGTGCATGTGAATTGATGAAGGACTTAGCATGGACGCGTCACAGGACATCCGAGGGCCAGCTGGGTGTTGGAGTACATGATAAGTGCCTTTTGAGTTTTAGTTGCAGGAACACTTGCCTGCCACGCCCCATCCTCAGCAGAATTTGCTCTGTCGGACCTTGGACACCTGTCTTCTCCTTCCCTTGGCTATTGGCACTCCTGATTCCGGGACCTTCAAACCCGGACTCAATTACACAACCAACCTTCTTGGTTCTCCAGGCTACAGATGGCAGATCGTGGGAACTTTTGGCCTCCGTAATTGCATTAACTCTTTCCTATAATAAATGTCTCTCTCTCTCTCTCTCTCTCTCTATATATATATATATCTCACATGGTTCTGTTTCTCTGAGAATCCTAATATACTCCTCCAGGACTCAGCTCAAACCATGTTCTCTAGGAACACAGTCTTGACCACCAGCCTCCCTGTCAGACAGCTCACCACGTCTGCCCTTCTTTGTGTTTCTACTGTATGGTACACACACCCATCCACTGGTTTGTCCAGATCACATGGAAGGGTATTGGTTTATCTGTATACGCGCCCTGGACGGGGTCCCGCCTAGGAAAGTATGCTCTCCTGCTCAGAAAAAGTAACTGCCCGTATGTCCAAACGATTTTGATGGTCTGTATGAAATGCCCCTATCCACACTTACCGCTCTTGATGGCAGGTGTGAATGTTCGTATCCACACAACACACGCGTATACCACACAGCGCACAACACACGTGCCACACGGCCTACGCCCGTAACGCACGATACGCGACACACTTCCCACTTCAAATTCCCACACATCTGCTGTCTTTTTCTGCCAACACGTGTATCATACACAGCTGTGTGGCCTCAGGCAAGTTCCCTGGCTTCTCTGGGCCTCATCTGTCCATTCCTGCGATCTGGAAGGCTCTTGACGAGAGGTGCAATGCTCTAAGATTCGAAGAGCAAGGGTAGGAAGGAGCTCTCTCTGAGGCCTGCCCCTCAGGACATTCGGGAAATGCTTCCTCCACCTCACGGGAAGACAGACTCATGAAGGGCCAAGTGTAGCATGGCAGGAACACAGGGCAAGGGGAGCAGAGGCCACAGAGGAATAGAGACGCTTCCAAGAAGGAAGCGCTTTGGAGGGAGGTCTCAAATAGCACCCCCTGACCCGTGAGCGGCGGGAAAGGCCGCAGGTGGCAGGGGGCCCTCTCTTTCTGTCCCTGCCAGGTGTTGAACGGATGTTCACCTGCCTGAAGGGACACTTCTGTTTACACCTCCCCAAAGTCACAAGTCCAGTGATACTGGGTGATCAGCAAATCCCCTGTAAATCAGGTGCTCCCGGGCCGCAGGGGCCTCTCTCCGCCTTGCTGTGGCACATCAGCCCACGCTGGGGCTCCTACCTGGGCTGGCTGGGGAACCCTCTTTCTGGTCTCTGAACAGAAGCCTCCCTAGGCAATCCCTGCCTGGTGCCGTGAGGCTTTTCTTTTGGGATCCCAGATTTGTGGTATGTCTACGTCAGTCGAGGGACGGGAGCCCCCGTGAGGATAAACCTGCAAGTCTGTGTGCCCGGGAGTTCACTCAGCCAAGAGGAAGAGCAGAGGTGAGGGTGTCTTCTCCGAGGCCTCAGAAGAGGAGCAGGGATGCTCCTGACGGGGAAGCAGAAAGAGCTTGAGCAGAGCGCGGGGGACACGAGGGAGCCCTGGTTCCCAGGGACACTGGGGAGGCAGGGTGCTAGTTCAGAGCTTGACCGAGGGAGCGGGGCTCCGAGCCCCGCTCCCTTGAAATGGAAAAAAAGGAACCCACTGTACGGGGGCTGCCGGCCGGTCCCTCGTCCGGCCTGGATGTCGGGGGGCTTGGGCTGGAACCTCCATCGCCACCAGGAAATAGCCCCTTCTTGGGAGAGATTGCAGGAGCTGGTGGGAAACGGATTTGGGGACATTAAGGCTTGATATTACTTCTTCCGATAAAAAGGCGTTGGCTTAACCTTTTTGTCTTCTGCTTAATGACTTTCAGAGGCTCATTAGGCTTCGAGGAAGTAAACTTTCAAACTCAAACCACATGCCGCCCTCAAAGAACAGACCCCCGCCCCCCCCCCCCACCCGCCATCACCACCACCATAGTGAAAGCCTCGTCAGTTCCCAAGCACAGAACCGTTTCCTCAGAGGGGACACTGCAGGGGACTGCAGGCCGCTGAGCGGCATGGTCCCAGCGGGGCTCGAGAGTCTGAGGCAACGGCGACGGCTGACTCTCCCAGACCCTTCGGTGCACCTGGCACTATCCTAGGTGCGTCGCACACGTGAACTCACTACGTGTCACCCAGAGGCAGGTACCATCATGATCCCACCGCCCCCCGCCCCCCAGAGCAGACCCGAGCACAGAAACGTCCAGTAACCTGCATCAGATCGCACGCCGCACAGTGGCAAATCCAAAACCCAGGATGCCTGGGTTTGCAGCCTGGCTCTGCCGTTGACCTGCTGCGTGACTTCGGGCGCGTTCCTTAGCCTTGCCGAGTCAGTTTCCTCACGTGTGGGGTGAGCACAGCAACCACATCTGTCTGCGAGGGGGCCACGGAAGATCGGGCCCACCGGGGGCCCACCGCGGCACCTGGAGTGTCGTGGGTGGCCATAAATGGATGTGAGGTGAGCAAATGAGGTCTACCCGAGATGCCACCACATTCACGAGGCCTTTGTCCCTGAGTGTGCTCAGTGTTCGCTCAGGAACAGGCGGCACCGGGAAACCTCCCCATTTCCGCTGTTCCGTCGTGTAAGACCGCACCGCTAGGCAGCGGGAGAGCCAGGATTCGCACTCCACTAATCTGGCCGCAGTGCCGTGCACAGTGGAGCCTCCTCCAGACAGCCTGCCTTCTCCACCGGACATTGGGCCCTTGGAGGCAGGACTTTGATGATTTGTGCTGATTTCCCAGCTCCTCACACGAAGCCTGGCCTACGGTGCTCAGAGAACGTATTTGGTCAATGAATGGATCAATGAACATAGTGACCTTCGCACTCTAAGGTTTTCGAATTCCACAGGCAGACAACAAAACGAGGCAACGTTTTCCCTGGATTATTTTGTGGAGAAATTCTTGCCGGCTGCCCTTTTTCTCCCAAATGCGGTGATTGGACCCAAGATCCCAGAACTCATTTCTCCTCTTTCTCTGACAGTGTCTGCCATTTCATTTCTCCCACGAAGGGGGAGGGAGCAGGTCAGTTATGAAAGCTTCCACAGAGGAAGTGTTTGTACTGAGCTTTAAAGAATGAACAAGGGCGATTTAGACACGAGGAAGCTCATGTTGGATTTCTTTTTATGTGGACAGAATGCTGAGCCTTGAAAGCGGGCCTGTGCCTTAGGTGTCTTTTTATCTTCTCCTTTTTAGTCTCTGTGTCTAGCACAGGCTATTCATTAAGTGCAGTTTATTCTTCCACCCATCCTTCATGTATCCAACTTCCTTCATCATCCATCCCCCCGCCCATCCATCCCTCCATCCACCCGTCCATCTGTCCTTCATGTATCCAATCTCCTTCATCCATCCATGCATCCACCCATCCATCCATCCTTCATCTATCCAAAATCCTCCTTCCTTCTTTCCTTCCTTCCTTCCTCCCTTCCTCCTTCCTTGCCTGTCTCCCTTCCTCCTTCCCTGCCTCCCCTCCACCTTCCTTTCTTCCTCCCTCCCTCTTTTCTTTCCTTTCTTCCTCTATCCAACATCCTTCATCCATCCATCCATTCATCCACCCGTCCATCTGTCCTTCATGTATCCAATCTCCTTTATCCATCCATGCATCCAGCCATCCATCCATCCTTCATCTATCCAAAATCTTCCTTCCTTCCTTCCTTCCTTCCTTCCTTCCTTCCTTCCTTCCTCCCTCCCTCCCTCCTTGCCTGCCTCCCTTCCTCCTTGCCTGCCTCCCTTCCACCTTCCTTTCTTCCTCCCTCCCTTCCCTCCCTCTTTTCCTTCCTTTCTTCCTCTACCCAACATCCTTCATCCATCCACCCATCCATCCATCCTTCATCTATCCAAGATCTTCCTTCCTTCCTTCCTTCCTTCCTTCCTCTATCCAACATCTTTCATCCATCCAACCATCCATCCATCCATCCATCCATCCATCTATCCATCCATAGAATACTTACTGAACACAAACCTGTAGTACCTCAGAAACACACTGAGGCCACTGGATGGAGGCCCTAGAGACAAAATGTTATCTTATTATCAATAAGGTGCCCTAGAATCCAGTTTGGAGGGCAGTGAACTCCTGGCCTTTGTAGCATATCAACCAGGATGGTCTATGTGTGATCATAAAGGCTTTGATTGTCAGTAGGAGACTGGAGGAGAGAGCTCCTCCTCAGTTTCCTTCAAGTGGAGAGTGCTGATACGGCAATCTGAGTGTGGGGATATCCTCAGCACCCAATATCCTGATGTCTTGTGTCCTTAGTCACTCAAGAACAAAACAACTCCCTCTTTAGAGGATCAAGACTCCCTTAGCCCTTCCTTTCTGTTGAGGCCTCACATCCCCCACGGCTGCTCCTTCCTGGCCAGAGGCTGCAGCCCCCGCTCCTCTCGGCACGGACAGTATGCGCCTGGCTCACCAAACACACAGCCCCCTTGTTCCAGGAATGCAGGCGGCTGCTTGGAGCCATTGCTGGAAATGGCCTCCCAACAGATGTGCCTTTAATTTGTTTCCGGGTCAGTGGCCCCCATGCCCCGAGGAGGCCGCCTCCCAGGCAGGAGGCCCCAAAATAGCCCTGTGTGTGCGTCCCTGGATGGGGTTATCCATCACTGCCCGGCCTCTGCCCCCGGATGCCTCACTCTGGTGGCTGGCTCTAATCGGACCACTTGATGTGGAGGTGGGGGAAGCCGGCTCTGTCCCCTCGGGTGTTGGCCCCTCAAAGGGCCAATTGTAACCACATGGAAGTGAGGCCTTCTGCCCTGGTCTCAGGGTCAGCCAAAGATCTCCCCCTGAACAGAAACTTCTAGGAAGGATGTGTGAGAGGTTTACAAAGTTGCTAGAGCAGAGACCATGATCTGAGGTTGCAATGCATTTCTTTATCCAGCATCCATTTGTTGAGTGCCTACCAGGTGCCGTAACGTGCCCTTTGTAGGCATCAACACCTGTCCTCTGATTCTCAAGGTAGACACAGTATTCCCATTTTGCGGACAGGGAAGCAAAATGTCAGAGAGTTTACGTCTTCTCCAACCCAAATAGTAAATGAGGAAACAAGAACCTCCGTCTGAAAAACCGGGGCGGTTCCCACAACACCACCACCTCCCTGTCTAAGACAGAGAAGCTTGCACCCAGCAGGCACTTACTAAATCAGCGTGTCTCCTTTATCAACATCCTTGCCTATAAAACACATATAAAAATAACTGTCTAACTGCATTGTTTTAAGGTTTAAATCAGGTAATGTATGTAAAGAGCCTAGAGTAGTGCTCTTTCAGTGTGGTGCCCAGTTAGCAAACAGTAGGCGCCAGTGCATCAATAAATAGAAAAGACTCAATAGGAGGGGTGCATGAACATATGGGTCACAGGGTTCTGTGTCCCCCGGGATGGCTCACGAGGCACTCCTGGCTCTGTGCAATGCTGTGGGGACATTTGCATTATACAGGCCCAGAGAGGGGAAGGTAGCAGGGCTCAGGCCCTGGCCAGCGCTTTGTCACTGGACCATGCTGCGTGCGCAGAGGGCATTGCTGAATGGGACTGTCACCAGATGTGTTCAGATGCTCCAAAGCGGGGCTGTAATCATGTCAACACCTCTCCGCAGACAACTTCCTGTGAGTCCCCACTGGCTCCCTGTTGCTACTGAATAAACTGCAAACTTCTCCTGGCCTCCGAGGTCTCTATAATCTGGGGTGCTAGAGTCACAGGCCCCGGTTCTCCCTCCTTGTGTGGAGCACCACGCGAACTAGATTATTCCGCGTCCCGAATACACCTGCGATTTCATGCTGACCGTCTCTTCCTCAAGCTATTTTCTGGGCTTGGGATTCCTTCCCCCCCTCTCTCTTTTTCCCCTCAGTTTCTGCCTATTGAACATCTTGTCGTTCCTTCCTTGAAGGCTTTCCAACACCTCATCAACACTCCAGTGGTGGTTAATCCCTCCTTCGTTGTGTTTCCAAATGACTTAAAATATAACCTAGGTCTTAGATCAGGGGCCCTCAAACTACTGCCCAAGGGCCAAATCTGGCCCACTGCCTAGTTTTGTAAATAAAGTTTTATTGGGACATAGACATGCTCACTTTTTTACCTGTATTATCTACAGCTGTTTTGACGTTACAGTGCCAGAGTTGAGTAGTTCCTTCAGAGACCATATGGCCCCCAAAGCTAAAATTTCCTTTACAGAAAAAGCTTCGCCACCCTTGTCCTAGTGTGATCAAATGATCTGTTTCTGTTTCCATCGTACTTATCCCGTTGGGAAGACGGTGAGGTCAGGAGCACCTATTTTCCTCTCAGTCCTGGGTGCCATGTACGAAAGACAGTGTACAAGGAAGGGTCATACAACCATATGGCAAGGATGTGCGCACACACACCCGGTCTGTTGTCCCAGCTCCATGTCACACTGTGGTGTGGACACAAGCTGCCCCCGTGACCCGACACCATGTGGTCCGGGACCGATCGGAACCTCGGCTCCATCCTGGCGACTGTCAGAAGTGCCAGAGAAGAGTGACAGGCGTCACTGGGAACTCAGTGATCGATTGAGGGGACCAGTGGGAGCTGACATGGTCGGTACCGCCCATCTATGGAAGCTCCGGACAGCCAGGCCATCTTCCTGGGCAAGGGTAGTGGCCCAGGCCCTGCTACCGCCTCTCCTGGACCTCCCCCTCCGCCCGGCTCAGCACCTCTGCCCCTCACAGGCTCTGCTCTTACCCTGCGGATGCTTCTGCTCAAGCCCCATGCCCTGCTCTGGGCTCAGTGGTCATACTTCCAGAACTCCAATCTAGGATGCAAGGATATTTCAGGAGTGTGCAGAGGTGTTGGGAGCTGGGAGAAAGCAATGGGAAGAGGGAAGAAGGAGGGGAGATCAACAGGACTACCTGTGGGGCAGCGTGAACTCATTTAATCTTGACAAAAACCGTATGGGGTTAGTTGCTAAGAACGATCTCTGCTTCGCAAGTGGGGAAACTGAGGCATGGTAAATTTGGTGAGTTTTTCCAAGGTCACATGGCTAATAGGTAGGTGCAGTGGTTCAGACCCTCAGCTCTTAACCTCTCCTCTACCTTCTTCCCCGTCCCTGTCCAGGGAGCCCAGATACTCCCTGGCCAGCAGCATGGACATCACCAGGGGGCTTGTTACAAATACAGACTCTTCGGTCTGCACCCAAGACTTGCTGAGTCAGCATTTTAACAAGACACCCCCCCCCCCCCCAGAAAATTCAGGTGTTCCCACAGCTTGAGCACCCCTACCTGAGATCACTTAGCCTTTCTAGGGATGAAAAGGAAGGTGGAGTTCGGCGAGATTAAGTCCCATGGCAAAGGTCACGTGGGGAGAAAATGCAGAGGTGAGAAGCTCGGACTTGGGTCCAGGCACCAAGCTGGAGGCGCTCTCATGGGCACGCAGGGCCTTCGGGGAAAGCAGGAAGCTTTAGTGTATTCTCAGTCCAAGTTCATATTCATGTGCTTGACAGATGAGGCTTTCCTGCAGAGAGAGGACAGGCACCAGGACTGGGGAGCCGGTGGGGGCAGCTGGATGAGATTAGCAGCCCAAGTGTTCCTCCTCCCAGCCTGGCTGCAGCCTGTCAGAGCACAGACTGTGGTCTCGGAGGGAGTTTCCGCAGAAATAACCCGTGGCAAATAGAAAAAGGCCTGAGCACAGTCCCACGTGGGCTTCAGGCCAGGAGCAAGCAAGAGACTCCATGATGCGGTCCCGGTGGAACGGAGTCCCCTGGGGCTGGGGGACAACCACCGTTACCCCCCAGCTGAATCCCAAGTCCCCTTTGTGGCACTCTCGCCAAGGGACTGCCCAGTTTCTGCTTGCACACCTCCGGCAGCAGAGAGATCACTTCCTCCCGAGGAAGCCAATTTCGTATCCAAGCCCCCTGACCCCGGAAAAGCCTCCTTTGTGACAAGCTGGAACCTTCTTTCCTGCAGCTTCTGGACTTCCGCCCTAAAGACACTGAACGCATGCCGAAATCACACACGGCCTTTCAGATCTAAGAAACCAACATCCCGCCCGGTTCTGAGGTCCGGGCCACTGAGCTGCTGCCCCTGCTCCTCGTGTGGTCCCCGCAGAGGACGGTTCTAGGCTTGGGGGAAACAGATGTTGTCCAAAACCATCTGCGAGGAGCCCGCCGGGAGGCGGGGAGGATGGACCGTGGCTAGGGAAGTTGGTGCTGGACACCTGGCTCCAGGAGGGGTGAGGCAAGAGGGGCAGGCCGAGGTTGGTTGGGGGTCAGAAGCACCTTCTCGTGGGGCGTTCAGGCCAGAGGATCCCTTTAGATGGTGCCGAGCTCACTGCTGCTGGCATGTGCGGAACCAGAGGGTCAGGACCACGTGTCCCCGAGCCTCCCAGGCCAGCCAGGAACAAGGGGCTGGGACAGGCACTGCCACCCCTTGGCCTGTGCCCTGGAACAAATAACACAGCTTTTCCGAATCTTAGTTTTCTTGTCTGTAACACAGGAGCAACGACAACCGGTCCTTGTTTCTGTCGTGAGTAGCAAATGCTCGGCATTTGTGTGGCCCACACAGTGCCCGGCATGCAGGAAAGGTTGTAGCCTTTTAAAATATGTTCTCCCCCACCCCCCCTCTGCCCCCCGGGCCAGAAAGGGAGGAAAAGATAGTTTTTGTTTCTAAGGCGCGTGTGGACCCTGCCTCACCTTCTACGAAAAATGAGTGTCCTGGCCGAGTCCCTGTGTTTCATCAAGGGCTCTTTCCCTCAGCTGCTGGGATGCCAATTCACATTCCATCAGTATCTGTTGTTCCCCGAATGGTCCGGACCCTGAGGGCGTCACGGGTGTCACCTCATTTAATGTAACCCGCCCGCAGCTCTCGGGTACCGGTTCCATTCTTTCTGTACAGCTGAGGAAACTGAGGCACAGAGGTTTAGAGAAGACTGGTGTGAGGTCACCCAGCACCTGAATGAGGCTACCTGGGGGCTTTTCGCTGGACCTCCTCCCTTATCTGTCCTCCTGACCCAGGCTCCCCCCCCCCCCCCCACAGGCTGGGGGGGCTTTCAGGGAGCCCGGTCTGAGCTGGGTGCCTGCTCTGATCCCTGACTCCACCTTGGCTCTTTCTGGGGTGGGGGGCCGCGGGCAGCAAGCCCTGAAGCTGGCGGGCCTCCTTACCTCTGCCGAGTGGAGGGGGGGCAGGAGGGCAGGGGTGTCCCCACGAGGCCGGCCCTCCCTCCGGAAAGTGCAATCGGCTGCAGCTAATCTCCCCGAACGGGGCTCCAGCAGCCCAGCCGTCCAGTCCACAGTGCAGCCCCCCCAGGCCCTTTTTCTGAAATCTGTGATCTTCCTGCTTGAAATCACCTTTAATTTCCCTCAGGAATGAACAAGCATTTAGAGGGTTGGTTTCAATTACACCTGGAAAAAAAAGTTTGACACAAATTTCAAGCCAAATAATTTAGGAAACCACAGAGCTGGAAATACAAAGCCGGGGATGGAGAGGCCGACCTTGGCTCTCTGGGTACATGCAGGCCCTCAGCCTGGCCGCCAAGGCCACCTCGCAGGGCTCACGGATCGTGGAAGGCTTGGGCCCTGTTCTCTGCTGCTCTGCAAGGCCCGGACAGCCTTTCCCTCCCCTTCCCAGCCCTTCTCCCCCAGGAAGCCTTCCCTGGCTGCCCCAGCCACCGCAGTCTCTCCACCTCTGAGCTCCCCACTTCTGGGGGCACCCCACTTCTGTGGTGACTCCCTAAGAAGAAAGAAGGGCTGTGCAAGGACCTTTTTCCTCCTGGCTTTGTCCCATCCCCCAGCCAGTGTTGACAGGTGGGAAAAGCAGAGAACCCTCTTTCTACTTTCATGCAGTAAGACCGACTTCCCTACCGGAGCCGCCGCTGTTCCTCCTTCCTTCCCTGCTGAGAAGTGTCCCCCACTCCCCAATCTCAGCTTCCACAGCACCTCGTGAAGGAAGGCTTCCTTGATTGCACCGGTCAAGTGGAGGGTGGGTGCCGGAGGGAATCTGAGGCCCCTGCCCATCCAAGTGCAAGGTCCCAGGGCGGCCCTCTGCCCTCATGGCTAGGGGTCTGGCTGGAGACGCCGGATATGAGAGCCTCACGGCCACTCGGAGCCCAACACACACAGGTGTGCGATCACCCCCTGCCTGTGACGCAGCCCCCTGGGGGTGAGGCCTCCGAGGGCCAAGCGGTCCCAAATAGATATGAACAAATGGTCCAATAGCCCTGTCCCCAAAGATGGACCAGGCTCAGACATGAAGCCTTGACAGAAGAATCGGCTCATCCTGGCCCCGGAAGAGTGACATGGAGCTGGCATGCGACAGTGGCCCCGCTTCTGTCACGTGGGCGGGGGGGGGGGTGTGGGTCACCCGGGGGTGGTCCACTCCCCCTCCTCGGGCTCATTCTGGGCTGTGGCACCGCCCCCCCCCCCCCCCCCCCCCGCAGCGTGTGCCAGAGCTCCGGCTGCTCCCCTCCTCCCCCAGCCCGTGCGTTTCATTCGGTCCGTTCCACGTGGCCATTTCCACCCTCCCGTCCACGGGCATGTCACCACCCGCGGGCCTGCCACCAGCAGCGCGTACTTGGGCCACCGAGATATCCGGTCTCCCGGTTCCCACACAGCAGCCACGCTGGGCTGGGGTCAAGGAGAAGCCGCATCACCCGCTCCACCTGAGGCCCTGAGGCGGCTCCCGGTCCCCGCGGCTCACTAGCCTGGCACACGAGGCCCCTCAGGCTGCGGCCCGTCCGCCTTCCACATCTCGTCGGTCTCCCCCTCCTGCACCCGGGCTCCGTGTGTCATTGTAACCCCGACTCCCTGCTTCCGCCCTCCTGTGCCTCTGCACACTCATCCGGCTGTGCCTGGAATGCTCTCCCGCGTCTCCTGTCTGCCTGCTGAAAACCCTACTACTGCCGTCTCAGCTTAGACATGGCCTCCTCCAGGAAGCCTTCTGGATTACTCATGCCCCACCTGGCTGAGGTTACACACTTTCCTCTGAGCTGCCACCAGATTTACTTCTATCACAGAATGTGGCATACCGTTTTACTTGTTTTTGTGTATTTTCTCCATTAGACTGTGAACGTTTTGAGCCTAAGGCTTTTAGCTGGTTGATCTGCAAATGAATAGTCTGTACGTAGCAACCTCAATAAATATTGGTGGAAGGGAGGAAAGAAGAAATAGAGAAAGGGTAGAAGAGAAGCAGGAAAGGAGGGAGGGAGGGAGACATGGTGAGTAGGTGTTTGTAAAGGATGCTAAGCTGATTCAGATACTTCTGGGGAAAAGCCCAGCCTCCCAAGTTTGAGCTTCAAGACGCCCACAATATGGCCCGAATACTTCCAGCCTTATCTCTCACTATGAATAAATTACACACACACACACACACACACACACACACACACTCCCCAGCTATACCCTCTATACTGTTGTCCATGGCCTGCCCCCATCACGAAGCTGCCTGCCTCACTTTCCCATCTCTGTGCCATTCAATCCCCACCTCCCACTCGGGAGGGGCCCTTCCTTACCAGCTTTGAGGGCCCGTCCTCGGCATCCAGCATGAAGAACACTCATCTCTGGGAAGACAGAGGGAGATGATAGCAATACAGGGTCGCGAGTGTCATAGCAGAGGGGCTTCTGGGATCATCTGGGGCTTCCAAGGCTGCCGAGGGCAGGAGTCAGACACAGCTTTGTCCAGACTGAGACTTGGAGGATGAGGGGTGTCCTGGGACATCCTGGACACAGGTGGAATGTGAGCTGGACAGACAGTCACCAAGGACCTGTGTTTTGAGGCTGTCCTTCTTCTACCTCTGGCTGGGAATTCCTTTTCACCCTAGACTTTCCCGGTTCTCTGAAGTCCTCTCTCTGACGGGTATAGTCTGCCTGCTTCCCACTCAGCACTCTGCACCCAGTGCTGCCCTCTCTCAGCCAATGGCTCTGGCCCTGGGTCTGTTTTACTTTAGGGTCAGCAGAGTAAACACACATCACCCTCTTGCTCCTATTGGTCAACAACAGGTGGCTTCTTCTTCCCCAGGTGGTGCCTGCAGAGTCTAGAACAGGTGCTCAGTACAGACCAGACTGACCTAGACACAAGCACAGCTATGACCTCTAGACGGTGTGCTGGATGCCGTGCATGCAAAAATAAAAACCCATTGGTAAATGCATGTAACCATGCCACCTAGGGGACACCCGGCCTGGGCTAAGCGCTTGGAGCAACCCCACTGGGATGCTGTGACAGAGAGAAGAGACCAGCGTCCCCCTGAAAATCCCCAAAGAGCAAGGCCGGGTCTCAGATGCAGGTTGCTGGGACTCCTGACCTGACATTGTCCCTCCAAATGCCCCTAATACCCTCCCTGATCCCAGGGTTGTCCCAGGATTGGCAGGAAGACTATGTAAGCAGTACCCAGAGGTCTTGGAAGGGCTTCGCGGGCAGAGACCCCAGCCGTGAAGTCCCGGCTGCTTCCTGGACGAGGAGGCAGTGCAGGTGGGAGCCCAGGTACCTGGTGACCGGGACGGCGGCCCGATCCTCCCTGTGCGTGAGTGACAAGGACCACAGCCTCCGGCAGGCTCAGAAGTGTCCCAGGAGGATTTGGAAACTGGAGAGCAAAGTCAGTATGTCCCACATTATCCAATTTTTCTGGCACCAAAATTCCTGCGCTCCCAGCTCGGTGGTCATGAGACTAACCCCGGGCATACCGTTTCAGTGATGTCAGCGCATGAAATCAGAATCAGAAACACATGCATGAAAGGGTCTGTGCGGGTTCAATGAACCTGGGAAATTGCACTTTGAGGGGAAGACCCACCGGATGGGACCGTCAGAACTGCAGAGGTCTATACCGCGTGTTTGGCGTGGCCCTTGGCATGAGGCACATCCCTGGCCTCCCATCCCCACTCCCACCCCCCCCCCCCACGTGTAGTGAATGCCAAGGGCTCTGAGATCATATCGGCAACTGCTTGGCACCCCAGAGGATAGAACAAAGCCAAAATAGGATTCTGGTGCATCAAATGTTTCCACGTCTGTCCCTTCAGCTGCATCCACAGCACCCCTGGGGATGGGCGGTCAGGGGTGGTCACCTCACTTCCCAGGTGGACAGCAGGCCAGAGAGATGAAATGTCCTGCCCGAGGTCGCCTCATCGAGTCAATTCCACAATCCCTTACCGGCACCGACTCCGCACCGGGCGTGGTGACGCTTTGCACACTTCATTGGATTTCATTTTCACAACAGTCGTAAGAGGCAGAAATAAATACCCTCACATTACAAACGGGGACACTGAGGCTCAGAGAGACCAAGCAGTTGGGCCGACGTCGCCCAGTGGGTCGGCAGCAAATCTGGGACTCCCACCGTCTGTCCCTTCGCTACAGCGGCCGTCTCTGGAGAAAGCGGAACCTGGCCAAAGGGCACTGTTGTCCCTGAGCTATTCCTTATCTGCCCAGGGCGACAGGCCAGCCTGGGGTGGCACCGGCAGAATCAAGAGTCAGGAAGTGAGCAAACCCAGAGGGGTGGAGGCAAGGCCTCCAGCGTGCTCTCCCCTCCTCCCCCAAGAATCTGAGCAATGTTTGATGAGGACGCGTGGCACAGCCCCTCAGCTGCCCCCAGGGTAAGACTGGGCTGGAGCCTTCCCGACCCAGGGCGGGCTCCGGAGGCGGGGGTTTGGGGGCGACAGGGGGGCTGTGTGTCCTTTGGAATGAATACGGCCCACAGTGACAGAGCAGACCTTGGCCTGGAACCCAGAGGCCAGCGGCACCAGCATGACTGCCTCATTGTGTGGCCCCCATCACGGGACCCCACGGGGCCGCATGCTAATGAACCGGCTCCTGGGGTGGGGGGGGGGGGGTCGGGGCCACGAGCCAGACCCGGCCCCAGAGAGAAACGCTGGGCACACGGCCTCACCCCTCGGGGCCGCTACCAGCCAAGACCCAAGGGAGGGCTGCCTGGGCCTGTGCCCCTCCACGGAGACAAGTCTGCAACGCCACGGGAATGCAGGCCTGTGCCCTCAGACCCTTGCCAGTCCGAAGTCCCTCCAGAACCGAACAGAAACCCATGTGCGCGCACGTGCGGTCATGCCTCACACGTAAAGGCCGGGGTCCAGTGACTGAGGCCTGGGCGCACCTCCCCAGAAACACGCAAATACTTGCAAAATTACCGTAGAGCTTGGACAGACCTACCGGCCACCCGGCCATTCCTCTTGATTGTCTCATTTGATTCTCACAGCCACCTTTTGAAGTCAACAAAGCAGAAAACCTCTTCCCCGAAAAAAAGCAGCTACGGTTTGGCCAGGGCAGGTGACTGTCGTCAAAAGTCTTCCTTCCTCTCCCACCCCTGCTCTGCTGGGGTTCCCAGCGTCTGCCCACTTGCCCTGGGCCTGGGTTCTCCCGTCAGCGGGCTCCCCATGGATACTGCCTGGCTCTCGAGTTTCACTGTTCCTGCCTTGTTCTGGAAGCTCATGGCAACCCGCCTTCTGCCTCGGCTGCTGGGCCCTTGGGTCCTCTTGACCCAGCTGGGCTCAGTCCCAGGATTTCCTCCTGCTCAGGAAGAGTGAATGGAAGATGGTCATGAGGAGAGGAAGCTTCAGCTTGGTTTTGCTGGGGGAGAGAGCCATTGACTCAGACACCAGGGAAAAATTCATCCGGCGTGTTAACTGGTTCCCTAACTGGAGGTGGGGTTAAGGGGATGAGAGACCGTCATGGCCCCGACTAAGTACCTTGAGGAGTGTTACTTGCTTAGTTTTTACCTTCGGGGGCCAGAATCTTCACTCACAAGATCTGTGAGGTGTCCTCGGCCTAGATATATATTCCAGACGTCTCCACTAAGTTCTGTTTTGTTTTGTTGAATTCAGGACTCCTAAAAAAAATGGCAGAAGAGACCGAAAATGACTTAGCCCGCGCTGTGAACGGTGAGCGACACACCGTGGGCCTGAGCAGCCATCTACCATGCCCACGTCAGAAATTTCTGGACTATCTCGACCAGGTGAGGCATAGTTGGGGGGCAATCAGGTGACCATCTGGGGCTGGCCTGCCCACCCTGGGGTCCTTAGCCTCCTGCACAGAGCCGTAGACATTGTGTGTATATCATACGTGACGTGAGTGGCAATCCTTATCCTCCGTTCTCTCTTATTTGGCCTGGAAATAGACTTTGTCTTCTGAATTCCTTTTGTCCTCGTCTGAAAACAGGGCAGATGTGGAAGGCCTGGCAAGTGTCTGTGATCCGGGTGAAAACATCTGCTTCCAGCACAAACTAAACACATCAGCAGGAGCCAAGAACGTTCCCCTGCACTCGCTACCGTTTGACTTCTTTTATTAATAACTTGGGAGGATTGCAGGCAAGGAGTTCTGGCAGGAATGAAAGGAAATGATCCAGGGGAAAAAAAAAATCTAACCCATAAATAAGTTAAAGTCACCGGTGGAGGGTGTTTGATCTTTTTCTTTCTTTTTTTAAAAGTGAAATATGGGTACTTCCCTTCAGAGACAAGGGAGGGAGAAGCCAAGGGAGCCGTGTTCTTGGGGGCTCTAGGGGGTGGGGGTAAAGACATGTCACTTTCAAACCATGGCCTCTATGGGTCTGTTGGGAGTTGGGGAGTCTAGCTCTGCTGAAAGGAAGGCAACAGCATGGATTGGAAAAAAGAGCGTGAGCTTTGGAATCAGGCAAAGCTGAGCTTCACCCTAGCTGTGTGATCTTGGCACAAGATCTTGGGCAAGCTGACCAAACCTCCTGTTGGTTTTGCATCATCTGGGGGAAGTAACATCTGCCTCGCAGAATGTTAGTGAAAACTGAAGCTGATGGTGTGAATGTATTAATCAGGGTAAGTATTCACTGACTGCCACAGTAGACGAGCCTCAGGCATTCAGTGGCACAGTATAACACAAATCGTCTGCTCTGAGTCCAGTGCAGGAGGAGGGGGACTCCCCTCTACCCTGCGACTCAGGTCGGAGGACCACACGTGCAGGTTGCCTGGGGCCATGTTGGTTTACACCTGCTATCCGATCCTAATGACATTGGCCCCTCTCCTTCATTCTCAAAAGTGTCCTACCTTAGGTGATTGGTTATGTGAGCACTCAAGACTCAGGGAACCGGACTCCCTCTGTCCCCTGACACCACCATCTCTACATGTGACATCCAAAGTCGTCCCAGCACAACGGCCCTCAAATTCCACAGCCCAGAAGTGACGCGTGTCACCATCCTGTCACCATTTTGTTGGCTAGACTGGTCTCGTGGCCTCATTTACCAGCCCAGGTGTCTCGCCAGGTGCCCACGAAGGAGAGGTGGGACAGATACGGGTGTGCTGGCCTGGGGTGAGTATCTCAAGATCTCTTTTGCCCCCATTCTGTTATTCCCCACCCTTCCTCTGGAGGCTCCGAGAATATGGGGAGAACAATGTGGTTATATAGACATGTTAGATGAGAAAACATCAAGTGTCCTGGGAAATACATGTTTGTAGGGTAAGATGAAACAGAGCCCTTTACTGTTTCCAAAAAGGCTTTCACATGCATGACCTCACTCGATCTTCCCAATCGCACTGTGGGGCAGATGGTGGGTTTTCACTTACAAGAGAGAAGACTAAGGTTCAGAAGCACACACCCACTTCCCAAGGTGACGGGATGACGGGGCCAGGGCTCACTCCAATCCCCTGCCTCGCTATCTGGCCTCACCGCTTTCTCCCTGGCCCAGGCTGCAAGGGCCCACGCTGGATTTCCTGCAGGGCTGAGGTGGGTGGTGAGGTCAGGGCAGAGGGGCGACGGCTGCTTATCTAGGATCACAGAGCAAGAGGGGTGCTGGACACCCCAGAAGGCATTTTACCCAACCTCTTCCCCATTGTGTTTGGGGAAAGTGAGACCCAAAGAGGGGAAGTGACTTGCCTAAGACCACAGAGTGAGCTGGCAGCTAGCCAGCTGGCTCTCCTGATTCCTGCTCTGGTGTTCTTCTCCTGCTCTTTTGCAAAGTCAGAAGGGAGCCAATAAGGGATGGGCTGTTTTCTTGGTCATTAGGAAAAAAAGAGAAGCTAACGTAGGAATATATGATCTCTGCCGTGTCAGTGGCAAGCGAAAAGATCAAGTGAGGTCATGAATGTGAAAGCCTTTTTGGAAACAGTAAAGGGCTATATTTCACTTTACCCTAAAAACACGTATTTCCCAGGACACTTGAAGTTTTATGGTCTGCTATGTCTACATACTCACATTTTTCTCCCCATATTCCTGGATCCTCTAGAGGAAGGGTGGGGAAGAACAGAATGGGGGCAAAATATATCTTGAGATGCTCAGATACTGAACAATGGCCAGCCTCAGTCAGCCTGTGTTCCTGATTTATGGAATTGGCCAGAGCCACTGTCCATCTGAGCCACTCCACCCACAGTCCAGGACTATATGAAAACAGAATGAGTTTCTTGTTCTTTTTTTTTAAGTTTATTTATTTATTCTGAAAGAGAGACAGGGGGGGGGGGGAGAGAGAGAGAGAGAGGCGATCTCAAGCAGGCTCCACACTTGCAAGGGCAGGGCTGGATGTGGGGCTCAAACTCACAAACTGTGAGATCATAACCTGAGCCGTATGACACCGAGAGTCAGATACTCAACTGACTGAGCTCACCAGGCACTCTGAACTCCTTGTTCTTAAAACTAAGGGATTCCTGAGAGCTGTTCATTGTAGCAGTATAGTTGGTTCCAACACAGCCCTGAAGGCCAGCTAAACCTTCCAGAGGAAGTGATGGAAACAAGTCTTTCTAGTTGAGAGGAAGCAGATGCATGAACGTGTAGATAGACATTCATCCATCTATTGCTTCTTTCAACAGATGCTTACTGAGCACGTGTACATGTACTCAGTCTCTGTGCTGGGTCCTGAGCATGTCAACACGAATGCTTTGGTTCCTGTCCTCAGGACGCTCCCCATCCAGTTGGACCGATCACTGACCAGGATACAAGTACTCAGAGAGGGAAGGCATGAAGCCAGCCTGGATGGAAATAAAGAAGGTTTAACTCCTAAAGAAGGAGATAATGGAGCCGATTTGCCGTGGGTGAGCAGTTCGAGGTTGGCCGGAGCAAGGCTTGAGCCTAGCTATACTGAGACACGATGCCATCTAGGAAGACACAAGCAAAGTGGATTCTGCAAGAACTTGGTTGCAAAGAATTAGCGCATGATCCCATAGGCAATGGGAGCCACTGAAGAACTTGGAGCAGGAGAGTGATGTGATTGATGGACGAGTGTCTAAACATCTCTCTCTCTAGCAGCTGCGAGATGGATGAGGCTGGAGACTGGACTGAAGTCAGTGTTTCTGTGGAGCCCATCCTCAGCACAATGGTCTGGTCACCATCATCTCTCACCTTCAGCTTTGCCCCAAGAGGTCAGTGCGACCCATCCTGCTTAAAGCCGTCTGGAGTTTGCCATCACCCCACCGACAGCCCCTGCATGGTTCGGCCACCGGTCACCTGCCAACCTCAGCTCTTGCCACTTTTCACTCACCCTCTGTGCACCAGAAAACCCGTCGTTCCTCAAACCGGCATGTTCTCTTTCTTCCGGGCCCGCAAGCATATGGTTTCCTGTTTCTCCTGCTCGCCTCCTAACCCTATCCCTCCCAATGCCACTACTCTTAATCTTAACCTAGATGTCCCTTCTGTTTGGAAAACTTTTCTGACCCCCAGGGCCAGGTGAGGTACTCCTGCCCTGTGTTACCCCTGCAGCCTGCACCAGCACGGTCCTTGCCTGCTTTACAGCCTATGCTCCCACCAGCTTGTAGCAAGGTGAAGTTGTAACACGAAAAGTGGACTCTCCTGGTGACTTCTCTGCTCTAGTGCCTGGTGCGGCCCGTGGCATATTTGCACTGGTCTTTACTGAGTGCATGACTGGAGGCGAAACAACCCTGAGGGTCACCCACACATGTGCATGTGCAGCAGAAGGCTCAAGGACAGAGTGGGGCCAAGGGGATGGAGAGAAGAAGCAGAAGCTTCTGAAGACTTTGGCGAGTGCTGTCAGCGGTATCTAGCTCCTCTTCAGCTTTCCCTATCACTCCTGTCAGGTGTGGTCAAGGATCCACGGCTTCCAAGAATGCGTCCTAAGGGGAGGAAAGCGTAACGTCATGCGACAGACTGTAAAATCACGGCTCCCTATGAACCCCTCCACGACAACATTCACCACGTAGCCTTCCATCCTGTCTTTAAGCTTCTCTCCCGCCGGACTAAAAAGTCCTTGAGGGAAGGGCGAGGGCATATCAAGGTCTCCACCCCCAGCGATCTGCAGAGCGTGGTGCGCAGTAGACTCCTTGGAAAAGCTGACTACGTTCATCAGAGGTCGGCTGAGATTCAGTTCCTGGCCTCGAGGAGCTCACGGTGAGTTTCAGCTGCACCTATGGGCACGAATAACTTTTCAAAGTGGGGGCTGGCAGTAGGTAGCTAAAGCCCTGCGATTGCCGGCGAGCACAGAGGAGCGCTCATGAGTTCAGATTTGGGGGAGTGTGGAGGGCTGCCCTGGAATGTACAAGTATGCCTCCTGTTTCAGTGCTGAGTATCTAGGGTCCGAGAGCAGGGTTTTCTTCACAAGGAGCTGACTCCCTAACAAACTGCTACCAAGTCTCAGCGGCTTAACCGATAAAGGTTTGTGTCCTGCTTCCATCCCAGGACGATGCCAAGATCCACACAGTCATTCAGAGACCCAGGCTCTTTCCATTTAGAGCAGGGTTTCTCAACCTTGGCTTACTGACACCTCGGAAGGCTGGAAGTCTTTGTTGTAGGAAGCCGTCCTGTGCTTTGCAGGACATTTGCCAGCATCCCCGGATGCTATTCATTAGACACCAGTAGGACACACACGTTCCTCATTACCACAGTGTCCCCTGGGTGGTAATATCATCCCCAGTTGAAAACCATTCATGTAGGGCTCTACCCTTCTCTAGAGTCTGGAGTGCTCCAGATCCCTCTAATCCAGACAGCAGAGGAAGAAAGGGAAGGAACACTAGGGGCCAGGACGGGAGCGGGTGTGTAGCATGGGTCCTCACGTTCTATTGGACGGGGTCAGTTACACCAGCACGGCTAATTGCAAGGGAGTCTGGGAAAGGTAGCATAACTACGCCTAGGAGGGAAAGGGAAGTAGTTTGGGGTGCAACGAACTAATCTCTTCTGCGAGTATTTAAGAGTCCGTGTACAGTAAGATCTTGGTTTGTTAGCATAATTCGTTACGGAAACACACTTGTAATCCAAAGCACTTGTATACCAAAGCGAATTTCCCCGTAAGAAATAACGGAAACTCAGACGATTCATTCTGAAACCCCAAGATAGTCATATAAAAATGATTACGATACTGTAATATAATACAACATAATGATCAAGAAAATACAAAATATAAAGAAAAATAAATCAACCTGCACTTCCCTTTGAAAACCCTCATGATTGGTGTGAGGGAGACAAGAGAGAGGAAGGTTATTGTGTAGGACCACTTGCACCGTCACTAATGGAGTCACTGCTAGCTATTGACTCAATGGAATCTTTTTCTGCATGGGATCCATCATACATCCTTGCACAGGTGTTGGCTTCAGTACAGTATTAATAAACTCTTGTCATATACTTAATTAATGTAAACTTTCTTTAATGTAAATTTAAGGCAGCAGAAGAAAGGGTCTGTATCTGCAGGCAACCTGCCCTGGAACAAAGCAAAGCATTCTGAAGCTTACTCTTGCATGGAAAAGCAAAGGAGTGTCGATAGGTGCTTCGAAGCGACAAAAAATACACGAGTGCCAGTTGTGGGCACCTTCCAACGTCCCGAAACATCACTGGTTTCTGCCAAACATTTCACATACTCCTCATATTGCAAGACGTTGCTTGTTTATCAAGTTAAAATTTATTAGAGGTGCTTGCTTGTCTGGTGAAACACTTGCAGAACAAGTTAGTCTCGATGCAAGGTTTTACTGTATTTGATGTTCATTCTTGAGGATAAGAAAATGGGAAAATGCTTTTTCCCAAACTACCAGTAGAGGCTCAATAAGGGTCTCAGTCCATCAACCAACCCCCCTTGGCTTATAAGATGAGCCAGACGGTCTTGGCTTATCTGGGAAGCCATGAAAACAGACTCCTCCCACGTCACACCATCCTCCTGTCCTGCATGACTGACGGGAACCTAGCGACACAGAGAGTTCTTGACCCCCTCCAGCCACTGCATGGATTTGGTGTCTACTGTGTTACCGTGGCATCTTGGAGTGGCTGCCAGGCCCAGACATGCCCGTCCCTGTCCTGGAGGAGGGCGTTTCCCTAGCTGTGGCCCAAGCTTGCTCATGTACCAACCGCACCGAAGAAAAGATATGTACAAATGCCAGCAAGAGTTCAGCAAGAGCCGCGGGTATGAGAATCTACACGAAAGGGGGAAGTCAAGACAACCGTGGTGCTGGGTGAGTCTGGTGCTCACAGGAAGCAGAGGGGTTTCCTGACTAGAACAGAAAGTACCCGAGAGAGGAGGGAGAAGACCAGCCTCGTGGAGGTGACTCGGGGTCATAACGGAATGTCAACCCCAATCCTTTAGTTTGTGTCTTACCGCTAGTTGAGTGAGCGCTCTTGACTCTGGATGGTCTCCATTAACACTACCAACGAGAATTTTTCCTGAAGCCCTTCTCGGGAAGTGGCTGTTTGAACCCCACCAAGAGGCCCTTTCTCCAACAGTGTGCACACTCCCGGAGCCCCTCCACACAAATGTTTCATGTGGTGTAGCCGAGAATTAATTAGAAAAAGAAAAAAAATCTCTCAAGTCAAAACACATATCTCACAACCTATTAGCATTAAGATTAGCATTAAAGAAAGTTGGAAACTATAACATTTTAAGCACAATTTATAAGTCTAATTTCCTGTGTGTCACTCTCAGATAATAAATGCTTTTCCTTCAAGTTGAAAAGTCTTGGTGGGGTGGGGGCGGGGGGGGGGGGAGAAAAGAAAACGTTAATTTAAGGCCTATTAGTTTATTTTTAGTTGCCCAAGATCTGAGGGACTGAGAACATTTCCCTTTTCTGATAGAACACGCCTTCCTGTGTAGCAAGGAAGTCCTCTGACCTCAGGCCTCCTCAAGGTGCTACTGATTTTTGACAGAATTCCTCAGGCAAGGACTTTGAAAAGAGGCTAAGCCCGGCCTGCAAGGGGAGGGCGATCCGAGGTCCTGAGGGACAAGGTTAATTGCTTGGAGCATTGGAGAACGGCGTGGTGAGGCAAGGGGATGCCGGGTGACCAGGAGGCCCGCTTCCTGTATTGCTCTGGAAGAAGTTCGTCGCCCACGGCTTCCATAATAAGACATTCCTGCTAATTTGCCAGGAGCTGAAAGGGATTTCTGTTTTTAGCTTTGGGTCTGTGGCAACTGTTTTGTTTTAAACGAAAATTAAATGGGGACGTGGAGCTGGAGTTGGGGGATGGGAGGCAGAGCCATAATTGAAGTGCATTACTGGTAATTACCTCGTTCTTTCTTTCACTCATCATGTTGACAGAGAAATCTATTACCCGGCAGCTCCATTTCCACAAATTGCCCTTCCCTGAGGACTTGGGGGTGGGGGGTGGGGAGTGGGCCACGGTGGTGCTGGAGGAAATCACTGCTTTGTTCGAGAGAGTGGGCCTCCAGCCATCCCCAGAACATGGCTCCACTGTCCCTCACACAGAGGGAGGGGAAGGGAGTGAGGACCCTGAGAGAGGACGAGGGAGTCACCTGGCGAGAAGGGTCTTGTCCCAACCAGGCCTGACCATGCAGATCCATTTGGCATGCTGTGTAGAAGGACGGAGATAAAGCCTCACCACTGTCTGAAAAAAATGAAAGGAAGTTGGAGGCAACCATTGACGGAAGTAGCAGCCCCGTTTTGAAAGCTCTTGTGTGCCTGTGCCATGCGGTAGGGCTCTTCACGTGGGAGACGAGCCCTGGAGGGGCCTGTTCCCGTTGCTGCAACTGCCAGTGGCCTGCCCTTGGGTCCCTCCCTCCGTCTCTCTCATTTCCCTCTTCTAGTGTCAACTTCCCTGCCCCCTTTCGCTCTCTCCTTCCTTCTTCAGCTCCCGTGTCTTGCCCTCCTCTCTCCTCTCACCTTCGAGCTCCGTGTGGCCTCACCTCCCAGAGGCCGGTCTCCCCTCCGACTCCACTCTGCCAACAGACCAAGTTGGAAGGATTGGAGAGGGTTTTGCCACTGGCGTTCCTCTCCGTCCTTCCAAATCCTCTCTTAGACTGAGGCCTCCGGCATGTGTTAGGGCTTTGGAAGCCTACCAGGCAGTAAGAAGAAAAAATGAGCAGGGGGTGATCTCAGTAGAGCCCCTGGCTTCAGGCCTCTTCCTCCTTGGTCCTCAGCAGTGGCTCCTTCAACAACATATACTGAGCCCCAGCTGTCAGTGAGGATTCAAAGACAGAGCAAGACACTCACCCTGTCCTTAAGAGGTTCGTGTTTGGCATGGCAGTGAGGTGGGGGTGGGGGAAGGCATTTCATTACACTTGGAGCCTAAAGCAAAATGTCACCAAGGCGAAGGGGCCACGAGACCTGGTGTCTGCTCCATGTTTCATTCAGTGAGCAATCCAGCAGCCACAATAATTTCAAAGCAACAGAAATCCTAACTTCAGTGTCCAAAGGGAATATCAAAGGGAGATTGCATTCATAACACAGGACAAAGCTTCCGAAAATCCTTTTTTAATCAAGCGATTTCAATCTCTTCCTAAGACCAGCTTTCCATTCTCTGTGCTTCCACCAGTAGCTCCCTGCCTTGTCCAGTGTAAATCCTGCTTGCTGCCTCAGTTCTTCCAACTTTGCAGCCTGGTGACCCTTTGCTTCCTCGCTCCGTGCACCGCCTAGACAGAGACCGCTTCTTCAGGGTGGTGGGAAAGTCTTGGCTTTGAGGTATTTTCCTTGCCAGTCTGCAGCTGTTGTGGGCACATCACCCCGTTCCCTAGCCCAGCTCGTCCTTGAGCTTGAGAGGCACATTACAGGGGTCCAGCACAAGCCTGGCTATGACCACGTGACCACGCCTTGTGGGAAGGTGTGACTAAAGACCATGGGTGCAGGCAGCCCCCTGAGAGCTGCTGGTGGCACCACTCCGTGGGCATACAGACCTGGCATAAGCCCGGCCTAAGACCTGGCATACAGCAGGAGCAAAGCAGGACAAAATGTCTGCTGATGGGTCTGACCTGAGAATTGTCTCCCCCAAAGTGGGAGAAGTATTAGCAGGAAAGAGCTGTATGGGTCTATATCAGATCCCAGGTAAATAACACTGGAGGGGACCCTGCAATGGGGGGCTAGTCAAAGTCTCAAGATACCTCCTCTTTGGGTATCCCATGGGGCTATAGCCCTCTCCCCTTTCCTCATGCCCTTCCCAGGGGACCCAGGTATCCTTGGAGGGGACAGGTCTGGGGGCTTTCAGATGCCTTTTACAAGGAAACGACTTCTCCTGACTCACCTCCTTTCGGGTCTCATATAGCCAGTTACTCAGGGAGAGTCATGAACTGTCCAACTGTCCTCAACTTACTTGGCTAAGATCCACTTGAGAAGCGCGTTGTGCCCTCCAGCTGGAATTGTGTGACTTCCCTGGAGTCACCTTAAAACAGCAATCCAAGTGGAAGGTGCCACTTGCTGAGTACCTACTGTGCACCAGGCCCCTGCATGCTGGGCGCTCCTACATATTTTTCCTCATCCTCAACAACACTGTGATGAGTATTGTTGTCCTTATTTTAAAGGTAAGGAAACTGAGGCTCAGAGAGCGTAAGCAGAATTACCCCAAATCACACAACTTGTTACATAACCAGATTTTGAGCTCAGACCTTTTTTTTTTTTTTAAAGTTTATTTATTTTTGAGACAGAGAGAGACAGAGCATGAAGGGGGGAGGGGCAGAGAGAGAGGGAGACACAGAATCGGAAGCAGGCTCCAGGCTCCGAGCCATCAGCCCAGAGCCCGACGTGGGGCTCGAACTCGCGGACCGCGAGATCGTGACCTGAGCCGAAGTCGCACGCTTAACCGACTGAGCCACCCAGGCGCCCCTGAGCTCAGACCTTTTTTAAAAAAACATTAAAAAAATATGTATTTATGTATTTATTTATTTTTGAAAGAGAGAATGTGAGCAGGGGAGGGGCAGAGAGGAGAGGACAGAAGGTCTGAAGTGGGCTCTGTGCTGACAGGAGCGAGCCCAACTCGGGCCTTGAACCCACGAACCATGGGATCATGACCTGAGGCCAAGTCAGACGCTCAACGGACAGAGCCCCCCAGGTGCCCCAAACTCAGACCTTTCTGACTCCCAAACCTAGGCTGTTTCTACCAACTCTGCTACTCTCCAAGCTGAATGGCAGTCAGCTCTTTCATTGTCCTCAAGAAGAAGGAGGAGGAGGGGCCAGGTGGCCTTTTTGGAAACCTTCTCGTGTCATGATTATTCCCTCGTCATGAAAGCTTCACGTAAGATCCTTGTGTGAGGATATCCGACCCTGAAACAAGAGTGGGTCTGACTGCCATTTCAGACCCCTGTGCCAGAAGGCTGCCTATGGCCATTCACAGGAGGAAAAGGGCTCCGCCAGAATGTTGTTCCATGTCAGACTCACGGTGACCAGCCTCAGGACTGGGGAAGACAGACCACCCTGCCAAACTCTTACCAGTCACGGAGGCTCCCGGTGGACCCTAAACTCTCAGCTCTACTTTTTTATCTTGACAGTTTGCTGTGCACATTTTAAATGAATCGAACCTACCTGAGCCCACTGAATTTAGTTCAACATTCACGGACCACCATTCTTGGCCAGGCACTAGGAGGACTTAGGTACTGAGAGAGAAATGGGGCACAGCCCTTGCCCTTGGGGTGATGGACTGCGCCGGCCAACTTGCAAAGCACTTTTAGAGAAGAACAGGGGTGTGGGGAGCAGGGGAGCCACAGTGGACCCAATCCAGTGGAGAGGAAGGCAGGGAAGAAATACTTCTTGGAAAATATGTAAAAGACTCCAGTGATGTCTAAAAGGCTCCCAATCCCAGAAGTAAAGTGTGAGTTCACAGATATTATGGAACTACTCTGTTTGTTAAGAGCCAAAGTCATAAAGGAAGAAGAGGGGGGTTTTGCTTGCTTTGATTTTTGTTTGCAATATTCATTTATTTATTTATTTATTTATTTATTTATTTATTTAGAGACAGAGCACGAGTATGAGTTGTGGAGGGGCAGAGAGAGAGGCAGAGAGAGAGAATCCCAAGCAGGCTCTACGCTGTCAGCGCAGAGCCCAATGTGGGGCTGGAACTCACGAACCCTGAGATCATGACCTGAGTCAAAATCAAGAGTCGGACGCTTAACTGACCGAGCCACTCAGGGGCCCCTGTTTGCATTTTTTTGAAAACCCTGGAAGATGTCCATCTATAGATGAATGGATAAAGACGTCGTGAGACACACACACACACACACACACACACACACACACACACACAGAGGACTATTACTCAGCCATAAAAAGAGTGAAATCCTGCCGTTTGCCACAACATGGGTGGACCTAAAGAGTATTATGCTAAGTGAAATAAGTCAGAGAAAGACAATTACCATATGATTCCACTCATTTGTGGAACTTAAGAAACGAAACAAACGAACAAGGAAAAAAGAAACAAAAAACCAGACTCTTAAATGCAGAGAACAAAGTGGTCGTTGCCAGAGGGGAGATGGGTGGGGGACGGGCGAAATAGAAGAAGGGGACTGAGAGGACACTTACCGTGATGAGCACTGAATAATGTATAGAAGTGTTGGATCATTGTATTGTACACCTGAAACTAATATCGCACTGAACATTAATTGCACTGCAATAATAATAACAATACAAAAAAACCCCGGGGGCAAATCTCCACGCTTCACTACCCAGGGCTGTACCCACAGGCGTGGAGGCTCCGACAGGCGCAGGCGATGGGAGCGGTCAGTTTGGTTTTCTTTGGCTACATGTGCCAACGTGAGAATGAAGGAGAAAAGAAAAAGAGCAGAGGATGAAGAGTCTTTTGCTTGAATTCAGTTATTTCCCCAAAGCACTGCTCACACAGCACGGGCCTCCATTTTAGTTATTTCGTTTTTAATGTGTTTATTTATTTTTGAGAGGGAGAGAAGGGACAGAGCATTTTGAGAGGGAGAGAGGGAGGGGCAGAGAGAGAGAGGGAGACACAGAATCCGAAGCAGGCTCCGGGCCCTGAGCTGTCAGCACAGAGCCCGACGCGGGGCTCGAACTCACGCACCGAACCGTGAGATCACGACCTGAGCCGAAGTCAGAGGCTTAACTGACTGAGCCACCCAGGCCCCCTCAAGCCTCCATTTTAATTGATGTCTGGGGTACTCACTATGTGCCAGCAACAGCGTCGTATGCCTTATGTGTATTAGCTAATTGAAATCTTCAAAACAAGCCTGTAGTAGATACTATTATCCCCTTGTGCGGGGGTAGGGAGTGGGAGGCCGGGCGGATCAAGAGCGCGGGTCTTTCCCCCTAAGCAACACCAGCTTCCGAACACGTAGAATGTTTCGCTAGCCTGCCCTTACGTTGCATTCTGGTGATGGTCTCCTGGTTCTGCCACGTTCCAGAACGGCGTCTTCCTTCTTCCTTCTGTCTGAATGTGCTTTCCTCTGAGCTGGCTCTCTAAGCGTGCTGTCACTGCAGCCACCTGTGTCTCCTGCCAGAAGCCGGAAAGGCAGAGCTAGAGGAGAGGCTCCCAGGGAAGGGGGCTGGGGAGACCTTGAAGCTTCCCGCTCTCCCTTGGCGTGGAGGTCCCCGAAGGTGTGGTCTGCGCTGGATGCTCTAAGTAGCTGGCCACCAAGCCACCCTTGGGCACAAACGCCATCCCTGTTGCTGCACACGGAACTGAATTTCCTGAAGGAACACAAGCTGTGACGGAACGACAGAGACAGCGCCCTCCGCCGGGACATCTAACTCGGTTCCGAGTGCGCATTTGTGCAGAAGTAGAGGCCGCGTTCATAGACGGTCATGGGCGGGAGGGACCAGAAAGGGCACCCGGTTCAGTGCCTTATGGGACTGAGGGGGAAAGGTGGACCCAGACAGGGGAAGGTGCCCAGATCCCCGGCGTCCTGCCCCCGCGTCCCCTTGCCGGGCTGGAGGACTCCGTTCCCCGAGGACAGGAGTTCTTTCCCTAAGACAGGGACCAGGACTCCGTTCCCCAAGAGAGAGATGGAAAGACTCCCAGGATGGAGGAGCCTTCCACCCTCTCCGCGTGGGCTTGTTTTTCAGAGATTCACGGACATACATTTCAGTTTTTTCAAAATGAATGCTTAAAATTCAAGCCTCCTTTTGTTCCGCTTGATCCTGGAAGAATAATTTTAGGGATTTCAAGATCTCACTTAACAAGCTTTACATCTTGATGAAATGCTGATTTTCATATTGTTTCCCAAACTGCACAGTTGCAGAAGCCACTGCCAAGTGAAAGCAGGATATTTCGAAGGAAAGCATTTAAAATTTAAATCCCTGGTGACAAGTCCGAGGGTGGACGGAGCGAGGCGCACAGCAGTGAGGTTTCGCAGCCTGCGGAGAAAGGCGGCAGAGGCGAGAGACGCTGGGAGGGTGACCGGGGGCCTAGCTCAGCCCCCGCTGGCTGCGTGACCTCCGAGGACAGGTCAGCCCGCTCGGCGTCCCCATGTGCGGAATGGGCTTGCTCGCGCTTCCTTTACGACGCGTGCGAGACAAGATGTGTGGAAACTGCTCAGTGGAGCTGAGCCGCCAAATACAATTCCGTCTGTAGACGATGGGAGAGTCTGGGCTGGCAGCGACGGTCCGGCTAGTTGCTGGGGCCTCCTGAGGTGCAGGTGACAAGAGACAAGCTGGAGAAAAGCCATGTCTCCGTCAGACGGTGCCGAGCGTTCCGAGTGTCGACGGCGGCCTTCAGTTCGGGGACGGTGGTAAAGGAGTGGGGAGCTTGGGTGACATCGTGATGGAGGAGGAAGAATTTGACCAGGAGTCAGGAGAGGGGCCTCCATGGCTGGCGGTGTGACCGCGAGCGGGTCAGCATCCTCTGGGGCCTCGGACTTCCTGCGTGGACACGGAACTAGTGGGTCAGAAATCGCATTCGGCATCTGGGTCATCGCCACTCCGGGTGCACCGAATAAACCTTTTTCGAGTGAATGAACTGGTGACGGCTGTCCTGGGCCCCGTGTGGAGAAGAATCGGGAGGCCTCTTCTCGGTGTAGCAGGAACAAGCAGGAGCGGCCAAGGGCAAGGTTGGGGTGGCTCAAGGGCTTCCCTTAGGGTCATAGGCCTGACTTTGGACTAGATGAGCTCTCAGCTCCTGCCTGTGGTGAACATCAGGCTCTGTGTCCACACAACATCAGAATCGCCCGCCGGAGAAGGGCTGCCCCATACGGCTGCACAGGCTGCGCCCTGCATAAATCCAGGGGGCACCCTTCCCATTGCCCACAGGGAGCACGGAGCCTCCTGGTATCCGTGCGGCACAGTGGTGCCAGCTGGGAGACGGCAGTGTGCCACCAAAGGAGCACTGGCTTGGGAATCCGGAGACCCGGCTTCTAGCCCCCCTGGGTCAGGGTCAGCCGCCAGCTCCCCGTAGGGCCACATTCCGGTCCCGACCCCTCTGTGTTCAAATCGCTGGCTCCTTAGGGCTCTCCCTGGTCCAGGTTCTTGGATGTTACAAGAGTTCTGTTTGCTCTGCTCCATGGCCAGACCTCCAATCTGGGCAACTGGAACTTTTTTCTGTGCAGCTGCAAAGCCAGGCTGACCCTTCGGATCAGGGGGACTTGTGGCGGGGGGCGGGCTTCCGGCAGAAGGAAATGCCCCTGCCAGCTCCGAGACTGTAGGGTGCCACACCAGACCCCTTGCCCCCTCTCAGGAGCACACAGGTGGCAGTGACCTCTGGATACGAGTGTGGGGCTGGTCCCCAGCTTTCTATCCCTGCTCAAGGGATGAGGCTAGCCCCTCCTTTGCTCCTGTCCGTCCCCCAATGTCACCGCAGTCTGCTGCACATGCCCCTCTGTGCCCTCCCTCTGAGCCTCTGTGTTGGCCATTCCTTCTGCCTGGAATACCTTCCCCTTTCCTCACACCTTATCCAGCAAAGTCCCACATGAGCATGAGTATCTCAGTGAGGCGTAGCCTGACTCCCTCCCTCCCGGAGGTAACTCCTCTCCTCTCCTCTCCATCTCTGCCTCTGCCGCAAGGCTTCCCTACAGAGCACTGGATGCTGCATTGGGGTGGTCTTGTCCCCCCAGTGCCTGCGAGCTCTTTCGGGGGGTGGGCAGACAGCTGCGCAAAACAGGAAGAGACCACTTCTATGAAGCACTGACCACGTGCCTGGCCTGTGACTAAGCACTCCGTGGGTATGGTTTCGTGGTTGTAACCAAACTGGACTTCATTTTAGAGAAGAGGAAACTAAGGCCCAAGGTCACGGCAAGTAAGTGGCAGAATGGGATTCCAGCTGTTTGTTGCCTTGGAATCTGGAGGACCGGACTCCTCTCCTCGGCCATTCCCCACTCCCTCTCCAGGGCGGGGACCGGTCAGGTGGTCCTGGAGGAGAAGCTCTCTGAACATCCTGGGGGTGGACAGGGGCAGACGGCAACATGACCCAGTGACAGGAGCAATTTTCTGAGATTGCTGTTATCTGCATAGATCTGCTTGTGGTGCACTGAAATAAATTCCTTCCAGGGGGATTTTTCCTTCCTTTCTTCTTCCCTTCCCGTCCCTTCCCTTTGCTTCACTTCCCTTCTTTCTCTCTCTCTTTTCCTTCCTTCCTTCCTTCCTTCCTTCCTTCCTTCCTTCCTTCCTCTCTTTCTTCTTTCTTTCTCTCTCTTTCTTTTCCTCCCCTCCCCTTTCCTCTTCCTCTCCTCTCCTCCTCCTCCCCCTCCTCCTTCCTCTTCTTCTTCTGTGTGTGGCAAGTGTTAAAACTAGTTTTCAAGCTCTGTTAATGAATGCCAGAGTGATTATGTTGATATCCCCATCAGTTATGCAGAAAATCAGGTAACCAGACTATTTACTTTATGTAATAGATGTGTGGGCTTCTCGTTCACTCTCTGAAAGAACATTCCCGAAAGGGTCATTTTTTATTTCCTGAGATGCCTTTTTTCCTAATTGCTTGAAGGTTTGAAAATTGCTCCCTTTCCCCCATTTTCATTCTGTGCAAATGCATTTCCTCGTGTCACATTTCCCTGACACCTCCGGTCCCCTGGAGAAGCAGGGCCCCTCCTCCAGCCTCCCACGTGCCTTCTGTCTCACCAGGAAAGCCTCCGCGCGATTCGAGATTTCAAACCAACTTGGAAGAAATAAAGCTCCTTTGGTTTTTCTCTTTTGTAAACAGATTTGACAAAACGAAGTGGGAAGAGCCCCAGACCGCATATGAGGAGAGCTGGCTTTTAATCTCAGCCCTGCCTTGAATTTGCTCAGTGATGGGCAGGTCCCTTTTCCCTTCTGTCTCTTTGAGTGTACATTGAGGGACGAAGACAATCTGTGGGTCTAAGAGGAGGAACAAGGGCCTGAGAATGGAAGGTCCTGGAGCCAGATTTTACTGGATTTTGAGGAAATCTCTCTCTCCGAACTCCCCACCCGCCCAGTCTGCCTAGTGGGATAATCCCAGCTGTGACCGGGCCACCCTCACGGGAAACTCTGCGACCAGGGAGCCAAACGGTGGAAGGGTTGGCCCAGGCAGCTCCGGGTCCTTGGCTGGAGACGGTCAGAGGGCTTGTCTAGCCTACAAAGCAGCAGTACCCTTTGCTGGGTGCCCCTGCCTTGCAAACCACGTGCTCACATGCCTGTCCACAGGTGCTCCTCTTAGGTCCTCCCCCACCCCTCGCGATAAATTTTATGGATCTGAGCTGAGCGCACCCTCCTTTTTCTTAATTTTTAAGTTTTTCTTTTTTGAGAGACAGACACACGTACAGAGAGAGAGAGAGAGAGATACGTGAGGGAGGGGCGGAGGAAGGGACAGAAGCGCAAGCAGACTCCACACTCAGTGCAGAGCCCAACGCGGGGCTCCATCCCATGAACCGTGAGATCACGACCCGAGCCGAAACCGAGAGTCGGTCGCTTAACGGACTGAGCCCCCCAGGCGGCCCTGTGCGCACCCTCCCTGACCCATTTGGGTCTTGGATTTCATCCGACCATGCTGCAAAACAGAAAGAGCCCACAGGTTTTCCTAAAAGTGACCCCATCTTCACGGTGGCTGCAAAGGGGGCAGGCCAGCCGAACGGAGATTCTCCGGACTCGTGCCTCTGTCTGTCCTTTTTGAACATTGTGTATTTCCATCCTAAGAAGAGCCAGTCTTCGGATGCGCCTGGATGGGCGCAACTGAGCACATATTAAACACACGAGCCAGAGCTTTCAGTCACCCCCTGAGCTGGCTCAGCTGGTCTGCCCTTGAACTGCCCATTCCTTCCCCTCCCGGGAAGCTCCCCGGCACTGACTGTCCCCAGGCCCAGCCTCCCGCCAGCCAGCACGCACACACGGAATGCTTCATGAGTGGGAAACAAACTTCTGCTGTGTGAAGCCGCTGACATTTTAGGGTTCATTGTTATAGCAGCCAGCACTAGCCTAGCTGATTTGCTCAGTTGGCCTCTTACCACTCCCCTACGTAACTGCCCACGTGTCTTTCTCACCAGCCTGGGAGCTTGATGAGAAGGCGCCCAGTCTGATTTGCCTGTATGTGTGGAGGGTGATGATCGTGTCTGCAACACGTGTTAATTGAATGAATGGACGTTGAAACGTGCTGGCTGTCGAAAATTGTAACCAGAAAGAGAAGCTGAACGTGTTGTTTGACATCTTTCCCGTGAAAATGGGACCGGAAATCCTAGGAGGCTTCCTGGAAGAGGTAACTAGAAATTTAAAAAAAAAAAAAAATTTTTTTTCTTTTTGATTTGGATCAATGGCAAGGGAAGAACAAGTCCTCTGGCAGGGACCACAGTAGACATGTGGGGAGCTGAAACTGAAGGCAAATTGGCGTGTGTGGGGGAGGGATAGGGTCTTTGGGAGTGGGAGATGAAGCACCGTAAAAGTGACTGGGAGAAAAAGGAAGGAATAGAGGGGAGCCTTAACTCTGGGCATGCTCTCTGCACAAGTGCTCTCCCACCCCTTACCCTTTCTCCAGCCCAGGAGGGCCTCTCGGAGCTTTTACAACTGAGCCTCGGAGGCTGAAATATTTGCCCGAAGCCATGCCATGGGGAGACCTGGTCTGTTCCCACCCCGAGGCCCTGCTCTTCCCTTCATCACACCCACAAGACGGGACTGCTCTACAGCAGAGAGAGGGGGCCACCTCCCACCCGGCCACAGCCTCTCGTCCTCCCAGGTGAGCAGACTGGCACGACTAGAGGAGCACTTAGAATCAGGACACCTGCGCCTAGGCCCATCCCTGCCTGCGACTGGTCACCTGACCGTGAAACGGTCCCTCCTGTGAGGTTCAACTTGCCCCTCTGAAAAATGACAGATTGGGGCCAGAGGACCTCTGAAGGCTTCTCGCCGCACAGGATCCCCGGCCCTGGGCAGGAGCGTGTGAGCCACACTCTTACGTATGAAGGAGAGAGGCCTTTGCCAGTCCCTTACCAGGGAGGGCTGGGAAGCAGGAAGACCGTGGTGAGGGGGCAGAGTCAGAGCAGTACAGCAGGAGGAGAGACGGGCCCTGACGGCAGCCACGTGTGGCCTTCGGAAGTGGAAAAACCCATCTGGGGAAAGAAGGTGCGGGCTTGGGGTCAGCAGCCCCACCTGTGCCTGCCGAAGAGCCCAGGCTCAAGCCCTCGGTGAAAAAGAGGGAGAGCTCTGCTTCTGTGAGGTCTTTTAGTTGCAAGAGATGCAGACATAAACGTCTCTCTCTCGGAGCCAAGTGCATACCGTGAATGCTTTTGACAGAATGGTTCTCCTTCAGCATTCCTAGTGATTGAGATAAGTACATTTATTTCCCTCCCCACCACCATCTTTGCTGCTCTGGATATGGGACGAAGCTTAGAGTGGATGCCTTTTGGTAATTTACTTTCTTGTCGATTCTTTCCTTCGGTGGATCTTTATTGAGCACCTGGCATCTTCCAAGTTCTGTGCTCGGTGGCAGAAATACAGTGGCAGGAAAGTCAGTCTTCGTGGAGTTGGCATAGCGGGGTGACCAGGCAGTGATGGTGGTTAAATATACAAGACTCTGTAAGCCAGGTTTTCCCCAGAAGGCATGAAACCAGAGAGATACTGAGACAATGGCCAGATAGAGGGCCTTACTTGAGGTAGAATGCCCAGGGAAGGCCTCTCTGGAAAGGGCCGGCTGAGCTAGGATGTGGCTGGTGAGAAGGAAGCAGCCGCACAAGGAGCTGGGAGGAGGGGCCTTTGTAAAAAGACCCAAGAGACCCCGGGGAAGACGGATGCTGTCTGGCACCCAAGGCCACTGAGCTTTTGCTACTTACTGCCTGGGGCAGAGGCATTCTGGGGACAAGACCCCCAAGGAAAGGCCACGACCAGGCAAACTCTCTGGGCCACAGGAAATCACAACCTCTGATTCCGGCGTCTGTCCTCATCAGTCCTGATGTTTGACAACTATTTCCTTCCCACCCCTGGCCCAGCCTCCAAGTGCAGAAACCCCGGAGCACGCCAATGAAATTGATTTAGTGCTGGCGGTACATTCTCTTCCCCAGCCTCGGGCAGGAGAGATTTACGGCTCCTGGAAGTACTGCCCCTCCCTGCTTCCTGTAAATCTCCCACCACATTTCGGGCGGCTGGAGCTATTTGGGTAACCTTTATCTGAACCAGAACTTCCTCGCCAGGAACTTCAGAGGGTACCTCCAGGAAGGACGGGAGAACCCCAGGGGCTGGCTTGTTTTGGGGAGGATTCCAGGCCTGCTGAGGACAGCTGCTCGGCAGGCATCAGGCAGAGAACAGAGTTCTTCTTTGATGCCGTGACTGCCTTTGTGGGGTTGGCACAAAACCCCAAAGGAGCATTTAGGGTTTATGGAGGGCGTGCGGATAGGCACTGCGTTATTGAGCCTGAAAGCCGGGCCCCTGGAAATAAAAAGGATTCGGGGAATCGTCTGAGGCCAGATGCTCGGGGCTTCGAGGGAGCTGTGCACTGTGGGAGAAAAAGAACGGCTTTGAGTCAGACGGGTCTTGCAGATGTTATATTATATTATATATCAACGTGTTCACGGGCTGTCTGCCTGCCTGGAATCTCGTCTCTGTGAGGCCAGGTCTTTGATCATTCCCAGATATATCCACAGCACCTAGAACCACGCTTGGCTTGTCATTAGCACTCAGTAAGTAACTGGTGAGTGCATCGGTAATTCCAGAATATATTCTGGCCCCCAGTGTGTGACCTTGGGCAAGTCACTGCCTCTCGGAGCCTCAGTTTTTTTTCTCTAAACATTGGGATAAGGACGGATCGATCAAAATGTGAAAGGAGCTGCTATTTGCTTAGACACGTTCAGTAAATGTTCTCTCCCTTCTCTTTCCTCTGCTGCCTCTCTCTGAGGCCTGGGACTGAAGACAAAAAAAAAAAGCCTGGGTGCTGTGCTCTCAAAGCGGTAGGCGCTGAGCCTCCCGGGGTGGGCACCTCCCAGGTCACAGGGAGACGTCACACTGGTCAGGTCACTTAAAACGTACGTTTCTTTGGGATTCTGGGACCGAGAGATTTTTAAAGTCGCCTGGTGCACAGAGGCTCTGTGGAAGGGCTTAGTGGAGGGTTGGGGGAACTTCGCAGCCCTGCAGGAGGCTGAGGGAAGGGACAGCCCGCCGGGGTGGCCGCGAACTGCACTGCGGGAAAAGGCACAGCACTCTGAGTTCCAGGACAGAGTCCCCCTGAGCAGCTGCCAGGCGGGAAGCCTTCTGGGACCAGCTCTTCCTTTGACCAAAGGGAGCGGGACGCGTGCCCCTGGAGCACCCACGTCCTGTCTCTGAGAGTGCTGTCCCTTCTCCAAGTGCTGCCGCCCCAGACCTCAGAGGCCAGGTCTGCACCTTCCTCCTCTTCTTTCCTAGGCTCCTTTCACAGAGCCAGGTGACACAGGAGGGGGTAAGAGCCGTCCAACCTCCCCCGGGGCCTGTGGTGACATTTATCCCGAACAGGCTAGCCAGTGGCTGCTGTCTTTGCCCAGAAGGAGTAAAGGGAGCACCACTGAAATTGCTTCAGTAAACAGCCCAGTCAGAGCAAACCCCGGGCCTCATTAACCACAATTAGGATTTCTGCTCTGGCTTCCAAAGAACTCGGCTTGGGACCCAAGACTGTTTATTTGAATAAGACCGTGGCCGGGGCCGTGGGAGGGGAGGGACAGAGGTGGAGGTGGAGGTCAGGCGGCAGGCGTTGGATCTTTCTGTCATTCTGGACACTTTAATAATGGGAAAACCTTTGACCTGAGCCCTCCCAGATCCCTGGATTCCAGAACCCAAATGACTACAGGGACGGCAGTTTTGAATCTCCCTCAAATTCTTAATTGAATGGGATAAGGTACCCAAAAGTGCCCTGGGCCTAGCAAGGACTCAAGAGACGCTTGTTACCTCTTCGCAGTTTGGTCATGTCTAAACCACAAAAAGGAAAGCTCATTTTTCACTAAAACGCTTTGTTCGGGTCACGGTATCTTTCACTTGGCCATTCTTTTTTTTTTTTTTTTTTCCTGTATGAAAAGCAAACAAGCAAATGAACTACCAGATCTCTGATAGTACGGCTTATCTTTTAGGTTCTGAATACTGCATTTCTTCTAACATTCCCCTCCCCCGCCCCCTGAGATTCTGTTCAACCTAATTTGTCCCTCGGATCCTGGGAGCCCCGTCCACTTCCGTTATCCCGCACGGCGGCAACAGAGCTAACGTTTTTCTTAGGGCTTTGCCGTTCGCAAGGTCTTTCTTTTCCTCCCCATAGGTTTTCTTGTCGGAGCCTCCCAAGAGTCATTTCACGTTAGTGTGATTAGTGTTTTCACTTTAGATCAGAGCAAAGAGAGTTTCCGAGAGGTTAGGGGGTCCTGCCCGCTATCTTCAGGCCAGTAAGGAGCTCCCTGACCGCGGAGCCATTCAGCTAACAACCATTTACGGAGCACCTGCACAGTGTGGGCACTTGAGATACAAAATGAGTGACACGGTCCCCGCTCTCCACCTGCTCGTCCTCTGGTGGTTTATTCGGCTGGATTTCCGTGGATCTCTTCAAGCAGCTTGCACCGGACTGGACGGGGTCCAGTTGCTGGTGTTTGCTGGTTGGCTTGGCGAATGAGCGAACGTGGGACGTTTCAGGTTCCGCCAGCTCCCACTGGGCCGGGGCTGGGGCTGGAAGCCTGTGCGCTGTGGGCACGGCACTCATACTCTTAGGACCAGGGATCGGAGCACGGCTGGCTCCACGTGCCTCCCTGGTGAACCATGGAGTCGGACGTGGCCTAAAGAGGGTAGGAGCCAGACCCGCAGACCAGAGAAGACCTCTGCCTTTAACCTGACCCGAGGCTCCTCAGGCCAGGCCACCCAAGGTTCCGAATGGGCTAACAATACTGATGGACAACCGCCCTGGGTCTGAGCAGAGTCCACGGACACATTCATCCAATTCTAAGTGAAAAGCAGGCTCTACTCCCTGAAACTTGAATGATTACCTGCCAGTCTATATGTTTTTGTAAAGATCTAGAAAATATAGCTGGCAGGTTGATTAGAAGTCAGCAGCAAACTTTCTTTTGTTGGGTAAGAAAGCAGGCCAAAAGAGAGTTTGCCTAAGCTCATTTGGCATATTCTAGGACATATTGTAAGATGGGGCTGGAGACCAGAATTGGACAGGGAGAGAGTCTCAGCTCTCCGTTGACTTCCTGTGTGACCTTGAGTGCACCCTCTATCTCTGGGCCTTAGTTTTCCATCTGTAAAATGGGAGGTGGTCACTGTAATCCTTCTAGCCCTAAAAGGTAAGTGAATCTAGATTTTATACTCCATGTGCAAAGATTAGGCTGTATGGAATATTAGGTACCAATGTAATGAGCTACAATAATCACCAGGTGGATAAGTTACCTTTTCTCTGATTAGGTGATCTGGAAAGAGGAAAGGACCTCCTTGTAATGGTGAGTTGAATTCATGCAGGCTTTTAAAGAAGTTTAAAGAAAGGCCTTTTAAAGGAGTTTAAAGAAAGGCCTTGTGACATAGATCAGTACCTGGTCAATGCCAGGCTCTCAAACATTTGTCAAATGAATGAAAGGGAGTTCCAGGTGTGGGTTCTGAGGAGGTCTGTCTACAGATGGACGTCAACTGGTCAAACATATGTAGGTCACTGGGAGCTG
This sequence comes from Neofelis nebulosa, assembly GCF_028018385.1. NCBI lineage: Eukaryota > Metazoa > Chordata > Mammalia > Carnivora > Felidae > Neofelis > Neofelis nebulosa. The sequence continues at coordinate 12,087,246 of NC_080790.1, forward strand.
GTGAGTGCAGAGATGAGAGATGGATAGGTAAATGGGCACAACATACACCCGAGACCCCGACCTAAGAGGCTCTGTTGGTGATGTTCTCTCTGAGGAGTTTCTGGGGTCCGTGCTCAGAGCAGCCCAAGGTAACAAGCCAAGCCCTACTGCCACTCAAAGGGCCCCCTTTGTGTTCACCTGCTTCAGACCAGGGGCCTCTCCTTGGCCGCTGTGGTCCCTTGTCCTCCGAGAGCTCTCCGGGGACATGTCATGGGGAAACCCTAGTGGAGCATGAAGGTCGAGAGCAAAGGCCCGTGGGAGGAAAGCACAGACTTGACCAGTCCAAATCCTCAGCCCTCAGAGCACATGCTCATCCCTCGCCACTTAACTTCTTGGGGCTCCCACGGAGACTTTTCCTTCCCTCTGCTATATTCTCACCTGCTTCTCACGCAAATGTGTGGCTGGGAGTCTCCCTTGCTGACCTGGGAGGCTGTGCATCGTCTCCATCCCAGCGCCTTCCCTGACTCAGGGCCAGGCTGGGTTCGTGGTCATGCAAGGAGTGGCCGAATGAATGAACGGTTGATTCTACCACCCACAGTGGGTGGATCCCCCAAACTGCAAAGGACGCTGAGTAAACAAGCGTGGCCCTCCGTTGTGGTTGATAACGTTTTTCCAAATGGGAATAACAGTGTGTATCTTACATCATGGTACGGCAAGAGCTTTTAGATTTGAACAGGAATACTTTCTTTAGCAAAAAAAAACCTTCCTCTTTGCATGACCCTTTCCAGTTTTTAAGGTTTTATCTTGATCCTCTCATTTTTTTCTCAGAGCATCTTTGATAGGAAGCTGGGATGAGGATCATCATCTCCCATCTGGGGAAGGCACCGAGGCTCGCGGAAGTCAAGGGACGCATCCGGGATCATGTTGAGGGTCAGGGACAGCACCGGGGTCAGACCCAGCTTTCCTGGTTCCCCGTCCTGGGCTCTCCCCAAGTCATGGCTTTCTATTTCTACATTCCCCCCCGTGGCCATGTGTAAAAGAAGCTAGGAGGCAGAGAAAGGTTTGCTCAAAGAACGCTTAGAAAGAATGATGTTCTTAATTAATAACAAAAGCAAACGCACACTCTTAGTGGGTTCGTAAACAGCAAGCTTCAACCTAATTGATTAAAATGCCCTGGCACCAAATTAACAATGACTTCAAAAACAACGAAATCCAGCCAAGGCCACAATAAAACTGTTTCCCCCCCTTTTTAATTATCTTTGTTGTTTTCAAATTTGCCCGAAACTCTTCCGTATGTCTGGGCAGGTCGCACCTGCCACTGTGACCAGAGCGGGAAGGCAGTGCGTGCGTGTGTGTGTGTGTGTGTGTGTGTGTGTGTGTGTGTAAGCCCACAGACAGGGGGTTTTACTCTGAAACTTGCCAGCTCTGTGACCTGGAGCAGGTCACCAAATGACGGTAGCCCTTAGCATCTCCGCCTTTAAAATGTGGAGGGCAACACCTGTTGCGTAGACTCGACACGGAAGATGTGGGTAACGCAGCCAGCAGAGGGTCTGGCACATGGTAGGTGAACGATAAATGGACATTCGCTTCCTCTTTCTGCATACGGTCCTTAAAGGACCTCAGAGACACTTTAAACACAGGAAAGAGAGGTCGCACTGCCCAGGGGTGGAAACCTAATGGCCAAACTCCGATGCCCCACGTTACCTGCTTCCTGCAGGACTTTTGCGATCAGATCCTCTGTATGTGATGTGACATGAGGCCTGTCATGTAACCTCTCCGAGCCTCAGTTTCCTGATCTGCTAAATGGCCATCCCAATACCGACATCGGTGGCCAGGCTCCGTGAATGGTGGCTGTCGCTATCACGTGGACTACAAGGGGGGCTTGGAAGAAGGTGTCAGACAGCCAGATTCAAGTCCTAATTCTGCCACGTACAGGCATGCTGTGTCTGCTCCGGGGCCGTGTTTTCCTCATCTCTAGAAGACAGAGAATGAATCCTGGCTCTCCCACCCGCAGGACAGCTTCGGGGACCCAGGAGCCCAGGGATGATGTCCACCTTGGCTTCACATCACGGCCACCCAAGGAGCTCAACAACTACTCAGTGCCGGGGATCCACCTGCCTCCGATTGGCTCGGTCAGGATTTGGGTGGCTGGGACCCAGGCGGATGTGTTTCTTACACATTTCGGGTGAGTTTAACGTGCTCCCAGGTTGTGAGTCACCGGGATGAAGATGTACCCCTGTTTTCTAAATCGGAGAACCCTGTGCACACGCGGGGGTCAGGCAGGAGGGCCCCCCTCCTGGTCCTGCTCTTGTGGGGCAGAGAATTCTTGGGGCCACCATTAGTTCCTCTGCCGCGGGGTCGGGAGGCTTCAGCTTCTTTGATTCCCTTTCAACACTTCCCAGGATTCTGTCGCATCTGAAGAGGGAAGCAGGGTGCTGGCAGTAACCGGGGCATGCTGACTTTAACCTTTAAAAAAACAAGCTTTATGGTGAAGACCAAAAGGTCTTATAAACCTTAATGAGCGGCATATGTGAAACACATACGTGAATTGCTTGTTTGAAAAATATTTCCCGGCTAGCCTTCAATAGCATAGCCTTATTATTCTAAACGGGGAGCTTGTCTTACCAGAGGACCGAACAAAACCCCAGTTGGAGATAATTATCTTAGCAGAATTCCCCGTGGGTCCCTGGGGAAGGGATGGGGCGGGAGCCTCTGGAACACATGTGCTAACTTAGGCCGCCTTTGTCTACACAACAAACACAAAAGCTGGGCTCTCGGCAGCGAGGAGAATTCCAGCTCCCGAAACGGTGACCTCAAGACTCATTCCGCGGATGGCGAATAGGTTTGTTTCCACGGGTGGGGGCTGGAGGCGGGAAGGTGGGGGTGGAACACACGTGCGTGTCCAAACTCATGTTCCAGGCAGGAGCTGGGAGGCGCGGGGAAAGACATAACGGGGCTAATTCGGGCTCGGGGACGTGACTTTGAGCAGATGGCCCACGCTGTGGAGGTCTCAGTTTCTCCGTGTGTGAAATGGGGTCCCTGTGATGATTCCGCGGGATGACAAAAGTGAGGAGAAATGATTTGATCCAGAGTCCCGTGAAGGAAAGCAACCTCTCCCTCTCCTTCAGTCCCTCCCGGAGGCCGCAACCTCACGCGCAACCTGCCTTCACTGCGGAAAAGCAGAGGCTGGAGACGCTGCCCGAAGCAAGGATTTCAGGTTCCCAGAGCTCCCTGTTTCGGGAGGCTATTCAGGTGCCATCACCTGAAGGTTCGGGCGGTCAGCCTTCCCAGCCTGGCACCCCGATGTTCAGGGAAAGTGGGCCACTGAGCCTCAATTAGCTGGATAATTGCTTCAATTCCCCACTGCTCCCTACCCCTTAATTATCTCCCTCCTGCCCCCCAGTCCTGAGCTGAGGAGTGCCACTGAGCCGCCCTTTTCCCAGGCTGGAAGCCACAAGGGGAAGCCACTTCCCTGGGACTTGTCCCACGACTGCAGGCAGCCTGAGGAGAGGCAGGCAGGCCCCATCAGGCCCAAAGCCCTCTTTGATCCCCGTCTTCCCGCTCCAGACCTCCTCCGGAGGCTCGGGATAAACCTGGCTGTGGGGGTATAAGTGGGGCAAGGGGCGGAGCTGGAAGACTGGGTCGTGGAATGGACCGACCCAGACACTCAGAGGAGTAACCCTGGGCAAAGGACTTGAGTTTCCCCAGCCTCCGTTTTCTCATCTGTAAAATGGGGCTGAGAAGGTCTCTCCGGAAAGATGGTGGTTGTCAGGGTCGAGTAAGTTAATTACCCAGCGCGCATGCATAGTTAACCGCAGGGGTGCTCTCTTAAACAGCCCCCTTCTCCTTCTCCTTCTTGACTCCTTCCACCAACGATAACTCTTCAGGCCAGTGAGGCAGCTGAGTGACGTGGGAAGTGGTGCAGAGCAGGGGCCGTGGGCAGCCAAGCCCCGGGCGCGCTTTGCGCCTCAGTTTCCCCACGTACAGCGTTACTCCCTGAGGGCGCGTGCGCCTTCTGATGTTCTATGAGGAGCGAGGAGAGAACCTCCTCCAAACCCCGAGATTCCACCTCCCAGGCATCGCCCCGTGTTCGGCTCCTCTCCTTGCCTCGAACGCACGCACCCTGCATATGTTCCCACCAGGGTAAACAGAGTCATTAACACTTTATCTTAATTGCCACTAATGATGGTAAATTTGCTTGATTACGTAAAACGGGGCTTTCTGGAAACATCCTAAGCTGAACTGGAACATTTAAAATTTCAGCTAATTCCAGCTTTGCAGCTGAACCTAATTGGTCAATTGTGGGTTATTAATGGAGGATCTGACTTCTCCGAGGATAGGCTGCTGGGGACAAATGTGGGCCAGGAGCGAAAGGAAAGGGCCACCACCCAGATTAGGGCAAGGCTGGCAAAGGAAGAAGCAAAGGATGGATTTTTCCTTGATTACTCCATTCAATTCTTGCTTCAGCCATTTTCATGGGTTTCCTTAGGTATTCGTGTGGGTTTTTCCCCCCACATTTCATAAAGTGTTTTAAATCCATCAAATTGGCACTTTTATGAAATTTACTAAAAGATTCAGAGTTGGTTTTGTCTTCCACCCATCTCCTCACCGTTTCATATACACATTGATCGATTTTATATTAAGGTATCTCTTCCGTTATTTTTTTTAAACCAGAATTCCATTTTGGGTTTTTTGACAACGCTCTCTGATTCTAATGCTTAACTTTTCTCATTTAAATTGCTTCCTTTAAAAAAAAATTCAATAAATTGCCTTGAGGCCCGTGGTAGTGTCTGAATGACAAATGCATATGTGTGTCTGTTTTCTTCAACAATCTAAAAGTTAGTTTGCCAGGATCTATGGTTGAAAATTTTAACTTAAAAAAATTGCAACCCTCCGACTCGACTGCTACTTGTGCGGCCACAGTGGAAGGAGGAGACGGTGTCCCAAGCTTTCTCCTGCCCAGTGCGCTCCTCCTCTAGAATGCTGGGAGCAAGCCTCCCAAAACACACAAAGTCAAGGGCTAAAAGGTATTACTGTATATGCTCTTGCCCAAGTAAATCTGACCCTTATGTAGTCACCCTTTCCTTTCTCACTCTTTTTATAAACGTTTTTTATTTATTTGGAGAGAGAGACAGAGAGAGGAGTGCACGTGTGCTCACAAGCGAAGGAGGGGCAGAGAGAGGAGAGAGAGAGAGAATCCCAAACAGGCTCTGCACTGTGACATGGGGCTTGATCTCATGAACCGTGAGATTGTGACATGAGCCGAAATCAAGGGTTGGATGTGTAACTGACTGAGCCACCCAGGTGCCCTTCCTTCTCATACTTGAAGACTTTCCAGTTTATGAAACCCTCTCGAGTTTTTTTCCCAGATGATCCTACAACAGCTTTATGAGGTTGAGGCAGGTCAGTGGTTGGAAAACCCACTTTACAGATGAGTCCACTGAGGCTCACACTGACTTCCTCCAGCCTCCATTCACATAGATTCAAATCCAGCTCTTTTGAGTCAGAATCACCAGCTGCTCTGCCAACAGTGGAGGCTGTCAGGTTCGAGAAGACCACAAAAGGAAGGCGGCAGTGGAGGGAGGGGCTCGGGTTATCAGCCCTCCACCCTGAGGTCTGTGGCGTCACTCCCTCAGTCTCTGGCTGTCCTTTAGGAAACGATGACTGTGAGTTTGTCCACATGGGACCTGTTATGGACTGACTTACGCGCCCCCACCTCCCCCCCGCAAGTCGTAGGTGGAAACCCTAACCCCCATGTGATTGTATTTGGAGACAGGGCCTTTAAAGAGGCCCTGTATGGGTGAGGCCCAGATCCAATATGGCGGTGTCCTTATAAAGAGAGGAAGGGACACCAGGGACTTGAACTCACAGAGAAAAGGCCATGTGAGGACACGGCAGGAAGATAGCTGTCTACCAGCCAAGGAGAGAGGTCTCGGGAGAAACCAACCTGGCCCACACCTTGAGCTTGATCCTCAAGCCTCCAGAACTGTGAGTCATCAGTTTCGGTTGTTTAAACCCCCATCTGTGGTATTTTGTCCTGGTGGTCTGAACAGACCAACCCAGGGTCTGCCCGGTCACTTTGTGTCTCTCCCTGCCAACACTCTGGCAGGGCAGGGGGGCGAGCAGGTTGGGATGGCTCAAGATGCTAAAACCTAGTCACCTTAGAGCACTTCGCTGCAACCCCACTGCGGGAACAGGGCTGCCCCTGGGTATGCAGGACCCTTTGCAAACATTTTTTTGCTGGGAGATTCATGTGCCCACATGAGACCCAACGGGTCTCATACTCGTGGTGTTACTGCAAACATCAAATTAAAGGACACTGAACTATCACTCCTCGGGGAAATACAGGGGTAGGTTCCTGAGAGCCTCTGGTCCCATTTTTGTGAACTGATCACCGCATAACCTTGTTTTATGTGCTTCTGTTTAAAGACAACTTATTCAATACGTATTGTTGATTGATTAACATTGAGCTCATGTCCAACGGCACTGCAACTCATGCCTGAACCCGTGTCCTCTCTGTTAGGCACGTCACGGCCTTCTCATACTCAGGAACACTAAGAGACTTTAGCACTGTGCTTGTGGTGAGCAGGATTTTAAACAGTGAAATCACCAAGAAAAAGCACAAAAATTCAGGAAAAAAGAAGGCGACACTAAATGTAATTGAAAAAGACACTTTTTCGGGGCACCTGGGTGGCTCAGTCGGTTAAGCATCTGACTTCAGCTCAGGTCATGATCTCACGGTTCGTGAGTTCGAGTCCCGCTTTGGGTGAGCTCGAGCCCTGCATCGGGTTAGCCCCGCTTCTCTCTCTCTGCCCCTTGTTCACTTGTGCCCTCTCTCTCCCTCAAAAAAAAAAAAAAAAAAAGACACTTTTTTACAGTACAAGAACTGAGACCAGATAGGCCATTGTCTTATCCAACCTCAGCTGGTGGGAGTGTGCACACTGGGTGACTCAAGTTTTTACCACTCTGCACATTCATGCAAATAACTGCAAAAGCAGTTATTGGGGGGTAGGGTATTGGGGGGCACCTGGGTGGCTCAGTCAGTTAAGTGTCCGACTTAGCATTCCTAGAATGTAATCTCTTTCAATGTTGACCTTGCCTTTCACACACTGCTAGGTTACTGGCTCAGGTCATGATCTCACAGTGTGTGAGTTCAAGCCCCACATCGGGCTCTGCACTAACAGTGTGGAGCCTGCTTGGGATTCTCTCTCTTTCACTCTCTCTGCCCCTCTCCCATTCTCTCTCTCTCTTTCTCCCTCACAATAAAGAAATACACCTTAAAAATAAAGCACCTTGGGTATTGGTTTTGGGGCTACAAATAAATTTAGCGAGGAAGAAAATTTGCAAATATAGAACATGTAAATAATGAGGATCAACCGTATAATGGCTCCTTGATGAAGATTTTGAATGATAGTAGAAAAGAGGTACTTATATGTTTGTTTATCATCTTTTTAAATTTTTTAAAACATTTTTGCTTATTTTGGAGAGATAGAGTGCAAGCAGGGGATGGGGAGAGAGAGAGAGAGAGAGAGAGAGAGAGAGAGAGAGGCAGAATCTGAAGCAGGCTGCAGGTTCTGAGCGGTCAGCACAGAGCCTGACGTGGGGCTTGAACTCACGGACAGTGAGATCATGACTTGAGTCTGAGTCAGACCCTCAACTGACCGAGCCACCCTGGCGCCCTTGTTTGTTTATCATCTAATCAGTGCTGCTGAAGATTCCCAATTAGTGTCCGAGCACCGTCTGTGACTGCTGAGATCTAGGGATCATTTCGACAGGGTCTTTACTAACAAACGCTTGGTTCCTGGTTAGTTGCCGATCTCCCACTTAAAGAAAAAGAAGAAACACTATCAGTGCTCACAACACTATGGCTCGTCAGGATGTGCTTGTATGGAAACCATCTAGAACCTCTTGCCTCTTGCAGTTTCCTGATACCATTTGTTGAAGGCTGGTTCCATCATCACCAGTGTAAGTCTCATACAGGAAGATGTCATTGATAGCTCATGTTCCGGTCATGTTAAATTTACTGTTCAGAATTTTGTAACATAATCGTAGGATCTTGAGGTCTGTGTGTCATTATCACTGCATTCCAAGAATGTAATTTCTTTCAGTGCCGACCTTGCCTTTCACTCACTGCTAGCCGTGGGGAGGATGGGCAAAGGACCTGTGGCACCAGAAACATCTGTCTTCATCTTTCACAGCTTAATATCACCTGGGGAGAGCATACATCCCACATCAACTGGAGGCAAGAGAGGACATTGATTGGAAGGTCCCATTTGGTTTGTGTAGCAACTGTCTTCAGAAGGCCCAGGAGAAGACAAGAGCAGCCACCCACAGAGGACAGCTTGGTAAATGGTATGGAGCCTGTGGAGGGAGCGGATTGCCACTCAGGGTGCCAACAGTGGGGATGCAAGGGTAAAGGTTGTCTGCTGCCCTCCCCCCACACCTCTGTTGGGTAGAGTAGATTGCAGGAGGCACTGTGATGGGAATATGAGTAGTCAAGAGTGCATGGTGCATGGGCCCATATGTGCAGCTCAAGCCTAAGGGTCAGCAAGGATATCCCAGAACCCTGAAGTCCTCCTATGTCTATTGTGAATCACCCCAAATCAACCTGAAGCCTCCATGTTGGCAGTCCATTCTTATGTGATTCTAGAAAAGAAATACAATGATGGCAACAAGAGTGATCTGGTCACCAGGCTGCCCTTCTGGGGCTGGCAATAACCATAGGAACCCCAAACAACCCCGTGGGTACAAGGCTTAGAGTTCCTCAAGGCATCTGGTCAACCTTGTATGTGGGGTTGGGGGGATTAGAAGGTCAGAAAGCACCCCAATGGGGAGAAATGAATGCTAGAGCCCTCCCCAATGGCTCTGCCAGCCTCCAGCATCCCAGGCACGACGGAGGGTAGGACTCAGATAATTTTGAGAAGGCGTTCCAAGTGTAAGAGGAGCGATCAGGGTGTTGCAGTAGTCCAGACAAGAGCTTACGGAGGCCACACATTTCCGTTATGAGTGTAAATCAGTAGATTTCTTTTGGAAGACATGTGGTAGAAACTACCAAAGCTATACCTACATACACCTTACGATCAGCAGTTCCTCTCCTGGCTGTGTATTCAGTAAAAATGGCTGCTCACTAAAGGATTTGTGCAAAAATATTCACAGCAGCATCATTTATAATAGTAAAAACTGGAAACAGCTCAAGTGTCCATCAACAGTAGACTGGGTAAATAAATCGTGGCATATTCATACAATGGTACACTATGTAACAGTGAGAGAAATCTACCCACAACAACATGGATTAATTTCCCAGACGTTATGTTGAGTTAAGAAGCCAGCACAAAAGAATACATACTGTATTGTTCCATTTGTACCAAGTTCAAAAACAGGAAAAACTAATATATTATGCTGGAGGTCAGATACAGGTTACCTTGGGGGGGTATTAATTGGGAAGGGGCACAAGGGAGTGTTCTGGGGGTCCTGGAAATTTTCTACAGCTTGATTTGTGTGTGGTTATGTGGGGGCGTACATATGTAAAAACTTACGGAGCTGTACATTTAAGATTTTTATACCCTCTGTATGTAAGATATATGTCAATTATAAATCCTAAAAGGTGTGTGTGGTGTGTGTGTGTGTGTGTGTGTGCATGTGAGAGAGAGAAACGGGGGAGGGCTGGAGGGGGCTGGACCAAATTGGTGGCAATGGGGATGGTGAGCCATGAACTAGTTAACTGGAGAGATGTTAGGTGCTAGGGCCTAACTTTAACCATACAAAATGTGTCTCACTGTCCTCATAAAGGAGGAAACAGGCTCAGAGCAAGTAGGTGGCCAAGTAGGGACTTGAGCCCCACGCTGCTTAATTCCAAGTCTGGGAGCATCGACTCCCGCTGTGGCCACATGCTCAGGGAATGTGATCCCATTTTCTGTTCTTGGGTGGCCACTGATCCCTCTAGGCTGGTCATGACAATCCAATTCTACTTGCCAGAGAGTTTAGGGTTGGCAGGGGACCAAGATCTTCTCAATTAGATGTGAAGAGCAGTCGTCCGGGGGTTTCCAAGAAAGTTGTCCTTGCTTTTAAAAGGAGACATCGGGAATGCACACTTCTTTTCTATCTATGGGCATTGTTGTGTCTGGATGTGTTGGCTGGTTGCTCAGCTGACATTTCTAGAGTTCGAGGGGACTAGCTAAAGCCAAGGCTGACACCCTGAGGGGGAGTAGAGAGATGGGACATATCTGGACACTCATGATACCTCTAGCCACTACAGTAGCCAGTCTAGACCACCCTACCTCAGGACTTTTCTAGTCCTTCGGATTACAGTGAACACTGTGAAGAATGCTTCCCGCCCTTTGGGATCTAATATGTCGGCTGTTCTAACAGCATTTGTGCAAACACCAAAGCAAGCCCATGTGAAGGGTTGGGAGCCAGGTGGTCAAGGAGGATTTCAGGATGATCGTATGGCTACAGGGCAGCTTTGAAGGATACACATGATCGGAGCAGGGGAGAGTGGCAGAGGGAAGGCCAGGAGGAGGAGGATTTCGCAGCATGGGACATAGACAGGTGCTATTGGTGCCTTGTGCTACATGCCCTTGGCCAACTGTCGGTTCCACTGCTGGACAGTTCCTGTGCATGCTGACTGCTTCCTATCTCAAGCACCCACTGCATTTCCTAGCTCCGTAACTGGGAGCTCCTTCATCTTAGGAGTCTCTCTGTGTGTGTGTGTGTGTGTGTGTGTGTGTGTGTGTGTGTGTGTTTGCAGGGGGTTAATGCTTGAAGATCAACCCTGTGGTAGGCAGCTTCTAAGATGGCTCCCAGTGACCTCTGCCCCCATGTTGTACCAGAGTTGATCGGGTGGCCAACAGTGAACCACAAAAGTAATAGTGTGTCATTTCCAAGATTAGGTGATAAGACTACAGATTTCATCTTAGGTGCTCGTTCTCGTCCTCTCTCTCAGATCACTCACTCTGGATGAAGCTATGTTGTGAGCAGCCCTATGGAGAGGCCCCTAAGGCAAGGAACTGAGGTCTCTTGCCCACAGCTGTGTGAGGCTGTCATCTTGGAAGTGGACCCTTCAGCCCTGGCCAAGCTTTCAGAGTCGGCAGCCCCAGCAGACAGTCTGACTGTGACCTCATGAGAGACCCTGAGCTGGAACCATCCAGCTGAGCCAGTCCTAGATTCCTCACCCAGAGACACTGTGAGATAATAAATGTATGTTGCTGTAAGCCAGTAAATTCTGGGCTGCAAAACTGTTCCTCAGCATTAGATAACAAATCCAATTCTTAACCAATGAGAGATAGAAATACATGCCTCAGCCTTTTATCCTTTGGGGGAATAATTCTGTATCATGATTCAGAGGGTTCCCAATGGATTGGGTCTTCGTTACCATGGTGAAAAGCAGCTCAACAACATACCTCTTTCTAACTTTCCCCCTAATCCTGTGTCCTCCTCGCTCCGGCTTGCCAGGATCATTTCCCAAATGAGCAAACTGCACTCAAATACTTGTCTCAGGCTCCGCTTCGGAGGGAACTCTAACTAAGACAAAGGACTTCGTGTTCAATGGCTTAGAAGCTAGAATATGAAAACTCCATGAGGGGTAGGGGAGACGGGACTGGTTGGCATGAAAGTTTTGAGGAGTATTCATGGGCAGCGCAAAGTTCCAGATTACTTCACTCTCCTGGGAAGACTAGACCAGTCCTCTTAGCCTACCTGAAGGGGCCGGGGGCTGTGCTGCCCACATCTTTGGCAGCAGGGTGGGAGGGGGTCAGGGGGTGCCTCTTGGTTCTCCTACCAACTTGCTCTATTCAGAAGTTCTCTTTACCTCTCTGGGCCTTGTTCCCTCATCTTAAACGGGGCTCGTGCCACTCACTGCTCTAGACCCCGGGAAGACTCATGAGGGAAGAACCGTTAAGTGGTGAGGGCGCCTGACGTGGTCTCAAAGCCCCTTGCAGCCCGATCCCCTGGGACCAGCACCTCGGGGTGCTTCCGAGGGGAGAGTGACCTGGTTTTCGAACCACATCAAAATCGTGGAGACTGGGAATGGGCCCGGCTGTCAACATTAAGATCTATGTGCTCATCCTTCTGCCGTGTCGCTCAGAGATGGGATGGGAGGGGCAGACTTCTCACGTTGGAAAGTGACAGCATCATTTCCTAATTATCACATTTGGGGGAACAGATGGGGAAGCATGTGGAGGAATTATGGGCTTTTTTAAAAAGGGGGGGCATGTTTTCTAAAGAAAGTTGCCACAGAACATTTCTACCCTGTCGTCCTGAAAGCATTTGGGGTTTACAAGGCAGTTAGTAAATAGGATGCTTTTTTACAGATGGGGAAACAGAAGTGGAGGGCGGGGGCTGGGCAAACACTTACTGAACACCTGCAGTGTGCCAGGCATTTCGTATTATTAATACACATAAGGTTTATAGCAACTCTGGGCGCCTGGGTGGCTCAGTCGGTTGAGTGCCCGACTCTTGATTTCGCCTCAGGACATGACCTCACGGTTCATGGGTTTGAGCCCCACATCAGGCTCTGCGCTGACAGCACGGAGTCTGCTTGGGGTTCTGTCACTCTGTCTCTCTCTCTCTCCCTCGCTCTGCCCCCTCTCCCTTGTTCTCTACCTCTCTCTCAAAATAAATAAGAATAAACTTTAAGAAAAAGGTTTACCGTAACCCTGAGAGATAGGCATTATGACCTGCTTCAAAAATGAGAAAACAGAGGCTCAGCTATCGAGAAGCAGAGCTGGGATTTGACCCCGGGGTTGTCTGGCCCCAAAGGCTCCAAAGACCCCTTTGCCATGTGGAAACGAACGTCCTCATACTCCCGGGTCAGTGTGCAGGTGGACATACAAAGGCCTGGCACAGTTCCTCAAAAAGTTAAACACAAAATCGCCATCTGACCCAGAAAATTCACAACGCGGGAGACACCCGAGAGAATCACAACCGAGGACTCAAACGGACCCTTGCACACCAGTGTTCACAGCGGCCTCATGCACAGCCGCCAGAAGGTGGAAATGACTCAAGTGTCCGTCAACAGATGAATCGACAAACAAAATGTGATGCACGCACACCACACGAGTACTATTCAGCCATAAAAAGAGATGAAATCCTAAGGGACGACAGCACGGATGAACCTTGCAGACATTATGCTGAGAGGAATAAGCCAGACTCAGGAGGACAATACTCCACTTCTCCGTGGTGCCTGGAACAGACAAAGACACGCAGACAGAAAGTGGGGGCTGGGCAGGGCGTCACGAGGACTTGTTGTTGAACGGGTACGGTTTCGGTTTGGAACGATGAAAATTTTCTGGAGACAGATAGTGGAGGTGCTCGTACACATTGTGAGCATACTTAATGCATGTTACTGAATTTACACTTAAAAATGGTTCATGGGGCGCCTGGGTGGCTCAGTCGGTTAAGCGGCCGACTTTGGCTCAGGTCATGATCTCGTGGTTTGTGGGTCTGAGCCCCGCATCGGGCTCTGTGCTGACGGCTCAGAGCCCAGAGCCTGTTTCAGATTCCGTGTCTCCCTCTCTCCCTGCCCCTCCCCTGCTCATACTCTGCCTGTCTCTCTCAAAAGTACACATTAAAAAAATTATTTAAAAATGGTTACAATGGTAAAACTTCACGCTGTGTCTATTTTACCACACTTGAGAAACAAAAGCCTTGGCACAGGGCGGATTTCTGCTCGGAGTGTCGTGGGAGCCTGGGCGGCGGGAGTTGGACTCTGACGGGACACATCTGGGTGGCCTCCTGGAGGAAGCAAGAGCGACGTCTACGTGACAGACATAATGGGGAGAAGGCTGGGAAGGAATGGGCTGGGCGACTCTGGAGGAGTCTGAGGGCCGAGAGGTGCCCACCTGCACCCGAGGCCGAACGGAGGGGCAACAGCATGGTGTGGCACAGAGACGCCTCCTCAACGTAAATGGAGCCAAGAAAGGCAGCACCAAGTGATCCCTTGCGACAGCTCAGACCTCCTACCGTCTGTCATCACCACCGCCTGGTCTCTTCGCTCTCGGATAGGCTGGCTGTGCGCCTTCCTCCACTCCCTGTGGCCTCTGCTGCTGAGACCAGCTCGAGGTCCACCCGCACAGATACACCGGATGTCGGCTTTTCCAGGTTTCGAATCACTGCCGAAAAGTGCTAATAGCCACACAGATTAAGGAAGGAGGATTTGCTCCTAATTATCTAGGAGTGATATTTACTGGGGGTATAGTCTGAAAGTTTGTGTCTCTCCAAAGTTCATATGTTGAAATGAATTTCCAAGGTGATGCTGTTAGGAGGTGGGACCCTCGGAGGGTGATGGGGGCACGAAGGTAGAACCCTCATGAATGGGATCAGTGCCCTCAGGGAAACGGCCTGAGAAAGCTCTCTATCCCCTTCCTATGTGTGAGGACACGACAAAAAAGTTTGCGAGCCGATGGGGCACCCGGGTGGCTCAGTCGATTGAGCGTCAGACTTTGACTCGGGTCGTGATCTCACCGTTGGTGAGTTCAAGCCCCGCGTCGGGCTCTGTGCTGACAGCTCAGAGCCTGGAGCCTGCTCTGGATTCTGTGTCTCCCTCTCTCTCTCTCTCTGCCCCTCCCTGTTCGTTCTCTCTCTCTCTCTCTCTCTGTCTCTCTCTCTGTCTCTCAAGAATAAACATTAAAAAAAATTTTAAAAGAAAGGAAGAAAGAAAGAAAGAAAAGTCTGTGAGCTGAAACCGGACCCACTTGACTGTGCTTGTACCCTGATCTCAGACTCGCCATGGAAGGCTTCCCACGTGCAGGCACCACGTGCATAGCACTGTTCCTCATATCCATGTGGCACGTCACAGTTACAAAGATTTCACCCCTTGTATCCTTTGATCCCTTGAACACACGGCGAAGGAACTATTATCTCCGTGTTACAGATGTGCAAAGTGCAGTTGTGAGGTTGTGTCTCTGACCCAGGTAACCTCATGTTATGACGCCCTGCTCTTTCCCCACTACGGACCCTTCCTTCTCTGGACCCAACTCATCTCTTGAGCCTGGGGGTCCTTCCGGGACCCTGCTGGACCAGCACGACCCCAGGCACGGCTCATCTTTTCCCACCCGCTCACTGTCGCTCCTGTTTTTCCCTCTGCCCGACACGCTTTCCCCATTCTGTCTTCCCACACTCCAGCTCAGCTCCCGCCTGCGTGGGGACTTTCCTGAGTAGCCCCAAAGCTTTGCTTTTCCTGATCACTTCCACGCTCCTCCTGTCTTTCTCCCTCATTCACCACGGCTGGGAGAACGTTTTCCCCTTCACCTGGTCCCAGTCAGAAGACCTCCGGTGTCTTGATTCTGACAGTCACTAAATGTGACGTTGAGCCACCTGCTTGATCAGAATCTCTAGCTCCCCCTCTGCGAAATGCATGTGCGTATAATGCCTGGCCGTCCTATGATGAGCTCCAAATCAGAATGAAATAATATACTTTGAGTAAATAATACACCCACTAGAATGGCTAAAGAGAGAAAAGACAAAAGAAAAACAAGAGAACTGAGAACACCAAGTGCGGGCAAGGACCTGGAACAGCTTTCATGATGCTTTGATAGGGGGTGCAAAATGGTACAGATGCTTTGAAAACAGCTGGATGGCTTCTTATAAAGTTAAACATACACTTATGTGACCCAACATATGAACCGACAATCCCCCTCCAAGGTGCTTACCCAAGGAGCTGAATATCCACATTGCCATAAAAACTAGTATGTGAATATTTATATGGGGCTGTATTTGTGATCTCCAAATACCGGAAACAACCTAAATGATCCTCGGCTGGTGAACAGGTAGACAAACTGTGTAGACCCGTAAAACGGAACATAGGACATTCCGGAAGAGGTGAAACTATGGGAACAGAAGACAAATCACTGGTTGCCCGGGGCTGGAACTTGGGAGAAGGGTTGATGACAAAAGGATCCAGGGGAATATGGTGGGAGGGAACTGTTCCGTATCTTGATTGTCGTGGTGGTTTCATGACTGTATGCTTTTGCCAAAACTCATAGACATGTATGCAAAAAACCCAATTTTACGGGTTTTAAACCATGGCCCAATTTTTAAAATGAACACAAGTAAGGGGTGCCTGGGTGGCTCAGTCGGTTAAGCGTCCAAGTCTTGATTTTGACTCAGGTCATGGTCTCACAGTTCGTGGGTTGGAGCCCCACGCTGGGCTCTGGGCTGACCGTGCGGAGCCTGCTTGGGATTCTCTCTCTTCTCTCTGTCCCTACTCTGTGGTGTCTCTCAAAAACAAATAAATAAACATTAAAAAAGTAAAATGAACAATATATTAATTAGAGAATGGATGACACTACGTCTGGGCAGAAAGGAATGATAAATATCAGCTACCACCCAGCCTCATGACCTTATCAAGTGTGCGTGGCACCGTGATCTTAAACACAGGTTCGACCGTCTCTCTAGAAAACGAATCTTCATCAACTGCCTCCTGCTAAAATTTTATCAACAGCTCCCCCAGGGAAGCTTTTGTTTTGATTCTAATACTCCCAGAGATTCGGGTCCCTGAGTCCTGGGTGGAGCCAGGAGGCCCTCTGGGCAACCCCAAAGCGTACCCTAGCTTAGGCACCGTTAGCCTTTATAGTCCTTGCCCCAAGTTCCCACTCCAGACTATTCCACAAACCCGGAATCTTGTCAGGCGTGGCTTCCCGGAGCATACCCCGGGCCACCACATCTGCCTGACTGGGGTGTGCTGGCCCTGGGCCGGGCACCCCTCTGCCCCTCCTTTACTCCTACAAGAGCGTCAAGATGTGGAGACGGGGCCTGGCTTCTCCTTTTTCTCCAGAATCATCCTGCCCTCACTGGCCGGTCCCTCCCTGTGCCCTCAACACCACGCATGTCCGTCTGTCAGAACACCAGCTGTCCAGCTATCATGACCTCACTGTCCAGCTATCATGTCCTCACTGTCCAGCTATCATGACCCCGAGCTTTTGTCCTCTGAGCTGCCAGCAAAGAGCCAGAACAGGGCAGGTATTCAGTAAATGTTTCTGTAAGAATACAGACCCCCCCCCCCCCCCGCTTTCAGACTTTGAAGCCTTTTTACTGGAGTATAACACACACACAGACACAAACCCTAAGAGTCTGGCCTGATCAGTGTTGATGAAGCAAACACTCTGTATCACCAGCTCAGGGAGCAAGGCCACCCCACGCTCCTTCCCAGCGGGAGGTAACTTCCTGTGACTTCTAGAACCATCATTGCTCTCACTTCGGGTCCTTACATGGATGGAATCATATGATGCATACTCTCTGGTGTCCTCTTTGCACCATGATTGTGGCTTCGAGACACATCTTTGTTGTGAGACTCAGGGATGGCGTGGGCAGTAGTGTTCGTCTTCGTGTTAACCTGCAGGCTGAGGGGTGCCTGGGTGGCTCGGGTGCTTGCGTGTCCCCGGCTCTTGATTTCGGCTCGGGTCACCGTCTCACAGGTTGTGGGTTCGAGCCCCCTGCTTGGGATTCTCTCTCCCTTTCTCTCTGCCCCACCCCTCCTTACACTCTCTTTCTCTCAAATAAATAAACATTAAAAAAAAAAAAATCGCTTTCAGGTTGAAAGCAGGGTGGGGGAAAGAATTCCTCGTCCGGGTGGGCCCTGGGGTCCTGAGCCTTCTCTTCCCCACTGTGCAGGGGTCCAGTGGCCATGACCGTGGTAGGGTGAGCCTGCCCCTCTCTGGCTGCCCCCTCCCCACCCCACACCCGCGTGTCTGTGGCCGTGAGCTAGCAGTGATTTCTTGGGTCCCTCCCGTCTCTAGCTCTTGGTGCCTTATGCTGGCTCCCCTCCCCACGGAGATGACCTCAGGCCGGGGGAATGCCAGGCTGATTCGATTAACGGGAAAGAGGAGGCTTGTGAAGCCACAGGGCAGGCGTGCCACCACACTGACCCCTCAGAGGCTGGTGATAATGGGGCGCGGTGCCGGGCGGAGGCCAGGGCTGGCCCCAGCAAACCTGATTACGGGGTCTCTGGCTGTAGCCTGGCTGCATCTCTCAGAGAGAGCACTCTTTATTCCCCCAGGCAGGTCCCGGACAAGCAGGTTTAAATTGAATCAGGCGCTGGTCCCTGGCTCAGAAAGGGCCATTCACTGGCCCTGCCGTCCCCTAGAAAAACAGACCCCCGGACCATATGGCAGTGTGGGGAAATCGGGTGGCCGGGTGGCTGGCGGCCAGGCCTGGCAGCAGCCCGCACAGGCCAGCTGAGAAGGGCTGTCTCCAGGGTCCCTGGGTCCAAGTGGAGCTGGGGGACAGATGCTGGGCTGACAGCCATAGGGGATGGGGCAGGCCGAGAGAACACGGAGGGAGGGACAAGCAGGGGCCCTGGGTTGTCGTCCAGCATATCTCATAGCAGCACTGGAACCATGGAAAATGGCTCCGCCCCTCATGTGTGGCCTCACGTGGGATATGAGAACAGTGGTCGGGGCTGCTGGGAGCGTGACACGGATGAGGAACGTGCCCAGAAGCCCAGGCCAATGTGAGGGCATTATGTGGGTCCGAGGCCCCTGTAAGCAACAGGAAAGCGTGGTCAGACCGGCCACATGGTCTGCCCTCTCTGCCAGGCCGGTGGGCCTCACCCTGACATCTAGCTGTCTGTGCGGCTAGCCGGTGGCCCGTCGGGAACCTGCTCCTGCGACATCCTCCTAGAGGGACCCGAGACACTGCTCCCAGATTTATGGGTGGAGAAATTGCCCTTCAGAAATGTTAAGTGATCTGCCCCCGCAAAGGAGGGACTGGAATTCAGATCTCAACCCCAAAGATAGCAGCTTGACTCTAATCATTATTTTATTTTATTTTTATTTAAACTTTTGAAATGCTTATTTATTTTTAAGAGAGAGAGACTGAGCTTGAGCAGGGGAGGGGCAGAGAGAGAGAGAGAGAGAGACAGAATCTGAAGCAGGCTCCAGGCTCTGAGCTGTCAGCAGAGAGCCGGGTGTGGGGCTTGAACTCATGAACCGTGAGATCATGACCTGAGCCGAAGTGGGACACTTAACCAACTGAGCCACCCAGGTGCCTTTCTGATCATTATTTTAGAGACAAGGAACTGGTGGCCAGAGAGGAAAAATGATTCCTCGAGGTGCACCGTGAGCCTCCAATGTAAAGCCTGACCCCAACTCTGGCTGCCTGGCCCCCAGCCTGCTCGGGGGCTGGCCAGGGTTGTAACGGCAAGACAGGGGCACAGCAAGTCGTTGCTTTGGGGGAGCCTTGGAGCCGAGGCATTGAAGGCCCAGTAAAAATGTGAAAATAAATCCTTAAATACAGGTTTGGCTTCCACAGAGAGGGTGCTAAACTCAGAGCTAAAAGCTCAGCTCCCAGGTAGGCGGAGGAAGCTCTGATCCCACCGTCCCCCGCCACTCTGCCCACAGTGGGTCTGAACCCAGGTCTCTGTCCCTTGGTGGAGCTGATTGAGGTCCCAGCCATGAGCACCCCAGAGCATCACCTTGGTGTGCTTGGCTTCAGATCAGACCTGCCTCCCTCCTCCTGTTTCCATGGAAACACCTCGGGACCCATTGATCAACTCTCACTTGAGGCTTTCATTAGCCCGAACGTTGGAATAAGTTTTGATTCAAACATGACACTTTTTAACGCAGTGAAAAACTCGTTTTGTACAAAACCCCATTATGTGGAACAGACACGCGGGGTTGATGGCCAATTTAGTTAATAGAGCTCTGCAGCTGACATTGAATTAAATCTGCAGGAAGCAGCCTCCGTTTTCCCGGGCAGAGTCACGTGCAGATCCACAGAAGGCTGGGGGTGTGGAGGGAAGGTGCCCCCCCATCTGCCCCCTGCCGACCCCCCTGCTTTGGCCACACTCCCCTCCCCAGCTCAGAAAGCACAGAGAACCTAGCACCTCTCAGGGGCTCTGTCACCCAAGGATGAGCCCAAGACCTCTTGTGGGTACTCACGCCTTTCCCCCTGAGGGTCGAGGCCTTCCTTGTTCCTGGTCTCTCGCCCTTGACCCTCACAGCTTGCTGGTATTTGAATACACCGTGTTCTCCGTCCAGCCTCCTTTACCTGCAGGGGAGGAGTCATTCCCCCCAGTAGGAAAATGCATTTCACATTAACTATCTGTGCCTGTATCACCCTCTTCATTGTCTCCAGACATCGCTAATTATTTCTGAGCCTCAATCTTCTCTGCAAAATGGGGACAGTAACACCTGATATCGAAAAATAACGCGTGTCATGATGGGAGGCCACGCTGCTCTCTGTGCCTGCATTTTCTCATCCGTAAACGGCACCTGACAACACTGCTTCCGGCCCTGGATTGCCGGGAGGATTAGATGAGGTGATACGCAGGGTGTTGTTGGGACAGTAACTCCGTGTTGCAAGCACGTGATAGACTGTGACCATCTGCTCTTTGGAATGGGCCCCCACCCCCTGCCCCTCATTCTTGATAATGAGAGACTGTCTGCAGTCTTGGCCAGGGGGCAGCATCAGAGACACCGGGACCTTCCCTGGCTGGCGGGGGCGGGGGGTGCCTGCTGGCACAAACCAGGGCCCCTCCCTCCCTTGTTGGGGCAGGCCGAGACAGGTCACCTCTGACCTGCGTTTATCACAAGAGCTGCCCCTGTCCCAGCACCTGGGAGCGGGTTGTTCTGGAAAGCTGCTGTTCTCTGCTGCGGGCGATGATGGGGGGGAGTGGGGCGGTGGGGGGTGGGGGGGCGGACTGCATGAACCCTCTCCGCCCCTCGGCCCACTCATCCTGTGCTCTTTGGGCCTCGTCCCAGGACCCTCACCTGCACCATAGGGCACCCAGGAGTTCATCCAGGCCCTTCCACTGATTAGCTGTGCCAGCTCAGACAGCCACGTCCCCCTTGGCAGTCTGTTTCTCCTCTTACAAGCTTTTAGCTGGGAGGCGGGCGGGAGACGGCAGTGTGCAGCCGACACCAGCAGAAGCGCGAAGAGGATGATGAGCTGAGGGCCCGAAGTGGGTGCCGTGGGCTGGTGTGGCCCCACGCTCCTTTTGGGCTGTGGGGTGTTGAGGGCTGACAGGTCCCTGCCTTGCGAGTGCAGGGTCCCAGCCGTCATCCAGTGACTGGTCCGGGCCCCCGCCTCCGTCCAGAGCAGCTTCCCAAGTGCAGGCTGGAGCCTCTGCTGCGAGGGCATGCCCACTCGGCTCCAGTCCCTGCCTAGATTTGCTTCCTTTGCTCCCGATAAGTCTTCCGTGTGCTCATCTCGGACTCTGAGTCGCCTTCCAGGAGCCTGAGCTACAACAGGGCCTTTCCAGACCTCACACAACAGTCAGGGCACTTCGAAAAGGCCTTTGCCTACAGGGTGTGTGCCTGGCCCTGGGGCTGCAGAGATGCATGCAAGACGTTTGCTGTCCAGTCAGGGTGCAGACAGGCCGGCCCGTGACTGCAGGACGGTGACTGCAGGACGGTGAGCCCAGGGCTCCGAGAGAGGTTTGTACGAACGCCATGGGACACACGGGACAGAGGCCTCGATCCTGCCTGCCGGGGGCTGGTGACCCTTGGAGGGTTAGGGTCCAGGAGAGGAGGCAGTGCTGAAGCTGGCTGGGAAGGGCGACGGGGATGTGGCCACGGAGGTGATGGGCGGGCGCGGGGAGCAGATAAGGCAGACCAGCACTTCACCCTGGAGAAGTTGTCTCCTCTGGGAAACCAGGGGCGCGGGATGGACCAGGGGAGAGATGGGGTGCAGAGACGAGCACTCTCTGCAAGAAAGCGTTTGCTGTTGTCTTTCACCCCCGGGCTCAGCAGTGGGGGAGAAGTGGTGCCTGGCAGCCGGCCAGGCCGGGCGGGAGCCGCGCACAGACCCGCCGGGCGGTGTGTTCCCGCAGACCAGCCGGGGCCCTAAGCAGCCTACAGCTGTCGTGTACAAGACACTCTGGATCCCGAGGCGTTTATAGAGAAACGTCTGGGAGCCTCGGCCTCACGGTGGAGGGACAGACTGTACCAGGGGAGGGCCAGTCTGCCCCCGGAGCCAGGCCCTTCTGCCTTGGACCACCGCACCACCGGATTCAGGACGTCCCCACCCGCCCCCAGCCGCCCGGTCACTGCCCGGATGTCATGACCACCTGGAGAGTCCCGCCTCCTAGAAGGTTGAAAGCCGAGCAGGGGTGAGGACGGTGTGTGGGTGCCACCAGCACTGATTAATCTACCACAAAGGTGGCTGCTGGTCAAACCCTTGTCTGCTGTTCCAGGCACGGTTCTGGGTCTCCAGTCCTTGTCCTGAAAATGGGCTGCGGTCTGGCGGGAGAGAGAGTGATCAGTGACAGCAGCGACAAGGGCAATGACAAGTCATGCAGGGTCCCCAGTGGTTCATGGGAGCACAGCAGACAGCCTGGACCCGGTAACAGTAATAGATGAGGGGGGTTTCTCAGAGGCCTTGAAGGTAAAGTAGGAGTTTGCAGGTGAAGGAGCGAGAACCGTGGGAGCAAGTTCTGGAGGAAAGGAGGGGCAGGCCGAAATGGTGTGAGACAGGCTCAGGAGAGGCAGAGGAGTCCAGGCGGCTGAGCCCTGAGGGATGGGGGAGACAGGGAAGGAGAGAGTGACAGAGGAAGGCAGAAAGGGATAGAAGGATGGAGGGAGAGGGACAGAGGAAGTTTGAGGGCAAGAACAAAGAGGAAGACACTGATTTCTCTTAGAAGAATATCACGTTTTGCTCCTGAAGCTATGGGGGGTGGGCGTGAGGGTCGATTCAGCCTTCTGGACATTCCTAGCAGCTCAATGGGGGCATTTTTCGTGGGGATGAAGACAAGCTGCGTCAATCAGGGTCCAATCAGGAGGCAGAAACCACAATGATTCACGAACACAGAGAAGTTAATATGAAGACTGGTCAACTAGGTATATGTAGCTGTGAACTGGGGGTTGGGAGGCTAAAAAGAGAACTCTCCAGTATCCCAGAGGCAACCAGGTCAGAGGTGGCCTACCGCCCCTCGAGTTCCGGGAACAAAGGGGAGAGCTTGGGATATTTAAAACTGACATTTAGAGGAGGGGACCTGCAGAGCTGAACCCCAGGCGTCAGGTGGAGCTGTGTGTGTGTGTGTGTGTGTGTGTGTGTGTGTGTTGGGGGGGTGGTTCTCTGAGCTGGAAGCAGCGTTCTGGGAACGAGACCTCTCTGAAGAAAGGGTTCTGCTTGCTGGTGCCGGGGTCCCTGAGGTCGAGGGCAAATTAAGGCTGGTCTGCAAGAGATAGAAAAACTAAACACTGGATTCAGCTGGTGCTCCAGGAAGGCACTGCCAGGGCCGGGGTGAAGGAGCTGGGAAGAATGCGGCTGGAGGAAGAGCAAATCGTTAAGTCCTGGGGCTCCCCCCACCCCACTCCTATTAGCAGACACCTCTAAGGAGCCAGCTGGCAAGGCAGAAATGTGGTTTGCAGAGCCCCATCCCCAGGACCATGGGGCTGATTCCAGAAGATTTGAAGCCGAGAGGCAATATGGCTGTTGCGATTATAGAAAGCACCCGGGAGGGAGCCTTCTTCGCGTGTCGAAGGGCAGCAAGCTTGGGAGGAAGAGCACGAGTGGGTCTCAGTGCAGAACATGTGGCAGATACAAGGAGAGAAGAGAAAGAAAACCCACGCATAGTTCTGCTCCCCACAATGACCTCTGTTAACATCTTGCTGTATCGCTTTCCAGTAATTTTTTATACAGAGTCTTAAAACATGGCTATGATCTTACACATACAATTTTACAGCCTAATTTTGTTTATGTGTCACATCATACAAAAACACACAACAGATATCGAGGTCCTAACCCCCAGTACCTGTGAACGTGACCTATTTGGGGAATAAGGTCTTTGTGGATGATCACGTTAGGATGAGGTCGTATGGAATAGGGTGGGCCCCTAATCCAGCGGGACGGGTGTCCTTAAAAAAAGAAGGGGGAAATTTGAGAAGACACACACACACACACACACACACACACACACACAATGAAATTATGCTGCTACAAACCGCCGAATGCCAAGAATTCGCAGCAGCCACCTGCACCTAGGAAAGAGGCCTGGAACAGATTCTCCCCCAGAGCCCGGAAGGATAGACTCCTGGCCTCCAGGACCATGAGACAATCAACCCCTGTTGAACCCAAGTCCGCGGAACTCCGTTTTGTCCCCTCCTCTCCACCGCCTCTCCGTCTGCAAACTAATAACAAACAAGAAGAGTGTAAGCGTGGTCCCGTGTTTTTGTAAGCACTTCCTAAACGTAATTTTAATCACATTTAGTATGCCGCTAACGGGATACAGCCTCGCTTACCCGATTTTGGACATCTTTGGCAGTTGTAAATAGCATTATGCTGGAAGCACTGGCAATTAGATCATGATGGTGATTGTCCTCATGTTGTTTTCTTATTTCAGATTATTTCCTTCAGAGAGGTTTCGTGAAGTGGGATTATTGGGCCAAAAGCTCTATATTTCTTTAAGGTTTCAAACAAAACTTTTGACCCGTTGTAAAGTTAACCCTCTTGCAGATAATTTGCAAAATAAAGGAAAGGATGGATATGACAAATTAAATCACACCAGCCAGGGATGCCCTGTGCAATTGCAGCCTATTGTGTTGCAATTATTTTTCAGGCTCTCGGTACTTACTTCCAAATCGTTTTCCACTCGGTTCTATTTCCATTAACACATGAGAAAAGTCTGTCTTATAGCATACTCATCAGTAATGAGTATTATCACCTTTTAAGATCTTTTTGAGGGCGCCTGGCTGGCTCAGTCAGTGGAGCGTGTGACTCTTGATCTCTGGGTTGCGTGTTCGAGCCCTGTGTTGGATGTAGGGATCACCTAAAAAGACAATCTTTTTAAAAAATGTTTTTGAATGTCATAGTTTTGCTTGAGAATTTGATGTCGAGGGGATTCGATGTTACACAGCGCTTTGCAGCTATTGTTTGCCCTCAGGTGTATTGTCTAATGAAGCCCATTTTCCAGAACTGTTTAGAATCAAAGTCTCAAGATGGTTTTCTTTTTTTTAAATATAATTTATTGTCATATTGGCTTCCATACAACACCCAGTGCTCATCCCAACAGGTGCCCTCCTCCATGCCCATCACCCACTTTCCCCTCCCTCCCACCCCCCATCAACCCTCAGTTTGTTCTCTGTATTTAAGAGTCTCTCAGGGTTTGCCTCCCTCCCTCTGTTTGTAACTATTTTTTTCCCCTTCCCCTCCCACATGGTCTTCTCTTACGTTTCTCAAGATCCACATCTGAGTGAGAACATATGCTATCTGTCCTTCTCTGACTGACTTATTTCACTCAGCATCATACCCTCCAGTTCCATCCACGTTGCTGCAAATGGCCAGCTTTCATTCTTTCTCATTGCCGAGTAGTATTCCATTGTATGTATAAACCACATCTTCTTTATCCATTTGACAGTTGATATGGACATTTAGGCTCTTTCCATAATTTGGCTCTTGTTGAAAGTGCTGCTGTAAACATTGGGGTGCAAGTGCCCCTCTGCATCGGCACTCCTGGATCCCTTGGGTAAATCCCTAGCAGTGCTATTGCTGGGTCCTAGGGTGGGTCTATTTTCAATTTTTTGAGGAACCTCCACACTGTTTTCCAGAGCGGCTGCACCAGTTTGCCTTCCCATCAACCAGTCAGAGTGGCTAAAATGAACAAATCAGGAAACTAAAGATGATTTTCTTATGTATTTGTATAATCTCCTTTTACATTACATATTAACCTTATGTTACATCAGTCACAGGTTCCCCCCCCCTTTTATTTAACATGTTAATATTTGCCATTTTTAAGGCATATTTTATGTATTCCAGTCTACTGACTGCTCTCTTTGTGATGTCTTCCCCTACATTGAGGTGATATCCCCACTCATAGTGTAAAGTGTTTTATATGTTCTACGTTTCTTATGGTTTTATGTTTTTATATTTAATTCTTGAGCCCATCTGAAATATATTTTGGAGTATGCTATGAAGTGAGAATCTCAGTTTTGAGGGTTTTTTTTAAAAAAAAAATAACTTCATATCGTCCCTACGCAATCTACTGAATAACCTTCCCTTTGTGAGGCCCCCTGCAGTGCGCATTAAGTTCCCACGTCCTCCAGAGCCAGTGTGGATCCAGCTCTCCTCTCCCACTGATCCACCGTGCATATCACGCTTGTACCCTACCTTTGCGAATTATGTTTTAGAGAGTGGCGGGGCAGGTCTTCCTAATCTGTGTCTCTAATTTTGTTTGTTTGTTTTGTTTTGCCTTCATCTACTTGCATCTGCTTTCCGTCCAGGTGGCATTTGGGATGGGGGAGCCGCCCTTTGGAACCCTGTCTCCCAAAGTAGAGTTCGCTCCTCCTCTTGCTAATGTTCTGACACCCCACGAAGCAGCTGGTGGAGAAGAAGCACCGAGATTGCGAGCACTGGGCCTGTGCTCATCTCGGAAATGGGGAAACCTGCATCCCCTGAGGCCTGAAGAACACAGTCCTGGAGGAAAGGGAAGGGTAGCATGCCCCTGTCTCCCACTATTCGCGACTGACGAGTGGGCCTGCCTGGGACAAGCCTGACAAGAATCACCCGGGGCTTGCCTCCGTTCCTGGGTCCACCAGACCTGGGGAACTAGAATCTCTAAATGAGGGGTTCAGGAATCTGTGTGCCTGAGTCATCATTCGTATCAGAAAATGCTGAAGGGGCGCCTGGGTGGCTCAGTCGGTTAAGCGTCCGACTTCAGCTCAGGTGATGATCCTGTGGTCTGTGAGTTCGAGCCCCACGTCGGGCTCTGTGTTCACAGCTAGGAACCTGGGGCCTGATTTGTTTCTGCATCTCCCTCTCTAAAATGCTGAAAAACAGAGTGCTAGGAGAAGGCAGATCAAAGACTAAGACCAGGAAGCCATCCAGAACCACCAAGAGGGCAAAACTGGCACCAAGAATGCAGTGGAGAGCAAACTCTAGGAAAGCCTCCTGAAAGGAGCTGAATTCCCTCTGGGCCGAAGATCTCAGAGATAGGATGCAATGGGAGAGATGATGGCCCTCACGACACAGAGGAGCAGCTAGGATTTTGCCAGGCCTGGGCGGAACAAGCGGAAGCGTTCCAACTATTTTCAGCAAACATTTACAGAGCGCTTTGCTGGGTAGAGAGGACACACAGACAAACTGGGTGTCGCCCTGTCCTTAAAGAGCTCAAAGACAGGTAAACAGAAGATTACTGTCGAATGTGATAAGTGCCACGATAGAGGGATGGAAGGAGGTGGAAACCCATTCGGCCTAGAGTGGTCTAGAGACACTTCAGAGAGATGACCTTGCATTGGTTGGGTAATAGTTGGGGTGGGCTTGACAGGTATGGAGAGAAAAGTCGGAGGACTTTTAAGAAGGGGAAACAAACCGAGGAGGGCTGGAAAGCAAGAAAATACTTGGAAAAAGCAGCACACTTGGAAAAAGTGCAAGTGGTTCAGTCCAAGACGTGCCAAGTGTATTTGTGCAGAGGCCAGGCTCAGAAGCTTGGGCTTAATTCTGAGTTCAATAGGGAACCACGAGAGGCTTCAAATAGCACCATGAGGTGATTAGATTTGCATTCTAAAGAGATCACTTTGGCTGCCAACAATAGATTGGATTTAAGAGGGACAAAATCAAAAGTAGGAAGCAGGGTAAGGGAGGTTGTTATAAAAGTCCAAGCCTCAGGGCTCCTGGGTGGCTCAGTCGGTTAAGAGTCTGACTTCAGTTCAGGTCATGATCTCATGGTTCGTGAGTTTGAACCCCGTGTCAGGTTCTGTGCTGACAGCTCGGAGCCGTGAGCCTGCTTTGGATTTTGTTGTGTCTCCCTCTCTCTCTGACCTTCCACCTCTCATGCTCTGTCTCACTCTGTCTCTCAAAAATAAATAAATGTTAAAGAAAAAAAATTGAAAAAAAAAAAAAAAAGGTCCAGGCATCAACTAAAGAAATGGGAATGGGTGGGTTCAGCGGAGGGGTGTGGATGGAGAGAGAGAAGATGTGGGATTGGAACTTCTCTTAAACGTTGTTCCACCTGCAGGATTTCTAGCATTCAAGGACCCCTTGGATGTTACCCAGGGTGAAGTCACTTTCCCCTCTTGCATCACTCAATCTGTCATGCTTGCCTGGAAGGTAAGATACGACGCGAGGCTCACCAAAGCTGTATCTGGTATGCTTTAAAAATGGGACTAAATCAACATTTACTGAACCTTGGCCTAGGAACCCACATTTTCTTAACCTTTAAGACAATTCTGTAAAGCTTATAAACTTGTTGCCAATTTGCAGATAAAAAAAAATTGATCTAGAGAGTCTAGAAAGATGCCCAAGTATATAGAAATATAACGCATCTTGGGGCGCCTGGGTGGCTCAGTCGGTGAAGCGTCCGACTTCGGCTCAGGTCACGATCTCGCGGTCCATGTGTTCGAGCCCCGCGTCAGGCTCTGGGCTGACGGCTCAGAGCCTGGAGCCTGTTTCCGATTCTGTGTCTCCCTCTCTCTCTGCCCCTCCCCCGTTCGTGCTCTGTCTCTCTCTGTCTCAAAAATAAATAAACGTTAAAAAAAATTTTTTTTAAAGAAATATAATGCATCTTTATATATTGATCTTGTATCTTGCAACCTGCAAAACTCACTTCCTAATCCTAGGAGCTTTTCGTGTGTGTTTATTTCTTTGGCTTTTCTACATAGGTAATCATGTCATCTGCAAATATGTTTTTGCTTCTTTCTTTCCAATTGGATCCCTTTTTCTTTTCCTGTCTCATCACACAAGCTATAAACTACAATGTAGGGTGTTGAGTAGACGTGGTGAGAGGGGACATCCTTGTCTTATTTGTGAGGAAAAGCATCCAGTCTTCCACCAGTAAGTATGATATGAGCCTGTGGGTGTCTTATAGAAGCACTTTGTCAGGTTGGGGAAGTTGCCTTCTATTCCTGGTTTACAGTTAAAAAAGGGCAAATGTAGGATTTGAACCCAGTCTCTTAGACACTGGAGCCTCTGTGCTCAGCTCTTACAGCAGCAAGAATATTTTTTTTTCCATGTGCTGCCAGTTCATTTTACAAAAAGCTATTCCCCCACCTCCTGAATTTTTTTTTTTTTTTTAACTAGGCAGTGGGGAGGAACAGATTTCTCAAAGGCTGTTTCACCAGAAACTTCATGAATGTTCTGTGTTGCTCTAATGTACAGGTTCTTATTTCTCATCAGCTAGACTCTTCATTAATTTCATCTAAGTGGTGTAATTAAAGAAACTGTTAATTGGTGTATTACTAAGGTGCCATTATGGTATGTGACAAGCCTTAATTAGCATGTGGTCTGGCACTCAATGTTCTCGACGAATCACTCGGAAACAGAGATCATTCTCTCAAGAGCAGCACTTAATATGAACAGAAAGGTAGTGCAATTTTAAAGCAATGGGGAGAGAAGAGAGAAAAAAATAATTTCCAGTGTTTTTTTTCTCGTGAAAATGGACTCTTCCTCGCCCCACTTAACAACACCCTCCATGGTGAAATGCACAGAGCTAGAGACCATGTGTTGAACTCCACTAACTGCAGAATGTTGTACAATGAAATCGCAGACGTCTCCTTAGCCAATGTGGCTGCTCTATAAAATGGGTGACCTCTAGAAGCACGGGGACCCCACTACTTCCTCTACCTAGAATGTCCTGGAAAATTTCTACCCACATTGGAATATAAGAGTCACCTAACTTATTCTTTATTTTATCAATTCAGCTATTCTCCATCCAATAAACATTTCCTGAGTACCCACTGTGTGCCTAAGGCTCCAAAGAGATCAAAAGAGGAATGTGACAGGGCCCTGCCCTTGAGAAGCTTCCGGATGCTGTCTGCACACAGCATTGGCAGCAACTTCCACGGGCACTTGGCACATGGCACAGTTACTAGCTTTCTACCATCATCATACTTCAGGGATACTGTAGTGCTCCAGGGAGCTCTTCCTTTTTTGTATCCTTGGCCCTCAAACACCTAGTGCAACACCTGAAATGTGAATTAACAGGCTGTTAATACGAATCATTCTGTTTTCCTTCATGGCATTGAAATGAATGGTGGGATGTAGTGGAAAGAATACTGCTTGAGAATTTGAACACTTGCCAGCTGGATTAATCTAGACCCATCACTTTATCTTTTTGAGCTTCAGTTTTGTTTTCAAAATGGAAATGAAAATAAGTCACATAATATCAAGACTGATGTGTGGCTTAGATGATATACTTTATACAATGACATATGTTAAACTGAAAAGCACCACTCAAGTTAATTATTATTAAATTGTTAGTTATCGATGAGAAATTTCACCCTGATTATTTTAAGATAATGCCCCAATCATTAAAAAAAAAAAAAAAAATCTTCCTCTGTTCTGAAAAATTTCGAAAGTAGTTGATTTCCACAATTCAAGGAATTTTCCACCATCTAAGAGCCTTACGGATCAGAAAGAAAATCTTTGAGACAAGACTTCAGCCAATTTAGTAGAGATCTCTATTAAATACAAACTCATTGATCGTGTTCGTTTGTTTCTTTGTATTTTTATAAATCCCGTTATCCATCATTTCGATTCAAAGTTCATCAGTCTATTATTTCTACTACACAACCAGTACAAATAACTCATGGCCAATTTAATTACCTCGTTACAAAATTTCAGTTTTAATTCAGATCAAACAATATTAACTGAGCTTGTGCCAAGCACTGAGCTAGGCGCTAACAGAATCATGTCCGGGTTTATAAATTGGTTTGATTTCTAAATATACTCACCTATTAAATTGCTATCATAACTAAAAATGATAGCCAGTGACCAGAAGCCTCACTTCCATAGCAAAATACTTAACGGCCAGTAAGTAATGGTAACTAAAAACTTAAAAGATACCGTCCAGGTAGGATGCATTCTGGAAAATTCTTTTTCCCACTTGGAACCACAGGTAACCATAGAACAGCGTGTGATGGAAGGTTCAACTGGACTTTTATAGTCTTCGCAGATCTTGAGGTACTTACAATGTCCACAGCCAAAAGAATGGTGAAAAAAAGGAGTTGCTACAGTCCTGTGGGTAGAACACATCTGTTCTTTAAAGACTGATCTTTGAATGTTTGCAAATGGAGAGTCTGAGAGGACTCCGCAGGGAGCTTAAAAGTAGTGACACTGGAAAGCCTTTGGTTACAAAATGATGAAACAGTCGTGTCCAAAGAGAGAGAGAGAGATGAACCCCAGAGCTGCCAAGTCAGACAACTTGATCGAGCACCGTTCACATCACAGACCCCAGGGGGTGTCATTCATGGTGAGGGCACCCTGCGCAGGCCGTGACTGGGATTCTGAGTAAGAACTTTACCCAGGTCCTACTTTTTGGGATTAGTACTTAATTACCACCAGAACCGTTTCACAATTACACATATATGTTATTTTACTTAAACGTTAGCATCTTTGTGTGTGTGTGTGTGTGTGTGTGTGTAAATATACAGCTGTATTAATAAAACTTGGTTCATCTGTACATAACTCCATCTGAAGACTAAATCAAGTTCTTGAGAACCACGTCCTTGAGTGCCAAGTTAAACAGACCTACAGATATCATCAAGGACAGAAACCTGAACTGAGTAGACGTAAGTAGATTTCCTGGCTGGGTAGGTCAATTACCAAGGTATCAATGAGTTGGTAAAACCATCTCTGGGTCAGCCAAGGTCTACCCTGTAAAAGTGTTGGGGGAAAAACCTGCAATATCGTGAAATGTAATTTATAGACACTGCTGAATTTATAAATTAAGAGCTTGTGTATCAGAATACTTGATACTTTGTCCAATAGCTTCAAAAAAGCATGTAATTACGATCAAAGGGTTAATGCCTAACAGTTTTATTCTGATATCAAATTATTCAAAGTCAAGACAAGAGAACTCTATAAATATATTTTGTTATGTCAGCCTCTCTCCGATTCTCAGAAACTTCTCTCGACGAATGCCATTATCCAAGGCTGCAATTGTCAGACTGTGCATGCACAGATAATGGCTATTCGTTCATTGTATAACTCCCGGTGAGGAAACAGTCTCAACTCCTCTTTTAAAAATCTCAACAGGCCAAAAAAAAAAAAGAAAAAAAAGATTGAAGACAATAGCTTTTAAGGGCTTTCTAAAAGGGCGTAATTTTCCAGAGGCATCTCCTTTAACCCTGTAAGAATCCAATGTTGCTTCCACGCAGGTAATCTTTTTGAATCCTTGTAAAGTAGGCAGCAGGCAGGTACTCCAACCTTTTATTTTGGATATCAATTGACAAAGTAAATGTCCATACACTCAAAATAAATGTTCAGCAGAGCCTCTATTATTCCATTGAGAGAGGCAGCATTGGACCTTATCCATTCTTTTAAAGAAATACTTAATCATGTGTATCAGGTGCCAGACAGTGTTCTAGGTGCTGAGGGTCCAGCACTGAGTCAGGAGACAAAGACCCTGCACTCATGAAATTTACATTCTAGTAGGGAAGCCAGGACAAACAAATAAATATATAAACAAACAAATAAATATATTCTAACGTGATCTCGTGGTCCGTGAGTTCGAGCCCCGCGTCGGGCTCTGTGCTGACAGCTCGGAGCCTGGAGCCTGCTTCGGATTCTGTGCCTCCCTCTCTCTTTGCCCCTCCCCCACTCGTGCTCTGTCTCTCTCTCTCTCTCTCTCTCTCTCTCTGTCAAAAATAAATAAACATTAAAAAAATAAAAATTAAAAAGTTAGTAAAAGCATGGTAGTTGTTTTCTTTTTTAAATGAAAGGACAGGGAGAAAGTATTTGCAGTAGGCACAGCTAACAAAGGGTCTACATCTAGAACCTGTCAAGAAATTTGGAACCTAGTCAGAAGGCAAACAGTCCAATTTAAAAACAAGCAAAAGACTCAATAGACATTTCAGAAAGAAGAGATACACATGGCCACCAAGCACGTAAAAAGATGTTCAACCTCCTTCCGTCTTCAGGGAGATGTAAACCCAAGTTACAGTGAGATCCTACTACAATCCAAGTAACACGGGGAAACCTGTCTGGAAGACTTACAGCACCAAGCGTTGGCAAGGGTGTGGAGCGACAACATTTCTGTATTGCCGGTGAGAGTGTGAATCGGGACAAACGCTTTGCAAACCAGGTTGACTTTTTCATGTAAAAAAATTAAACATAAACTTACCCTATGACCCAGCAATTCCACTTTTAGGTAATTACCCGAGAGGAATGAAAACATCTGTTCCCCGAAAAGACTTGTAGAGTGATGTTTATAATAGCTTTATTCGCTCTAATAAAAAACTGGAAAAAGAACCCACAAATGTCCTTGAATAGGTACATGGATAAATGAACTGTGGCATACTCATACAACGATAAAGAACAACACGGATACTTGCAACAACATGGATGAATCTTAAGATCATTCTGCTGAGGAGGAAGGAAGCCTGTTGTCAAAGAATTCATATTGACACTGCTTATATGAAATTCCAGAGGAGGCAAAAGTAACAGGCAGCGGTAGGAACGCGATCAGAGTGGTCTGGGAAGAGAGTGATGGGGCGTGGCGGCTGGGAGTGACTAAGGAAATAAAGGAACCTTCGGTGGGGGGTGAAGGATATAATCTATGTTTTCGTTGCGGTGATAGCTACCCGGGTGCCTACGTTTGTTAAAACTCACCACACTGTCCACTTAAAACGCATGTGTTTTGCCATTTGCAAATCATACTTTGATAAAACAGAGGCACGTTTTTATAGGAAGGGATGTCAAACTGAAACGAGAAACTTACTACATGGGTTTAAAAGGAGACCAGAACCAATAGGGAAAATTGGTAGATTGGAACGTAAAGGAATGATCCGGAACATAGCACAGAGACAAAGAAGGAAAAGGCAAGAAGGACTCACACATTCAGATTGGCGTTCTCCTAGGAAGGCAGTGAGCAGTGAGTGCCCCAGCTGAGGCCACAAGGAGCAGAAGGGAGCCGCCCTCCCCTGGCTAGAGTCGTGGGCAAAAGAAGCCACTGTCGTTTTTGGCCGCCTAGAATGAGCTAGTTTCTCACGCAGCTGTGGAAACCTGGAAGGGATTTGATACCAGAAGTCTGGTGTTATAACAACACCTAAATGATGTGTTGGCTTTGAGCCCCAATGGTGGCAGAAGCCGAAGGATCTGGAGGAGGCCGTTGGTGGAGACACGAAGGGATGTGAAAAAGGTGTTACCAGAGCTGGAAGAAAGAAGACGCTTGAGTGCAGGAACATATTAAACAATATTATCACCTGTGGTAACGTGTAAATTAGAAAACGTGCCTAATGCACCAAAAATCTAGCCAGAGGAATTTCCAGGCAGAATGGGGCTGCCTGGCATCTCCAAGTTGCTTATAATAAAATGAAGAGAGCAGAGAGGTAAAGCAATGAATGGCTCTGTAAATATAAAAACGACACCCACACGGATTGAAAGCTTATGTCCCCACAGAAACCGACAGAAAATGTTGATAGCAGCTTGATTGACAGTTGCCAAAACTTGGAACAACTAAGAGGTCCTTCAATAGGTAAAGGGATAGGGGCACCTGGGGGGCTCAGGTCATGGTCTCACTGTTTGTGAGTTCGAGCCCTGCATCAGGCTCATTGCCAACAGTGAAGAACCCACTTCAGATCTTCTGTCCCTCTCTCTCTCTGCCCCGCCCCTACTCATGCTCTCGTGTGTGTGTGTGTGTGTGTGTGTGTGTGTGCGCGCGCGCAAGCGCACGCTCTCCCTCTCTCTCCCTCTCTCTCTCTCTCTCTCAAATAAATAAGCATTTTTAAAAAATAGGTAAATGGGGGCACCTGGGTATCTCAGTCAGTTAAGCATCCAGCTCTTGACTACAGCTCAGGTCGTGATCTCACAGTTCATGAGTTTGAGCCCCGCATCAGGCTCTCTGCTGACCTCGCCTGCTTTGGATGCTCTGTCCCCCTCTCTCTGCCCCTCCCCCATTTGCAATCTCTCAAAAATAGATAACCATTAAAAAAAAATAAGCAAATGGCAAAATAAACTGTGGTACAAATATGCAATGGAATATTAGTGATAAAAAGTAAGTCCGTTATCAAGCCACAGAAAGACGTAAACTCAGATGCGTATTTGGAAGTAAAATAAGCCAATCTGAAAAGGCTACCTATTATGTGACTTCAACTATATGACAGTCTGGAAAAGGTAAAGCTATGGAGACAGTAAAAAGACCGGCGGTGCCGAGGGTTTGGGAGCAGGGGGATTAATGAGAGGAGGACAGGATGAATACATAAATTCCGGAGGCTCTGTAAGAATGTTCGTAGCCGCACTGTTTCTCATAGAAAACTGGGAGCGACGAAAATCTCCGTGGACAGTAGGATGGATAAATAACATACAGAACGTTCATATAATGCACTACTATGCACCGTGAAAGTTAATGAAACTGAGCTGAATGCAACAGCATGGATGAATCTTAAGAGCACATTGAGTGAAAGAAGAAAGAGCATCTGTAGTAGGAATCCATCAATATAATGCTTAAAACTGGCAACACTAAACCCCATTGTTTAGGCTTACATACATACGTGGCAAAACTAGGAACTGTTTGCCATAAAATTTGGAATGGTCGTTACTTTTTAGAGATGGGGAAGGGAGTGTGCACAAGGAGGGAACACTCTGGGGCGTCCTGGGGTGATGCCAGTGTTCTGGTTCTCGACCCGGCGGATGGGTGCACAGGTGCTCGCTCTAAATGTACTTATTTTGCTAGACGTTGATAGGCTTTCTTTTTTCCTCCTTGTGCGTTTGTGGTCTTCCACAATTTAAACAAAATTGAGAAAGAGTTTAAGTAGTTTTCTCAGGTTCAAAGGGCTAGTTTCTCACAGCTTCATGTAGAGCAGTCTTTCATGAAAACCTCTTAACATCTACGCCACAGAGGTGTCTCTTTTAGTTAATACTAATTACTTAATTCAGAGAACGTTCAGTTAACGCTATGTTGTTTTGCCTGTTACCCTTTCTACCTGCCTGCCCCATGACTTTCATCCAGGCGTCAGGCTCTCCTTTGTTATCTTCCCGAATTTGTTTACCATAATAAAAGGGATTTCCCTCGTGATTTGCAAGAGCCTGGTTTGGAAGTAATAATGAATGGAATGGATATTGCTTCTTAATCTTTGCATTATTGCTGGGACAAACCTAACTTCCCAAAGAGTTGGATGCCCGTGTCCTAGGAGGAGCCCGGGCAACGGAGGAGACTGCAAAAAAGAAAAACCCAGAGGCTACTATTTTAAGATTTTATCTCACCACATATATTTTTGCCCAGTGAAGGAATCTGTTTCAGTTTGAGTGCTAATCTGGAAGTAACCTATCCAGCCAATGGGAACTGGGTTTTAGCAACGCGACCCCTCTCCAGAACAGGAGCTGTCCAGGGAGACAGTCAGGTGGATCCCTCCATCCTCAGACTGGACAGAGATAGGATTA
The DNA here is from genome assembly GCF_028018385.1 of Neofelis nebulosa. Lineage (NCBI taxonomy): Eukaryota > Metazoa > Chordata > Mammalia > Carnivora > Felidae > Neofelis > Neofelis nebulosa. The sequence goes on from NC_080790.1 coordinate 12,123,471, forward strand.
AAGAGAGAACTGGTACAAAAAACTGAAAGACAAGCCATTCTCTGTTGATTCAAACAAACAAACAAACAAACACTAGCTCCAAATATAGTAGAGACAGCAGAGCCTTCTCAGCAATAGGATGATGGAGTTGTAGATTTAAAGTTACTTGTGAAAAAATACGTAAGAAGAGAGGTCCTTATGTCAAAAGACACATGCTACCTAGAACAAGAACAGCATGGAACTCTCAGGAGAGGAAGTGCAGGGGTTAGAAATCATATGGCCCTGTCACAGAGCCCAGAAGCGTCTTGAATCCAGAACCTTCGAAGTCCCAAGCCGGCATTCTTCCTCCAGCCTGGATGCCGCCGGGACTGGCTGGGGTACATGGGAGACTGCAACATCTCAACGGGTCCTGCCGACAAAGAGCAAAGGCGAGGCTGCTGCCCAAGCAGGGGCGACGGTCCAAATGCTGGGCAAGCACCTTGTGCTGAGTGAGATCAGCTGAGGGATCTCAGGCTGCTGGTAAAGCTTAGAAGCCCCTTAAAGAGAGCTGAGAGTTGGGGAGTGAAGGGATTCGCACACGCCAACCCACAATATGCTACTTTGGCATATGATTATCTGGACCTGAAGACACTTACGAAACAGCCGAATTAAGGAAGGCTCTCTGCCCTCCCCCTTTCCACCTAACTGCAGGTCCGAAGATTTCCCATGAGAAAAGTGCCCTCCCTGTACTAGGGAAAGAAGAACATTCTTATCACTGGAGACTGGCGTCAATGCCAAAATGGACATGGAAAACAAACCTACTGAAATGGCCCATATCTTCTATTAGTTTCCTGTATACATTTCCCAGTCACTGTCACAAAATTTACTGTCCCCAGCCCATGCCCTTTTGTCTTGTTCCAGCTCCACAATTTATTGTCCTTTGTGGAAAAAGTATATGTCTTTGGGCTGAACGCCTCTTAAGGTCTTCATTTTCTTCTTGAAGACTCCCATGTAATCATACAAATATTAAATAACGTGTACATTTTCTCCCGTTAATCTGTCTTACCTGCATTTCATTCTTTGGTCCAGTCACGGAACCTAAGAAGGTGGAAGGAAGAGTTTTCCTCCCCTACAAGAGCAAAGTCAACTGTACCCTGACAGCCAATTTTTTGACCCAAAGTTTCTTCCCTCACAGCTTCGTGTCCAGGAAAAACCTCTGATGCCATTTCAGTGAGCTAAGTGTGTGTGTGCAACCAAAATGAAAAAAAAGAAAAAAAGGAAAAGAAAACAAGTGCATGGAAAGGTCTTCGTGGTGTCAGTGAAAATAGAAAATAGAAAATGCTTCTTAGGGGCACCTGGCTGGCTTAATTAGTAGAGCGTGTGACTCGTAATCTCAGGGTCGTGAGTTCAAGTCCAACCCCTGTAAAGAAAGAAAGAAGGAAGGAAGGAAAGGAAGAAAGGAGGGAAGGAAGAAAGAAAAAAAAAAAGAAAAAATGCTTCTTGAGAACAGGACTGTTAACTTTCTCTAAGTTTGCATAGTATTTGGTGAACCCTTCAGGGTCAATTATCACTCATCTGAGGGCTGTGCAATCACATCAATGACCGCTCCATAATCCCCGTGGGATGAATACAAACCGTCATACGACTTGCAGTTTGCAGTGTTCCCACATCTCTTCCCTTGCTCCCATGACTCTGTGGTTTGCTGGGAAGAACGAGACCGTCATACCACACATGATGGAAGCAGACCCAGACGGCAAGAGCGGCCTCCTCAAGGCGACTCCGCAGCTCGTTCCCCAATCACTTACCACGTACCTGTTCATTATGGTAGACACTTCACACATATCATTTGATCGAATCCTCAAACATCCTGAGAAGTAGAAACCACCCTCACTTTAGAATTATACTTCACGTTAATGTAGAGAGAAAAGCGTAGCCAAGAATATCCCAAACAGTTCTGAAGATGATGAACAAAGTGAGGGGGGTGGCAAATCTTATTGAATATCAAGGACTATTATACTGATAGAGACATATATCAGCCACGCTAACAGAGACGATGTAGTGTCAGTTCAAGAATAGCCAGGTTGACTGTCGAGCAGACAGACAAGGGTAGACTGGTGAGCCAGGACCAGACCGGCACATACATGGATCTTCACGGATGACAGAGCAGGCATGGCAAACCAAGGAGAAAGGATGGAATTTTAATAAATGGTGTTGGGACAACTGGTTACCCATCTGACAAATAGGATATTAGACTCCTTACCTCACACCGTACATAAAAATCAATCCCAGGTGAATTAAAGATGTAAATAGGAATGATAAAACTATAAAATATTTAGAAGGGAAGCACAAGAGAGTATGTTTTTGATCTAAAAATAGGAAAGAATGGGGTGCCTGGCTGATTCAGGAGGTAGAGGGTGCGACTCTTGGTCTCGGGGGTATAGGTTTGAGTCCCACATTGTGGTAGAGATTACTTAAAAACAAAATATTTTTTTAAAAAGTGAACAAATAAAAACTTAGAAAAGGAAAGAATTTCGTGAACACGCCAAAAGATATACCAATAACAAAATGTACAACTCACAAAGAAAAAGGTAAATAAATCTGACTATACAAAATGTAAAATTCCTGCTCAAAGGACACCACAAAGGGAAAACAACTTTCACAAACTGGGAAATGCCCACAAACTTGGAGAATTCATTTCTAATACATGTAACAGACAAAACATTAATTATTATCTACACCTTAAAATAAACCCCATAGAAAACTTGGCAGAAGGCTCGAAGAGGCACCTTACCTACCAAGAATCTTCTATAATCAATGGACATATCAAAAGGTGCTCAATTTAGTTACCAATTAGGAAAACACAATTTTAAATTGTAATGAAATACATTTCACACCTGCCAGAGCAGCAAAAATTCAACACTCTGAACGTATCAATTGTTGGTGAAGTTGAAACCGCCTGGATATTTATGTGCTGGTGGCGGAGGAATGAGTTGGCATCATCACTTTGGAAAGTAATTTGGCTTGGCATGAGAAATGGCTGCATAGACCGCAATGGTTCGTCTCAGCGATCGCCCTGCAAAAAGTCTTCCACTTGTGCATGTGGGGATACTGAGGTGAGTGATCAGGGCAGCACTGTTTGTAACAGCAACACCGGAAGCCATCCAAAGTCTGTCGATAATGGCTAATTAAATGTATGATGTATTAGTATAACCCAGTAGCACCCAGAAAGGAAAATGAATGAATTGTAACTGCGTGGCACCCTGTGGCTAAATCTCAACAACTGGATATTGAAGAAAAGGAGCAAATCACCGAGGAATATGTAGTGTGTCTGTGTCTGTTTCTGTGAAGTGCCAGATCAGGCACATCTAAGCAAGGCATTGCGTAAGGATGCAGACATACGAGGCAAAACACTAAGGAAAATCAAGAGGACACTGAAACCCAAATTCAGAGAGGAAGGAAACTCGGCGGGGGGGGGGCGGGGGGGTGTGGGTGGGGGGGGGGAAGAGATGGGGCGAGGTTGTGGATCGGCACCCAGGGGACTTCAAAAATACCGATATATGGGGCGCCTGGGTGGCGCAGTCGGTTAAGCGTCCGACTTCAGCCAGGTCACGATCTCGCGGTCCGTGAGTTCGAGCCCCGCGTCAGGCTCTGGGCTGATGGCTCGGAGCCTGGAGCCTGTTTCCGATTCTGTGTCTCTCTCTCTCTCTGCCCCTCCCCCGTTCATGCTCTGTCTCTCTGTCCCAAAAATAAATAAATTAAAAAAAGTTGAAAAAAAAAATTTAAAAAAAAACAAACAAACAAAAAAAAAAAAAAACAAAAATACCGATATAGGTGTGATGGGAGCAAGGCTGTATCCTGTGGTGGGGTCCGTAATGGCAAGAGGCAAAGGACCTAAGAGGAATGAATTAAATTAATTATAATAGATTCCTGCAATGAAATAGCATGCAGTCATAAAAAAAAAAAGGATTAAGGGCATTCGTTATGAACAAATATGGAAAAATCTCTGCCATGTTATCTGGTGGGGAAACAAAATTGAGAACGGTGCTTACGATATGCTGCCATTTGGGTCACAAAGGAGGAAAATACATCGAGCGTCCTGGGTGGGATGTACAAGAGCACATCTGACAAGAGTCAGACAACCCTGGCTTTGTCTGGGAAGGAACTAGGTAGGGGAAAAGTTTCCATGTTAGGCCAAGTGAATAAAATATCTAATTCTAAGATGTAAAAATGTTAAGGGCTACATGATTCATGTAGCATTATATGGTGTTCAGAACTTCCTTGAAAACACTCCAGCAAGTTTAAAAATAAATGTCTAAACAGATGAGAGAAGATGAGCATAATATTGATAATGCTGAAGTGCGGATATGATGAAGGGATGTCCGCCTTTGAAATCTTCTCTAACGGGCAGTTATATAAAGAAACCTGCAGAGTTCTGGGTCAGAACTCAGACTGAGCACATGTGCTGAAATCCTCTCCATCTCCAGACCCCACCAAAATAACATAAAATGCATTTTGAAGCCATATTCACAGCACAGCTTGTCATTTAAAATTCTGAAATCCAAACCAGAATCAACCTATAGAGATGGTCCCATAAATTATCGTGTAGCCACCTGAAGTGAAATTATGCATCAGGAGCCCAGGGTCCAAAGCTAAATAACCTGACTTAGGAGGAATTTGTTACATTTGGGGGACCAAGGGTGGTAAACACGTGCCTTTAGTCTCCTCCACTTGCAAATGGAAGTGATGGGGGCGGGGAGGATGTGAGGGTCCCACCTGTCCTGGGATGAGAGCAGGGTCTCTTTCCTCAGGTGTGACTTGACTGAATTCTGAGGGCTGAGAGAGCATACATATTCTGGAAAAGACGCTGCGTGTCCAAATTGAGATAGATCACATTTTTAACACCAGAAGACTTGAAATGATCCGCATTTCCATCAGGAGGCGACTAATTGAATAAGCTATGCTAGATCCATGCAGTGGAGTATTATGTAACCAGAAGATGAAGAACCAGCTAACCCCAGTGAAACGGAGACATCTCCAGAATATGCTGTTAAGTGAAAAGGACAATGGAAACAAGAATATGATGCTATCACTTGTCAGGGGACACAGTGGTGTGGAGGGTTACACTCATGTGCTTGCCTGTGGTTCTTTTCAGTGGAAGGAATAATACAAAACAAATAAAAAGGATGACCTATAGGGGGAGGAGAAAACCGGGAGGGGACACGGAAGGATGGTGACACTGAGGGATGATAGACTTGTCTGGACAGACGCTGTTTTGCCCTCGTCTCCTGAAGCTTCTCCATGCCTGTCTTCACTGCCTTCCTCGGCCTGCTCTGCCCAGCGCCGGCCCCCAGATTCTGTTCCGGCTTCTTGGAGCTCTGCTTTTCTGAAAGGAATTTGGCTTCGCTGACATTCTAGGTTATGTGGACCTGATTACCTCCACGGTGCATCCTGGTCCCCTAAGCTGCTACCCTGGATCTCCAGGTGGATGCTGGTCTTGTGTCCCAACCCGTCTCCCATGTTGAGCCACAGATGAAGCAAACCCAGATCCTTGACCATCCCAACTCTTGTTACCTGGGCACAACGGATAGGCACATAACAATTTCATGGGTTAAAAACACTGGGCCTGATCACCGGATGCTGTGACTCCAAGGTCCTCCCAAGACCCCTAGCCAGGCCTTTTACAAATGAATTTGTCTCTTGCTTCTAGAAAGAGTGTATCAGCAGGTTCATGGCCAGCTCTACTCATTAGGGAGCAAGGGGTAGGTGGTTCAGGCTCAGAGGGAGGAGGCCAGGAAGGTCAGAGTGCACTGGGTCACTGGGCCGGGGGTTAGACAATTAGAGGGCAGGAAGTGCGTGCATGCGTGTGAGTGCATGGGTGTGTGTGCGTGTATGTGTGAGACAGAGTCAGAGACAGAGAGAAATTATTCAAGGCCTTTCTTTTCCTCTTTCCCGTCATAAAGAGAAAGAGAGACACTTGGAATTGCAATTGTGGCAGAGACTGCGTTTCTCAGGCCCCTTGACTCCAGATGGGGTCACGTGACAGGGCTCACCAACGGAACTTGGGCCACCCCTGGGCCAAGGAGGCTACGAGCCAGTATCTGTCTCTTGTTCGTCTTCACCTTCTGCGGGCTGGTGCACAAGAGCATACCGGAAGCCATGTATTAAAGATGGCGGAGGATGAGCCTGGCTGTCGAATTGGCACTTGGAAGAAAGTCACCAGAGACACTCATTTTAGACTTTATGCGACTGAGAAACGAAACAAAACACTTCTCCTTGGTTTGACCCAGTGTACATTTTCCGGCTGATTTGTTAAAGCAGCTGGCTCTACCCAAAGTAATACATGCAGATTTCCCAACAGAGACACTTTCAAAATTTGCACCCCAAAAGAAGAGTGTGGGTTTCCCCCCTATGGGTTCCTCTCTTGGCCAGCAGCAGATGATGGGCACAGGGCTTGGTGGTTCAGGCGTCACCCAGCCTTCCACCTGCGGATTTTACGGTCCCGAGAACATGGCGGGCAAGGCCACGTTCCTGTTTTTACGGAGCGCAACACTGAAGCTCGCGTGGGTGAAGTGACTTGTCCTCCCGCTTTTCACTGGACCGGATGGCCCCGGCCGGAGAGTTGTGCGAACTCCAAAGGGCTCACGAGAGCCCCTGGTACCAGTGTGAGCTTTCTCGAAACCATACTTCGTGAGAAAGTGGACCTGGCTCTCCGGACGGGACCGGACTTGGTGATTTGGCTTGGAGATTGAGCTGCTGTGGCCTCATTATCCACAGGCACAGGAGGAGCCACTTGGGGGACAGCAGGGTGTCAGCGGGAGGAAATCGCAGAAACCTCCCAGAGCCAAACGTCTGTTTTCACACCGGCTGCAAAGTGCAAAATGATATTAAACTGTCAACATCTTTCCCCCGGTCTAAAGAATCTGAAATCCTATCTGTGTCTGTCTGTCATCAGATCTGTGGTACGGCTGGGTGGCCGTAACACCGAATCTCGTGTGCCTGGGGCCGACTCCCATGTTTCCAGGCTTTGGGAAGCGGGGCAGAGACCCCTCACTTGTCCCGGACCTCGGCTTTCTCCTGGGTAACGCTGACACTTCAGGCCTAGGAGGTTTGTAACGAGGATTTTAAAATATCATGCGTGACAATGCTTAGTAAGCTGTGAAAGACAGAACTAACGTTATCGCATTGAGTGAGATACTGTGTGTGAGACATCTACCCGGGGCCCGCTGTGTAAGTAGATGGTCAGGTGAACGCATTTTCATTTTTTTCCAGTGTTATTCCTACCAGGATTTTTGTTTTGTCCCAAGACCACGCCCACAACGTGAAGTCTCGGAGGATATTAGTGCCTCTTCTCATCCTATATTATCGCTTATCGTCTCCTGTTGGCCAGTTGTTGCCAAAAATGGCCGCAGCGACATTTTCAATCCCACATAGGCTCCTAGAACCTTGCCACTTCCTGGCAGGAGGTAGCATTCATTTGTCCTCGAACGTGGGTGGGGTGCCGTGACTGCCGTGTCGAGTAGAGTGTGGCAGAAGCGATGCGGCCTGATTTTGGAGGCTCATTCGTAACTACTAGGTACCTTTTGGGATGCCTGCCTTTGAAATCAGCCACCATGCTATGAGGAAGCGCAAACCAGCCCTCGCGAGAGTCCACGTGGAGAAGCCCACAGGAAGGGACTGGGGCTCCCACCAATAGCCGGCATCAACCACCAGACAGGTAAGGGAGCAGACCTTTAGGTGATCCCAGGGCCCAGACTTTGAGTCTCCCAGCTGAGACATCGTGGAGCAGAGACGGGCCGTCCTTATCTAAACTCCCAACCCACAGAATCGGTGAGTACAGTCGCTGGTTGCTTTGTGCTGCTAAGTTTTGGAGCAATATTTGGGCGAGCCGTCGCACCTGGGACCTTCCCCCAGTGGACCAGAGACCTGTTGAGGAGGGAAACTGTCTCATCTACCTCTTCCTTAACAAGCTGAGCAGGGGACTCAGCAAATGGTGGCAGCCTGGTCCTTCCGGAAAGATGCTTGACACCCCTTCCAGTCCTTCTGGAAAGCCTCTGTGCTCAATGAGGCCAGGACTTCCAAGGTGTGCAAAGGTGTTTGCTCATTCACCGACCATTCACTGAATGTGTAACGGACCAGAGGGCTGTGCCGGAGACAAGACAGCGAGCAAATCAGAGGCATCAGAGGCCCACGCGAGTTTTCCAGTTTGGTTGGGGGTGGAGGGGGCAAGTTACAAGCCAAAAGGGACGCACAGTTATTCTCAGTTGTGATGAACGCTGCTGAAGGAGATACACAGGAGGAAGGCGGTGAAGGGCCGACGAGGAGGGACCTGCTCGGTGGGATAGCGAGCAAGGGCCTCTCTGAAGAGGTGATGCATGGGGGTTGGGGGGAGAACATTCTAGGTGGACAAAACAATTACACGCAAAGGCCCGGAAAGAGTAGGGGATGTTTGGGGAAATACAAAACCAGTGTGGTGGGGTGTGGTGAGCCAGTGCAGGGCTGGAAGACGTGGGAAAGGCAGGCCTCGGGAGAGCTGCTTGGATTTTCCTCTGAAGGGTGTGGGGTCCAGTCCCCAGGGAGGACACGAACTCCAACATCAGGCTGGGGGGCCTGTGTACGCATGTTTTCTGCCCTCGGTTTCTGGGGAGTGGCCAGTTTGTGATTCCTCTCTCTCTCTCTCTCTCTCTCTCTCTCTCTCACACACACACACACACACACACACACACACAGCACACACACACAATATCAGCCTAAAGTAGGTAAATAAGAAGGAACTTCTGAACAACCGAGTCATGGCCACCGAGTAGACACCCAATTGCCCTACCCTGCACCTGGCATTGTTCCAAAAGCCTCCAGGCCTCACTGAGCACCGTCCATTCTTACTTAGCACCCGGCTCTGACAACCCTTGTTATCTGCTTGCAGAGCTGTGAGAAGAAGCAAACTAGGAGGGATTCCTGGGGGAAGCCGCCGGCAGTCCTCGCTGAGTGGGTCCCTCCACCTTGTAGGCCCTCGTTCCTTCTCCCGTGCGGCCCCATGCTCGGTGCCCTTCGAGGCCAGCCTCACGCGCGATGTCTCCTTGGGTTGACCCCGAAGATGGGGCCCCCCTCCCTTCTCCCCCACGAACCGGAGCCCTGAGTCAGGGAGGAGGCCACCGGTACAGGAAGAAGCCAAGAACTTCAGGGCAGGGCGTTGCGAGCGCGCAGGCCGACCCCTGTGTGCCCTGTCTCTTCCCCTGGCGGGACATGCTCTTCGTTTAACAGTCCCAGATTAAGAAAGCAAGGCTGTGTGTAGCATTTTAATGCTTTCTAATAAACGTTTTGTATTTAAGTGTGTATAACTGACATAGAATGTCTATAGGTCTTAGAATCATTTCTATTCAAAATGCTAGAATAGGGACGCCCGGGTGACTCAGTCAGTGGAAAGTCCGACTCTTGATTTTGGCTCAGCTCACGTACCTCACGGTTTCTGAGCTCGGGCCCCGCCTCGGGCTCTGTGCTGACAGCATGTGGCCTGCTTGGGATTCTCTCTCTTCTACTCTCTCTGCCCCTCCCTCTCTCAAAAATAAGTAAATAAACTTTACAAGGAAAACACGCTGGAATAAAAGTTTAGTGTTTAAAACGACAGTAATAACGATGACAATGACTGGCATTTGTGTTTTCTGCTTAGCTGCTGTTTACCGGGCACTCTCTATACCCATTTAATCTTCACAATGGGCGTTAGCTTTCTAGAAATGTCACCTGTCTGGCACCACGCCCCCTTCCTCAGCACGCGCCCCTCAGAGCGTGCACGCTCAAACACGCACACACCCAGAATTTTCGAGTAGGTGCCTCACGGGTAGACACGGACGGTCGCTTCTTAGCCTCCCCGCACCCAGCGAAGAAAATCCACATTCTGCTGGAGCGGGAGCAGGGAACAGCTGCATGAGACCCGAGAGGGAACAGCCCACTCTGAGCGGGGACTTCGGGGAGCGTTGGGAGAGGCAAAGACTGAGGATAGTCCCGGGGCCCGGCCGGCGGGAGCCGACGCCCGGGCTCTGCCCTGTGTACGCTGTGTGGCGGTCTGTCGGCTGTCTTCCGAGTGTGGTCCCCTTCCCATCTGTTGCTGCCTGAATTGTGTTTTCCCACGCCCAGGCCTGCCCAAGCTGTCACCAGCTGTGACCAGCTGTCAGCCAGTTGTTAGCACTCTGCCCCTCTCCCTGCCACGTGACAGCCCCCCTCGTCAGCCAGAGCCCAGAAGAACTTTCCAACAGGCGGTCTAGGGGACAGACGGCGTTTAAGACCCGAGCACCCTGTAGTTAGGTTGGAGACCCAGGTGAGAGACACAGAGACCCGGCCAGACAGACAGACGCCCAGACAAACAGGAGTGGAGGCAGAGAGCGGAAATCAGAGAAAAAGAGAGAGCAACAGGAGAGAGGCATAGACACAGACGTTTAAAAAGCAGGGACACACGTGCACACACACACCCACGCGCACACACGACGGGCAGGTAACAAAGAACCCTTTCCACCCACCCACCGTGGGTCCCGGGGCCCAGAAGCCCCGGGAGTGTTGCTAAGGGCCTCCTCAACCAGCTACTCCAAGTGTGGTCCACAAACCCACGCCAGCAGCCACGACCTCCCTGGGCGTGTTTAGACTCTCAGAGCCGGGCCTACAGAGGGCAGGTTACTAGTCCCAGGAGATTCGTGTGCATGCGAAGCATGAGGAGAGTGGCTCTGACTTGCTGCGCTGCCCTCTCCGCAGCCGGAGGTTTGAGGCTGACGGGCTGAGTGCACCCTTCCACTGCCGCTATGACCCGAGCTTGGGAGGCAGGAGGGGCAGGGGGGGCAGCTGTCCGCTCGGCTCTGAGCACAGAGCCAGGAAGAGGGCCTGGGAGCCAGCACGCAGCCTGCTCTGCTGTCCACCCTTCCACCTGGCCCCTCTGTCCGCGCTGCCTTCGCCCTTGTGGGTCCCTCCTCCTTGTAGGCCCTCGTTCCTTCTCCCGTGCGGCCCCGTGCTCGGTGCCCTTCGAGGCCAGCCTCGCGCGGGAGGTCTGCTGGGGTTAACGCAGAAGATGGGGCCCCCCTCCCTTCTCCCCCACGAACCGGAGCCGAAGTAGTGACCACTGCCGACCCACTGGACATTCTGACATTGCCGGGCTGTTTTGCCGATGGCGCTCACTCAATACACACAGCAGGATTGCGTTGAGTACTTTTATTATCCCCATTTCACAGATGGGAAGAGTGAGGCTTAGAGGGCTACCTGTCTTTATCCAACATGCCTAGGGGATACCAAATACCCTATGTGCCAAGGTGGGTGGCCGGCTAGTCTGTGGACCCCCCCGCCCCGCCAATCAGGCTTCTGGGTCCAGATGGTGGCCCCTGGACGGTGGGGCAAGACAAGCCCCGAGGGAGCAGGAGCCCACAGAATCTCAGCTGCCTCTCCAGAGATAAGGGTGCTTTGTTCTCCAGGCTCTTTCCAAAACCAAGGAATTCCACCGAGGCCTCTAGGCGGCCGGCTGCCTCCCCAGGCGCTGTACAATTGCCTCTGAAACATCAAGAATGACAGTCATTTTTTATTAATGAACTCAGGACCTGCTTGGTTCCATAAACAAAGCTCTTCCCTGGAACAACCCCTCTCTCCAGCTCTCAGCCTCCGGCCCCCTGAGGGGCCCCTCTGCCCACAGCCTGTCCCTGACTGAAGTTGGATAGCGGGTCCCCCACTGGAGGCTGCTAGGGTGGTCCTGGACCGGGACAGGAAAGAGGGCCCACCTGAGGACACCCCCAGCTCTGGGGCTCACAGAGCTGGTGCGGAGAGAGGACACCACCTTATCCACCCATCAGCCCGGTCTCCTGGGGCAACTGACCTCACCTCTCTGGAAGTCGGTTTTCGGACCGTAAATCCGGACAGTGGTCCCTGTGCTGCCTATCTAGAGGGCTGAGGGAATCTGAAGAATGCGAAGTTTCCAGAAAGTGCAAAAAGATGGCATGACCTGTGTCCTTCCAACCGATTGAGGCAGGAACAGCCGCTGCTATAGAAAACCACTTCCAGCTTTTACCTTGAGATTATACATTAAGCCATCGCTCAGGGAACACAATTTGCATTATACTGAATACAGTTTCCATCTTAAAAAAAAAAACCTTGCTGCCTGTAGAAGGCTGTACTTTCTTGTTATAAAGAGCAGGTAACAAAGGCGGAAGGGGAAAAGCGGTAATAGGAAAATGAAGTCAGCTCGCCAGAGCTGATAGAACACAGGGGATTGCTTGAGAGCCATCCATGGATGGTAGTGAAGGCCTTTTTTCACAGACGTTTCTGCAGGAAAAAATAACTTCCCTTTGGCTGGTCTGACACCCTCATGAAAACAATCACTTTTAGTACATGGTTTCTGAGATTTCATATGAATATTGACTATAATGCTCATTCTGGAGCAGGACAGGCTGCTTGGACTCCCTACCTTGTGCCGAGCCCTTCTAGCCTATTTCCTCTTTGCAACTATTGTACGAGGTAGTGACCATCTCCATTTTCCAGGTAACAAGACTGAGGCCCAGGAAGGAGACGTAACTTAGTTAAGGTTGCATAATTGGTAACAGGGAAGGAAGATGAAGGCAGGGCTTTGGGTCTCCAAAGTCGTATTTTCTGCCGCAACAGTCAACCCAACTTCCTTGGTGTCAAAGATTCCCTCCGTGGCTCCCGCCCATAAACACCAGAAGACTCAGACTAGCACAGGCGAGAGCCTCCTGTAAACTGTGAAGTCCCACACGGAGGTCAGAACTTTTTACATCAAAGCTCTAATTTATTACAAGTAATTTAGAGTTTGTTATTTCCTCCAACGAAGGCTTGCTTTTACAGAAGGAACCACCACAGGGTTCCTTGAATAATGAGCGTTTAAAATATTACTAAACAAAACTTTCCAGGGGTGCAATCTGCTGAAGGGAAGTGAGGGCTGGGAGGTGGAAATCTCTGGAACTGTAGGATTTTGCGAGGGCAAGAGGAGCTCAGCTGAGGCCTCCTGACGAGGACAAGTGCTTTTTAGTCACCTCAACCTGTTCACAGCCCTGGAGCAACCAACTAATTTTTTTTTTTAACCAACATGATTATTTACCATCATTACACATACAGTAGGTTACTTTTATGGGAGAGCCTGAGACAGTTATGATTTCCAACGAGGCTCAGAAAGGTTTAGTGACCTGACCGAGGTCATAAAAAAAGCATCGTGTAATAGGGATACACACCCATATGGACCAGCAACTCCACTCCTGGGTGTATACACAAAAGAATTGAAAGCAGGGACTTGAACAGCTCCTTGCATATCCAGGTTCATAACCCAAATAAATACTCCTAAATACAGAGAACAATCGGAGGGTTGCTGGAGGGGTTGGAGGTGGGGGGATGGGCTAAACAGGGAAGGGGCATTAAGGAAAACACTCGTCAGGGGGAGCACTGGGTGTTACACATTGGGGATGAATCACGGGAATCTACTCCTGAAATCATCGTTACACTATATGCTAACTAACTGGGATATAAATAAATAAATAAATACATAAATAAATAAATAAAAGAAAAAACGAAATATCATCGAGGGGCGAATAGACAAACATAATATGGTATGCATGTACAAAGAACTATCATTCAGCCTTAAAAAGTTAAGAAATTCTCACATCTCTACAACACGAATGAACCTTGAAGACATTATGCTAAGTGAAGTGAATCAGACACAAAAGAACAAGTGTTTGATTCTACTTAGATGAGGTCCCTAGAATGGCCAAATTCACAGCGACTGAGAGTAGATGTTGGTGGGGGGCGGGGGGAGGGGGAAGGGCTGGAACGAGGGGCTGGAAATGCAGTGTGGATGTTGAATGGATATGGGGTTTTCATTTGCAATAATGAAAAGTTTGGGGGATGGATGGTGGCGATGGTCACCCAACAATGTGAATGTACTTAATGCCACTGAACTATACACACAAAAATAGTTAAAATGGCAAATGACATTCACGTTTTATGTTTTATGTATTTTTTTTACCACAATTAAAAATCAATGTCAGGGGCGCCTGGGTGGCTTGTTCGGTTGAACGTCCTACTTCAGCTCAGGTCATGATCTCACTGCTCCTGAGTTCGAGCCCCACCTTGGGCTCTGTGTTGACAGCTCAGAGCCTGGAGCCTGTTTTGGATTCTCTCTCTCTCTCTCTCTGCCTCTCCCCCACTCATGTTCTGTTTCTCTCTCTCAAAAATAAATCAACATTAAAAAAACAAAGCAACGTCAATGTACAAACTGAGTAATAAAAATGATTACCACTTATAGAGTACCCAATATGTAGCAATACAACCTTGTGAGGTTTCGTTACCCTTCCAGTTTTAAGATGAAGAAATGGAGGTTCAGAGTGGTTAGTGACTACCCCCAAAAGTCATAAAGCCAGAGAAATAAAGTTGGGATTTAAAGCCAGATCTTTCTTTCCTTTCTTTCTTTCTTTCTTTCTTTCTTTCTTTCTTTCTTTCTTTCCTTCTTTCTTTCTCTTTTTCTTTTTAATATTTATACTTGAGAGAGAGAGAGAGAGAGAGAGAGCGCATGCACGAGCACAAGTGGGGGAGGGGCAGAGAGAGAGGAGACCAAGGATCCAAAGCAGGCTCCAGGCTCCCAGTTGTCAGCACAGAGCCCACTGTGGGGCTCGAACTGAAGAACAGTGAGATCATGACCTGAGCTGAAGTAGGACCCTCAACCCACTGAGCCACCTAGGTGCCCCTAAAGCCAGGTCTTTCTGGCGATCTCTTTCTGGCTTCTCTCTGTTGCCTCCTCTCCTCTGAAAGCCTTAGGGCCCATCTGCATGGCCTTTGGTAAAAGGATTTTGTTTCTTTCACAGAAAACTATGAACAAAAGGCATTCAGCCTTGGATTACTATTAGGGGCTGCCTCTGGCCCCATTTCAGGGTGGCCTGGAGTTAATTCCTCCCCACCCTGTGCCTCAGCTTCCCCATCAGGCAAACCGGTGGCTGTCCTCCCAGGGCATTCATTCCAGCACTCTCTCAACAGTGCATCGCCTCTCAGAAATGTCTGTAAAAAGAAGGCAAATTCATAGGTCGACCATAAGTCCCATTTTGTTCCAGGCAGTCCTGATTTCTGACTGTTGCCTTTCAAGAGTATCCTGGTTTGTGTGATATGCTCACCCCACAAATTCACTAACTAGGTTTTGTTTGAGCAACATTTGGCTTCAGACCTCAGAGAGTTGCCTCTTGTAAATTCTTATTTCTCTTTGTTTTGAAACCTACGAGGTAAAACCAGCCAAAGTTTGTCAAGATTGATATTGCAGGCTTTGTTTCAAAGTCGCTCAATGCGGACAGTTGTATGTATCTTTGTTGAAAATTGCAAGCCAAGGGGCGCCTGGGTGGCTCATTTGGTTGAGCGTCTGACTTCGGCTCAGGTCATGATCTCACGGTTCGTGAGTACGAGCCCCACGTCGGGCTCTGTGCTGATAGCTCAGAGCCCGGAGCCTGCTTCGGATTCTGTGTCTCCCTCTCTCTGCCCCTCCTCTACTCATGCTCTCTTTCTCTCAAAATAAATATTTTAAAAAAATTAAAATAAAATTGGAAGCCAAGATATCTAATGATTTGGTTTTGTTTCAGAGCTTAAAACATTTTTCATTAAGATAGGGATTATTCTGTGATTTTAAAAAACACAACAGTTCAGTACAATGATTTTTAAAAAATTGGGGCGCCTGGGTGGCTCAGTCGGTTAAGCAGCCGACTTCGGCTCAGGTCATGATCTCACGGTCCGTGAGTTCAAGCCCCGCGTCGGGCTCTGTGCTGACAGCTCAGAGCCTGGAGCCTGTTTCGGATTCTGTGTCTCCCTCTCTCTGACCCTCCCCCGTTCATGCTCTGTCTCTCTCTGTCTCAAAAATAAATAAACGTTAAAAAAAAATAATAATAAAAAAAAAATTAAAAATCGAGTGTAGGGCCAGCACAAAATGGCTGATCTAGCGGGATTTGTAGGAAGAATTACTATTATGAGGGTGTTAATGAGTTGATACTTAGAAGATCCACACTTCTATAGAAGTAGAGTGAGTCAAAATTTGTCCTGTTATATTCTTTGGCAGTTTATTGTCACTCTGAGAAGGATTTCAACTTTTTTATTTCGTGGAAAGGCAACATACATTCCTTTTGATAATGTGAAAAATATAGAAAAATACAAAGAGACAACAATCCCATTACCCAAGGTTCCTACTATAAACACTTTGACATATACTTCTAGTTAGTTTTTTATTCATGTATGTATCATTTATCCAAAAATAGCACACACATTGTATTCTCTTCCATAACATACTTTCTTCATTTATATTTATATGTCAGACGCTTTTCTATTTTGTTAAACATGGTCTATAAAATCCCTTCAATAGTTATGGGATTGTCAATTATATGGATATGTCAAAATTTACTCAACTCTGCCCCTAATGTTGGCTGTTTCTTTCTAATTTTTTGGCTTTGAAAAACCAAAAAGAACTGAGAATCATTCTTTTGGCGAGAGTTTTGGAGAACAAATTTTTGGAAGTGCATCTGCGAGGTTAAAGGATATGTTTCTCTAAGGCTCTCAATGCATATTCCTATCAGAGTCACTGTGGAAATTCTAAAACTTCTGAAATAAATGCGAAACGAGACATCGAAGGCACATTCTAGACCTCTTCCTGTTATGCCTCATCATAACAGTTTCCAAAGCCAAATGGGCCAGCTTGTTCTAATACCCGTAGTGTCCCAGGAAGGTTGAGTTGCAGAGGGAAGAATCCAGGACAAGGAGATTTCTAGTACCTGTAGTGTCCCAGGATGGTGGAACTGTAGAGGGAAGAATCCAGGACGAAGAGATTGGACACTTGGTTTCTAATCCTGGCTCAGTGGCCCAAGTGTGGGCCATAAACAAGATATCTGGCTTTCTGGACCTAAGTTCCTCCATTCGTGAAACAAGGGGTCCAACCAGAAAATGATGAAAGTTCCTTCCTGCTCTTACATTGGAAAGGAAAGGAAATTGATGGAAATGCAGTAAAATATTAACATGAACTTCTAAATGATCTTAGCTCTGCCTGCTTTCTCTCCCCCCCTCATTTCAACCTCCCCATGTCTCACATCGTCCCCGTGCTTGGCTGCCTTTTACCTTTTCTTATTTTACCTTCTCTGATTTCACCCTAAAACTCACCCTTGGACAGGCTTCCGCTGGGTGGCCAACGGTGACCAAACCCTTTTGAGTCCTTAGGAATTAGAAGTAATCTTTCCCCAATGTGCTTTTTTTTTTTGGCTGTTGTTTAGAACCTTTGAAATGCAAATCACTCCAACCTGCAGCTAAGGAGACTGGCCTCTATAGGGCCTCCAACTGACCTCAACAGCCTGGTCTAAGCCCCAAGTAGGCAGGACTCTGCAGCCTGCTTCCGAAGATCAAAGGGGCATTGTTCAGCTAAAGTTCACCACCAGAAAACCTAGATTAGCGAGTAGTTCCTCCCCCCTCATCGGCTTTAATATCAAACCTCTGTTAACATAGGCAGGACGCAAGGGCTCTGGCCACTGGGCTCCGAGCCGCTCGAGGAGAGAAGCCAGTATGAGATCTCAAAAGAGGGACAAGGTAACAGCTAGGGTTGCTTCTCTGATCTCGCTTGATATAGAACAAATCAAAGTGGTCAGGAGTGGGGATTCTGGAGTCGGCTGGCCCGCCAATACCTAGACGTGGAATAAACTAAATGAGTTCCTACAGCCACGTCTAGGGAACAGAGGATTCAAGTATTTCGTGATTCATCGGCAGTCTCTGCCTCGCTCCTCCTCGAGCTAGTCCTGACTGGTCAGTGGAAGTCAGCAAGCTCTGGCCAGCGGGATGGATTCTGATCTGCCTGACCACTGCAGGTTCCCACACTTCCCAGACTGGTTGTCTGGACCCCTGCCTTCTCTTTCCTGTGCATGCCCCGTGGACACACACATTATCTCCACTCCCTCCTGGAATCCCACTAAAATGATAGTAAAGGAATGTAAAAGGCACAGGCCACAAGGACAGAGAGAACAGAAGAAGAGACTTACAGCAAACAAGAGATACCCATGACATTTTAGAAGCTGGAAAATAGGGCTTAGTGGTAACGGGCTTAGGAGATAGAAGAAGAATCTAACTTTCTTCAGTAGGCCCGAGTCTACTGGAGAAGAGACAATGGCAGCCAAGAGATGGCAACAAATCTTTAAAAGCACAAAGCAGATGGATTAATTGGATCTGACTGAGAGGAGAAACGTGAGTGCTAACTGACTTCAGTAGGCCAACTAGAAATAAGCTGATATGAACCCTACAACTATGGAAAGGCTCCAAATTGGAAGCCCCAGATCTCCCAGGAGGTGAGGGGTCGGAATGAGGCTGAAAACTTGAGAATTAGTGAAAAGACTTCTTAAGGAGCAGTTAGACACCCCCCCCCCCGCCCCCCAGTTGCCCACCCAGCCCTCACGTGCCCATTTTGGCACGATGCTGAAAGTCTGCTCCCTAAAAGAAGTTGAGTTGCAGAGGGCAGAGGACATGGCACAGCAGAAGGCAGTGGAGATGCCAGGCACAGCTGAAAACAGGATGCCGTTCGCTCTTGAAAGCAAGGGGACAACATGAAAAATTTATACAACTGCAGACTGATTCCACCGCCTACCCCTGGGCTCCCGTCTCTGCTTGACTCCACAAACAGTAGCACGTCGCTTACACCACGTCTCCCCCTGCACATTTTGGCAAGAGAATGGAGCAACCATCGTTGCAGAAACGAATTGACGAAAACAAGACCAAAAAAAAAAAAAATCTATAAATATTAACATCTGCACGTTTACCCAAAGACCCAGTCAGGTCCCTGCGTGATCACGTTATAATAAAGCCTACCAGTCAGCAAGGTTCATATATTTGCACAAAGCTGCTTAGGGCCTCAGACTTAAATAGGGATGTGCAGCCAAAGATCGTGCCATTTGTGTGGAAAGTCTTTAATATGACACGGGAGCCGAAACAATTTGACAAAGGGAAAACCAGACCAATCAGAAGATGTTTGTTTGAAGTTTAGGAAGTCCAGAGTCAATTTTCGGAGAAATCACAAAAGAAAATTTCTCAGAGCTAAAGGATCTGATGTTTTGTTTTGTTTTTTTAAATAGAAAGGGTCCTTCAAGGGCCCAACACAATGTATGAAAAAGGAGGCATTGTTATAAAACTCAATAATAGTAAGAATAAAGAGAAAACCAAGGAACAAAGATAACCAGAAAGCTAGAAACTAAAGCACATGAAAGCAGTGTGTTAAAAATTCTGAGGGACAATATTTTCCAAATAGACAGTATAATACTCTTCTAAATTATCAATTAGATGTAAGTTTAGAAAAAAATTCAGACTTGAAGATCTCAAAAACTCATCTCTCATGAACCCTCCGTTGGAAAGTTTCTGGGGAATGTCCTTGGCCAAAATGAGAGAGTCAAGGATGTGACAGACATGGACAATGGCGAAGATGGGGGAGTGGGGACCAGATATACGGTCCCATCTGAAACAAAGAATGAGACAAAATATAGGAAACGATGGCTCTCAGGATATTAGACACCCAGGTAACGAAGGCCATTGATCCCTGGGAGATGGAAGATGGGGTGCTGTGCAGGGACGCTGAAGCAGGTGATACCCAGATATGGAGCTGGAAGTCTGGGGAAACCAAGTCAGCTGGCATTCACAGGGTAGAACACTTGAGCAGAAAGCATTTTGCAGAAAGGGGAATCTTAGAGATCTGAAGAAGGTCTCCTCCAGCGCTGAGCTGAGCACTTTCCCATGAAAACCAGCCAGGGTCAGGGGAAGAGCCATTGTAGGGTTAGAGAGAAGAGGGCTGGCACCCTGTCTGTGCCCACCTGTCAGACTGCACAGTCCCATGGTTCTGGATGCATCCACCAGCAGACTAAGCAGTGTTTTGCCCCAGTGTTGGGGAAAAATGAACCCTAGACTTAACTATTGCTCTGTTCCAGTCTAACAAAGATTAGAAGCAAAAACCAAAGGGATTGTTTCCATGTAATTTAACCTCAACCCAGAACAGAATTCAAGAATGCTTTTAAGAGTGTAAAAATATCCAGTACCCAGCTAAATAAAATTTACAAATAAATATACAGACTTATTATTATGGAAATGTCTTTAAAAGATAAAACTACAGTAAAAATATTAAGAATGTATTATAAAGTTGATAACATATATAGAAGTAAAATGTGAGAATATCATCACCAAGTCCTAGAGGGAAGACATGGAAACATATTGTTGTAAAGTTCTTACACACAAAGTAGTGTAACATCACTTGAAGGTAGCTGTAGAAAGTTAAAGATGCACACTGGGGACTACAAGACAACAACCAAAATAACAAAACAAAGAATTATAGCTGATAAACCAACACAGGGATTAGAATGGAGTAACAAGAAATACACAGTGAAATTCAAAAGAGTTCGGAAAAAGGGGAAAGTGGAACGAAGAGCACGTGAGGGAAATAGAAAACAAATAGTAATATGATACGCTTGAACCCCAGCACCTCAATAATCACATCAAATGTAAATGTCGTGAACGCTCTGTCACAGCCAGCCTCCAAGATGGCCGCCATCGAGACCCGCCTTCTGGTGTTCACGCCACCATATAAGCCGCTCCCATTAAGCGTGGACTGGGCTTAGTGAGTTACTAAAAATGAGGCAGGTGTGATGGTGTGATCGCAGACTAGGTTGTAAAAGGCAGGGTGGCATTTCTTTCTTTCTCTCTCTCCCTGGGATCAACGGCTCTGGGGAAAACCACACTGTGAGCCGTCCGATGGAGAGGCCCTCATGGTGAGGCCCTCGTGGTGAAGGAACTGCAGCCTCTGGCAAACAGCTTTTTGGTGAGCTCAGAAGCGGATTGTCTGGTTTCAGTCAAAGCTTCCAAGACTGTAGCCCTAGCAGACAGCTGGGTTGCAACCTCATCAGAGACCCTGAGCCAGAACTGCCCAGCTAAGCTGCTTCAGCATTTCTGACCTTCAGAAACGGGTGATAAAAAGTCTCAGCAAACTAGGAATAAGGGGGAATTTCTCCAATCAGATTAGAGGCATCTACAAGACCCCCAAAATTACCCTCACACGGAGACTGAATGCTTTTCTCCTAAGATTAGGTTCAAGGTAATCATGTCCCCTCTCAGCATTTCTACGAAGCATTTATACTGGAGGTTTTAGCCCCTGCATGGAAAAGAATTAAAGGGCATCTAGATTGCAAAGAAAGAAATAAAACTGTTTTTATTTATAGGTGACATAATCATTTATTCAGAACATTCTTTAAAAAAAAAAAAAAGTCTTATGTATTTAAGTAATCTCTACACCCAATGTGGAACTCAAACTCACGACCCTGAGATCAAGAGTCGGATAATCTACCGACTGAGCCAGCCAGGCACCCCCACAGAACATCCTTTTGAATCTGTAATAAAGCCTCTAGAACTACTGAGTTTCACAGGCTTGCAGGATACAAGATCAATGTACAAAAATCAATGTATTGGTATAGACTAGCAATAAAGAATCAAATTAAAATTTAAAAATCAATATAATTTACAATGACATCAAAAATATTAACCGCCTAGGGATAAATCTGACAAAAGGTGTGCATGATCTATGCACTGAAAACTACAAAATATCACTAAAAGAAATCCAAGAAGACCAGAATACATGGAGAGAGATATGAGTTCATGCATCCAATGACTCAATATTCTTAATAGTCTAGTTTGTACTGAGTCTCAGTTCGTACTGAGTCTCTACAGATTCAACATACTTTCAATCAAAATCCCAGCAAAGTTTTTTTTTGTAGGAATTGACATGCCAGTTCTAGCAATCATATGGCAATGTAAAAGATCAAAACTCAGGTCTACATGAAACAGCATCACATTGTAGAAGGAATAAGTGGGGATAAAATTAAAATGATTATTTGTCTTGGGGCACCTGGGTGACTTAGTCAGTTGAGCATCTGACTTCGGCCCTGGTCATGATCTCAAGGTTCATGAGTTCAAGCCCTGCATCAGGCTCTGTGCTGATGGCTCAGAGCCTGGAGCCTGCTTCAGATTCTGTGTCTCCCTCTCTCTCTCTGCCCTTCCTCCACTTGCTCTCTCAAAAATAAATAAATAAATAAATAAATAAATAAATAAATAAACTTTAATATGTTTATTTTTCTTATTCTTGATTGATCTAACAGATA
This sequence comes from Neofelis nebulosa, assembly GCF_028018385.1. Classification (NCBI taxonomy): domain Eukaryota; kingdom Metazoa; phylum Chordata; class Mammalia; order Carnivora; family Felidae; genus Neofelis; species Neofelis nebulosa. The sequence goes on from NC_080790.1 coordinate 12,145,583, forward strand.
AGTTTATTCAAAATAATAATACCAGCAATATATTTGATTATGTATGCATATATATACATATATATATACACTTATATATAAATTAAATGCTTATATATAAATTATATATATATATATATATAATGCTTATATATAAATTAAATGAGCGATAGCAATTATTCAAGAGATAGGAGGGAGACATTCCGATTATTTTGTTATTATAAGGTACACTACCTGGGAAGTGGTGTAGAGTTATTTGAAAGTAGACTTGGATTAGTTATAAATGTATATTGCAAATTCTAAAAGCATTGGTTAAAAGTAGTAAAAAAAAAAAAAAAAAAAAAAAAAAAAGGACGGCACCTGGGTGGCTCAGTTGGTTAAGTGCCCGACTTCAGCTCACGTCATGATCTCACAGTTTGTGAGTTCGAGCCCCGTGTGGGGCTCTGTGCTAACAGCTCAGAGCCTGGAACCTGTTTCAGATTCCGTGTCTCCCTCTCTCTCTCTGCCCCTTTCCTGCTCGCACTCTGTCTCTCTCTGTGTCTCAAAAATAAATAAACAAGCATTAAAGAAAAAAGGAAGAGAAAATGAATTATATAAACAGTCAGTTAAAACCACAAAAGGCAGAAAAATAGTGGAGTCAAAGAAAGAGGGAAACAAAGAACCAGGGTAACAAATAGAGAACAGTACCAAACATGTAAATATTAATTCCCAACTCCATCAATGATCACTTTGAAAGTCATGGTTTAAATGCACCAATTAACGGGGTGCCTGGGTGGCTCAGTTGGTTAAGCGTCCAACTCTTGATTTCGGCTCAGGTCACGATCTCATGGTGCGTGGGATCGAGCCCTGTGTGGGGCTCTGTGTTGACAGCCTGGAGCCTCCTTGGGATTTTCTCTCCCTCTCTTTCTGCCCCCACCCTGCTCATGTGCACTTTCTCTCTCTCTCTCTCTCAAAATAAATAAACGCTTTTAAAATGCCCCAATTACAGGGGCGCCTGGGTGGCGCAGTCGGTTAAGCGTCCGACTTCAGCCAGGTCACGATCTCGCGGTCCGTGAATTCGAGCCCCGCGTCAGGCTCTGGGCTGATGGCTCGGAGCCTGGAGCCTGTTTCCGATTCTGTGTCTCCCTCTCTCTCTGCCCCTCCCCCGTTCATGCTCTGTCTCTCTGTCCCAAAAATAAATAAAAAATGTTGAAAAAAATTAAAAAAAAAAAAATGCCCCAATTACAGACAGTAGATTAAAAAACAAGGGGTGCCTATATGTTGTCTACAAGAAATTAAAACCACAGTGAGATACCACTAAACATCGGAGAGAATGTCGAAAATTAAAATGACTGACTGTACCAAATAGTGGCAAGAATGTAGAACAGTAGAGCCTCGATAACATTGCTAGTGGGAAGGTAATGTGCTATAAACCATTTGGAAAACAATTTGGCAGTTTCTTAAAAAAAAAAAAAAGCAAAAAACAAAACAAAACAACAATTAAAAAAACCCTATAGGACCCAATCCTTCCCCTCCTGGCTATTTACCCATGAGAAAGGAAAGCATATGTTCATACAATAATTTTCACATGAATGTTGCTAGAAACTTTATTTTTTGATAACCAAAGACTAGAAACAACACAAATGTCCTCCATCTATATGACGGGATACTATTCCGCAAAAACAAACAGAACAAAAACAAAAACAAAAACACCAAGCTGTTGATACAGACAACACCATGAATAAACCTCCAAATAATTATGCTGAGCAAATAATATGAGTTACAAACAAATACATACTCTATGACTCCGTTTATGATAAATCCTAGAAAATTCCAGGTACCCTTCAGTGATGGGACCCAGATCAGTGGCTGTGTAGGCATAGGAAAGAAGCAGAAGAAAGGGATTACAAAGAGACACAAGGAAATTTGAGGTGATGGATATATTCAGGACCTTGATCATGGCCATGTAAAACTTACATATGTCAAAGTTTATCAAGTTGTACATTTTAATGCGCTAAATTTGCTGTTTGTTAATTACACTTCAATAAGGCTGTTAAAAAGAAAAGGGGCATAAAGTCCTGTTTAAAAAGACCTGGAATATAGGATTTGGGGGATCCAACACAAGAAATAGGAAATGGAGGTGCCAGGCAAGGGGTAGACCGAAGGCCTAGGACCCAGCCCTGCACTGTCAGCCAGATCAGAACAGGAGGGTGGAATGCTCCAGAAACAAATGAAAGACATACTTCCTTTGTGTATTTGAATGCACTAATTGAAACCCTAAGGAAATACAGTTCCATTGGAGAGTTTGGGCATGAATTAGATACATAGAGCAAGGTAGACAAAATTCACTGAGCTAAGTAAACAAAAGGAGGCAATTATTAACTGCAAGGGGGCCAAAAAGTTGCATCAGGTAGGAAATCTAATGGGAGTGTAAAAAGTGGCTCCAAAAGATGTAACATGATTGGGGCGCCCGGGTGGCTCAGTCGGGTGCGCGTCCGACTTCGGCTCAGGTCGTGCTCTCGCGGTTCCTGAGCTCTGTCAGCCTCTGTGCTGACAGCTCAGAGCCCGGAGCCTGCTTCGGATTCTGTGTCTCCCTCTCTCTCTGCCCCTAACCCAGTCGCATTCTGTCTCTGTCTCTCTCAGAACTAAATAAACATTAAAAAAAAAATTTAAGAAAAGAAAAAGATGTAACATTATTTCGCCAAATTCAAATGCTGGGAGGAATGGAAAGAAAGAGGTGGGAACTGATGTGTCGTCTAGTAGCTGGGGAGAGAGCCCACAAGCGGCCCCGAATCTCGACTCCCAGACCAAGAAGTCAAAAGACAAAATCTCAGAGTAATATATTAAGAGAGAGGATAGTTAGGTGAGGCCACAAGTGTGTTAACTAATCTTCCTGTGGTCCTGATTCCGCAGTGTATACGGGGGTCAAATCAGAATCTGTACACCTCACACACACAGTGGTCGGTGTCAGTTACGTCTCAGTAAAGCTGGGGGAAACGGCGCTGTGCACATATCACGGAGGCAGATGCAGGGAGGCCGGCAGAGATGCGGCCCAGGGAAGGAAAAGCAGTTGCTTCTAGGAAGGAGGACCCGGGGCAGCGAAGAAACTGAGGCAGGAGACTGCCGGTTGTCGTCAGAGCCAATAATCTATGGCTTTTGAAACTACGTGTAAATATCCCTTCGACAAAACAAAATTAAATCTAAGGAAATGTATGGAAAGAACCCCGGGAGAACACCGGTACCGATGAAAATGGCAGGCTTGCCTACTTTCCCCTCCTTATTTGTACCCGTCCAGAGCTTCCCCAAGTCTATTTATTACTTTCGTTTAAAAAAAAAAAGAAAAGAAAAAGTGAGTCAATAAACGCAAGTGAACAAAACCCATCCTGTTTACAATTCTCAGGAAGGCAGAGGAAAAGACTTTGAAAAGAAAGTCACAACCGGGATGGAAAATCCCTGAGTCGCGGGCAGCTGGCCGGGCTCCTGGTCTGCAGCGCCCAGGCCAGCCTTCCCTGGGGAACTGCCACGGCCGCTCCAGGGTGCGGCCGGCTGCCCGAGGGCCTGGGACCGCTGCTGCGGTGAGGGTTCGAGCCCTATGGCACCACCCCATGTGCATGCGCGTGTGCACCCACACCCCACCGCCAACACATACACACACGCACACACACGCACGCGCACACACACACACACACACACACACATACATCAAAGGTGGGTATAAGATTCCTGACCTTGCTAACAGGCTGCCTTCTCATGCATACACCTCAACCTCAGAAACCTCTCCCATTTGGAAACTGCAATTTTCTGGATATTTCTCCTTCAGAAGGAAGCGAGGGGTAAGAGGGGGACAAAGTGAGTGAGAAGGGAAAGAAGGAGTTGAGTGCTATTCTGAAGAGAACATTCCAGAAGTTTCCAGGGGAAAGGCTGGAAAATGGGTCCTTCCCACATATTACCTCACTGAATTCCAAAAATAATTCGTATCCCCTTTTGACAGAAAAGGAATCAAAAGCCAAGAGAGGTCAAGGAATCGTTTTAAGCTTACCAAAGTCAGAATTTGAATGCACAACTCTTTCATCTTTCCCTTCTCTTCTTTCTATCCTTCCCTCATTATTATTATTATTATTATTATTTATGTTTGAGAGAAGCGCAAGCGGGGGAGAGATAGAGAATCCCAAGGAGGCTCTGCACTGACAGCAGCGAGCCCAAGGCGGGGCTCGAACCCACGAACCGAGATCATGACCTGAGTTGAAGTCAGATGCTCAACCGACTGAGTCACCCATCTTTTTTTCCCTTTTGAACATACTTCCATGGCACCCAGACAGGACACTGAACCCTAGTCTGGGTCTCTGTAAACTTACACTTGAGAGAGAGAGATCTGAAAAATGAAATAAACAAGTGAGTAGTTTCAGGTGCTTGTTAGGGCTGTGCACCCAGGGAAACAGGGAGACGTGATGGACAACTGGGCATGGGCGGAGCAGAGGTGGTTAGGGAGGGCCTCTGAGGAGGCAATGTTTGAGCCGAGCCCTGAATGACAAGCTGGGGAAAGACAGAGGAGCAGAGCGTCTGGCCTCGGGATGGCCATGAGGGCCCGTCTGATGCGGGGCTCCCTGGGAAGGTGACCCTGAAAGTGTTAGAGGACGATGGGTGAGTGTTCTTGGGAACAGCACGTGTGAGGCACGATGGCCGCGGACCCTCAGGAGAGGGTACTTGAGCCATGCTGGCCCCCTGCACAAGGACCCTGACCTTGCCACAGCAGACTCCCTGGAGTTGAGAACTTAATCATCTCTGGAGCCCCACTACCTTAGAATTAAGTCCTGAACCTGATACTCGGCCTTTTGTGCCTTCAGGTTACAGGAGATCATTGTCTCTTTATGTGCTACCAGGAGAACACTAGGGCTGTCACACTTGACCTTATTGATTAGTCACCTCCAGCCTTCCGGGGTCTTTCTCAAATGCATCAGTGGTTTCAGCAACAGCCTGTCCTGCTCTGTTGCTCCTCCCCACTGCCAGCTTCTTAAAGACCTGAGACACTGCACTCCCAGGGCATTCCTGTCCATGGGTATCCCATCCAAGTTTATCATGGGGCTTGGAGCTATGGCACAGCACCCTTGGGCAATCGGGGCTCCACCACAGTGCCAGGGTCCTCGTGGCCGTTGGCTGGTGAGTGAAAATCCCCAGCAGGGTGGGCTTCTGAAAGCATGCATGGGCAGTGAGTTTATTCGTGAAGGTTCTCTCGATCAACCCCTGGGCGGGGGGGGGGGGGGGGGGGGGCAGTAAAGGAAGTTAGCCAGAGAAGTTGAACCCTAGCATCTTTGCAACAAGGGCCCAGCTAATATCCCAGGGGAAATCTGGAGCTGCGGTGGCTCTTCCCAGACCAAAGCAGGGGCACTGGTCTTTGGTACCTATGCATCAGCCAAATATTGGGTTGAGCTGCCTCCTGGGAAGGGCTGTAACTTTGAATGTGGCAATGACCTTCAGCCAAGGGTGGTGTGTGTGAGGGGGCTGCTCAGCTGGAGACATTGCTGGTAGCTGGGGGAATGAGCACTTTGGTCCCGAAGGGGTTTTGGGGGGTGCACGGGGACATCTACCATAGCCCCACTTTGGACCCTTGTAATGCAAAAAACAATTAGCTTCCTTTCCTCGTGAGGCATCCATAGAATCAACATCTGGAGGCCGAGAGCCCGAGGCCCATTACAAGTAGCAAAAGAATTTGGACAGGATGCGTTTAATCTTGAGTTAATGGTACAGTCCTCCGCCAAGATAAACTTCTCAACCTCGACGTATTTTATTTTGAAAAGATGTCATTGTCAGGTACAAGGGAAATGTGTCCTCACTTAGGCTGCTGTGCCAGATGGCATAATCACTGGATGGGGCCACTTGTTCGGTCTGTTATCTTCTTCATCTGAGGAGCTCTCTCCCCCACAGACCCATCTCCTGAAAAGCTGGCCACAGTTACTAAGTACTTCCCGCCTCTGACAGCTGCAGGAAAGCGACGCAAGGCGACTTGAAAGCAGACATTTTTGGATGTGACGTTTCTAAACATCAGATATGTTGGATTCCCCCTCCCGTCCCCGGCGCTGGGTGGAAGTCACATGGGACTGACAGGGAGCATTTTGCCCTTATTTTCCATTCCTTACGTTTTTATTGAGCACCTACTATGTGGCCACTATGGTGGTAGTTATTAATTCATAATGACTGCCCTTCGCTGCCAGTCATGGGCCAGGCACTGTGCAGGTCTCATTTACAATACTTGTAAGGACTGCAGGAGGTAGACGGGTGCCCAAATTATCCCAGGTGTCTCTGGAAAGGGACATGGAGGTTTGACTAGATTAAGCAACCTGGTCAAGTCAGCAGTGGCACCCAGCCTATGATACGGGCCTTACTTGTAAAGCTCAAGGGCTTGCCATCCGTCACGGAGTCCAGTACAGTGAACAGGAAATGAGTTCCCTGACGGCCCTGTGCCTGCTTCCACAGGGGGTACGGTCTACAGTGCCACACACAGACCTGCTTCCCCCCGGGGCGTCCTGGCACTCTCGGCCAATCCTAGAGTTCTAGAACTCTCGGGACTGCCACTGGCAGTCCAGAACGTCTACTGCCAGGCCAGGCAGTTGATGACCAAGGATGGATTGCCTCTCGGCGCTGAGCTCCCAGCTCTGTGCCCCAGGAGAGCTCTGTGTGGCTGGTGTGTTTACCATTCGCACAGAAGCAGGAGGTCCTGGCGTCCCTTCTAGGGGCTTGGTTCTTCCCGCTCCACCCTCAGGACTTTCCTTTAGGGCTAGAGCAGAGCTGGGGATAGGATAGGATGGGGGACAGAAGTCCTACAGTCCACCTCCATTCCAGAATTTCAGAGCACACAGTGAAGTGCCAGAAAGAAATACCTGCTTTTTGGGGCGTGTTTCAGTGTCAAATCCCGGAGGTACGGTTGCTTAGTCTACCGAACTTTTTCAGAGACATTCTTCTACCCAGTGAAACTGGTAAGGCTGGAATCACCGGTCCCATTTTGAATAAAGAAGATGAGACTCGGGAAAGCTGCTACCTGACTTGCCCAGGAGCACCTTCAAACACCAGGGCAAAGACCTCCTGAAGGACACAACTCTTTTTGTCTCCCACCCCCGTAGGGTCCGAGCCAGAAATCTAGGAAGGGACAGTGCAATCCAGGAGAGAGAAGGCAGCCTTCAGAGTCAGAAGAGCTAAGTTTGAATCCTGGGTCACTACCTGGGCGACGGTGGGTAAGTTACTTAGGTCCTCCCAGCCTCAGTTTTCCCACCTGTGAAATGGAGTGAGTAATCCTTGCATCAGGCTGTTCTGGGGTTTAACGGATGTCACAGCTGTAAAGAAGCTAGCCGAGGCTATTTGAAAGAAGCCCTATATCTCTCTTCCCCTCCTCAGAGATGTACAATTATTCTTACCCAGACATGTGGTTAATATTAAACAGTTATATTTACCTGTCGACTAATAATAATTTGAGGCAACTGACTTAATGATGAGCCCAATATGATAACCCTAGAATATAATGGGAAGGAGACACTTGTCCTTGTCCCCTTTAGTCCTTGTCCGCAAGTGTCAGTGGCATTGGACTGGCACTGGGTCAGGCTGAGAACACCCTGAGCTGAGCACCACACCCAGGACGCTGCTTCCTTTCCAGGGTCCTTTCTCACTCTGCCCTCTTCCCCCCCCACCCCCCACAACGCTGAACTTCTGTCCTGACCGTGCCCGTCTGACCTCTGAGCACCTTCAGTGCTCTTCCCTCTGCCAGGAACACACTCCACCAAGCCGAAGAAGCTCAGCTTGAATGTCACTTTACTCCTTCACTCATTCGTTCATTCATTTATTCATTCATTCACTCAGTGCTTACTGAGTACTCATTAGATTCTAAACAGTGTGCTGTTCCTTTCCAGAATTCCTTAGTGAAAATAAACTTGGAGTGTGTGCAGAAGGAAGGGAATAGGGTCCAGGTGCCCCCCACCCCTTCCTGGGCCTGGGTTGCCAATAAGGGGGTGAACTTGGTTACCTTTGTGAACTTGCTCAAGCCGTGACATTCTGGGAGTCAAAGAGCTCCCAACCCATGGCCAGCTGGACAGAGAAGGGGGTCTCAGGACACTGGTATTGCACTTGGCTTTGGTGAGCCTGTGCTCTGCTCCCTGGTGCAGGCCACCTGTCCAGAGCTAGACGGACGCTCCGTGGGCCTGTGCAGTGTATCAGGCAAACCCATCACTCCAGTCAGGCTCAGAGATGGATGAAAGTCCAGCCAGTCCACTGTGACAGAGACCCCTGGGATTGTTACCCTCACCTACGCTCCCAAGGCATATTCTTTCTGAGTGTTTCAGGGCGCCCATCACGAAGCACCCAAAACGGAGTGGCTTAAAACAATGGTAATGTATGCTCTCACAGTTCCAGTGGCTAGAAGTCGGAACTCACGGGGCTGACAAGGGCCACGTTCTCTCTGAAAGCTGTAGAGGAGAATCCTTCCTTGTCTCTTCCAGCTTCCGGTGGTTTGCTGGCGACATTTGGGATTTCTTGGGCTTACAGCTACGTGATTCCAATCTTTGCCTTTCTTGTCACACGGTTCTCCCCGTGCGTCTCTGTCTGGGCACGGCTGTCTTCTTATAAGGACATCAGTCATATTGGATTGTGACCTCATCTGAATTACTTACATCTGCAACAGCCCTATCTCCAAAGAAAGTTGCATTTTGGGGTACTGGAGGTTAGGACCTCAACGTGTCTTTTTTTGGAAGGCAGCCCACAACGCCTCCCTACCACCTCCCGCAAGGAGCCTCTCGGCCTCTCCGGTGGGCATTGGCGTTGACCGTGGCACTTGGCCTTCAAATGTGTTGAGCTCAGTTGCTGGAGATTTTCCTCTCCTGCTTTCCTCCCCCAAATATTTATCAGAAGATTAATGTATTCCAGGAACGGTGCCAAGTCCTGGTACCCAAAACAGTAAACAAAACAGATGGTGGAAAGGCTGTCGTTACGTCATCCTGGCCCATGGGTCCTAGGTCCCCTCTGAGGCCACACAGAACACCCTGGCCACACCTTGCCTGTGACCCTGTAGATGTCTGAAGATAGGCATGGGTTCCCCCCAAGCTCCTTTGGTTTGAACAATTTTGATTCCTTTACTTCTTCCTCTTGATAGGGTGACTGTATATGTTATGGACCAAACTGAGACATTTTGGAGAGTGAGAGTGAGTGCTATTAATAATTACACCGAGACAACATGCGTAAACCAGCAACGTCCCGGGCCGACCACAACATATGGTCACCTCATGGGGCATGGGTTTCCAGGTCCTTCCTCACCCCTGGTTGCTCTCTTCTGGGTGTTTTGTAGTCTGTCTCCTTTTAAATCATTGCTCCCAGAAGTAACTGGCACAGTGGAAAAAAACCAGATAGGCGGGGGGATCATTTTAATAAATGTGCCGAACACCGTAACACAGGCAGGAGAGAGGTATTTGGAGAGTCCAGAGGAAGAAACAATTAACTCTTTCTGACAAAGCTCGGGGCGGCTTCCCAGAGGAGCTGATATCTGAAATGGTTCTTCGAGGGTGAGTAGATTTTCCCATTAGGAGAGTGGTACGAGTCCTTGGGAAGGGCATCTTTGTCATGCCTCGAGGTCGAGGAAGAGCGGGGTTCCCGGCTTACCTGTTGCCGATAGAGGATCATGTCACCCTTCCTGGAGCCTTGTGAGGACTTAGCTGAAGCTAGCTCTACTCTGGGCTAACGCTGGAATACAATGGGAAAGACGCACTTGTCCCGGCTGCTGGTAGTGGAGTCCTTCTTCTTTCTGATTGTCTGGTTTGCTCCCAGGAAGAACAGGCAAACTATAGGCAGAATTTGCCAAACGAAGCATGAGCAACTTGCTCCGGGATCCCCTGCACTTCTAGGCCCCCATAGGAGTGAGTCATTTATAAGCATTTGCTGAGAATAAGCTTCCTTGATGGGTCGGCCTGGTCTCTGGGGAGGCAAAGATCACACACGGTCCCTGCTCTCAAAGCGGTCCTTCTAGGGAGCAAGGCGCACGCATGCAATGAGACACAGGCCATTGCAAAATATTTAAGAACCGTCACATACCTTTATAAATTCGTTGTGCGTTTTGTGAACACAGGGAACGTTTTGAGTAATTCAGTCGGGATACAGTTGGCTTTCACTGAAGAACTTTGAGGGCTTTGATGGCCAAGCCAACCTTCAGAACTAGAGAAGAGGTAGCCCAGAGGTGTGAACACACAGGAATCGTGTAAGGTCAGGACAGCCTTTGTGGCTCTTGTGGAGTGGGGGTGAGGAAAGGGGGGCGGGGCGGGGGTCCTCAGAGCTGCTGGAATACAGGCCACCGTCATGCCTGGCCACCCATCCACACACCTGCCTTCCCTCTGGCCAAGGTCTAAACACCAGTCCGCTGACTGTCCTGGGCAGACAGGAGGGCAGCAAGGAACGAGGTGGATCACAGAAGCCCCCACAGTCAAACACATCCCAGCACTTCTGGCTAAGCTGCTCCCACCCCCTCAGGAGGCTGGCTGTTTCGCAGCTGCCGTGGGCTCCATCCTCCAAGGTGAGGAGTGGCGGTTCTCTGGGGTGATGACTCACCCTGGAGCCAGCCTCCGTCCAGGTCCAGACACTCTCCACAGCCCAGGCGTTTCAAAGGGGCTCATCTTGGACAGACACCGCGACCAGAAGGGTGGGCATCCGCAGTCGCTGGGGGAGAAGGTCAACCGCAGAAAGCATCCCCAGGCTGTGCCTTCCTGCTGCGGTGAGAGGGAAGTTCAGCTGGGAAGCCACAGTGTGAACCTCTTGGAACTCAAGCGTCACCTCTTTGGGGAGGCTTTTCCCCAATTCCCTCCTGCAGAGCGAGCCTCTCCTGGGCGCTCCCGGGCTTCTGCTGGGCTGCCTACCGCACGGGACTGTTGGTGACATGTGTCTTCATCCCCTCGGGACTGAGAACACGCCTGAGGCGGGGGCGCCTTCCTCATTTCTGAACCCCCTCCCCTGGCACCCATGGGGGGTCAGCAAATGTGGGTGACAGGAAAGTGAGGGAAAGAGGAAGGAAGTGCACAAAGAAAGGCATGATAAAATAAAATCCCGCATTCACAGAGAGGAGACATGGGTGGGGAGAGCGAGAAGGGCCTGCGTTCTGAGTTGACCTTTGTTCTTGTAGGCTCTGCCCACTCAAAACAATTATTATATTTTATGGCTATGTCGGTATAAGGAAAAATGTAAGCCAGGCACAATTCATTTTTATATATTATTCGGTATTATTATATTCAAGTTTCTTCCCTTCTGATTTTATTTTTAATTATTTTTTTAACGTTTATTGATTTCTGAGAGAGAGACAGACAGAGCATGAGTGGGGGAGGGACAGAGAGAGAGGAAGACACAGAATTTGAAGCAGGTTCCAGGCTCTGAGTTGTCAGCACAGAGCCTGACAGGGGGCTCGAACACATGAATGGTGAGATCATGACCTGAGCCGTAGTTGGATGCTCAACTGACTGAGCCACCCAGGCGCCCCTCCTTTTGATTTTAAAAGACACTATTGTGGGCCCCTTAAAATATAGCGGGTCTCAGGCATAGGACTTACGTGGTCCTAGTGGGTAAGCCATCCATGAGCCATAAACATGGTGGCCAAATACTGATAAGTGGTCTCACCTAGGCACCAGCCAATCAAACCCGACCTTTTGCAGCCTCAAGTCGATGAAGGCCCCTGGCGTTCTGGAGGAAGGGGCTGAAGTGGTAGCCAAGGGGGCCGCGCTTGGAGGGGCACTGTGACTTCTTACCAACTGGTACAGAGAGACTGAGAGCCACCAGCGTCCAGGACAAGTATGCCCTTCCCATTAAGTCCTAGGGTTAGCCCAAAGTAGAGCTAGCATCAGATAAGGCACGGACATTCTGGTGCCTTCTGTAAGCCCTGGGTGGAAGTAGAAATAATGAAAACGGTCACTGCAAAGATACAAGATAAAGAAAGAGGAGGAGGTGAGCCTAACTGCCAGGTTTCTGATCTGGGTCACAAGCGGTACCCTCAGTGAAAGACGGAATTCAGCAGAAGAAGCCGGCTTGAGGGGAAAGATAAGGAGTTCTGTCTGGAACACGCTGAATGTGGTGTATCTCTGAGATTCCAGGAGGCAATGCCTGTGAGCGTCAAATAGGTGGGGGTAGCGTTTTTTTGTTGTTGTTTTTTTGTTTTTTCTTTTAGGAAATAAGGTCTGGAGCGATCTGGAAGTTTCAGTGGGTGCAGAGTAAGCCCTCAATAAATCTGTCCTGGGCTGAATCAGAACCTCCCCGCCACCCCAATATTTCAGCCCCGGGCTCAGAAGATGATCTGGAGGACCCCACGCAGACTGGCATAAAGGGAAAACACAGAACATCCTTTGTCTGATTATGATCGAGGCAGACAACTGCAGGGTATACTTCAGCTCTAAGTACCCAAGGTGTGGGGCCTCTGGCTGTCAGAAGTCAGCACGAAGGGCCAGCAAGAGCTTGTCTTATTGTCTTGTGCCTTGAAGATCTGGGAGGCATAAGAAGAAATTGCATTTTCCAGCCCCTGAAGCAATATTTGTTTTCCCTTCACGTCTATTTCCCTGGGTGTATTTTTTTTTTTTTTACTCTGTTGATAGATATTATATAATCACATTGTTTAAATATTTGAGATGGTGATTACACCACCATTCAATTTTAATTGCTACTTTTGTTAACGTGTCAGATGTTTTCAAGCAAAATTAATTAGGACCAACCAATTGATGGATGGTCTTTCCAATCCAAACCTTCAGAAACTAACCCGTTTCAAACCCAAACACTACAATTGCAGAGTGAATTTGAACCGTAGAACTTACCATCTAAGGGATGTCCTCCCCTAAGGCCACATCACGGGTTGGTCTTACCAATGATGAGTAAAAATGCAAAGCATACGGTCGAGAATCACAGAACTTATTTTTATGCAAAAATCCCTTCTCTAGCAGATCTGATGCGTCACTCATTTCTTTTTGAATCCTGTAAGTGACGGGCATCTCAGTACCGATCAAGACAGCCGCATCCACTGTTGGCCTGTTGTGATGGTTACGAAATCCTTCCTTACGCTGCACTGGAACGGATTTCGCAGTCACTTGCCCCTGTTGCTTGTACATTTCGCTTTCTGAAACAACACAGAAAACTTCACTTCTGATTCTGCTCCCTGTGAGGACATTAGGGTGGAGCTCTCGGGAGTTCTGCGGCTGACTTCTCTTCTCATTGTGGGGCTAGGTCCACAGGCTTACAGGATTTGAGAAATCTCTGAGAAGGAGTTCTGAACAGATTAGTCAGCTGCCACGCCTTCACTTAGACGTCATTTTCGTAAAAAACAGCACGCCCTAAAATCTACCTCTGCCCTTGCTCATTTAGGGGGACGGGTGTCAGTGTTTGGAGAAGAGAGTTGACGTGCTATATAGGTGACGCACTTGGAAATCAGGTTGCATGTACAAATATGTATTTGTTTGAAAATTTTAATTATATTTACGAGGTTTAATGCGGTCTTTAAGATGGCGTCTGGGAACCTGCGGAGAGGTACTTTTAGAAACAAGTGTGCACTTTGGTCAGACTGAGTCAGACTGTGCTGCTTTAGAAGTTCAGCTCTGCCACTTATTAACAGCGTGACCTTAGGCCTTGGCTTCTTCAGATGGAAAATGGGTATGAAAATCATTAACCTTGCAAAGTTAGAGTGTGGAATAAGTGAGAAAAATCTATCAAGCGCCTGGCATTCAGCTTGGGTTGTATCAGGTGCTCAATAAATGGAATGATTAGGAGTGTACATTCCAGTTTTATTTATTTTTTAAGTGTATTTATTTTTGAGAGAAGGAGAGAGAAGGAGAGAGAGAGAATCCAAGCAGGTTCCACACTGTCAGCGCAGAGCCCCACAGCAGGGCTCAAACTCAAGAACCGTGAGATCATGACCTTAGCCGAAATCAAGAATCGGAAGCTTAACCGACTGAGTCACCCACGTGCCCCTAGATTCCAATTTTAAATATGAGGAAGAATGTTCAGGGGTGCCTGGGTGGCTCAGTTGTCTAAGCATCCTCAGGGTTCTGGGTTCAAGCCCCTCGTTGGATCCCACATCAGGCATGGAGCCCACTTTAAAAAACAAATGAAAGGACCAACTGGGTGGCTCAGCCAGTTACGTGTCCGACCTTGATTTCAGCTCAGGTCATCATCTCACTGTTTGTGAGATCAAGCCTCGCATTGGGCTTTGCACTGACAGCACGGAGCCTGCTTGGGATTCCCTCTCTCTCCCTCTCTCTCTCTGCCTCAATCCAACTTGTGCATGTACACCCTCTCTCTCTCTCTCAAAATAAATAAATGAAACTTAAAAAAAGGATTATTTAAACACTTCTTAATTAAAAATTTGTTTAAATAAGCAATAACCAATCATGATTTTAAAAATCCAGTTTTAATCTCAGCCCCCAACAATTCCACCAGTCACCCTGGTGTGTGACCTTTCATATACGCAGATATAAGCACATTTATCAGTATGATGTGATTACTTCACGAATGAGCTCATGTTATACACTGTTCTTCTTTCCTGTCATGCTGCATGATGGACAATAACTCCAGCTCAGTCCTCTTCACAGCCACGTATCGTTATGATAGATTTTTAAAGGGAGGTTTCAGAAGAAATGATGCCCGTGAACTGCGGTGTTTTCTTTGAGTCCATGATCCCAAACAGTTGGATGAAAACAGAAAGATTCAGGTTAATGTCTGATAAATATTTCATCTCTTAAATAGGGCGAAGATCTAGATAGCAGTAAGGAAATACTCCAGAGAAGACAAGTAGGTAATTCTGGATGAGTGGGGATTATTTCGGTAATATTGAGAATCACGCCGCGGTTATATGGCTCTTTGTTATTTATCTTACAGTTGGCACTGATAGCGACCCTCCAAGGACAGAGGGACCCACTGTTCCTACCTTAAGCCTAGAGAAGACTGAGGCTCAAGGAGCCCCACGCTGGGAAACCAGGCCTTGGGAGAAGGCGGAGGACAGGGGGTGTTGGTCTGTCTAACAAACGTGATTTTTCTTGACTTGACCCCTCAAAGCCCTCATCAGCAGGAAGACCATTAAAAAAATGCCAAGTGCCCCCTGGGCATCTGACCTTATGTGCTGTGCTGACCTGAAGCTACTCCCTCATTTTGAAAGAAATGCGGATCTAAGACATCAGGCTGGGGGCTGGGACTCCTTTTGATCCAAACACAGCGGTAAGTGGTCCAGGGTTTGGTGAGCACCTCTGAGGTGCCAGCCCCATTATGAGACGTCACCAAACGTGGGACAGTGGAACCTGCACTGGGCTGGCGACTGGGCTTCTGTCCCAACCTGGGCTCATGTACCCCCACCTCCGTCCCTGTGTGGGGGATGCCGTCACCCCAGCTGCCTGGAGAGTGGCTGGAGCCCGAGTACTATTCCCTGGCCTGACGCTGGGGCCGCCGGGGCCTCCGTGAGTGCAGAGAAGGGCAGGGGACCTCACTCGCCCCCTAAGCTTACAGAATGAAAATCTCGGCACTCATCCACGTGGTTTCAAGGGTGAGTGGAGTGGCATCATCTCAGGCTGACCCGGGATTTTAACGGAGCAGAATGAGGACAAGGAGACAAGACACCCCATCTGGAACGGATGGCGGTGTTTGGGAAGTTTATTGAGGCGTCCAGCTCTGCCCAGCGAGCAGAAGTCTGGTGAGGTGTCGCAGGTAGGAGACGAGGAGACTTTGCCCCTCTGACAGCAGGATGAGGGCCCTGCGGGTCTGGCTGTCCTTGTTTCAGTCCTTGGCCCTGTGGGTATGGCTGACCTTGGCAGTGCCGGGAGCAGGGACTGGAAGACCGCCCACAGAGGGGGCAGACACTGTTGTCAGCTAATACGGTGGGCCAGGGAGGGGAGTCGATTGGCAATCACCTTCCCTTCCCTGCAGCCCGGACTGTGAGAAATGAGTATCACATGGAGAGAAAGACGGTCTTCCTTGGGACCCGAAGCAAACTCTGCAGAAAAGGTGACAGCTACCAGGACTCCTGACCTCAGGAGGCACTGGGGACCTCGCTTAGCTAATCTGTCCTCTGGAGGCGGTCCTGAACCTGCAGGCATGCCATTGTGAGGATGTCATAGCCAGTGGCTTCTCTCAGTGATCTCCTCATGAAAAAGTCCACGTCGGGGCACCTGGGTGGCTCAGTCGGTTATGTGTCTGACTCTTGATTTCCATTCAGGTCATGATCTCCTGGTTCCTGAGATCAAGCCCTGCGTTGGGTTCTGTGTTGAGGGCACAGAGCCCGCTTAGGATTCTCTCTCTCTGGCCCTCCCCTACTCACACGTGCTTTCTCTCTGTCAAAATAAGTAAATAAACTTTAAAAAAGAAAACGCATACATTCCTCTGTTGTGGAACTAAATGCACCACAGCCCCAAACCCTTCAAAGGAGAGTGGAGACAACGGCAGCTTTTAACAGGAAGAAAGATGACGTCCAGAAACTTCTGCTGGTTTCAGGAGAGAGTGCTGGGCTTTTGTTATTTGTGTGATTTGATTTCTCTAAAGGAGTGGCATTCAGTCTGGGTTTGAAAATCCTAAAGATGCCCAGAAGTACCTCTAGAGGGAGACAGAAGGAGGCTGAGAAGTTGGGGTTCAGGGTCCCCGATTCCCAATCCACTCCAGCCATTCCACTTCAATCTCATTTTTTAAAAACACTGGACTTCCTGTAAAAGTTGTTTATTATTATTGTTTTAATAGAAGTACGAAACCAACTGCTACAACCAAATTTGAAAACCGCAGGTCTGTGGCCTCACTTTTCCCAAAGGACTCTGGCCTTGACCTTCCATGCATGCGTAGCAGAGATCAGTCAGTCTTGCTTTGGGAGAAGAGAGAGAAATTCGTCCACTCATTCCACAAATATTTTCCGGGCACTTTGTTTGTGGCAAGTACGGCCATGCATCATGAACATCGAAAAGGTCTAATAAGTGCCACCGTTGTCTTTGAGTCGATTGCAAATTTTGTGTCTGTGGCACAGAGAGTTCCTAAGAACAGTAGGAGTGTGGGCTCAGCGACAGGCCT
The DNA here is from genome assembly GCF_028018385.1 of Neofelis nebulosa. Lineage (NCBI taxonomy): Eukaryota > Metazoa > Chordata > Mammalia > Carnivora > Felidae > Neofelis > Neofelis nebulosa. The sequence goes on from NC_080790.1 coordinate 12,162,566, forward strand.
GGGCTTCTCCCTGTGAATAGTTGGAGTCCTCGCAGATCTAGACACACAGATCCAGCTACCCAGATACCTCTTTCTCTCCAGCTTATGTTCGGTACCTTCAGTTTGTGAGGACTCTTTGGTCCAGCCATGCTTTTTGGGTTTTCTCCCCCCACACTGTATTGTCCAACTGGTGGCCGTCTTAATCTAGTGGGAAGTTTTAACGAGAAGTTTTGCAGCTTCGGTCTTGATATATTTTTTTGCCCTGTTCTTTTTGCATAAGTGGCTTCTTGTCTAATAAGAATGCTGTAATATGTAACGAGAACAACTACAACAAATAATAAGCCTTTGCTATATTAAGGCACTGAGATTTGTGGGTTGTTACTGCAGCATAGCCTCACCCATGCTGATTAATACAACTGCCATCCACACTTATCCCTCGGGCCAAGTCCTGTTTTTCATCCCATAGCTTAAATGTCCCCCAGTTTGTGAAGCCATCTTCCCCTCCCCAGGGTAGGGGCAAAAGCTCGCTCCTCTGTGCACACAGTATGTTACAGCACAAAATAAGTTTTCCTGAATTTGTCTATGTCTTTGTCTATCACCCCCACCGGCTTGACAGCAGAAGTTATAAATCATATATAAATGTTTGTTGATAGACTAAATGAACGTAAGTACAGTGTTCAGAGATTTGCTTCTTCAAGTCTAGCACTTAGTGCTCATTTCCGAGCTGCAAAGAAACAATCTGTCACTGTATAAGTGACAAGGTGCAATTGTCAGGCATCTGCCTGACAACTTGGGTTAGGTATGAAAGTTTGAAATCAAGGGGATTAGAAGAGAGAGTTTGTGCGATGTCTTTAGACACTAACAGCCAGTGCCCCGTGAGCGTTGCCGAACCAGACGGAAACCTTCCTTAGCAAGTGTCAGGGAAAATAGCACAGTCCTCCACACTGAAACAATTTGTTAGCATTTACAAGTTCCCGTTTTTCTGTATTTTAACTTCTAATTGGTTTCCTCTTTTGTGCTAAGAATGCCATCTGTCCCTTTGACAGGTTTTTGGATGTGATGCCACTTACCAGGAAATATGACCATCATAAATATTGTAAGATGATTCTAGCGTCCATCCCCAACAGCCCTGTCTTAGTAACTTCACACAGAGTCCCACACTGCTCCTGGGTAGAGATTTTACCACTTTTCAAGCACTTGCTATGTTAAAATAAAGCTTTTCACCCCCACAGTTCCTTGGAGTTCATAATACAATGCAAGGTAGCCTACTTGGTCTTAGTTTGATTGGGGATCTCACATCTGCTCTGTTGCAATAAAAAGGGTATTATTACCCCTATTAGTGGGTTAGAAAACTAGGCCGCTGAAAGGAGACTTGCCTAAGTTATAGAAACAATACGGTATCAGGATGTTAAACTTAATTTTGGAATCTAAACCCACTGCTCTATGGATATCATCTCTCCCTTAAGGAAGAGCAGGAATGGGACTCATTATTCCCATCTAATGAACCCGGAAAGGGAAGCCAAGAGATGCTGAATGGCCAATGTAAGATTCTTCAGCAAACAATTCACAACTCTAGACTTGAACCACTCATTTCCTGTGGTCTTGTACTCCATTACTACCTTAGGCTACCTGGCTACCTTGGCTTTGCAGTACTTTCTTCCAAGTGCAAAGTCACCTAGGTCAAGGACAAGCTAAGGAGAGAGAGGGGGACCCACCCGGGGGTCGTTCTGGTTGGAGAAAGGATCAGTAACTAGTCCCAGTACGTGAGAGGAGCAGCTCAACTGGGAACCCAAGTAAGTGCTGCACTCTGTTGATGTAGGGCTAACCAAACTCTCGCATGCAGACTGGGGCAAGAATATGGATGCTACCCCGCTTAATCCTCATGAAAGGCCAATTTATTTTTTAAAAAATTTTTTTTAACGTTTATTTATTTTTGAGAAAAAGAGAGAGACAGAGCATGAACGGGGGAGGGGCAGAGAGAGAGAGGGAGACACAGAATCTGAAGCAGGCTTCAGGCTCTGAGCTGTCAGCACAGAGCCCGGCGCAGGGCTTGAACTCACGAACCGCGAGATCATGACCTGAGCCGAGGTCGGACGCTCAACCGACTGAGCCACCCAGGCGCCCCATGAAAGGCCGATATAAAGATGAAGACATTAAGGCTCAGAGTGGCTGTCTCGGTTACCTGATCCGGCAGAGCTCGCTGGCCTGTCTGGCTTCAGAGCTCGGTGCTTTCCACCATTCAAGGCAGCCAGCAGATACTATGCAAGGTGCAGGGATAATGTGGGCAAGGTTTCTTCCACTCAAGGACTGTTACCCTCGTGAGGGGAGTTACACATAACAGGACCCCCGATAAAGAAAGCAAGTGGATTATGCAAGCTGGCGGCAGGCTGTATGCAGTCGGCGGAGACTTGCAGGGGAAAGGCAGGATTGGGGAAAGATCAGCATTCCTTTCTGGAGTCTCCAGCTGATCTTTGAGGAGAGGATTTGAAGCAGAAAAGAAAGACTTTCTAGGCCAGAGGCAGCAGTTTCTGGAAATGGACTGATAGGGGCTTATCGCCGATCACTATTTACACACAAGGAAACCGAAAGGGCCCCCCCCTCCCCCGGGGCAGATATTAAGGTGGACCTGGGTGGTCCTTGGAGCTATAGAGAGTGTCATCAGCATTGAAGGAAATTGAAATTAGCAAGAATCAGTGGGCAAATCAACCATTTATTATGTAATCACTTGAAGAGGAGGTCTGAAAAACGTAGTGGATGGTGGACACACCCAAATGAAGTCCCGGAGACTGGAAAGTAATTCCAGAGAAAGACGACCGGGGTGTGAAAGTCTGCTCCATCTGAGGGGCAATGCCAAATGGATGCGCAGAGGGGCTGTGCAGTCAGGATTCCCTGCAGCCCTCCCAGGCTCCTGGGAAGACCGGGTTCCCCTCCGTGCAAGCCCTTGAGTTTCCAGAGTGCCAGCCTACGGGCCTCACCCATCCCCAAGGTGCCTGGCCCTGAGCAACCTACCTGCCTCCCAGACAGCATTCCTGTCTTGCCTTTTTACATGGAGAAAACAGGTAAATGGGGATTTCAGTTGTACAGCAGCAATAGCACCTTCCTTCCACAAAGTTCTTTGCAGCTCGCGGAGCATTTTCATGCACCCCGGTTTTGCTCTTTCCCCAAGGCTCTGTAATATACGAAGCCTGAGAAAAGGCTTCCTGGGGGAGGGGGCTGTCTGAGCTGCCTCAAAACCAGGGAGAGTGACAGTCTGTGAGGGGAGCGCAGGGCCTGTTGGATACTTCTCATTTTCTAAATCTGTCATTCAATTACTGGCATTCAATGAGGATCATTCTTGTTTTAAACACAATTATGCCAATAACACTCTCCACCCCAAAACCCTCTCATTGCTGGATCTCCAACTTTCCTCCAGCCTCAGAAGTAAAAAAAAAAAAAAAAAAATCTGTCTTGCCTTGGGCACATGCAACATCGTGTACTTTAAATGGCTTTGGCTTGTTTGAGTTTAGTCCTAATTAAGCCACTGCCCATTTTGTCTCCTCTTGGTCTCCTTGAACCCCCTCTCAGTGGACTCAGCGTGGTACCAGTTTGGTCTGAAAGACTGCCAGCAAGCCTGGGAAACAAAAGAGAATTTTGGGACCGACTTTAGGCTTCAGGAGAGGATCCTTTACTCCCACCCCCCACCCCCCAAAATGATTAGCTTCATGATTAGCTGTCCTGGGAGTAACAAAAAAAAATTTTTTTTGAAAAAACAAAAACAAAAACAAAAAATTAAACTGGCTCTTCATCCCCCCGGTTTAAATACAAAACAAAACATAAAAGTAGGAGGAAAGTTTCTCCCTCTACCTGTCTGATTCCATTCTTCAAAATAAACCACTCTTCGCAACGTGCTGCACATTTCGCCCAATAACCGGTTACGGGTTTGTGTTGACCCATCTAAGTGCCCGAATATTCAAGCTGCCAGGCACATTGACCCATACTTTGCTCATTTTCCTTCCTACACACGGATATTTCCTTAGCCGTTACCTATAGATCTGATGCATTACTTTTAGCGACTGCCTATTATTCGACCATTCCCCTGTTGATGGGCATTGAGATTGTTTTCAGTGTTTTTGTTCCGGGCAAAAATCCTGCAACACGCATCCTCGTGTACCTATTTTTGTTTTATTATGTCTTATAAGATGGAAGAGTGGGATTGCTTTTACTCTCGGGGCTGGAACATCAGCCCTGGAGGAGAGGCCCCCACCCCCTCCTCAGCCTTGCCAACACTTGGGCCAATCTGCTAGACCAAAAAATGTTAATCTCCTTGAGATTTCATTTGCATTTCCCTGACTACTAGTGAAGCTGAGCATCTTTTCATATGTTTATGAACAATTTGCATTTCCTATTCAGTGAATTACCTACTCTTATCCTGGACTCCTACTACTATCTGGCTGTTTTTCCTATTCAATGTGTAGGAGCTCTTTGAATACACGGGATATACTTTTTTTCTCTTATAGACGAGGCAAGTATTTTCTGTCACACTGTAGTCTTTTGACTTCGTTCAGGGTGCACTTTAACTATCAATTTTAATTTTCATTGGTAGTCAAATATAGTCAATTTTTCCCTCCTTGTTTCTGGGCTGTCTCGGAAAATACTCTAATCTTTATTTTCTTCTTATACTTTTATAGTCTTTTTTCTATTTAAATCTTCAATGCAGGCTTTTCTTTCTTGTCTGTTTGTTTTTTTTCTTCCCCCTTTGGTTTGGTTTTGTTGTTGTTGTTGTTGTTTGTTTGCTTTCTGTTTTGCGATTGGGTAAGGCAGAGATCTGGATTTCCTATATTCCAGATGAAGGGTCAGGGATTTAAGAGGATTTAACCAGCAATAAAATGACGCAATTTTTTGTTTCAGAGCGGGGAGAGACCCAGTGAAGTTACTAGGAGAAACTGTGGTCCCTGAAGCTGGACCCAGAGGAGACCCTTAACTTGTGATCAGGAAAAAAATATCTCGACATCGCGGAGCTCCTCGTCAGTCGTGAGGCTGGACCCTTGTGAATGTGTGTGGGGTTTGTTTTGTTTTTAATGAAGGGATTTACAGGCCAAAACATTGTCCTCCCTCAAAAATCTCCTTATTTGTAAACCCAATCCTGTGTATCACTCTGTGCAATCCGTTGGTCCACTTTAGAAGTGTGTCTGGCTGAGTCCATGGTGAGGTTTGTGACTCATCTGTGCCCTGACTTGGGACAGAGTAGATGTGTGCTGAAGCAAACCCTGTCTTCGAGGCCATCTGAAGATTTTATTTAATGTGCGTCCACACAGCCTGAGAGCATCGCAACATTTGAAAAATGCTCTACAAGCAGGCTAGGAAGCAGCAGCGGCAAGGTTTCTGGGCGGACAAAGTCTTTTATCTTTCCACTTGCAAATGAAGGCACCAATAAATACTTGTTGAATTTTATCATTCTGTTAACCTTCAAATTCAGACTTGTCAGTAATTACTGGTTTGCATTAAAAGGAGGAGATAGAGATTGAGGTCCTGGAAGGATACCTGATTTGCTGGGTCTCTTGTCTCCTTGTCCCCTCTTTTTCTGTTTGTTTGTTTGTTTGTTTGTTTTTTCCATTCTTTTTTAAGTCAAGGGAGAAAGACAAATGGCCTGCTGAAGGGCACACGTCTGGTGAGAGAGGACGAAGGTAGGACTTTTAAATGTAGTAAAGGGGGGCCACATAGGCCTATTTTAAGTGTCCTCTCATTTTGGTAAAATGGTAGGGCAGGCAATTCTGAGTGCTTTTTCTGGGCACTGTGGCTGCTGGGGGCCCGAAGAAAGTTCTCGAGTGACACTCATTTTTCTCTCCTACTGTTGCCAATAAACGGAAACTATATTGGAAGAGGTGGCCACCTTAGGACTCATTCTGGGATCTCTGCCTTTGAACAGATCATCAAGGACTTACTGTAGTCAGGTATTATTACCGTAGACAGGTAATTTGCTTTGCCTCCGACAAGGCCTGTCCTTCAGGGAGCTCACAGGTCTAGTGAGGGAGGCACAGCCCGTCGCCCCCACCTGCAGCCCCCCGAGGGAAGTGGGCATTAAACAAACATTCCCAGGCATATATAATTACAAGTGGCAGTAAGTGCTCTGGAGGAAAATCCAGAATGCTTGCAGAGAATACAGCAGGGGGGCTTGGTTTAGATTAGGGGGTTAGGGAAAAGCAGAAGTGGGGGTGGTAAAAGCTTTTGCAAAGGTGAGGTGTTTTACACACGTGAAGGAAATAATAATAGAGGTGCCTGGAAGGGGCAGCCCATCCTCATTCATGGGCCACTTCCTAGAACTCTGGGAATTCGCCTCTCTCCCCAGAATTATGTAGGCATCCAGGGTAAGGGTGGGAAGGGCCTTCACAAATGCTAATATGTGTGCATTTTAGGGGCTGTCCCCTGACCCCCGCATCCTCAGCCGTGATTAGTTTGAACGCTGGGGTGAATGGCCGAAATGAGTCGCATTTCCAGTTTGGGAAAAGGGAGACCGAGAAGGTTTGCCACTCCAATCAGGGGGCCAGGTTCCCCCACCCCAAAACCACCCAGGGAATGCTTTCCAAGGGAAGGTATTTGGTTGTGAAGAGGGCTGCCCAGGGGAATCCGGGTTTTCCCTGGGGAGTTTTGGGGTAGCAGCAATGATCTCTGATTCCCCGTCTCCCCCAAACACCTGTGCGGATAGCTTGACCAGAATCAAGTGAGGATTTGACCATGGCGGTGGGATGAGACGGTAATGCTGCCGGATGGGGGGGGGGGGTCTCCATTTCCCTGGAAACCTCATCGGGTACTACCTGTACCTGCAGACGCTCACTAGGTGCTGGGCACTGTTCTAAGCTCCTTTATAACGCTCCTTCTCAAAACAACCCTGTGACCTAAGCGCCATTACCAACTCCCAATTTCACAAATGAGGGAACTGAGGCACAAAGGAGCCAAGTAGCGACAGCAGCCTTTCTTTTTGTCTCCAACAATTTGCAGTCAAGGGTTTTGAGCCAGGAGGTTTGGTCTCCAGGAGGGGGGGACCACTACTTCTATGTGAACCTCATCAGCCTCCCCATAATTCGGGAAAATACTAGCTTTGCAAAAGCTAATTTGGGAGCCCGTGGGGGCAGGTCTTAACGCTCTTTTCCCTCGGAAGCCGCCCCGCGCCGCCACCCCCTGCACAGTGGGGAGGGCTGGGGGGAGCGGGGGGGGGGGGTGGCCCTACTCCAGCCCCGAAGACCAGACCCAGCAACTCCGCTTTCTTCTCGGTCTCCGCGAGGTGTCGCCTTCCGCCGAAGAAACCACGGCGGCGCCACCCTCGTAGCCTGAAGTTATTTATTTATTTTCAAACAAGGGGGGCGCCCCTCTCCTTTCAATTCAAAACTAGAAACATCCTGCGGTCTCGTTTCTAAATGGGCGCGTCCTCCTCCTCCCATTTTGCACCCTCGGTCTAGCCTCCCTTCGAGATTACACGAGCAACCCCAGCGCCAGGCCTTGCTCGACGTTGGCCGTCGCGCTCAGCCGAACACAAACGCAGGCAGGGCGGGGGCTGGGATCGGAGCCTCGGCTCCCCCACCCCCGCCCCCCCATCCCCCAGTACACACCCCCGGAGCCCTCCGGAAAGAAATATTTTAATGCCAAGCAACTGCCAGGCCCGCAGGGTGGGTGCTGCATTGCACCGCTCGGCGCGCAGCTGGTTCGCAGAGTGCACCGGGTGCAAGCCCGGGGGTCTAAAAGCGAGGGAGGAGCACACCCCGGGCTTTCCCAGCTTTGCAGCCTCCTCTCTGCAAAGAAGAAAAGCGAGTGGCTTTTGGCGCGAAAGCCTTGGCGCCTCCCCTGATTTTTATGGAAATCAAGAGGGCGGGGTAAAGCCGCTTTCCTCTGCCTTTCTCCCTCCCCCTTGTCTGTGCCGCAGCCCCCTTCTCTCCCCGCCCCCCGGGTGTGTCAGATTTTTCAGTTAATAATATCCCCCGAGCTTCAAAGCGCAGCCAGTGACAGTCATCTGTCTGGACGCGCTGGGTGGATGCGGGGGGCTCCTGGGAACTGGGTTGGAGCCGAGCTAGCGCTAGCCAGGCGCAAGCGCGCACAGACTGCAACCACCCGAGGACCACCACCCCCAGGCTACCCGGAGACCCCCGCGCAGAATCGCCTCTGGATCCCCGGCAGCCGGCGGGAGGTAAGGAGCTGGGGTTGCAAACTGCCCGGCGGCCCCCGGGGTGGCGAGCGCGGCGGGAAGGCAAGCCCCGGACGGGATCGCGGCTCGCGCACAGGGCGCTCGAGTATCCTCGGGAGACTGTTGCTGCTTCCGAAACAAAACCATCTCGGGGTTTTCCCTGAAAAGCCAGTTGGTTTTCCCTGAAAAGCCAGTTCCAGCCCCGAAGGCACCCCGGGTGGAAGAGACCCGCCCTAATCCTTTTTACAGCCTCTGCCAGGAGGGGTGTAATGGCTTCATCGAAAAGAATTTCGCCCTTCTCTAGAACATTTATCCGTGTTTGAGCTGACGGAGAGCGGGTGCGTCTCGACCCCGAAGCTGGGGTTCTCCAAAGGGTGCCCCTGGAGGAAGAAGAGAGGGGGGTTAGGGCGAGGCCCCCGCGGTGGTAATCTGGGTCACGACTGCTCCAGCCCCGAGGAGACGCGGCTCTCCCGGGGACCCTGCACCATTCCCGGGGAACTGGGGTTCAGGCTCTCCCCTCTCCCAGGAAGAGGATGTTGTGGGGGGTTTGTAAGAGTGGGGGTGGGGTTAGAGAGGTTCAAAATAAGCTATTGGCAGGACTCTGCTTGCAGCGGATGGATTGCTGAGGGGAGTCTGTTCTAATGGGGGGGGGGGGGTTTGGGTGCCCGTCGTTGGGTCTCAGTCGAGAGAAAGGCGTTTTCCCTTTGCAAAGTTTCCTAAATCCCCCGCTACCTTTTGCACTCCCGAGGTTGCAATTTTACAAAGGAGAGACTGAGGGTACTCCAGATCATCTGGCCGGTAGCTGGGTTGGAGCCTCCGGCTTCCTTTGAGCAGCTGGACCTACATGGTGCAACTGGGTTGTCGGGGAGCTGGAGAGAGCTAGGATTCTGCAGCCTTGAGCGGCCCCCTCCCCCAGGCACTGCCGAGTGTGAATGAAATGGCAGTTTCCAAAGTTGCAGAGCCACACCACCACCCCCCGCATCTGCATGCCCCCTCCCACCCCCTGTCGTAGACAGCTTGTACACAAAAGGAGGGAGGGAGAGAGCGAGAGCCAGAACTTCCTCCACCTTCGGGAGCACCAGGCGGAGTGGGGGGCTTGCAGGGGAGACTGACGAGCCGGGTGAGAGGGGGCGCCCACTGCCCCCCCCCCCCCCACATTAGGCTTCGCTTGCCAACTCTCTCCTGGTGTGTCTGTCGGTTGCAGTGTCGGAGATTGGCGCGGGCCCCCGCCCTCCGCGCCCCCCACGGGAAGGAAGCACCCCCCTAACTAAAAGGAGCGGAGCGGAAAGAAGCCCTCATTCGCCGGCCAGGAGGCGAGCCGATGCCGAGCTGCACCGCGTCCACCATGCCGGGGATGATCTGCAAGAACCCAGACCTTGAGTTTGACTCGCTGCAGCCCTGCTTCTACCCGGACGAAGATGACTTCTACTTCGGCGGCCCCGACTCGACGCCCCCGGGGGAGGACATCTGGAAGAAGTTCGAGCTGCTGCCCACGCCCCCGCTGTCGCCCAGCCGTGCCTTCCCGGAGCACAGCCCCGAGCCCCCGAACTGGGCCACCGAGATGCTGCTGCCCGAGGCCGACCTGTGGGGTAACCCGGCCGAAGAGGACGCGTTCGGCCTGGGGGGCCTGAGCGGCCTCACCCCCAACCCGGTCATCCTCCAGGACTGCATGTGGAGCGGCTTCTCGGCCCGCGAAAAGCTGGAGCGCGCCGTGAGCGAGAAGCTGCAGCACGGCCGCGGGCCGCCCGCCGCCGGGCCCGCAGCCCCGGCCCCGGGAGCGGGCGCCACCAGTCCGGCCGGCCGCGGGCACTGCGCGGCGGCGGGGGCGGGTCGCGCCGGGGCCGCCCTGCCCGCCGAGCTCGCCCACCCGGCCGCCGAGTGCGTGGATCCCGCCGTCGTCTTCCCCTTCCCGGTGAACAAGCGCGAGCCCGCGCCAGCCGCCCCGGCCGGTGCCCCGGCGGCGGCGGCGGCGGGCGCCGCGGTCGCGTCGGGGGCGAGTGCCGCAGCCTCGGCCGGAGCCCCGGTTGCCGTTCCCCCGCGCCCCGGAGGCCGCCCGGCCAGTGGCGGTGACCACAAGGCCCTCAGCACCTCCGGAGAAGACACCCTGAGCGACTCAGGTAAAGACCGTGCCGGGGGCCGGCCGCCTCCCTGGGGTCCCGGAGCGGGAGTCGCGATCCCTTTGTTACTGTCCGTGGGGTTTGACTGGGGGGGGGGTGGGGGGCGGGGGAGCGTATTTTGGAGGTAGTGCTGGTGGCAGAGGGCCGGTTTCCTCCAAGCCGAGCCCCCCCCAGGATAAGGAGAAGAGGGGGAGCGAAAGCTGCCAACAGGGTGTTCCCCAAAGTCTCACCTTCACCGAAGTGCCTGCCACCCTCTGCGGGAGCCTGACTCTATCACTGGACCCCACCCGTCCCCCACCTCTCCGGTGCGGCCGGTCCAAGGGATAAAATTAGGAAAAGTTGGGTGGCTAAAGCTGGGTGGGAGTGGAGAGGCGCGCTGGGTGCGTTTTCTGGGCAGAAACCTGTTAGCACCAGGGTGGAAAGGGACTGCCTCCCAGGGCGGGAGGGCAGGCGCGGGGAGAAGACACAAAGGCGGTGCAAAAATCCTATGTAGGGCGCAGGAAGGTAGAGGGAGGTTGCACAGATGGCTACTACCAGTTTTATTTATTTATTTTTTTTCGAGCCTCGGTAGTCTTCCCCGCCCTCGGTGGGTGGTGGGCTATTTGCTCCTGGTCCGTGGCCAGCAGGCGGCGATATGCTGGCTGGCTGGCGGGCCAAGGATCTGAAAGGCTGGGGGGGGGGGGGGGTGGGACCGCCTCCCCCCCTCCATTCAGCAGCTGGTGGCAAGGACAGCCACGGTTGTGTACATTCTCAAGGGGCTGCCTCTGCATGACGTGCAGTGAGCACCGGGTCCAGTTTTGTCTCTGGCCAGAATGCCAGATCTTGAGTTATTTTGTGACCCAGTGCCCTTCAAGGTGAGGGGCGGGCACTTAGGCCCTCCAGAATGTACACACCCTGGGAGCACCCATCGATTGGTTCCACTGTGTGCCTCTGTCTGCCTTAAACTGAAGGGTTGGGTTAAAACCCAGACTTTGCCTGGAACTCTGGAGGTAAAAAAACTCTGTCCAAATACTTGAATAGCCCTTGTCCCGGCAGCAGGGAGCTGGGGGCCCCTTGGATCTTGAAAACCCAAGTGTTTTCAGAACGCAGGTGGATAAAAAAGCCCAAATTTCCTTGAGGGCCGAGGACGGATTCATCTAAGGCTCCTGGAAGGAAACTTGGTGATAAGCCTCCAGTTTGAATCGGGTCTGTCCCTTTAATGTCTGTGCCTTGACAGCTCTCGGTGAGGGAGCACTTCCTTCCAACAGCTGTCTTCTTGGCAGAAAACCAAAACATTGGCTTAAAGGGACCCACAGACTGGAACAGCCTCACATTTCGGCTTTAGAACAAATCCCACAATTGTTCAGCTTTCCGGCCCCCTTCAGATCAAGCAGAAGATGTGTTTTGATTTTCATGCTTGCATTTTAAACAATAATTTTCGATCCCGGTGAGGTAGTAAAAGAGGAGAGAGGGGGAAGCGTAGACACGATGCTACATGTTTTTGTTGCTGTTATTGCCTGGGACTTTGCGAAGCAGCGCCCCGTCCCCAACTTGGGGGTTTAGAGTTCCCGTGGATTCTGACTTTGTAGTTAAGATTTGGTCTTTGTTAGATGAACACCTGCTTACTGACACAGAACTCAGGTTCATGGCAGGCGGGTTATTTTTCGGCCTTCGTTAGTAAAAGTGCCCCTTCAAGCTTAAGGACTTGAAATCAAACTCAACTGTGTGTCAGTTGCTAGACGATGCTCCTAAAATGGGGATCCTCAGTTCTTAAGCGTGGAGAGAGAAATACGAGTGAGTCTTTGGGACAAACTAATAATGACGATCAAAGCTTACCATTTGCGGAGCATCCGTCTGCTGGGCTCTGTTCTCCACGTAGTACCTGTCCAACTCCAGAACCCTGTGGTGTTCTCCCCATTTCAAAGCTGAAGAGATAGAGGCTCCGGAAGGTTAAGTAACTTGCCCGGGGTCCCACAACTGGTGTGCGGTGGGAGTCGGGATTCGGCCTGACCCCAAAGCCCAGGTTTATATTTCTGCCACCGGCTAAAGTCTGAGTGTGGAGGCTGAAAAAAAGTCCAGCGGTGTGGGGGAGGGGGGAACTCCCGGATGTATCTAATTTCGAGACCCACCGTGCAGTGCCAATTCCCATACGTGTGGATGGATCCACGATGATTGCGCACTGGGCCGGCGCCTGACGTGAGAGCCTCTACGTGGACCTCAGGGTAGCCCCTCTCTGTGTCTCCCCAAGAGAATGACTCCCCTCTCGTTCTTAGATGATGAAGATGACGAAGAGGAAGACGAGGAGGAGGAAATTGACGTGGTGACCGTGGAGAAGCGAAGGTCCTCCTCCAACAGCAAGGCCGTCACGACCTTCACCATCACCGTGCGGCCCAAGAACGCGGCCCCGGGCCCGGGGAGGGCCCAGTCCGGGGAGCTGATTCTCAAGCGCTGCGTCCCCATCCACCAGCAGCACAACTACGCCGCCCCCTCCCCCTACGTGGAGAGCGAGGATGTGCCGCCCCAGAAGAAGATCAAGAGCGAAGCCTCGCCCCGCCCCCTCAAGAGCGTCATCCCCCCGAAGGCTAAGAGCTTGAGTCCCCGCAACTCTGACTCGGAGGACAGCGAGCGCCGCCGGAACCACAACATTCTGGAACGCCAGCGCCGCAATGACCTGCGGTCCAGCTTCCTGACGCTCAGGGACCACGTGCCAGAGCTGGTGAAGAACGAGAAGGCCGCCAAGGTGGTCATTTTGAAAAAAGCCACCGAGTACGTCCACTCCCTCCAGGCCGAGGAGCATCAGCTTTTGCTGGAGAAGGAGAAGTTGCAGGCAAGACAGCAGCAGTTGCTAAAGAAAATTGAACACGCTCGGACTTGCTAAACGTTTCTCGAAACTGGACAGTCACTCTGCCACTTTGCACATTTTGATTTTTTTTTTTTTTTAAACAAACATTGTGTTGACATTAAGAATGTGGGTTTACTTTCAAATCGGTCCCCCTCCCCGTCGAGTTTGGGTCTGGGTGGGGAGCAGGACATGTGGGGTTCTGCCGGGACCTCGGGAGAGGGCCCGCATGATGGGATGCTGGGTGGCCCTTGCAGTTTTCCTCCATGTCACCTCCGAGACCGCGGTCGAAGTTCGTGACAGTTGGGAGCCTCTGGGCTGTTGAAGTCACCTTGTTTGTTCCAAGTTTCCAAACAACGGAAAGTCATTCCTTCTTTTTTAAAATGGTGCTTAAGTTCCAGCAGACGGTCACGTAAGGGGTTTGCCATTTGATAACCCCTGGGGAACATTTCTGTAAATACCATTGACACACCCGCCTTTTGTATACGTCCTGGGTAATGAGAGGTGGCTTTTGCGGCCAGTATTAGACTGGAAGTTCATACCTAAGTACTGTAATACCTCAATGTTTGAGGAGCATGTTTTGTATACAAATATATTGTTAATCTCTGTTATGTACTGTACTAATTCTTACACGGCCTGTATACTTTAGTATGATGCTGATACATAACTAAATTTGATACTTATATTTTCGTATGAAAATGAGTTGTGAAAGTTTTGAGTAGATATTACTTTATCACTTTTTGAACTAAGAAACTTTTGTAAAGAAATTTACTATATATATATGCCTTTTTCCTAGCCTGTTTCTTCCTGTTAATGTATTTGTTCATGTTTGGTTCATAGAACTGGGTAAATGCAAAGTTCTGTGTTTAAGTTCTTCAAAATGTATATATTTAGTGCTGCATCTTATAGCACTTTGAAATACCTCATGTTTATGAAAATAAATAGCAATTAAATGATGCAGCTTTTTTTTTTTTTTTTTTTTTTAACCTTCATAGCACTAGTTAAGCGTTGTCCCTGAAACACAAATAGTCCACGCGTTGTAGAGGGAACTTGGGTTCTACAGGTAGTCCTTTTACATCCGTGCAGTTGGGGACGGGCCACTGTCCTCACTTAGGGTAGAGAGAACTGAGGTTAGGGACGTAAAGGCATTTGTTCCAGTTTACGCAGAATGGAGACGTCATTTGTGACCATGTGTTATAACTCCTAGCATTCAGTAATTTACTAAACACTTTCATTTATGTTTCGGAGAATTAAGTGGGGACACCAGACTTGTTCAACCGTTTAGAGCGAGAAGTATAATTCACACACTCAGGATTGTGAAACTTGGCTATATCGGTACTGTTTGTTTCATTGGCGGATGGCTTTATAAGCTCATGTAGTTTGTCCCCAGGACTGTGTTCTTCAAAATTCACTAGGATTTGAGGTTATACGTTAGGCATTGTGGCAGAATAAAAGAGGAAGTTGGTTCCTTCCCTGAAGGAACATTCCATCTGAGGCACAAAAGGAACTCCTGGGGCAGAAGTTGTATGGTCCAGATCAAGTGCCCATGTTCCTTCTGGAGAGACACCGGGGCGTGTGTAGCTCTGTTGGCTTCACACAGGTATGAAGGAGGACAAGCCAGGTTAATGAATTGGAGGGAGGCACAGTTGGGCTAGGAAGGAATTTCTGAGTTTCCCTGTTGGGAGGTGATGATACCTTTGCTTAAGAGGCATTCAGCCTCTCAGAACTGAAAGCTTACAAATACGCTGTCTCTCTTTGGGGTGAAAAGCGGTGCTCGGTCATTTCTCTAAGGTTTCATTCATCAGCAGTTTAGCTCTGAACTGACAAAAGTCTTTGCTAAGAAGACAGGTCCAGCCATGACAATGCTTGCCTTGGTCACACAGCTTGGGGAGAGCAGTGATGGTAGAATCCAGGCCATGTGGGTCCCTGTCAGTTTTGGCTACTTTATAAAGGCCAGTGGGGGGTTAAAACTTGAGGTCTTCCTTCTCCCGGTTTACGGCCACATGTCCTAAGGCTCTGAGGTTGGCAGTACGGCCGTGGACATTTTCTGATGGTCAGAGCATGTTGAAAGTCATGAGAATCTCTTGTTTAATCTCTCCACTCGCCCCCTTCCCCCACTAGAGAATAATGAAACTTCTCTGAAAGACCTTTTTGAATTGTCATTCCAGAAGACTTCCTGTCCATTTGCCCCAATCCTCTGCAGCCTCTGCAACCTTGTTTGTGTACCCATGAGCCAAAAGAAAGTTAAGTGGCCTCCAAGTCCTTGAGATTCTTGAAGCTCTGTCCGATCATCCTGATTTTTCTATTTTTGAGTCGATAAGGGGCCTACTTAGGTGTTTTGGATGAGATGGAACTCTGGCCATGGAAAAGGAAAAACCATTGCGATGAATAAGGCTCTAAGCTCATTCCTACCAGGTTCTCTTTTTGCTCTGGCTGCTGGGAAGCTCAGAGCCAAATCCCGTGCTCTCATTCTACATGTCTGGTGCCCATCCATCCTTTTCTTCTAAAGCCTATGATCTCTTGATTTTCACTGTTGGTTTAGCCATGCCTTTTGCTTTATTTTGTTACACTGAAGAGACCTTTTTGCATTAGGCGGGTCATAAATAATGTATTATAATATGTACACTAAGGTGAAACGCCATTTATTTGCCTTTCCTGGACCAGCTGAGGGAGAGTGTCACCCAGTTTAGCTCTGCAATTATCTATAAAGTAATTGCTGTGGTCACAGAAGAATTGGAGAACTCATTTCAATCACGTGAGAAGCCATCTCTGTTCCAAGAGCGGTTTTGAGCCCGAGGAGCTGCTCTACATGAGTTAGATCAATAAACGGTAGGACTTGGAGCATAGAGATGATCTCATTGAATTGCTTTATTTGATACAATGGGGTCATGGGATCCCATATCGAATTAGCGGCCCAACCCAGGACTGGAGCCCCGTCTCCAGATCAGCTCGATGCTCTTTCCACAGTGTTGGCTTTCCTCCTGTTTACCCTATTGCCTCCCGACCCCTGGCCCACCCATCCACCTACGGCGTGCTTGCTTCTCTCTTAATTCTCGATGGCCAACCCTGCATAAGGACTTCCAATAGCCCTCCCCGTGTAGAAGATGCAGTTCAAATCCTTCAGTCTGGCCCATGAGGCTGCTACCCCCACCCCACCCCCACCCGCACCCCTACTTGGGCTCAGCAGCTCCGTCACCACCTGGCCCTCCACAGGCATTCTTGCTCTAGCCCCGCCAGGTGGAGCAGGGCCTTCTTGCTTCACACATTCTCTCCTCTTGGGTTATCCAGTTTCCGTTTCTTGAAATCCTTTCAACGTTGAATGGCAGACCCAATGCTACCTTGGTCAGGTGGTCATCCCCATACCCCCAGGTGGGCCTCGTCCTGCTCTTGACCTGATGTGGCTGCTGGAGATAGAAAAGCTCTCCGAATCACCCTGAGACCTAGACGGGAAGTCCCCAAAGGCAAGTAGTGTCCCCTTCACCTCTAGTCTTCGGCCCCACTTGCCTGATGACTGACAGATGACAGGACCTTGGCAGATACCAGCAGAATGGCTGCTGAGTAGGCAGCAGAGGAAGGCGTGAGGGGAGGACCAGCCAGGGCAGAAATCGTTTATGTATGTGCCTCCTGCCGGCTCCGATTTGCAAGCTCTCAGGCTAATACAAATGGGGAACCATACCCCTTAAGGCATCACTGAATGTCTAGCGCTGACGGCTGGAAGTGAAGGCAAATGCACGTGGAGGTCTGTCTTCAGGAAGCCCACAGTCTGGAAGGGAGTTAAGTCCCCGGGCCTAGTGCAGAAGCAGGGGAGACAGGAGGGACCGATGGAGGGTGGAGGAGTGTTGAGCCAAAGCACGAAAGAGGGTCCTATGGCTGAATCGGGCTCTGTACCTCTGGGCTCTGGTGGAACCCTCTCTGGGTTGGAGGAAGCTGGCTTGCTGGTCTACCACAGTCCCGAGGAGGCTCGTACATTTATCTGAGGTCAGTGACTATTTGTGCGGTGACGATGGTACAAGACCCCCCACCCCTGTGGAGCACTGTAGCAATCGCTGAGGGCTTCTAACACTCGAGTCTCACCACCCTTCAGGAGTGTTGGCCAGCTCATCAGACTCCCATTTTTGGGAGCTGGGTCTTCTGGGTCTGACTTTCATTAATGTCTGTGGTGGCTGTCTTGAAAATCCTGTGATTTTTTTTTTTAAGTGTGTTTGTTTGTTTGTTTGTTTGTTTGTTTTTGAGGGGTGGAGGGACAGAGAGAGGGAGAGAGAGAATCCCAAGCAGGCTCTGCACTGTCAGCGCAGAGCCTGACGTAGGGCTTGAACTCAGACCGTGAGATCGTGACCTGAGCTTAAATCAAGAGTCGCACGCTTAACCGACTGAGCCACCCGGGTGCTCCTTCGGGCTGTTTTTAGAATCAGAGGTTATTAGATTTGGAACAGGCTCAGAAGCCGTCGAGCTCCATGTACCACCTCGGAAGTGGGGCTGCGGAGAGGAAACAGATGAGCGTAGAGTCTGCTCGTGGGCCATCTTTCTTCTTTCTTCCTTCCCTCCCTCCTTCTCTCCCTCCCCTCCTCTCTTTCTGTCTCCTCACCGTGAGTGTTTCTTTAGCACCTATCTTGGGTCAGGCACTGTTTTAGGCACTTGGGAAACATCAGGAAAAGAGGCAGAACTCCCCCCAGATCCCCGCTTTCGTGGACTTTATCAAGTCTGGGAGAGAGTGACCACAGTGAGAAGAAACGTAATGTGCGGGTGCAGTAAATAGCATTCAATAAGATGGTGGAGGCTTTGAAAGGGAAGGAGGGATTCGGGGAGGCACCGCAGGAGGGAGGCAGGTTGCCAGGCTGAGGAGATGGTGGGGAAGGTGTGCGGGGCCGAAACCGGGGGCTGGGTCCCAGAGGGACGGCACCCAGCTCTGAGCACTGTGGTGGCTGCTCGGCTGCCGGGAGTCAGGCCTCAGTCTTCGGGGTTCTTCCTCCAGCGTCTCCCTCTGGACGTTGGCAAATGTTCCCCCCACCGCTACCCCACTCCGGCTTCTCATTCACTCCCTCAGAGGGAAGCAAGAGAGTGGATCTGGGGCGAGACTCCCCGGTGTGAACGTGACCGCCCCACCCACGCGCTCCAGGTAGGGCTGTTGCCCCACGGGTACAACTGGGGACGACGGCACCCCCCACTTCCCAGGGGTGTTCAGGGGGATCACAGACCGCACATAGCACATGCCGTGGCACCTGGCACATGATGGGTGCCACCTAAGTCTGGCCGACGATCTGATTTCTTGTCGACGGGAGCCTTCCTCCCTCCATTTCCCCCGTATGTCACCAGGGCAAAGAATCCCTGTGGAACATTTGCTGGTAGAACAAACCCACAAGCCTGAGCTCCACAAGAAGTTTGCGGACTTTTGTTTCTCCAGAGAGGCCTTACAAAACCTAAAAACGGGTACCTTGGAAACAAATGAATGTGAGCTTTGAAGCCTATTTTAAGACGGAGCCTAGGAATTTGAGTGCCGCAGAACATCTACGCCTTCTACAGTGGTTTATTAGTTTTCCCTACTTGTAAAGGAAATCTCTTCATAGACCACTGACCAGGGTTACCTGATCTCCTGTGATATTGACGTATCATGCTACAAGACATTCATCCTGAAACCTTTGACCAGGAGAAGTAACAGAGCCTTTTTACGGTGGAACTAGACGGACCTGTTGGTACGATGCACATTTGGAGAAATGTACGAGCACAGCACGTACTCCCATGATAAACGCGGATGGTCTGCTGCGGGATGTGCTCGGAAGTGACCACACAAAATTCTCCTTTCTTCGGCTTGCGAGCAGACCCGAGATTTTCAGCAGGCTTTCGGGAGGTGGCGCGGGGTGAGGACGCGAGCACATTCCTTCATGAATCGGCGGCCTGTTAGAGGCGGTGTTTTGTGTTTAGGCTTTCCTCTGCCATTGCCCCGAGGGAGGGCCTGCGAGCCAACTCTCCAGTCTACAAAGTGAGGGGCCAAGTGGACTGGGAGGCAGCCCTGCATAATAGAAGGACTCAGTGCGGTCGGATCGTAGCTCAGTTATTTGCTGTTTTCAGCCTTGGCATGGGAAGGCGACCCCTGTTCTTCCACGGTCGCGTCTGTGAGCGGAATGAGTTGGTAATCTCCAAAGCCCCGTTTCAATTCCGGAGAAGCATTCGTCCTCAGGGATGGCTTGAATCGCTACTAACGTCTGCCGTGTTTGTGAACATCCTCCAGTGGGAAGCCCTGGGCACGCATCTGGGCTCTGCCGTTCACCCAATGTGGGGCTGAGGGCAAGGTGCTCCCCTCTGACCTTCCCTTTCTTGGTCTCCACAACATCAGTAGTAACGACCACCTCGCAAGGTACTTAGAAGGATCGGATGACATAAAGTATATGAGGGATGGGATAGCCATGTGGACACTGCCGTATGTCAGCCTTCTATGAGCTCTGATCTCCTAGTCGGTTCTTGTCCAGCATCTCCCTCCCGCTACACCGCCTGCTTTCTGGAGTCACTTCTGAGTGGGCTTCCTCCAGGTAGTAAATGCTGTGAGCGATGCCTTCACTCGATCGGCACACTTCTGGTTGCTACGCTGTACCGAGAATAGGGCTTTGCTCACAGCATCGAATTTAAATATTCGTGAAATAGTTACTACCAGCGAAAAGACTTGACTTATCGTTCAAAGCCAGCTAGACGGTCTCAATTTGTGCAGAAGAACTGCATACGAAGGCTTGTCTCACGTGGAACTGGAGAAAACTATGATACATCCAATTTTTAATTGTGTTACCCAGGTGAAAACAGAATATGATAACAGACATCTAACATCTTGAGGTTTTGCTTGGGTTGATTTCGCCACTTTTCTTTGGCATAAAGCCAAGAAGAACAAGAAATTGATCCTAGAGACTAGAGACATGACCCCTGCTGGAGCTCTAGTTAGATGCGTTTCGTTGGTGAAGCGAGCAGGGTTGAGACCAGAGTTTACTGACGGAAATGGTGTGATTGCATCTGGGTTTGAGAGTAAGTCTTTCCCAACCCGAGTCGATCCTCCTCCTGAATTTGCCAAACTAATATTTCGTAGCCTGTCTTGAGGGTCAGTCATCTTTCTACCCTCTTTCTACCTCTCCCCCAAACATCTCATTAAAATAACGAAGTTGGAGGCTTTCTTGGGTGTCTTTAACTGTAAACGTCCTGGATGGCTGCGAATACATTCCGTTTGACACTTCTGGGAGACTGTTTCTCCTGGAGTGTTACCTCCCTCGGAAATTCCTCTGGGTAATAAATGCGCACACGTCAGCATGTGGCTGCGGTTCGAGCCTCTGTTATCTTTGGCTGACTGTGTGTGCAGGCTGCCATGTCAGGTGTGACCACAGGTTCCCCTGGCCAGGCAGCCACGGGAGGACTTTTTTGTTGCCCACAGCGATGAACCACAACGCGAAAGTGTCGGAGCAAAGAAACAACATCTAGCTCCGGTGCAAATGAAGCCCTGGCTTCGCTGGAGGCACGGATGCTGAGGGCTGGATTATTGGGAGGGGAAACCGCCGTAAAATGCTTATTATGCTGTTTGCTGCCATTCAAGGACTCTCCCAAAAAGGAGAAGTCCTTTTTGCAGGGATGTGGTTTCTCTTTCCCTCTTTACCTAGGGTGACTGGTTTGTCCGAGTTTGCCCGTGACTGTCCCAGTTTCAAAACTGAAAGTCTGTGTCCCGCTAAACACTCACTCTCTGGCAAGTAAGGGGTGGACGCTCCCCTCCTCTTCCTTCTCTTCGGGGGTCTGCTTGACAAGACTCCCCGTGGAAGGCAAGGAGACAGGGCTGGAACCCCCACAGCACACACCTCCCAGGCCACCTGCACCGCGGTGCTGAAGGGCCTGGCAAGCAAGAAACGGCTGGAAAGAACATTGTCTTGGTATCAGAGCAGGTGGATTTGAGTTCTAGAGACATGATTAAGTGACTTGGAGCGAGTCCCTCTGTGGCTGTAGCAGAGGAGAAATCTCTGTTTTCCTTTTGGGCTGCTGTCAGCCCTGCAGGGGAAAATGAGTGTGTGAGGTGACAGGTGCCATGCAGATGCCAGGGACCCACGTTCTGCTGGCCTGCCCACTCTACTGTCCCCAGGCTCTGAAGTTCCTTCTAGATGATGACGATGATGATGGTGATGATGATGATGATGGTGATGATGGTGATGATGATGATGGGGATGATGATGATGATGATGGTGATGATGGTGATGATGATGATGGGGATGATGATAGCAGTTGGAGGCCTGACCCTGACCCTAGTTCCAGTCTTCCAACTGGGCCTTCCCGAGCCTCCTTCATTCTTCAGATCTCTGCAAGGAGCCCAAAGGAGCAATTTTCAAGTTATCAGACAATCCCAGGGCCGAGAGGGAACGGCCTTCCTAAAGCTCTCCGGGTGTGCGCTTGTCCTAGAGACATCCTGGGAACACAGAGAATAAACTCTTTCCTGAGGTCTGTGGGTAGCCGGGCTCTGTTTCATCAGAGAAGCTGCAAGTTCAGGCACCTACAGACGAACTTGAGCTTCAGGCTCCGAGTCGAGGACCCTGTGATGATATTGCCACAAACACGTTCCATGAGATTAACTACTTCCTGTGGTGGGGTGTTCCTTTTATTGGCAGTTGTGAAACCATTTTGGCTATGTCTGTTTGGGGGCGGTGGGACCACATTCCTCAGGATGTGTGTGTATTCTTTCGCAAAAGAAACAGGAGTGGCAAGTCTAGTCGACCTTTCAAGGGCCTTTCAAAGCAGTTTTTACGTCTATCTAGCTTTGGGGGGAAACCTGCAGTTAACTCACAGCAAATAACGGCTTATATATTCTGGAAATGTTGTTTGAGGGGCACAAGTGCCCAGCTGAAGATCTCCCCCCCCCCCCCCCCCAGTCCTGGGCCTCCTGAAGGGGAGAGGGTCTGTCATGTTAATGACATGTGCATATTATTAAGGGAAGGGACAAAGGGCCTGGAGCTTGGGAACAAGAGCTGTTCTGGGGACTCTTCAGTATGCAGATTCTACCCTTATTATAAATCCGATGGGGGGAGGGCCCTGGGAGAGTCTAACCGTAAAGCTATCTTGATGGAGAATGGCTCTCTCCACAGATGTGGAGCTCTGAGCTCCCCACCCACCCATAAAATGATCCCCCACTGTGTGATCACAGAATACATTCTGGAGTCGAAATGCCATTTTACTTTGATTTCTTTGAATTAAAAATGGCCGATTTAATGGAATGCCAGGCTCCCAGAGCCTTCCAAGCCATGTAACACTTGCCTTCTTTCAGCGGAGCTTACCAGCCAGATGTAAAACCGGACACTCTCCACTAGTCCTTCCTGGGGTGGAGAGTGTGTGCACGTGAATGAGGTGAAAGGAAGACGGGAGAAGAGTCAAGATGGCGGCTGACTCAGACCATCCCCTGGGCGGGGAGATGAGATGTCAACATGGGTAATTTCCGGAGAAGAGGCGGTGGGAAGTGAGATGAGAGCACAGGGGGGCCTTCCCACTGCAGGAGGAGATACGAGATGGCCCTAATGCATGTGTAAGTATAGTATTGCCCTGGTGCAGAAAGGCAGGAAGGGGCATTGCAGGTGGAGGGGGCAGCCTGAGTGGAGCTGCGTGGAACTGTGTGGGGCTGCGTGGAACTTCATGGAGCTGCATGCTGGTGTGTGAAGTGTGAAGGTGCCTGGAACTGCATGGAGGTGCATGGGGTTGCGTGCAAATACATGCAAATGCAGCGCATGTTTAGGGCACAAGTGCATCCTGGAGCCACGGGTGAGTTGCACGGATTGGACCTAAGGACTGCCAGTAGGTAATGGGAAACCAACCAACGTGTCTGTGAAGGAGAAGGACATGACTAGGTCTTGTGGGACTTTGGGAGCAAACTATCTACATAGATTTGACCCACGTAAAGTTGCCCCGATGATTCCTGTCAGTCTCAGTAACCAGTTACCTCGGGCCTGTTCCTGAGGGCGCCAACCAAACACTCCTGACATGGTGGGGAGCCAGACCCGGGCTTTCGGGGGCCTGAGTCTTGGCAAGGCCACCACTGAAAGTTTCTTGCTCCTCAAGCCTTGCTGATCTTGGGCTTTCTCTCTTCTGCCTGCACATCTTCCCAGTCCTACGGGTCAAAAGCCCACCTGTCTTCCAGGGACCAGCTTAAAGGCACCTTCTTCACCAAACCTTCCTACTCTCCTTTACAGAAAGTCTTCTCCCCTTCCTTTAACCTCACCCAGCGCTTTCCCCACACCCTTGTGTGTTTGATAAATGACACTAACTCCCTCTCTCCCTACCATGATCACTATGAAAAAATTAGACAATAAAGAGAAGTAAGAAAGAAAACTATCATGAGAAATCTACGTGTCAGAGTGAAGTACTATTCAAATCTTGGTGTATATTTTTCTAGATTTTCCCACAGGCACACAAATGCATTCGAACACACCCGTTTGTTTTGTATTTTTGTTAGGTCACTAATAACTTTTGATTATGTATTATAAATAATTATATGTGGGTCTTATCTGTCTTATAAGGGGTGAGGGGCTCTGTGGTCTCTGTGTGTTCTACACTGGCTGGAATGGGTTTTGCACATGGCAGGCAAGCAACAAGTGACGAATGAAGGAAGGATTGGGATGGGTTTCTTACGCGTGTCTGTAAAATGAGAACTTTCGATTGTATTATGCCTGAGGTCTTTTCTAGTGCCAACTGTCGGGAGATTTCTGATCATTACATCTCTGACATGGCTAGAAGAAACAATCCGGTGACCGGGTATATATATCCTTTTTAGCATAGCATTGTGATGGCCTGAAACTAAAAGGAGACCAAACAGTGATTTAACGCACTTGGGCTGGGTCTGCACGAAACCTAGGAACCATCTGGTTCAGAGTGGACTCTTATTAATTATTTTTTTTTTCCTATCCCAAGTGGGCCAATCTTGGGATATCAGTTAAAACGTAGAATCTGAAAACATTTGAAGACTATAGATTCCTCATTTCTTCTGACCTGTGGGGCGACTGAGAGCCTATATGGCATCTTTGCACGGGGTGGAAAAAGGCTTCCTCTCCTCTCCAGGAAGATGCGGCACCACAGGTCCGCATGGCTTGGCGCACAGCATGCAGCTGGATATTGCGCCCTCTTACCCCCTCGGTAAGACATCTCTTGGGCATGACACAGCCTGAATGATTGCATCGGCAGCCCCGGTGTAGGGTACCTGTAAGAACGGAAAACTCCAGGTAAGTGTTTGCTGTCTGTGTTCAAGATTCTTCTTTAAGCAGACGGGCAGGAATATGTTGTAAGAATCAGAAAAATAGCACTTGTGAGCTCGCATAAACACACTTCTCCAGTGGTATCCAGATACTCCCCAGACCCTGTGCTTTTCCTCCTGCTGATCTCTCTGTCTGGAAGCTACTCTGTCCCGGCCATTCCTTTCTCAGTTTTACCCATTTTTTTCACGGACTCAGCTCAAAGGCTGTGTCTCCCACAAAGCCTTCCATGACCCGTTTTGTTGGAATTCACTGAAACCTCTCTTGTGCTTGATGTTCACAGAAGTTATTTGGAACAATTTGAAAAGCCCTAAAGGGTAGACGCTGTCATCTGTACAGCCTCCGAGAACTTCCTGGACACGTGTGTGTCCTCTTTACCTTCTCTCTAAGTCCACACGTCAGGTGTATTTTTTTTTTTTTAATTTATTTTTGGGACAGAGAGAGACAAAGCATGAACAGGGGAGGGGCAGAGAGAGAGGGAGACACAGAATCGGAAACAGGCTCCGGGCTCCGAGCCATCAGCCCAGAGCCTGACGCGGGGCTCGAACTCACGGACTGCGAGATCGTGACCTGGCTGAAGTCGGACGCTTAACCGACTGCGCCACCCAGGCGCCCCACGTCAGGTGTATTTTTATTCCTTATTCCCTTGGTCCTTTGTATTTCTGTAGCTCTGCATAGTTTCCAAGGCTTCACCATGAACCAACAGAGAAGGTATTCTTAGCCACATTTTATAGGTAAAGAGAAACTAAGACTTAAATTTACACACCTAGAAAGTAGTGAGTGTGGGTGTGAATTTGGACTTCTAAATCACCGTTTGGTGTTCCCTACTCGTAACACTGCCTAGAGCACTAATGGAAAATTATTTGAAGTCTGGAAAGAACCTCTGCGTTAGAATCATTTGTCCATGTTATTACTGAACCTGAGTTTGAAATGTTGTTGGAAGAGTGACAAGCTGTTTCTTTCCCCCACTGAGCCTCTTCTAGAAGGAGAGCAATTTGAAGGGTGATGCCGGGCCTTTCCAGAGATCTGGTGCTTGTGCATAAGCTGCCTTCACCAGAGACAACTTAAAGGAAAGTTCTATCACCTGCAACCCAATTTTGTCTTTTACAGCCAGGAAGGGACTGTTAAACTCCTTTCCTTTAAACAGATTCAATTGAGCCACGTTTTCTTGGCCCTCTGCCCCCACAATTCCATGTCCTACCCCTTGGAGGAAAAAGGACCCACAAAGATTTCTACCTGGCTTTAAGTATTTAAAAAATACATAGTGCATGGCCCCTAACCAAGAAGCTGATTGTTGCTGATATGATGGACCTCCTTTCAGGTAGCGGTTCTCAAAAATGAAAAGAAGCAGCCCGTCCTGAAGTCCCTGAATATGTTTAGTATGGAACTCACAGACTGAGTCTGAATGGGGATAAGAAGATTGGAGCAAAGCAAGATTTTTAGTTTTGGAGAATAGTATATAAATATTCAGGTCGTGAAAGGAAAGAGAGGGCTCCCATATTCTGCCCTCATCCGTCCCCAAAGCCACTGTGGGCTCCTACAATTCTCCACTGGGTGCAGCCTCAAGTCTCTGGGCTAACTCTGCATGTGTCCCCCTACTTGTGCCCAAACACCCCAATTAAAAAATGGGCGAAGGTCTTGAACAGGCACCTCCCCAAAGAAACATACAAATGGCCAGTAAGTAGGTGAAAGGAGGCTCAACATCACTCATCATCAGGGAAATGCAAGTCAAAACCACAATGAGATACCACTTCATACCCAATAGGATGACTGTTACAACAAAACAAAACAACACAAACAAAAATAACAGGTGTTGGTGGAGATGTGGAGAAATTGGAACCCCCAGGCATCGCTGAGGGGAATGTACGATGGTGTGCTTGCTGTGGAAAACTGTACGACCACGGACAAAAAGTTAATCATTGAATTACCATGTGATCCTGGATTCCACCTGTAGATAGGTACTGCAAAGAACTGAAAGCTGGGACTCAAAGACATATTTGTACACCCATGTCCGTAGCATTATTCACAATAGCCAAAGGCAGAGGCAACCCAAATATCAAAATGTGGTTATACGCACAATGGAATATTATTCTGTCTCAACAAGGAGTGAAATCCTGTCAACTGCTACAACATGGATGAACCTTGAAGACATTATGCTAAGTGAAATAAGCCAGACACAAAAGGAAAAGTACTATACTCTACTTATATGAAGCAGATAGAGGTGCCTAGAATAAATTCATACAGAGTATAACAGAGGTACCAGGGACGGGGGGAACAAGGGCATTAGGTTGTTATTGTTTAATCGGCACAGAGTTACAGTTTGAGGTGATAAAAAATTCTGGAGACGATTCTGGTGATGGTTGCCCAACAGAGGCATGTCCTTAAGGCGACGCAATTGTACTCTTAGAAATGGTAGAGACTGTAGGCAAAAAAGTCCCCATGGCCAGGCCACACCGCGGTTAGCTCAGATTTTCTATGGGTAGGACCAAGAGGTTAATGGTTTTCTAAATTCCCCAGGTGATTCCTATGGGGAGCCAAGAGCGGTGACTTCTGCCATTCCTGAGTTTTTGACAAAAGCTTGCATATTTTTGGTTCCTACTATTTACTACCCAGATGTCCCAAAGGCACTGGTACTCAACCTGCCCGTGCTGAACGCATCCTCTTCCTCCCCAAACTGTCCCTCCTCAATTACTCACCTGTTTGGTCTCCACCACCATTTACCTACAGTCGGTCACTCGGTGTAGAAAGCTGGGCAGCACTCTTGGGAAAAGGGAGTGCTTCTTTCTGTCTGCTTGAATATCCTCCCATGTCCTCAGGGAGAGGGAGGCGACCCTGGCATTTGTGGGGCTAGAGCGGGAGCCCAAACCGGCGGGGGGGGGGGGGGGGGTTCCCCATCCCAGCGTGCCCTATGATGCCTGTGGGGAGGGGCGGCTGGAGGAGGGCCATGTGACCGAATCTAGAGATGGCATCAGGTGCAGGTAGATCCTGGCCAAGCACACCGGAAGCTTTCATCAGCTCTCTGGTCTACCACGTGAAGCCCATAGGTGGCTAGTGCTTCCAAGGGGTTGGTCCGACCCCGTTGGGCTCCAGGGCTCTGCGGTCACTTCTCTGTGAGGCCCCTTCTCCACTCTCTTCCCTCTGATCACCAGCTCGCCTCACGGTGTGGCTCACGAATCCACTTTTCGTTCTGCTTTCTGGAACCACTCCGGGCCGAATTCCCTTCAACCTGCGCTGTGCTCACGTGGTGCCCCGGTCAGAGAACATGTCATCACACGGCCTCGTTATTCTGTTTGCACCATTTTCCCCCCAACAGACTGTGAGCTCCTTGAGTGCAGGAAACACGTCGTATTGACTCTCGCTCGCTGGACTGAAAAGCAGTTTTGTTCCCTCCAGGTTCGATCCAAGTTCCCTTTGCTGTGTGGCCCTGTGACTTATTTCTGGAGTAATAGGCTTTGCAGCTGTCACTAGAGGGTGTGACCTGACCCTGCGGCCCCCCACACGAGTGCCAGCCTCATGTCGCACTTTAAGACCACAAGCCCTTGGACAAGATTGTCTGGGCGTGCGTTCTAGATTCGCTATATAGTGCTGGGTCCATTATTTCATCTCTTGAAGGCCTCGGTTTCTTTTTTTCTTTTTTTTTTTAATTTTTTTTTAACATTTATTTATTTTTGAGACAGAGAGAGAGCATGAACAGGGGAGGGTCAGAGAGAGAGGGAGACACAGAATCTGAAACAGGCTCCAGGCTCTGAGCTGTCAGCACAGAGCCCGATGCGGGGCTCGAACTCACGGACCGCGAGATCGTGACCTGAGCCGAAGTCGGCCGATTAACCGACTGAGCCACCCAGGCGCCCCTGAAGGCCTCAGTTTCAACATTGGGAAAATAGGGATAAAAAGTATCTAGTTCTTTGGTTTGCTGTGAAAAGTGAGTGAATATAGTGACCGGACCCGTACTAAGCATTCAAGAAATGTTAGTGATTATTTTTATAATTGAAAAAACAAACAAACATGGGGCACCTGGGTGGTTCAGTCGGTTAAGCGTCCAACTTCGGCCCAAGTCATGATCTCACGGTTCATGGGTTCGAGTCCCACGTCCGACTCTGTGCTGACAGCTCTGAGCCTAGAGCCTGCTTTGGATTCTGTGTCTCCCTCTCTCTCTGGCCCTCTCCTGCTCGTGCTCTGTCTGTCTGTCTCTCTCAAAAATAAATATTAAAAATTTTTTTTAATAAAAACAAACAAGTCAGTCTAGCTAAGAAATTCCGGGAGAAATCTGAGCAGACATGGCCAGACTTCAGATTCCAGCTCCTGCCTCCTGCTTTGCTGTCCTCAGCTCGTCTAGGTGTGCCCACCGTCTCGGGGAATGCTCCAGGAGCAGGTATCAGGAGCACTGAGCTCAGAGTCTCTGGGGCAAGTGTGGAGGGGCGCACGCAGCTGGCTCTTGCCCTCTCCTGAGCTGTGCAGGCAAGCGAGCTCCCTGGAGTCACCGACCTCATCTGTAAACCGACCACCAAGCAGGGATCATTCTAACCTCACAAGGGTGTGAGGAGAATTAAGTGAAATGAAGGACTTCCAGGGTTACGAAAACCGTGGAATCCAAGGGATCATTGTTATCCAGTAGCTCACTCGATTTGCAAAGTCACCCCAGAGGTGGGTAGAGAGCGTTCTGTTTTATGAGTGGAGAAAGTGAGGTCAGCCCAGCAAATGTGTTGGCAGAGCCCAGGAGAGGATGCGGGTCCCTAGCTGCTCTGGCTCTGGGCTCCTTTGGGGTCTGTCCTGCGTGCCCCAGAAGCCTGGCTTGTTAGAGGCAGCCCCAGGTGCTCTCTAAGGAGGCTTGGTTGCACCCCTGCTCAGGGATCTCGGGGGTGCACAGGGGTGGGCTGTTCTTGGAAACCGTGGATGGGGTCCATCCAGGTTTTGGGGCCAGGTCAGTTGGGCTGGGACTGTGTCTTCCTCCCTCACCACGGGGGCCAGGCCCCAATCGCTTTCTTTAGAGGCCTTTGTGCAGCCCGTTCTTTCATCCTGGGCCCGACACAATGCAGGGGTGAGCTGAGGTCAGATTTTCAACCTCCAGCTCTGGATTTCCTGTCTTTTGTGGGCTGGAGGACAGATTATGCCACCCGGCTTCCTGTCACCTCAGCACTAGGGGCTCTCGCTCCCTGACGCCAATCTGCCACGGGAAACTGGGGAATGCTGTTGGGAGAGGAGGAGGAGGAGGAGGGCCCGGCCCCTGCTCCCCCTCACTCAGACTCAGGCTTTGGCTGCCGATGGATACTGACGATCTCTCCAGGTCTGAGTCTGTGTGAGTTCGGGTAGTATCTTCGATGAGGCCTCATCCTCAATGAAATACAGTAGGATAAAAAAACAAAACAAAACAAAAAGACAATTCCATTAAGCGGCATTCAATGGATGCCAATCTCCTTTCCCTTTTTCACAGTCTAGATTACGTAACAAAAATAAATGAGAGATAGGCCCCCAGTAGCAGAAAAGAGTTAAGAAATGAAGTCTTTCTGGAGGACCTCTTTTGCACTGCTGGTGGGAATGCAAACTGGTGCAGCCACTCTGGAAAACAGTGTGTAAGTTCCTCAAGAAATTAAAAACAGACCTACCCTATGACCCAGCAATTGCACTAGGAGGTACTTAGCCAAAGGCTACGGGTGTGATGTTTTGAAGGGGCACATGCACCCCAATGTTTATAGCAGCGCTGTTGACAACAGCCAAAGTACGGAAAGAGCCCAAGTGTCCATCGGCAGATGAATGAATAAAATAGACGTGGTTTATACATACAATGGAGTATTATTCGGCAACCAAAAAGAATGAAATCGTGCCATTTACAACAACATGGATGGAACTAGAGGGTATTACGCTAAGTGAAATCGGTCAGTCAGAGAAGAACAAATATGATATGACTTCACTCATATGGAATTTAAGAGACAAAACAGATGAACATAAGGGAAGGGAAGCAAAAATCATGTTAAAACCAGGGAAGGGGACAAAACAGAAGAGATTCTTACATATAGAGAACAATCTGAGGGTTGCTGGAGGGGCTGTGGTTGGGCGGATGGGCTAAATGGGGAAGGGGCATCAAGGAAGACATTTGTTGGGACGAGCACTGGGTGTTATACATAGGGGATGAATGACTGAAATCTACTCCTGAAATCATTATTACACTGTATGCTTAACCAACTTGGATGTAAACTAAAAAAAAAACCCCAAAAAACAAAGAAAGTCTTTCTGAGAGAAGGCTGTGTCTCGGGGGAAGAATTGGGGGCTGGAGAGGAGGTGGGTGGCAAGGGGGAGTACAAGATGCCCTGGGGCACTTTGTACACTTTGCTACAACCAAGTGCCACAGACCGGGGGGCTTACAACAACAGAAATTCATTTCTCACACGTTTGGAGGCTGGAGGTCTGAAATCAAGATGTCGGCACAGGCTCCCGCTCCCCAAGGCTCTTGGGGAGAATCTGTCCCATGCCTCTCTCCCAGTTGCTTTTGATGGCTGGCGATCCTAGTATCTCTGGGCTCACACCTCCATCATGACACAGCGTTCTCCCTGAATCTCCGTGCATTCCCTCCGCCCGTGTCCCAAATGTCCCCTTTTGGTACAAGGATCGTGGTCATATTGGCTTAGGGGTCAACTTGAAAGCAGTGTAACCTCCTCCTAATAGTCACTTCTGCAGCAACTATTGTCAAATAAGGTCATATGCTGAGGCACTGGGAGCTAAGACTTCAACATATCTTTTTAGGAGGCACAAATCAACCCCATAAGAGGGGGGCTCAAGTCAGTCAACTTTGATTTGCCATCTGTGCTGTGCTGGACCCTGTGCTCGCTCTGGGACTACAGAGATGCACAGGACAGTCTCTGCTTTCAGGAGAAGCACACGGTCCAGAGGGGAAAACAGACAAGCAAGGAACAGATGTTCTCATACCGTGCAATCCGCGCTGGGAGTGGTTTGAACATGGGGTGATGGTGATGAGGGCTGTCCTACAAGTGTCCCCTGTAACCCCCACCTCCTGACCACAGAGGGGAGGCTTCCTGCAGGGAGCGAAACCCTACAGAGAAGGGCCTGTGACTCCAGCCTCAAGGGACAAGAATGGGAAAGAGGTTTCACCGATTCCAAGGAAATGCCAGACCCAGTGGGGAGAGGGAGGCTTCTCCAGCCCATGCGGGTCAGGGACCACCGCCTCTCACACCTTCCCTTTTGTCAATTGCCCCAAGCTCTGCCCTCCACCCTTCCTCTTTCCCAGTCCTTGGGCCCAGGGGGAAAGGCTAATGGCGCTTTCCTGCTTTCCTCCCCCCTCAGTTCCTGAGTCCCCAGGTGAGAGAGAAAAGCCAACACTACAGAAGCTGAAGGTGATACTTTTAACTGTGTTAATAAACTCTTTGGACTCTTTTTTGGAGCTGTAAACCATGACTCATGTCGTGTGAAATTAAGTGGTATGTATACCTCGAAATAGAGCGTGTTCTGTTTAAAGAGAACACTCCACCGTGACTCCTGGTACATTTGGGGGGTGGTGAGAATGGGGTGCCTGGGGAGGGGAGTGGACACAAGGGCAACCCAAGGCCTGGGGCTAGAACAGTCCACAGTGTGTGCTCCTGACCTGGTCATCTTTAAAATCTTCCTACAAAGACACCAGGAGAGTCTAGGTTTGGCTTGGCCTTTTACTTTTCTTTTTCTCTTTTTTTCTCCTTTTCTTTTTTCTTTCTTTCTTTCTTTCTTTCTTTCTTTCTTTCTTTCTTTCTTTCTTTCTTTCTTTCTTTCTTTCTTTCTTAATTTTGAGAGACAGGGAGAGGAAGGGCACCAATTTGCCATTGCTGAATCTGAAACACAAACGAGTGTACTCAGAAATGTGCTGAATTGAAGCCGCGATTAAATACCCTGGGCGGAACCCCAGAGAAGAGTATCTCTTGGCTAAAATTCTTTTTCTTTTTTTCTTCCTGTTTGAATACCTCCCTCCCCACCCCTGCCCCCAGCCCTGCTTTCGTCTCTTTGCAAAGGACTTCCTAAAGTGGAATGGCATTGGTTCTTACCTGGGCACTTCATGGCTGGCACCATGGGACTTGGTCCCCATCTCACAGGTGACGAAGCCCAGGTGCAGATAAGTCATGTGCCTTCCAGGTCCAGATTCGCAGCTAGAATTCCGACAGGATCTCCCCATGGAGCTGGAGTTTTCTCAGGAATCCGGCCCCTCCCCACCTTCCAGTCACCTAATCTGGCCTTCGGGCTTCCACTGATCGCAGGGACTCCGGTCTGGGTGGGGATGGCCCAGAACGGCTTCTCCTAGAATCAGAAGAGAGTCAGCATAAAGCCTAATGGGTGAATCTCAGGCTCTGGAGCCAGGCTGCCTGGGCTGGGGCCCCTCTCTGCCTCTCCCTTCCTCTGCGATCACGGGTAAATCTCAATCTCTGCATGGTTCCGTTTCTCTATCTGTAAAGGGGACTAACACCACTGAACCCTAGTATTTTTATGAGGGTTAAATTAGTTGATTTATGTAGATTTCTTGGGACAATTTCTGTCACATAAGAAGTCTCGTATAATGTTCATTACATTAAAAGGAGCACCTAGGTGGCTCAGTCAGTTGAGTGTCCGACTTCGATTCAGGTCATGATCTTGAGGTTCGTGAGTTCGAGCCCCGCGTTGGGCTGGCTGCTGTCAGCTTGTCAGCGCAGAGCCCGCTTCGGATCCTCTGTCCTTCTCTCTCTCTCCCTCTCTCTCTCTGCCCCACCCCCACTCATGCTCTCTTTCAAAAAATTAATAAATAAAACATAAAAAAAATAATGAATTAAAAAAAATAGTCCCCAGTGTGGTGGAGACTTTTGAAGATCCAACATTAGCAGGTCCAGTGATGGGTCCATAGCCACTCTTCTCTGTTTGACTTAGTAGTAAGCTAGCAGGTGACTAGGTTGGTTCTTGAATCTTTCCTTACGAATACTTCATGGTGTTGGGCTTAAAGACAGGAGATCTGGATTCTATTGCCTTTATCTCATTGCCACTATCTTATATGACTGTCAGGGCAGGGCCACGTTGGATCCTTTCCTGGCTTTTGGCACCTAAGCCAGGGACTGAGAGGCAGGAAACATCCCATCCGTATAGTCTGAACTGGGGCCTCAGTTCTCACCTCCGTACGTCAACTAATGAGCTTATGGCTAAGGGGTGTAGCTCTGTCAGCCTATACCACCTAGAACCTGACGTCCTTACAAGGTGTTTCTGGAGTGGCTGTTCAGAACCAGGACCCAAGGATATTCAAGCTAGAAAAGAAACACAGTGGGGCCAGAAACACTGTGACTGACTTGAGTCTGTCTCCTTGGGAGCCACCAGCTAAAGATCCCCATGGTTCCGAGTTTCCAGAAAGTCAGGGGAAGTGCCTGGAGCTGAATCCTCACGTGTGGATTGGCATGATCTCTGGCAGAGGGTGGAGACAGAGCAAGGGCAAGGT
This sequence comes from Neofelis nebulosa, assembly GCF_028018385.1. Classification (NCBI taxonomy): domain Eukaryota; kingdom Metazoa; phylum Chordata; class Mammalia; order Carnivora; family Felidae; genus Neofelis; species Neofelis nebulosa. The sequence goes on from NC_080790.1 coordinate 12,196,305, forward strand.
GGATACAGGTTTATTCAATTTTGGAATCTTCTTTACAAAATCATAAAAACAAAATTAAGCGTGAAAAGGAATATTTATCTAGGATAAAAGAAATCGCAAAATAAGATCACATACAAAAATGCTGAACACCGTAATTATCATAAACCCCGGAAAACTCATGATAGTTTTATTACAGAGGGGCCTGTGATAGCCCTGTAATACTGTTCCCTTAATTTCTCTTTCTTTCTTTTTTTTGGTTGCCTCTTCATTCATATTCATTCATATTACAGTTTGTAATATCATTATAGGGAGAAGGGGAAGATAAGTCTGTCTTTTCTTTAAAAATTTTTTTTTAACGTTTATTTATTTTTGAGAGAGAGAGAGAGTAGGAGAGGGCCAGAGAGAGAGAGAGGGAGACACAGAGTACGGAGCAGGCTCCAGGCTCTGAGCTGTCAACACAGAACATGACGCAGGACTTGAACTCACAAACCTCAAGATCATGACCTGAGCCGAAGTCAGACGCTTAACCGATTGAACCACCCAGGCGCCCCTATGAAAAACATTTTTAATGTTTATTTATTTATTTTGAGAGAGAGACAGCACGAGCAGGGGAGGGGCAGAGTTAGAGGGTGAGAAAGAAAGAATCCCAAGCAGGCTCCATGCTGCCAGCGCAGAGCCCAATTCAGGGCTTGAACTAATGAGCCGTGATATCCTGACCTGAGCCAAAATCAAGAGTCAGATGCTTAACTAACTGAGCCACCCAGGCGCCCCTGGGTCATCTCCTTTTCAAATAAGGATTTATACTTTGGAAAGTGTTTCACAATTGTAAATTTTGGAAGAGTCTCCATCAAGTGTCTTTCGCAGACAAGCTCTAAGATTCCAAGGCACTCTTGTGCAGTGATGCGTCTTAAATGTTCTTTGCATCGACAACTTTCGTTATCAAGTTTCTCATCAATATCCTTGTCTAGTGGGGTGGTGTATGTCTGAGCCTGTGTTTGTGGAGCATTTCATATCAATTTCTCTTTAGCCGGATGGTGGTAAACGCAGGTGACCCCTGCAATGCCATCCAACAGTAGGGGAAACATACCCAAGGGGAGGTCTCGGAGTGAGAGAGATGATGTTTGTGACCAACCACTGCTAGAATAGCTTCCTTTCGCGAGTTTTATAAAATCAAAAGAGCCTGTCACTTACAGCCCTGGAAAGAGTCCGTGGATTGAGAATCCTGAACCTTAAGCTTTGTTGACTTGACAGAAAATTCAGGAAGAGGGTGACCGGTGACCACGCAATGACCATGTTTCCAGTGCTCGCGTTCCTTTCTGTGGGACAAAGGAGAGGACAGCAAGGTGTCATTTGGTTCTCACTAGCCTTGAAATTCCTCCCCTCCTTTTCCCCTGGGTCTTTCCTTTCGACTTCTCCCTTTGCGTCCCCACTGACTCTTTCTAGGACGAATCGCTCAGCCATTTGCCAGATCTCACCCAGCCCGGCTGTGTGTGTTAGAGTCACGCCCAGGCGCTCTGCTCTCTTCTCCATCATCTTCGCCTGACCAAGTTTAATCTAACTTCAGGATTTCACTCCGACGCTGCTTCTTTCAGTCCGGCTTATTATTTCTCACTGTAACTCATTTGCGCTTCTCAGGGTACCCGTGGGGTCTATGTTTCCCTTGCCGCTCTGAGCTCCTGGAGGGAGCAGGGATCGTGCATGCGCCACCCCGGGTCCCACGGGGCCTCACACATGTGTTAAACACGTATCGTGAGTGGTTTGAAGAACATCACGACATCATGACTCAACCAGAATGATTTTTCACTTCGAGCAACCCCATAACCAATTAGGACTCATCAGACAAATTTTTACAAGACCATTACTTTCAAAATGGAACATCGCGAATTATAATATCACCTGTGCCTAAGCAAACACCGTGAAGGAATTGGAGGCTTTTAAAAGTTCACTTAAACTTCAAATGAGATTATAAATAATTCTAAAAGCCCTGCAACTTTATGACGGGGCCCTGGAAGGGCTATTGGGAATGAGGAAGGAAACTAAATAAAACCCAAGCCTGGGATGAAAGCGTGCCCCAGACATCCTTTGTGACCCTTCCCCGCGCAACTAGAAACTGATACAGCGGGCAAGACACGGTCTCTTATGAGCTTCCAGACTCCGCTGAAGAGAGACGAGAAGGAAATACTACCCCTGTGTGTTGTGGGCCCCACTGCAGAGGGGGCTGTGGGAGGGCTCAGGACCCACCCGGGTCAAGAGGGAAGCAGGGGTTCCTTGTACAGAGTGTTCCCGCTGCCAAGCAGGCCAGACCCTGGTTCTGAGTGGCCACCCTTCCTTCTTCCTCTGGACAGAAGTTTCTCCGTTGCTGCATTGGGCTGGGAGTCAGGACACATGGGTCTTAATCCCAACACTGGAGTGAATTTACTTTGTGATGCCAGGCAAATCACCAAGCCTCTCTGGGCCTCACTGTCCTCAGCAGTCAGAAGCCCGTGGTGTGCTTGCCCTAGGCCAACCACTGTGCCGGGCATGGGGCTTGTAGAAAGGGTCCGGTATGGAATCTCTGGGAATATAAACCTGGGTGTTGGAAAACATGAGGGACAACTCCCTGGAGAAGGTAGCACTTATCTTACTGATAACAAGGAGGTATTCAGAGGGAAAAGCACTATTCAAGGAAGACATTCCAGAAAGCCAGAAGAGAACAGAGATGTGGAGGTTTTAAGCAACTCAGTGTGCATGGAAACTGTAGGTTCTATGAAGGCAGAGAATGATGCAAGATGGGGCCAATTTGGGATTGAGTTTAAAAAAAAAAAAAGAAAGGAGGGGCGCCTGTGTGGCTCAGTCGATGAAAGCCTCGGACTTCAGCTCAGGTCATGATCTCACAGTTGGCGGGTTCAGGCCCCGTGTCGGGCTCTGTGCTGACAGCTCGGAGCCTGGACCCTGCTTCGGATTCTGTGTCTCCCTCTCTCTCTGCCCAACCCCCGCCCTCCCCCCACACTGTCTCTCTCTTTCAAAATAAATAAACATTAAAAATAATAATAATAATAAAGGAATATTAGAAATTCCATAGATATAGATGCATTCTTTGGAACGAATGATAGAGTCATATGAAAATGTTTTAAAATGTAGAAAACACCATTCAAATGCAATTCGTGACTGCCAACACACATGTACACACACATTGTGATTTGTGATCTCCTGGTGGTGTTAGCAGAGCGTTGGTTGATATTCTTAGAAACTCCTCTATCTTTGTGTTTCTCCACATTTTTTTCTTGGTTAGTTTCATGAACATACTGCTTTTCAGCTAACAATTCAGCATTGGCCATCACAGTTCCCAGTCAGGGCTAAGGTCGTACATTGTTTTCCCAACGCTGAGTCAAGGGGGTCCTGGAAACACAAATGAAGGGTCAGTGTTTCCTGCAGGAATCCTTGGATGTTCGTATTTAGAGTAGAATTGACTCTTGAATAAGACGGGTTTGAACTGAGAGGGTCCACCTGTATAGATTTTTTATGGTACAGGATTGTACACGTATTTTCTCTTCCTTACGATTTTCTTAATAACATTTCCTTTTCTTGAGCTTACTTTATTGTAAGAACACGGTATAGAATCCATATAACACGCCAAATATGTGTTAGTCGACCTCTTGTGTTGTTGGTAAGGCTTCCGGTCAACAGTAGGCTATTAGTTCAGTTTTTGGGGAATCAAAAGCTATCTGCAAATTTTCAGCTGGGTCAGAGGTGGGGGGACAGTGTCGGTGCCCCTAACCTGGAGTTGTTCAAGGGTCAACTGTAATGGTGCCTTTGGAAGGTCTGCTAACACAGAGACGCGAGGGGTGGTTCTGAACAGCAGTAAGGAGGAGAAATTCCACTCTGCCCTTTCCTGTGGCAGAGGCAAGAGCGTTGGTGTAGGATTGTGAGTCTCCTTTGCCAGCGTGTGGAGTTGCTTCCTATGTCTGAGCCTCAGTTCCCACATCTTCCAAATAATGGGATGATGTAGTCTCCAGGGTCCCTGGAAATAGAGTTAAAATATCAGAGCAGCCTTTCTTGCTGAGACCACTGACTTCACATCTTCTGAGGCCCTGGAGCCTTCCCCGTGTCTACTGTTAGCCAGTGATTGAGTGCTCGCTGTGGCCCGCGGGGGCAGAATTAAGCTGGGCACCATGAAATACACATTTCTTCTCGATTCACAGGACATTCGTCTGAGTTCTGGTTGCTGGTCTAGCCACTAACTCTCTCTGTATCATCTTAGGGGAAACAAAAATCCCTCTGAGACTCAGTTTGCACATTTATCAAGTGGAGCTCGTGAGAACACGACGCTTCTGTCCATCTTGATCTGCACCTTGAATCTTCTTGTTGCCCTGGTCCCATCCAGCGGGTGTATCTGGTTTTCGCATTTGTATTTTTCCTGCTTTGCGTGGCCTGACTGCTCTTCACCCTTGCGCATCTGAGAATGAAGTTCTAAAAAGCAGGCAGCTCATGGAATTGAAGCCTCACATGGGGGCTTGGAGCACAGACGTTACAGCCATCCCCGGGAGGCTCAGGGAGGCGATAAAACTTTGACCGAGGTCTATTGTCTTTTGCCACTTTGAATCAAACCCCAATAAGATACCCTGAATCCTGGCAACATTCTGCGCATTTGGGTCTGTTTTGGATTGTTTTGTAAACAAATATCATTTCAAAGACTCCCACTCCTCCCATCTCCTATTTTTTTTGGTGTCCTGATAGCCTTGTAGATGTTGGGTGAATCCCTTTACATAAACACCGGAAAGATTGTTATGAATTTTTCTATTGACAGATGAGGAAACTGCATTTTGGAAGTTCCATCGCTTTCTTGAGGAAGAGATCTCAGCTTGAACGGTCGAGTTCTTTCCGCTTGTCTGGTTTCAGTCAATCCGGAGAGAAAGTGACCATCAAACCCTATGTAGGCCTTTCAGTGGATAGCAGCTCTAGAAGGGTGCTCTGCTTGGTGCTATCAATGCGAGCCTGGAAAAGTTAAGTGCATTTTTTTATAAATCGAATCCTGTTTTAGGGCCTTAAGGGAGCACAGTATATAAAGGAAGTGTCTAGCGAATCCTTTTGTGCAGTGAGGATTTTTTTCCCCTGCAACTTTTTTTTTAAATTTTTTAAAATATTTATTTATTTATTTATTTTTGAGAGACAAAGTGAGACTGGGGGAGGGGCAGAGAGAGAGGGAGACACAGGATTGGAAACAGGCTCCAGGCTCTGAGCTGTCAGCACAGAGCCCGACGCGGGGCTCGAACCCACAGACTGTGAGATCATGACCTGAGCCGAAGTCGGCCGCTCAACCGACTGAGCCACCCAGGCGCCCCTCCCCTGCAACTTTAACAATTTCTGCTAATTTAGCTGCTTTCTAGACTGGAACTTTTGTACACTTCATTTTTTTCCTCAGGTGGAGTCCTGCATTTGTCCAGCGTTTGATCCTGATTCTTTATAAAAATAATAGCAGGAATGATGATACAGAGGATTTTGAAGATGCACATAATATGGCCATCGATCACATAAAAACAGTTCATTCGGAAATCATTTGGGTTTTTAGACTTGTAGTCAAGACTATATATGATTTGGTCAAACCTCTCTTTCTAGTCTCCTTTTCTACCTTTCTTAACATACCTCATGCTTCAGCCTCCAGCACCTTCCTCCTTTCTAAAGGTCTTATCTTTTGCCCTGAGTCTGTGCTTCCCAGAATTCCTTCCCTTGGAATGTTTCTCATTCTAACGCCCTGGTCATTCCCCTCCAACCTGGCGTGTACAAGAGCATGGGAGCTCTTTCTCTCTCTCTCTCTCTCTCTCACACACACACACACACAACACACACACACACACACACACACACACACACACACCCCTCACATATACTCCCACACACCGACATGCCCAAACCCTACAGATCTACAGCATCCAATACAGCAGCCATCAGCCACATGTAGCTATTTAAATTAAAATTAGTTAAAATTAAATAAAATCTCAACAGGTGAGTGGATAAGCAAACTATGGTATAAACGTCAATAGAATACTATTTCACCACAAAAAGGAAGGAAAGCCTCCACATGATACAACATGGATGAAGCTTGAAAACATTCTGCTAAGTGAAATATGTCAGACACAAAAGGACAAAAATTGTATGATTTCATTTATATGAAGTACCCAGAAAAGGAAATTCATACAGAGACAGAAATAAAATAGAGGTTACCAGGGGTCAACCTGGGGGCTCGGGGAAGGGGAGTGGGGAATCATGCTTAATTGGTACAACGTTTCCCTTTGGGATGATGACACATTTCTGGAATTGGAGAGTGGTGATCGTTGCACAACATTGTGAATGTACTTAATGCCGCTGAATTGTGCACCTTAAAATGGCTAAAGTGGTAATTTTTATGTTTATATGTATTTTACCACAACAAAAATGAAACAAATATTTAAAAAAAAAAAGAAAAAAGAAAAAACGACTTGTGGCCCCTGGGTGCCTCAGTCGGTTAAGCATCCGACTGTGGCTCAGGTCATGATCTCAGGTTCATGAGTTGGACCCCCACGTCAGACTCCGTGCTGACAGCTCGGAGCCTGGAGCCTCCTTCGGATTCTGTGTCTCCCTCTCTCTCTGCTCCTCCCCAGCTTGCGCCCTGTCTCTCTCTTTCTCTCTCTCAAAAATAAATAAACATTAAAAAAAAGGAAAAAACTAAAAAAAAAACCCTAAAAATGATAAAATGGGGTTCCTCGGTCACACTACCCATGCTTCAAATGCTTAACAGTCACAGGAGGCTAATGGCGACCGTACTGTTCAGAGGAGACAGGGAACATTTCCATCATGGCAGAAGGTTCTTGTGGGCCATGCTACTCCAGATCCTTCTAGGCCCCTTTATTTTTTGAAACATTCCTTGAAGACCCAATCCACTGTGATTACTCCTTGGAATTCTTGTAATGATTTGTTGTGACCTCTTTCAAGACTTTGTCAAATCCTTCGTTGCATTTCGCGCAAATACGCAGCCCGCTGATTATTCCCTGACCAAAGTGCAAGCCGGTAGAGGGCAGGGGCCGGGTTTTGGGCAAAGTGTCCCATGTCTGGGTGCGCTGGTCCCACCCCACCCTCCGCGGCCTCCCACAGTGCCTTGCAAGCTAATCAACCCTAACCAAGTAGGTGCCTTTGAATGAACGGAGGCAAGAAGACAGAGGGCTGGACCACAAACCCCTGACGCGATGGCCCTTGCTGGCAATGCAACTCCACCTTATGTATTTCGGGAGCCATTTGGAGATGACATATTTGTCTTCCATGAATAAATTTGTACCACAATTGGTGGGCCATAAATTAGATGTCATCTGCGCACTCCTCTGGGAATGAAGGGAGGGTTGTCTGGGAACTTCCGTAAATTGGATAGAAATTTGTCCTGTGTGTGTGTGAAGTCACTTCTCGGCTAGCTATTGAAGGGAACTGCCAAGTCTCTCTTCCAAAAACAAGTGGCAAAGTCACTTTGTTTTCTGTAACACAAATCCATTTGCAACAAATAGAGGCCTCCTCTGCTCATGATCTTGTCATTAAAGCCTCTGGCTTGATGTATTTCTCTATAAAATAAACCCGAGACCGTATTCATAGAGGAAAATGCAAGGACGGGCTTTACCACGTATGAAAGGGACCCAGTGTAAAAAGAGCTTTCTTTGGCCTCTTGAGTTCGATGATGAGATCTCGTGGCCAGACAACATTTTTTGACTGGTAAGAGCAGAAACGACCGTCTTGAGTTACTGTTTAGTGAATGAGGGCCTTTGTTTCCCACAGAAGAATTAAAAACCTATGGGCCTCCCCCATGCAAACAGGAATACATTTCACACAGCGGTGTTGGGATTAAATGACCGGATCATGAAAAAAGCCAGAACAATGCCCCCTCACGTTTTAATCATTTACCTGGCATTCCAGTTGAGACGGTTTCGCCGAACCTAGAAGGTTAGGTCAAGGGTGACCTTCCCCAAATGCTCTTTCCGTGTGCATCTCTGCTCCGTTCTGTGTGTCTCCAAAGTAAAGCAAAATGGCCCATTTTCTGCTGGTCAGATCTGGAGATGGGAACACTGGAAGCTGGAAGGGGCCTCTGAGTGTCGCCGCTGCGCTGTCCCACAGGTGGGAAGTGAGGCTTGGAGACAAGATGCCCGTCTATGGTCACACGGTCGGTAGCAAAGCTGGGACGGCCATGTCCACGACTGACTCCAGGTCGGCGTTTTTTTCTCCTGTGATAATTGGCCAATTGGACATTTCTGAAACTTCAAATGATCTTCCCCTTCTTTGAAGCGATTCCTGATACACATTGAGAAAGAGGGGCATGCCGTCCATGGCGAGAAATGGACATAGTAAGACTGAGAGGTAGACAGCAGGACCAGAATCCCCTGGGTTCTCTCCTTATTCTGTCCCCGATCAGCAGGGCGACCTGGAGCCAGGCCCTCATGTCCCTGTGCCCTGTCCCTGCATCCGTGGGAAGGGAGGATGTTGTCAGTGTCATGGGCTTCCTCCTAGAACCAACAGTAGATGGGAAAGTGCTGTAGGGAGTTGCAGCTGCTGAGCAAAGGTAAAGTGTGAAAACTGCTGTTTGGTTCCATGCAAAGCAGGGGGAAATGGGGAAAAGGGTGAAGCGGTGCTCCCGAGCGAACAATGGTTTCTTAGGGAGGGAACCACCCCTGGAGGTAGAGGGACAGATGCTGGAACTGAGGTGCTTGGCCAAAGCAGGCAGCAGTGACAGTGTGGCTGTGGTCAGATGTGAATGGGAGAAGGGGAATGAGCTGGGTGGACGAACGGACGGGTACAGCCGAAGGGCCCTTGATCCCACAAACCAGGTCACTTAAGTTGTCCGTGCCTTGGTTTATTCCTTTGTAAAATGGGCCCACTGATGTGTGCTCTGAGGCAGAACAGGATCATCTATTTGAAAGTCCTTTGCAAAATGTGGAACAGGGCACAGAGGCCACTGAGCTCACGGGGGAAGGGATCCTAGGATTCTGAGCTTAGCCAGGGTGTGGCTGTCAGTGATGGTGGGTAAGGTACAGGTTTCAGTTTCCGAATCTTTAAAAAGGGGCCTGGAGCAGCAGTGCCCACAAGAACCTTCTGCCATGATGGAAATCGTCTTTGTCTCCTCTGAACAATACAGTCGTCCCTGGCGTGGGTAGTGCGACCGAGGAACCCCATTTTATCTTTTTTAAAGTTTTTTTTTTTTTTTTTTAGTTTTTAGTTTTTTCTTAATGTTTATTTACTTTTGAGAGAGAGAGGGAGACACAACATCCGAAGCAGGCTGCAGGCTCTCAGCTGTCAGCCCAGAGCCTGACGCGGGGCTGGAACTCACGAACCATGAGATCACGACCTGAGCTGAAGTTGGAAGCTTAACCGACTGAGCCACTCAGGCACCCCCAGTTTCTGAATCTTTAAATGAAGGTGCATCAAAAGATGATGGAGAAGAGACAATGAAAAAATGACTAAAACGCCGTAACTATTGTTTTCCCCTTGCCTTACTACAGAGTGAGGATACACAATAAGGCCCAGACCTTCCCAGTGGTATGTTTGGTGTTATCCAAGGAGGCTTATGGGGCATGCTGGGAGGATCCTTCTGGCAGGATGTATCAGGGAGCACCAGCCACTGTGCTCTTGCTTCCCTTATCACGGCCCAGGGAGCACTGGGACAGTGCTCCCCTCTGTGCAGAACAGCATGAAGGGCGAGGAATGTCAGGGCTGGAAGGCACCTCAAAGGTCATCTAGTTCAACCTCCAGTCTGATGTTTGGCATTCTTCTGTGAATTCCTTGTCAGCTGAAACGTGGATGTCCCTTCCCGAGGTGGTCCATTTCATCTTTGGACCACAAAGACTGCAAGGAAACTTTATTCTGATTTTTGAAAGCTCTCAGGGTCCCAAGAATTAACATATACATTTCCTCATCTAGAATGTTTCCTTATATCCCTACCTTTCCAGTCTCTGTACAACTACTTAAACCATTCATCAATAGCAACGACTCTCAAAGTCCTTATTCCATGCCCCACACTGTCGTCCATGCTTTACAGATATTAGTTTAGGCAATCTTCTCAACAACCCTGGGAGGAAGGCATTGTACTGTTATTATCCCTATGTTACAGAGGAGCACATTGGAGCACAGAGAGGTTAGGCACTTAGCTCAGAGTGACACAGCTATTATACTTTAGAATCAGGATTCGAACATGGGCCAACCAGGGGTCCTGCACCCTGCTCCCGGGACTTAAAGCTTGTCCTGATCAGGCCAGAGGGAGCTGCCTTTTCCCTGGCCATTGCCAAATGGCCCTTAGCACTTTCTACCTTGTGTTAAGCCTCGGTACCTGTGATTTAGCCTCGTTGGGGTCAACCAGGCAGAAGCCCTACAGAAAGCCGGGCCTGGAGAGATAGCGATCAGAATTGTTCGCCCAGCCCCGCGCGCAACATTTGCATCTCAAAGAAGCTTTGTGGTTTTCCACTGATTTCAAAGCTCTAACTACAGGGAAGGGCCCCATGGAATGTGCAATTTCGAGGGTTGACAAGGGGCTCCAGGCTGACCCTGGATCGCCTTCACCTCGGAGACGCGCACACCAAAGAACTCAGCGCTTTTCACCTTCCCTTCAGAGACTGTTGGAGAAACAGTTGTTTGATTGTGTTTTGTTTTTGCCTACAGCTGTTTGATGGCTTTGAGAAGGAAAGTGTCACTCGTGAGGAAATCACGTATTATTATTACGTCCTGTCCCTGTCGGGGCCAAAAGCCGGGAGAGAGGTCTAGTTTCTTCTCTGCAGCCCCATCTCCCGCGAGACTTGTGACTCTAGATGGGACACACCTCAGCACGGCGGTTGTTTTCTGCATCTACCTTTGCTTCTCCCTGGGTGTGCTTACTCAGGTCTCTCTTAAGGAAATCCTACCCTTCCCTGTCACCCCCAAGCCATCCCAGACCCAGTGGGAACAAGCCGAGGACCCTCCCCCCACACTGAGCCTATGCGCCAGCCAGCACCCTGCCCCAGGGGCCCTCAGGGGGCTGCCTTGGTTTCTCCTTGCATCTTTCCCCGCTGCCTCGCCCCCTGCACACCTCACTGCCAGTGTTCATTTGGGTTGAACCAAATCAAACTAAATCCCATTGAAACAGGTCGAATTTAATCTTTATTCCCGAGCTCGCTCTGTGGTACGACCGTGGGATGGGCAGACGAGGTCACTTCCTCCCTGCAGATTCTAAGCCAATGCATTCTTCCATTCCAAAACGTTCCTCCGCTTGTCCTGGAGGTAGCCAAGGGAGCCACTCGCTCAACTGGGCCAGCGGCTGGGCTTAGGAACTCGAAGTTCTCACTCCACCTGGATCTAGGAAGCCTTTGATAAAGATTTGACACCAGAGAATCTCTGTCCAGCACAAGCCATTTCTCTTCTGTGCCTACAAAGGATAAAGATCTATTTGTCTCTGTGTGTACGTTACAAAAAATGAATGGGGATTTAATTACAGCGGCTCATTTCCTAAAAGGAAGTCTTATTTACGATGCACCATATGTTTTGCCAGTGGCCATACCCCTGAGGGCCGGAGTCTTGTCAGATTTCCTTAGATAAGCGGGGTCAGCTTGCCTGGCCTCTGCCTGGGGACCTGGGAGGACAGGCCCAGGGTTCAAGGAAGTGGGGAGGAAGATGTAGGTGGGCTACAGAGCTCGGACCACCGGAGACCAGCCAGCAACCAGGGGAGCCTGCCCTGGCTTCAGAGGATGGAACCAGAAGCTCAAACAATTTGTGATGACTAAAAATCGCCTGGCTTTTTTCATCTACTAAAGTGGCTCTTGAGGGGGAGACAGTTTCTCTCTGATCCTTCCTTTTGCGGTTTTAATTCCCTCTCTGCCACTTCTGAGCCAGCGCAGATGGCTTCCTAGGGCTCCCAGAACTTTCCGTCGAGATGCCCTGCCCAGCAGAGGGGCAGCTGGGGAGGGGGTCGGGCTCTGTAACTGTGCTCATTCGTCCTTTGACTATTTCCTATCTTTTACCTTTGGTGGTACCCATAGTTCTAGATGCTGTGAAGCTGAGGGCGGGGTCAGATTTCTCAGCGGTGTTCTGATGCAGTTTCTGGAACCTGTAGCACCCAACTCCATTGAGGAGATTTATTAGTGGGAGACACCTCTGCCCACCCAGTTTTCCCTTTTCCTCCCAAGCGCCCTTCCCCTTTGCCAAATACTGCTTCTCTCCTCTTCTCTCTCCACTCTCTCTCCATCCCCCCCCCCCCCCCCCCCCCCCGCTGCATTGCCTGGATGTCGGACTCTGGGTGGTTTTCCTACCAGCTCTAGCATTCACCTGCTGAGATCTTTAAAGTAGATCCTTTCTGAGCTGGGGAGTGGGGAGGCGGACACCATAGTCCCTAAAATGTCCCTTCTAGCTCTCACACGAATCAGGCCAGGTAATGGGTGGTTCTGTCTTTTCTATTACATGGGTCTAGCAGATACCCACCTGCTCTGAAGCAGGAAGGAATCAGGCGAAGCCACCGGAAACCGAGCGGCCTCCCGGGACACTATGGACTTGATGGAAATTCGGACAGGATTGCCTGTCCTTGGACGGTGGTCCTGGAAGGCTCCTGATGCTCCCAGACCTGGGTTTTCACTGGAAAAACAGGGATGGGAACTTTAAAGAGTGACTGACCGCTGGCTGGTGAAGGGGGAAAGTCCGCAAATCGTGAGCACTTAACTCTGCTCAAAAGATGGAGATGACGGGTGCTGACTGCGGACCCGCCACCACCCCCAGGGTCCTGGGGGCCTCCTGGAAGACAGCAGTTGACTTGTGCATCTCTCTTTGTCAGTGCTCACAGAGGAAGTGCTCAGGCTTGCCTGGAGCACCGCAACCAGAGCCTGCCCTCTGCTTTCCTGAGGGCCCAGACCAGGCCTTTTTCAGACTCCATTTCCAGACTGTGGCTCAACCTTTCAGGCTTCCCTTCACGTGACCTCCAAGGAGGATCGCGGTGGGCTTCGGGGCCCTGCAAGCAGGCATTCGGATTTCTTGGGACTGCAGGGTCCGTGGGGCTCTCTCAGCTCCCCCTCCCTGAGTAGAAGGTGATTTGTTCCCAGATGCCTTTTGCTAATTAGAAACCCCCTTCAGTTCTCCTGTTATGTAAGAATCCAAGGCACCACGTGACCCTCTGAAAAGCTGGGCTCCTTTTTAAACACGGATTTGTAGCCGGGATCAAATGGTGAGATTTTTGCGCCGCTTTGCAGCGGTGAAGCTGCGATCCCCTTCGCCCTTCCTCCTCACCCTCTCCTGCCTTCTCCCCGGGCCTCACCCTGCGGTCAGTCACTGGTGCCCGGGCCTCCGCTTCTCCGGCTTCTCCGGCACGGAGGCCCGGGCGGTGTGCGCGTGCAAGGGCGCGTGCATGTGCGTGTCCGCGCGCGCGCGCGTGGAGGTGTAAGGGCCGGCCGGAGGGTGGGGGCCCGCGGTGCGAGGCGGCCAGGCCGCATTTCTGGCTGCTCATTGTTCAGTCCCCGTCGCCATGGCGACGGGAGCAGCTGCTCCATTCTGGGCCTTGGCTTGGCTGTGCGGGGCGGCCCGCCCGCCTGTCTGCCCGCCCGTCCGCCTGCCCGGCCGTGGGAGCTGCCAGCAACTCGCCCTCCCGCTGCCCACAGGCCCTGCCAGGCTGGGCGCAAGAAAGCGTGTTTACTAACACCGTCCACACGGCTCCCTGGGCACCGCGGCTCTGCCCAGAAGATGTCAGGCCGAGGGCACCGGGAGGTGGGCCCGGAGCCAGGCTGTCTCCAGCCCGGGGAAAACTGTCCCTGGCCGGCTGCTGCCCTGGCCTGCCGGCGGGGCCTGGCGAGGGGCTTCTGGCCTCCCGGCACAGCCGCGGCACTGGGGGGCTCCAGGCCCCCCGGAGGCCCTCCCTAGGATGCCCTCCCGGCTGCCTCAACATTCCCGGCCTCAGCGCCCTCTCTCCCCTACGTCTCTCAGAAAGGCTGCCTGACGACAGGCCTGCTCGGGGAGGCCTTGTCGCTGCCCTGACTCGTGCAGCCCTTACGTCGGAAGCAGTCGTGGCCACAAATACACAATCACAGAGCTGAAGGTGGCCCCGGGAGACGTCTTAGGCGGGTGGTCTCATTGTGCGCATGGAGGAAACAAGGAAGACGGGGACAGGGGGATGGGAAGAGGTTCAGTTCTCAGGGCAAGTCATAGACAGCACAGGGCCCCCCTCCCTGCCCGGGGCCGCATGCTGGTAACCACGCTGAACTAGAGGCCCAGCCCAGAGGGTTGGCCAGAGCTCCCTGAGGTCCTGAGCCCTTTCTGCCCTTCGTCATCACCCTCCCCTCTCTTTCCCTTGTCCTTCTTCCCTCGTTAAGATCTCTCTAACCTCACTTTCTCTCTGTCCCCATCTCCCTCTGCCCCGCCCCTGCTTCTGCTTGTCTAGGGAGACTGGGGCTGCGTGTGCGGGCGCGCGTGTGTTTCCTGCCTTTGGCCGGGGAAGGATGTTCCTCCTCTGAATCTCTCCCTCAGCATCCAGCCCCTGGTGGATGACAAGTTACCCAACTGTTGAGTCTGAAGCGTCAGAGCCAGGGGCCACGTGACCCTGACCTGCATGCACCCCGTTCTTCTCCCCTACCACACCCCTCCCAGGCTTCTCTACTCTGCTAGGAATCTTCTCTGTGTTCTTCTGATGGTCCACGGCCCTCCAGCTAAACACATTTCCCCCAGTGGGTGTCACACTGCCTGATCTCTCGCCATTATTTCCTTAGCGATTCCTGGTGAATGCAACTCTACAGGGTTTGGTCAACTCTCTTCTGTTGCTGCCTTCACTCAGTAAGCATCTGTTAAGTACCTGTCCTGGGGCAGGGACTAGGAATAGGATGTCAGCCAAAGAGGACCCAGACTTCCCAAGGCCACGTTGTCCACCCCCGGCTCAGCTTGCTTCCTGGCCCCATTCTGTCCCTTGCCTGTGCTGAACTCGGGTTTGTCCCTTCAGGCTTTTAAGGCACCCGTGCCACCACCCCACCCCCCATGAGGGGCAGACGCAGGCTCTCGCATTTGCACGCAGGCCAAGGAACGGCGGCAAGGGCGCCTTCTCTTTCAAGGTTTCGTGCCTCAAATCTGATCTGGGCTGTGGACCTCGAGGTTGCCTGTGTCCCAAGGAAAGAGAATCTCCGGCCTCAGCAACTGGATGGGGAGAATAACTTTGGGAGATTTCCAGGTTCCTGCGTGGTCACCTGCGGTCCCTTTGAGGCCAGCCCTGCCGTGCACGGACCTATAGAGCATAAGTCTCTAGGGTGATGCAGAGGGCTCCCCTATGGGCAGACCTGATAAGAGTGTAGGAGATAGGAAAGGGGTCCAGTCCATGAGGAACCAGCTACGTTGGCCTGGGAAGTAGTGCTTGTGTGTTAACCATCCGCCCCGTGTCCACTGTCCTCTCTACGCTGGGCGGTACGTTGTCCCCTCCAAGCCTTTCATTCACTCCTCACAGAGACTCTCTGCAGCAGAAGTGACCGACCTGGGTTTGGAGACAGGAAAGTGAGACCCGGTTTCTGAGACCTGCCCAGGGCGACCAGCCGCGGACCAGAAAACTCAGCTCTATTCGACCGAGAAACTCACCTCTCTTTCCCGATTCATCCTCTCCCCCCAGATTTCGGGGTGTCTCTTCTAAACTGCGACCTTCAGAACCAGTTGCCACTGGCGAAGTCAACAAAGGCGTCCTTAATGACTCCACTCCACAACCACCCCAGGCTGCCCCATCCCTTTCTGGCAACCAAGAGCAGCCTCCTGCCTCTAAGCCTCCATGTCGGCCTGTCCCTAGCTCATTTCTCAGGTAACTGCTAGGAGAAGAATCCTAAAAGGCACATTGCTGAGAAATGAAATGGAAGAAAATAATAATGGAAAGAAAGATGAAAGCATGAAAGATAATAGTGACCCAGCATGTTTGATGTGACCCCCACTTACGGGAAATCATATAGGTGAGCACATCTATGTCTAAGAACATTGAGGGGCGCCTGGGTGGCTCAGTCGGTTAAGCGGCCGACTTCGGCTCAGGTCATGATCTTGCGGTCCGTGAGTTCGAGCCCCGCGTCAGGCTCTGTGCTGACAGCTCAGAGCCTGGAGCCTGCTTCAGATTCTGTGTCTCCCTCTCTCTGACCCTCCCCCGTTCATGCTCTGTCTCTCTCTGTCTCAAAAAAAAAATAAAATAAATAAACGTTAAAAAAAATTAAAAAGAAAAAAAAAGAACATTGAGATGCATTGAGAGAGACAGAGACAGACGGAGACAGAGATTTAGGCTTATGTCTCGTGTTGTGGATGCCATTGATGTGTAGTCAGGCACTAAGTTCACCTGAGGAACAAGCCAAACATGATTCTTTTCCAGTTGCGAGTCAACAACCTCCCCCGTGTTGGTGGTGGGGGTGTGTGTGTGCATGCGTGCGTGTGTGTGCACGCACGTGTGTGGTAAACGTCGGAGTAAAAGAGAAAGCCACGGAAGGATCTATTCCAGGTTGTTAACAGCAGTGATCCAGGGTTGGGGGAAGAACGGAGGGAGAGTCGGAGACAAAAGACTGGCTTTTTCTAATTTATCTTTATATCACTTCACTTGTTACAACACACACACACACATATACACACACGTTACTTCAGCAACTTAAAGCTAACTAAATTTTTCAAAGACCCAAATCTGATTATGTCTCTTGTTACTTAATATCCTTCAATAGCTCCCCATTGCTCCTGGGATAGCATCCAAATTTGACATGGTTGGCAGGGCCTTTCATAATCTGCCTCCTGTCTGCTTCTGCGTCCTCACGCCTCACCATGCCAGGTCACAGTCTGGGCTCCAGCCAAACTGAATTCCACTCAGTGTCTTCGCTTGGCCTCCGGCTTCACATCACCATTTCCTGCACCTAGAAGCCTCTCTCACGTTTCCCGCCTTGCTCCCCTCCCTGTGCGTTTCACAGAAGGGCGCCGTGGCCATGCTGTGTTCACCGAGGGGCCACTTTCCCACGGTGTTGGGGAGGAGAGGTAGTTAGGGACGATGTCTGACAAGAGGTTTCAACGGCACTGGGACTTGTTCTGTTTCTTGCTAGAGAGACCGACCCGCTGGAGAATGGTGGTGGAGGAGGCTTGTGCTTTGACATGCTTGGCCTCCCAGATCTCCTTACCAAGGGCCCGTGCCCTCTGTTCCCTTCTGAGTGCACAGGACCATTTCAGAGTCCCACCGCTGGGTGAACCCAGGGTCAAGACAGGCAGTGTCTCTGGCTTCTGACACTGGTGACTTCAATGTAAGGCGACTGTTAGTGTTTGGAAATACGAGCCAAAGACAAGTTGAAAAAGACCCCAAATACCCGCAAGGAGGAAAGCTTTGGAAGGACTTGGGCAGATGGCCCCAGGAGAGAAGAGTCAGGGGCATTTTGGTGTTTTCTGATTGAAGATGTGAGAAGGGTTCCCCAAGAGAAATCACACTCCCTCAGAAGACAGGATTCAGAGTCCTCTGGTCTTTGGCTGGTGACCTTAGACAAGCTGTTGCCCTCTCTGAATCCGAGTCTCCTCCTCTGTGTATTCTTTAAAAGCGCTTCCGTCTCTTAAATTGTTAGAATCTCTTTCCTAGAACTCACAATTCATCCCCATTGTGACTGAAATGCCAGAGTCATAAGTGTAACATTTTCAGTAGAAAAAGATTAAATTAAAACTAATACTTCGCACTTTGATGCACAAACCAAAATGATCAACAGAATAACACAGCTTGACAGCAAAACCCATAATTTAAACAAAGATGTGTGAAATCAAGAAATGCTGAGCTGACCTTACCCAATTCTGTGTGTGTGCGTTTTTAAAGCACTGGTTTTTATATATTTTAGCTGCTATTATTTGAACCAAGCTGGCATCATGTGTAGAATTGGGAGTTATTGTAGTCAGTGTATAAACTGAAAGAAATCAGCCCAGGGGACCCAGCTTTCATGCTTATTTACGGGAAAATGCTGTTTAACTAACCTTGAAGTAAAATCTTCTGAAAAAAAAAATCTTTCTTGTGCCTTGCAAAGACTTTCTCCTGAAACACAAAAGGAAAGAAAATGGGATTTAAAAAAAAAAAAAATCAAAATAAGTTTATGTGCAAAGAATCATTTTCTTCCCTGTTAATTGGGTATATATGTGAACTTGAAATTATAAAGAGGCCATGTTTAGTAAAGTAGCTGGGCCGGGGGGGGGCGGGCGGGGCGGGGGGGGCGTCAGGGAGATCCCTGACAGCCTAATTCTTGTGCCCAGGAAGACTTTGGGAGGGATCCTTCCAGGAAAGTTCACCAAGGACTTCCTTTCTTTCTTTCTTTCTTTCTTTCTTTCTTTCTTTCTTTCTTTCTTTCTTTCTTTCCTTCCTTCCTTCCTTCCTTCCTTCTTTCTTTCTTTCTTTCTTTCTTTCTTTCTTTCTTTCTTTCTTTCTTTTCTTTCTTTCTTTCTTTCTCTTTCTTTCTTTTTCTTTCTTTCTTTCTCTTTCTTTCTTTCCTTCTTTCTTTCTTTCTTTCTTTCCTTTTTCTTTCTTTCTTTCTTTCTTTCTTTCTTTCTTTCTTTCTCTTTCTTTCTTTTTCTTTCTTTCTCTTTCTTCTTTCTTTCTTTCTTTCTTTCCTTCTTTCTTTCTTTCTTTTTCTTTCTTTCTTTCTTTCTTTTTCTTTCTTCTTTCTTTCTTTCTTTCTTTCTTTCCTTCTTCTTTCTTTCTTTCTTTCTTTCTTTCTCTTTCTTTCTTTTTCTTTCTTTCTCTTTCTTCTTTCTTTCTTTCTTTCTTTCCTTCTTTCTTTCTTTCTTTTTCTTTCTTTCTTTCTTTCTTTTTCTTTCTTTCTTCTTTCTTTCTTTCTTTCTTTCCTTCTTTCTTTCTTTCTTTTTCTTTCTTTCTTTTTCTTTCTTTCTCTTTCTTTTTCTTTCTTTCTTTCTCTTTCTTTCTTTCTTTCTCTTTCTTTCTTTTTCTTTCTTTCTTTCTTTCCTTCTTTCTTTCTTTCTTTCCTTCTTCTTTCTTTCTTTCTTTCTTTCTTTCTCTTTCTTTCTTTCTTTCTCTTTCTTTCTTTCTTTCTTTCTTTTTCTTTCTTTCTTCTTTCTTTCTTTCTTTCTTTCTTTCCTTCTTTCTTTCCTTCTTTCTTTCTTTCTTTCTTTTTCTTTCTTTCTCTTTCTTTCTTTCTTTCTTTCTTTCTTTCTTTCTTTCTTTCTTTCCTTTTTGGAGGCTAGGGAGCGTCTCAATGCACTCACACTACCGGTTGAGCCACATTCTCCAGAGTCTCTTATACCAACAACTGATTCCAGCAGGTTCTCCAGCTTCATGCTAGTAGCAACAAGAGTTTGTGAACTGGAAAGGGACTTAGAAATAGCCTGAGCCTTAACTTACAAGAGAGGAAACAAAGCCCAGAGAAGAGAGGGAAATGCCGAAGGAAGAGACCCAGGGAACCCACACTGAACATCAGGCTCTCCTCAACTTCGCGCAGTGGACGGTGAACTCCAGGCTCGACGGGGGCTCCGGCTGGGGAAGATTTCCTGTCATCTTCCACTGGGAAGAGGGCTTCGGTGTCACTGTGCTGTGATGAGGCCCAAGGTTTTCCGTGGAGGCCGCAGGCCGGAGGGACAGGAGGGGAGACCCTGGGTGGGAAACGCTGTGCAAAGCAAGGGTCAGAGTTCACATCTTCTGACTCCCAGCCCCGTGGACCCTGCTGTCTTGCCTTCGACACCATGCCTGTGATTTATAGGTGAGGACCTGTTCAACCCCTTTGAGAAAGCTGGTGGGGGAAGACCCCATCCTCTGTGTCCACGTGGTAAACAGATGCTTCTCTGGCCCTGTGAACAGAAAGGTGAGGCCATGATGGGATCCGAGCTGTGGTCAGCGGCTTGTCCCCAGGGCCCCCAGCGTGCCCAGGCCTGCGCCCAGCCTTCAGAAGATTCAAAGCCCCTTAAGACAAAATGCGGGATCTTGAGGATCTTTGGTCCCCTGGACCCATTATTTCTTACAACACACCGTCTTGGGAGACGGAAAGAGACGATAGAAGGGGCCCGTGGTTTGGCTCTGGGTGACTTGGGTGAGCTCCTCAACCCTCACGGTCCCCGGTTCTGCATCCGGGAAACGCAGGGAGGAGGGTCTTCCTCAAGGGGCTGTTGAGAGGTGGATGGAACCAGGCAGCGCGTGTGAAGCAGCAAGCCCTGGCCCGGCGTGTGTGTGCCCCTGGCGCCCCCACCCGCACTGTAGTCCCGCTGGGTCTTACTGTCCGCTCCTGATCTCGCCTCTTCCCCTGACTCGGGGGCCACACCTGGCCGCTGAAGCCTTGGATGCCGCTCAAGGGTCCCTACTCGGGGAGACTCGATGCAGCCTTTCTTTCAAAGGGAACCACGGCGTCCACCAGGCCTTCACGTGGCTCAGGTGCTGTGCCTCGCTGGCCTCTGCCTTGCTCAGCAGCGAAAAGGAAGTGGCCATAAGTTTGAATGGTGGTTTTTTCACTTCACGACGAGGGGACCATGGCCCACTTGCTTCCACACCTCCTGCGTCTTGCTCCTTTACAAAGGGAGGAGACCACGGATGACATCTCGAGGCTGTTCTGGAAATTAGGACACAATCCTACGTGAAACGGCACGGCGCCTGGCCCGTGGCATTCGCTCGCCGCGCGGTGAACCGTCGTTATACTTGTTAGATCGCAGGCACTCGGAGCGGGGAGCCTGCGTCCCGCTGGCTTCTCTCTTAGCCTGTGTTGGGTGTGGAGTCAGCGCTTAGCACAGCAGGTTGGACGGAGGGCGGATGGTGGCTTGGAGGGGAGCCAGGCCCTGGAGTCGGCAGTGTCCGGGAGAGAGACCCAACCTCGGCATCAGCCTCAGCCGTGGGATTAGCCTGACCCCTGTGTGAGTCGTAGCCCTGACACCCACCCACCGTGCGATGTTAGGCGGTTCAACACGTCCCAGGTTTTTGTCGACCTGCAACGGAGCTCATCATACCGGCTTCAGTTGTGAGACACCGATCCCTCGGCGGGGACCACTGAGCAGCACCTTGGGTGCGGAGAGTGAGGGTGCTGGTATTTGAGGCTTCTGCAGGGGGATTCCAGTCCCGGTCTGCGTGACGGCGGAGCCGTCCTGAGACGCAGGGGGCAGGCGACGCGCCGGGCTCTGTGCGGCACGTTTCCTCCGCCATTTGGCGTGAGGGACACGAATACAGTTGTCCCTGCACAACTGTAACCAACAATCCGCTGATTGTCTTTTCGGCACCCCCGCCATGCGACAGGTGGTCCTCTACTGCAGTGGCAGGACTGTGGGAGTCAGAATAAACCCGAGGTGCCCCGGGGCCCAGGCTGGAGAAGGGACAGAAGCCAGTGCAAATGATTGCAACAGGAGTTGTGACGACCTTGCTTACAGAAAAAGCTGACCATTGAGAACCGGGGACCACCTGACAGAGGGAGGATAATATTCCCTTAGGCCTCAATCCCCCTTCTCTAAAATTTAGGGATTAGTCTGGTTCGAGGCCGAAGGCTTTTCTAGATCCACCATACTAAGATTTGAAGACAGATGCCCCTCTGCACTGGCCAGTTGGCTTTTTAAGACTTTGGCCAAAAGATCTCTTGTTAATAGTGTTTCCCAAGCTCCCTGTACATCTGGCCATGTCACTCGTGGGCTTAGAACCCTTATGGCTTCTGTTGCCTTATAGCTTCTGTTGCCCACAACATAACCTCCACTCCTTGGACCGGGCTTTTAGGCCCCCCGTGCTCTGGCCTATGCTTCCCTCCCCTTTGTGCCAACACTCCCAGAGCATGCTGGGATGCTTGATCGTCTGTGCCTCCCCGAGCTCATGCTATTCCTATGACCTCAAATGCCCTTCCTGTGTTTTTCTCCTGACTCAGTCAGCTCAGCAGTAGACTCCCCAGGAAGCATTCAGGGATGTCTTCTCCCTTCCCCGGCTCCGGGAGGTCCTTCACCGTGTCCCCCCCACGCAGACCTCAGGCAGGTGCTTATCACACTGTTTTGGAATGAAAGGTTTTATTTATTTATTTATTTTTTAATTTTTGGGACAGAGAGAGACAGAGCATGAACGGGGGAGGGGCAGAGAGAGAGGGAGACACAGAATCGGAAACAGGCTCCAGGCTCCGAGCCATCAGCCCAGAGCCTGACGCGGGGCTCGAACTCACGGACCGTGAGATCGTGACCTGGCTGAAGTCGGACGCTTAACCGACTGCGCCACCCAGGCGCCCCTGGAATGAAAGGTTTTAAGGCCTGTCTTTCCTATTAACCAGTGAGCTTCTGAGGACCCCTCCTCACTGTCACAGAAGCAGGAAGAAAGAAGTGAGAGAAGTCGAGAAAGATTGGGGGTGGGCACAGTTAGGAGGGGACAAGGAAGACAGAGGCCCTGAGGGCAAGGAAGGGAGGGAGGGAAGGAGGCCAGGAAAGGAAGAAACAAAGGGTCTGGGGAGGGAGCAGTCAGTGACTTCACTTTTCTGGGCCTCAGTTTCACATCTTTAAGATGGGTATGGAAACGTCCCTGCCCAACAGCCTCCTAGTTAGGACCAAAAAGAGAGTCAAGAGAAAGCATTGAGCCATCTGAGAATAATCTCGGGGATACTGTCAATTAGTACGAATGAAAGAAATCCCCCAGTGTGTACCACGGTGACAGCTTCTTTGGTGGTTCTTGAGACAATTCGAGGTCACGTATGTAACATCCCCAGCATCCTGCCTGCCTGTAATAGGTCCTCAACAGGAAATGGTTATATTATTTCAGTGATTATTATTATTGACCTTTTGAAGGCATGTCTACCAGGAAAATCTGACTTTTAAAAAATATTTTTAATGTTTATTTCTTTACTTTTGAGAGAGAGAGAGAAAGCCGGCATAAGTGGGGGCAGAGCAGAGAGAGAGGGAGGTACAGAACCTGAAGCAGACCCCAGGCTCTGAGCTGTCAGTACAGAGCCCGAGGCAGGGATCGAACTCACAGACCACGAGATCATGACCTGAGCTGAAGTCGGACACTCAACCGACTGAGCCACCCAGGCGCTCCAGGAAAATCTGACTTCTAGCCTTGGCCCAAGTTTGTGAAAATCTGACCTTCCTTTTTGCAGACCTCTCTGGGGTGTCAGACCCTGAGCTAGGCCTTGGGGACACAAAATTCAAGAGAACACTGTCTTTGCCGTCATGAATTTATGTGCAGTGAAATCACAGCGTCAGGAAATGCCAGAGCGTTTGGGGCCCTGGAGTCACCTGGCTCGACCGTCTCCTTCTCCAGGTAGAGTGGGTTGAACTCCAGAGAGAAGCAGCCAAGGGCCCCTCCGCCCAAGGTCGCACCTTCCCTGACGGCAGAGCCAGAAGGCAGCTCATTTCTGAGCGATAGTGTCCAACTCGCTCTGCCAAAACATGGGGAGTAACAGCAAAGGTCGACGACCCAGGCAGAGGACACATGTGACCACCGTGCCCAGGGGGCGGAGAAAGGAGGAATTTCCCCATTTGTCTTCTAAGTCATTTCTGAGCTGCTTTTCGGAATCAGGCATGCGTTTCAGTTTGGTCCTCATGGTGCTTGGCTTTTGCCATCAACAATGGCACAATTTGTGCAAATTAACTAAAACACACTAAAGTTGCAGCAAGCTCTAAGGATCGCCTGGAAAGCATTCCGTGTCGTAATGCGTAGTCATTACTCATAATACGTTCAAAATGCGCTCCTTGGAACCCCAGCTTGAAATACCCAGAGATCAATTTTCAATAGGCTGGCAAATAGACGACTTTAAACATTATTCATAGAAACGGTGTTTATTTAATCTTTAATGCCACCTAATGCATTTCGGTCAAAGTTATCAGTTCATGTTCAGGCTTTATTGCGTGGAAAATGGATGTGCTATTAATAAGTCAATACAAATACAAATATGGTTTCAATTGGAAATCATTAGGTTGTATTAAGTGGCAAATGAAATCCATAGGAAGGATTTGTTTTATTTTGTTGGTAAGGAGGGAAAGGAGCCCTGAGAGGCATTTCTCCGCTCGGTAATGAGGAGGAATGATTGGTTTCCGTAGAGTGGTGGATTACAGTGGAGGCCCTCGCTCTATGCTCAGGTTGGAAACCGGGGAGGTGCCTTTCCCCGCACAGCTGTTGGCTGCTGTGGGCCCAGCCCGAGTGCAGCTTGCTTTGGAGATTCAGCGGGAGTCACCCAGGACGGGGTGGCGGGGGGTGGGGGGGGGAGCAGAGCAGAAACCCCTTCCCCTCCCCAGCGCTGGCCCTGGTGGACCTCAGCCCCCTCCTGCAGTCGGGCCAGCGCTGTGGAGCCTCTGACCTGGGCTCTTCTACTCTCCTGGCTCACCACAGCCCCTGTGAAAGAGCCTGCACACGTCTTTACCTGATTAGAAGCTCATTATGAGCGCACAACAGCCCTCGGTGACCAAAAGCAGGGCCTTTGTTGAAGAGGAGATTCCTGGGTGAATGCAGTGGCGAGAGTGACCCTCAGGCCTTTTTAGTGAGATGGGAGCGGAATTTGAAGCTGAATAGATCTAAGATTCAGGCTCTGGTCCCTCCATCCATTATTCCTGTGACCTGGGGAGAGGGACCGGGGTGGTCTGCTCTTCGGCAGAGTCCGGGCCACTCTGTGAGGTGACGTGTGCCAGCTTCTGGGCCCGGAGCAGGGCCCCACCCACATTCTCGTCCTCTTCCCACCCGGGGAAACTCTGCTTCTGTGTGTGTGTGTGTGTGTGTGTGTGTGTTTTCTTCCTGAATCTCGTCCTTTGTCTCACTCCAGTGCAAGGAACGTTCAGGACGGAACCAAAATAGAGAGACGTTCGGTGCTTCCCTAGTAGTTTTGATGAATGATGTCTATGTTGAACTTGTCGAATGCCGCGGTGACGATGTCTCTCCTGAACTCGGTGGCGAATCTGCTCTTCCCTCTTGGTGCCAGGGAAGCCGCCAGACCCACAGGAGCCCCATCACTGGGAATCCCTGGATTGTTTCTGTATTTCAGTGAGCGGGTCAGCTCGGACCAGAGGTCCCCCCTCTGGCCACCAGGTGCTCTCCGTAGTTTCCCAGCTGTGAAAATGAGCATGTTGGATGGCCAGTCGGGCTCTAGAAAGTTCCAGCAGAGGTGACTTTCGAGGCACACAGTTGCTGAGGAACTTGCTCCCAGTAAGGAGAGGATCTGACAGCCAGAGGGACTGCGGTCCTTTGGGTCCATCCCCAGCAGTGGTGCTCCCGATGATAGTTAGCCCTGGGGAGTCAGGGAACCTTCTGAGCAGTTCGATCTACTCAGATTAAAAAAAAAAAAATGTCAAGGATCTAAATGCTTTAGCTCAATTTGTTCTTCCATCTCCATTTCGCAGGTGAGGAAAGTGAGGCACAGAGAGGTGAAGCACCTTCCCAAAGGTCACACGGCAGGGAGTGGTAGAGCTGGGGTCTTGCTCCAGAGTCCCACCTCTTAAAACACTATTCCACTTTGCATGGTGTGAACATTCGCTTCCAGGGGCACCTGGGTAGCCCAGTGGGTTAAGCGTCCGACTTCGGCTCAGGTGACGATCTCACAGTCCGTAAGTTCGAGCCCCACGTCGGGCTCTGGGCTGACAGCTCAGAGCCTGGAGCCTGTTTCAGATTCTGTGTCTCCCTCTCTCTCTGCCCCTCCCCCGTTCGTGCTCTGTCTCTCTCTGTCCCAAAAATAAGTAAACATTAAAAATAATTTAAAAAAAAACAACAACATTCACTTCTGCTCAGGGAGACGGTTCACTTCTCAGAATTCTGGTGGATCTAGGGCAGCTCTGCCCGGGGCGGGGCCCTATGACCTCGCCAAGCCCCTTGGTCTCTTTGAGTTCAGTGTGTTCATTTCAACTACCTGGAGGGATCGGATGAGGATTTAGAAACTGGGAGCAATGTTACTAAATGTCTACCATAATGGCTGCTATTATGATTTCATTTTAAGAGAAAGAAAAGCCCCATGCACTTTCTTGCTGGGGGTTTGCACTTGGTGGTACCCGAGTGGTAATTCTCGGGGCAGGAAGTGTCCCTCGAAGTGGGGGGGGGCTCACACCCAACCGCGCCAGACCCCCTCTTCAGCGTGGCCATGAGTTTCTTGTGGACTGCCCGTGGCCGGGCCACGAGACCTGCTGAGTCAGCACCTCCTAGCAGAGCTGTGGAGTCAGGGAGATCTGGATTCCAATCCCGACCCTCCTTCTTCCTGGGCGCAGTGCCCTATACTCCGGTGAGCCTCCGTTTCTGGAGCTAGGAAATGTTTAGAAGCCCATTTGCCTCGCTGAGTTCTTGTCAGGATTAAGGGAAATCATACCGCTGGTAACCAGAACACCTGACACATGGTAAGAATTCAGCAAGCGGTGGCTATGAACGCATTTTTCACCCACTTTGCAAAATCTGTGCTATGTAGTGCTGAAATCTTTTCCTCTGGGCCTTCCACTCGCTGCTTCTTGTCCCTCCCCTGGAGACCACACAGCTTAAGACTAATCCCTCTTCCACATGACAGCCCTCAGGCATGTGAAGGCGGTTTGTGCTGCCGTCCTGAATGTTCTCTTCTCCGAGCAGAGCAGCCCAGGGCTTTGACTATTTTCCCTGTGCCCGATTCTGCTCATTTTGTCAGACTGTGGTGATTCTCAGAGATATTACCCGTTCAGCATCTGTGCGGTTGAGTTTTCTTTTTCAGATTGTGGTCAAACCCGGGATGTTTTCAATAATCCTGAGGCCTGGGAAGAAAGCGGGGATCAAATACTGTGTTTGCAGGGGGGCAGCCGCTGACCTGCTGAAAGATCCCGAGCACGACACAGAAGCAAAATGACAGCCACTGCTTTTGCTTGACCTCTGGGGAACCAGAGAGTAATTTAGGGCTTGAAATGTGGGATGCAAATGAGCGTCTGCCTCCTCCCTGGCTTCAGGAAAATGGCTTTCATTTTCCGAGGTGATTACAGTAAATTACACCTGGAAGAGAGAATCTAGAACGGTGTCTCAAAGTGCCATGAATTAATGGACGAGTACTCGACATACACACGCGTGTCTTGGGAGCGGAGGAGAAGGATGGAGACGGGGAGAGAGAGTATGTAATAGATTAATTAGGAACAGAAAATAGCTTGCCCCCCCCACCCTTATTGTGACAGTTTCTGAGTGCCTATGTCTTAAGTATAGGAATAATATGGACGATCGTCAACACTCACTGTACCTGGGGTTTCTAGAATTGAATATATTATCCTGATACAACTTTCATAGATACTGAATAGCAGTGACAGCTTCCTGTGAGTCTCAGAACATACCACGAATTAATGTGAGGTGAAGCCAAATGAAGAACCTGAACCGGGCGATAGTTTCTTTTCTAAAAAGAGGGTCTGGTGTGTGCCTGACTGCTCAGGATGAAATGTAAAAAGAGAGATGTTAGAGGACGCTAGACAAGGGAAGCGTGTTTCACATTCTTCACCTGGAGTCCAGAGAGGGGCCAGGAAATTGATATAAGGGCAGCGATAAGTCAGGGGAAGAAAAGTTCAGTGAATGAGGGTCATTTAACCCAAGAAGGCCAGCCCAGGGGGTCTAATCACAATGTTGGGGGACGTGAATGGGTGTCATTCAGAAGAGAGCCACGCTTCGTCTCTGCGGGCTGAGAACAGATCAGGCAGGGAAGGAATGAAATCGTAGCACCAAGAGCTAAGGTGAGCATCAGTGAGCAGGTTCTGGGACCAAGGCTGGTCATCCACCAAGGATTATTTAGGGAGTCAGGAAATTGCTTTGGCTAGAAATTTTCTAACTTCAGACTTGTCTTTCCAGAATGATATAGCTGGAGTCCTGCTGGGAAGGGAATCAAGTGACTTTGACTTTGTATCTCTATGGAATTTTCCTGCCATTCCCTCATTGAAAATGTCTCCCAGCAGTGAGGTCGGCGGGGACCTGAGGGGTTTCCTAAGGAAGGGGACTGATGGTACTTCTTTTTTTTTTTTTTTAAATTTTTTTTTCAACATTTTAAATTTATTTTTGGGACAGAGAGAGACAGAGCATGAACGGGGGAGGGGCAGAGAGAGAGGGAGACACAGAATCGGAAACAGGCTCCAGGTTCCGAGCCATCAGCCCAGAGCCTGACGCGGGGCTCGAACTCACGGACCGCGAGATCGTGACCTGGCTGAAGTCGGACGCTTAACCGACTGCGCCACCCAGGCGCCCCTGATGGTACTTCTTAGGAGCTGGCAGCCACAGGCAAACCACGCAGGGGCTCTGGAAGAAAGTGCACTGTCCCAGGGTCTCCCGCAGAAGGGATTTCAGATTCAAGGGGGCAGGCCCAGGCTTCTTTGCTTCTGAGCTGATTCCGTGCTGTTCAGCTCCAAAAGAAATTGTAAAACTCAAAAGTAAGGACATGGGTCTTTGGCTTTTAGTCACTGTTTTCTTCTTGGTAACTCAGAAAGAAAAGACAAGTTAGCTTTCTAAATAATTTAACACACACACACACACACACACACATGCACACACGCATACATGCACACACACACACACATATATATATACACTTACATAATTGGCATTGTGTCTCCCAGAGGGCACGGGCTGGGGACCCAGCGAGGCCTGGGACTGACTCCTGATTTTACCCCTTACCAGCTGTGGGACCTCAGGAAAATCCTATTTGACCTTCAATTGCTTTATTTATAAAAAGAATGAAAACAATGTACCTATCTTTCAGCGTTGTTCTTAGGATTAAATGAAGTACCCTATGTGACAGTTTTGAGATCTGATGCCCAGTGGTTTCCTTTAAACACTCTAAAATGGTTTCCTTTTCTTTCTTTCTTTCTTTCTTTCTTTCTTTCTTTCTTTCTTTCTCTTTCTTTCTTTCTCTCTTGAAAATTCATGTGTGACAGATATGGTAAATGCTTATAGGGAATGCTGGAAAAAGTTCATGGCTCAGCCATGCCAGAAAGCACAGAGACTTCAGATTGAGAGACTGAACAGATGATTAAGCACATGTATCTATATCCATATAGATTGTATATATATGCATTGATTAGATATGTTAGCACCCACGCATCTCTAGGATTCTGTGCGTATACAACAATAGAAACACAGAAACATCTCCTCCAATCTCTTGTAGTTTCAGAAGCGGCCTAGAAAAACTGGTTGACATGTCCCACGTGGCTGGTTCCTGGCCTATATAAATCAAGAACTGGTCTTCTGGCTCCCAAGGGCAGTCTTTCCTTCTACTCACATACATGCATGCACACGCATGCACACACACACACACACACACACACACACACACATCCCACGCTGCTTTCTATTCTTCCCAAAATGACATCTGGTCCGGAATCACGTTGCACAATGTGGTTTGTTCTTTTTCTCTTTCTGCATGTTCTCCATTACTCCTGCTGCCCAAGTGTTTGCACTGTGATTTTGCCCTCTGGACTTTCTCAGAAGAAGCGAATAATGGTGAGCAATGGGTCAGGCCCTCTGGGGTGCGGGGCCCGTTCTGCTACGGGGAGCAGAGACGTGCTGGGTTTCAGAACAGCCCAGGCCTTCATGCCCCGAGGTATCCAGAACCCTTCTGGTTTCTCTTTAACACACCAGTGCTCTACTATAAAAACTGTTTGTAACCAAAGTCAGTTTTGGGGGCGTCTGGGTGGCTCAGTCAGTTAAAGGTTCTAATCTTGGTTTTGGCTCAGGTCACCATCTCACGGTTCATGAGTTCAAGCCCAGCATCAGGCTCTGTGCTGAAAATGTGGAGCCTGCTTGGGATTCTCTCTCTCCCTCTCTCTCTCTCTGCCCCTGCCCTGCTCTCACTGTCATTCTCAAAATAAATAAATACACTTAAAAAAAGTGAATGTTTGGCAAAACTGGGGTCCACTTGCTTTAGAGGCAGATGAGTGTGGACTGGGTAATGGAACTGGGTGTGAAGTTCATGCACGAGTGTCCTGGGCAGCACGCTAAGTTGTGGCCCTTGAGAGTTTTAGGAAGCCCAGCACAGCCTTCTCGCCTCATGTCTGGGGCCGAGCAGGCCCCCGAGGCCACACCCACCACACGACTGAGTCTTCCTGGAAAACAGGGGCCATCTCTTCCTTGATCAGAGGTTCTACCAACAAGGCAGACAACAGCTCCCATTTTTTGAGCACGTCTGAGAAGTTCTGCACTAAACACACATTATTTCATTTAATCTCTTGAGAGAGAGGAGAGAGAGAGAGAGAGGGAGAGCGTCCCCACAACAATCCTCAGAGGGTGGTAGTTTAAAGTCAGGAAACTGAGGCTCAGAGAGATTAAGTGATTTTCCCACAGATTTAAAATTCAGGTCCTTGTATCTCCATTAAAACAACCCTAGTTTCGGGGCGCCTGGATGGCGCAGTCGGTTAAGCGTCCGACTTCAGCCAGGTCACGATCTCGCGGTCCGTGAGTTCGAGCCCCGCGTCAGGCTCTGGGCTGATGGCTCGGAACCTGGAGCCTGTTTCCGATTCTGTGTCTCCCTCTCTCTCTGCCCCTCCCCCGTTCATGCTCTGTCTCTCTCTGTCCCAAAAATAAATAAAAAACGTTGAAAAAAAAAAATTTAAAACAACCCTAGTTTCTTTGCTCATGCCCAGACTCAGGGCTTCTAGAAAAGTCAGACGGGCCTCACAGTGAGAGACAAACAGGGCTTGGGTCCTCATGATATCTTCTCATCTCTCTAGTCCAACGCGTACCCACCAGGCGCCGCCATCTTGTGGGGTGGGGAGGTCCTTCCGTGGTCTCAGAGGGACTCAGCGAGGGTAGAGGGGTGGCTGTGCCCTCTGTCACCTTCCCCAGCAAGTTCAACGTGTTCCCATAGAATGTAGTCTTATGGATTTTTTTTTAGCCTGAATGACCTTCGAATTAAAATCACTCAATCAGCATATATTTTGGGACTAGATTTGGCTTCTTGAAGGAAGTGGTGGTGGCTGATTCGTCCTTCTGTCCCACTGTCTGACACATAGCAGAACTTCAGTAAATGTTTGCTCAGAGAATGAAGAAGCATCTTCTATGTGCCAGGCACTGGACAAGGACAAGTGGGAATAGAGGTGAATAAGATACAGACCCTCCTTCCGGGAGCCCAAATCCTAGGTCGGAAGAGATAATGCTATGGATTGAATGTTTGTGCCCGCCCCCACATTCCCAGGTTGAAGTCTCAAAGGGATGGCCTCTGGAGGTGGGGCTTCTGGAAGGTAATTAGGTTAAGAGGGTGGAGCTCTCAGGGATGAGATCAGTGTCCTTGTAAGTAGAGGATGATGGGAAGACACAGTGAGAAGTCTGCAAGCCTGGAAGAGGGCTACACCGGAACCCCACTGTGCTGGCACCTTGACCTCGGTCCTGCAGCTCCCAGAGCTGAGGAGAAAGAAACGATTTTTTTGTTGAAGCCATCCTGTCTGCAGTCTTTGCTACAGCAACCCAAACTGACTAAGGTGAAGGCAAAGCTGCATTTGCACCCGGAAAAGCCGTTAACAGTGCATTACCCACGTTAGAGGTCGAGTGAGTTTTACTGTCAGAAAATTCAAAAGAGAGAAAGATCCCCTGGGGTCAGAAGGCTCCTGGCAGATGGGAGGAATCTGGATTCATATGGAGGTCTCATTTGTGCGGCAGGATCCTAACCAGAGGAAGAACTTTTTGGTATTCAGAGCCGTACAGCAGAGTTGTAGAGGCCTATGGGGCAGGAATCTTTCTCAGTTGCTGGCAGGATTCAGGAGACTAGAAGGTGGGAACAGGGTGTGTGTGTGTGTGTGTGTGTGTGTGTGTGTGTGTGTTCATGGTGTCTTGCACCAGGAGAGAGACTGGACCTAATGATTTCTTCTGTGTCTCTGTTTCTAGTTCCAACATTAAGTCAGGGGAACCCTTTCCAGCTTCTTGTTTAGAACCCAAACCCAAACCAAATACCAGTATCCACAAAATGAAATCAAGGACTCTTCTAGAATGGTGACTAGAATTCCCTCATGCTTATTTCCATTCTCTGCCGAATCTCCTGTAAGATTCTCAACCCCAGATGGGACTTGGGAAGGGGCAGGGAACCTACATTCTCATAGACGCATGGACTCTGGGGGCAGCTCTAAGAGCTGGTTGCTTTCGCTTCTAGGAGGTCCTTGTGCCTCCGAAGGATCTGCTCTGTTGGAGCATATTGCAGTCCTATGGGATGTGGGCCCGGAGCCTGGTGAGCGGGGGCTCCTAGGGGGACATCAATGCCCAGGTCCTGTGGGACCATTATGCGTTCTGTGAGAGAACAGGGAAAAGACAACCCTGGGCGGTCAAGGCCCTCTTGTTTGAGAATCACTCAAGGAGGTCACTCCTTCCATGGCTCCTTTGCAAGTGTCCCGCCTGCCCCTCCCAGAGGAACGCTGGGGGCCCTGGGCGCCCTCCCACTGAGAGGTGGGTCTGCATTGTACAGGTGAGGGATGGAACCTTGTGCGATTAAGTGCATTTGCCCAAGGTTCCAGATTGAGTGTGGGGTTAGGTTTGGGGACAAAATCAAATCATCTCAAAAATTCTATATTCAGAAGGACACACCCCTTCTAGAAACCCAACACGTGAACGTTTGCCCAGGGCCGATTTCCAGGTGGAGTCACCGAAAGAGACCGTGGTCAGACGTGAGATGAAGTGAGAGGAGAACTGAACGAGGAAGACACCGCTGGAATGCAGAGGGGCCTGTCATCCACAGCAGCTTCAGAGAGGACAAAATCATTTGTTGTTGGGTGAATAGTGAAAGGGGTCACATGGTGGGTGGCGAGTAGTAAAATGGAGATCCTGGGAGACTTCTTGGAGGAGGCAGTGTTTGAACAAGATCTTGAAGAAAGGGCTCAGCAACTGTCCGTCTGTCCCTCTCAGGTGAATGAATGAATCTATTTTTCATTCGCCGATTCATCACTTATCAAACTTGAGTTCCTACCATGTGCCAGGCACATTCCCATACATTCCTGGTTTAATTATAATCCTTCTGTCAGGTAGGTAACAGTATATCCCAAATTTACAGATAAAAATGCTGGCTCCAGGCGACAAAATTCTTCTCCTTTTACCCCATTCTGGATTGCCTCCTCCGGTATGAAGGAAGAAACATCTCCTTATCTTAAAAGGCCACCGCCCTTTACTTCTCCACTCCCTGCCTCTCTTTACCTCTCCACTCCAACCCCCTCCAGCCATGGCAGCCTGAGCTAGCCGAGATCTGAGCAGGTCACATTCCAGCCCCTAACTCCACAGGGCTTGCCATTGACCTGGGACAAGTCCCACTTCTTGACTGCGATGGTCAAGACCTCACATGACCTGCAGTTACTGACTTCACCTGCGTACATCTTTCCTCACTACCTTTTATTTCAGCTGAGCCAGGCAGCCCGTGGTTCTCTCCCACCTCTGGATTTTTCCCCTTTTTGGGCCTTGGCTCGTCCCACTTAAAATTCCTCATCCCATTGATGATGGCCTCCCTGCACATTACAAATGTGTTAAGTTGAATTCAGCTTCCTTCAGGAAGTAGGCAGATGGGCAGTTTTCCAGACCACCTGGCACTCTCTGGAACCGAGGACAATAAGTACAGCTCGAACCCTGGCATGGGGGTCTGGGAGCTATTTCAGGATGGTAGTTTTGGGTAGATGAGGACCCTGTCCTCAGAATCAGTTCCCAGGGGTCTGCAACTTGGTGACAGGAGACACTCTTACACCATCCATCACATTGGACATTTTGACTGTGGGCCATCGGACTGCATAAATAGTATTAGTTATCATCAGTGAGTATGTGCGAGAGGCATCCTGTCCTGTCCCTGCCCCAATCCTGTCTTCCCCCAGCTGCTGATCCAAACACCAGCCAGAACCTTCCTCCTCCCTGATTCTCATTTCATCCCAGCCTTGACTTTCTCCCTTAGAGGTGTTGACATAGCTGTCTGTTTTGCTTGGTGGTTCTGTTTTCATTAACCAGCGGGGAACGTTACTCATTGTTCTCCGGGATTGACCAGGTAAGAACCCTCGCAGCTTCCCTACAACATTTCATCCACGTTTGCACACGATTCATTCCACGTGTTGGAGCAAGAGCTTTGCAGCTATGGCCCCAAAGCCTTGGGCTCCCGCGGGAGGTAGGGTCTTCGGAGAAAACACAACTAAGCACAGAGCTCGGCACTGCCGAAAAGATGAGAGATGGGCGGGGGCGGGGGTGGGGGTGGGGGGGGGGGGTAGAGGGTCAAGGACGAAGTGAGGCTGTGGTGTGGAGTGCCAGTGCCAGGTGAGCACATTATTTGGAAATAGAAAAAGGACTTTAGGTCCGGTCCAAAAGTTTTTCTCAATAGGCTGGCTTGAAAGCGATCATGGTAAGCAGAGAGCGACTAACTTTGAAGGAAAGATCTGCCCACCACCCCACAGCTCCACGCTAGGGGCCAGGAAACCAAGGTATAGTCTGGTCTCCACTCCCTGCGCCCCCACCCAGCTCACCCTAAAATCTCTGTCTTCACCCAACCTCTCTGAATCAGCCTCCTCCTCTGTTGAATGGAGAAAACAACAGTTCACAGGATGGCTGAGAGCATCTGTAAGATTAGGCTCGTGGCGAGCGTCGCAAAACGTGCAAACCCACCGGGGCCCCACAGAACGATGGCTTCACGCAGGTCCGGGAGGAGGCTCATTCTCCATCAGGGTGGTGACCGCGGCCTGGCTCTGCCACGAGCCCAAATCATTGGCCACTCTGAGCGTAGACTGACCCAGCCACAGCCCCATTCTGTCCTCATCTGGAGTCCTTGGCAGAGGCCCGCCTCAGCTGGGGTTCAAGACGACACACACTTTGGGGTAGAAAGAACTCTCCATGCACACTGTGGGCATGTGGGGTTAGGCAGAAGGTGGTTCTGGGGGGGGGCGCGGGGGGCAGGGGCCGGGTGGGGGTGGGGAGGGCAGGAGGGCAGTTCCCGGAACACAACCTGCCTGGCCAATTGTATATGTAGCCATTTTGAATGTCAATAACCCCTTCTTGGATTTTTTTTTTCCTTCTAGTAAAACACCCACACGGTGTCCTTCCTTTGTGAGGCCCGTCCTTCTAGCGCGGGTTGGAGGGCACATAGTAGGCACTCAATAAATATTTGCCCAGTGCGTGAATGGATGATAATCCAGCACTAATCCCCTCTCTTCTGCTCCCCACCCCCCCAGGAAGAAATAAAAGATGTCCATTTGTGGCTCGGCCACATTCAGGCAAACTTCCATATTGCTGCCAAGTCCTGCCATCTGCCACCCCCGAGGGGCAGGTGCTGGGCCGCCTCGGCACCCACAAAGCCGGGCCGCGGGCACAAAGGCCCGATGTGCACCGATAATTGCTGAGTGTAAAGCCCGCCGGCCGGCCAGGCTGATGCAAGTTTGCTGGGTCTGCTGAGATTTGCATACAGATGGCCAGTCGGGCTGCAGGGCCGCCCGCCGCAGCCACCGCGACACGGCCGCCCGCTCCCGGGTAGACCGGCCCGCAGCCCCTTTAGAAGTGTGGCGGCTTTGACTGCGGCCCCAGCCCGAGAGAGGCCTCATTCTGCCTGCCCTGAATAGTCAGTCATTCAAGGGCTTGCTTTGAAATTTGAAAAGAGAGAAAGACAGAGAGATTGAGAGAGAGACTGATCAAGAGACACGGACCCCGAGACAGAGACAGATTGAAAGAGAGACGCAGAGACATGAGACACAGAGTGGCAGACAGAGATGGAGAGAGACACAGAGAGACAGCTGAACAGAGACAGAGAGCTTGAGAGGCGGAACCAGATAGAGACAAAGATAGTGAGAGCGAGAGAGACAGAGACAGAGAGAGAGAGAGACGGAGAAGGAAGACCTTGGAGGATGAAAAGCAGCCAATCTCCGCGAGGCGGGCTCGTGGTGGGAAGGGGGCCTGGCTTCAAGAGCGTGGGGAGCCACCTGGAACCCGAGATCACTGTGGAGACTCAGCCTTGGACGCATGGCATTTGCTGGCTCCGGCCCCCGGTCACCGGGAGTAAGGGTCTTCCAGAGTCCCAGATGCAGGGGCTGCGAGAGCGGGGAGGGCCGCGGGGCAGGGGTAGGCACCTCCCTCACTTGAAAACGGTAGAAGCGGGTGGCAGCTGTTTTGAAACCACAAGAAAACCCCGGCACAAAAATAAATTTAAAAAAAATCACTGCAATAAAAAACAAACTCTAAAGGTTAAGCCAGAAGTGTCCCTAAAGCAAGTACTCACACCCCTTAACGTAGCCACGGGGCGCAGGCTTTGCTCTTTCTCTCCACCTCGTTTGGTTTGGAAAAAGCTCGCGGGATGCGCCGCCAGAGACTGGACACGGTGGCGTGGGGCACCCCACACGCGACAGGTGCTCTGCCCGCACCCGGCTCTCTGTTTAACAACCCCTGCGCGGCTTTAGCTCTGTGTTTGCTAATACCCTCGCCCTCGCCCTCTGCACCGCTCCCCTCCCCATCGCCTTCAGTGAATGACCAACACGGCTGAAAAGAGAAAGGCGTCATTGAACTCTTGTTGCCTCTCTTGTCCAAACTAAATGAAAGGGAAACAGAAAAGCAACACAGAGTAGCTATTTCTCATGTTCCTCCCTGGACGTTTTCAACCTGCTTCTCCCCCTGGGTCGCCTGAGCAAGAGAAATCTGGAGGTCAACCTTCATTCGGGCCCCCCCCCCACTCCCTCTCCCCCGCCGTCTTTCACCCTAGCGCCCCAGCAAGCACCTCAAGACCTGGGCTTTCCTGCCTCTACGGCGCTCACCGCCCTCCGTCTGCTCCGGCTGCCCCACGGTTTGTCCCCACGCCTGCACGGCTCCTTTCCACCGCCCTTAGCTACTCTCCTCCCCACCAGCCCCTCTTCTCCCCGCTGCAGCCAGAATGCTGCTCCTAAAGCACAGTTCTGTGCATCTCTCTCTCCCCTAGAAACCGTTCATTGACCCACGACTGTCATGTAGAGAATAAAAACCAAGCTCTTCAGCTTGGCGTGGAAACCCCCTTGATCTAGTTTCTTCTCCCGCCTCCCCTCCCTGCCCAGGCCCCTTACGCCGAGATCCCACGCCCCTGCCTCTTTGCTCACGCGGCTGTGCTTCTTGGCCTCACGCCCCTCTCCTATCCTGATGAGCAGGACGGAGGTTCCTTCCTTCCTCCCGCCCACCTCCCGTCTCCTTCCATCCCGCCAACGTCATCGGTGCCGTCGCTGTTCACGATATCCAGTGCGGAGGATAAAAGGGATGCAGAGAGAAACCCTTCTGTCCCCCTTCCACCCTCTCCCTGGTTGTCTAAGGCAGCTAGAGGAGGTCACAGCTGTGTCCCCTGCCTCGGTTCCACATGTTCCCCTTCCCAAGCTGACCCATGTGTTTCCAGGCAATGGCTGTCTTTATATCAGAGACAGACACCAATGAACTTGAGACCAGTGAACTACTGAACTGAAAGGATCTTCCTCCATATTTTTATCTGGCTTTTCATGTCTGAAACG
Organism: Neofelis nebulosa; assembly: GCF_028018385.1. NCBI lineage: Eukaryota > Metazoa > Chordata > Mammalia > Carnivora > Felidae > Neofelis > Neofelis nebulosa. The sequence goes on from NC_080790.1 coordinate 12,233,520, forward strand.
ATGCCAGGAACTCAGAGGAAGTCATTCACGGAGGATCAATTCTATAAAAGGGAAATTACTGACAATTTGAGCCAGACATGAACATAGCTTTTATGATCTCCTTTTCCTTTCACCACCTGAAAAGTCAGAGTGAAATTCACTTTGGACACCGTATTTCATTCTTTCAACAAGTATTTAAGTTGTGAGACTGTGAGTGAGGTATTCGTGTGATGGTTCTTTTTATGAACCGGGCTCTGAGATGTTAATATTTTCGTGCTCAGAAACGTATTCCTGCTTGGCGATTCTCTCCGTGTGACTCTGTCCTGTTCTTCGTACTCCCTGCAAGTATTGCACGGACTTTGGCCCAAAGTGATGCACTCTGGTCTCACCAGAGACGGAAAGATGGGCTGTAGTTAAATGAAGTGTCATGGGGAACAGACCTCCAAGTAAAATGGTTTCTTTTGGGGCTGAACCTCGGTAGCTTTCTGTACTGATACCTCTTTCGGGCTTGAACTTATTCCCCCGTCACCTAGCATCGGTGCCCTTGTTTCAAGGGTAGGGCATGAGGATGGGGTGGGGCAGGGAACGGAAAATCATAAAGATGAGAAGACAATCTTAATATTGTAGGTGACTTCAGAGCGTTCATACTGGTCGATTTGATGTCGTGTTCAAACCAACTTGACATCATTACCGGGAAGATACTGTGGCAAAAAAACAAGGAAGAGAGACTGAGACCGAGGGACGAAGGAGACCCCGTTACTAGGGATGTGATGTGGGGCCAGGCACTCAGGCTTCTGTAGCTCTGAAGATGACAACGTCTCCTTTCTAGGCTTTTGGTAAAGGATTTAAGCTCCATAACACACACCTAATGCGGTGTCTGGTAAATATTCAGTGCTAAAAAAGAGTACTTGTTGTTATCGTTGACATTCATCACTGCAAAAAATGAAAGACCAAAAGGGGAAACAAACCCATCCATGAGTAGATATCCATCTATCTTTTACCTGCACCAAAGTTGAAAACAGAAACGAATCATTACTCTCCCTCCGCGGGCCCGTTTCTAACCCCACTTCCATTTATAATGTTTTCTCTGTGGCAATTTCACCAGCACAGAGTTGTACTAACTTTGTTTCGAGAATGCAGCGCTGTGTTCCTGTCTCCCAGTCACTTCAGGAAGCAATAAGCTATTGAAATTTAATGAAATATAATATTATAAAGCATTGTTCAGTCCAATTCAATTTAATGCTGGGTGGCAGATGCTTCCAGAACACAACAGACATTTCTAGAATAGCAAGGCACTGTGACATGGGGAAACGTGGAGAAGAAGAGTCTAAGTAATACGTTTAAGGGACGTAAACGGATTTCCAAGCAAATAGACGTGAGTGTCCAGTGCCTTTTTACTCTGAATCCTGCCCTCTAACTTACTGGGTGACCTTAAGCAAATTATTTAGGTTCTTTAGGCTTTCTTTCCTCAACTGTAAAAGGGAGAATAACGAGTCTTATCTTGCAAGGTTGTTGTGAAGAGAAGAGGAGAGATGTGCAGGTGGCCTAGCGTGGGGGGCACAAGGTCCCTGTGGGCTATTTGAAGTATGGATGGATGTGCTGAGGCCCGAGAAGACAGGATGATTTGAGAGCGGACCCCCGCCGTGGTTACTTCCTGACCATCCATGGGCGCCAGAAGGTGTTCCTTTGCTACAAACTCTCCATCACCTCCTCTCTCTGCTCCTGGCCAGAGGCCATCAGTGTTTGGGCTGTGAGCCAGTGGTGAGGACAGGCATGGGCGAGGTCAGTCAGCTTTTCGGTGCCACACAGATTGGGGCCGCTTGGAAAACGGGGACCTCCCCCCAACCTGTCTTAAAGCCTCCCTGAACTACTTTCGCAGTGTGGGTGGAAGAGAAAAGAGAAGACAGAAGATGACTCTGTAAATACTAAGTTGCTATTCGGGTGCTAGGGGTTCTTATCAGCTCTCTAAAAAGGGGAGGGGCGGAGAAAATCCCACCAATCAGCGATCTCCCTGATCTCCCGAGGAGATTTTCTTACAAGGAGCAGGCGAGAAACAGCTACCATACCAGTTTATAGCTTTCTACTCCAAGTGTGGTCCGTGGGCATCCCCCCCCACCCCCAAGAGCTTGTTCGAGATACAGGACAGTGGTCTCCACCCTACACCTACTCAACCAGAACCTGCCTTCTAACAAAATGCCCCAGGGTTCAAAGGCACATCGCAGTTTGAGAAGCACCGGTCTGCAGGCCTGGATGGGAAGAGAAACAGTTGATCACGACGTGGTCAGTAGGCAATCTGCCGGTGCTGGACGAGAAGTGATGCATCCCAGGAGGAGAAGGGACCGGTGACCCATACGCACCTTTGGTGCTTTGGGGTTGCTTGGGGGCAAGGCCAGAACTAATTGCAAACAATAAAAGAGAAGGGGGGATAAGAGTGAGGACGTATCTTCACACACACAGAAAGGCTGGAGAATGTTAGGCTGCCACAAACCTGGCAGCAAAGACCGTTGGCTTTTCCCCAGAGCCTCCTTCAGCCCCCGGGGGCGGGGGGGGGGGGGGGTTCAGCCCAGCAGCCTCGCCATTTCCTCCGGTGCTCCTCAGGAAAACCCTGTGGAACAGCCTTGTCAGGGAGCCTAAATACTTGCAGGGATGCTACTGAGTTCCATCAACATCACAAAAGCTTCCAATGAGGACACAGCACTTAGGAACTCTTTGTTATCAATTAGTTAATCATTAGGTCAACCAGCACTTACTGACGGCTGGACTAACTACTCTCTTAGAGGCACCCTGACATTTTTACTGTTGCAAGATAAATCAGAGGTGGGTCTCATTGTCTGCCCAGGCATTTCCATGCTTTCTCACCTTCCATCGAGGGGGTCCTTCTGCTGGAGCTCTTTTCCATTCTCTCCTCAATTTAATGCTTAATGAGGTACTTAGCCTTTAGGACTTAGCTCGGTGGCCACCTTGGTCTCAGCGTGACCCTGATCTCAGCAGGGCTCCCAGTCACTTTTGGGTTAGAGCACACAGGGAAGCTGAGGATCTGGAATGGGAATTTATTCTCGGAAAACTTGCGTGTGCCCCACGGAACCCCAGGCGATGTCTTCGCATAACCCATTACCAGACGGGCACCTCCTCTGACTGGTGCTTTCTTGGTCTTTTATAGGGACCTTTGAATGCCACCCTCACAAGGACCCTCCCCATTTTATACACAAAAGACAGCTAACGCTTAGGTGGAGCTAGGATCCTAACACGCAACATTCTCCAGCTCCCGAGCTCTGACCTTCTACCTTTGCAGATCCCGGGATGGGGGAGGAGGAGGGAGGGGTGGGGGGGATGAGGGATGGGGGGACGGAAAGGAGGGAAGGCCCTGTTTATGACGGAGACCCCCTGGAAAATATCACCAGGGTCCCAGATAAGCCTAGAAGTCCACTCGGGGGTGGGGGGTAGTGTGTGTGGCGATGTGCAGACCATTCATTGGCCATCTCTCCTTCCTCATGGATTTCTCTTGAGGGGGAATCAGGATCCTATAACTCCAAACATCTGGATGTTAAGACGGGAGGTGCTTTCCAGTTATAATGCTCCACAATACCACAAGACTAAAGGAAAAACACATCTCCTTTTTATGTTTTGTGACTAAATTTTTTTTCTTTTTCTTTCCTTTCTTCCTTTCTTTTTTTCTTTCTTCTCTATATCCCTCCCCTTCTTTGTTTCTCTCTCTCTTTCCCTTTCTTTCTTTTTCTTTCTTTTTTCTTTCTTTCTTTCTTTCTTTCTTTCTTTCTTTCTTTCTTTTTTCTTTCTTTCTTTCTTCTCTATATCCCTCCCCCTCTTTGTTTCTCTCTCTCTCTTTTTCTTTCTTCTTTCTTTCTTTCTTTCTTTCTTTCTTTTTCTTTTTTAAGTGGGTGTATTTAGCCATTATAACTGGTAAGAAGCCAGAGATAGTCAGGCGTCTTCTGGTTGGAACAGAAATAGCCCTGTTAGCCGTGGACTGCGTCCAAGCTCCTGAACAGCGCCCCCGAGAAGATCTCCATATAAATGGTTCCTTCAGGACTCCCCTTTGAATGCTTCCTTGGTCTTGGGGGTCTGAAATGAAGCCAATTTGAGAGAGTTCCAGGCATTTCCCACAGGGCCTCCTTCCCAAAAGCTTTTCAAAGCAATCCCAGAGGTCCAAGCATCCTCTCTAACTAGGGACTCCCACTATGATGAGGAGTTTGGAAAACTTGCCTTTAGGCCCCTCACACCTTTGCTCCTGGTCCTTTGAAAGCGCACAGCCCTGGCTGGCTTATCCTCTAGCCCAGGCGATGCCCGGGACAGTAACTGGCACACCGCAGGTTTGCAATAAATATTCGTCAGCTTAAACTGTAAAATATGTAGGAACTACTCTGATACCCTCTGGAGCCAGGGCACATGTATGGTTCCCGAGCACACTGGCAGCAGAAGGATTTCTGGGTGTCCAGTCAGTTACTGACAACGCCTTTGGAGTGAACGACATAAGCCAGTGACTTATATATGCTCTTAAATGTATAAGAAAGGAAACGATTTCAGTAACTGTGCTGATATTTCAAGTTTTCACAGCGTGGATGTGAAAGCTGCAGGTACTTATTGTCTTTATTAAGTAATTATTAAATAATAATAAGACCAAAGTCACCCCAGCACAGCACAGCAGGAAAAGGCCTGGACCTGGCAGAATGGGTTTGAATCTACGTTTCTTACCAGAAGGGTGGATGATTTCAGATAAGGCCCTTGGTTTCTTTGAACCTCAGATTCCTTGTGACTATTACCATCTTGAAGACCTTTGCTCAAATAGATAACACATTTCAAAAAAATTTGTTTTACTGCTTATGTATTTTGAAGAGGGAGAGAGACAAAGCATGAGCGGGGGAGGGGCAGAGAGAGAGGGAGACACAGAGTCCGAAGCAGGATCCAGGCTCCGAGCTGTCAGCACAGAGCCCGTCGTGGGGCTCGAACTCACGGACCGTGAGATCATGACCTGAGTCGAAGTCGGAGGCTTATCCGACTGAGCTACCCAGGTGCCCAGATAGATAATAAAATTTACAGATCCCGTGCAGAGTATCAGCTTTGTCATAGTTCCGTTATAGACAAATTTTTGAGGCCAGCAAACTGGGTATTTAAAAAAAATAAGAAAAAAAAAGTCTGGGGCACCTGGGTGGCTCAGTCAGTTGAGGGGCCGACTCTTGACTTGGGCTCAGGTCATGATCTCACGGTTCGTGGGTTTGAGTTCCGCCTGGGGCTCTGCGCTGGCCATGCAGAGCCTGCTTGGGATTATCTCTCTCGCTGTCCCCTGCTGAATCTAAAACTTCGTGTTCCTGTTTTCTTCTTGCCGTGGGCTTTCTTCCCCATGAGGTCACCGCTGTGTGCTGTGTGGCCTTGGGCAATTCCCCTGCCTTCTCTGGGTCTCTGCTTCCCCGATTGCAAAGTAAGCATCATGCACCCGAAGAGGCTCAGGACCCTTCCCCGTTTCCGATCTTTTAGCATTCTGGCTTATATTCACCCAGAGATCTTTTTAGAAGCAGTGTGCTCAGTTTCACAATCTAAATCTCCTCTTAGACTAAATCGATTTCTTCTTCCTTGTGCTGGTAAAGAAATTTCTTGAGGTTCAGCTACCACAGGTATCCCACTGTGTTGCAATTTTCTTGAGGGTAGGGAATAAATCTCACAAATATTTCTATGTATCTTCTGAAGCCCGGAGGACCGAACCGGCCCAGAGTAAATGTCCAGGAAATGTTCGTGGAATTGAAAACCCATCACCAAGGGGTCGGCACCTTGATAGCTTAGCCTACTGCCACGAAAATGGTAATTAAAAAAAACTATGGCATCATGGATACATGATAAGAACAGCAGAAGCGGAAATGGTTTCTACACTCTGATGAAACTGGAAAATGTGCACCTCTGAACGAAGATAGAGGTGGGATAATGATGATAATAATAAACACCGTCAACAACTAATGGCTATGGAGCTTATAAGTGTCTACTGCTTATCTAAGCTCTTTAAATACGTCGTTTCACTCAATTGTCACAAAATCTTCATGAGGAATGTGGTGTCACTACCCCTGTTTTATAGACGAGGACATTGAGGCCCAGGGAGATTAAACAACTCGCCTGGGTCTTACAGCTGGTAGATAGCGACGCTGGGACACATCAGATCACCTCCTACAGGCAGACACTTAAGGTATTTTATAGTGATTAATTCTGTTAGTCTTTACAACAACCTTCCCAGGGGGGTTATTTTTACCCTGACTTCATCCTTGAAGAAGCCCTAGCCTTGGAGAGAGATTGGGTAAAGCTGGGATTTGGTAACAGAATATCAGGCCTGGTAACGGGCTTGGCTGCACACAGCCTTTCTGCCCGAGCTCCAATCCCACCGGAAGCCGTGGGGATTTGGGCAAGTTGCTTAGCCCTTCGGTGCCGCCATCTCTCCTTCTGTAAAATGAGGATAATTTCAAGCAGTGACACGCGCCTTAGCGAGAATTCAACGGAGTAATGAGATGGAATGATAAAACCAGGCCAGGCACGGGGAGGATGGCATCCCAGCTGAGGCTCAGTGTATCCAAGGGACAGGAAGGCCTGAGTGGCTGGAGAGAGACGTCAAGAACATCCTCTAAACAGAGGGCCTCGCTCTAATGACACCATGTAGCCTCAGAGACTGAAATCATGTGGATTGTGCATAATGTTTGGTTTCTACACGCTGTTTCATTAGAGGTGTAGACCAGTTCCCAAACTGGGCAGTGCATTAGAAGCACTTGGGGAATTTCCAGCGTTCCCAATCTCCAGGCGCAAATGAAATCAGATTGGCTGGGGATAGAAGCCAGGCTTCGGTGTTTTTCTAAACTAATGCTGTGATTCCAATGAGTGAGTGGCTAGGTTGGAGAACCGGTATTGTATAGACCATCAGGGTTCCCACAGGGTCCTGGGCGTGGGCAAGAAGCTTTCTTGAAGGAGGCCTTCTTTTTGTTGACTCATGGAGGCAGTCCACTTGGCTCAACTCCCCTTAGAAGTTGAATCCATACCTTCAACAGATTATTGGCACCTGTGATGTGAGGGGCAGAGGATGCATTCCTGAATAAGCCACGCCAAGTCCTGTCCACATGGAGTCCACACTGGAAGTTGGGGATGAACACACATTCAAAAGAATAAATATGGTATTAAGGAGAATCGTGGTAAGGGCTGTAAGGAAGAGAAAAGCAACAATGTAGAGTAGGCTGAGCAGGGCTTTCTGTGAAGCTGACATTCGAGTTGAGCCCAGAGGGATGTGATTGATGGCAGCAGTTATGTGAAGAACATTCCAGATGGTGACCACAGTGTCATGCATTCAATGGTTAGAAAGACCACGAGGCTGGTATACGGTTGGTGAGAAGAGGGTGGGGGGCCTGGACAGGAGCACAGAGAGGCAGGGGGCTGGGCTCTCAGGGCTTTCTGGGGAGCTAGTGGGTTTTACTTGAAGCACCATAGGAAACCACTGGAGGCTTTGGCGCAGGAAGTGATAATGATCTGGTTTACATTTTAAGAAGATGATCCCTGTTGGGTGGAACGCGGGGGTGAAGGGTGAGCCAGGCATGGAAGGGGAGCACTTAAGAGCAGGTGCAGCCCAAGGTGGAGTGACTGTGGTTTGGTAGCAGTGACGAGGGATGGCAGTGGTCAGGCTTTGGAAGTGATTTTGAGGAAGAGCCAATGGGACTTACTGACGGATGGCCCTAGAGGGTGCTCAAAGCAGCAGGATCATGAGGACTCCCAGATGTTGGACTTGAACAATTGAGTGGAGGGTGCCATTTCTAGATGGGAAGATTGTGGGAAGAGTATTTAGTGAGAGCATGAGGGAGAGAGAGAGAGAGGAAGAAAGAGAGAGGAAGAGAGAGGGGATAAGACAGGAAACCAACAACTCTACAGCCGACATGTAATCGTGCCATTTAGACATCCACGTGGAAGTGAAGAGATTAGGTTGAGAGCTCAGGGTCAGTGGCATCCGTGTCTTGGTGTCATTTGCACCATGGCACTGGTTGAGACTATCCTCGAGGCCTTACCTTGGCCACCCCTTGAACATTTTGGCCTGGCTGCTGACCCCAAATGCTCTGAAGGTCCATTTCCCACTGGACTGAGATACGCAGTGGGGTTTTCTGCTGACCTTCTTCTCTCTGCATGGTCTGGATGCCTTGGCATTGGTACCCATGGCCGGGCTGGGGTGAGAGGGTAGGGATTAACAGCTCCTGTGCTCCCCCAGAATGCCAGCCTCCTGGTCCAGGGAGCATGGGCCCTCTGGTCCAGGAGCATTTGGCAGAAGCTGTGATTTCTCCTTGAAAGAGCCATGAAATGTCCACCGATGATGTTCCAAAAACTGTGCAGAAAAGCACCCGGGAACAGGTATCGCCCAGCGTGGTTGAACCACTCCTTTTTTCTTTTTTTTTTTTTCCTCCCTTTCTCCAGAAGTAGAACAGTGCTTGACTGCCTCCGCAGATCCATGTCTGCAATCTTAAAGCTGAACTTTGATTTCTTTTTTAGCGACTTACTAGAAGCAGCACAGTGGAAAGAATCCCCCGGCTGGAGCCCAGCTGGCTGGTTTTGTGATCCTGGGCAAGTCACTTAACCTTCGAGAGCCCCAGGCCCTTCATCTGCAAACAAGGCAGTTGGATTGAGTTTTTGTGACGGTCCCTTTTAGCTCTAATGACCTGGTTTCTTAAAGCAGATTTCTTCCTCTTCTCCCATCAAAGAAGTGAGGCAGAGAGAGGAGGGGAGGGAATTGCCTGCCTGGATCAAAGTGTGGCCTCCCAGAGCCCTTGCCTTCTGCCTGCAGAACTTGCTCATCTTGCCTCTTACAAAGTCAAAGGTGGAGGGATGTGATGTTGGAAGACTTTTGCAGATTCTGAAACGGCAATGGACCGATACTCTCTGCGTACCTATCAAGAACCTCAGCACAAGCTGGTCGCTGATGAACTAGAGACTATTAATCAAAAGAAGGAAGGAATTAAAACACACAAGAAGAAATTCACTTCCTGCTCTCAAAAAACTCATATTCTCATTGTTCAGTAAGGCATAACATTCTTTTTTTTATTTTTTTTTACTTTTATTTTTTTAATTTTTTTTTTCAACGTTTTTAATTTATTTTTGGGACAGAGAGAGACAGAGCATGAACGGGGGAGGGGCAGAGAGAGAGGGAGACACAGAATCGGAAACAGGGTCCAGGCTCCGAGCCATCAGCCCAGAGCTTGACGCGGGGCTCGAACTCACGGACCGCGAGATCGTGACCTGGCTGAAGTCGGACGCTTAACCGACTGCGCCACCCAGGCGCCCCAGGCATAACATTCTTGAACCCTTACTCTGTGCTAACAAGTTAATGTGAGATAAATGTGTTATTTAATTCTCTTTTAAAATGATAGATTCCTCCTTTTCATCAATTTTTAGACTGCTCTGGTGCCTAAACAACTCTTCAGTGAACAGTGAGATTGGAGACATTATTATGAGCTCACAAATTTTTATAGATTTCATATTTCATTCCTTTTGGTTTCTCTTCTCTTCTCTTCTCGTCTCGTCTCGTCTCGTCTCTTCTCTTTCTACCTTTCTTCTTTCTTTCTTTCTTTCTTCTTATTTTTCTTGGTTTTTGGCCACAGGTAATCCTTCACATTTGCTCCTGTGTCCTTTTGACACAAGGCTAGTATCTTAGAAAGTTTCCTTGCTTTCCGGTACATTACTTCATCCTTACAGCAATCCCAAAGAGATAGAATCTATTATTATTGGCATTTTACACATGATAAACCTGAGATTGCCCAAGGCCACAAGGCCCGTGAAGGTAGACCTCGGATGTGATCTTCACCTGACTCCAAACTTTTGACAGTGACACTACGTCATCTATTTGAAGAGACAAGATGAATACAAAAGAAGTAATTAGTAAATAGCAAAGAATGCGTTAAATTAATTTCACTAGGGGGCTATTAGACTAAGGTGGGTTTAATGCTTAGCAGCTTAGTAAGCAAACCAATAACTAAGCCTGCATTGCCTCAAGGTTAAGAAATCAAAACCTAAGAACGACCAATCACAAACAGCCAGCTAGGCTTTTCCAAATAAGGCAGCTGCTCAAGCAATAACCAATCAAATAATTTTCTTGCTTTGCTTCTGCCTGTCTCCATAAAAATTTTGCCCCTTGTTCGTTCCCATCCATGGAGTGCTCCCAGCCACTTCTGGTTTGGTGCTGCAGTTGGAATCGATTGCTGCTCAAATACTGAATTCCACAAATTTTAGTACGACTCAGTTTATCTTTTGACAGGTGGCATATGTCTTTTGACTGATTCATGACCCATTATTGAGTTCCAATCATATGCCAAGTTCTGTGAGAGGCATAAGATGGGGTCCCTGTTCTCAAGTAGCTCATGCTTCATTATGGGCTGACCTTTGGGTTCATGGCAATGGGCTTGAAGTGAATTCAGTGTAGGCTGGGGGGGGCCTGGGGCAACTTCTGGGATGGGACTGGATCTGGCCTTTGGAGATGGGTTGGAACTTTTCTGAGATGAGGCATTCTAGGCAGGAGCCCATTCCAACGAAGCCCCCAAGGCAGGAACCAGCTTGGCAGAGGGGTGGCAGTTGTCCATACTGTCTCAAATTACTAATCTTCCATAAGCTTGACTTTGAGAAGAGTGGGGATGATGGATCAAGTATGCTGTGTAAACGCCTCTTAGATGTTTTTATTTATTTTTTGAGAGAGAGAGAGAGAGAAAGTGAGCAGGGGAGGGGCAGAGAGAGAGGGAGACACAGAACCCGAAGCAGGGTCCAGGCTCTGAGTGGTCAGCCCAGAGCCCAATGCGGGGCTCAAAATCACGAACTGTGAGATCGTGACCTTAGCCGAAGTGGGACGCTTAACCGACGGAGCCACCCAGGCGCACGTGTTGATGGTAGAGGCCATATGTTAATGGTCCCTATATCCTCAGCGACCACCATATGGGTTGTTTCTTCATCATTTTTAAAAGTCGAAATGAATTTTTCCCCCAAAACATTCCTACTCTTCGATTGGATAATTTTATTATGTGTCTCGGAGAATCTACTGCAAAGAAATAGTCAAGGATGTGCCAGAGACGTTCATCGTAGAAGTATTTGTATCGATAAAATATTAGAAACTACCTACAAGTGAATGCTTAATCACACTAAGGTCCATTCCCTGCTATTCTAGGTATGATCATCTTGGAACTTGCTGTTAGATATTAAATGTCTTGTTTATGGAGAGTTTTTACTCTCATGGGAATGTTCTTGAGATATACTGTTAAATCAGAACATTCAGGATATGAAATTATAAGCACAAAGCGACCCTGGCTATGTAGAAAAAAATACATAGAGGGAAGGCTGGCAAGAAGTACATCAGGAATGTCAGCAGGAACCTCTCTCTGGGATGCTTATCTTCTCCTTTTGTCTCTATTCTCCAAAATGGGTGTGTCTTACTTTTGTAATAGGCCAAAGAAAGGCCATATGAAGGGGGGGGGGGGTGGCTATTGAAATTCCTCAGCTACTGACTCAACATTCTAACAAGTTAGGAAGCTGAGTGTCGTTTTTGCTACCTAGAACAGAACAGGGAAGTCAGGAGTGTGAAACGGATGCTCTGGGAAGCTGGGGTGGGTGCCAGGGTGGTCCCAGCAGAACAATCTGAAAGAGAGGTGAGGTCGCCGAGCTGGTGAGCTGATGGGCCGGGGGGTCCTCCCCACCTTGGTGGCTCCCACCCCTGTTCCACGGCTACCTGAAGAGGTAGCTGGCCGGAGCGCTGGTGGAAACTCCAATTTTACAGTCATTAGGGGCACAGTGGGCTAAGCGATCAGCGGGGGCTTTGATGTGGTTAACCTCGCTGGGGGCCAGGCTGCTCTGACCTCGGCAGTGTTCTCACTCTAAAGCCGAGGTCGGGTCAGTGCTCCCATTGTTTCCCGGGCCTGCATTAACTCCTGGGCCAGAGAACAGGGCCCGCTCCCCACCGCCCGCCTCCCGCCCAAGTGGGCCAGCTTTGTTCCCTCCCCACCGGCTCCCATTGTGCCTACTGGGGGGGAAAAGGCCAGCATTCATTTCCTCACTCGAATGGCTCCTTCCTCTTCCAGCCCATAAGCATTTTGTCACCGTGACCCCAGAGGTGATTCAGGTCTTTTGATCTTGCCTACCTAGAGCCCCGCTCCTCCACTGCCATCAGGGCCTGGCCGCCCTCCGGAGGGGGCCCACGGCAGAGTGAGCCCTGCGCGCGCTGGTGTGCAGCTAACCAGAGAGGGTGGCTTCTAGTGGGGTGCATTCCAGTCTTTCTTTCCACCAGAGTCCCCGCTCGTCAAGATGCAAAAGCCAGAGGGCCTGGAGGCCTCTTCCCTCCTTCCCAGCCCTCCACAGAGCTGGCTGGCCTCCCCCCGGCCCCTGCGCCCCTTCAGCCGCAGCACATTTCCCAGGACTTCCTGCTGGCTTGCCGTCTCCTGGACTGTCCTGGCCTCCTTGGCCTCCACAAGTTCCCTGTGGACTCCACCTAACATGACTCTCCCTGTCACTGTACCGTGGGTCTCACGGTTCTGTGACAACACCTGTGTGACCAGCCGCCGGCAGTCACAGCTCTGGGGCCGCCCTGACTGTGAGCTCCTTGAAGGCAGCACCACATTTTCTTCCTCGTTAGGTTCCCCCCTCCCGCTAGGTGATTCCAGCAGGGCCCGGAACAGTGAAAAGTACAACATCTAGTCACTTCTAGCCCGCCAGAGGGTGACTTGTGACACTTCCAGAAGAAGCTTTATAGTATAGGAGTAAAGATGGTTTATGAACCGTCTCTGAGGGCTTGAGAGGTGCGGAGACGTATCGGGAAGGGTTTGGGTGAGTTTTTAAAACACCTGAGGCATCAGTTCATTTGCTCGCCCGTTTGTATGAACAGGAATGGAACCCCTTCTCTGGGTAATTATTAAATTGCCCTCAGCATGGGGAGTGCAGAAGGGAGACAGATCCCTGTCGGCGGCCCCCCAGTCTGGCGATGGGAGTGGTCCGTAGGCAGGAGAGCATGACCCTTCTGGAGGAGTGAGGACAGGCGGATTCTTGTGCATGCTGGATTCCGTGTAGAGACAGAAGGAGCTGGACCTTCGAGGGAAGGTAAACTTGTCGAGACAGATGTAAAATGTCCACAGTAACAAACTTATTGGGCAATATCGTGCAGTCGGGGAGAATTTAATATAGTTCCTTGAAAGTGAGTGATTTCAGTTCAAATTCCAATTCATGGCTTTGAAGAAACTACACCGAAACATCACACAGCAAATTCAAGGCAGCCTTTTCCGTCTGCCTGTCGACAGCTGGAGGTACATTACTGACGTTTGTGTCTATGCCTCTTCGGGAAATTTGGGCTGGCCTGTCGTCAGCCAGCCAGAGCTGTGCCAACCCCTTCAGAGCTACCTAAAACCCCTTCTGCGGCAGAGTCGGGCCTTATTTGTCTCTTAGCTGCTCCTTTCCAGCCCAGACTTAATACTGTCCAAAGGTAAACTTGACTTCTTTCATGAATCTGCTCATTCATTCATTTACTTCCAACCAATAATCTATCCTTTGTCAGTCAATGGGTTATTTTCATGCATTCATTCCGCAAATGCTTTATTGAGTGCTTGGAACCGTTAGCTTCAGGAGCTATAAAATGAACACACAGTGCTGTCTGCCCCCAAGAACATTATTTCAGTGAGGGTCATGCCACCTGGGAGGTGCCGTGATGAGGGAAATACCACAAGGTAGGGGAAATTCGAGAGGAGCCTTAGCCCTAACCGGGGGTATTCGAAGAAGGCAAAAGATTTGCTAGAGGAGATGACACTTGGAAGATTCTTGAACGTTGAGGCATTAGCCAGGCGGAGAATCGTGTTTGAGCTTGGAAGGAAGGTGGGAATGGGAAGACCCTGGAAACAGACTGAATCAGGCATTCAGGACAGTCCAGAGTGGATTCTGGTCCTTGTTTCTGAAGGGTCCTGAGGGCATGGAGACGAGCTCTCCATTCTATCCGTGTGGACCCTCTGTTGGAACTTCCCACTGCCTCCTGGGGATGGACCCGGCTCAGACCATCACCGCCTGCTGGACGCTGCCTGCCTGCCACTTTCAAACAGGACCCACTTTTGTCACATGGAAAACACCATAGCGGCACACAAAAGCCTTAGCATCTTCCAAAATGTTGCATTGTCTATGCAGATAATTTTGGAGAATACTTACTGGCTTCAAACAGCTCTGTATTTAGTTGGGTGGCACCCTCTTCCTCCCACCCTCCTGGATATGAGGGTAGATGCCTCTGAATGCGCTGTCTGAATCTGAGGCAGAAAGATAATTATTCGCCTTTCTCATAAGGAAAAGCTAATTACTAGAAGGAATCCCAGCATAATTACACAGTTAGGCTTGGTGTCTTTGTACCCATCACTTCCTGACAAAGACATCCCCGTTAGCCTATAGCCTTTTAAAGGAGGAGGGGATGATCATTTCTGGTTCTTTCTAGCTTGCCCACTCTGTTGTCTACCCAGTACTGATGCCCTCTGGGGTAAGTACATCGAGACAAGTACCTGGGTAATAGGAAAGGGAGAGTGGTGGCCTCATAGTAACCCGGTAAGGGAGCTCCTAGAGAGTTCCGCAGGTGAGGACATCGTGGCTCAGGGAGACGTGTTACTCGCTCAAGGTCTCTGCCTATAAGAGTTGGGAGTGGAATTTAAACCTTGGTCTGGGAAGCTTGCTTACTTTCCCTACAAGAACCTCACGGTTGGATGTTGACCTGGATGTTGGGGTACCCTAGGCAGAGTAGAAGTGTGGCCAGGAAGGGGGTGAGGGATTTGCTTCTCCATGTGGCTAGGCCTGGCTGGCCACGACCTGGAGTCAAGGGCTGGCTGGGGCTGGGCCGGGGAAGGAAGAAAACGTTCAGCGTGACTGAACACTTGCTATGTGCTCATGAGTCGAGGCACGCACACCCTGGCATGGAAGATGGGATCAGAGGTGTGGTTCTCAGAGGGGGAGGGGGGGGGTCTCACCAGTGGACCTTCAAATGCCTGTCTGCCCGTCATGCTTCTGGCGCAGATGACGACCAACCGACAGGGAGGAAAACATCACAGAGAAGAGCCCACAGCACTCGATGTCTGTGTGTTTTTCTCCACGGGGAGAAATAGGCCAGGAGGATATTCCAAGCAGAGGAAAGAGCAAAGAAGTGAGCTAAGCCCGAATGCACACTGTTGTTGGAAGTGCATAAGTGATAGGGGGGAGCCATTTTGTTGAGTGGGTGGTGACTACCGGCTGTGATCTCATAGAACCACTAGGATTTCTCGTCTGGAAGGACAAGAGGTTGGACCAGGTGAGTTTTAAATCCCCCATCCTGTTTTGACACTCTGTGAATCAGGGTTTTTAAGATATATTTAAATATTTGTAATGCCATTTGGATACCTCTATCAAGAATCTTAAATTCTTTCTACCCTTTGATCTTAAACTTCCACTTCATGAAATCTCTCTGAAGGAAATTATAAGCAAGTATATTCATTACAGCACTGCTCATAATAGGGACAAATTGGGAATAACCTAGAGACCCAACAATAGGGGATTCACCATGTAAATCGTGTTCTGTCTTCACCACAGGTTTTATATAGCTATTGAAAGGATGTTTATGATGAATTTATAAAAACAGAGGGAAATGGTTCTGTCATAACATTAAGAGGGAGAGACAAGACATAAAATTGTGCATTCAGCCACAATAATGACAAAACCAGTGTGTCCTAGAGCAGCAGAGACACAATTAGGCACAAAAAATTCAAAAAAAAGCATTACCGGGGGCCACCTTTGATTGATAAAACTATGGAGAATTTAAAAATTAACTTTATTTCTCGCATAAGAAAGATAAACCTTATGGCCATGTTTTTAAAAATAAAACACAAAACAACGGCAGCAAAAACTCTCATGCAAAGGCCCGGCAAATCTCCTTTGCTGCTGGTTGGTGACTATGTCTGGGTCCATGACTTGCAAGAAGGCGGCCTGAGACCTCAGAAGAGTGTTTGGGGGAGAGACAGTGCCAGGAAGTCCCCGAGACAGTGGTGGTTGGTGGGTGTTGGCCGCCAGACGGGAAGGCAGCTTTCTTAGTGATACCAGCTCCTCAGAGGCTCTGACGGAGGCCCCCGGGGGTAATATTGAGCCCCAGGCATCTGTCCAGACCTGCAGGAACCAGCAATGATGTGAAGACAGTTGTGAGTCTGTCTATCTAGGGTTTTGTGAAATGTCAAGATGGCCTAATTTCCATCTTTAATCTTCTTGGGAAACGGTGGAGGCCAAGAAGTTTCATGGCAGGGACTAGACTTGGGGTCAGAGACTCGGGCTCGTGTCTCGCTTTGACTTGTTCCTTCTGGGCTCTTGGGTTTCGTGCATCAGAGAGGGAATTACAACACGGACCCCAAAGAGGTGGGCACGGAGGTTTCAGCGAGGTACTATCTGCCAAGTACCTGACTTGCGGGAGGGGCTCCGGCCACCGGGACTCACGTCTGTGTGATCTTCTCCGCGCGCTGCTTCTTTATGAGTGAGAGATGTGACCCTGCCTGTGAGCACTTGCTGTGAAGATCCAGTTTGAAACTGGCCAGTTTGGGGGGCTCCTGGGTGGCTCAGTCGGTTAAGCGTCCGACTTCGGCTCAGGTCACGATCTCACGGTTCGTGGATTTGGGCCCCGCGACGGGCTCTGTGCTGACGGCGCTGAGCCTGGAGCCTGCTTCGCATTCTGTGTCTCCCTCTCTCTCTCTCTCTGCCCCTCCCTTGCTCAAGCTCTCTCTCTCTCTCTCTCTCTCTTTTTCTCTCTCTCTCAAAAAATGAATAAGCATTAAAAAAATTTTTTTAAACAGTTTGGTTCATGACATGGCCTAGCGGGCCGGCCTCATTGTATGAGCGGGCCCTAAATTAGTCCCGCAAAAGAAATTGTTTAACTGATGTCCTGCGCTGATACCGCTGAGAGGGTCTCCCTCCCCACAAGACAGAGCCGGTGGCCAATCGCTACCCTCCGCTGAGGAGTTTCGAAAGATCTGAGAACGGGAGGCGAAACCAGCTTGTACAGTGGCCAGCAGGGTTCTTGGCACGGTTCCTGGGAAGGCAAGCTTCTGTGCCCTTCTCCTGCGGTCTTATACCTGCCTGGCACCAGTTCAGCGAACAGTTTTAGATTCCGTGGATATGGGCAAAATCTCTCCATTGTTGCCAAAGGGGGATTTCACACATGATGATACAGATTTTCTGGCCAGATGGCTCTGAGAAGCCCTGGGAGCCCCAAGATGACCCAGTAAGATGGGGGCTTAGGGGGCAAGGATTTATGGGGTTTCCAGGGAGATTGCCGAGTCTAGAAAGAACAACCTGGCTGATGTCTGCCGTTTCACTAGGAGAGCTCTGACGCCTGAGAGCCTTGAAGGTGCTCAGGCTTCGTGGCCCCCCTTTAAAAGTTAGATTGTTGTGGGAAAGTCGCATCCTATGCCATTAGTAGTGGCTGCTATTAGGCCGGATTCATAGGGACAAGTAAGGATAGAGTGCTGGCCGGGTCAGCACCGAGAAGCTGGGGCAGCAGAAATGAAATCAGAGGGGAGAACAGCAGTGGAGAACCTGTAAGCAGTCCTCTCCAATCCCCTGGGGTTTAGATTTTATCCACTTTTAAATTTAGGGTAAGTTAAACCTAGAACAAGATTATGGTTAAGGTGGGAGAGAATCTAGGAGGACATCCTCAAATGAGGGACAGGGTGGGTGTGGGGTGGGGTCGGTGAGATAGGTGAGACAGTGAGGCACTGATGTCCAGTGCATGGGACAGGGGCTGCTCATCTCGGAATTGGGTGTGCGATGACCTCCATCCATGGCCACTTCTAACCCCAAAGAGTTTACCCTCCATTCCTGGGATCCGACTCCTGGGAGGGAATCCCGAGCTGACTCTCCATGGGAGTTAACGGTTGTGCTCTAGGCCCCAAGCCTTCTATCCTGCCTGGGGGGTGAAACCAGGCTTCCTTTGTCCACTGTGATGCTTCTGATATGCTGATTTCTCAGGACACCAAAGCATCGGGTTTTCAAGGAGTCAGGATCCACTGGAAAGAGAACTGGGGGCGCCTGCAAAGTCGAAGTCATTACCACGTGACTATTCACACTTCACATGCGACGGCGCTGTGAAGGGAAGGTTCCTGGTGTCGCCGTCCTGCCCAGGCACTAACTGTGAACAGGACTTTAGTACGTCTGAGCCGTAATTCTAAGACGGGGAAACTGAGGCCCAGCGGGGGCAGTGACTTCCCCACTGCTGGTCACAGAAAGGATTAGGACCCGTCACTACCGTCACTAAATCCTCGTTTCCTTGACCTCCAGGACCCACGTTCGTCTCCCTGTGCCACCCAGCCTCGGATCACACCCCCAGGCAGAGCTCCTAGGCGTTTCCTGCCTCCTGTGTACAATTGTGAGGATTTATTGTAGCTGGGATTTTGTTTCAAGCCTTTAATATGATTAGCAAACATCAAATATCAAAAGCTTATCTAGTAAACACCTCCCGTCCATGCCATGGATGTTATGGTCAGCTTCGGATTGAAGTCGAGTCACATTTCAAAACAGATGCAATTTCAAGAGGCCCGAGCGAGGCCGCCCACATCTGCTGGCTGTGATCTTTCGTCTGCAGTAAATGGCATTGTTGGAGAGCCGGGCTGTAAAACATCAGCCTGGTCAGCAGGCCCTGCTCACAATGCCTGGAGCTTTCCGGGGGATTTTAAAAATGCAGCCGAGCACTCTGAGTCTGGTGGGCAGTCTGCCTCAGGACTGGGATGTTCAAATCAAATTTTTATTATCTTTGACCAAAATTCCAGTGATCCCGCGAGGGCTTCCAGGAACGATTCCGGCAGGACTGGAGGTCAGGGGAGATGGCGAGCGTGTGTCAGACTTCGGCACCTCTCTCTCCTCTCTCCATTGACACCGCAAGACCGCGTACTTGCGTCCTCGCCCCAGAAGTGAGATGAGAAACGTGCCTTTGTCCCACGCGTGAGCAAACGTGAAGTGTGAGCCTGAGGCGTGGGCTCGGTGCCTGTTTTCCCTTGGGTCCACGGATATGGTGGCTGACTGCTGTGCCTCTCCTTAAACGTGCCAAGCCCAGAAGCTGGGCTCTGCCTGGTGCCCACTGAGCCCGCTGGCTCGTCTTCAGGGCCGCGGGGCGTGTGTGTGTGTGTGTGTGTGTGTGGGCGTGCAGGACAGTCTGAGGGTTCTTCCTAGGGATTCCGGTCACAGCAGCACGCTCACTGCCGTCCCCGGCGCCTTTCTCTTTCTACTGCTCACACGGGAAGCAGACACTCTATCTGGGGTACTAATGTTTCTCTGGGCGCCACAGTCCGTGGATCTGAGTGACCCATTCCAGCTGTTTCTGGCGGCGGCCCCGCGGCTGGCTGCAGCCCGGTGGGTGGCGGGGTGGTTGACACCGTGGAAAATGCGTTCCTAATGGGCCAGGAGCTGCCATCGGCAAGAGCTGGAGGCGTTGGCGGAACGAGAGGAATTGTTCTCCGCCCCTGGGTCTGGCAGAGTTCACCCGTGGACGATGAGCGGCTGCTTGTAAAAGGGGAGGCATTGATTCGGTTTCGACTCCTTGAAGCTGGTCAGGAGGTGGGGCCGACTCCACGAAAACGTTGGCCAGTGCTCCTGCGAGGACCACTGTAACGGCGACTCAGGATTCGCGGGGCAGCGGGGGGGGGGGGGGGGTCTCAACGGGGCTGCTCCGGGTCCCAGCTGCGCACTGCCGTGTCCCCCGAGCTGTGGGTCCCTGGGGCTCTCTCGTCAGGCGCTCCGCTGCAGGTGCACGCGGAGCCTTGAAGGACGCGTGAGAGGAGGGAGGGGGGAGGGCTCACTGGGACAGGGTGGCCGCGGGGGTGGGACTGGAAGGGATTTTCAGAAGTGCTTTTACATCATCGGGTACCACCATGGCCAGTGGCTCAGGTTATGGGCATCACCACGAGGGCTGTTACTCAAGTTCGGGGAGGATTTAATTTTTCTTTAATTTAGCTTCTATTTTTTTTTTTTTTTTTAATCAAAGCTATGTATGCATATCATTTCAACAGTTCTGCAAGGCCTCTTAAGAAAAGCAAGGGTCTGGGGCACCTGGGTGGCTCAGTCTATTGAGCATCTGAGTCTGGATTTCGGCTCAGGTCGTTATCTCACGGTTCATGAGATAGAGCCCCGAGTCGGGCTTTGTGCTGACAGTGCTGAGCCTGCGTGGGATTCTCCCTCTCTCCCTCTCTCTTCGCCCCTCCTCCACTGGCGCTGTCTCTCTTTATCTCTCTTTCTCTCTCAAAATAAATAAACTTAAAAAAAACCCCGCAAGTTTCCTCCAACTTCCCCCTCCCTATTTCTGTTTCCCCAGAGGTGTCAACTTTTAACTCTTACGACTCTTGTCATTTCTCTCCACCTCTTGCAGTAAAATATTGTGTTTTGATGTGACAGTGTGAGGAACAATCCGTTGGCTTTCACTATGGAAGATGACAATTTAGCTTCTTTTTGACTGTCCCTCTTCTCAACATTTATCGGCAGAAACATTTTCTTCCCCCTGTAAATCACAACTTTGGAGAGGGGCCAGACAGAGGGTGCAAGAAACAGCATGGAACTCAAACTCCCCAAGTGAGGGCAAGATAAAACGATTTCCCGGTGAATCGTGGCGGACGTGGAGTTTGGAGCTAAAATGCCCCATGTGACAGATGCTTCGTACGTGCGGATCCCAAGGCCATACAGTGTATTCCACAAGGCACGTATGGACAAAGGCATTCCCTACCTTTATATCTTTTGCAATACTCTGTGGAAGAGGACCTAGCTGGGTTGGAAACACACTTTCCTCAGAGCCCAGGAGAGCCAGGAGAGGAATGCAGGGGGCGTGTCAATAATGGAAGAGTAATGGAGACGCATCAGAGTGAGCCATCTGTCCCTGCTGCCGGACACATCCATGAAAATATGATTCTGATCGCCAGGTCCTGGGAAAGGAAAGAAGCTGTTTACATTTTATGATAGGCGTGGCACGGGGCATCGTGCCCATAAGAGAAGGTGCTCAAAACGTAATTTGTCTTTAATAAACGAAGCGGCTCATTTTGCAGATGGGTACACTGAGACTCAAAGAATGCTCTAGTCAGTCATACGGAAGATTGATGATGGAGTTGGTAGAGGGACCTGCGGCCCTCCCTCCCTCTATATCCTCCCTTCTTCTCTGTATTGGTGTATTGAAGACGACTGGGACCAGGCATCGTTACAGGCGCTAAGGATTAAAAAGACAGAGACTAGGAGCCAGAAGGGCTAAGAGTCCTGTTGAGAGGCAAGTAAACAAACAATGCAGAAGAGAATGGGGTTGTGATAGAGGTGGACTTACGCAAGGTACTTGAGGAAGACGGGGAAGGGACAGGTAACTGATGGAGAATCAAGGAGGACTTCCCAGAGAAAGTGATAATTGAGCTTGATCGTGAAGGAAGACTAAACCTCAGCTAAGAAAACTACAGTCAGCCCTTCATTATGTGATCACTTGACAGTGTGCAGGGAAGAGTTTGGAGGCAGGAGATCGGGGAGGAGACTTGTGTCTCCTTATTCAGGGGAGAGGTGACATGGGCTTGAACAAGCAGGACAGTGGCCAGGGAAAACAAGGGGGCAGGTGGGAGAAATATTTTGGTCCAAGGATTCACCTAACCTGGTGGTTGGCTGGAGGGGTGGGAGAGGAAAAGCTCTAGACTGACTCCCAGATTCCTGACTCATTTAGGGGCAGTAAATGAGGGTAAAGTGATTCACAAGAGGTGAGAGAGGTTTTTTGGCAGGGGAAGAGGGTGAGTTCAGGTTTGAACTTGTAGATTTGACAGGTGAGAAATCTAAAAGGAAGTGTTCAGAGGCGTTTGGGTTTGCAGGGCCACAAACACAGAAGAGAGGATCGGAGCGGGGGTCAGGGGACGAGGCCGGTTGTTGAAGCCATAGAAAGGAGCTTCAGCCAGGGGCATGGGAGTGAGAGGAGGAGAGTGTTGAGGACAGAGCCCTGAGGAGCATCTTCACGTGGGGGATGGTGAGAGGGAAAATGCGTGATGTCTACAAAGCAGAATTCAGAGATACAGAAGGAGATCCTCTCAATGAGAGGAAACAGATTTTAGGAAGGAGATGATGGTCAGCACGTCTAACGCGGCAGGAAAGTCTAGAAAGGAAAAGACAGAATTCACTAGGGTGGTAAGGCCGTGAGCAGCAAATCTCCACGCCCTCTAGGAAAGCTGGCTGGCCTTGGGATGAACAAAATCAATGTGCCTGGAGGATGCCGCTCTGCAATCCTCGCTCCCTGGTGCCCACTGATGAGCTGTCCTAGAAGACAAAGGACAGTAAATGGGGTTCCCGCCAGGTTGAGGCCAAGCCAGGTAGACTGGTGAGAGAATCTGTCTTCTGGTCTGGTGACGACGTGCCCCGGTCAATGTGTTTTCTTGGACTCTGACTGGTCTTTACATTTATTAGCAGCCTGTGGATAATGTTTGTCTCTGTCTCCCGGTGGAGTTCACCCAGAGTGAGATACTGCAGAGCCAGAACCTGAGGATTAAGTACAGCAGAATTTCTTTTTATTCGCTAAGGGGGTGTCCTTCTTTCTGATGTGGAGACTGAGCTAAGCGGTTGCATGTCTAGTCTTTAGTTAATCAATTAGCAAATCGTCTTGTGTGCATGGTCTCTAAACCTGGGCTTGGATGAGGAACTTGCATTCATTCTCTGGAGGAGAAAATTAAGTGATATAGACCCCAAACAGATATAAGTAGGGTGTGGGTGGCTATGTTATAAGGCTTTCTGCTTATTTACTTAATAAGACATTGGATGCCAGGTAAATAAAAAAAAATATGCGAGTTTCCCACAGGTTCTTTCCAGATTTTTGCTCATTTGATATTTTCCTTTGAGTTTCCATGGTGGAGTGGTTGGAGGGCTCGTACTGGCTTAGGCAAAACAGTACTGAAACCTTGCATTACAATTCTGCCTCTTCCAAAAAAGGCTTAGAGAGAGCTTTCAGCATTCACGTCAATGAAACAAAACCATTAATGAATAAAAAAGCAAAAGAAAGATGTGAATCTCTTATATGGGGTGAGAAACATGACAGGGCATTGGGATAACATGATGCTGCAGGTGAGCACGGCCTTTGGCTTCAAGCTTCTTGACCCCAAGGCAAGAAGGCAAGCAGGCTGGACTATAGAACTGTCCATATCAAATTCACATAAAAATATGATCACAAACGACTTTAGAGACGATGCAATTATACTTTTGGTTAAAAGGGTAGCTGTTTTGGATAGCGCTGGTATGGAGGATGTAAAGCCACCTGCTTCCCCAGTCCCCATCCCCCAAAGTGCTGGTGTCGGGCTTCAGGGTAGAGTGGAAGTCATTCTTCTCGTTCAACAGCTTCATTTCACATACGGGGAAACTGAGGCCAAAGAAGCCAATCTAGGTGATTGGTTGGTAAATCTGGACTAAATTCTGTACATTCCACCTGCTTTTCTGTCTATGAGGATTTCAGGATTCTTTTCATTTTAAGTGGCATTTGATTTTCATAAATAAAATTCACTAAAAATCGGTCGATTTCCAGCCAGAGATAGGTACCTTCCATATTCAAAATGCACATATACATACACACATGTATGAAATTTACAGATTATATATCCTTTTTTTTTTTTTAAAGAAGCTCATACATGTAAAGTTTCTTTCCTTCTTTGTCCCTTTTGACCCCCTTCACCCATACATGCCAGCCCCTACCCTCTGACTGTGGCAACCACCAATCTGTTCTTCATACCTAAGAGCTTGTTTTTTTATTTTTTATTTTTTTAATGTTTATTTATTTATTTTGAGAGAAGGAGAGAGCACACAAACATGAGCTTGGGCGGGGTAGAGACAGAAGGAGGGAGAGAGAATTCCAGGCAGGCCCAGGACCGCCAGCACAGAGCCCGACGTGGGGCTCAAACTCACGAACTGTGAGAATCATGACCTGAGCTGAAAACAAGAGCTTAACTGACTGAACCACCCAGGCGCCCCATTCCCACATCTTCTTTATCCATTCATCCATCGAAGGACACTCAGATTGATTCCATGTCTTGACTATTGTCAATAATGCTGCAGTGAACATAGGGTGCATGTCTCTTTTCAAATTCGTTTGTTTGTTTTCTTTGGATAAATATCCAGAAGTGGCCTTGCTGAATCATATAGTAGTTTGACTTTTAACTTTTGAGGAACTTCCATACTGTTATTCATAGTGGCTACACCAATTTACATTCCTACCCACAGTGCCCGAAGGTTCTCTTTTTTCCATATCCTTATAAACACTTGTCATTTCTTGTCTTTTTGACAATGGCCATTCTAAGAGGTGTAAGGTGATATCTGTTGCGGTTTTGATTTGTACCTTCCTCATGACTAATAATGCTGAGCATTCTTTCATGTACCTGTTGGCCATCTGTATGTCTTCTTTGGGAAAAATGTCTATTCGGATCTTACGCTCATTTTTGTTTGCTACTGAGTTGTAGGAGTCCCTCGTACATTTTCGATATTAGCTCCTTATATTAGTTATCAATGTATTTCTGCTTTTTAAACTTAGCACATCATGGATATTTTACCATGATGGTAGGGATTTTTCTGTAATGTGATTTTTAATATCTGTGTAAGGTATTATCACATGGATGTATCATACAGTGAACTTACGTGAGAGATTGACCATATTTTGTTTTCCAGGTAAAATCTGTTGAAAGCTAAGCACATCAGCCCAGCTTTTTGGGAGCAAACAAAACAACTCCCAAGAAATTTCCTAGTTTGAAGAGCTTGGCTGTGCTTACCACACGGTGATGCTTGGGCACCACGGGCCCATGGTTTCCAAATTCCTGAGTGACTTCGGGTATTTCAGTACTTTCTCCCTCTGAGGAAGCCAGGTTGTCTCCTCTCCGTTTGATTTCTGCAGCTGGGTTCGCATAGCTTGGCCCTGTGACTGGCCAGAAGCCCTCCACTCTTCCCCACTCAGCCATGGAGCAAAGGGAAAGCCACAGACACTTCCAGCAGAGTTAGAGCCTTCAAAGGGGTTTTGCATTTACCAAAGAGATTCTTCGGAATTTTGGAACGGCCAACATGAAATCAATTCCTACAAGACTAACAAATCAGGAGAGAATGAGGAAAGCTGCCCAGAGAAATGACCTTAGGTCATTGCCAGGTCCTTAAAGTGCCTCCTGAATCATCAAAGAAAGATTCCATTACTGCCAAGATGGTTATAACGTCAGGTTCAATTTATTATGTCTGGATGCCTTGAAAATTAATCATTTAAGTGTAAGTATTTTATTATTTATTTATGATGTATACCCTGCTGACTTCAAAAATGAATCAGAGGTAGCAGGCTGTATTTTATTTTTGTGTTTTACCTGTATTTTTGTTAAAGTAAAATGTACATTGTTCTAACAACAACAAAAATCCCTTGTTCTGCCTCTCACTTTCTGATTTTGTTCCTTAAAAGCAACCAGTTTCAACACTTTACGTTGGTCTTTACATGATTTATTTCCGTCCTCTATGTGCTTATATTGCTATTTTTAAATTTAGTAATGCTAGGCATTATCCATATTGACTGCCGGCACACCACTGGTTGATTACTATGTGTTACTGATTCTTGATGGAGCACATCCAGAGTGAGATATTACAGAATCAGAATCCAGGAAGAATATGTTTAGCCTTGAGGTTACTTTAGTAGAGTTGAGGATTTAAATCTCTTATAACTATAGCCTTCACTTCCTCTCTTTCTATCCTCCCAATATAATTACTTTGTAATCTGTAGTTAAATCAATAGTCAGTATTTACTTTTTTACTATGAAAACGTTGCTCCCTGAAGAGCCAGTAGTATATTATGAATGCTCTTCTTTTGCAATAATTTTTTGTGCTTTTCTGGAGCTAGTAATTCTCTGCATAAGACTATGTACCTATTTTTAATTTCTTAAAATCATTAAGGTTTATCAATCGTGTTTTGCAAGTGCTTGTATGAAGCAGACCATTTATCAGTTGCATTTTCCCACCTCTGGAACACTCTCATTGCCCTTTGTCTCGTGTTCTAATTTGGACTGCGTTTTAAGCCTGACATGCAGCTGTCATTCTGGGATGTGGTAGACTGTATGTTAAAACATATTCACTGCCCCTTCTTGGAGAAGATTAGATCTCTGAGTCCCATATATCAGGTTTGGTCCTGTGACCTGCTTTGGCCAATGAAATGTGAGTAGAAGGTGTGTGTATGTGTGTGTGTGTGTGTGTGTGTGTGTGTGTGTGCGTGGGTATCACTTCTGAGAAGAAATCTTAGAGCCAGAGTATGGTTTGCTGTGGCCTCTTTTATCCTTTGCCAGGACGGCTGTTAACATTTCAGATAGAGGATGTTCCACTTAGATCTGGAGCAGAGATGACACGAAGTAGAGCTATAACCAACCCACGATGGACATGTAGCAAGAAATAAAACTGTGTAGTTGTAAGCCCCAGCACACCCTAGCCTATTTTGCCTGCGATCTGTGACTTATCATTGCTGCCTTTCTGTGTTGGCTGATCTGCTCCTATTCATTTGTTCAGCTGATCTCTCACTTTTCTCTCACTTTCTCTCTCTCTCTCTCTCTCTCTCTCTCTCTCTCTCTCTCTCTCATCATCTCTCTACCGATCTGTTCTGTTGTTTAAACCCCTGTTTTGATGTGGCATAACCCATGCCAACTTTCTAGGAAGTGGTGTATGGGATGTAATATTTTTCAATTCTTGCATAACAAAAACTTTCTGTATTCGATCGTTACATTATTTAGCTAGTTTGGCTGGGTATAGAGATCTATGTTGAAAATCACTTTCAGAAATACGAAAGCATTCTTTGTGTTTTTTTTTTAATTTTTTAACGTGTATTTTTGAGAGAGAGACAGAGGGCTAGTGGGATGGGGCAGAGAGAGAGAGGGATGCAAAGAATGTGAAGCAGGCTCCAGGCTCCAAGCTGTCAGCACAGAGCCCGACGAAGGGCTGGAACTCAGGAGCTGCGAGATCATGACCTGAGCCAAAGTCGGACGCTTAACTGACTGAGCCACCCAGGTGCCCCTGAAAGCATTGTTTGTTTTCTAATATTTTATATTGCTATTGAGAAGTCTGATGCCATTCTGATCCCCAATCCTTTGTTCTTCCCTGGAAGCTTTTTTTTTTTTTTTTTTTCCTATTTAGCTAGTGGAAGTTTTAAGATCTTTCCTTATCTCAGTATTTTGAAACTTTACACTGAAGATTGGTCTATTTTTTTTTTTTTCTTGTATACTTTTGATCCTGGAGCTCATCACGCCCTTCCCTTCTAGGAATTTTTCTTTAAAATAATTATGTCTGGGGCACCTTGCTGGCTCAGTTGGTTGAGTGTCCAACTTCAGCTTAGGTCATGATCTCACGGTTCGTGGGTTTGAGCCCTGCATTGGGCTCTGTGCTGACAGTTCAGAGCCTGGAGCCTGCTTCGGATTCTGTGTCTCCCTCTCTCTCTCTGCCCCTCTCCTACTTGTGCTCTTTCTCTGTCTCAAAGATAAATAAACATTAAAATAAATAAATAAATAAATAAATAAATAATAAATAAGTAAATAAATAAAATAATTATGTCTGTAATAATTTTCTCCCACTTTTTCTTTCTGTAAATAGCATTAGTCAGATGTTGAATATTGTGGATTGATCCAAACATTTCATCTTTTATGTCTTATTTTCCAATTCTTTTGGATATATACTCACATTTAATTGGCTACATATTTCATTTCCCATATTTTCACATACACATCCATGTTTACATATATACACAACAAAACAGTTCAAAGATTCCATAATTGTGTTTTCTGATCTTTCTATTGAGTTTTCTACTTTAGCTACGTCATCTAAATCAAAGGAATCATTTATAGGAGAATAAAGAAGAGATGACCTTGAAGATCTAAATCCATGCTATTTAGCCTTAAAGTTTGTATGAGCCTCGAAGTCACTGAGTTTAGCGTCTCCAGATGAAGAGAATAGTTTCCAGAAAGAAAAAGACTTATCTAAGGTAATGTACCACCACTTGCTAATTCTGGGTCAGCTGCCTTTCCTCCACCAGCATTTTTATGCCTGTTCATCTTATTGATAAAACTTTGTTTCAGTTCTGGAAAAGGCGCTTTCATTTTTTTAATGCTTATTGATTTTTGAGAGAGAGAGAGAGACAGAGCGTGAGTGGGTGAGCGGCAGAGGGAGACACAGAATTTGAAGCCAGCTCTGAGTCCTGAGCTGTCAGCACGGTCTGACATGGGGCTTGAACTCATGAACCACGAGATCATGACCTGAGCTGAAGTCGGACACTCCACCAACTGAGCCACCCAGCGTCTCTGAAAAAGACACTTTAAAGTTAACTCCTGAATGCAAGTAAATAATGAAGATTGGTTGGGGCAGCATTGAAAAGTGGGCACTTCATGTAATGGTGAGTGAGTATCGCTCGCAGTCCCCGAAATCTAGTTCCTCTTCTGTCTCTGACTTGCACTCCGATTTTGACAATCCGTTTCATCTTTCTAGACCTAGGGGTCCTCATCTGTAAACTGAGGAGCTTGTAGTAGGTCGTTGCTTCTCAACGCATTCGTCAGAGCCCCAGACGTTCCATGGGTGCCTTGAGCCTTGATGGCCTGGGGAAGGGGCTGAAAGAGGGAAAAGGAGGCAGGGCTCTGGGCCCTTCCTTTGCTTCTACCTGAGCAGACCCCTTGGGTCTGTTTTATGTATTTGGTTTTCATGGAAGCTTTTATCTCAACCACAAGATTCTGTGGTTAAATGTTTGAGAACCACTGGACTAAACTTCTCTAGCCTTTCTTTTGGCAAAGTGTGTTTTCTGCCTCTCTGATTATAGATGTTCTTTCAGAGACTCATTTAGACAGGCTCAAATTTATATGCTGTTGAGCTCTTTGGAGTTCCTATAAATTAGGATGCACATCGAGATAATTACCATTCTGGAATTCTAAACACTTAAATACAAGTCAATCCTTATAACCCCCTTTTAAACCAATTGCCTCACTGCAGACATGGTCACTGAATATATATTATCGAATGCCAATAAAACAGGAAACCCGATCCTGCCATTTTCCCGATTAGATAGTACAGAGGGGTTAAAGCCAGAATCTCAGCCGTCATTCTGACGGCAGGATCTTGCTTCTCTGGACAGTCTAACTCTGGTTGTCAGGCCAGGCACAGGGGCAGACCCAACGCCTTCCATCCCTTCGGCTCTGTAGAGTCATGGAAAGGACCAGCTTGTAATCCCTTGCTTTTGGGAAAGAAACTGGTTTTCTTCTGTGGTCAACGGTGTCTACCAATCGCTAAAGGAAACAATAGACCCAGGGCAAGCGCTACTCTCAAGTGGTGGCACTGGGAGGGATCAGGTCAGCGTCCGAGCCAGGGATTAAGGCAGCCGAGGCCAGTGGTGGATCCCAGAAGACCACAGAGATGGCTTCTCCAGGGCACACCTGCTCTGAAAAGGAGTATGGGGGCCTGGGGAACCGAGGCAGAGAATGGTTTTAGGACTCTGTAAAATCAGAACGAACTTCATAGAAGAGCCTTAGAAATGTTGTGGGGAAGCACATGGAAAAACTAAAAGCCAGACAAGTGACACTCCTTGCTCAGGTCACCCTTAGGTCACAGTATTTCACTTCTTCCAGTCTGCACTGTGAGCCCTCAGGCCTCTCTCCACCGGGGCTGGACACGTCAATGAGGTAACTGAGGAGGAGTGTTTCCCCGAAGGCAAGGAGCCTTCGGGAAGGGAGGGTGGGGGGACGGCGTTTTCCCACCGGGAGCCATTGCTCAACAGGCAACAGCCAGAACCCAGGCCAAATTCATCACCATGTGAGACTCTCAACCCCACCCCGGACTACTACGGGCTCCAGAGAATAGCCAGGGTGTGCGCGAATTCCCTCCTGCCTCCCTTGGCTGTCCGCCTGAGCCAGTCTGTGCCTGTTAAGTTTATCTTCAGTTAAAACTGTGACCACACCCCAAACCCTCAGTCCTTGGGCCGCCTCTGTACTGAAGTGCTTGCTGTGTGTATCAGGGATGGAGCATCCTGCCCTTTCTGAGGTTGACAGGCTGGGACGATTCTGATAGGGACCGGGACCTCACACATATCATTTACTTCCGTAAATAGTCATCCCGTTAATAAGCATCCACCGAGAGAAGACGGTTCCTTTGCAGGCTCCCAGGCCACAGGCCTCGGTTTCCGGAAAATGCAGATCGGGACGGCAGATGAAATAAAGCCATCACCAGCCCACAGGACAGTCTCAAGAGGAGTGACTGTCCCTGTCCTCTGCAGTTGTTGCCAGAGAGCAATTTGCCCTTGAATCCAATCTCCCATCCCTAAACTGACAATTTCATTTCCCTCCCAGCCCACCCCCTGCCCCGAAGATCTGCTGAAGCCGCGAGTTCCAGCTGAAGAGCCGGCAGGATAATAGGTGAGTCCCGTCCGTCCATCAGCGATAATAGTCACAGACACTCGTGATGCCTTTTGTCTGCTGGCTTCCCTGAGGATGCAGGCTGGGGACCTGGGGTATTTACACTGCCTTTGTGTGTGTGTGCTTTTAACATCAGCCCTCTTGTTTACTTTCCTGCCTGTTTACTACCTTTGCAGGGGCCCAGCCACTAAGTCAACACGCATTAAGACCCAACATCAAAATGTCATAATGCGAATGAGCAGAATTCAGAAAGGCCAGGGACATTGGCTGCTCTGTTGGGTCCTGTTTAGTCTGAGGGTAATGAAGAGCTCACAGATGACCTGATTTCATTAAACTAGGTCAGATTCGGCTGAAAAGCGGCTATGACTCTCACCCAGTTATCCAGCGGGCTCTCCCTGCCCCCACCCTGCCCCCACCCCAGGGCTTGAAGGCTTTCTGGGAATTAACGCTGAGTTTTGTCAATACAGTAGCTAAATCTCCACGGAATAATTGGACCTTTCCCTTTGGCTTCTATTTGTGCAGTGGGGAGGCCGGGCATGGGAGACAAGGGGAGAGAAGGATGGGGAAATCTGAAATTGCCTTTTGGAGGCCGCTAGCACAGGACGTATGATTCGGGCGTAGCAGATGTCTCTTGAGCCAAACATTCTGAGTTACAGCATCTTATCTGAGGGCTGTGTTGACAGAAGCTGCTGACCCGACTCAGTGAGGAAGTTTCCATGCAAACAAGGCTTTCAATGTGCGCAGGCTCCCCCAGGAACACACCGGCAGTCTGCAGCTCCCACAGTCTGACTGTGGGGAGCAGGGAAGGGACCAGTCTGAGGGTGGAGGCAGGAAGCGGTGGTGTGTGCAGGAAGGTTGGGGGCTTGAGGGTTGTCCTTCGGGGGGGCTCTGGAGGCAGAGGCAGGGTCAGCGGTGGGCATTCTGGGCAGGCAGAGCTTAGCTCATCCACATAGAAGAAAGCATTTCTAACAATAAGGACCAAACAAAGACTGGATGGGCTGTCAGACGAGGTCATTTAAATGTTAGACTTTGCTGAGCGTTTACTATGACGGATGTTGGACACTTCACCTACCTTTTTTCTGGGTTGAACAAACACCATCTAAGTTGAAGGGGAGAGATGAGGAAATTGAGGTCGAGACATGTTAAGTGACTTATGCAGGGACCAGCAGGACTATGTGGCAGAATCAAGACTTGAACCCAGGTCGTTCTCTGCTCATGTGCTTCCCACGCCCCGTGGCCCCCGCCTCTTGTTTGACAGCAGGAGATTAGAGCGTTGCCGGGATTCGGCAGAGGGGTCTCGTTCATCGGTTGGAGGCTGGACTAGATGCTTTCGTCAGCAGACTTTCTCAGGGAGAGTTGAAGGCCTTGAGGATTCAAAGGTTCAGGTTTCTTGTTACTGAAGAACCTGAGAAGGTCCTGGAAAGAAAAAGGCTATTTTGGAGTATGATCTCCCTCCCCCCCTCACCCTCACCTTGGACGTATCCAAGTGCTCCTGAACTTCCTACGCCATTTCCTTTGGGCAGCGTCTCCGGCCACCTCAGACTGGAGGAGTCGCTTGTCTGGAGCATCTACAGTGCCCGCTGGGCTCCTTTTGGGTACTGAGCTCTCTGGGTGCCGGGCACTGGGCACTAGGCATCCTGTATCCTTGGCTGAGGGTCTGGTTTCCCGAGGACTGGCCTGAATGGTGCGCAGCCCTGAGTCTTATGAAGCAGCAGGAAAACGCTGTAGACATATGGTTGGTTTCGGAGACAAACCAGATGTCACCTCCCTACTTCTACAGAGCAGGAGGAAGAAATATCCTCCAAACACAGCTTGGCATTTGGAGACAGAAGACAGGTTCTTGTTCTGGTTTAATGTCTGCTTCTATCTGTGAGCCTTACTCCCGTAGCTTCCTCTGGACCTCTGTTTCTTCTTCTTGATGATGGGGGTGGGGGGCGGGTAACATATACATCTTACAGAGTTCTGGTCAGGATTGTATGAGCTCATGCAGAGAAAGAGCCTCAGTGGGCTGTAAAGTGCTGGGTAGATGTGAAAAATACCCTGAGGCTGCAGAAACAAATCCTAGCAAATGTAAGCAAAACACGGGGAATTTATTTTAAAGAAATGGCTTGGAGGTTGCTCTCTGGAGCCTCAGGAAGAACTGGAGTCCAGAACTGCAAGTCCTTCCGAGACCTGGGGCAGCACACTTTCTCCCTCTTACCTCTGCTTTGCCCTGTGTGTCTGTTTCTTCTTCTGTCTCTGCTTGCCAGTCTATGTGGCGTCCAAGATGGCTGCCCTGAAACTCCTGAAGTTACACGTCAAGGAAACCAGTGACAACAGAAGCACCAATCTCCCTCTCAGTTCCAAATTCCTGAGACAAGACTGGGATTGACTTTGTTTGGTCAGGTTGTTACTCCTGGTCCAATCCTCTTGGCCAGAGGGGTGGAGTTACCTGGTGCAAGTAAGGTGTGTGTGTGTGGCGGGGGGGTCCTCTCTGTGGTTATATGGATGGGGTGAGTGTATATGGAGAGAATTCCAGAGAAGAGCTGGGGAAGCTAGTAGTTCCTGGGCTGGATAGGCATCTCATACGTGTCCATCATACTCACTTGGGTTATCTAATGCTGTGTGACAAAGTACCCCAAATTTCAGAGGCTTAACACAACCATTTATTATGCTCACTGATCTCTGGGTCAGGAATTCTAATAGGGCACAGAGAGGATGGCTTATTTTTGCTTCATAGTGTTTGGAGCCTTAGCTGCCAGACTCCAAGCTCGGGGCTGTAATCATCTGAAGGCTTGTTTGGTCAAGACTTGGATAAGTAGGAGCGGCTGATGCTGGCTGAGGGGGGGGTCTCAGTTCCTCTCCACATGGGCTGCTTGGGCTCCCTCACAGCATGGTGGCTGGGTTCCCAGGGCAGGCATCCGTAGAGAAAGGCAGGCTGAAAAGCCTCATTATTTTTTCAACCTGGCCTTAAGAGTCACCCAGCATGGCTTCTGCACATTGTATTCAGTAGCTTTCATTAGAAGGGAGTCATTAAACCTGACTCATGTTCAGGGGTGCCTGCGTGGCTCAGGCAGTTAAGTGTCTGACTTTGGCTCGGGTCATGAGCTCATGGTTTGTGAGTCTGAGCCCTGCATTGGGCTCTATGCTGACAGCTCAGAGCCTGGAGCCTGCTTCAGATTCTGTGTCTCTGCCCCTCTCCCACTCATGCTCTGTCTCTGTCTCTGTCTCTCTCTCTTTCAAAAATAAATAAACATTAAAAAGATAATTATAAAAAACTTGACTCTTGTTCAAAAGACAAGGGAAATTAAGCTCAACCTTATAATGAGAGGAGAGGCAAGTTTCTAGAAAACAGAATGGGACTAGAAATATTGCTGGGGGCTTTTGGGGGGCAAATACAACTTGCCACAATATTTATAATAGTTTCCATTGCACTTGAAGAGACCTTTATAAGTAAGAAGCTGAAAGGCCACCTCTGGAGTTGTAAGCTAGCTTACGGGTTTCCCAAACCATTTTGGTTCATGGTGCCCGTAGACCAAAAGAAATACCTAACAGTTCTGTTTATTGAGTAGTTCTAGCCGATAACTTAATCATCATTTATCTCCTAACAAATTAGTACCCATCTGAAATAATCATACCCATAAATTGAAAGTAAAAGAACCATTTTTATCTCATTCTGGAATAAATACAGCGAACAGCATGTGAGCCTTTTGGGTGCTATGCAGCTTCTCTGATCCTGGCATCTGATTGGACACTAACATCTTCGTTTCCTGTCTCACAGTGACTTTCACCCTTCATCTGCCTGTTATCACTGAACCCCCAAACCCCGCTTCGCGAGGATAAGATGTCGTTGAAAGGAATGTAGCACAATCTACTGTTGCAGGAAGGAACGACCACAAGCACGTGGTTTGTGTGATGTCTAACGGATGTCAGGAACTGCTCCAAAATACAAAATACTCTTCAGTGCTTCCCTGAGTTTGCTGTGGGCCTCGGGGTACCTCAACCCACAGTTTGGGAATCGTGGGCTTGAACACGGAAGGTCCAGAATTAGGGACCTACTGATAATGCCAAAGGGGCAGCTTCTTAAGATTTCCAACTTCCTAACAAGGGCATTCAGATTTCAAATGTTTAGGCGACTCTGAAGTTGAGTAATTCAGAATCTGTGTAGTTAAGCTAACTTGTTGAAACCGGTGAATTTTAAGGAACCACTTGGGTTCTCTTTCCCGTGTAACAGATGAGAAACAACGAGATCTCCTCCCTTCAGCCTCAGGGATGGTGGAGCTATGAGTTGTAGGTTGTCTTCAAGACATTGACACTTGCCCTGGAGGGTCATTCGTGGAGATGGAGGGAATGACATAATACGCAGGGAACGCATCTATGCTACCAGAGTTTCCCATGTCAGCCCACGCTGGTCAAGAAAGGCAGAGAATAGGGGCGCCTGGGTGGCGCAGTCGGTTAAGCGTCCGATTTCAGCTCAGGTCACGATCTCGCGGTCCGCGAGTTCGAGCCCCGCGTCGGGCTCTGGGCTGATGGCTCGGAGCCTGGAGCCTGTTTCCGATTCTGTGTCTCCCTCTCTCTCTGCCCCTCCCCCGTTCACGCTCTGTCTCTCTCTGTCCCAAAAATAAATAAAAAACGTTGAAAAAAAAAAAATTTAAGAAAGGCAGAGAATAGTTTCATTCCAAGCTTAAGCCAATATTCTTGCCACTACACCAGGGCGCTGCCCAATATGACGGGAAATATTACACGAATGGTAAAAATGTGAGCTAAGCCCACCCCATCTCCAAACCCAAAAAGCTTCCGAGACCCCTGAAGCTAAATGGAACTAAATCATCGACACAGTCTCCAAAGCAACTTCTTATTTAGTTCAGAACTTTCTATGTGACCCCAATCAGGTCATTTTCTAGCTCTTTGTTTCCTTAAATAGAGCACTGTAGAAGAAGAAGGCACTGTTTTTCTCTAAAGCTACTTAGCAAATTGCAAATGAAAGAGAAAATACACATGCAACTAAGAGAGTTTGTCACCTTGCTGAACTAAAAAATATGGCCCAGTTTCACTTTCTCCTCTCTCTCTCTCTCTCTCTCTGTTTCTCATAATTCTCAGCCAAGACAATAGGAGTCATGTGATGTGACCGAGAAATTGGGCCAGTTAAAAATAGAAGGCGCACTCCACCAAGTTCATTAGAAAGTTGAAGTTTTATTGTTGATTGCCGTTAATTTATCTCTGCCTGCCACATGCGTGAGGGAGCAGGGCGACAGACAATTGGTGACTCTGAGAGCCGGAGCCCCCAGCCCCCCGCTTCCCCTCCTGCCCCAGTTGAGCAGCATCACCCGCGTGAGCTCACCTGGGCCCCGATAATACCCTCCGCCCAGCCCCCGGGCCCTGTCTCCTCCAGGAGCCGTTTTAGCTGTGAAACAGTTCTGGATGGCTTCTCCTCTCTCTCAATGGGGGTGCTCAGCACCCGCCTTTGTAAACGGGGGTGCAAGTCCCCGGGTTTATAGTCATTTCATCGAAAGGGCTATTCTTACCCTTGTTTTGTAGCCGAGCAGATTGAGGCCCTGAGGGGTGGAGTGGGGGGGCTGGAGCTGGAAGCCTGTCTTTTTCGGTTGGGTGATGGGTTATGTGGGTCCCTCTCCTAAAGCGTTGGGAGCATGGTATGCACTGGACGCCTGTACCCTCCCCGTGGCCAGTGCTGGAGTCGGGGAGGGGGTAAGTTAGGGCCGCCGCCACTCGTCCCGATGGTGAGTTAGCAGCGGTGGGGTTCGCACATCGTTTCCCTCTGGGTTGGGCCAGCCGAGTCACAGACGCGGGAGTGGGCCGATGGAGGTTCAAGTCTCAGCCTTATTGCTGCTCAGGTTGGCTTGCGGGGCCCGGCTCGGCCCTCTGGCCGTGGCCTGGCTTTCGAACACCCTTGTCCCAAGTTTCTACTTCAAGACCCACCTGAGGAAGAGCGTGATGTTTTCCCATTTGCCGCCTCGTCTCGTCAAAATCAAACCCGCGGGTGGGGGAACCTCAGTGCTGAGTACGGAGGCAGGCCAGACCCTGACCTTGAGCGTTCAGTGTCACCCCCACGAACACCCCGGGGAATGCAGGCGATGACACCAGCCGTCCAGGCTGGCCCAGAGGAGGGCTGAAAGGTAATTCTCCTCCTTACCCTTTCGGGAGGCATGAGAGTAGAGGGAGGGGGGCCCAGGTCTTAGCACCTCTTTGCTCCCTCTTCAGAGAGGGTGCACAGGGTAGGGGCTCTCAGCTGTGCGGCCTGATGTCTCCTGCCTCCCAGCCCACCGCACAGGGTGTGCACGGTGTGGCTTGAATGTGAGCTGCGGAGGAGGGTCCCAAACCTTGAGCGACTCGCAAAAAGTGGGCTTCTCAGCATTGTCTGGGGCCGTGGAAAGCTGAGGGGCCCTTCCCACGCAGGGAAGGTGCTTTGTCAGAGAGCAGCCTGGCGCACCTGCCCTCCAGGCGGGTGTTAAACCTCAAGAAACCTCAGGGCCACCCTGCCCACCTGGTGTCCCCTGGGGCGACTTCTGTCCTCCGAGGGCAGCTGGCAAAAGGAGGACCGTGGGGCAGGGGGTCCGGCGGGGAGGCTGGGAAGAGCTGCTCACTTGTGGAGTGTTGAGATATGCCTGCCGCCGGCTCCCCCCGCTGCCTGGAAACGGGGCTGGCCCAGCTTCCATTAGAAGGTCTGGGAAGGCGGTGATCTGCACTGGAGGGGGGTAGAGAACAGAACCTTGAGGGAATCACCAGGAGATTCTTTGTTTTTTTTTTTTTTTTTTTTTTTTTTTTAATAAAAAGCTTTTTTGGGGTACAGTGTATTTATTTATTTTGAGAGCGCGAGAGAGAAACAGCACCGATCGGGGAGGGGGAGAGAGAGGGAGAGAGAGAGAATCCCAAGCAGGCTCCACGCTGTCAGTGCAGAGCCTGAGGTGGGGTTCAAACTCTTGAGCAGTGAGATCATGACCTGAGCCATAACCAAGAGTCGGATGCTCATCCGACTGAGCCACCCAGGCGTCCCCTAGCCCAGTTTCTATCAGAAGGTGTGGGAAGGGTGTGTTCTAGACTGAATGGGGGTAGGGAACAGAATCTTGAGGGTGTTACCAGGAGATTGCGGGATCTCTCTCCCCTTTTAGCTTTTACCGCTATTTTGTAGATCCTTCTCCTCTGCCCATTTCTAAGACCTGGGGGCTCTGCTGCCTCTCCAGTAACTGCCAACTCCACCCTCCTCCTCCCTCCCCTCCATCTCCCCCTGCCCTTCTCTTTTCCCATAGACCTCAGGGCAGCAGAGCCCGATGCCAGGGTAGGACAGGGTCTTAGAGCCCTGGTCTGGTCTCCAAATTTCATAAGTGAGAAAACTGAGGCTAAGAGCAGAAAAGAGACTCCTTGGACGTTCCCGGTGTATGTTGACAGGTCCAAAATGAATTCATAGAAACTACATTTCTGTGTAGCAAGGAAGAAGTGTTTTCTGAGACACCATCTCCTTCTATCCAAGGCAATGTTCGTGGGGTGGTCCTAGCCAACCTACGGGACGCGTGACACATATCGTAGGGGGTCGGGGCTGGAATGTTGCTTTACCTGTTCCATGGGGACACTCGCTTGTCTGAGTCACAGGATTGTCCCCAGTGATGACAGAGTTCATATATGGAAAAGGGCCGATGTGATGCCAAGTGCACCGTGCACCATAAACATCGTTCACTCACTTCTATGGAGAAGCAGAGGTCGGTAGTTAGAGTACGGGTTCTAGAGCTAGATCACCTGGGTTCTGACCCTAGCTCTGCAGTTTACTGTGTGGCCTTGGGCAAGTTATTTATTTATTTATTTATTTTTTTTTACCTCTTGGGGCCTCAAATCTCCTGTCTATGAAGTGAAGATAACAATCATACCATTCTGTAGGGTTGGTGGAGGGTAGAATGAAGATTCAGTGAATTAAGCACCAAGAGCAGTACATGATACATCAGTACTCACTGTTAGCTGTATAATGAACGTTTCCGTCAACAAAGCGTGATTGTTATAACTGTGATTGTTTCCCCATCTTCCAGAACCTCAGGGCCCTTGGTAATGAAGAAGTCAGAGTACCCACAGAAAGGCAGGATTCGCGAATAATTCCCCCTGCTTACAATCATTGGGGATGTCCGGGGGAGATATGGAACAACTACTTCTCCTGGGATGCTGAAAAAGGGTTCCTGCATGGTAGGGGAAACTGGAATTGACATCCCCTTCAAAGACTCCATGCTTCAAGACAGCACTGTGAATTTTGAGGGCACTTAAAGAAACGTGCAGAAAGATACTGCAACTTCTTAAGAAGATGCTGATCTCTGCCTTTTCCCACTCATTCGTTCAGTGCTTGCAGAACACCTTCTACGTGGCAGACATTGCTGGGGACCGACAGTGGATTAGGTATGGTCTCTACCCCCAGGAGAGACAGACACAATAAGCCCATGTTTTCAGGGCAGCTTGTTGTGTACAATGAGTCTACGTGGGGCGCTATATGACAAAGGGGATGTTGTGGCTACTTTGGGAGAGTTCCACCGAAGAAGTCTTCAGAGAAGGAAAACGTTCGCCTTGGGTCTTGCGAGTCAGATGAGTGGGAGTGCCCCCGACAGCTAAGAGGCACAGACATTCTCAGAACAGGGAACACCATCTTCTCTTTTCCTTCCTGACAGCCTCGTGAAACAGAGAACAGAATGGCGTGTAGCTGTTTTGTTAAATGGGAAAGGTTACTGACAGATCAACTGGTGAGCCTCCAAATTTGCAAGAGTCCTCTGACCCCTGCCCTGGGACTCACCACCACATCTGAGCTATTCTATTAACAATTACCAGCCTTAGGGTTCATGCCTAATACCCATCATCGTTCCCTGGCTGGGGAGTTACCAGTTGAGGTGATCCCTCTATTTGTGAAATGCAGATCAAATGGACAAAGCTTATTTCCATCTCTGCCTCATCTTTTATAAATATCAAGGAATGCCCCAACTTTGCCCCCATCCCACTCCCAACTCCAACCCACTCAAATCAAAAGAGGAGTTCAAAACCTCAACCTTGAAAAGCTTCTGGAATCCAATAGGTTCTGCCTTGCTTGCCTCATCACATCCATTCCCACAGCACGGGCAAGTCAGGTATGAGTTTCAGTTTACATGGGCCCCAGCATTGAAGGCTGAGTGCCCACCAAGTACCTCTGTAAGGGCAAGGCCCAGGAGTGACGCATGGCGACAGCCACCCACCACGTCCAGCTCGTGTGGTTATGGGAGAAAGGAGGACTTCAGGTGGCAGAATTATAAGGAGTGGGGAGAAGGCAGAGCCTCAGGCATTGGATGTCCCGTGGGCTCTGTAGAAGGTTGACTGATCCACTCGCCCTGATCCCGTGGCTCTAAAGCTGTGCCCACATAGGTCAGCACACACCGAGGTCTTCAGCCTGGTGCAGCAGAAAGAGCAGGGGATTGGGAGCCACTCAGATCTGGGCTAGAAGCATGGTGGTGGCTCCACTTAGCTGTGTGGCTCTGCATACAATGGGGCTAATCAAACTTATCTCAGAAGGTGGCGTGGATTAAACAGTAGGATGAGAGTAAGAAT
Organism: Neofelis nebulosa; assembly: GCF_028018385.1. Lineage (NCBI taxonomy): Eukaryota > Metazoa > Chordata > Mammalia > Carnivora > Felidae > Neofelis > Neofelis nebulosa. The sequence goes on from NC_080790.1 coordinate 12,273,422, forward strand.
CCAGGCCTGGTGTTAGCTACAAACACATACAGGGTGATCAGCAGATGTTAATATGTCAGACAACAGGCATGTATTGAGCACCTGCTAAGACTTCCATCTTGAACTGATGGTCTTTAACCATCGTCGTTCAACCTGACATTATTCATTCACTCAACAAACCTTTATTTGAGATGAACTCTATGTCAAGCCCTGAGACTTGTGCTGGGGATGCCGACAAGGATAAGATGGATAAGTGTCCCTGTGGAATGCCTACACCATATACTGTCTGCAGCTTTGTCTATAAGGTTGAAATACCGGAAACAACCCAAGGCCCAACAATAAGGGAATGGTTAAGTAGATGGAAAAGAAGCCTTGTTATAGGATCGTGTTGCCAAGTATTTGTTATAATAGTAACTGAAACAGGCAGGAAAGGAGAAGTTTTTAAAAGTTTTTTTATTTATTTCGAGAGAGAGAGAGAACAAGCACAGAGGTGGGGCAGAGAGAGAGGGAGAGAGGGAATCCCAAGCAAGCTCTGTGCTATCGGCGAGGAGCCCAATGTGGGGCTCGAACTCATGAGCTGTGAGATCATGACCTGAGCTGAAACCAAGAGTCGGATGCTTAACCGACTGAGCCAACCCAGGTGCCCCAGGAAATGAAATTTTAAGTACAATTGGTCCTCAATATTCATGGCAATGTTCTACAAAGTCACTTCACACACTGACTCAGTGAACAGGACCATTGTTCTTAGGAGAAATACATGGTTAGGTTCCTGTGAGCTTCTGGTTATAGCATTTTTGTCAACTGACCAATTCCTATTCTTATTTTATGTGTGTTTCTGTTTAAAGACACTTTATTTGATATCTATTGTTGATTCATCAACATAGAACCCATGGCCAACAGCGCTATGGCCCCTGCCCTAACGAAGCTTTTCTAACACATGTACTTTTTCTTATAAGACACATCACAGCTTCCTGGCTCTTGAGAACACTTGCAACATCATGGTGGGGGGCTATTTTAAACAGTGAAATCACCAACAGGAATCACACAAATACAAAAAACATTGCGCTAAATAGACTGGCAAGAGGCCATTTGTTTACAGTATGGAGCTGAAACAAGAAGGCAGAGACTCTCTGTGTTTTGCCTTGGCTGGGAACCCGGATGTGGGGTCACTCAAACTTGTCACTTTGTGCATGTCAGCGAATGACCATGAAAGTTCCTTGAGCATCGGTTTTGAGGCTACAGATACATTTTAGTGAGTAGGGAAATTTACAAATAAGGAATCCATAGAGGGTGTGCATGTGAATAATGTAGGAGATCGCATTAGTAGCGATGCTTTTCTGTTTTGTTTTGTTTTGTTTTGTTTTTTAAGTTTATTTGTTTTGAGAAGAGAGAGGGAGAGAGAGAGAATCCCAAACGGGCTGCGTGCTAGTGGCACAGAGCCTGTCACGGGGCTCAGCCCCACAAACCGTGACATCATGACCAGAGCTGAAACCAAGATTTGGATGCTTAGCTGACTGAGCCACCCAGGTGTCCTGATGCTTCTCTGTTTTAAAATTTTTGTTAATGTTATCCAGTTGAGTTTTGTCCCCTACATTTAAACATAAATACGCCTCAGAGAAAATGAACATGCAGCCTGCATGTCGCCTCCTAAACCCTCCCTCTCCACCTACTTTGTCTCCTCAGCTTGGTCAGCGGGCTCAGAGATGGTGGGAATGAGGCGTCAAGGTCAGTAGCTCCCAGCCTGGGCAATTCCACAGCGACTGAAGTTTCTGGAGTGGCAGTAAGGCCAGCCACAAATGCTTGTAACTGCTGTCCCCTGTAGCTGCCGTCCCGCCCTGACGCAGGACCCCTCACTAGAGAACAGCACTGGGCAGTTTCTCTCAGGTTGTGATCCTGTCCTCTCTCCATGGCTCCCAGGAACACAGCCCCGTCAGAAACTCCCATTTTCCTGTGTTTTGACGCTGATTAAAGGTCTTCCTAAAACTTGGACTCTTTGGAAGAAGGATTGAATATTCCTTTGATTCAATATGTCTGTGATGGAAATATTTAGAATTATTGCTCTAAATTATGTAAAAGATACCCTTTTCTATTCCTTTTTAAAGTTATTTGTCAAGAAGCCAGCTTACCTGTTGACGGGACCTCGTATGCTCCATTGGATTATTCTAGGGGTCCATTTGAAGGGAAAGATCCAGAAACATCTTCATCAATACTTGCAGGGGCTAGGAGCAGTATCGTCCTAATTCCTGACTAGGGGGGCAGGAAATTCCAGGCCACAAAGGTTGCTAACATTTTTACCTGATTTGCCTCCGGATTTAAAGGTACGTGAATGGCTTGTTTGTCTAACTCAGCTCTGCTCAAATCAATCTTTCATGGATCCCCCCAGTAAAGATCACCTTGGGTCAAAGGTCACAGGTCATCATGGTTCTCAAATACCTACCCATTTTGTAAGAGTTCCAAAGTGGACAATTACTCGGAAATTAGTACAAAATAAAAACAAGTATTTCCAAAAACTAATTGGGAAAAAAAATGAGTACAGCAAGCACGGTGATGTTTCTGATGTTGTCTTTACGGCTCTTCCAATTAATTTCCAGTTTTTCTCCAACTTGACTTGCAATAACATAGAATATGATAGAAGGCACCTGCTGTTGATGTAGAGCTCCCTTGTGCTATGTCTGCTGCATGATTCTTGAGCTACGATCTTCACCCTTCCTGTGCCTGTGTGTGCTCGTACACACAAAGCATTCTTAAACACGTGTGAGCCCAGACAGCCTTCAATGTTCTAACAGAGATTCCCCACAGTCGTTAATTCAGGGCTACCATTGAGAAAAAAAACCCAATCAAATCCAGCCAAACCAAACCTTAGAAGGACTTTCCAAAAATAACACAGATTTGTAGCTCATTCTTAGGGTGCAAAGCTATTAATTTTGACTTAATAAAAAAGTCAAAGTGTTCCTAGAAACAAGCAAGAAATAAATAGGGGCATTAAGATTATATGGAGGGGAAGAAACTGAGAAGCGAGCGAGGGGTTGTGTGAATGGAGTGTACTAAGGCAGCGTGTGCAGTGTGAATAGTCCAGGTTGGTTAAATGATGCATTTTATTTTATTTTATTTTTAAAATTTTAGATTATTGATTTTTTTTCAACGTTTTTTTATTTTTTTTATTTTTTTTTATTTTTGGGACAGAGAGAGACAGAGCATGAACGGGGGAGGGGAAGAGAGAGAGGGAGACACAGAATCGGAAACAGGCTCCAGGCTCCGAGCCATCAGCCCAGAGCCTGACGCGGGGCTCGAACTCACGGACCGCGAGATCGTGACCTGGCTGAAGTCGGACGCTTAACCGACTGCGCCACCCAGGCGCCCCTAGATTATTGATTTTTGATAGAGAGACAAAGTGAGAGCGAGGAAGGGGCAGAGAGGGAGGGAGACACAGAATCCGAAGCAGGCTCCAGGCTCCAAGCTGTCAGCACAGAGCCTGAGGCGGGGCTCGAACTCATGAACCGTGAGATCATGACCTGAGCCGAAGGTGGACACTTAACTGACTGAGCCACCCAGGTGCCCCAATACATGCATTTTAAAAGGTAGGTGCTCATGCCCACAACTCATGGCCTTTGGAGAATCAAGGAGTTGGGTTTGGATGAAAGGAAGTAATTTTTTGTCCATGGGGAATGAGAAGGATTTTAAACTATTGCTTCTTTGAAGGGAGACCTTCAAATCTTAGCATTGAGATGCCTCATATTTGCCTCATGGTATGCTTTAAAATTAATTAATTAAAAGAAATTTTAACATTTCTATTATAAATTTTTAGGGCAAGAATTAAAAAGAAATCCCTCTGTTGATATTTATTTTTCTTGTCTTTTGTTAACCAAAGATTTTTTGGAATGTTCCAGCGTAAAGTTACGACTTTTGTCCATCTTGGATAGGGACAGCTTCTGCAACTTGGGTCGTCCTGCTAGGGGAAAGGACACTTTAGAAGGGGCAGAACTTGGTGACCTTGCCCAGTGACCCTGTCTCTTCTTCATTCAGCAGAGGGAGTTTCCAAAAAGTATGGGCATGGCTCCAAGGTGCCAAATGGATTCACTCAAATGGTTGTTTATTCCCTTGGCATCGAAGGTGCGAGAAGTACGTTTCGAAGCACCCACTGTGTGCCAAACCCCGATCTGGATGCCTTGTCAATCTCGTGTAATCTTTTTTTTCAATATTTTTTTTATTTTTAAATTTATTTATTTATTTATTTTTAATTTTTTTTTTTAACATTTATTTATTTTTGAGACAGAGAGAGACAGAGCATGAACAGGGGAGGGTCAGAGAGAGGGAGACACAGAATCTGAAACAGGCTCCAGGCTCTGAGCTGTCAGCACAGAGCCCGACGCGGGGCTCGAACTCACGGACCGTGAGATCATGAACTGAGCCGAAATCGGCCGCCCAACCGACTGAGCCACCCAGGCGCCCCCAATATTTTTTTTAAAGTTTATTTATTTATTTTGAGAGAGAGAGAGAGAGAGAGAGGGAGAGAGAGAGAATCCCAAAGAGGCCCCACACCCAGCACAGAGCCGGACACAGGGCTTGAGCTCATGAATGTGAAATCATGACCTGAGCTGAAACCAAGAGTCAGACACTTAACCGACTGAGCCACCTGGGTGCCCCTCTCCTATAATCTTTAAGTGATGTTGCAAAGTGGACATGAAGAATTTCCCTGTTTATGGGGCACTTGGGTGGCTTCGTAGGTTAAGCATCTGACTGCAGCTCAGGTCAAGAGCTCACGGTTCGTGGGTTCGGGCCCCGAGCCAGGCTCTGTGCTGACAGCTCGAGCCTGGAGCCTGCTTCAGATTCTGTCTCTCCCTCTCTCTCTGGCCCTCCCCTGCTTGTGCTCTCTCTCTTTCTCTCTCAAAAATAAATAAAGTTTTAAAGAGTAATAAACAAACAAACAAATAAATGCAAGAAGCTCCCTGTTCCAATGAGACGGCACAAGAGAAGTTGTAACTTACCAGCTACACGGCTGAGCTGGTATTAAACTGGGTGTGTCAGTCTTTGTGGCTTTCCGTTGGGTCACACTTCTCAGAAGCTCTGGCATCACCATGCAGGGGAGATGGTGCCCCTGAAAGCCCACCAAGGAGGGAGGGGGATTAAGGCTGGTCCGGTCAAGCTAGGGCAGAGGTGGCGGTGCCCCAGCGGTCTCGGGTCAAATGAAGCCTGATCCTTTCGTAGCTTGATTTGGCCTCGAACTGGGAAACAGATGGGTCTGGGCTGCCTGAGGGTCTGGGGGAGGCTGAGCAGACAAATGGGTCCTGGCTGCAATTGCTCCTGCCCTGAGGGTCCGGGGCTGGGGGCTGCTTTGGGAAGGGGACTCCAGTGCCTATGTACCTTTTGACTTGTAAAACCTTAGATAGCAATTCATCTGTGAGGCTGCAAGGCTAGAGAGCTCACCCCTTCTGAGGGCAGCCGACTGGGAGACCTGGGGCAAGTTCAGGGAGGTAAGCAGATGTCAACAGGTGTGTTAAAAACAAGGTGGCTGGTTGCCCAAATAGAAGACCCCAAGGGCCACGGAAAGATGCCTAATGGACTTCATGCTCTTTCAACTGCAAAGACTCATCCTTTTGCAATGCCGGTTAGTGGGGTTGTTTCGAAGAGATGTGGGGTTGCTTAGCCGTGGGAATGCCCTGAAATTGGATAGGCGGGGACCCAGCTCACAAGCGTGGAATGAATGAATCGATGAATGGAAACTTGGACACTGATTCACTCACTACTCACTTATCAATAGGAAAGCCAACCATCTGGTTTGCCTAGGACCCAGTTGTCTCCTGGGACGTGGGACTTTCCGTCCTAAAATGAGGAACGTCCTGGGTACACCAGAACTAGATGGTCCCCCAGGTACTGAGAACTGATGATGGGCCAGACCCTGGGCCCTGACGGGGCATATGGGGCTAAATCGGACGCAGTCCCTGCTCTCAAGGAGTCCACGTGTAGTCAGGAGAGATAAATATGACACGATAGGGTCATGTTCAAGAGCAAGGCTGTGGAGTCAGAAGCACCATGATGGCTTTTAAGAGGAGGAGCAGGTGCCAGAGGCGAGTCTTGCTGGGGGAGGAGCCCCACAGATGTCTGGAGAAGCTTGGGAAGGCCTTTGGGACTGAGGGACAGCTGGGACAAAGGCCTAGGGTCTACAACAATGTGTTGCCGTAAGAAGCAGGGGGCACCATGTGTATGCGTTTGTGTGTGTGTCGGGGACAAATGGGGGAACACAGGGGTGATGGTGAGGTTGGAGAGGTCTCGGAGGGGCCAGGGGACAAGTTGTAGACCGTGTGAAGAAAAATGAAATTTATACTGTAGGCAATAGGGAGCTACTGGAGGCGTTTTAAGCCGGAGAGATAGATTCCGATATTACAAAACGTTTCATCCATTCAACAAATGTTTGCTAAGCGCCTACTGGGTGTTAGGCATTGTGCTAGGGGAGTGAATGCATGCTTGCAGGCATGGCTGTCTGCCAAAAAGTTTCTTTTTAATTTTCCAGTTGCCGAGAGGGTCCTTGAAATCCAGGGCCTGGCTGATAGGACGTTCGGGCCTGTTGGCCTCTGTCAGAAAAATTGTTCCGCAGTGAGCAAATCTAAGGAGGAGACCGCCGGCACCAGCTCCAACCTCCGCCCCCTTATCTGTTTTTCTTTTTCCAAAAGACCTTGAGGACTGCAGCGGATTCCACTACAAAACGGTTACACAATTTCCCCCCAGAGAAAGCGAGCTTCCACCTTAGGGGATGAATAAGCCCTTTCTTTTCTGGAGAGCCGGCCAATGGAGGCCCCGGGCTGGGTACTGCAGGAGGCACGGTGCGGGGGCACAGCAGGCCTCGCTCTACTTTGGGGGTGCCGGTGTTGTCATTAAACAGAGTCTGCACGGCAGAGGCGGGGGCTGCAGGCGCCCCGGGGAGGCCGACACGGCAGGGAACGGGGGTCAGCCTGCAGCGGGCGGCCCCCCAATTCCGCGCGGCCCAAGCATCCATTTTTCCGGGGCTGCGGGTCCTATAAATGGTGCCTTTGAGGAGAGCTGCCCTGGTGACAGCAGGTCCCTCCCTGCAGCACCCACTCGGCCACGGGATTCTGAAAGCTGATTGTCCCTCCTCAGGCCCTGCCCTCCTGCGACATTGCTCACGCTGACCATTGTCCGCAGAAAGAGGCCATTGTCTGGGGCTTACATACCTGCTGACGGAGGCACATGAAACCAGCAGAGCTTTGGGGAGACAGAAATCCACCCAAAACAACAAAAAAACCTGAGCCTAGCCGGAGGGCAGAGTTTAGACGGGGCTTGTTGAATTTCCTGATCTGCTGGTGTTCTTTCCAAGAGGAAATGCCCCCCATTATGGGAGGATCAGAGTTTTATCTCTGGGCTGGAATGACACCATTTGTGCCTTTGTGTCAACAGCACAGAGGGGCATTGTTTAGGGTTATGTGGCCGGCGCTGGGAAGGGCTTGTTTGAAGAGAAAAAAAGAGAAAACCCAGAACAATGTTTACCCAGCAGGCAGCTCCTGCCAAAGCAGCCGCCACCCCGTGCACTGGGATGTCAGCTGGCCCGCCCGGGCCCCCTCGGCTGTGCTTCGGCCTCAAGTGCAGCCGCGCGGGCAGCTGGCGGGGACAGGTATGCGGTGCCAGCGCCTAAAACACCAGTACCCAGCACCGCCCCCGATCCAGAGCCGAAGGTCAGTGCCGGGAGAGCAGAACCGCCGCTCCGGGGTGCAGGCAGGACCCTGAGGTCTGTCGAATCGCTTTGGGGATTCAGCCTCAAGAGAGTTGCTACTCCAAGTGTGGTCCCCGCGCCAGCGGTCTCTGTCTTACCAGGAGCTTGTTGGAAACGTAGGCTCTCGGGGCGCCTGGGTGGCTCAGTCCGTTAAGTGTCTGACTCTTGGTTTTAGCTCAGGTCGCGATCTCACGGTGTGGTGAGTTCGAGCCCCGCGTGGAGCTCTCTGCGCTGACCGTGTGCAGGCTGCTTCGGGTTCTCTGTCTCCCTCTCTCTGCCCCTCCCCCGCTCACGCTCTCTCTGTCTCTCTCAAAATAAAATAGCGTAGGCTCTCGGGCCCCACCTCGGATCTGTCCCAGCTGAAGCTGCATTTTATTTATTTTTGAAAAAAAAAATGTTCGTTTATTTAGACATGTTTATTTTTAATGTTTATTTAGACAGAGACAGAGCACAAGTGGGGGAGGGGCAGAGAGAGAGGGAGACACAGAATCCGAAGCAGGCTCCGGGCTCTGAGCGGTCAGCCCAGAGCCCGACTCGGGGACTGAACTCACTAATGGTAAGATCACGACCTGAGCCGAAGCCAACCGTTGGACATTTAACTGACTGAGCCACCCAGGTGTCCCTTGAAACTACATTTTAACAAGATCCCCTGGATGAATTTACACCTTAAGCTTGAGAAGCATTGGTCTAAAGCAGGGGTTCTCAAACATGACTGCACGTTGACATCACCCGGAGAGCTTTTACAAGTTCCAATGAGCCGCAGCATCTCAGGCCATTAATGTCAGGATCCCTAAGGGAGGAAGGACCATCGGTATTTTCTAAGACCCCCCAAGGGATTCCAAAGTATCTACAAGTTTGAGGCACAGGAGTGAGGACAGTGCCCTCTTTCTCTGTCCCAGCACTGAGTCTGCACTGGTTATGATGTGGCAGTTCCTGAGCATTTTCTTTCTTTTTTTTTTTTTTTTTAATGTTTATTTATTTATTTATTTTGAGAGAGAGAGCACTTGTGTGCGAGAGCAGGGGAGGGGCAGGGAGAGAGAGAGAGAGAGAGAGAGAGACGAGAGAGAGACGAGAGAGAGAGAGAGAGAGAGAGAGAGAATCCCAAGCAGGCTCCACACTCATCTCAAAGCCCACAAGTCTTGAACTCACGGAACCGTGAAATCATGACCTAAGTCAAAAGCGAGAGTCAGATGCTTTACCGACCGAGCCACCCAGAAGCCCCTCCTGAGCATTTTCTGTGTCAGAAATGCTGAGGCTTCATCGATGAAGATGGTATGTGTTCATGACTACAGTGCCTTTCTGGCCAAAAGAACTCCTATTCATCCTTCAAAACCCAGTTAAAAAGCCTCCTCCTCCGTGATGCATTCCTAGATCTCCAGAGGCAGGGAAAAATGCTTCTTCCTCTGAACTCCCACGGCCCTCTGCATGTCTGTATTGTTGCACTTATCACATTAAGGTTTAGTGATCTATTTACTTGTCACTAGACTAGGAGCCCTGGCTTCAGGGACTGCATCGTATTTATCTTTGTATCCCTGGGCCTGGGGCGGGGCCTGGGCATGCAGTTGGCGCTCAATAAATGCTGTTGACTGACAACATGAATATGAAGACAAATACCTGAATGAACTCAAGCCTGAGTGAAGACACCTGCCCTGCCTTTAAAAAAACAAAATTCTAGGGGCTCCTCGGTGGCTCAGTGGGTTAAGCGTCCGACTCTCGGTTTCGGCTCAAGTCATGATCTCATGGTTTTGTGAGTTTGAGCCCCACATTGGGCTCTGTGCTGACAGCTCAGAGCCTGCTTGGGACTCTCTCTCCCCCTCTCTCTCTGCCCCTCCCCTGCTCACGCTGTCTCTCTGTCTCTCAAAAATAAATAAACTTAAAAAAGAAAGAAAGAAAGACCTAAAATTCTAGCAGAATAGATCACCTTGAACAGTTAATGAGACGTTGACTTCTGATGGGTGTTGTGACTGAGGTCTGACCAGGGTCCTGTGGGTGTGCAGAGCAGGGGAGAGGGGCTTTCTTAACCACCCCGCTCCAGGCTTGCCGGGAAGACGGTGGCCCACAGTCTGCTCAGTGCTGCATCTCTAGTCCGGACCCCAGAGATCGCACTCAAGGGGTCCCCTTGGGCCCCTTCCCTTATCGTATTTGGGAACAGGAAGATCCTCCAACGGATGGAAGCTAAAGATTCTGTTTTTATTTCTGGACGATGCTGGTGTCGTTACCTTGTGCCTCCAGGACCCAAAACACGAGCCTGGAGAGCGTCCAGGGGAGTCTAATGGGTCCAGGTGACTGCTAAGCGGATGGTGTGGCCGCCTTGGCTGCTGTGTGTCTGTGGCAGCTTGGCTTGCAGGCCAGCGGATGACTGCAAAGGTCAGGGTTCAACCGGCTGCCGCCTTCCACGGTCGGAAGCAGAACAGACTGCCCAGGCTGCCCGTGCTCCAGGCTGGAGCCCGCTCCCTCACTGCCAAGGACTCACCAAGCCAGGAGTCCTCGGGGATGGGCAGACGTCAGCCGATCGGATAAATGGGTACAAAAGAAGCCGAGGCAGGTGGTGGGAGTTGGCAGGCAGAGGCCAGGGGTCAGAGGCCCCAAGGTTTGAGACAAGAGACGGGAGGCCGAGACAGGCAAAGTGGAGCCGTCTGGCTCCAGAGCCAGGAGAGGGGTCCGACTTGCTGCTGAGTTTTAGACGCCCCCACCCCCACCCCACCAGTGGCCTGATGATGAAGAGTAGTGGGCCCGTGTGGTTCATTTGCTGGGCGGACGGGAGGGAAGCCGGTGGGCTGCCGCCAGCCGTTACGTGCCATTAGGTGCCACATCAGGTTCCCGAGGGCGTCCTCCGAAGGTCTCTCCCGGAGCTCAGCGGGGACACCATTCTAGAGCCAAGTCGAGGCTCTGTGGGGACGTTTGAGAGGGAGATTTCCCTCTGTCTTTTCTCATGTCCTTGCCCAGGCCGGGGCTCCTTCTCTGTGTCAAGGAAATCAGTTCTACTCTTCACCAGAGTGCACCTCCCTATTCCCTGCACACCTCACGCCGGCACCTCGTGTGTCAGGAGGTCAACACCTGCTCAGGTGAAAGTGACCCTCGAAGTCGTCAAATCCCCACACGTGCAATCCCCAAAGGTTCCTTCGGGAAGATAGCCTCAAGAACGGAAGGACAGGAAGTACCAGACAGACCAGCGAGGGCTCGACTTCCAGGAGAGGAAGAAAGCCTGGGGCGGGTGCGGTGCGGGTGGGGGGGTGGTGGTTCTTCTCATCTCGGGTTCTGTCCTTTCCAGTCCCTCCGATGCCGATGCCGGGCAGCTCCCAGGCCTGAGCAGGGCGGGGCAACGGGAGAGGCCGGAGCCCGTGAATTCCAGCGGGGTCCCCAGGTGATCATGAGGGTCAGAGTCCGTGTGCCTCATTCAGGGAGGTCATAGGGCTGGAGACGGAAGAGCTGCCGGGTAGTGGGCCGCGTGTAGACATTTTGCGCGGAGCTGGGAGCCGGCACCAAGGCTGAATCGGGGCCAGGGCACCCGGTATGAAGTCTCCTTCAACGGGCAGAGGAAGCCCCGGGCGTCCTTTTATTGGCTACTGGGTAAGAAATGTGGGAACGTGGGACTCAGTTCAGGAACTCGACAGCCGCGTTCTCCTCCAGGAAGACTCCTTGATAACCGTGGAAGGAAATGACCACACCTAGGGGTTTGCCCTGCACCTTGACTTTCCCCGTGGCTCCAGATATGTGTCTCCAGGCCCCACCCTCCACAGGCCCAGGGCCTTCTCCGGGGCTGGTCCAGTCTTGCCCTCTCTCTGGTCTCCTGGGTGCCCAGCTTGGGACCTGGCCTGGCCTAGTACCGGGCGAGCATTTCCTATGTGGAATGACTTGCCTTTTGCAAGGGTGCACTGTCTTGGGGTTTGGTAGCAGGGGCACAGAAGAGTCTAGAATGCTGCTCAGAGCACCTGGCTTCTTAGATTTCTCGCCTGCTAGGTGGCCCTTCCCCCCACCCCCACACACAGGGTGCTCCAAGGAGCACGTAAGAACCTGAATGTCACACGTGAGAAGGCCACCAGCGATCTTACGTGAGAGGTGGCATCGAGTGATGGTCCGGGCCTAAACTCTGTCACCGGGCTCCCAGGGAGTAAATCTGGCTCTGCTGCTGGAGAGATGTGTGACCCGGGGCTGGAGGCTGGCTAGCCTTCCCTGTGCCGTGGATTCCTCATCTGTAACATCACTGGTCACGAGGATTCCATGGGTGAGTTTATGTAAAGCCCCCGGAACAGTGCCTGGAGGTTGGAGATGGATGGAGGCGGGGGTGATCTGTGTTGCGAATTTGGCACCCCTTTCCTGATTTCAGCTTTCCTACATTACCAGCCTTTAAGACATAGAGCATTCTGTGCTCTATGAGCAGTCTTGGTCTCACAGAGGAACAAAGATGGGAATAGGGCAGCACAGCCTCCAGGAGGGAGTTGGGTTGACCTAGATCTGGCTCCTTGTAGCTCCAGGTCAATCATTCTTCGAGCAGACTGTTTTCTTTGTATTGGGAAGTCAGGCCTAAGCACGTGTCCTTTGGGTGAAAGCATCCACTTCTCTGGCATCGCAGGCCTTTTGTCATTTTTCCTCAAGTCTTTTCTGATCGTATTCCTCGCCCTTCCCCTACACATTCTATAGTTGCTTGGAGTCCAGAATGGAGCAGGATGTGGCCCGTACCCATGTGAAAAAAGGAAGGTGGACGTTGAACACATAATTACCAGGGTGCCATGTACTATCAGAACGTGCAGAATGTAAGGACAGCACACAGCACAGCAGGGCTTCACCACCTGAGGACGGGGGCCAGAGAGGCCTCCAGAGTTAGCCAGGAAAAGCAGGGGTGGAGAGTGTTCCACATAGAAGCGCAGCATGTACAAAGGCCCGGTGCTCACCAAGAACTGAATGACCCTACTCACGGCCTGAGTTCTGTAGTCTGGTCTTGGGATGCTCGTGTGCTTGTCTGGTGTTTGCTCACCGTATCCATCTCACCATTTGCGGGGTCCTCCTTTCTCTCTATTCGTGGCCCCTGCCATGAGCTTTTAGTCTGAAACAGGGTTGATAAAGTCTTTCTAGAAAGGACCACTTGGTAAATACCTTAAGCCTTACGGGCCACACAGTCCCCACTGCAACTCCGGAAGCCGCCATTGTAGTGTGTGTGGAAGCCGCCATTATACTGTGGAAGCCGCCACGGGCGCTCTGCCAGTGAATGAGTGCGGCTGTGTGTCGATAAGACTTTATTTACAAAAACAGACGGTGAGCTGGATTTGGCTCATGGGCCACATTTTGCCAACCTCTTGTCTGGAAGGGAAGACAGGCATGGACCAAATCACTGTAACCAGGTGGTATTGCATGGGCATTTTTCTCCCGCGGTGGTCAATGTGGAGATTCTATAGAACTCCGTGCAGAGGCTTGAGTCGCGCACAGTCCTCAGTTCATGAGACATCTCTCACCGGTCCCTGCCAGGCTCCTCTTCCCACTGATGTGCTCAGCCCTCCTCGTTCCCATCCCCCTCTCTGCACAGACGACTGTCTCAGTGCATCTGCTTTGCACCCCTGAAATCATAGGCGCATCTCTGAAGCACGTTGCCCTGTGTGACGTATGTCTAAGTTATATAAATGACACTCCGCTATCCGTTCTTTGGCTTCTTACTTCTTCCGCCTGTTTGGCACTGCATTTATTTTATTTTCATTTTATTTTTTTAAGTCGGCTTCACGCCCCACGCAGAGCCCAGTGTGGGGCTTGAACTCGCAACCCTGACATCAAGACCTGAGCTGAGGTCAAGAGTCAGACGCTGAATCGACTAGCCACCCAGGCGCCCCTCAGCACTGCATTTTTAAAATCTAATGCCGTGCCTACACTTAGTTCTTTGCTTCTAAATGCTGCAAAAATTTTCACACTGTACATCACCGAATTCTCCTTATTCATCTCCCGAGTGATGATCACTGTGTTTGGTGCTAGTCCTTTATCCCCACAAACAAGGTCACATCTTCCTCGAGTGGAGGTGCTCAGACCTGCTTTTCCCGTGCTGTCATAGCTCTTGTCCTTTGGATATCTGCCTCCACCCTGGACTGTGAGGTCTTGAGATCTGTTGTCAGACTCATGTCTTCACCCCAGAGTCCAGTCGAGATGCCTGGTACTTTGGAGAGCCAAAAGTGTTTGGTGAACGAATCCGTCTTTGAGGAGAGAACTCTGTCAGGCAACTTTGGGACTTCCCTACAGTCTAGTAGAGCGCCTGGCATCTCCTGGCTGTTCTCCAGCAGCAGGCTGGTCATAGCTCTCATCCCAGTGGCACCTTTGCTCGTGGGACCCTACCCATATGCCCACAGAGCACCTTCCCATGATTGTTTCCTGTTTGGTTACATGTTGACCGTCTGAGGGGCTGATTTCATTTCGTGGTGTAAACTCAGGGAGTATGATGATTACTTCCTGTGTCACCTTGGCTAGGCTATGGTACCCAGTTTTTGGTCAGACACCAGTCTCGATGGCATTGGGAAGATACATCTTAGAGGTGATTAGTGTTGAATCCAAGACATTGGATAAAACAGATTAGCCTCTGTAGTGTGGGTGGCCCTCATCCACTCAGTTGAAGGCATTGACAAAAAGAATGAGGTCCCCCAAAGAAGAAGGAAGTCTATGTTAAGATGCCCTTTGGACTCGAGATGGCAGCGTCTAGTCTTTCCTGCACCTTCAGCCTTCTGACTTGCCCTGCAGATTTCGGACTTGTTGGCACCCGTGATCACGGGGTGATCCACTTTTCAATGAGCCAATTCTTTGTCCTCTCTCTTTTTCTCCCCTCTATACGTCTGTTCTTCCGGAGAACGCTACTAATACAGGGAGGGTCAGGATAAATCTATTCTGGAGGAAGATCTTTTTCATGACTTTTGAAGCCTCAGGAGGATTTCAGGAGACTCTATCTGTGACCGTATCTAGGAGTCCTCGCGACAGACTGACACCACACACAAGCTCGGATACCAGATGATGATCCTGACGTTTGGGTTGAATCAGTAACATTCAACAAAGACCCACCTTAATTCCTTGCTATGTCTGGCTGTAGACGGTGCGAAACATCTAGTTGATCTGGGGACTGATTCTCATCTCAGCTTTGAGCATTATTAACCGCCCATCAAACCCAACTTAGCCATGATACAAGAACCACAACGGGCAGCCTCAGAAGGCTTTAGTGCACACCCCTGAGAGCAGAGAGCACCAGAAGATGGTGAGAAGGGAAGATCTACCAGCCGGTCCCTAGTATTTTCTAAGTTTATGGCCCATCAGTTACTGTGGTGTCGACACTCGGTTATTTTCACGACGCTGCAAGGGGGGCCTGATTAGCCCCATTTTACAGATGAAGAATGGAGCCCGGAAGTGCTGAGTCTCTGTCGGGAGTGGTAAGGTAGTCAGCAGTGGATCTGGATTCAAGCTTGAGTTTGTATTGTGAGGCCAAAGCCTGTGCTCATCCCATTGTGTCCTGAGTTTCACTCACTCACTCACTCACTCACTCATCAATTCATTCAAGCACCCGAGATGGGGCTCGAACTCGCAACCCCAAGATCCTGAGTTGCATACGCCAGGCACCCTGAGTGTCTGGTGGTTTAAATGGGAGAGTGTGTGGCAGGGCTTCTAGCTCCTAGCGCACGAGGGAGGTTGTGCTGGTGCTGGAGGAGGGGAAGCCGGCCAGGAGGAGTGAGGATCCCAGAGGAAACAAGGATGTTGCAGGAGAGCATGTCCAAGGGCCGGGCCGAGACCCGGCCATCAGGGAGGGGTGCAGTAGGTAGGGGTGCAGACGCTGTGCCTATGGCTGAGGCCATCGGCAGTGTGAAGAGTGGAAGGGCTTGAAGCCGGAGATGCGGGCAAGACCTTGGAAGGTGGTGCTGAGCTGTTGGACTTGGGGTCACCTGGGGCTTTTGTTCAGACCCAAGACTAGGGCGAGGAGAGTGAGGAACTCATCCAGGGTGCAAAATCTAAGGAGGGCAAATACACAGCATCGCACCTCACTCCCGGACCTTCTACATCCAAACAGGCAGCACAGGGACCTTGTAGCAAAGGGCCCCTAGGAGCTCCGCACCACCCAGGCAAGAAGGCAAATAGCGGTGATGGCAAGGAGGGTTTTATGCCAACGGGTCCCAGCTTTGGGGAGGGCGCGTCTGGCAGGCCCAGGTGCTAAGGCGCTGTTTCGGATGAGGTTTTCCAGTTTCCAGTTTCCAGATGGGGAAATACCCTGACTGTTCAACGCTGCACATATATAACCTCCCTGCAGCAGCTACTCCGGGAGGCTCTGGAAGAAAGCCCTAAGTCCTGGCCAGAGAGCCAAGGCCCTCCACACCTGGTCCCTCCCTCTGCCTCCAAGCCCCTATCCCTGGCGTGTTCCTCCTGAAGCAGGGAGACGCTGCAAAGAGTTCATGGGCTTCAGAGTCCGCAGCCTTGGCTCCAGAGCTCAGCTCCACCTCGTCTGGGCACGGGTCACCTTGGAGAAGTCTGCTACCCTTTGGGTCCTTGGGACATAGTATGGTTCTTTCGGTGGGGGGTGGGGTGGGGGGGTGGTGGGGGTGAGGGCCAGAGGAGACCATGTAAAATGCAAGGTGGGAAAAGCATTGTTATTATTCATAAACCACACAGGGAGGGCTTCTCCTCTGGCTGCCTGTGAACCAGTCCCCAGTGAGCCATAAGCCACAGACAGACTGAGTGCAGACCAGCCTCCCAGCCATCACCTCCTGCTTCTTCAGCAGCTGGCCACGGACGTGATGCTAGCTGTCCACTCCTCCCACGAGGGGGGCAAACCTAGGGTGGCGGTGCTCTGAAGAAGGTTATTTATCCCTTACTTTATTCTAAAATAAGAAATTTTACAAGGATTGAAGGTGAGGTAGGGAAAGGGTTTTTTTTTTTAATTGTTTTCAATGTGTATTTATTTTTGAGAGAGAGAAACAGAGTGTGAGCAGGGGAGGGGCAGCGAGAGAGGGAGACCCAGAATCCGAAGCGGGCTCCAGGCTCCGAGCTGTCAGCGCAGAGCCCGACGTGGGGCTCGCACCCACGAACTGCGAGATCGTGACCTGAGCCGAAGTCGGACGCTCAACGGACTGGGCCCCCCACGTGCCCTGGAGAAAGTTTCTTAAATTTTTAGCCTTCAAGGAGAGTCTGGGAAATGTGCTTTTACAGAAGGCACTGGGGGTGGGGGTGCTTTCTCAATCGCCGTGCAATCTTTCAAGGAGAGGAGGGCCTCTCTCTCGGAGCACTCTTTTAGGAGGAGCAAATGCTGTCAGAGCGGCAGCCTGCAGCAGGGATGTGGGTGGGGTCAGGGGGCCCAGGCTGGAATGGGGGAGCCGTCTCCCAGATACGCCGGCTCTCCGGAGTGTTCCGGTGCCGGATGTTGGTGTGAGCTGAACAGATTTGGCTGGAGGTTTCATCTGGGCAAAGACAGAGTCAGGAGGGGCTTGTTTCTTTGTGTTTCGACCCTGCTGATGAGCATGGCTGGAAAACTCAATTATCAGTGAGGTTAGGGGCAGGGCGGGAGGTCAGGGCCTAACGGCCGGCTCTTCCTCTGGGCGTTGAGAGATTTGATCTCCTCTCTGCTGCCCCAGGAGGAGGATGCATTGATCAGAGTCAAAGGTCATGTGTCATCAAAGGCGGTCCAGGAATAAAAGGAGCCCTTCCCAAGGATTCTAGAAGGGCCCCCCAAACCCAAAGCGATTCACTCCTTTCGTAAGCTCAGATGTGCCTTGTAGTCAAAAAGTCTAGAATTCTCGTTGCAAAATTTGCAAGAAAACATTGCTTGATCCGAGGGTAGCTTTCAAAGATTTAGGATTTGAAGGGGGAGGGGTTGGAAGCATCCTCTTTCTATCCTCCTCAGCCAAGAATTCAGAACCCTCTGGGGGAGAGACTGCACATGTCTTCCTTTTTTTTTTTTTTTTTTTTTTTCAGGAAAAACAATTCATTAAAAAGTTCTTTGTATGAGTCTGGACACCTCAAAGATAGGACCCTAGCCACCCTCGTTTCACACTTATCTTTTCCCATGGGAATATTTCCTTTCTAGACAGGGAAAACCACACACACGCACACACACAGAGTAATTTGAAAGTTGAAAGTTAAATTTAAACCATCACATGGCCAGTGGATTGTGTAGAAAAACCATAAAGACAGAAAAAAAAAAGTCTACCAAAAGACAGACAAATGGAAAGAAATGCAGAGGGACAAGGAGAAAGAAAGTTCATGCCTGAAACCGGAAGGTAAAAGAGTACTGTAGGGGCAGACGCGGCCCTCAATTATCATCAGGTGACTTAAAATACGACAAAATATCCCCAAATGCGAGATTCTGAACTATAGGGGAGGAAAGAGTTTCCCAGCAGATGTACCTATATATTTTCCTTAATAATTTCAGCGAAGTGTGGATAATGAACAAAAGGCCCGATGGCTCATCTAACTTTCCAGTTGTCAAAGCCAATTGGATGCAGAGAGGACGGAGTTGATGACACACGAGAACAGGTTTGCATTTCAAGAGCAGGTCTGAGTCCTAGCTGAGATTTGGGGCTGACTGAGTTAGAGGCATCACCAAAACCAGCCATTGGGATCCACCTGCATAAATACTATTGTATATTGTATTACACGTAGATGTACATGTCGATGCTTGCCTCTGTCCAAGCATATCCAGGTGTTAGCAGGAATGTGACTATATGTAAGAGGTCTAGATTACCTGCCTGAGAAAGTTGGCGGGTGTCCCACAAATGGGCCCCAGAGCTCATTTCTAGATGACAGAAAAATGAACACAAGGATAATGTGTGTAAGGCACTGTGTTCGTGGACCTCTCTGCATTTTATTGAGTGTAGGTTATTACTAACAACGTAGATGCAAATGCCATCTCACCTAGGAAGCCCTCCCCACTTGCCTGGTCTCAGGGAACTTTCTCTCCACGACTCCTCTACAGATGGGCTCTGTCTGGGGCTACAGGTCTGGCCAGTTCTTGATAAACTCTTGCTCAAGTCTCATCTGCCCATCGAGCTGGGAGCCTCCTGGGAAGGGATCACCGTGTTGACGTGCGGCCGTGCTGGGCCATGTTAGGTCCCCTGTGAAGCCCCGTGGGCTAATTAGAATAGTGGCCCCACCTGGATAGCAATAATTCTAAATCAAACCCACTTCCTAGGTCCCAGTTTATCTCGTAAGTAGGATAAGAATGTCGTTGGAATCATGTTGTTTAGTCATGGAAGGGCTAACGCAGCACCACTGCTCATTCAGCATATTGTCTAGTCCAGCTGTTTTGTTTTGTTTTGCTTTTTTCACAGCAAGACTTTCTCAATGAAGGGGGCAGGGCATCGGTTTACATTCTAGCGCGAGCTCTTTATTTTGTGTTCGTCTGGTGGCTTTACTCCAAGGTGCCCTGACCAAGGGCACTGTCTTCATTTTACAGACGTGGACTTAGAGGTCGAGAGAGAGGGAGTGACGTGTCCACGGTTTCACAGCAAGAGATAGAGCTGGCAGCCGGGCCTGGGCCTGCGGTCACCAAGGTCTGTGACAATAACGAAACAATAGTGCGGTAACGCCTGTAATTCTCGCACAAGATCACACAGCATCTGTGGCGTGGTGCTGAGAATGGGACGTGGCGGGATTCAGTCTCCGCACGGGAGGAAACGGAAGCACAGGGACGACAGAGACGAGGCCTGAGGCAGAGAGGAGGATGCTGGCAAAAGACGGGACGCTAGTCTGTTCCTGCCTCTGGCCCAGCCCTCGTCCTGACACGTCCGGCTTCAGATGAGCGAACGTGGCCCTTCGTCCCCCAGAAATGGCCAAGAAGCGTGGGGACAGGCCGAACCTCCAGGCCTCGTTAAGATAACCGCAGGATGATGGGCTACGTTCTGGAAAAGTCTCAGCCACGGAAAGGCTCCAAGTGCTTGGAGGCCCCGTCTGTGATAGAGCTTAACCTCAGTGAGGCCTTACACCTGTGTCTTGTACGAGCCAAGCCTGCTGGTTGACTCGAAGCATCTCGGGAACAGAGACTATGGTGAAGATACACATGTCCATCATAACTTAATCTCCACGCGTGCTGGTAGCAAAGCAGAATCTCTGACACGAAGCGCTTTGTAAACTGTGGCCCTGAAGCAAACGGTGGGTGTTATTCTTATTTCTGAGCCTAAAACAACCAGCTGTTTGACATTTTCCAATTAAAAGTATGGGCCTGGGATACTTGCCCGTTAAAAATGTAACACCACCCATAAAATCTCAGCTTTTTTTCATTTTCGTTTTTTAAGAACACAAATTAGGCCAATTAAATAGTTTAAATGACTTTCTTTTTTCTTCTTTTAAGCAGAGGAAGCCATACACAGGAACCAATAGGTCCCTCACAAAGATTTGCTGTTTCCCCTGGAGCAGACACCCACAGAAGGGA
Source organism: Neofelis nebulosa (assembly GCF_028018385.1). Lineage (NCBI taxonomy): Eukaryota > Metazoa > Chordata > Mammalia > Carnivora > Felidae > Neofelis > Neofelis nebulosa. Next base: position 12,293,494 of record NC_080790.1, read on the forward strand.
CAGCCACAAATAAATCTCCTTGCAGTTTTTACAACCGAGGGTCGGTCAAACTTTCACAGGCCTCACATAAACGTCTCCTTGCACGTGGTGATCCTGGGAACGCTTTATTTCTGCTCCAACTTCCCGTCTGGATGCTAGTGCCCAGTGGGCCAGGGATGGGGTCTGCAGCCTCGGGGTCCCCTGGGTGCCCACGGCTGCCTCATGAGGCCTTGTCTGTTGTATTGAAGTGAGCTGATCCGGCCGATAGGCCGATAGCTCCTTTCCTCTTCTCCCAGGAGAATTGGGGACTTCTGCGGAATGAAGTCTGGGCTTCGCAGAAGGACACTAACCTGCGTGTAGAGAAGGATGGGGAAGAATCTCTCTCTCTAGATGTTTTCTGATTTTTTCTGACTTACGTGCCCAACAAATAGAACTGCTCTAAGAGTATGCCTTTGATGTGTGGTCGGAGCTGCTGCGGAAAGCCGAGAATTTCGTGGTGGAAAATCCCTATTCTAATTTGAACACTGCTTTGCAAAGTCAACTCCGAAGTTTTCAGAAAGATTTCATGGTCCGCTGCCTCTGGGATAAAGTTGAAACTCCTGGGCCAGCCCTGGGTGGAGCCGGAGGAGGGTCAGGGCCTCTCGAGTGGCTGGAACTTGGTCCAAACTTGACTAGTTACTTCCCGGTTGAGCCTCATTTGCTCTTTTCTGAGACGGGGTTAACGATAACATCTAAACCCTTAAGGTTTTTGTGCAGATTGAAGGAGGTCATGAAAAGAGAGGGTCTGACCTCCCCAAACTCTGAAGTCCTCACTCTCTCTTCCCCCTTCTTACCGCCTTTCCTCTGGACTTGTTAGGTCATACTCAGAGGCAGGCCCCGGCGTAAACATGGAGTCATGAATTCCACGAGGTTCCAGTCTTCAAGGAGCACATCATACCTGCTAGAACGCACAGCCAAGGAGATTGGTAATGATGTGGCACCGGCTGTGCTGATGGAGTCAGAGAGGGAAGGTCTAATCCAGACAGTTTCCACTGTCCCTCTGGGTCTGAGCAGCACCTTCCCCAGCTTTTATGAATACAGCTGTTTTCATAGCCATTGCGCCTCTGCCCAGGAGCGTCCTTCAGCGTGTGGGGGAGGGGGTGTGCACAACAGAAGAGAGAGAGAGCCCACCAGGGGCTCATGGCCTCCACGGAGAATCCAAGGGGATTCACGCAGCCACTGGTCTGCTCCTGGGCCACCATCCATGAGGGAAGCGCTAAAGGGAGAGAAGATGGTTACTGTCCAGAGATGGGGACAAGGGGCCTTATGGGTGACCATCTCCAGCTCCGGCTCAGGGAAGACAGGGCCTGCAGGAGAGTGTTTCTCATACGTGGGTCACTTCACAGTCAAGTTGTCAGAAGGGACGATAAGCTGAGTTTGTCTGGAGGCAGAATATTTGAATAGGGTGGGGCCTGTTGAAGACTCCACCTCTCCGCTGGGGCCTCGAAAGGCCCTGGGGGTGGCTATTTGGGTGTTGGGTAGGCAGGGTTCCTCGGGTGGTGGGGGCAGTGGCCAAGAATCAAAGGGCCTCCGTCCACCCAACTCACGGAGTCTTGGAGGGCACGAGTGCGAGCCCAGCAGGCCCTGTCCAGTGGATGCAGCCTGTCAAGTGCCCCCTGGCCCCCGTCTCTCTCCTGAGCACAAAAGCCTGTTGTCTGGGGAGCTCAGAGAGTGGGCACAGACCATCCTCTTTTCTCTGTGTCATTAATGTAATCTATTTGATCTTGAGGGTGGTTTTATTCCAGTCTCTCAAGGGAGTGGGGGGAGGGAAGGAGGCACGTCTTCTGACTTCAGAGACTAGAAACACTTAAACGTGACGATTAAGGCCAAGAGGAAACACGTCTTGGTTCCTCTTTTCCTGGTCAGGAAAGAGCTAATACTCAACGTCTCTTGGACAGTCCCCTCTTCTTTGGAATGCAACTGTGTTTCTTATCATTATTGCTAACAATACTACAGTTGTTTACATTTACTTATGCACCCCTAGCCTCTCTTTCGAGAGGGTTTTGACATACCAGTGAAATAGGTTTACAATGAATACATGAAGGAATCATGGCTAAGAGAAAAGAAAAATAGAAGAGACAAGACAATAACAGAGAAAAGGTAAGAAGACAAAATTGTCCCTCTAGAGGTCTGGGCAGTAGCTGGATGTGGGCCAGGACTCAATTCTGAGCTTCCTGGTAATCACGGTAATGAGGGAAACACTCATATACATGGTGTGCGTCATCAACAAGAAACGCGGCTGCCTCAAAAGCAGGCTCTTTATGATATATTAAGAAATAATATCAATAAAGTTCTCTAAAAGATCTAGATATTGGGAGATAGGCTCCTTCGGGAACTCTTAAGTTCATAAATATCTTTAGGGCAGCATTTTCTGAATTGTGTTCCGTGAAACACTGATTCTGGGGTGCATCAAGAGGTGTTCCCCCCCAAAGAAGAAGTGTTCCCCCAAATCAGACACTGTGGCCAGATGAACGTAATTAATATTCACACTTAATTTCCCTCTTGGAGATTTGCAATGCTTCCATTCTCCTGAGGACTTGAAAGAGTCTGAGGAAAAGAAATGGGGTAAATTTGGTTCAAATAATTATTTCTCAGAGTTTTTTGGTGACAGTACCAGAATTTGGAGGAACCTCTGGTTTTCCTGGGGCCCTTTTGTGGGAACTGGGGTACTTTCTAAAAGCCAGGCTCTGTGTCTTTAGGAGAGTTAGTGTGTGCATAAGATTCCTTCCTGGGCTTCCTCCACCTTCTGCCCTGCCCTGGGTGGAGGGGGGCGACTGGGCTCCCTCAGCAGGAGCATCACAGGGACCATCAGGGTCTGATCCCAGCTCCTGCCGGCACCTGGGGGCCCTTGCAAGGCCTTCGGAGTTAAATGTCTACATGACGAACGAAACCCCCCCCTTGCCGATGTTGATCCGTCTTGTTTCAGGAGACTTCTGCTGACAAGCTTCAGTCTCCATTTCACCTAAGACTCCCCAGGCGCCCCCGGGGCATGGTGGGGAAAAGCAGGGCAGAAGGTGGGAGAACGCCGTCTTGCCACATCGAGGCAGCAAGATTAATAAATGATACATATCAACAGGGGCAGGAGGCTGGCAGTTCCGGGTTGGCTTCTTGGAGGAAGTGACACTTTAACAAAGATTTAAAAGATTGGCAGGAGTCATACAAAGGAGAAGGTATGGGGTCCCATTTGGGGCCTGGCTGGAACAAATGGTCAGAATTGGCTCTGGGGGGAACAAATGGCAGGGACCAGGCTGCTGGAGAGGAGCAGGAGACGGAGGGCCTGGCTGACAAGCTTGGGCTTCCTGGTCTAGGGACCAAGGGGAGGCATTGAAGGACCCCCCAGGGGGGATGGCAGGGCTTTTCTGTTAGAAAGAGCCTCTTAGTGATGATGGACCGTGACACAGAAGGACACATACGGACTGAGTGGCTGAGGCCAGGGTCCCCAGGCACCCGCCCAGGGCGACGGCTGCAGGAGAGGGGTGGGGCTCCAGCCTTCACCCTCGGTTCCAGTGGATAATGGGAGGACATGAGTTCTCCGTGCTCCCTGGAAGATTGGCTTTCTCTCTGGCTGGACGTCAGAACAAATTAAGGGCCCTTGTCTCACAAGCCCCACCTGGCCGGCAGCATGGTCGGGCCAGGCTGGCAGGGGAGATGTGTCCCCGGCAGCATCTCGGACCTTGGCCACTGGCCTCGGAGCGAGAAAGGCTGTTCCTGCCCTGCCTGGTTAGTGAACGGTAGATAAAAGTACAAGAGATATGGCAGCCAAAGACCTGTGTCCATGTCACGGTCCGAGGTTTTCTGTGCTCATCAACGTGGCAAACAGAAGCCTCACGCCCTACCAGAGTCCCGGCTGGAGTACAGAAGCAGCCAGAGGCTGGGTGGGCAGGGGCTGGCCACCACATCCCGTATTTCCATCTTGCAAAGTGCGCTCACAAGAATGGTCTCATTTGATTTCTGTCTTAGTCGGTTCTGGCTGCTACAATAAAACTACCATAGACTTGGTGGGGGTTGGGAGGGCGCTTAAGCAACAGACATTTATCCTTCACGGCTCTAGAGACTGGGACCCCCAAGATCGAGGCACTGGCAGATTCGGTGTCTGGTGAGAGCCAGCTTCCTGGTCCACAGATGGCCTGTCTTCTTCATGTGTCCTCACAGGGCAGAAAAGAAGAGAAGGCACCTCTCTGAGGCTCCACCCTCGTGACCTAATTACCTCCCAAAGCCCCCATCTCCTAGTCCCGTCACACTGGGGGTTAGGATTTCAACATAAGGCTTCAGGGAGGAATAAACGTGTGTGCTACAGCACACTGCATTCTGCCCTCTGACGCTGATACTCCTTAAATCCCCATCACTACACCCCGTTATCGGGGCGGCCCTCCTGCATCTCCCCCTCTGGGCCAGTGCACCTGGTCCGTCCACTTACAGCCTCAGGTGACCCCTCTCGTGGCGTTTATGCCACATTCAGATCACGGCTTCATTTGTATTTTTCACTGCCTGTAGGCAGAGCCCTCCATCAGCTCTCAGAGGTATCCCTAGCACCTTACCCCATGCCGGGCACACACAGGGCTTCACCAATATTCGATGAATGGATGAATGAATGAATGAATGAATGAATGAATGAAGCTTTACTTTCTCCTGGTTAAAAAAACCTTGATGCTCGGGCCTCGGGAAAGCTTGCTCCACTCTTGGGGCAGCTGGGCTGGTAGGTCTAACTATGGGTGAATCCGAGCATTGGATTCACTCATGTTGCCCAGCCGAGGACCTCGGTGGTTTCTGGAGTCTGTCCACCGGTATAAGCTTGTCAGGACTTGGGGGCAAGCAGTTATTTTGGTGAATTATGGAGAGTCAGATATCAGCCAATGCCTGCTGATGCTTTGAGAGGGTGGGGATATGAGGGGAATTTTAAAAAATGACTTATTTTGAGGAAAGTAGTATGCTTGCTACGGAAATTTTATAAATGCAGATAAGCAAAATGAATTTAAAAAAGTAAGTGAAGAAAACGATTATGCTATCATTTAGGGCTATTGAGCACCTGGCCAGGCTACTTGGGCATCGTCTGCCTTTTCATGGTCCCTCTTACACCGTGACTTCAGAGTAGCCCAACTGTTTACACAGCAGCCCAGGGCTCCAAAGGGCCGTGTCCCAAGAGACAGTCAGGCAGAAACTCTACTATCTCTTGTGACCTAGCCTCAGAAGTCACTCGGATTCCACCGGCTTGCATTGCTGGGGGCAGTTACGATTTTCCACTCAGGTTTGAGTAGAGGGAGCCTGGACACCGCCTCTCAGTGGAGGAATGTGACCATCCCACGGCAGGGAGAGCATCCAGGAAGGAGACGCGCTGATGTGGCCATCGTGGGGGAATATAACTTCTCACAATGAAATCTCAGTACGAACTGTTAAGATGGTCAATGAAGCTACAATTATTTCAGCTGGGAGTCCTTTACTGTTGCACTAAAGTAAAAGAAAAAAAAAAAAAAAGAAAAAAAAAGAAAAAATCTTGGCTACATGGTGCACAACCATCTGACCCTGTATAGCGCTTCTCGGGTTTCAAAAGCCACTTTGTTCGCCGCTCACAATTTCCCGGTGGGGATCATCACCCCCGTTTTACAGCCATGGAAACTGAAGTCTAGAAGGGAATAAAGAATTTCTGCAGTGTCAGCACCTCGCGGACTGGGGAACAGATCTAAATATTCTGCTTCAATCCCAGACGGCTGTCTTCTCCTCCACAACGCCTCTTGCTGTGATTGCAACCCCCCAGGGGTCACATTCCACACCCAGAAAATTGTAACACTGACCCAAAAGGTAAGACTTCCTTTTTAATGTTTTAACTTTAGCGTGGCCTTCAGCCTTTGACTCGAGAATGGTGTGTACTGAGTAAACATTCCCTCAGAGCTGGATGACCGGGGTTTGATTAGCGGAAGGAATGCTCGGCAGAAGGAACTGGGAGAAAGGGTGGCCCGGCATATGAAAATGGCACCCAATTCTTGAGTGAGCAAATATCTGAAAGTCTTTACCACTGTCTGGGCAGTCTAGGTGGGTGCCTACCTCTTGGTGAAAGTAATAGGACTGAGCAGACGATGATCTGGACCCTTGAAAGTCCTCCGGAGACCCTGGTTCTCTCACTCTTGGAGACCCCGCCCCACATCCTGTCGTATGTGACGCGACTCCTTCGTTCCATATTATGTATTATGGGGTTTTTGTTATTTTGCTATAAAAAAGTTCAAAAGAACTCTGCAGTTTTGCTTTTAAAATTATTTAGCTATGGGTAACTTGATTAATTTACCATAAGGTCTTTTTCTTTTCTTTTTTTTTTTCCTTCTCAATCTATTTGGAAATTCATGCCACGTGCAAATATATAACCTCCACACTGTTTTCTAATGCAATGAAATGCTCACAAGTGATAAATTTAACAATTACGAAGTGGCATGGGACATAGTGTTAGCTTTTTCAGACAATTAATTAAACATTTACCTACTTTGATTTTGCTGTTTTTGTTTTGTGTTTCAGAACCAGTGTTTTTTTTTGTTTTGTTTTGTTTTTTTTGTCAGCTCTCAAATTTTTTTTGTGGGACCCTTTAAAAAGCTCACAAGCTGGATCCTGGAGCTATGGAGCCTGGCCGATAAGATGATTCTGATTGCACAGAGCCTAGTGCTTTCTCAATGAAAAGGGTCCCCCAAGTCCCTATGGTTGTGTCGTCAGAGCTGAAGCCACGAAGAGAAGCCATTCCTCATTACGAAGTGTTTTTTGGGCCAAGCGTACACACTTGTCCTGCTCTAAATGCTGTTGCTGGCGGGGACCTTTGCCACTCAGTCAACGGACTGAGTCCAGGAGGATGACCAAATAATCCGGGAAGCTCTGAATTCTCCATCGTTAATTCAGATGGTCCAATTCTGGTCATCAGTTCAGGTCGATCTGAAATACCAGTGGGCCAGAGAGTGTGATGAGGGAAAAACTCTTACGGAGAAGAAAATGGGCCAGGGAAATGGACTTGCTTGAGCCCAGTCATGGAAGGAATTTGGGATAGAGAAGGCCACTCACGTCATTAAAAAGCCTATGGCGTGGCAGAGGCTCTGATGAATTTCATCTGGCCAGTCCAACATCTTTTCAAGGGGAGCTTGAACTCCATTTCATAGATTGGACCCCTCGGGCTGAAATAGGCCAATATTTGCCCAAAGTGACCCGGTGACAGGAACCCAGTGCTGCCTAATTCCAAGGCTCTGCTATGTCTTCCTGCCATTGCGATGGAGAGGCATGCTTACGATTTTTTGGAGGAAATTAGCAGCATGTTTTGAGGTTTGTGCTTGGAATACCAGCAGGCTTAAGGAGATTGCAGGAGCAATGTCTTTTAGGATTTTCCATTTGCAGAAGCCACAATCCTATAACAAACAGTCGGTATGAAAGAACTGGAGAGAAGTAAATTAAGGGCTTACAAGAAGCAATCAAGCCTTTGTCTAGAGTAGTGGAGCCAAGAACCCAGTTGGCTAACAAATCCTCGTGGAGCACCTACCTACTCCGTGCAGGGGTCCCTGAGGGATGATAACCTCTCAGGCTTGGGTCCTCCGGTGCAGACAGGCACGGAAGTGGATAGAAGGAGCTCTGGCCTACGAGTCAGAAGATCAGAATTTGCAAACTTCTCTTCCACTCCCTGGCCGTGTGGCCTCGGACAAATGAATGCGCCTCTCTGAGCCTCGGTTACCGTTTTGTAAGATGGTGATGCTAATTCTTGTTCAAGCCACCTTCGGGCTCGACATTCCTGTGGATCCCCGCGGAACTCCGGTGTGTGGTAAACTACTATCCTCTTTATGACTGTCCCTTTGGCAGACCCAGTCTGCGGGGGAAGAGGTATGTCGTTTCTTTGTCCTCGGCACAGGGTCTGGCACATGGTGGCCAGGTACTGGGTGGGCCCGGGAGGAATAAAGCTGTAAATCTCTTACATCTTAGCTAAAATAACCTCTCCTAATGCACATGGACCTTAACTGGAATCTTTCTGCCCTGTTGATGCTTTAAATAATAAAGACCATTTCTTGTCAAGGATCCAAACTCTTCTTGCGCTGACCAGGAGTCTATCAATCCACAGGATGCTGCATTGAAATCAACCTGTTTTGCAAAACAGCTTTATGGTCTTTTTCTGATGAAGCCAGATGAATCCTGCAGCCATCAACCCGGGGAGGGCGTTTCTCCTTTCCTGCAGCTCAGTGTTCACAAATAATCTTCTTTTTTGATCCATACCACCGATTAGGCAAGGGTCCTTTGTAACTCCCGGAATCGCAGCATCCGGGACTGTCAGCTCCAAAAGGGCCCTCGAGAGTTACATATTCCTACTGCCCTATTGTAGGGGAGAAGGTCTGCTGCAGAGTGTGAAGGAACTTGTTCAAGGTCATAGAGCAGAGCCAGTCTTGCAAGGAGTTGCGTCTCTTTTCCTTAACTCAATGGAAATGGGTACTGTCCAGGACGTCTCTGGATAAAGCCAGCGGTCCTCTCTGGATACGCCGTGTCACCAAGTTGAGCCACGAAGCGGTTTCATCATCTGATGGGTTCCCAGCTCTGTCAAGACTTTTGCCAAGTGCTCTCTGATGCGGCACTCCGCGCAGACCCTGCAGAGAGGGACACACGCTGTGGACGTTCTCATGGCCCAGCTCACGGTGGGAACATCCGAGGGCTGGAGTGGCCCTGGGGTGCTCTGCAGCATGGGTGGAGGGGACTCTCGTTCTCCCCGGCCATAAACTCACAGGGCCGTGGGAGAGGTGGGAGAGGACTGGTGTCCTGGAAGGCGGGCCTGAGAACAGTGGTGGGTTGGTGGCCCCAAGAGCCGTCCCGAATGGCCTGTGCAGTACCTTGATCTGGAACATGCCGGGGGGGGGGGGGGGGTTGTTGGCTGCAGTCACAGATTAGTCAGATTCCCAGCTGGCGTCTCTGAGCAGGGAGCTGTGGTGAAAAGGCCTGAGTGACTTCCTTCCTCCTTCACTAAAGCAGGCCTGGAGAGTGAGGCCCTCGCACTGTAATTACATGTAGGCAGGAAACAAATAGCTAAGACCTGTCTCCAAGTGAGGAAGGAAGGAAGACATCCAGGGCTCTGGGGATTCTTTATCTTCTGTTCTTGAGGCGCTGGGAAAATAAGAACTGCTATCTACTTTTAAATCTTTGCCAACCCTGGCGAAGTGGGTATTAGTAGCCTTAGTCCACAGAGAAACGATAGAGTGAGTTCCCCGCGGCTGCGGTGCCAGTGGGTCGTGTCACGGAGCTGGGGCTGAATGACACTTCTGCCTGACTGCAGCCCCCGCCGGTCTCTCTGCCTCGGCTGTATGTGGCCTGGACACTTTCTCTTAGAGCTCATGGTGGCCTCCTCGCGTCGCACAGGACGCCTGATCAAGCAGGCCGAAGTCCAGTACATGCTTTTGTCCATACCTCGTGCACCCCGGGCTCTCTTCTGCTTCTGCTTCTGCCCAGAGGGAAGGGGACCTCCTCTGCACAGACTCTATCTGCTCAGGAGCCTGCTCCCACGGGGCCACAGCCTCCCCCCAGGGGCACCGTTTTGGTACCACGCAAAGGTACTGTGATGGCCTTATGTTAGCTGCGGTCATTGTAACTTCCCCGGGCCTCAGCCTTTTCTCTTGAAAACTGGCGATCTTACTCCGGCCATCTGCTGCGAGCCCCGGGCCAGGCACGGAAGGGTTAGGGCTGCACGATGCACCCACTGTTTGTATATGTGTAACCTGCCGGGTGGTGAGGCCATGCGACGCATCCCTTAAAGTCTTACGCCAGTGGTGTTTCCTACTGGCTGGTCCAGTTCCCGGGGTGGGTTTCGGTAAATGCAGGCTTCCCTGCTGGACCGTGTGGGTACAAAGTAGATGACCCTGGCCTTCCCCTCGGGGCTGCCTGTGACCACCAGATGGGAGAAAGCTGTGTGTGTGTGTGTGGGGGGGGGCGGTGTCTCTGGTTTAGATACAGGCCAGGGGGAGATGCGACAGCCAGCACCTCTTTCCCCTCTGTCAGGAGAGTGACAGAGCCCCGCCCCACCTCAAATCACCTGCACTGGTGCCCCCTGAATGCACAAGCCCTTTTAAAGCAAATGTATTCACTTCCCTCTGCTTTCCAGGCGGGTTTCTATTCTTTGTCAGGATGCACCCTCTCGCCTCTGGCAACATCCCTGGGCCGCAGCCTTGGGGCTGCTTCGCCCTCCCCCCCAACCCCAGAGCGTGAACCACAGTGCCGTGGGCACAGTAGGTGCTCTGGTTACGTTGCTTGAAGAAGTGCCTAAGTGAACGCCCTGGGCGGTTCTGACCTTGCTCTGGCATTCCAGGGCTTTGTGACCTTGACTTGCTCCCCCTTCCCCACAGGGTGTCGGCTCGCAGGGCCTGGGCCTGACCGGCTCCCCTTCTCCGCAGGCCCAGGCCCATTAAGCCGCCATCTTCTCTCACCTCATTATCGCCTTGGCCTGGGGAAGCCTCCGGGGAGGCAGGGAGCCCCTGAGAGCGCCGAGGTTTCCCCTCGGCCCTCCCCCTAGAAGACAGAAAGCCAGCCCCGGAGGGAGTGTCTTCTCTGCGGTTTGAGAGAGGCCTTCTTTCCTCGAGCTCAGTAAACACACCCCAGAGCGGTGGGAGCCGGGGCCTTCGCCTTTGGCTTCCCAGAGCCCGGCCTTTATCTCCGGGGCAGATAAGAGCCCAGGGTGGGCTCTGTGCTGCGGGAAGGGGAGCAGGGGAGGGGAGCGGGAGCCATAAAGCAGGGCGGGGCCGACGGTTTAGGACGGGGTCCTGGGGAGCCAGAGCTTTGAACTCTGCCCTCTGAGGAGAGGAGGTCTTTATGGCAGGAATGAGGCCCCCAGCCGGGCCCTGGGCACCCTGACTGCCGCTGCCGGAAACGGGGCTCCGGGGCTTTATTGACTTGTAAACGACACCGTTAAGAGGAAACCCTCACCTTGGCTGGAAACAGCTGTGTGAGTGGCTGTAAATCTGGCCGGGACTGCGCGTTCCCTGGGCGGGAGAGGGGTGGGGGGAGGGGGAGACAGGGGTGCGGTGGGACGGGCCCGTTGTGACCGTGCACAGGAAGGGGGCTGATGAGCGGGGCTGAAGACAGATCCCCCCCCAAAAGGGGAGAAAAGCATTCCCAGAAATATACGAGTCATCGTCGGCAATGTCAACCCAGAGAAAGGGACATCGCGAAGCCCGGGACAACAGAAAACAGTGTGCGCGCGGTGAGGGGAGGGACTGTGGGTCGAGCCCATCTTGGCTTCCGCAGACAAGTCCATGAGCAGCCCAGGCCTCCCATAAAAACGAAACATAATAATACCCTTCAAAGGGTATAATAATTCAGGGAGATGATAGGAGAGCACCTTGCCCATTGAGAGGCTAGAGAAATGAATCTTCTTTCTTCTCCCTTTGATAACAAAACGATATGGAGATTTGGGATCTTGGCTAGCTTTTTTATTGGCGGGGGGGTGGGGGGGTGGGGGGGGATCTTTGTCATTTCGTGGAATTAGGTAACTTTGCAAAACAAAAGACAAGACTGCTAGCTGCTTAAGGGCAGTGAAGGTCCTGCCTTATTCAGTTTTGTTTGCTTAGTTGCTAATAAGAAACTTGATATGGAATACTGAGAATGTGTTTGATAAATGTTTGATTTAAATAAGAGAGGGAAGGAAGGGAAGGAGAGAGGAGAGAAGGAAGGAAAGGGGGAAGGAAGGAAGGAAGGGAGGAAGACAGGAAGACAGGAAGTAGAAAGGAAGGGAGCAAGGAAGAAGGAAGGGTGGGATGAAGAAGGGAAGGGAGGGAGGGGGGAAACAAGGTCATTTTCTTCTGTATCCAGTCTAGTAGTTGGAACCCAGAGGAGCGAAGGAAGTAAGATTTGCTGATTTCAACGGCCAGCCAATGCACCATAAAACTCCGTTCTCACAGCCACCAGGAAGACCCTGAGAATAATTGCCCAAGTTGTGCCATTTACTTATTAACCAAGAAGTAAATTTGCGGTATGGGCACGTTATTTACTCTGTTGGAAAATACCTTCTCGGCGCCCCTGTTTTCTCCTTTCTGATGGTAAGATTTAAATGAGGTAATATGCGTGAAGCTGTTAACACAGCAATTGGAAAACAGTAAATGCTCAACACGTGCTGGATGTTGTTACCCTTCAGGATGGAGAAGCTGGCCCAGAGCAGTTAAGTAACTTGACTAACCCACGAGGCTGAACGATGTCATAGCCCGGATTCCCACCTGGCTCCTAACGCTCACACTCCGGATTCTGCGCTAGGTTCTGGTGCTGCGGAAACACCGTGAGCCGTCGTGGTGCGAGGGATCCCCGCAGCCGGATGGTCTCGACATGAATTGTCAGCTGTAACTTCTTTGGAGATACAGCTTATCCGCTCAGCTCGTGAAACGTTCACGGGCCCTTGGGATCCTTATCTCTGCCTGAGGAATACCTTCGTTCATTAATGAGCAAACTACCGAGTAAATAAATAAACACAAGCAAAGGGGAGGCCGAGATGTTAGGCAAACATTTGCAGAGCATGATGCCAGGCCTTTCCGGGGCTGGGAGCTGCCGAGATCTACCCCCACTCAGATGCCCAGGGCTTGCCTGGAAGACAGAAAGTCTCCTTCAGAAAACCCCTGGGGGCTACCTGGACTCTGTACCCCAGAGATGCCTTCTATCTCTGGGCCTCAGTTTCTCATCTGTATGACAAGGACGCAGGGTGACCTGTGGCATTTCACAGCATTTTGATTCCTTAATGATTCACAGTGAAAGAGATCTGAACCCAGGAATCGCCAGGGTGCCTCCGTGTCTGAGAGTCCAGTCTGATTTTTGCAGTGGCTTGAGTGTTTTCAATGATTTGGAGGGATTATCAAATGCAGACATAGCTCTTACTGCGTGCAAGGCACTATTTGAAGTGCTTACAAATACTGATTTATTCGCTCCTCACCTCAGTGCCATGAGGAAATCACCTTTATTCTCATCCCCTTTTTACAGATGAGGAAGCGAGGCCCGGACTTTGGAGAATCCGAAGCTGAGGAGCCTGGGTCCTCCAGGCTGAGCAGTCTCCTCTCAAAACTGATGAAAGCAGAATGGGTTTCAATTTGCCACATGCCTTTCAATCTTCCAAGGAAGGATGGAATAAAGGAGGTAAAGGTGGGGGCAGAGAAGAAAGATGGCTGATGTGTAGAAAACAGAGATGCGTTCGAGAGAAAGTGGGTGGGAGGGTCTGGGGATCTGGGCTCTCTTTTTTGGGGGGGGGCAGAAAAGAGGATGTCTGGGGGCACCTGGGTGGCTCAGTGTCGTGATCTCACGGGTCGTGGGTTCGAGCCCCACGTTGGGCTCTGTGCTGACAGCTCAGGGCCTGGAGCCTGCTTTGGATTCTGTGCCTCTCTCTCTCTCTCTGCCTCTCCCCTACTTGTGCTCTCTCTCTCTCTCTCTCTCTCTCTGTCAGAAATAAACATTAAAAAAAATTAAAAAATAAAAAGAAAGAAGGACGTCTGGGCACCTGTGCTGGAATCGGTCCTCCAGAACTCACCCTCACCCAATGACTTCCTGACCATCCATCTAACAATTCCGTGCACCCCTCCTTGATTCTTGGGACGTAGCTGGCAGAGACCAACGCCCCGGGACCACGAGTCCTGTTCCGGGTCCCAGATTAGCAGAGAAAACTTGGAGGAGAGGCAGGGCTTCTGATGTCCTCGCCTGAGCCCTGGCGGCCATACCTGCCACATTCCATTCTTCAGATTTTAAAAGCCTCCTATTCTTTACAAATCACTGGTTCAGGCCTAAATTATCCAGGTAATTGAGCCGCCTGGCCCGTCACTTTGTTGGCATAGACACCATTTATGTGTAATCTGAGAATATTCTATCTGCTGCAGAGTTTCTTCCAAAGGCATTATTTCTAACCTTCTTTAAGAACAAATTTCCTGTTGCCATGGAGATCATTTTTCGGCTAATTTTATCGGGTGCAGGAGCCTGGGCTGGGAGCCCCTTTTGCACATTTCCCAAGTTGTCTGCTCTGGAGAGTCCTGGCTTGTCTTTGTCAAAGAGGCTCTGGACCTCAGCGTCCTTTGAACCAGACCAGTCAGGTGATGGCCAACACTTTGGTTTTGAATTCTCAAAGCCTTGACATCATTTGTATAGGCACTTCCAATTTGTTTTAATGAGAAAAACCTTAGAGATTGGGGGGCTCAGTTTTATAAATACATGCTTTCTGAGACCTGCTTGTGAGCAAACTGTTAAAACGAGACATTCCTGAGCTAGAAAAGACTAGAAAATTCCAAAAGCCTAAAAGGCATTTCTTGAGCACCGAACCTGCTGTCGCTGAGGTGCACGAGGAGAAGCAGAGGAATAGGTCCTGAAATCTGTCCCCAGCAAGTTTGCCGTCTGGTGAGAATTAAATCGCTTTAGAGCTGGGAGGGCCCCCAAGGATCATGCCTTAATATTCTCATTTTGCTAGTTGGGAAGTTAATCCACACTCTCGGAGCTGGTGCTCGGGAGAGTTGAAAACCAAGGTGTCTTGGCTCCGGGTCACTTGGGACAGAGTTGGTATAAGCTGGACCACACCTCTCCTCCAGGCTCCGCCCCCTCTTCCCACCCGACCTGCTGTACTCCCTACTGTCCTCACCTCCGTGCCTTGTACATTCAGGTACTGCTCTCTGGAACCCACTGTCGCCCTTTTGGACACTTTGGTATCCTTCAAGGCTCGTCTCAAGTGTCACCTTCTCTGAAATTCTTTAGCCTGGCTTTCATGTGGAGCCCGCACTCTGCTAGAATTATTTGTGTGTGCACGCCATCTTGTCCAGTGAACATGGAACCGCTTGAGCATGGTGTTCTATTAATCTCTGCGTTACGGTGTCTAGGACAGGACCTGGCATGGAGGGTGCCCTCGATGAGTGCCCGAAGAAATCAATGGTCCTAAAAGCCAACATAGAAGAACTTACTATGCAGTGGACCCTGTATTAATGCATTAACTCTGTTTTGGTCTGTTTGGGCTGCTGTAACACGATGCCACGGACTAGGTGGCTTATAAACAGCAGAAATAACTTGCTTAAAGTTCTGGAAGTCTGAGGTCACACTGCCGGCACGGTCAGGTGAGGGCACTCTTCTGGGTTGCAGACTGCTGATCCCTGGCCATGTCTTCCCACGGTGGAAAGTCCCAGGGGGCTCTCTGGAGTCTCTTTTATAAGGGTGCTGGTCTCACGCAAGAGGGTTCCACCCTCATGATTTGAGCACCTCCCAAAGGCTCCACCTCCTAATACGGAAACCTTTGGGAGTTAGGATTTCAACACATGAATTCTGGGCGGACACAGGCATTCAGATCATGGCAGCCTCACTTAATACTCTCACGGATCCTAGGCGGTCGGTACGATTATTACCCTGTTGGGCTGTGGAGGCCCTGGGGCACCGCAGAATCACCTGCCTAAGCCACTCAGGTGGAGTGTGCTGGAGTGGGGGTCCAGTCCCAGGCGATCTTGCCTCCAACAGCAGCTACTCTGGATGCTTTTTCAGTCAAGTTCAGTCCCGTGCCGCAGGTGTAAACCTCCTTGTGTAGCTGAGGAAATGGACACTTAATGAACAATAAAATGACTCTTCCAAGGTCACACACACACACACACACACACACACACATCCGGCCACAGAGCTGGGATTTGAAGCTGGGAAGTCTGGCTGTGAAGCTGCTGCTTTTCATCATGTCAGCAGACCGAGCTTAAGGTTGGGCGTAAAACAACATGGTGCTGACCATAAATAATTTAGAGGCAGTTTCTCTCATGAGACTTTCTAATTTTCTCTTATAATCCCTACTTTAAATACGTCAATTGAGAACTAGTTCCTACTCTGTAGCGCAGAAAACCCCAAGGCTTTTCTATTCTTTGTGTGTCTGAGCCACATAATAAGCGTGGGTACAGGGTGTGTGTGTGTTGGGGGGGTGGGGAATCAGCTCTCTCCATCAGAGGAAAACGTCCCTGGTACTGAGACTGTGAACACATGGCTCTTGATTCTGTTGCTGCTATTTAAATAATATCTTTAACTTGAGATCCTTGAACGTGAACTTTTCAGTCAAAGGAATACATGGAAAGGAACCAAATTATCTCCCCTGGAGAAAGGAAGACGCTGACCCCCCGTCTGTGTAGGGGACCCCCAGGAAGGCCAGCTGCTTGCAGTGTGCCCGGGTGACATGTGACGCTCGTTTACATTGCTCTTTTCCCCCACTAGTGGATCGGGAACGTCCTCTAGCCTAGATGTGGAAGGCTGACGGCAGGAACCGTGAGTCCTGGTCTTGTCGCTGGTGCCACCTTCTCCTGGGGACTCAGCTCGTCCAGGCCAGGCTGGTCACCACATGGGGCAGTAGTGGTTTCAGAAGGGAACTGGCTGTCGGGCTCCTCCTGTGCTGTTACCCTCACTGTGTATATGAATGGCTGCAAAACTAAGGGAATCAACACGCCGATGGCCTTGGCCACAAGAGCTCAGACCTCGCCTGCCAGGGAGTCTTCCTGGTAAGCCCTTGCTTTGTCCTGATGGTCACATGCCTGCCCTTTTGCCCCAGCCTTTAGCTCTTACTGGGCTCCTGGAAGCACATTAATGTATTACTTCGAATCATCATGTTCACCGCCAGACCCGCCTGCAGGGGTTGCGGTAGGATTCTAGTGAAAGCCCACAAGTCCTTCTAGAGCAAATGTCCCTGATCCACGCTCTTGCGTCGTATGGACGGGTTTGCAGGAGCTGGTCTAGGCCCCGCCGAGTCAGGAGACAGCTAGTGGTCAGGATGATAGGTTATCGGGGCGTTCCTACAGACCACACAGGCAGCTGCCCAGAATTTCCCTGCCGTCTGCTTTCTCCCCAGTCAGTCACCATGACCTCCTCCCAGCTGTTCTGACATTCCATTCTCAAGGCCTAAGGCGTACTCGGTGGCCAAGCTAGCTGTCCCATCACTCCCTGGATTCTTAGTGCAGGAAATGAAACAGCCCACCATGGCGGAGTCTCCATTTCAGGGATCCGGAGGACATAGTCATGTTTGAGGCAGGACCGACATTGGCCAAGGAGGCAGGGCACGGTCAGCGTGGGAGCAGGGAGGATGCTCTGGAGCGTAGAGGAGGCACATGTTTAGAGGCAGCTCCTTGCAATAGTCAGGAACTCTGTAATAGTCATTTCCCTGACTCTTTCAGGAACCCGGTTCGGGAGACGTTCTCATTCCCAGCTAACAGGTAGGTAAAGTGAGGCTCAGGCCGACTGCCACCTGGCTACAAGAGACGGAACTGGCTGAGTCTGGTTGCAAAGCCCGGCTTCTATCTGCGCTCACAGCCCCATCAGAATCAGCCCTTAAACAAGGTTCACATTCCGAGTCGTTCATTATACAGGGAAAGAGCTTCTGAGGCCTGTTGAGGTTGATTTGCATAATTCATTTTTAGAACATTAATTAGCCGGGATGTGTAATAGTTCTTGTGCCAATTTGTGTTTCAATTTCAAATGCAAATACAAATTAGCAAATGTTATTCCTGTGGCACCTTAAGGATGAAACATTTGCTGCTTGTAGTGAGTATTAATCTTTACATTTCTGAAACTATGACTGATAGAAGCAATAATATCCTCTAATTTGAAGGATCGAGAAAAAAAATCCAGTCTGGTGGGGGAGGGCGAGTACGAGGTAATTTTTTTCAGCAAAAGAAAACAGCATGTTAGGCATCCATCCATCCATCCATCCATCCATCCATCCTTCCATCCATCCCTGCATTCATCCATCCATCCGTTAAATAGCATTGAGTGTGAAGTAAGTGTCAGACTGTGTGGTAGGAGACAGAGATGGTTCCAGAGAGCTCGCACACATAGCGGGAGAGAGTTCTGTCACTAAACAAGTACACTATATAGGGATAGGCTTCAGAACAGAGCTCAGCTTTCAAGTGGTGGAACAGAAAGACCGGAAGTACCCAGGAATGGTGCCCAGGCAATGGGACACCGAGCGAGCCAAATCTTGAAGTGGCAGTTAGAGCAAGCCACGTAAAAGCAGATTTTGGTGGCAGGGCGGTGGTGGCAGTGAGATCCCTGTGGGAGAACACCTTCCGTGTGAGATCTGCCGTGCCTGAGGAACTCCAAGCCATTCTGCCCAGTTGAAACGTAGGCTCATTTGCAGGTGTGAAAGCAGCGGGGAAGGTGACGGGAAGGCTTGTCCGCAGGCTGCGTTGTTGGGAATTCACTCTGCTGACCTTTGAGAGCCACTGGTTGAAGGAGCAGGTCAAACTGACATTTCAGCTCTCTCAGGAGCCCTTGTGGAGAAAGCCTGTGGGAAGGAGACTGTAGACAGGGCGTTAAGAGAGTATTGGGACAACCTTCAGAAGAGAAGTGATGAGCTGGGCAGTGGCAGAGGAAGTAGACAGGAGGGGACATTCATAAAGAGATATTCCAGGAATGTCCTCACTGGGGAAGCTCTCTGGGGCCGGGCTTAAGAGCATAGGCTGGGAATCCTACGCACCTGCTCTCTTTCCATCCTGGCTCTGACCTTGGGCAGGTCCCATAGTGCTCTCTGCTTCCCATCTCATATTGCCATGGAAAATACACCAAGTCTGAGCAAATCTGAAAGGAAGGACAGCTTCAGCATCATGTTGAGGACAGTGTCCGGGGGAGCTGGCTGAGACAATGTGTGCTTTTATCTAGATAATAGCCACTCAGTCATCGAAACATCATCATGGGCAAGGCCAACTTTCCCTATGGACTCTAAAGTTGGGTGATGGTGGGGAGGCACCTGGGTGGCTCAGGTGGTGAAGCGTCCAACTCGTGATTTCGGGTCAGGTCATGATCTCATTGCTTCGTGAGTTCAAGCCCTGCATCGGGCTCTGCGGAGCCTGCTTGGGATTTTCTCTCTCCTCTCTCTCTGCCCCTCCACTGCTTGTGTTCTCTCTGTCTCTCTCAAAATAAGTAAGCTTAAAAAATTATTTTAAAAAATGATAAAGTTGAGTGATGGAACCCTCCACAGATGGTGAGAGCCTACCTTCTAAGGGCATATACCAGAATGTATAACCTTTAACTAGGTCTGTAGAAAGCCAGACTGGAATATACATTAATCAAATGTAGCAGTTAGTAGTGACATTTGATAAGCTGATGTCACATTCCCGTGGGACTTTCGGTAGGGATGACACTCAAGAAATGAACACACAGGGGACTTTCCTTGAGTGGACCCGATAAGGGTGACTTCAACTTGAGCCTGCAAATGTTCAGCTCCCATTTCATTTTCATAAAGTGATGGGAAGCGATGAAGGTTCTGATCAGAGCTTCTCTGGGACACAGCTTACCCAAGTGTCTAAGAAGTTTAGGTGGGATGACTTTTTAAAGGTCCAGTTCTGTTCTTTCTGTAGTTTCTTTAAGAGTCATTTCCTGTGAATATTCCGAATCTATCAACCCATAATTATTTATGTATTATGACATGGTGGTCATTTTGTATTGTAGGGTTTCCTCATGGAGAGAAGGACAGGGTGCTTCTATAGAGAAAAATTCCCAGAGTATTAGATAAATCTAGATTTTGACGTTTATCGAAAGTCATCTAAACTGACTTATTCTAGCTTTTGGAATGCTACTCTTTCCCTGTCAGTGTCGCATGCTCAATATGGGAAGGCTGTAAATTCAATTTATATTGTAATTCTGCAACTCGTGGAAATAAATTTTGGGTCTGACTTCAACTGGTGTCCGTCCTGAGAATATGAGGAATCGGAGATTCTTTTAGGGCGGGCACGGAAGTTTCCTGGTTTTCGGATTGTACTTTAAGCTAAGTATTTAAATGAATTTTTTTTTTTACAGTTTATTTATTTATTTTGACAGAGGGGGTGGGCAGACAGAGAGGGGGAGAAAGGATCCCAAGTAGGCTCTGCGCTGTCAGCAGAGAGACTGATGTGGGACTCGAATTCACTCGAACTCACTCGAACTCACGAACCGCGAGATCTTGACCTGAGCCCAGGTCTGATGCTTAAACGACTGAGCCACCCAGGCAAGTTGCTGAAGTAACTTGTCCTCGCAGTTCCACTAATTGTCATCTACCAGTACTAGAAAGTAGTCTATTCCCCTGCCACTTTGACCAAATATCCAGATAGCTAATTTCAGGCTGCCAATTTGGAGAGCTAGTTGCCCAGGGTCTAGGACTATCTGTGTCACCGACCTGCCGGTGTGGCTGGGGCTACCGTGGGAGCCTGCCGTCATTAACACCGCGGGATCTTGAGAGGCCACCGCAGCGCCTGCTGCCGTAATGTTCCTCTAGAGTCAGAATCCTCGGATGCCATGCCACCAGGATGGCCGACGTGCTGCTGCCACTCCTGGTGCCACAGCCCGCGGGCGCTGTCCTGCTGGCCTGTCCCTTACCACACTCATCCCCAACGGAGCTGTGTTACCTGAGCAGACACCCCGGAGCCCACGTCTGGCTGCTGCGTGTCTTGCTGTTGCTAGAAGCAAAAGTAGGAAGAACAAAGTGGCTTCTCTCTTCCTCCTGCCTTTCACGCTCCTGGCAGAGCCTCTCACTGGCAGAACCAAATCCGAAGCCATCTGGCAAGGGAATCTGGGCTTGCATATAGTTTCCAGGCTTCCAGCCTCCTGCAATTCGGAGCGGGGAGGGGGAGGGGGAGGGAAGCTGTTAGCACTCAGTAAAACGGTTGGTGCATATGTTATCACCAGACAAGTGAGTAGGCACAATTTCGACTTGAAACAAATCAACCCCCCAATGGCAACAATGGCCCCACCTATTTCCTTCCTGTATCCACGCAATGTACCTTTTCAGCTTCTTTCATGAAGAAGTGGGGTCAGGGCACCTGGGTGGCTCAGTCGGTTGAGCGTCCGATTCTTGATTTCGGCTCAGGTGGCGATCTTGGGTGAGTTCGAGCCCCACAGCAGGCTCCTCGCCTACAGTGTGGGGCCTGCTTGGGATTCTCTCTCTCTGCCTCTCTCATTCTCTCTCAAAATAAATAAATACGCTTAAAAAAAAAAAAAAGAAACGGGGTCTAGTTCCCCACCTCCTGAATCTAGGCTTGCTTTGTGATTTGCTTTGACCAATAAAATATAGTAAAAGTCAAATATGCAGGTTCTGAGCTTAGGCTTCAAAGGGCCCATGTGCTTCCACTTACTATCTTTGGAGTCCTGTCTCCACTGAGAGAAAAAGCCCAGGTCAGCCTGCCGGAGGTTAAGAGGCCGCGTGGAACAGAGATAAGTTGTGTCAACTGAGGCCTCTCTAGACCAGTTAAGCCCGCATCACCCCGGCAGATAACCAGAGACACATGAGTGACGCGGCTAAAAACAACCAGTCGCCGCCCCTGAGACAATTCATTGACTTGTGATTTTAAGTCACTAAGTTTTGGAGTTGTTTGTTATGCAGTAAGAGCTAACCGATACATGGGCTCCCAAGAGTGCGGAATCTAGCAAAGCGAAGACGTACACGCTTGGAATGGAAGCAAATGGTGGAGCATCAGTGAATCGTGCAGGAAGCCACATCTGAAAGATTTTCAAGGCGGAGGCACACCCCGTGGACTGATTTTCCATGGAATCTTCCAATGGGAGACGAAACTTGAGCTGGGCATCGAAACACAAGCAATGTTTCAGACAGATTCTGTGTCTCCCTCTCTCTCTGCCCGTCCCCCGTTCATGCTCTGTCTCTCCCTGTCTCAAAAATAAATAAACGTTAAAAAAAAAAATGGTTTTAAGTCACACTTTTCATGGCAAATATTAGAAATAAATAAATAAAATAGAAATAAAATCACACTTTGAAGACAGTGTAATAAATGAGAAAGTATTTGCTTTAGAAGAGAAAGTGAAAAAAGCCACACGAAACTATACCTGGAGTTGTCACCAGGGTGGCCAAATATTTAGAGAAGTGGTTATGTAACTTAACACAGTTTAAGACAAAGAGGTCCGGCACAATGGGTGACAAGTTTGAAGTCACCACTACCTTCTGTTTCACTCCGTAAGTATTTTTTGTTTGGCCTGTAACGGAGTCCTGTCCATCTAATTAGACATAGTAACATCATATGTATATATTTTATTTTATTTTATTTTATTTATTTATTTATTTATTTTTTATTTATATAGTTTTAAAATTTTTATTTATTTTTGAGAGAGAGAGAGAGAGAGAGAGAGAGCGCACACAAGCGGGGTCGGGCCAGAGAGAGAGGGAGACAGAGGATCTGAAGCAGACTGATAACAGAGATCCCGATGTGGGGTTCGAACTCAAGAGCCATGAGACTATGCATGACCTGAACCGAAGCCGGATGCTAATCCACTGAGCCACTCAGGCGCCCCCACGCAAGTGTATATTTTAAAACAAGTAAATTGCCGCAAATATTTTTCTAAGGAGAACATCGATGTATAGTTATTGAAGAAACTTTGGGATTTATAAAGAAAAATTTCTCACCTAAGCTGTAATCCCATCAGCAGAGATACAGTCACTGTTTTTGCTTTGGTGTATTTCTTTCCAGTCTTTTAAAATACATGTTTGCACAGCTGATATCAAGTGGTAGGTATAGTTTCGTGTGGATTTTTTCACTTTCTCTTTTAAAACAAATATTTTGTCATTTATTACACTGTCTTCAAAGTGTGATTTTATTCTTATTTTATTTATTCATTTTTAATGTTAGCTATGAAGTGTGATTTAAAAAAAAATTTTTTTTAAATATTTATTTATTTTTGAGACAGGGAGAGACAGAGCATGAATGGGGGAGGGTCAGAGAGAAAGGGAGACACAGAATCTGAAACAGGCTCCAGGCTCTGAGCTGTCAGCACAGAGCCCGACGCGGGGCTCGAACTCACGGACCGTGAGATCATGACCTGAGCCGAAGTCGGATGCTTAACCGACTGAGCCACCCAGGTGCCTCATAAAGTCTGATTTTAAATGGCTTCTTAGATTTCACCTTCTGAAAGAACCATTGTTTCTTTAATTTCCCCCACTTTGCTGGGCATTTATATTATTTACCGTTTTGCTGTATTGTAAGTAGCTCCATGAGCTACTATACATATAAAACATTCTATATAAAATTCTATATAAAACATTTTGATTATTTCCTTAAGAGTCCTTGCTAGAAGTGGGCCAAAGTGTACCCATTCTTAAAGGGGACTTGGTTTGTATTGCCAAATGTCTTCTTTTCCCAGAAAGTGGGTTCTAATTTTTTCTCCTTCACAAACGAAGGATACTGCTCGTTCCATGGTCTCTTTCCTGCGTCGAGCATCATCCCACATATACCATTTTGCTAGTTTAATAAACGCCAATCGGTAACCCATTGCAGCTCTAATTAACATTTCCTGAAGTTTGAGATAGATTGCACATTTCTCATGCAGTTATTGGCTCTTTGTTTCCCTTTTCCCGCAAACTGACTGCTCATGGTCTGGAGAATTGATATTGACATCAAAGTCCTTTTGTGGTTGTCCAGCTGCTCCTTGCCTCCCACGAGATTCGGGCTGTGCAGTAGGAAAGCTGTCATCTCCTATAAAAATGTCTATAGGATGGGCTGCCACACACGGCCACTGCTGCAGCTGTCACCTGGGTGGCATTGCCAGGGAGCTGAGACACAGCCCTTTCTACAGGATGACTTGGAATCGCAAACCTGAGGCTCCGTTGTGTGCGTTTGTCTCCGGGGTCCTGCACTCGATAGCACTTCCGCCCCGGGGGTTGTGCGCTCCAAATCGTAGCAGCACGTCGAGAGCTTTCAATGTCCCAGTGATCCAAGGACCTGCTGTGGCCAGGAGGGAAGTGGACGCCATAAGGCTGTGCTGCTTGGGTGGTTTCAAGGCCACCGTAGGCTGCTTGGCCTGAACTGTCCCCTTTCATCTCTGGCTCCATGGTGTCAGATGCTGAAAGCTCTGGGAGAGAGCTTTCGAGCCTCATTACCCACCCGGAGTACCATGCAATTCCTCAGTAAGCCACCTGTTCTTGTCAAAAGAAGACCCGGCCTTGCGTGTACTTACTGGAGGCGATACATCTATTGCGGGTCGGACAGACAGAGAGCTTGGTAACGTGAGTGAAGATCACACAGACATTTGCTTTTCGCTGTTCTGTACCCCACGGCATTTGGGACCCCCTTTTATTACAGCATTTATCACTCTGTGGTGTAATTATCCATTTACTCAAATGCTTCTGCCTCTAGAGTTTGAGCTCTGCGTGGGGATGGACAGCATGTCACGAATCCCTGTATCTCCAATGCTCCTCCGCACAGGGTGCTGGCACACAGTACCTGCTCAGTGGACATTTGCTGAATCAAAGGAATGCTGTCATCTGGACCGTGAGGAAAAGGAACCCTTATACGACTTTGTACGAGTATGTTATTTGTTCACGAAGTTCTCAAAAGCAGGTAGTGATGGAACAGCTTTCGTGCCATGATTGCTGCCGACTCTGCCCAGAGCTCTGTCTTGGGCATGGCCTGCACTCCTCGGCCAAAAGGCTGCTGCTACCAAGGGGCCGTGACAGTGTCTAGCAGTGGGAAAAGGAGACTGGGGTTAACTGATACTTGCCCAGCCCTTAAAACCAGCGATTTTTTTTTTTTTTTTAAATCTGGTGTGGTGTCACGGATTCAATTATGCTGCTTAGAAAGATATATAGGGGCAGCTGGGTGGCTCCGTGGGTTAAGCGCCCGACTTCGGCTCAGGTCATGATCTCACGGTTCGCGGGTTCGAGCCCCGCGTCGGGCTCTGTGCTGACCGCTCGGGCCCCGGAGGCTGTTTCAGATTCTGTGTCTCCCTCTCTATCTGCGTCTCCCCCAGTCGTGCTCTGCCTCCGTCTCAAAAATAAAGAAACATTAAAAAAATTTTAAAAAAAGAAAGAAAGATATATGGAAGCCTTTAGCCCCAATATGTTAGAATGTGGCCTTATTTGGAAATAGAGTCACTACACATGTCATTAAGTAAGTAGGGTAGGTCCCTATTCCATATATGACTGGTATCTTTAACATTTTTTTCTTTTATTTGAGAGAGAGAGAGAGAGAGAGAGAGAGAGAGAGAGAGAGAGAGAGATTGAGAGAGAATCTTAAGCAGGTTCCATGCTCAGGGTGGAGCCCCATGCAGGACTTGATCCCACAACCCTGGGATCGTGACCTGAGCTGAAATCAAGAGTCCGACGCTTAACCGACTGAGCCACCCGGGAGCCCCTCTGACAGGTTCTTTATGAGAAGAGGGAAGTGTGGACATAGAAACACACAGAGCAGGTGGCCATGGAAGACAGAGGTAGAGACTGGAGTTTCACTGCTAAAACCAGTTTCACTGCTAGTTCACTGGGATTAGCAGAAGCTGAAAAAAGCAAAGAAGGGTCCTCTGCTAGAGGCTTCAGAGGGAGCATGGCCAGCTGGCACCTTGATTTTGGACTTCTGGCCTCCAGAACCGAGACGGTAATTTCTGCCTTTCTAAGGCAACGAGTACCGAGTCTGTGGCACTGGGTTCAGCAGCCCTCGGAGGCTGTCACACACGGTGTGGCCCAGCCCACCCTCGGGAGGCAGTGAGGTTCCTTGTGAGCACCTGCACACGTACACACACGCTCCAACTCTCTTCTCCAGTGCTGACCTAGTTTCTGAGAAATGATCAATAAACCCCGGGCGTGTCTGCAGCCTGCGACTCGTCTGTATCTACCCCGGAGTTGCATTTTATTTCCCTTCTGTGGGTCAGACTGAGAGCTGGTTTTGAAGCCAGAGCTTTATTTTTATCATCCAACTCAGTGTGTGGGAGCCTGGGATTGTCCCTGCCGCGCTGGTTTTGCGTAGGCCACTGGGGGGATTTCTTAGGCTTCTCGAAGGCAGAGGTCCCAGCCAGCCTTTGCCTCTTAGCACCCTGACAAGAAGGGAACTAGAACCTGAAGTCCTGGATATTGGGTCCCATTCTGTTCCATACGGGGCTTTGGACAAGTAACTCCTCTCTGGACCTCAGGCTCTCTCTCCATGGACACAACTGGTCACAATCTGTGCCCGCCAAATATTCTAGCGGCTACGTCCCAATGGGGGACAGTCCCTCCAGTGTGTCCAGGGAAGGCAGGAATACCTGGACCCAGGTACAGAGGCCTGAGACAGGGGCGAGCAAAGCATCTGGTCGCACACAGAAATCGTGATAAGAAACCAGGCACTTCATTTCTTGGTGAAATTTCTTCTGCTTAAGGGACATGCTTAGGATCACAGGACCTGGCTTGAGTTCCAATTTGAACACCATCAGGCAGTGCAGCCTGGCGGTAATGCCCTCGACCTCTCTGAGCCCTGTTTTGCTCACCTGGGAAATATAGGTAGTAATGAACACCCAGCGGGGCTGTGGTGAATTCAGATGAGACAAGGGCACGAGCGTGCCTGGCAACCCTGAAGCCTTTAGAGGCCAGAGAAGGTGGTTCTTCTGTGTTTTCTTCTCTTCTGTGTCCCCTTCCCCCATCGGCAGAGCCTCTAATGGCTTTGGCATCTCTGTGGTCCATTTCCTGGAGGGTGTCAATTATTTAGTGGATGAACACATCTGCCAGCAGGCCCAGGGAGCCACCTACAAGCGTGCCCCGGGCCCGCTCCCTGCTCTCCGGAGGCCGCCTCTCGCCCGTGGCGACCTCCGTGATGGGGACTTCACGCTGCCTGCTGGGGCTGTCCCCAGGCTTGCTTTCCTGGCCTGGCCGGTTGCCCTCTGAGCCACGGGTCCCTCCCTTAGAAGGAAGTTTGGCCTCTTAATGGCCATGAATAATCGATGAGCTCTTAGAGAAGGGTTCTGATGAGAAACACTCCTTCCCATTAGTGACCCTGGCATAACCCCTCAGATGCCCCCTCTGCACACCGCCCCTGCCCCTGCGCACAGCTGCTGGGAGCAGGGTTTGTTTTGCGTGTGGATGGGCGGGCGAAAGGAAGCTCTGAGAGCAGTCAGGAGGCTCCCCCCATGAGGGAGAGGCCACAGCGGCCTGTCCACCCACCCGAGGACAGTGCAGGGCAGTTTTCCAGCAGGGAAATGTGTGCAAATATCGGACTGCAGTTGTCCTTGACCTTGGGGGGAGGGAAGGACAGTACATGGAGCGGGTTCTTTGGGGGTGATTCAGGAAGCTGTTGAGGCTCGTCCCAGAGAACTGCACACACGACGGACACCTGGCAAGCCGTCTTGGTTGGTCCCCAGGGGATCCTTGGCCTCCCTGCCGGTGGCCTCTCAAACTGGGTGAGCCCAGGTTCTGAATTCAGCTGGCTCTCTCCCCTTCTCCACCTTCACCCTTCACGTGCCTTCGGCCCCCCAAGGTGAGATTAGGCCCCGTCCATCTGGCCTTCTCTTCTCTGGGACCTGTCATGCTCTGTCTTACAGAGTGACCGCTGGTCTTCTCCCCACCGCATCCCAGGTGCTCAGCACGACGATTGGCACATAGTGGATCCTCAGCAAATGTTACGTCGGGCAAGTCGCATAACCTTTCAGCCTGCTGTTACTCATGAGAGGGCTGATGGGAATCCACTTTCTAAGCTGTAAGTAGGTGATAAACTGGATTTCCATTTATCCTGTCATTATTTAGGTGTTCAGGAATGTGGTTATATTTTTTTCTGGCCTCCTAAGCTCGGGGGCGTATGGGTCAGAGCTGACTTGTTGGATCCTATCCCCAAGATGAAGACACTAAAAAGGTTCCGTCAAGGCACTTACCAATTGGGTGATTCTGGCTTCTTTCCAGGAGCAGGAGAGCAGAGGTACTATAGTGATATAGCGTCTCACCAATCAGGGCAGGATTAAACAATGGATAAAGGAGATTGAAGAAGTTTGTCAGGTGGACTTATAATTTACCAAAGATTTGGGGCAGCAATTTAAGGATTTAAGCTGCCCTGGGGGCAGAGCAGGGGACAGAAATGAGAAAGGGGGGGGGGGGTCACTCCTTGTTAACCATCTACCAGGAGCCAAAATGGCGGTGGGCACTTTATTTTAATCAAGTTATTCGTTTCTCATACGGCCCCCAGCATGAAGTACTTTCAATATTTGTTTATGGAAGATGAAACTGAGGCTCACAGCGGTCACACAGCCTGCCTGAGTTCACACAGGGTGCGGGAGAGGCTGGGGCAGGGGTTCCATTTTAGCAGGTGAGACGGGCTGAGCATGTGCGCGTCATTTGAAAGGCCTTAGCCACGGGCTCCCAGCGCGGTCCCCTTTGGATAGGCGAGGAAGGGGATGCTCAGAGAGGTAAAGTGACTTACTCAAGATCACATGTGCAGAGAATGCCTGGATGGCTGAGAGGCAATGTGGTGGCAGGGCTGAATGTTAAATGGAATCCCAACCCAGCTCTCCCTTGACCTGTGAGGGCTTGAGGGTAGCTTAGTTGGGGGGGGGGGGGGAGTAGGGGCTGGAGCTGGGGGTGGGTGGTGTGGGGCTGTTCCTTGATATAAGGCTAATGTCCTAGGGAGCAAATTGGCATCAAAGTAATGTCTCCTGTAGGAACATTTTTGAATCTCAAAGCACTCTTGTATCCATGATCTCCTTTAAGCCTCCAAATAGCCCTGCAGCAGCATAGGTCCTTTTAGGCCCATTTTGCAGATGAGGAAACTGAGGGTCCACAATTTTGTGTGACCTGCCTGGGATCACACTGCGAGTGGGTCGCGGACCTGGGGTCCCCACCTACCCAGCTTCTGGTTGTTTACCCTCAAGGTCATCCCTTGTCCATCCACGTCAGCAACCTTGGTTGTCCTTTGACTTCTAGCGGGCGCCGCGCACGTTTTTCCCAGGTGGAGGGGCTACCCCTTCTCTTTGGAAACTCGGCTGACAAGGGAGAAATCTTCCCTGGCAAACTCGGAGACTTGCTCAGAGTTCCGCAACGGGAACGCCCATTCGCTCGGTGCTCACGGGGAGCCCGCGGGACCTCGGCTGGCTGCTCTGTGTCTGGATGACGGTATCTGGAGAAGTCTGGTTAGCTCCCTGCATCGCGCCAGGACGTGGCGTCAGCCAGTCACGGAGAGAAAAACACTTGTCCCTCACGCAGTCTGTAAGCTGTCTTGAAACCCGATCTCACAACTGCACAGCCCGTTTCTGTTTCTGTCGTATCTCTTCTCACTTTCTTTTCCCTGCTCGATCCAACGGGAGTAAGTGCTGACTATAAGTGACTAATAGATTCTCCTGCCTTTTCATTCAATCTTGTCATGATTTGCCAGTGAGACTCTGCTTTTGGTATTGATATGAGGCATGTCACAGAGGCTTGGAAGCCTTCAGAGGCGGGAGGCTGACTGATGGGACCACAGAACGCACAGAGCTGTGCACCTGCCGAGCGACTGAGGCTCCGAGCCTCTGCCCACGGTCCCGTGAGTAGCCCTGCAGGGACACGGCAAGGCAGCATCTGGGCGTCTCCATATTCTCACGGTTGGCACGACACCATCTCTGCTCGATGCTGTGTTTCGCCATGGCCCACATCTCCTTTCTTGCCCCTCCGAGTCCTCTTTCCCGCCTCGGGTCAGGACTTCGTCAGCTCTCGCTGTCGGCACGTGCATATCGGTCTTTTCTCCCCCTCGCCTACCCCACCACCTGGCTTCCGGAAAGCCGCTCCCGAGCCACCGAGTGACCCTACCAGCCTCCTGCTTCTGGGCGGAGCATTCGAAGCTTCTCACTAGGCCCCTGCTGGCCTTCCCAGCCTTAAAATAGCACCTAACATTTGCAAGATTAATGCGCTTTATGAAAGAAGACTTCACATATGTTAACCCCAGCAGCTTATCACACTTCTTGTTCTCCAGCCAATCGGTCTAGGCACTGCTCTCTGAAAAATCTTTCATGTGTTCCAGACTCGTGGCATTTCTTCCTGAGCTTTCTTCTGCCTGGAATGTATTTTTCCTCTGTTCATATTTTCTTCTTCCTCCGATGCCCTTCCTGAAAACCATCTCCCGCAGGAAGCGCTCCGTGATCTCTCCAAGCTTTCAGGGGTGAGGATCTGTGTCCAAGGCTTTACTGTCCCTCCCAAGATTCAGAAAAGTTTATTTAAAAAAACACACCCACTAAATGACACTGAATTAATTAATTACGATCAATCAATAGACACCATTGCCTTCTGAATGAATGCCAGTGGATTGAATTATTATTATTAGCCCAAGACTATAACATACGATGGAAAGAAAGGGATTGCTTTCTGGAAAAAAAAAGAGGACAGTAAGAGATGTGCCCACTTGGGTGGACGCCTCGTGAAGTCAAGGGGCGGGGGCGTGCACAGTTTCTATTTGGACCAAGGGTTTCCAGAGGCAGGGCGAAGGCTCCGCACTCTACGGGACCAGCCCTACCTCTCCCCCAAGAACCTTCCAGGATACCCATTAGCCCACATCTTTCCCCCATTTAAAACACATAGCAGTACTCAGCGTACCTAGCGGCAGCAGAGGGGGCCCTGGAATAATAATGGGGAGAGTTGAAATAATGGCCACCAAAGGGTAGCCGTATGTTACACTCGCTATGTGTTTTGCTCCTCTGTGATCTGTTTTCTTTTCCACTTTCTTGTTAATCACAGGGACTGACCTATCTTTGCATCATACGTACCAGCGATGACGATACTCAAAAGATACAGAAAGCAGTGGGAGAAGAGGAAAGATGAGGAGTGGGGAATGTGGGGAGTGTTGGCACACATGCACAAACATGTGCATGCACGCCCATGTCTGCACACGTGCGTGCACACACACACGCACACACGCTCCCGACCATTACCCTGCCGTCACCTCAGGAGACCACGCTGCCAAGCGGGGGAAAACAGGGAAAATGAAACCCTGCAATGAAGCAGAAAGGCCAGGCTGGGCCCCTGGGCTTTGTGCACAGTGTGCTGCTCGGGGCGAAGACTTTAAGGGTGAGATCGAGGCAAACCACTCACCGGACGCAGACCCCTTTCCGGAGCGGGGCTCTCTTCCCGGCCGGTGTCCATGCCTCGGACCTGCAAGCTCAGCGTGCCTCTCTGTCGGTTAACCGGCTTCTGCCCGCTCGGAGCGGGCAGCAACATCTCGCTGGTCTCCAGAACCCTGCGCTGGGCAGACCGTGTGCTGGCTCCCGAGGTCCCAGGGACACCTGAGAGGAGACTCCGGGCACCTGCAGGCGGGAACATGAAAGGCAAACCCTCCAGAAAGGCATTCTGTCCTGGTCGTGCCCACAGGTCTTGTCTGAGCCTCTGCTCAGAACAGAGCGCAGGCAGGGTTGGTGGGTCCCGGGCCACTGGCCTCAGCTCGCTTGTGTCGGGGGGACCCTTCTCTCTCTGTCTTCACAGACCTACCTCGTTCAGGTCTCTGCCGAGCGTCGCCTCCTCAGGAGCCCTTCCTGACCCTCCGTCTCCAGGATCTCCCCTCCCCTTACCTTACGTAAAAATGTTGAAAAACTATCTCCATAATTGACAACGTCCTCAGCATCAGAACAAAAGTGTCGCGATGTCGCGGCTTCTGCTTGTTTTGCTCCTGGATGGGTCCCCAGAACTCGCGGCGGCAATGACATTTGGTGCATCCGGGATGGCAGATAATTATTCCGTGTTGTAACTTACACTTTCTGCATCTAATTCTCAAGACAAAGTAGGGTATGGGGGGCACTAACGCCTTGTTATAGAGGAGAGGAATTGGAGGCTCAGTGCCGTTAAGTCACCTGCTCAAGTCACCTGCCTAAGTCATCATCAGTCACACAGCTGACACTCAGGTGAGCGGATAAAAGTGGTCGGATTAAATGCCCAAATTCCCTAGAGAAGAAGGCCTTCTGAAGGCGATCTGGTTTCTGGAGTGGAGGTAGATAGAGTGATGGGGAAGAAATTCTGGGTGGGAGGGGCCTGGGAGAGAGGGGAGGAAGACAGTGTCCCTCACTCTGAGGGTGACGAGCTGGGGCCTGGAGACACCGGAACCGGCTAGACTGATCCTTCCCCCAACTCCCTGTGCCGCCTTGGTCCGTCCTTTTCCTCGCAGGGCCTCCGGTTCCTTATCAATACAAGGAGAAGATGGGATTAGATTCGTTGTTCTCAGAGAGTGTTTTTGAGGCCGCAGGAGGAAGTGGGGGTTCTCAGCACCCCTGCATGTGAGGACCACTGCCTGAGCTGAAAAGGGATGTTCGCACAAGAGGAATGGCCTCAGGGATGGGGGGCGGGGGTGCTGGGCCGTGAGGCCAGGGGATCCGAGCACCAGTCCAGTGAGGCCTGTCACTGACGGTGAGGCTGGGAGTCCTTACTTGGCTTGTCCTCAGTTTTCTCTTCTGCGACATAGAGCTGACCATCCCCGGCCCCAGGGTGAATGTGCTGGGGAACGGGGAGGGCTGGGCGCTCAGAGGCAGGCGTAGCGCAGGGCCGCTGTGAGGGGGTGGCTGGACAGACATGGCCTGGCCGAGAGGGCTCAGAGGACCAAGGGCCCGCAGTGTGTCTGTGGAGGGATCCCATGGATTAGTCCTCCCGCCTGTAAAATGGGCCACATCAGACAGACCTCAATCTAACCCAGTGGGGTGACACAGAGCCCCCACGGCCTCAGATGTAAAAGGGCGATGATAAAGATAACAGCCACCACTCATAAGGTTGTGGCCCACACCTATTTAACCATGCTGTGTATGGTTAGGAACTGTCTGTCTGTCTGTCTATGTTTTCTGCTTACCCTCCTACCACTCTGATGAATTCGGAGCTAGTACGTTTCCATTTTACAAATGGGGAAACTGAGTCACAGAGAGGTGAAGTGACTTGACACACCCCTAGGGAGGGGTGGGCTGGGATTCAGACTAGCCTGGTGCTGTCACACCTGGACCTGTGGGAGGTGAAAGGAGATAAGCCCCCGAGCACTGTTGGGGCTCCTACATCTGGCCGCCTTTCTGCTGCTGCTGCTGTTCCTGCTGATTTTGCTGGGGCGACAAGGCTCATGTCAGACAAGTGTGCATCCCTAAAGGCATAGATGGTGACCTGACTTCCCAAATTATGTTCTGTCTTCTCTCAGACCATTTTTCACGCTGATGTCTTTCTTTGTTGCTTTGGGAAAATCGTAATTCTTTTGAAAGAGATGGGTCAGAAAATTTAGTGTCGACTTCGACGTGGCCTTTCCTAGATGGCATCTGGAAACCCAGCGAAAGGGAGAAAACGTGAGCAGGCACGGCAGCGGCCACGTTGCCTGGCCTGCTGTGTGCACGTGGCCGGCCACTATGAAGTCCGCGTGTCTGCACACAGGACCTTCTGAGTACAAGTACAGGCGGGTGGATGTTCCATTTCTCCTTCGTTGCTTCCCTGGCTCACCCTTCACGGGGAAGGGTCTTTAGCGTGGTGGCTCACCAGTACGATTCGGTGAAAAGGTTTCAAAATTATGGAAAAGAAATTCTAGGTGCTTCTCTCTGAAGGATCTGGAATCTTGGAGCCCACTCTCGGGACTGGGACCAAACAAGTGAGGCAGCTGGGGCACACTTAGTTACTAGCTCTCCCGAGAGTGACGTCTCCTTGAACTTGTGCCCTACGTGCCTCTCTGGCCTCACCCCAGTTCCCGGCCGGGGGTTCCAGTGCCTGCTGGCTATGGGGAGCTGGGGTCACCTCTCAGGATGGAGTCAACACTGATCTTTGTGGCTTGACTGAAGAGAGATCCAGGAGGTGGTCCTTGGCCAGGGATGACAGAAGGGCCAAGTCACAAGAGGCTGTCTCTGTGTGGACCATTGGGTGACTCAGCGGGCAGGCCACTGTTTATGAGACTCTGGGCTCTTTGGCTTCGGATCAGCCAATAAATCTTCCTGGCAATGTTATGTCTGCATCAGCTTTCAGACTCTGCGGGACATCCTGGAAAGGTCATCCCCAAATATGAAAAGAAACAAAATGAAATTTAAAAAATGAAATTAAAAAAAAATCCGAGCCACGTTTGCCCCAGCAGACCAGCTTTGGCTCTGTATAGGCTCTGTATAGGCCGGGTGCTTCTGCAGGACGGGGGTCTTCAAACTCTGCATCATTTATTGACTTCATGGGAGCCCCACGGGGGGAGGGGATGAGAGAGAGGAAAAGAAGGTAAAACTTTGGGCTCCAACTCCTGAGCAAACCTGAGTTTAGTTTTAATAAGTTGTATCGGTTAAAATCAGAATATTGGATTGAATTTTTCATACGTCAAGAAAACAGGTTGAAAGTCACTGTCTTAAGAGATATCTTATTGGGGCGCCCGGGTGGCTCAGTCGGTTAAGCGGCCGGCTTCAGCTCAGGTCATGATCTCACAGTTCGTGAGTTCGAGCCCCGCGTCAGGCTCTGTGCTGATAGCTTGGAGCTTGGAGCCTGGAGCCTGTTTCGGATTCTCTGTCTCCCTCTCTCTCTGTTCCTCCCCCGCTCGTACTCTGTCTCTCTCTCAAAAATAAACAAAGATTAAAAAAAAAATTTAAGATATATCTTATTAATTCCTTTTGAGGACACTTCTTGGCTTAAAAATCACCTATTTCCCCTTGATTCCTACCCCCCACCCCAGCCCATTGAGGACAAAGACATGAGATAGTTGAGGCCAGGCTGTCACAGGAAGATACTAGACTAAATGTTCGTGAGACAACAGGAGGGAAATAAACCCAGAAAAGCTTGTATTGAGGTAGCCTGGCAGCTAAGAGCCGGCTCATTTCCTAGTACAAATTCAAGGAGACACCCCTGAGCTCCCTACCTTGGCCACTGTCTCAGTGCCTTGCTAGGAGCTCTTCCGGACTCAAAATAAGGCGAAACCTGGAGAACTTTGAACTCAATGGAAAACAGTCCCCTCTGCTTTGCATGCAAGACTCGGATTCTGTGTCAGTGTCCCATGTGAGGCCCACCTCTGCTTACGGTAGATAACATGGGGATGTCCACTCTTTTCAGGACAGACCCTTCCTATCCTCAGGGGAATGGCCTTCGAGACCTCTACAGGGTGCTCCTCAGAATACAACCCGGCCACGTCCACTTGCAAGTAGCGTGTCTCTTTTACTAGTTAATCATCACCAGGGTGACCGTAAATTCTGGTTTTCCTGGGACGGTCTTATTTTACGCCTGTTGCCCTGGTGTAATTATTAATAGCGCTCTTTTCACTCCCAAAGTGTCTTATTTTGGGCGATAAATTATATGGTCACCCTAATTATCATTTTTACGATCAGAGTGCTTCCTGACCCTCAATGCCCGCCTGACAGTTACCCTTCCCCCGCCCCCCCCCCCCCCCTCCAGGAAGCCCTCCTCCTGCCACGCTAATTCGAGCTGATCTTCCCTTCCAGGAGAACTGCTTTGCTGCTTCTCGATCCCACCCTGCCATGCCTTTCCCTCCTCCACTCATCCAACCAGGGCCGTGTGCCCACCTACCACCACCCGGAGTATTCCAGGCCCTGGCAAAACAGGAGGAGCCAAATGCAGAGACAATAAGTGTATAGATATAGATTATGTTCCCTGAGGACTACGACTATGGAAAGGAGTAGAGCTGGGGTGGGGTGGGGGCGGAAAGTGATGGGAATGTGTGTGTCCTAGTTTTTTACGAGATGGGCAAAGCATTGCATAAGAAGACGGTATTTAAAAAAAAACTTTAATGTTTATTTTTGTTTTAATTTTTTAATGTTTATTTTTGAGAGAGAGAGGGAGAAAGAGAGAGACAGAGCGTGCGTGGGGGAGGGGCAGAGAGAGAGGGAGACGCAGAATCCGAAGCAGGCTCCAGGCTCTGAGCTGTCAGCACGGAACCCGGCGTGGGGCTCAAACTCATGAACCGCGAGATCGTGACCTGAGTCAAAGTCAGATGCTCAACTGACTGAGCCACTCAGGTGCCCCTAACGAGGTGATATTTGAACAGAGGCCTGAAGGGAGTGAGGGAGTGAGGGACCCCGGTGGGGAGAAAGCATTCGAGGCTAAAGGAGCCGAGTATGTAAAAAATCCTACAAAGGGAGGACTAGCAAGGATGGTTGTGTGTGGATGTCAATGCCAGGAGGGAAGAGTGCGTGTGGATTCGGAGTACCCGAGGGCCACTTTCTCTGTTCTCCCCATAGCCTGGCTTGACACGGAAGCTCACATCTTGATCACCTGGCTGGATGTGCGGCGGTTGGATCACAGGTTAGCGGTGGCTCTGGGTCAGAGTTTCAGGGGACAGCCTTGCCAGTGTGGTCAGACTGCTGACATTTTGTTATGGGCTTACTGAGGTTCCCAAACAGTCTAAACCCCAGGCCATCCCATCCCCCCGCCCCCGACAGTCACTGATAGCAGCAGACTCCGGAAAGAGTGCGTGGTACCTCTCTATAGTTCAGTCTGCTCCACGGAACTTGACCGGGGCACATCTCCGGGGAATGGCCTCTTCACCTGACACCATTCTGCAGCATTTCATGAGGCATCTACCAGACTGTGTGTCCAGAAGGTGAGGAGTGTGGCCTGCTCCTTCGGAGAGGACTCATATTACATGCTTGCTCCAGGCTACTGAATTTGGTCATATTGCATTCTTATTTTTAAGTGTATTTAAGTGGATCTTCTCCGGACAGTACAGGACAGATTTTGCAGCCAGACAGGGCTCATCAGCCCCCGGGGACCCTCAGTAGCAACCAGGCGGGGCTGACCAGTGTGAACTTCTGGGAAGGAACTAACCCCGGGCTTTGATTTGCTGTGCCTTCTTTTGCTTTTCTCCTAGATTAATTTTCCATCTTAGTAAACCAATTTGAATCTTTTTTGAAGGGTCCCGGGTCTCAAATGAATCCTTAACTAATAACTTTTTCAGACATCTTCATGTATAGGGTCATTTCACACACCCACTGCGTGAGAAAAGGCGTGTTAGGATCGCAGGAGGTGGGGAAATGACCAACAAGTGCTGAGGGGTCCCTGCCCTCCAGCCTCAGCCCCCATCCGTTTCTCATGGGTCAGATCGCAGCGAACGCCGGCATTCTATAGAAGGAAGAAACTGACCCCGAAAGTCCATCCTTCTAAAGGATTAATTATTGGCATAATTTACTTTGTTAATAATGGTGCTGGGCCTAGTACCTACGGAGAGGAAATAGGTTTTTAAAAAAGAAGATGGTTGGGTCATCGTTACTCCACTATGTCTGCGTTGGTGTCTTTGTCTTGAATGTAATTAAGAGCCTTAGTGTGAGTTTTTAAACGTCTGATCAACCATCCCCCACACTTTCACCCAACATGGCCACAAAGGGAGGTCGAGACTCATTCAAACCAGAACTTAGCAGCCTCATACAGTCCTATGCATGAGGGGGGAGGGAAGGGGCTTGGGGAGAGAATATATTGAGATCTGCCCTTTGATCGTGTTCAATGCGACTTTGCATTTACCTGAGGGATTAAAAGTTCTCATTGACCAAGGCTCCCGGCTTCCTACTCAGCCTTTGACGGGACAAGTGTTAATTGGACAATATAATGGGGACAATGTTAATTCCCCTCTTAGAGTTCCTTTTCTTGTTCAGTCAAATAGAAAGGCCCTTTTAAATGGCAGAGAGAGGAAGAAAGGAGCTGGTTTATAAGGGTAATAGACTGCACATCTTCCCCCTTGTCTCAGAACAAGTGCAATGGAGTCAGCATAAAGCAGGCCCTAAACAGCGAAAGAAAGGGAGCGATGTGGTGGTTTGCCTGGAATGTCACCCTGGATTAGGGATCGGGGAAATATGGTCAGTAGGCTGTGTCTGTTTTCGTAACAGTGAGGGGTGGTGGTTTGTGGAGGGGGCGACGGACACCTAGGATACTCGGGGTAAGGAAAGGACGGTTTGGCGAGGGTAGGAAACGGGGGTGACAGGGGGTGACAAGGACAATAGGACATAGACGATCAGAAACGTGGTGGGATCCCCTGAGCAGCTGGGCTGAGTCGGACACTCCCCAAACCTGAAGAAGTCACGACTGCACGGGGGAGATGGGCAAGAGGCAGGGATTCTAGAAACGACAGCCCGTGTTCATGGGTTCCTGTAATTAAAATTTTCCTCCCGCCCAATCTTAAAATAGGCTGAAGTGCAGTTGTCTGCAGATTCCGGGAGCCACGTGGAGAAACTAACGTTTTCCCCGCAGTTTCCATCTCTCTTTAACAACCCCGTCTGTTTCTCTGCTAACGAAGTCTTTCTGCTGTTGAACTTCGACTAATACTTCTTCTATCCCTGGTTTTTATGAATGATGACAAAGGCCCATTCAGTTTTTCAGTTGCTAATTTATTCAACAGGCATTTTCAGGCATCTACCATACGGCAGGTACTCTGCTGTGTACCCTTGAGCAAGTCACTTAAACTTCCTGTGCCTCGAACCTTCAGTCATGGGAATAATTACCCTGGCTTTCAGTCTACAAGGTTCTTTTGGGGATCAATGGAGATGATGGATATAAAAATACCTTATAAACTGTGAAATACGTAAAATGAATTATTCTCGTTATGACTTTTATTCGCTGGGGAGATAAAAGAAATGCGTAAGAAGCGATGAGGAACAAAGACAAGAAAATCTCTATTGAAAGACAAGCCTGCCAGGCACAGACAGAGCACAATGCAGGAAACTAAGGCCCGAGTGACTCAAGGGAACCGCAGTTGTCCAAGGCGGGTTGCTTGAGGGAGGTCCCAGCCCTCGCTGGCAAGAGTCAGCGTCCTTATCCGCAGCTGCAGCTCCAGTTGAGAAGGCACCTTTCTGGTGCATCTGGAACCAACCAACCACCATGTCTGGTAACTCAGCATCAGGAACGGGCTTTGGCCCAGTAAGGTGTTAGTAGCATCTGATCTCTCTGCGTTACCCTCTGATTCCCTTAATTCTAACAATGGCACCTCTTTCTTATTTCGTCTTCCAGTCCTTCTACCTTCTTTGTAAGCGATTTCCTGTACTGACTTCCCACCATTTGAAACACTAGAGCCAAAGATTTCTTATCGATGCAAAGACAGTACGAACACTCTTTGTCCTTTCCTTCTGGGGCAGAAATGGAAACGATCCTTGCTCAAAAGCGAACAAGTTAGTTAACGTCGCTCCCTGCTGACCCTGAAATCCAGGGTGATTCCTTCCACCTCGCTGGGCCTCAGTGTTGCCACCTCTGAAAATGCACACGGTAAGTTTGTGTTGGTGAATTATCACTCACAGACAGAGCAGCCCCACGTGGCTGCGCAAAATCTCTGTTCTGTGTAGCCGGGCGTCCAGGTGCACTTGGGGCCAGCACACCTTCTCATCAACTCGTCTTCATGCACCTGCTTCATCATCCAGCATCCGGCCTTTGACGGGGCCCTTCTTGCTCTGAGCTGAAAGCTGCACACTTCAGACTCACCAGCCCTTAAATATTTTATAGCAGACTGGCTGGAAATTAATATTTAATCACAGACTCCTTGGCACGTAAATATTTAATCATTGATATGGCTGATGAGTAATGAATCAGCACCCAGGAAAACTTTTGGTCTCTGGTGCCAGTTTTGAAGGATCTCTGGTTCTGGTCTCAGAGGACAGAGGTATCAGTGGTGATTTTATTTCTACACCGAGCTTAATATTTTTAAGGGCTCTGAAAAAAAAAATGGGCTTAATACCAATCTGAGGTTCTGGATCAGAAAGTCGCATCTTCAAAGACCATAAGCAAATTGCAAATAGCCGTAGTTTGGAAAGAATTGGCTGGATGGCTAGCTACAGTAATCAACATTTCTGTCAATTTATATCCTAAGAAAAGACAGGGGCTGGGATGAGGAAGGGATATCCTTAAAGGCATAAGATGGGGGCTTGGGATGGGAGACTGGAACCCCTTATGTTTCCAGGGGTTATTTGGAATATGAAGTGAAGAGAAAAAAATCAGGAAAAAGTTAGGAAATTCTTTTAAAAATATTTTAATGTTTATTTTTGAGAGAGAGAGGGAGAGGGTGCGTGCGCCTGAGCATGCGCGCAAGTGGGGGAGGGGCAGAGAGAGAGAGAGAGGGAGCCACAGAATCCAAAGCAAGCTCCAGGCTCTGAGCTGTCAGCACAGCGCCCGACGCAGGGCTCGAACTCAGGAAGTGAGTGATCATGACCTGAGCCAAAGTCGGTCACTCAACTGACTGAGCCACCCAGGCGCCCCTAGAAATTCCTTAAGTATAATAGTAGGTACAGACAGGAGAGGGGAAATTGAGGTCGGAAGGACTCATGGAGCTTTAAAAAGTAAGAGCAGTACAAATTTCATGAGTTACACAGCAAAGAAACTGCCGGGGTGCATGTGCTCTGATAAGAGCGGCTTCCTCACCAGAGAGATTTCTATTATTTTTTAAACCATACACTTTGATGACTCCAGGATAATTTGCACCCTGACCTGCTTAGCTTTGCGGGGCCATCACCACAAGCGTGTGCCACAGCCCTGGGCTACTTCCAAAGACACCCATTCTGCGAGACCTGACTTACTTCTAAAAATTTGAGTCCTGTCTTATTTTCCCTGAAAATGTTTCTGCCCCCTCCTGGCCTTGCTCTCAGCTTCCCGCCTCGTGGGGGCGTCTCGCTGTCTGGGTCACATGGGCTCGGTGCCTGTTCTATGGCACCTGGGGTGGCCTGGCTGGCAGGCAGTCATGTTAGCCCAGCCGGCAGGTCCCCAGGGGCACCTGCGGACACTGGCCCGATGAGGGGGTGCTGCTGAAGTCCAGGGTAACTCACAACCGTCACTTCCAACTGGCAGACTAGACCATAGGACCACCACACTTCACCTTCCCAAGTTACGAGAGGGCTCCGGGCCTCATCACTCTATTTACAGAGGATCCACTGTCCCCAGGGGCTTCAGGAGAGAGGACAAGGCTAAGGGCTGCCACTATAAGCCAGGGCTCTAGGGGGGCCGCTTCCCTGCTCTGTCCACTCACCTCAGAGGCCCCACTTACCTCTCCTCCCTGACCTGTGCAGCCAGCAGCCTCAGACACACTCTCCTCCCCCCCCCCATCACCCTCCCCCCTCCCCTCGACCCCTCCAATGACATCGCCTTTCCTTTCCTCCTGAATGCTGGATTGGAGGCAGACTTTTTTTTATTTTTTTTAAAGTCAATTTTCCATTTCTGCATTTTTAATTTCTGGGGAGTCTCAAGAAACAGGAACAAGGGAAGGAATGAGGGGCCAAGGGAAACTGTCATGATTCCTAGTACAGAGTCATGATTCTCCTGCCTCAGTTTCCCCTCCGACTCCAGTCAGTGCATGTGAAAGTGTGTGTGTGGGTGTGAGGGGTTCCTCACCTCAGCATGGGAGTCCTAGCCAGCCCTGGTGCGCAGAACCCCCCTGTGGCTGATTTGGAGGGTCGGGATGACCGTAGAATTCAGTTTCTAGAATTCAGCCTTAAAGGACTTCATTTCTCCATTGTGATGGGCACTTACCTTGCCACTGGACAGCCATTATCCCCATTCTTCTTTATTGTTAGAAGAGTTCCAATTTTGGTGGTGGTGGGGGAAGGAGTTTATTGTCCCATGTGCTTAGGGGCAGGGGAATCTTTCTGTCCCCGTGGGTGAATGTTGATTAGTCTAAACTGACCGTGGAAATTCTATTCCCTTCTTGTTATCGCTTTAGTCATGGGTACGTAGAGCAATCCTAACCAATATGGTATGAAGGAAAATCAGGGACATCCGTTCAGGAGGCTTCTGGAAAGGGTATTCCTCGCTGACAAAAAGAGACGGAGGAAGAGGAATTGCCCACCTGCCTTCGGATGCAGCGGTATGAACTCAGTGGGGCAGCGACCTTGTCGCCACGAGACAGACAAGGACCAAAGCTGAAGATGGGAGAGAAAAGTGAAGCATATGATCCTAGTGCCACTACACTGACCGAATCTAGAAGCACTTTACCTCCAGGCTTCTTAGAACGTTTAAGCTGCTTCTAGTTGACTCTTTCGTTATTTGGGTTCGAAAGCATTCCAATTAATGTACCTCATGAATAGGGGAGGTGGGACCGACAGCTAACAAGCTAAAGACTCAAGACAAATGACAGGGAAATGAGAAGTCAAACAATAATGAAGAACTTTTTCATGCCCAGTAGGTTGGCTGATAATCGAGCCTGGTGCCTGCTGACCTTGGGTGAGACTGTGGAGCCATGGCACCTCCCCCACACTGCCATCACTTCGGGAAACCAGCTGGAGTGTCTTTACATCAGAAGATGCTCACAGTTAGTGGGCCAGCCATTCTCCTCTTTGGCAAATAAGTGGAGATACCCTTGTACACATGCAGAGGGGAACGTGCATAATAATGCTCTTGACAGTATTTTCGTAACGGAGGAATTTGGACACAAGCCTTGATGGTCATCAACTTGAAACCAGACTGCTTCTCCAGACTTTGGCCCCATGAATAAAGTGCAGCTACATGTATCAACATGATTAAATAGCAAAAATACAATTCCGAGTGAAGAAGAGTACGTCTCAGAGATACAGGTAGGATCTGAAGTGATTCATATGAGGTTTCAAAACACACAAGCAACCTGATAAATACGTAAAGAAATGCATTGGGAGGATAAGCACCTTGTTCAAAATGGTAGCTTGTTCGAGGAAAGAGAGAGGGGAACGGTGCATGGGGAGCTCCATTAGACCTCAATGCTTTTCTTCCTTAAGCAGGATTGGGAGTAGATGGTGGATGGTGCCTGGATTAACAAGAGTTTATGAGAAAAGGAGCCAGAGAGGTTTGTTT
Source organism: Neofelis nebulosa (assembly GCF_028018385.1). Lineage (NCBI taxonomy): Eukaryota > Metazoa > Chordata > Mammalia > Carnivora > Felidae > Neofelis > Neofelis nebulosa. The sequence continues at coordinate 12,335,831 of NC_080790.1, forward strand.
TATTTGTACCACGAGATTCTTGTGAACCAACAGGATGATGTCGTTTCTAAATAAGTTGGTGCCCACTTGGGTTAGAAGCATAAAATTACAGTGATAACTTAAGAGGAAGTGAGTCCAGCCTTATTTCCCACTGACCAGATGTTGCCCGGAGGATGATGTGCAGGTCCAGATTTGTCACATTACAAGGACTATTTTCAGGGAAAGTCCAAGAAGCCTTTGTGGAGGGGTGGGGTTCCAGCACTGAGTGGGTGGCTAGACTAGACAGCCTCTGAGGTCCCGGTCCTATGGTTGCACAGTCATGGGACAGAGCATACAATACAGATATTATTGGGAGATGCCAGCAGCTATGTGACGAGCAATGAGACATCCTGGAAGTAATTCCATCACTGTTTTGGCCATCGGCTTTGTGATCAGGAGCATCAATCATTCTTTGGCCTTTCTATTTGCTGAAAGGTGGAAGAGAAGCCTAGGACATAGGTGAGGGCTTGTGTCTACATAAGGGAGATGGCTGAAGTAGGGGCTGTGGGCGGATACGGCCCACCCTCTGTTACCATAAGGAGGCAGCCCTCAAGAGCACGGTAAGAAGATACGGTTTCCAAGGACGGCTGATATCTATCCGTAAGCTACAGCCTGTGGATGCAAGTCCTGCCTTATGGATCAGCTGTTCCCAGTGTTGAAGAATGAGAGAAGTAGTGGGCACGTACAAATAGATGCGTAAGTAGCCTGGAGATAGGACTTGGAGAGTCTCTGCTCAATTACAATTTTGAGGAATTGAGATTTCCACCAGGGGCTCTAAAGTCCTGGATTCTGGTGGGTACAAAGAGGTAGATGGGAAGGTAAGAAGGAAGCACTTCTCACAGTGTGAGGATAAATATGCCTTTCTTTATCCACCAAATTTTCTCAATAGGTGGTGGTGTGTATTTTGTGTGTGTGTGTGTGTGTGTGTGTGTGTGTGTGTGTGTTTTCCCCAAAGGCTTTGGGAAAGTTTTGTTTCACTGTTGTAATAAGGTCTCAGCTGTGTTTGGTAGAGTGTTAAAAGCAGAATGCCAGATGACAAAAAGTATTAAGGATCAGTGAGAGATGACCCCTTTCCAACATCCACTGGGCCTGTGCGATCTCTGCCCAGAGGGAACCCCTATGGCCCAGTATGACCTTCCATGTCAACTGTGGAGTCTACAGATGCTGTTTTCTTTCCTCTTTCTCCTCCTTTCTTTCTTCATCCGTCCCTCCGTCCCTCCCTCCCTTCCTCCCTCTCTTCCTTCCTCTGTCTCTTCCTTCCTCTCTTCCCTCCTTCCCTCCTTCCTTCCTTCCTTCCTTCCTTCCTTCCTTCCTTCCCTCTCACCTTTCTTCTTTCTTTCTTTCTTTCTTTCTTTCTTTCTTTCTTTCTTTCTTTCTTTCTCTCTCTCTCTCTCTCTCTTTCTTTCTTTCTTTCTTTCTTTCTTTCTTTCTTTCTTTCTTTCTTTCTCTTTCATTTGGTTTGATGTACTTTACTGACGGAACATCCCAGGGCATCTGGGATGGAAACTGTCAACATGGGGAGATTCTCAGAGTGCTGGAGGAGGCATGGAGGCAAGGACTCCCCAGCAGCTGAGGACCTCTCTGTTGCTCTCGTGCTCTCATGGAGGCTGATAGTCCAGGGTGCTTTTACTCCTTGGATACCATGTGGACAATATGTTCTGCTACCTGGTTGCTGTAGCCAAATTCACTTTTGTATCAGGAAATGAGCTTGACAAAGTGCTTGAGGGCAATGCCAGCCCCATGGAAGCCATTCTTTTTTTCAAAGGAAAGACAGAAATCCTCCTAAAGGCATCTTTGCCTATAACTCAGCATCTTGGCCTGCTTCTGCTTTACCTGCTCCTGGGGGTGGGGAGGGGTGCAGTCATCTCTTTAGCCATGGATCTGGAGGCCATTCAGTAGGGATGTGTTAGTTATGTATTACTGTGTAACAAATTACCCCCAAACTTAGTAGTTTAGAACAACAACCATTTATTATCTCTTACAGTTTCCGAGTGCCAGGGGCTGGTTGTGGCTTTGCTGGGTTCCTGCTCAGGGTCTCACATGACGTTGCGGTCAAGCTGGGGCTGCAGTGTCTGAAGGCTGGGATGGGTCCACGAACCCACTCCAAGCTCACTTACGTGGGTGTTGGCAGGAGACTCCAGTCCTCACCACGAGAGTGTCTCACGTCTCCTGTTCCTGACATGACTTCCCCCCATAGCAAGTGATCCAGAAGCAAGAGAGTGACAGAGAAAAGGTTGAACCTGCAGTCTATTGTCACCTAATCTTGGAAGTGATGTATCATCCCTTCTGCAATATGCTACTAGTCACAAGACCAACCCTGGTTCGGAGTGTAAGACGTGACTACCAGGACACAGCACTGGGACTTGTAACTCTAATTGCGACATGAACATCTAAATTAGCTCCAGAAAGATCTATATCTGGGCAGAAGGAGTGTTAATATTTGTTCATTCAACGGGCTCTTATTAAACACTTCCTTTGTGCGAGTCACTGTTCTAGGTGCTGAAAATACCACGGTGAACAAGACATTCAGTTTCCGCTTTCAGGGATTTAAATTTTAGTGAGAGAGGCAGAGAATGCACAAATAAAACGAGTGGTTCTAAGTACTATGGAGAAAATAAAATGAGGGCTGTGACAGTGGAGGGGAGGATACATCCGTTTGGCATGTTTACTTCCAGCCTGATCTTTCTTCACAACAGCCCTCAGGGCAGTGTTCCCAGCATCTCCGTTTGCCGCGTGAGGACGCCAAGTCTCACGGGAGGTGATGTGATTTTCCAGGGATCCCAGTTACCGAGAGACAGGGCTGGGGTTTAAACCGCAGTTCTCTGTCTCTTTCCCAAGCCTGCGTACGTCACCTCTGCGTGCTTCTGTCTACCCCAAGAAGAGACCCTGCAAGCTGGGTTTGTACATTAGAACCTCCTTTGAAGGTCTCCTATGGAAAGGTTCAAATCCCTGCAAGTCTGTAGGCAGCTTGAGGGCAGGCCTGGCGCTTTCTTAGACTCTGCATCCCCCCTAGACATCTGGGTATTCTCAGATGGACTGGTTCTCAGGCTCCTGTGTAGTCTTTTCTGGGCTCTGTTGTGTCTGTGCTCACCCCGCCGGCAGTTTGTCTCTGGGAGGGAAGCATCCCCCCGAAGCTTTGCTGGCTGTCTCCACTGGCCGTCGCCCGCCAGAGCCAATGTTGGGGGGCTGTGGTCACATCTCGCGGTCTCATTTTCAACAAGAGCACTTTGAAAGAGAAAAGCATCAGCTGGTTGTCAGCCAAAAAGGGTAGTCCACTAAAGTGCTTTCACATTCGTTATCTTGCCGTCCCTCGAAGCGGACATGTGAAGTAGGCAAAATGGGGCTTATGGTTCAATTTCAAGGATGCAGACACCAAGACTCAGAAGGAGAAAATCACTTTTCCTGAGGTCTCACAGCGATGACTGGAAGGATGAAGGCTTTCTGATCCTACCACAGAGATGTCTCTTCCCCTCTCTGTAACTGTCCAGAGATTATGTTCTGCGAAATAAAGCTCCATGTGGTCCAGCTAGAGTCGTGCTTCTCAAACTTCGATGTATAAATTAATTACCTGGGGATCTCACTAAATTGCAAATTCTGACTCTCTGGGTCTGAGATGGTGCCTGAGATTCTGCATTTTTTTTTTTTTTTTTTTTTTTAGAGAGAGAGAGAGTGCCAGAGGGGGAGAGGGGGTGAGAAAGAGAGAGAGAGAGAGAGAGAGAGAGAGAGAGAGAGAGAGAGAGAGAGAGGAGACAGAGAATCCTAAGCAGCCTCCACGCTCAGCACGGAGCCCGACTTGAGCCAAAATCAAGAGTCAGATGGTCAACTGACTGAGCCACCCAGGTGCCCCAGAGATTCTGCATTTCTTTAATATTTTTTTAATGTTTATTTATTTTTGAGAGAGAGAGAGAGAGAGAGAGAGACGGAGCATGAGTGGGGAGGGGAAGAGAGAGAGGGAGACACAATGTGAAGCAGGATCCAGGCTCTGTCAGCACAGAGCTGGACGTGAGGCTCGAACTCACGATGTGTGAGATCATGACCTGAGCCGAAGTCGGACGCTTAACTGACTGAGCCAGCCAGGCACCCTGAGATTCTGAATTTCTTAGCCCACGTGCAGGGGGTGCCCGTGCTGCTGCTCCATGGTCTACGCGTTGAGTAATAAAGGTCACCCTCTGGCCCGTTTTCAGATGTCAGAATTCTAGCCATCCTTTGAAATGCAGGCTGATGACCCCTGCACCTAGGAAACGTCCCTAATGTCTTCTTCGGTTGGGAGTGCAGCCTCCTCTCTCAGTGCCATCCTGTAGGGTTGTTGCTCTCCTAGGAGGGCCCAGGTCCCCTGCTATTTACACTAACCTGACCCTTGATCTCAGACGCTCCTCGCCGGGCATGGCTCACACTGGGTGGGGTTCACAGTGGCTCTGGATTTCTTTACTGTAGGCGACATCAGTGGTGAGAAAATGAGCACTGGGTTGGGCAGCTGAGCTGATGTCTTCATTCGCCATTTCTTTTCTGCTGGGACGTTTCACTAGGCGATAAAATCTTACGGTAATATTGACAAGGCCACGCTTTCGGGCTGTGGGGCTGCTCTAAGTTTAAACTGATAAGACGGCTGATAAACAGACGCTGGGCTGTAAGTCTGCCTCTAATCTTTAAAACTGGCGAATTTTGAGTCCATTGCCGCTGGTCTGTACTTAGGGAAAAATCTCTTCTCAGAAAGCAGAAGGCCTGAACATACGTAGAGCTTCTTTGCTCTACTAGGCTCTGGTCTGCAGCAGATACAAGCTTCTCCAGGCAGGGACCCGCTGATATTCACGTCTAAATCCCAGTATCTAGAACGTGGAGACCTACTCAGTAAGTTCTCAGGTACTGACCGCACAGGTCCACGGACGTAAGTTACGACTAAAAAAACAAAACAAAACAAAACAGGGAAGAATCATAACACATCCTCAGAGAATCTCAGTTTTTGCATTTCTCTTTTCATAGTTTAGGATTAGGCAATCTTCTAGATGAGGAAGTTGGTTATTCCTTTTTGCTGGACAGATGGGCACACAGATGCTCTGGGAAGTTCATTAACCCCACCCTGACATTTTTGCGGTCCTGGCTTTGTCTTACAGTGGATCTTGGAACATATCCAAAATATACTTAGACATACTTCTCTGGGAGAAAAGCTTTTACACTTCAGAAACACACACACACACACACACACACACACACACACACTCTTAATTTGAGGTTGAATTTTTCTGCCCTAATTAGCTGTGTCTTTGAGCTTCAAGAGCTAGTTTTACTGTGGTTATTAACGAGGCCAATCTCTGATCGCTGGTCTTTTTCAAAAGCATTCCAGCCTGCTAAACAGTGGCCTTTCATGATTTACAAGTTTGGAATCTTTGAGAGTTTTCAACAATTAAGGTGCTAACTTTTCGCACTCGTCCGGTCTCCAAACTTCTCAATCACAAAACCTTGAAAATGGTCTGTGGTGAGGGGAGCTCGGTGCTCCCGCAAGTCCCTTTCTAGACGTGGGAGGGTCTGGTGAGCTCATCTAGTCCGGCAGACATCGCTTCTAGAGAGGATGTTGGCAAGAAGTCACTAGCACAGCTCGTGAGCACGAAGCCTGTGCTAACTTAGCATGAAGCAAGGGCCAAGGGCAAGTGCTGTCGGGGAGTGACTCCAAAGGCGCGAGAGTACACAGCTCTCCCTTTAACTCAGCGTGTTTTCAAAGTGCTTGGCGACTTGAAAGCTCACATCATCCTCACAACAAGGATGTGTGGTGCACCCACAAATGCTATTATTACTGAATGGGCAAAATGAGGACCAGAGAGGGAGAGTGACTTCTTTAAGGACACACAGTCAATGGCAGAACCGGATCCAAGGGCTTTCTGGTTCCCAGTCCAAAGCTCATCCCAAAAGGCGTGTCAACTCCTTCCGTCTAGAAAAGCACCCCTTCCTTGTGAAATAATTTCAAGTGCTGGCTTAAAACGTCTCGGCCCTGATCAACAAATCACACTCTATGTTCAGAAGACATTCGGAGACCCTGGGCATCCTAAGGTCCCATTTGATCTGATGAATCCTAATGAACAACACCAGTAACAAGTCAAGAGATCAATCACTCAATATTTACAGGCATGTTTCCCTTCACAGAAGGAGCTTACTGCTAGTTTTGAAAAAGAAGCACACAGATGATGTGTTATGGAAATGTGGAAAATACAAATGGGTGACTATATATCAACAGCAGGACCCACAGGCTCTTTTATGAATGTGTGATGGGATAGATTTTTATCAAGACAGAAACATACCTAGAATTCCGTTGCCGTGTAGGCTTCTATTTATCTGAAACAAAGCGAGGGAAGATGGCTGTAAACGCACGGGTAAAGGGTTGTTACATTTCAGCCATTTTCTTACTCTGATCATAGTTCCTGATACCTATCCAGCTCTCGATATACCTTGGATTCGATTGGCTAACAGACTAAAGAGAATTAATTGTTCCTGTGACAGGTGAGGTCTCGATATTTAACTGGAATCTTCCACTTCTCGTCAAATTACCTCCCAAATATCTTCATATCTACCTGCTTCTCCCCACACCCAGCTGGTCTAAGTCTCCACCGTTTCTCACTCAGCCATCTGAGCGAGACTCCCCAGGGGTCCACCTGCTCCCCCCTTTGCTCAGTCCATCCGTTCTCCACACAGCAGCCGGAGTGGTCTTTCAAGCCACACCCTCGCTTAGAACCTGAGAGTGGCTTCTCACCACATTCAGAAGAAAGTCCAACCCCTGCCAGCGTCGACGCCGTCCCACAGGATCTAGCCTTTGCTCATTTGCCGTCCTCACCTCCTACCTCTTGGCCCCTGGTGAACTGAGGCTCAGTAGTGCTCCCGGCGCATGCCCTTTGCCTCCCACCGGCCCTGCATTGACCTTCGGGGGTCTGTCCCTAGATCGCCACAGGTCTGGAGCCTCCTAATCCTCAGAGCGGCTTCCCTGAGCCCACCGTCTGAAGTAGCTCTTCGTCTCCTCTCTTTCAGTGTCCTGTCTTTTCCTTCTGCACACTTACCCTCACTTGAAAAGTACCTTCTTCGTCATCTGTTCCCTCCCACTAGATGTAGGGCCAGAGAAAGTAAGAAAATGGTTTGTTTTATTCACTTCAGTACCACCCGTGCCTAAAACAGAGGCTAATATATAACAGATGCTTGGTAAATACCGTGATGCACTGGGCCACGTGCAAGTGTAGGAGAAAACACGGGGCGCATTTGTTGAGCATCTACTACGAGTGACATCTCCTTCACCTTCCTTATCTTTTACGCCCCAGCAATGCGAGGTGCCTGTTGGCTCGCCGGGCCCAGAGGAGCGAGGTGGGTCTCAGGGAAGCTGACTGACACTTGTAAGGCTTTGCAATTATTCCCAGACACATAGGGTGGGACATAGAGGCCAGTGACACTCCGCAGCATGTGGCTCTTCCACCGCAGTGTATGGATCGTTTACAATGTGGAAGGTAGCCAGGCATCCGGTGCTGCTGCCCCTGTGAACATCAGCTAGCAGTCACTAACAGAATATGCACCGAGGGGGAAATGTTACCATATTATGTGCAGGAGCAAACCAAGGACTCGTAATTCGAACAAACCGTAAGAATAAAAATGTTAAAAATGACAGGCAGCAGCTCCCCTGGCTGGCTCAGTAGGGGTACGCCATCCCCCCTCGGTGATCTGCGGGGATTTGGATAATAATCACAATTATGGATTGGGAGGAAGGAACGCACACCCCCCTTCCTCTATCACAGTTTTTCTAGCACTATCTGCTCAGCAGACGTCCAGGCCTTGCCGTAGCCACCCTGGTTCTCTCGCTAGACAAGGATCCCGAAGGGGACAAGGGGTCATGCCACACCGTTCAGCCTGTTCCCAGGGCCCGACGGAGGGGAAGCCCGCGGTACGTGTTTGTGGAGTGGCTACGACACCTCGTCTCCAGCGCCTCAGGAAATCAAGAAGGAGCTTGTAGTTCTTGTCGTCCGAATGGGCTGCAATTGGGGTGCCTGGGGGGCTCAGTCGGTGAAGCGTCTGACTCTTGATTTTGGCTCTATTCATGATCGCAGGGTCGTGGGATCGAGCCCCGTGTCGGACTCTGTGCTGAGCATGGAGTCTGCTTGGGATTCTCTCTCTGTGTCTCAAATAAATAAATAAATACATAATTAAAAAAAAAAAAAAAAGAATAGGCTGGAATTGAATTTGGGATGGAGACCCGGTGTGGGTGACATGACCCCATGAGGATAAACCTTGAATAAACCCCTTCAGTGAGCCCTGTCTTCTCTGTCCAGCCTGAGCCAAGATCAGCTTTCCTGCTGCCAAATGGTGAGTGTTATGTCAAGGATGGCTTCAGATAAAGCTGCAGATTGTTACGTGTCTTTCCCAGCTCATGCTTATGCCATCGGCTTGCAGATGCTACGGTGCAGATTCAGACCTGGTGTCACTGGTTGAATTGTGTCCCCTTCAAAGGAGAGCTTACAGCCTTAGTCCTCGGGCCGTCAGGTACCGCCTTGCTTGTAAATAAGGTCACGGCAGGTATCATTAGTTACGTTAGTTAAATGGACTATGCCGCGTCTGAAATCTAATAGGACTGGCATCCTGGCAAGAAGAGGGGGATTTGGACACAGAGACGCACAGGGAAGGTGGCCATGGGAAGACGGGGGTAGGGATTAGCGTAGACGCGGTCACAAGCCAAGGACCACCTGGGTTTACCCAAAGCTGAAAGAAGCAAAGAAGGAGCCACACTTGGAGGTTTTGGAGGGAGAACGTCCACCAGCATATGGATTTTGGACTTCCGGCATTTAGCACCATGAGACAACATGCTTCTGTGGTTTTAAACCACATGGTTTGTGATACTTTGGCAGCCCTAGGAAACTAGTAAAAATCTAGGAATAAATATCACCATTGGCTGGTTTGACTCTTCTAAGGCAACCCAGACAATCCATACCGAATAAATGAACAAGTCAGAGAAAAGGGGACAAAGAAGGAAAGGGCATTTATCTGTGGATCTCTCCACCCGGGGTGCTCCGAGAAGAGCCCTTTCTGTGCAACATCCCCAGATCTGGAGAATCGTGAAGCACGTGACACAGCTTTCCACGGCTGCTGACCTCACTGTGCCAGCTCACAGAGTCTGTGCCCAGAAGAGCTGAGCCATCTTCCGGGAGCACGGCCATATCGCAGACCTCCGTGCGCATTTGTTCATGTTTAACGTCAGTCTCTTCCCACTCGCTTGTCTAGTGGCTCGAGTCCGGTTCCCAACTCCATTGTGCCTCCACGTCATCCAAGTCATTAATCCAAAGCACGCTTTCCATCATCTTCTTATGTGACACTTAGCAGCTTTCAACACTGTTGGCCATATGCTCTCCCGGGGCCCTCTCTTCTCCTGTCTCTCTGAGCTCTCCTTTTCAGTAGTCTCCTCAAACCCTACCCTTAAATGTTGAGTTCCTGGAGACTCTTCTTCCTACTAGGTCAGCTCGTCCATACCCATCTACCCTGTAGACTCCAGCTACCACCCAGGCACTGACGACTTCCCAAATTTCAAGACCCACCTGTCCAGTCACTCATGTAACATCTCTACTGGGGTAACACAAAAGCTCCTCCGATTCAGTATATCCAACAAACAACTCAGAGTGTTTTCCTTAACCTCATCTTCCTTGGGGATTCCTAGCTCAGCGAATATCCCTATCATCCTATTTTGAAATCCTTAAATATCAGACTCATTGTGGATCCCATCCTTTCCTTCCTTCTTTCTACCTTTCCCATCCAATCAGTCACCAAGTCCTGGTATTTTGACCTTTTCTTATCTCTGAAATCTTTGACTTCCCTGCCATCACTTTTACACAAGTTACTTTCCATTTTGTACATAATCTGCCAAAGCAGTGTTTTAAGAGCACAGATCTCTTTAAGGTGCTTCTCTGTCTAAGATCCTTCAATGATGAGCTATTGTGCTTAGATTCCTTACATGTCCTATGAGGCCTCGAATAACCTGGCCCTTGAAACTCATCCAGGTTCTTTCCATGTCTCTGCTCTTCATTCCAATGTCGGCTTCCCTCATGATGCCAAAATGACTGCAGAAGTCTTTTAGGCTTTATATCCACTGACGCCTCTGTCCAGAAGGAGAGTAACAGCTGGTTATAGCTCCCTTAAAAGAGTGCTTATTCTTGCCCCCTTTTTTTCCCTGCTCAAGAGACCATGGCAAATCTCCTTTTAGGTCTTTTTGGAATACACTGCTGATTCCTGAACGAATTCCTTGGTTGAAGGAGTGCCACGTATGGATTAGATTGGGTCTAAATTACCAAAATGGATGCCTGGTGAAAGGAGGATGAGGTTAACCTGATTGGGTTGAAATAATGAGGATCTACTCCTAGACCCGGGAGTAAAGGAAATCCCTTTCTTCCCACCCTACCAACACACACAAAACCAACCACCTGCATTCTCCAGTCTTGGAGTGGGTGGCGGGGAGGGGGAGTAGATGGGGTACCAAGGAAGCTCCAGAATGAAATACCACCATATTGACCCCTTTCTCTTTCTTATCTAGGTGAGTCCTACTCACTGTTCAAAGCTGAGCATGAACATCACTTATAGAAACCCTCTCCGAACCCTTCTCAACACCCACTACAAACACACTGGACCTCTCTATTCCACACTGACACAGGTCATCACTCCCCCTTCACATCGCCTGTGGCCATGGCTGTAACTGGTTGTACAGTTACTCTGATGCCTGCGTCCTTCCCTCCCACCTTCGAAGAATGTCGGCTCCAGAGGGCAGGTCCATTGTCTGCTTTCGTCTCAGTGGTATCTCTACCTACTAACACATGTATTACACATCATAGATGTTCATTAAAAATGTGTTGAGGGGCGTCGGGTGGCTCAGTCAGTTGAGTGTCCGACTTCAGCTCAGGTCTTGATCTCCCGCTTCGTGAGTTCAGGCTCCGCACCGGGCTCGCTGCTGACAGCGTGGAGCTGGCTTCGCATCCTCTGCAACTCCCCACTATCTGTCCCTCCCCTGCTCACGCTGTCGCTCTCAAAAATAAAAATAAAATGTGTTGAAGAAAAATAAAAAGTAAATAAAAATGTGTTGAAGAAAGCAATCAAAACAACAAATAAATAAAATCTGTACCTTATAGAAAAATACGAAGAAACAGCAAATCCTTCAATCATCATATCCTTGTCTGAAGATTATCAATGCCAACCATTTTTTTTCAAAATTTCTCCTGGTTCTTTTTTCTATGCATATATATATTTGCATGATTGGGCTTGTACAGCGTACATAATTTTGTATTTTGGGTGTTTAAATTGACATCGTAACACTGACATAGTTTTAGAACCGTTTCCCTATTAATGGACCTATCCAGTCCCTACCATCTAATTTTTACTTATAAGCAGCATTGTGATGAACATCCTTTTGCAAACAACCGTTGTCCTTTATCTCAGACTGGACACATTTTTGGAAGTGGGCTACAGGAAAAAAGGACATGACTACTTTCAGACTTTTTCCGCAAATGCTAACCGTGCTACTGGGGCAAGAACCATATACACCAAAACTATATTTTAGGTCAAGACATGGAACCAACATCTATCTGCTAAGCGAAGTGAAAATCTGTCCTTCAGGAAAACATACATATTTTAGCCTCTGTTTGGCAGTAATAAGTGATATTCTAAAACATCCCTTGTATTTGGGAAGGATCAAATTCCTTATCAGATTATGCAAATCTGGCATTATTTATTTTGGGATGCACTGGCAATCTTGGAAGATGTAGCCATTCTTTATAACAGTGCTAAAAATACAGTTTCGGTCTCTTTTTAAAAAAAAGTATTCCTTATCATCCTTGTCACTTCCAAATCCCTGTATTCCTTCACCTAGCTTTTTTAATTTGCCCTTCTTTCTCTCTCTTGTCTTCCAACTGCTGTGATAAAGCACAATCTTGGGGGCACAGGCATTTGGCTACATTCTGACTGACACAAAGTCTGGGCTAATTTCTAAAAAAGAAAAAAAAAGGATAAATGCTGATCTTTCCTATAAAACAGGTTGGAACTTGGTGGGATTCTGAATAAGAATCTGGGACTGGATGAGAGATCTTCTTTATAAAATATATATATATTTTTTAATTTTTTTTAACGTTTATTTATTTTTGAGACAGAGAGAGACAGAGCATGAACGGGGGAGGGTCAGAGAGAGGGAGACACGGAATCCGAAATAGGCTCCAGGCTCCGAGCTGTCAGCACAGAGCCCGACGCGGGGCTCAAACTTGCGGACCGCGAGATCGTGACCTGAGCAGAAGTCGGACGCTTAACCGACTGAGCCACCCCGGTGCCCCAAGATCTCTTCTTTTCCTTTGTGTTTCCCTTCCATCCCCAGCAAGTGAGCCCACAGTACTGTCATCTTTCTCCTCTGGCTCTGATCTCTTCCGAGTGGAGCTGCGTGACTGCGCAGGTGTGTGCAGAATCATTCTCTTTCTCAGAAACACCCCCGTGTTGCACAAAAGTCACTCTCCCTTTCACTCTTGCAAGAATGTTTAGTGTGCATGCGATTTCCCAGGGCCCCCGCTGGGCACTGAGACACAAATATGACAGATAAGTGCTGTCCTCAGGGAGCCTGCAATCCAGCGAGAGCAGGACTGAGAGTCCTCACAAATGGGACAGGAAGCTGGCATAGGGCTGCCCACGGCAGAGGAAATCAGGGTGAGAGCCCCGAGGTGGCGGCATCTGAGGGAGGTCTCAGAGGCTGTGGGATTCCTAGGCACAGCAGAGTGTTTATGTTCCCTGATATGCCATCACAGGGTGTCTCTGGGCCCCATTGTTTCAGATGCAGATTCTTAACCCCTCCTTCGGAAGCCCGGGGGGGTGGGGGGGGGTGCCCACTGTGGGCAGTTGCAGAGTAGGCCTGAAGGAGCACAGGAGTCTGAGAGCCCTGGGTTCAAAGTTTAGTACTGCCCTCTCCTTGTGGGGTGGCTTGCAACAATTCCCCCGAACTCACAGAGCCTCAGTCTCCTGCCCCGTGAAATGGGCCTCCTAAGTGCTACTGGAGAGTGGGAGGTGCGAATAGGAGCACAGAGCACTGTGCCTGGCACTTGGAGACGGAGGCGGGGAAGCGTTCAGCTTCCCGGGCTGCTTCTCCGAGCTGCGAGTCTGCGAACGCCGCCGAAGGGGTGGGTGGCAGCACGTAATCCCGCCCTCTGTGAACCGGTGACCTCCCTGGCCACGGAAGCAGACAGGTCATTTAAAAAATGTAATTTTCGCATTGACATTCTTCGTGCTGAGCCCGGGGGCAGGCATGTCCATTCTGCACGGGGAGAGCTCCGGGGCAGTAACCCAGAAAGAAGAGGCAGCCCTCACTTTGCCATTCTGCGCCCGGGCCTCTGACAAAAGAATTGTGCAAATGAACCTTTAAATCCGTAAATAGTGCCCCCACGATGCCGGGAAGAATGCAGCCGCGACAAAGGGCAATATTCACAGTTTATCTCAGGGTGATGGATCTGAATGGACGCATGAACACGGGTTTGTTAGAGAAAGAGCAGGCCACAGCCCCCCGCCGGGAGCCCAGTGGCCGCAGTCTGCAGTGCAAACAGTCAGTCCAAATCCCGAACAATTAGGGGAAACCAAGCTGCCATTATCTGAACTTCAACTTGTTCTCATGATTGATATGGGAAATGAAAAGTTGTACGCGGCTAGGGGAAGGCTGTGTTCGCCCTCACGGCGCGCGGGGCTCCGAGAAGGTGCACGATGTGTGTCTCGTACCCACGGCGCGAGCGGCCGACGCGCCCCCCGGGTCGGCGCGGGGATGGGGCGGCCCCGCCCGGCAGAGCACCCGCGCGTCGCGTCGTTCCCGTCTCTGGCCCGTCACACACCCTTCTTCGGCCTCGGTTCTCTGGAACCTCCCCCCACCCCCATAACCTCAGCACATGACCGAATTCTTAAAAAATCGTTTTTGGGGCCGGGCGGGACATTTCCCTGGAGACGGAGGATGCGTTAGACGTCAGCGCACGACCGCGGTCCAGTCGGCAAGTCTGTCTGCGCCTCAGTCTTGTGAGCTGTAGAATGGGGATCAGACCCACCTCACAGAAAAGTATGTGACTTGACCAGTTTGGCCGCTGGCACCGGGAAGTTCTCCATAAATGTGACGGGTCCGTATTCATTCCTTCAACAGCCTGAGCGTTTGCTGAGGACCAGTCACTCTGCTTGGCGGGGAGGGCGGCCCAAGGATGACTAAGACAACTCTGGCCTTTGCGGGGGATGCTCTGGGGCTTACAAGCAAGCTCTGTACCTAACAGACGGTTCAAGCGTTTCAAGGCCGGGGGGCTGTGCCTCTTTTCCTCTGAGTCTCCGGTTTCGGGGGCTCCACGGGGTTTGCAGAGCCGAGGTGAGCCCAGTGTTGCAGGGGAGGGGCACGGCACAGGGAGGATGAAGCATTTGCCCTGGGCCTCGGAGGGTGGAGGGATTTGAGAAGCTGGTGTGCAGAGGACATCATCCCGAGCCGCAGTAAAGCCGCAGCAGAGGCTGGGAATTAGCGCTGCACAGGGCCTGGCGGCTGGAGGGTGGCGTTCCCGGGAGGTGAAGGTAGGAGAGGAGGTTGAAGACAGAGGCAGATCATCCAGGGTCCGAACGCGAAAGAGGAGGTTTGCCTTTTAACCTGTAGGCAATAGGGAGGGATAAAATGTTCTGGAGCAAGGGAGTGCCACCTGACTCAAGCTCTGGGGAAATGTGTTCTGAGGCTAGGCCCGCGATGGGGCAGGATGGCCCGCAGAACGCAGGGTCAACAGGGTTCGGTAGTGCAGTGGATGCAGGGGGGGGGGGTCAAAGGTGACAAAGGTTGTGAGCTTTTGGCTCCTTCTCTTCCAATCCATTAATTAATGAAACTCTTCTGATTCCCTTCCATCAGAGAGGAATGGCAGGATTCCACACCAGTTGCCAGGAACTTATATAATCAATCGATCAATTAATTGCACCCCCACACACTTTCCGGGTGGGCAGCAGAAACGTACTGTCTTTAATCCGTTTTCGAAATATGCCCGGGTGAGGGTACTCTTTGCACCTGGGTTTCACAGATCGGGAGACTGAGGCCCAGAGGATTCAGTGAATGCTTTGCTCAAGTCTGGGCTGGGATTTGAACCAGGGTCTTTCTGCTGAGAAAGCCATCCACTTCCCTTTATGCTAAGCCGCCTCTGGTGAGGCTGGCCCCTGAGGCATGCATGCAATTGCACACACACACACACACACACACAAACCCTGCACTCGGGCCACCAGGACAGCGGCTGAAACAGAGACTTCCAAGAACCCTCTTCAAAGCGGCCAGAGGCATTCAGCAAGGCCTGGCATTCAGGCTGGAAGGATTTCTCCATTGTCTCCACCATCAGAGGTAAGTGACATCTTGAACGCCTCAAGAAGATTAAATAGCCCGGCTCCGTCGGAAAGCTTACAAAAAAAAGGGTGAGAGAGAGAGAAGAAAGGACGCAAGTTGGCTATTATAGAGCTGGTCCTTTTTTGTCGCAGAAAGAGCTTTCAAGGAGCACTATTGGAAGAAGCGGGCCCAGAGAAGAAGACAATGCCAGAGAGCCAGAGAGAACTCCTACAGGAACCCGGGGCTGGGCGCCGTGAATGCGGATTACTGCGGCTCCGAGCCGCCAAAGAAAAGGGGAACCCTGGTCAGGATGAAAATGAGGAATTACTTTTTTTCCCTTCCCCTCTGAGCCTCCAGTTCACTGCGCAGCGACAATGCGTGATGGGGGGCACTTGACATGCCCCTCTTCCAGGCCATGTTGGCGCCCCATGTGGGGCCCCCGGGGAACAAGGGCGGCGCAAACCCAAACAAAGCCGATTTTAACCCGATAAACTCACCCCACATTCTCCAATAGAAACGACGGGCGTTTGGGCTGCTGAATGTCTGCGCGCGGTCCAAACACATGGGACAAATAAGGAGCTTGGATTTGCGGATGTTTGAACATATGTAAACTTCTTCATCTTTTTAAGAGAACGGTTACCTTTTTTTTTTCTTTTCCTTTTTCTCTTTTTCTTTCTTTCTTTCCTTCTTTTTTTCTTTTTTTTAGTTTTCAATGGGAGGAAACTGGGGGTGCTGATGGCCCTTTTTGCAAAACCTCAAAAGAGCCTGTTTCTAGTAGGTGATGAAGCTATAGACTGTGAGGGAGAAAGGGATCTAATTTGCTCAGATCCTGGGAACATGATTTGCTTTTGAAACACACTCTATCCTCACCCACCTCTAAATGGCCACCCTGTACATTCAAAACGTGCTCTGAAAGATGCGGTGCAGAAAAGCTGTAGAAAACGGCCCGAGCAGGAGATCCGACTTCGGGTTTGTTGTCGTCTTAACTGATGTTTTGTTAAGAATCACTTAGCTTCTTGGAGCTTGGGCTCCTGCCCACATTGCTCTGAGCACTGGGCTGCTTGGATGAGGCAGCCTGGAGCCCACACGGTACAACCCCCTGCATGCCCCAGGGCACAGGACACACGGGGGGCTGCTGAGGCCGAGACCTGTGGGTGATCAGTGCTCCCTCCTGCCTCCTTCTCCAGGGAAAACCAAGTGAGGGGACCGTTGCAAAATTGCTTCCGAAACTCTAAGTGTGTTTTACAAATCTGAGCTATTCTCTTTACCATTTGTCTTCTCTTTGGCAGAAATCAGTTATCCAGACCTATCTGTTAGGTCACGATCAGTTACCGAGCCCAAGTCCTCGCGTGAAACTCAGCCCAGCAAGAATTCAAAATCATTTTCATTCACATAAAGTCACTAAAGGTGTTAAAAGTCTCATACTACCTTCAAAAGAAACACGTGGCCGGTGTTGAGAGTGGAAATGTAACAGAAAGCTGAATAATGAGTTTGGTAAGTCTTCCTCCCTCCTGCGGTTCTAGTCCCGTATCAGGTGGTTCTAGTCTGGTCTCTGTCATGAGGTGCCCTGTGTGTCCTGGAATGACATTTGCCTTTTACATGTCGTCCTGACTTGTGTTTTCAAATTCGGGTTTTGCCTTCTGTGTGTGTGTGCGTGTGTGTGTGTGTGTGCGTGTGTGTGTGTGTGTGTGTGTGTGTGTTAATGATTAGACCTGGCATGTCTATCAGAATTGAAGGTCACAGTGGAAATGGGATTTGGCGTCTGAGATGGAGAAAAATGCTGTTATGACTTAATAATTCCTCCTTTCTGGAATGTGAATGCACATGCATGAAACGTAGCGCCCCCCTCTGAGAGTCTCCTCGCTGAGACGGTCTGACCTTCACAAATGGAAGAAAGGCCCTTTTCTCCAAGCTGCTGCTTTATTTGGCCCCAGATGTGCCCTCACATGAACCCAAAATATCTACCGTAAACAGGAAGCTGTGCGACTCGGGGGGAGGGCGGTGAGTTTGGGCACAAGGCGGACCTGGGGCTGACCCCTCCCCCCACCACACGCCTCTCTGGCCACGGACCATCTTTGAGCTGTGGTGAGGACAGAACGGCCTGGTGTCCCTGACAGCTCTGTGAGGAATTTGCGGAGCAGGAAGGGCTGCAAACGGTGGTCAAGCGTGTGGTCTGGCAACGCCACTTACTACGTACAGAGTGTCCTGTGCCTCTGCCGATTCATCTGGAAAATGGGGCTACTATTGGAAGCTTCTTCGCGGACTGTTTCCCACACCATGCCTGCCATGTGGTGAGGCCTCAAATGAATGTTAGCTACTTTTAAAGCTTCTTGGCCAAGGAGCCTGGAAGGAAGAGGTGATATCCAGGAGGCAGATCGGCTGGAAAAGTCTGACCACACTGGTTCCAACCACATCTCTTACTCTGGCAAACCAGAGGCTGTCGATGAGGAGGGCGAGGGGCCGCGGAGTCTCCGACCCTCTTCCTCTGCTCACCTCCCCCTGCCCCACGTCCATCCTCTGGGATCACAGGTAGAAACTCTCAGGGCATGAAGATTTTGTGCCCGATCCTGACAGAGATACAGTGGGACTGAGCTGTTGGAGGGTGGGGAGGGGACAAGATCATGACCGTTAAAATTTGAACACGTTGTTCCAGCCTGTTAGTCGTGGAAATGTCTATTATTTTTATTATTTAGCATGCCGTAGAACAATTGTTAGCTTTCCCTACGTGTGGGACTACACGCTGCCTCTCCCCAAATCCCCGCGGCCCGGGCCAGCCAGGGCTCCCCGCTCTCCCTCAAGCTGCCCCTTGGGCGGCCGTTTGCCAGGGCTCCGCTTTACTTCATGTGTCTTTTTTCCAAAAGCTGTTTCGATTAACCCACATTTACAATAGGAAATAATATTAGTCTCGTAACCAGAGGGTATGGAGCCCTCGTTATGTAGAAACAAACCTTGAGCTTCAAATATTTCTGCTGGTGAAACGTCTCACGTAAAACTTTTATTACAGTGGATGTTATGGGGGAGACATTTTAAATAGTAAAAACCAATATGCTGTGTTCCTGGATTATTTTAGTTAACAACAACGAAAATAGTCTAAATGCACTACCTACAAATTGAATAAAACAGAAGCGGTTGACTTGTAAGATTCATATTACATAGCCTACAATTGCAACACATTAAACTAACAACTGTCGCCTACCGTGTTTCTACAGAGCTGTGTCACGTATGATCCCTGGATAAAATAATACTAAAAGACAAAATAAAAATTTTTTTGGCGAGAGAGAGAGGGGAAAAAAAACCATCTTGCTGTTATTCTGGGATCTGCCAGTAAGCTCAGCGGGAGGCAGACCAACGAGGAAAGTGACCCACTTCTGTTTCCAGGACATGAGACCCAAGAGCTCGTCCAGTGGTGGTCTTGGGGAGTTTCTTATTGCCAGGGAGGCTAGCGTTGGGCAAAGCAAAGACCCTTGGTGGAGAGGACTCTTGGGGAACGTTGTCTGGGCTTTCAAGTTTTTTATTTATTTGAGATGTTTATTTATTTTTGAGAGAGAGAGAGAGAAAACGCAATTGGGGGAGGGTCATAGTGGGGGGGGGGCAGAAGATCCCAAGTGGGCTCTTCTTGGACCCTAGGAAGCCTGATGCGGGGCTCAAACTGCAAGATGATGACCTGAGCCAAAGTCAGACACTTAACCCACTGAGCCACCCACACGCGCCTGTCTGGGCTTTCAAAATAGAGGGAAGAGCAGGAAGATCTCATCTTAGGAACTTCCTGTGGGGACACCTTTCCACCGTCTGACCTCTGGCAGCAGGAAAACTAAAGGACCAGGGCCTAAGCCAGCTGCTCCCCTGGCATTTGGGGGGGGGGGGGGATTGAGTCAAAGGAAGAGACTGAGCTTCTGACTGCACAGAAGAACTGAGACTGTCTTCTGCTTGTGGAGAGCCTGCTGACCCAGGGTGGGGTTGGCCAGACTGGAGGGCCACGAAAAGTGTCCCACCGTCACCACCTGATGCTTTGCCTTTGTCGGGGATCCGGTTGTTCAGAGGGTCCCTGGTCGACCTCTCAAGCCTCTGTCAAATTCCCCATTTGGAACAGCAAGGACAGAAAGATACTTTTTCAGAACCTTTACATTTAGCTCAATCAATTTTTGTGTGGTGTGTCCATTTCTTTATGTTGTTGAGGGTTTTTTTTTTGTTTTTCTTTGTTTTGTTTCTGAGCTGGCAGAGTTCTCAGCTTAATATTGTGAGCTCTACTTTTTTTTTTTTTTTTAAGTTTATTTATTTATTCTGAGAGAGAGAACCAGCAAGGGAGAAGCAGAGAGAGAGGGCACAGAGGATCCAAAGCGGGCTCCTTGCAGACAGCAGAGGGCCCGAGGCAGGGCTCGAACTTACGAACTGTGAGATCATTACCTGGACCAAAGTCAGATGCTTAACCAGCTGAGTCACCCAGCCGTGCCCCCCTCCCCGCCCCCCCATAAACTATTTTTTTTGTTGGGAAATAAGGCGGCTTTGATATCATGCAGTGATCCTTCTGAATTTTTCCGACATAATTTTGGCCTGAATTTTACAGGTGAGAACCCCTGCATGTGCATTGCTGATGTTTTCATCTGCACCGGAGAGTCTTCTGTCTATTTTGGGGGTAAATTCTCTGTAAATTGGATATGGGCTAAACATTTCTTTTTGCTCATGTAGTCCAGGAGGGATTCGATATTTCTGCTGGAGTCTGGCACGCCCCCTTTCCAAAGGGTTTGTTTTCTGGCCGTCGTGAGGCTTTTGGTTTGGAGGGTTTCCACGTGACCTCTCAGTGCATTGATTACTTTAGCTTCTTCAGGTAACGACACGTTCATTCCTTTTCTTTTCTGTTAGAGGGTTTGTCAATGAATATTTAACCTCTGCCACATAAATCGGTTTCTTCACGACTCCCCTGATTCATTTAGTAAGGGTCCCCCCTCTACGAGGCGTCTTCGATATGCCTAATTCCAAGTTCTCATGCTGTCTGTTGATTCATCACGGCCAGCAGCCCAGTGGCTCCTCTTCAGCAAATGTCCATGTAGAGGCTGGACCCTGATTCAAGAGAATTCCGGAGATTGGAGTCTTTCTCCAAACCCCGTGTGAGTGTCACCTACACTACTCTGCACACCGCTGATGGGTTTTGAAAGACGTTTTGGGTGCAGTATTTGCTATTGGATTTGCTTAGTCGAGTCTTCCAAGGACTGAGACTTACTTGTAATGTCAGCCAGCAGCCCAACTTGCTGTAAGCATTTAGATTTCTCTTCTTTTCATGCTATTCTATAAGGGTCTATTTTAAGACCACGTGGAGAATGGTCACGTTCCAGCTCATTGTTTGTGGTTTTCACATTTACTATTTCTGATAGTTTGTTCTTGAGTCTGACTTCTAGAATGGTTGATTTAAGAGCCCCAAGTCTCCATTCAATGTGACTAAAGCCCTCAGCACACTGATGTCCTTCCTCCAGAAAGACAGAAACTCCAATGGCCAGTTCTCCGTCTCCCCTTGCATTGTAGTACAAAGTTTTAAGCATGCAAAGCTTCCACTATGACGGGGAAAGCTGTCCTCTCCCCCACAGTCCTCGGGGGTCTGGCCCTGGGCTAAGCTCTCCTGGCAGGACGGCCATTGCCTGGCACAGGGTCTCCAGCATCAGCATCACGCAAAGCTCAAGGCCATCAGAGGACCCTTTGTGGCTCCTAAGGCCACTGCTGTATTTGCACAGCCTAGGTTGCCAGGACAGGACCCTGCTGGCCACATCAGGTGTCAAAGTCCAGCGGTGAGCATTCTTCCCAGGACCCTCTCTGTGCCTGGCAACCAGGGCTGACCCCAGTGGAAGGGGAATGGGGACATGAAAAACAATGTCTCCCAACTCTCCCACCTCTTGACCGATAAGGAAAATGATCAGATCACCTGGACTATAGGCTAGGCTCTGTAGGCGAGAGGGAATGCCCAGAGGCTCTGGCCACCTTAGGTCTTTCCTGGTTGCCCCCCAAACTAAGGACATCAATATGTTTCCAAATCTATAACCATTCAGGGTCACTAGTTGGGAAGTTCCAAGCTGGAAGATTTGTAGACCCCCAGTAGTGACCACTGCTCCTTTTTCTCTCTCTCTTCTGAAAAATTAAGATGACATTCATATGATGTAATGTTTTAATTATTTTAAAGCTTTTTAACTATTTTAAATATCTTAACTAATGTAGTGGAATTTAGCATGCTCACAATGGTGTGCAACCACCACCTCTGTCTAGTTCCAAAATATTTTCATGACTCGAAAAGGAAACCCCATAACCATGAATCTCCTAATTCCCCTCTCCCCGCTAATCCCCGGCAACCAGTGATTTGTGACCTTTCTCTCTTCATCCGTTTTCTGCATATTTCATACAAATGAAAATCATACAATATGTGACTTTTTGCGTTGGCTTCTTTCACTTAACATAATGTTTTTGAGATTCATTCATGTTGTAACCCCTAATAACACTTCATTCCTTTTTATGGCTGAGTATTAGCCCCTTGCATGGATAGATCACAATTTATTTATCTATTCATTCATTGAGAGAACATTTGCACTGTTTCTACCGTTTGGCTGTTGTGACTAATACTGCTATGAACGTGCATTTGTTTGAGTACCAGTTTTCAATGTTTAGGTCTATATTTTGGGATTATACTGGGTGAAATTTCTGGGTCATATGGTAATTCTACCATGAACTTTTTTTGAGGAATAACCAAACTACTTTCCACAATGGCTGCTCTCATTACAATCCCAACAGTCAGATAAAGTGTTCTAATTTCTTCACGTCTTCACTAACACTTGGGATTTTCCATTTTTAAAATGATAGCCATCCTAGGAATGCGAAACAGTACCTCAATGTCAGCTCGAGTCCTTTGCCCATTTTTTAAGCCGGGCTGTTTGTTTTTTTGTTGCTTAGTTGTAAGAACTCTTTACGTATTCTGGATATTAGACCCTTGGCAGATATATACATTGATTTGCAAGTATCTTCTCCCATTTTGTAGGTTATCTTTTCACTTTCTTGGCAATGGCCTTTGATGCACAAAAGTTCTTAAGATTGATAAAGTCTAATTCATCTTGTTGCCCATGTTTTGGGTGTCAAAACTGGGAAATCATCATCAGATCCAAGGTCACGAAGAATTACCCCCTCTGTTTTCTTCAAAGTGTTTTGTGGTTTCAGTTCTTGGGTCTAGGTCTTTGACCCGCTTTGCGTTAATTTTTACATACGGTGCGAAGCCAAATCTTCTTCACTCTAGGATCCAGGCTAAAAGCACGTGTCCTGGGACACGACATCCTCATAGCAGAGGGAAGAGAACAAAAGCCACACCATCCAACGGCCTTGAAAAACTCAGCCCCAACATGGTGTGTGGTGTGTCTGCTCTCGTTGTCTCACTGTTCCTGGTGTCGATGGTGAGTTAGCATTCTCCAGGAGGAATCACGGAAGACGCCCGTGGCAACAGCAAACATGTATAATCTTCCATTCTTACGTGATCTCTTACATTACAGAGGAGAAAGAAGCTGATCATGGGAAATGATGATACAATCTACTGTATGTGCCCTAGAAATTATAGCACATGAATCAAAAAAATAGAATTCAGAGTACAAATATATTACAGGAAACTTTTTTAATTACTTTTTTTTTTATTTTTGAGAGAGAGAGGGGGAGTACGAGTGGGGGAGAGGGGCAGAGGGAGAGAGAAAGAGAAAGAGAATCTTAAGCAGGCTCCATGCTCAGTGTGGAGTTCGATGTGGGGCTCCATCCCATGACCCTGGGATCATGACCTGAACCAAAATCAAGGGTTGAACACTCGACCGACTGAGCCACCCAGGAGCCCTTTCCAGGAAACACTGGAGGTACCAGCTCCATCATTCCTTACCTGAAACCACTGGGGCCCAGTGACTTCCGAATTCAGAATGTATTGAGTTTACGTATAATATATAATGCTCCCAGCAGGATCCAGGGCTGTCCTTGTAATTAGCAGATGAGTGTTTTTGCAAAAAAGGATGATTATCTGCAAAGTAAGAGGCCCAATTTAGTTTTAGGTCAATTTTACTGGCAAACAAGCTTAGGTCAATTTAGGTCTTGCTGCCAAATGAGCTTAAAAACCAACAAAACCACTTTTCAAAAGAGCTTTAAATTTTTTTTTTTTATTATTTAAAAAAATTTCCAGGTTTATTTATTTTGAGAGAGTGAGAGAGAGAAAGAGCGAGCAGGGGAGGAGCAGAGAGGGACAGAGAGAATCCCAAGCAGTCTCTACACTGTCAGCACAAAGCCCAACATGGTCCTTGAACTCAGGGACCGTGAGATGATGACTTGAGCCGAAATCGAGAGTTGGATGCTTAACCAATTAAGCCACCCAGGTGCCCCAAGAGCTTTTTTTAAAGGTTGCGATTGCAGATAAGGGGTTGTTGACTTGTGTTTTGGAGAGTCAGACACGTTTCTTAGACTAATTTAGGAGGAAGCAATCCACAGTCACATACCTCCTTTCCAGAATTTTCTAGGTAGTAATCAAATAAGAGTTCTCCTAGACTACTGGATGACTTAAAAACACACTTTTTGCCGGGTATTATTTATCAGCGGTTGGAGATTCTTTGGTGGCCCTACCTTGACAATCTATTGATACGTCTACTCTGCACAAAGGTCTCTGTGAGGGTCCCCGTCCTCATGACACTTGAAATCTGGGTGGGGAGAAGAGACGGTAAGTTTTACGGTATGTGGCTCTGCAGTCGGACCTATGGGGAGAGGTTGCTTGGGGAGAGGTCTGTGAGGGCAAATCAGGGTGGGGTCCGGCAGAGTTTGGTCCTGTGAAAAGAAGGTCTGTGAGCATTCCAGGTAGGGAGGACCCCCGGAACAGGAGAGCCGAGACAGGGCCTTGCAGAAGAGGCTGAGGGTTCGGGGTGGAAAACGCCAATGCCACAAGACCAGTTCAGACATCCATCTACTTACTTCCAGTGTTTGTGGACAGAATGACCTCTTTGTAGCTGTTCCTTTTCAGGGGAGTTATTACAGAGCAAAAGACGTGTTTGCCGGAAAGTTTAATTAAAATGTACTTCCTCGGAATTATGTTCAGGGAGCAAATGAGTTTAAGCAGGTTACTTGGCACATACCAGTTGGGAGGTGATGATCTCTTCATTCCTGACTCGAGAGAGAGGGGAGGGGGACAGGAGAGGAAGTGAGGTGGGGGCTTGGGAGGCAGTGAAGGGAGAGGTTCCTGTAGGTACTTGTCTGGGGAAGGCTTTGCAGGCTGTGGGTAAGCAATTATTCCTACAGTCTGGGAGCCAGCCTTCTGTCGGGGCTTAAAATGCAGCAGACACCTGTTTCCGAGATTTCCAAGGGAATTTTCCAGACAAATGCTCCCTGTCTGCTTGGTTAGGAGTCAGGTTCTCCTCCCTGGTTATCTATGACACCTTCCTCGGAACCACGGGAGCCTTAGCAGTGTGAAAATTGCCTGATGGAGCCCAAACTGAAAAAGGGTAAACTCTGGTGGGAGAGGAGATAAGAACGACAAATGAAAACCTCAGCTGGGCATCACTGAGCACCCGTGACCTACTTGGTGCTAGAGAATATCTGATAAGGTATGAGGGACACCTGATGCCTTTGTTCTGCTCTCTTGTTGGGGAAGGAAGGTGTTGTAAGAACATCTATTGAGTTCTTTCCATGGTCGGAGCCCTCTCCAACATGACTGGGGTTCGAGACCAAAAATAATTGCTACATGATTGGTTTGGCATCTATGGTACATTTTTGGAGAATTCTGAAAAGGCTGCTCTGATCCTCCACTAGGATTTCCAAGGAAGAGAAACCGAAGCAAGGAAAATCATGTCCTTACTTGGGTATTTCATCTTTACAAACTCTATTTCTTCTGCTGGAGTTTCCTGCAAAGATGTCCAGGTATCATTGGAGACTTGCCCGGGGTCCACAGAGCCGGCTGCACGCTAGCCTGTCAACATCCCCCCTTGCATTGTCACTGGCCCTAGACTTTGAGCTTCCTTTACAGCCTCTTCATAAAGGACAGAACGTGCTGCTCTCTCGCTCCAAATCCGTCAATGGCTATCCGTTGTCTGCTTAGTATCGTGGGATCTCAAAGTGCGATGCCAAATCCAGCTGTGGGAGGTTTTCCAGAGGATGGGGCATGTAAGCTTGAGTCTCAAGTAGATATTTATAAGGTAGTCAGCGGGGACAGTGGGAGTGGGGCCGAAGCATTTCCAGAAAGCATCCTCTGCAAACCATCACGTGCAAAAGCACGGAGATATCACGCAGCAAAGCATGATAAAGCACTGCCAGGAATTGTGGGGTGGCTGAAATCCAAGGGTCTGGAGGTGATGGGGGGCTGGATTCCCAAAGGGTCTTGTATAATAACCTAAGCTCAGATTTCAATGGGATGCCCGAAGGTCGTTTCTTTCCTTTTACGATATCACATGTCAAGTACAAGTTTAAAAAACAAAACCAAAATTAAGGTTTTGCTGTGCTTGGTTTTCTAGCCCTCCTTTCCACTCAACATCACATCATGAGTATCTTCACGCATCCTCAACAAATCCTTCACGAATATTTCTGTGCCTGTGTGATGGTCAAACAGATACATCTAAGCATGTTGCCCATTTTCGATTTTTGGATAGTTCAGCTGTTCTCATTTTTTAATACTAAAAATAAAGTGGTAATAAACACCATAAGGATGTATCTTTGATTTGCATCTCTAATTATTTCCCTGGAATTGATACTTAGAACAAAACAATAATGTTACACACATTTTATGTTCTCTATCTTTAGGACACCAGAGTGTCTGTCTCATTTTACCCTCTTGGACAACGAGAGTGATCACTTGGAAAAGAAACTGATATTTTGGGGGTGCATGGGTGGCTCAGCCAGTTGAGGACTTGACTCTTGATTTCAGTCCAGGCCTTGATCTCATGGTTCATGAGATCGAGTCCCGTGTGGGCTCTGCACTGACAGTGTGTAGCCAGCTTGGGATTCCCTCTCTCTCTCTCTCTCTCTCTCTCTCTCTCTCTGCCCCTCCCCTGCTCTGGCATGCTCTCTCTCTTTCTGTCTCTCAAAATAAGTAAATAAACTTTAAAAAAAATAAATGAAATTAAAAAAAGAAATCGACATTTTTAGAAAAAAATAGTTGTATTAGATTTTCCTTAATATTCGAGGTAAAACATTTCTTCAGCTGTTCACTTAACTTACGTATCTCTTCCAAAAATTGTTCCTTTCCTTTGCCCAATTTCTATAGGATTATTTTTCTTACTTATTTGGAGAAGGACTTCCTACACCAGGCCAAGTCTTTGCATTTGTTTTAGTTTCTTCCCAGTTATATATATATATATATATATATATATATATTTTTTTTTTTTTTTTTTTTTTTTTTTTAATTTCATGTGCTTTGTAATTTAAATAGCTAGACGATAGCCTTCCTAGAAGGTAAAGACTGCAGGCTGGTGGGATAACAGGCAGGGAGGGGAGGGAGCCCTAGATGGCTTGGTGGTTTCCAGCGTGGAAGCTCCGGCGGGGGGGGGTGGGGGGTGGTGACTCAGGCTGCTCAGGGGCGGCACCGATGTGCAGGTGAGATGCCCAGAAGAGCTAGAAACAACATCTGAACCTCATTCATACTATGTGGCCGAGGGCCGTTTGTAGAAGGAATGAGCGCCCATCTGGATCTAGAGCTTGTAGAGAATTGTAGGAGGAGGCACGGCTCGATCAGAATGAGAGCCCTGGTCTCTTGACTCCGAGTCCCGGATTCACTCCTGACGATGAGTGGACAGCTGGGTTGTGAGATGGCAAGGCAGGGGGACTGACACGGCCCAATCTAGGCACATCTGATTCTTCAGTTTCACTCTTTTTTTCTTTTAATGAAAATCTCATCTTCACACGCCTTTCCAGCCTGCAACTGGCTTCTCCTCTCCCATGGGGCGGTGGGCTATGTTTTGGACACCTCAAGCCCACTTAATCTTGGAGACTGACGGGAACCTACCAGGTGCTTATTATGATGAAACTGCTCTCCATCGGCGTTCGTTACTTTAGTTTCTTCTACAAGGGTCATGAATGTGGCACCATTGACTTCTCCATCACCCTGGATTAACTAATAGAAATCAATATGGCGAGAACAAGGAACAGAGCAGTTAAACGTCTCACGATTAGCGCCCATCCTCTTGAACTTCTGTCACGGAGGGAGAAAGATGAGCACCCCCACTATGAACATGTCCGAAACTTCCTGTGTGAACAGACATTTTTCTCCTTCTTCTCCTCCTTCTCCTTCTCTTCTTCTTCATCTTCCTCCTCCTCCTCCTCCTTCTCCCTCTCCTTTCTCATGACTTGGCAGAATTGGATAAAACCACGTATTTTATTTTACAGCATGCCTATAGCTTGGCATCGTTGGCATAAAAATGTTCCCCTAGCAGAGGAATCATGTGATAATGGCTTTTCCTTTGGGCTGGATCATTTTTAAAGATATTATAATGGGGGATTCACAGTAATGTGTGTTGCAGCCTGGAGTGTGTCTGTGCAGGTGGCCAAGTGAATGTCGATCTCTCTGTCATTCTGCTGTCCAGCCACCTCCTCCTTGGCGGGTGCTGCAGAAAGGAAGGAGGAACTGCACGTGACGTTGGCCTCACCTCTGGGCTGGTCTAGCCGGTGGTGCTGACCTGTGTGCTCTGCTATGCGACAGGAGCCTGCCCAGGCTCAGGCCTTGCTACAGAGGGGACCAGAATCTGCGCTTAGATGTCTGCCTGTGGTCTCGTCTGAAAAAATCCCACAGCTGATTCTCCTCTGGGCTTCCTCCCGGTGGGTGGTGAGCCTCATAGCAGTGATGGGGCCCGGGGAGTGTCTCTCAGCAATTAGGGACAATCCTTGGGGGAAACCCTGGCCTCCACCAGCTCAAAAAGGATAGGAGTTTGGAAATAAATGCCCGGAGCGTCCATTCATAGCAATATCTACACCACTCTAATTTTTGGTTGAAAGATCATTTCCAGAAAGCGAGGCTGGACCTAGGCTCACAAATAACATAAATAATGACGATGATTATTATTAGGCAACGGGTGTTGAATTTTTGATGTGTTTATTTCCCGTTTGGTGTTTCTCATCTATTTCCAAACTGCGGAATGCCATTTCGAGTCTCAAAGGCACCCAGAAGTGAAGAGGGGGGCCTGAAGTTATGCCTCATTCGCCGCTGGGCCCACGGATCAGGGCCGGGGAGGCCTCGGGGGAGGCTGGGGGGGGGGGGCGGGGGCGGGTGGCGGTGCGGCCCGCTGGCTGCTTCGGGGCTGCCAGCCCCGCCGGGGCCTCCGGGGCGTTGCCTGGAAACCGCGCAACAATGCCTCCTGAGCAGCCCCACGATGATCTTTTCTGAAGTGGCAGCCCCTTCAATTATTTTATTTCCATTATATTATGTTAATTAAATCAGCAAAAAGAACAGAGCACATGCATGTCCCAAGTGTAGTGGCTGTGAAGGGTTAATCGGAATGGCCCTGGCGGCCGCTGGGTGTGCAGAAGCAGCAGGCAAGGTGCGTTAAGATGGACCGGTCCCCAACTGGTCCGTCCCCGGGTGACCCGCGGGAGCCAGAGTGTCCTCGCAGCTGCCTACATTTTGCCGGCTGTTTCCACAGCTCTCCTGAACCACCGGCTGCTCCCGGTGGGGCAAAGGCCGCCGGGGCACCCGGCCGGCCGTACAGAAGGGATGCTATGACCCTTTGAAGAACAACTTAGTACCGCAGCCAGACTCTGCAGAAGCCACTGTGCCTCAGTTAATTGGTGGTGACAAAAGACATTGTAGGTGCATCATGTGAACACCTCAGGCAGAGGCTTTGAAAACATTAAGTGCTTTGCTGCAATAAAATCTTGTATCGAATCCCCCAAATACAACCCAAGTGACAGTGAGGCTGCTTTGATTGGCGTCAGAACTGGGGACCTCATTCCCCTTGCCCCATCCAAGATGCAAAGCACAGTTTGAAAACCCGCGCCTTGGAGCGTCCCAAGCGGGTATGAGAACCATGGGTTTTATGTGGGCGGTCTGCTGTCGGGCGTCTGATGGCCACAGGGGTGTCCCGACCTGATGGTCCCATGCCCTGAGAAGCGGGTCCTAGAGTCCCCAGGGATTTCTGAGGTTGAAAACAGAAGGTACTCCCCTGCCTCAATTTACTTGTCTATAAAATGGACATAAAAATTCTGTGTGGCCTCCCGGGCTCCTAAACTTTAAGAACTGACACATAATGGCCACTTCCAGGCCTGTGGTAAGCCCTCCTGGGGAGGTGACCCCCCCTTGCCCTCAGAATGTCTCTTGAGGGGGGTCTCTGTGTTTTAGGAAATGCTCAGAGCATCAACCCCCCGCGTCGTCTTCTTTTGCGGTGGGGGCCGTGGGGTTGCTGTTTCGGGCTGTGATTTTACTCTTCTTTGAGTTCTGCAGACACCTGTCCGGTGAGCCTGGAGACCCGCAACCTGATTCTGGTCTCGCCTCTGACTCCGGGAAGCAGGCGACAGACCCTCCCCTCTCTGGCCTGTGGTTTTCTCCTGAGTCAAGTGAAGGCCCTACCATCAGGGATCCGTTAGCTCCCTGAAGCTGCGGCATATCCTCTCATTTGAATGCCATCAACAAAAATAGCAGTGCAACGCCTTCTGTCAAAGACGACAAAGCAATTACTCTAAAGTTTATTTCCTCTCCCCTGCGTCTCCAATACTGCAAATCTCCTCCGTTTTAAAATTAAGTTGTAAATGAGATTTGAGTCCCACATCACTTACTTTGTTCTCTCTCCAACAGAAAGGGTTGAATAACCAGTTCAAAGAAAACGGACACATAACTGAAATTCAAAGGGGGTTGGAGGGATTTTCTTTCTCCTAATCTTGGTTCCTGGGCTCGCCATCTGATTAACCTTCCCCCGGGCACCACTGTGAGGGTGGGATTCCCTGACCCAGCTCTCTTAGTAACGCCCCTCTGTGTACAGGAGGACGCCCCAGACCCGCATCACCGCTGGCATCACAGAAGTCACAGAAAAAATAGTTAGAAAGTGCTCACCGTGGGCCAGGCATTTCACACGTACTCACTTCTAAAACATTCACATTTTGAAGGATCTGAGCTTCTACCTACTTTACTGATGAGGAAACCGAGGCACAGATAGGTTAAGTGACTCGGTCCCGGTTTTACAGCTGGTAAGTGACGAGCCAGGGTTCCAACCCGTCCTGTCTGCCTACCAAGGTCTTTGCTCTTAATGCCTGAACTTGACTCACATATAAGCTCTGTGCAAGAAAGGAGGGGCTAAAAGACCTTCTGGTCAAATCGGTGTGTGGCCTTCAAACCTTCTGCAAGGCTGCCTGACAGGCATTGTCCAGCCTGTACTGAAATACTCCTGCTGACGGGGAACTCTTTCCCTCTGAGGGCAATCGTTCATCCATCCCCCAGACAGGCACAGGCCCCACCTACGGGCTCAGTGCCGGGCCATCAAGAGGAACACATCGTAGCTCCTTCTGCTGGGGGACTTGTAATCCACAGCCAACCTGTTAGGTCCTTGAACAGCTCTGACTGCCAGAACACTCTGCGTTTGCCAAACTCGAAAACACCTCCCTCTCACTAAAGGGGTTGTATAATTACTGTCCGAACCAGGACCCGGTGGAGAGTGAACAGGGACTCCTACGAAAATTTTGTCACGGTGACAGGCGTAAACGGAGTCTGTCACTGGCAAACAGGGGTACGCATTCCCAGCCCACGATCCACAGCCTGGCACTTGTCTGGTCTTTGAGTCCCCTCTGAGTGTGCTCCTGTTCTCCTCCACGCATCAGCCCTTTGAGGACTCGACATTTGAGGACCGGTGTCTGGCCAGCTCTGAGCCTCCTCAGAGGACTCCACGGGAGTCCTCGTGTCCTTAGTTTGGAGCCCGGCCACAAGGCCCTTGCTCTCCCCTGAACATGTCTGAGAGTCTCAGGCTGGCTGTCTGGTCCTGCCCTGCCCTACCCTGGCCCTCATTCAGTTGGGAGAGGAGCGAGCCTAGGTCTGCAGCAGAGGGGGGGTTGAAGAAGGCTGGCCGCTTACCAGACACATTTGGAAAGCCTGGGACTCAGAGAAGATAAAGACAACAGAGGCAAGAACATTGCCATCGTGGCTCTGTGGCTGACGGGGGCGCAGGACTTAGAAATTTAAGACAGAAAAGTTTGGGGAGAGAAGATAGAAAAATACGTTTCCCTGATATTTCTTTGAAAACTTCGGACAAGCATATTTGTTTTTAGGTGAGCGATTATTTTAACCCATCAGCCTGGAGAGCGAACGTCTCTGTACGTCACTCAGTCAGTCAACAAACATGCACTGACTCGCAGTTGTTTGTAGGGCATACAGATGACACCACGCTTGCTCTCAAGGAGCTCAGCGCTTAGATGGGGGCAGAATGTTAGGTGTTCAGGTAATACGTGCCACAAGGGGGGCGCCGAGGGAGCATCGAACTCACCCCCTTGGGGCTGTCGGACAGCTTACAGGGTAGCTAATCACTGAGCTGGTTCGCAGAGGATGCGCAGCAGCGTTCCCGGCAGAGAAGGGAAGTGAGCGACATTCCAGGCAGAAGGAACAGCATGTCCAAGAGACAAGAGGCAGCAGGCACGTGACAGCGTTGTGTGTTCAGGTGTCTGCTGGGGGTGGGGGTGGGGGTGACGGAAGCCGGGAAGGACCCCGAGGTGGACCCTGGGGCTGTTGGAAGCGTCCGGGCCCGGGCTGGGGAGACCCAGACGTTAAGAGGCCGCTTTGCACGGCTGAATGCCGGCGCGTGGATTTAGATGTGCCCGTAATTAGTTAAAACGAGTGCCAGCGTGAAGCCCCAATGAGAAAACGCCGTGTTTGCTGAGCGTTGCCGAGTTGCCGGCGGACTGCGTGCTTGGGCGGGAGCAGCAAGCGAAACTCTGCTTCCTTCAAGCTCCATTAATCTGCCCATTTCTTTCTGCCTCAAATTCCTCTTCAAATATGCAGCGGTTCCTCAAATTCGTAAAGGAGGCAGTGATTTATGACCCCGTGGGGGGCCGGCAAGCCTCCAGGCAGGTGGTTAGCGGAGGCTGGGTTGGTCCGGTTGACCCTCCTCGGCTGTCCGAGAAGGACAGTGGCTCTCCTCTCCTCCCCACGTGTGCACGCGTGCACACACACACACAGGCGCGCACAACCGCTCATCCCCGGCCCGTGTCTTCAGGCCCTCCTACTTGTGGCCCTGTGAGGGCTCCTGGGAGAGCCCAGAGACCCCGTGCAAGGGACGGCACCCCCAGTATCTCCTGTGGGTGAGCGTCTCCCCTAAACAGCCCTTCTGAGTCTGAAACACCAGCAGCCATCGCTTCCGGGGCATTTGCTGTGTGCCTGGTTCCAGCTTCAGTCCTTTATTCGCCTCCTAGCTAAGTTCATAATATCACAAGGCAAGGATGTGCTAGCTCCCGTTTTGGTGAAGAGAAACTGAGGTACAGAGACGCCAAGGGACAGGTGCCAGTTTTCACTGAGCCAGCAGGAGGTGGAACAAGGATTCGAACCCCGGGCGATGAGGCCTTTCCCTTTACCCTGGGACCGCCCCTCCCCTAGTCCGGACTTGGGGCTGGGATCAGAAAGTGAGTCACTGCCATTGCTTGTGGCAAGGGCTTTTGGAATCAGGATCAGTAGAATTCATTAACTCACTTGTCAAGCAGCTTTTTCTGAGGGCCTGCTGGGGTGTTGTGTTCATTGGTGGGGGTGCAGAAGGGACGGATGAGCCACGGCCCTCAGAATGTTAGTCCACAGGGAGGGAATTATAGACACCACCCCTGTGATCCTGTGAGCTGGGTGCTGGGCTCCAACAAGCGAGTCAGGGCAGAGGGGCCGGGGATCAGGCCTTGCTCGTGCCAGAGGGGCTCCCCAGAATGGGGGGACCTGGTGGGGAAGCAATGGCTGTGCAGAGAGGCACAGAGCTCATACGGGGCAGAAATGTTGGGGTGGGTGGCCCTGTAGTTTATTGTTTAATTTAAGACTTTTCTTCCAAATGTTTATTTTGAAAATTTTCGGGGCGCTTCGGTGAAGCTTCCGACTTCAGCTCAGGTCATGATCCCATGTTTCATGAGTTTGAGCCCCACGTCTGGTTCTGTGCTGACAGCTCAGAGCGTGGAGCCTGCTTTGGATTCTGTGTCTCCCTCTCCCTCTGCCCCTCCCCCACTCATGCTCTGTCTGTATCTCTCTCTCTCTCTCTCTCTCAGAATAAATAAACACGAAAAAATTTTATTTCGAAAGGTTCCATACGACGTAAAAGTTGAAAGAAGAGAACAAGGAACACGTTGTATATCCTCTACTTGAACTCGGCAATTGCAAACGTCTTGTATGTGTTTCTCTCTCAATCTATGTACATAGATGATGCATATATGATGTACATATGTGTACATGATGCGTATGCATGCTTTTTGTATGTATGCCTTGTTTCTTGCTGAACTCTTTGAAGATAAGTTATAAACACACCAGTTTGCTCCTAAGGCTTCTCCTCTATGTATACAATGCCCGCAGCTCTGTTTCCGTGCTGTGGAAATGACTAATGGAAGATACTGTGTGCAAGAATCCGGGCACGATGCCTTGAACCTAGCAGATACTCAGGAAAAGTTAGGTCCTTCGCTCTTTCCTTGAGGATAGCAGGTCTCCTTGAGATGGGGACGGGAGATGCACCGGTGGGTGCTGACAGGTGGGGTATCAGGTCCCCACAGAAAGTGAGAGATGGAAGGAAGAGCGTCGGGGTCACCTGGCTTGGGATCCCAGGTGTCTGGGACGTATTCTCCTTAGCTCTGTATCCGATAGACCTCCACGTCCTGGCGAGTCCACCTTGAACGGCCTTCTGAACCCATGTTCTCCTAGCTCTGGCTTCCTCTGGTCTTGCCTGCCATTTGTCATAGCTGCATCACTGTCTGGTTCATCTCTGTGCCCTCCACTAGCTTCTCTGCTG
Source organism: Neofelis nebulosa (assembly GCF_028018385.1). Taxonomy (NCBI): domain Eukaryota; kingdom Metazoa; phylum Chordata; class Mammalia; order Carnivora; family Felidae; genus Neofelis; species Neofelis nebulosa. Next base: position 12,370,094 of record NC_080790.1, read on the forward strand.
ACCGGTGGGCACCAAAACTGTTCACCGATGACGAGCACCCAGGATGAATGAACCAATGGGTGGCCTCCTCCCTGATGTCCCCACCTCCTCCTCCCCATGGTCATGGCAGACAGGCTCAGCCATCCCAGGGCAAGGAGGTTGCAGCCAAAGTGAGCAATTCGGAGGGCAGCAGAAAGGGAGACAGAGTCACGGGGAAGCCCTGTTCCCTCTCAGCAAGGTCTCCTGTTACAGCTCCCAGCACTGACCGCTGGGCCAGACCCCGGTGGCCCTGGAAGCCTGAGATCTGCCTTTGCGTCCCATCAAACAGGATCAAGACAGGAGCCATTGTGAAGAACCCAGCGCAGGGAGGTGCACACAAACAGAGTTGATCGTGTTTGGTCTGTTCCTTCTGGGCTGGTGCATCCCCATCTGAGTATTTCCACAGTCTCTCTAGAAGGGTGTACATAGCTTGAAAGAGACTCTGTCCCTCATCAGCCATGGGACTTTGGGCGAGAAGCTTCACTTTTCTGAACCTGAGTTTCCTCTCCTGTGAAATGGCATTTCCTCCCCCAGTTGTGAGGTTCCCACGAGCTTGGCAACATGAAGTTCTTTGTGTGGAGCTCAACTCGTTAGACCTACTGATCATTGGTAGCTAACGATCGACTCTATTTGTTCTGATTTTGAGATGTTGTTTTTTTCTGAAATACCGATGATAGCTCGGAGTGTAGGAAATCCAGCCATTTGCTTCCTGAATCCATGAAGACATTGGCCCTGGGACCAGAAAGACACCGTGAAGCATTAGCATCTTTATTTTTTATTTAAAAATTTTTTCTTTAACATTTATTTATTTTTGAGACACACAGAGACAGAGTGCAAGCTGGGAAGGGGCAGAGACGGGGAGACACAGAATCCAAAGCAGGCTCCAGGCTCCCAGCTGTCAGCACAGAGCCCGATGCGGGACTTGAACTCATGAACCGTGAGATCGTGACCTGAGCCAAAGTCAGCCGCTTAACTGACTGAGCCACCCAGGTGCCCCAGCATTAGCTTCTTTAAAGGGTAAGGAACATTCCACCCTGGTGTGAGAAGGCACACAGTTAATCTTTCAGTTTCCGCAGGAGGTTGCCCGGGAGAACAGAGGACAGAGGATCCAGGTGGATGAATTCTGTGCCAAACCCTTGGAGTTCTGGGCAGCCCTTGATCTCCGGGTCTGTGGGCTGTGGGCATCCCTGTAATGGCAGGGATGGATGAGAGTGTGTGTGTGTGAGCGTGTGTGTGAGTGCGTGAGTGCGTGTGTGCATGTATGTGTGTGCATGTGTGTGTGAGCACATGTGTGTGCTGTACAGAGCCCTCCCCTCGCGTCTCCGCCCAGCCCGGTGCAGCAGACCTTTCCTTCTTCCGATCTGCGAAGCTGAATCAAGAAGCACAGGTTTTTCTCACGCTTCCTGCGGCAAAGAGCGTCTCTTTTTTTTTTTTTTTAATTTTTTTTTTTCAACGTTTTTTATTTATTTTTGGGACAGAGAGAGACAGAGCATGAGCGGGGGAGGGTCAGAGAGAGGGAGACACAGAATCAGAAACAGGCTCCGAGCCATCAGCCCAGAGCCCGACGCGGGGCTCGAACTCACAGACCGCAAGATCGTGACCTGGCTGAAGTCGGACGCTTAACCGACTGCGCCACCCAGGCGCCCAAAGAGTGTCTCTTTAAACCTTCCTGGGGGCTTGTTGTTCTGGAGAAAGGAAGGATTGCTTGTGATCTCTCTCTGACACGCACAGGACCCGAACGTCCAATGAATACGCAGAGGGGTCTTTGGAAATGCATGCTCTGGGGACATGGGGCTGAAAACCTGGGAAATCCTGGGCGATGCCCCCCAAACACCAACCGATGGCATTCGAGAGGTTTTCTCCATGCTTGAGCCTTGGAGAGCAGGCTCCTGTCAGGACTGCTGAACTTTCCATGGAGCCTCTAGTTCAGGCTTTCTGTGGATCTGCAACTTCCCTGCAAAATCCGGCTTAGCTAGCGTCCTGTTTGTAGACGGGCACACTCCCTTAGCACAGGGGAAGAAACCGTGGCTCAAAGAGGAAGTGTCTCGCCCCCAGTCTTACAGCTGTGGAGTACCAAAGCTGTGTTTCAGCCCAAGTGTGCCCAACCCGACGCCTCTGGGTAGACGTGAATTCTTACTCTGTGCTTGGGATACACTTTCCACTCAGGGGAACCAGGCTTAGGCTGACTTTGGCTTGACTCGAGGTTCACATTTCATTCTCCATTTACACTTCATTCGTTTGATCTTTAGATGGTAAGCCCCGGAGAGGCTTGTAAATGGCACGGGGGAAAGAAACACACTTTTGTTCCAGGAGCTTCTCTGGAATCCTTCGAGGGCTGCGTGTGTGCAACTCTCTTAGCAGGGTTGTGGCCGTGGTCTGATCTGGAATAAGGTCACTGCCTTTGAGATGCTCCCACTTTTTTTCCTTTAGGGAGGTAGGGGGGGCATGATTTTGGGCGGGGACCTCACCCAGCACTTGTCCCAAAAGGGCCTCTCAGAACATAAGCCTCTGTAAAATATAAGCTTCAGGAGGGTAGACACTGTGCCTTGTTCACTGTGGTAGCCGCAGCACCTAACAATGTCAAGCACATAGTAGACACTCGACGGATATGTTCTCAAAGAACTTAGCAAATTATTGACCATGACTCTTAGACAACAGGGAGGCATGGGGGAGGAGAGGGAGACTTTGTCTTGCCTGGGGCCGCAGCACGGAGCCTTCTGACCGATTGGAAGGTTAGATGGGTCACTATTATACCCCAACCTTGACATTCATCTTAAACTTCACAGTATGATCATAATTCATTTTCACACAAGCCAAATTTCCTCTGAGTGATGTGACTCAAACCTGTATCAGTCAGCTTTGGCCAGATTATGCTGCGGAAACAAACATGACCCAAATTTCAGTGGATGATAACAAACGTTATTATTATTATTGTTGTTTATTTATTTTGCAGGTTCTCCTAGTCCTGAGGCTCTGATCCCAGCACTTCCTCATTCTGAGACAAAGAGCAGCCTCTTATCTTGACCTCGTGGCAAAGGGGGACAAAAGGCAATGCACCCAGGCAATGCATCTGGCAGCCTCTGCGGGAGGCAGGAAAATCACTTTTGCTCTTGTTGCACTGGCAGAGGAGGGTCACATGACCAAGCCCTCTGGCGGTGGGGGTGGGGTGCACATTACTCGTGCAGGGGCTCCTGCAGTGTTGTGGCAGTAGGTGGGGGTCCGTTCTCATACAGGCCAGAAGGCTATAGTCCACTCCACTGGCCATAAAAATACTTTGTCCCATTTGGAGGGCCTTTTCTCTTTCAACCCCAGGATCCCAGAATGTCTGGCTGGAAAAAACTTTAGGATGAAGTCTCCATTGTTATAAATCAGGAGCCTGAAATTCAGAAAATAGAGTGGACCATCATGGCTTCCTCGCACGGCATCTCCTCCTGACTTCGTCATGTTTAAACCAGAACCGCGAAAGTGAATCGTGCCTTTCGAACCACAAGGAACACAGAGGCAAAGCCCCCTCCTCACCACGGCTGCCTGCACCCCTCCCTTCTCGAACGACTTTCTCTGTGTTGCCCCCGGGGACAAATGGCCTGAGGCACACAAGGAGCAGGCACTCAGGGACCAGGAGACGCATGAGGACACCTTCGATGACAGCACAACGGGACGCAGTCACCAAGCCTGGAAGCTCGGAAGGGGCTGTCCTGACCTAGACGTGAGGGTGGGGGAAGGCTTGCTGAAGAAGAGGGTCTTCATGGAGCAGCTGAGGTTTGCGTGTGCAATGAAGTGTGGAACTTCTGAGGCGGGGGATGGGGGGGCAGTCCAAGGTGGGCTCCAGATATAGTGACAGGCGTCAAGGGCCGCTGACGGGGCTGCAGGGGGTGGGCGGGGATGTCGAGGGACCTGAAGCTCCATGCGGTTTGGACTGGGTGATAGGGCGCCATTGAGGGGTGAGATTCTTCCTACAGAATCATCCTTCTGGCACCCTCTCTGGAGAGGATGTGGCGAGGGGTGGGCTGGGGGCTATGGCCTGCTCCGGGCCATGGTTATGGCTCTCCCATGGGATCACCACACCCTTCCACTTCCTGCACTCGGGCTCTGATGGGATCGTTACCATCCCCTCCATGTAGGGGCTCCTCCTGCCTTGCACGTGAGGAAACTGAGACTCAAAGACACACGATGATGTGCCCAAGGGCACACGTAGTAGGTGGTGATCATGCTGGAGAGTTCTTCCAGGTCTGCTGGACCCCATATCCTTTCTTTCCAGGCCATTCGCCACCTCCTTGGCCATAACGAAATACCACAGACTGGTTGGCTAGAACAACAGGAATTCATTTCTCACAGTTCTTGGGGCTGGATCTGGTCAAGAGCAAGGCATTGGCGGATTTGTTTTCTTCTCAAGCTTCTGTCCACGGCACATAGATGGCCACGTTCTCACTGTGTCCTCACATGGCCTTTTCTCTGTGCCCACACTCCTAAGTGTCTCTTCCTCTTATAAGGACATCAGTCCCATTGGATCAAGGCCCCACCTAACCCGATGTAGCCTCAATTAAAGGTACTGTCCTTAAAGGACTTAAAGGTACTCCTTAAAGGTACTGTCGCCAAATACAGTCACATTGGGGGTTGGAGCTTTGACACAGGAATTTTAGCAGGATGCAATTCACTGCATACCGGGCAGGTAGGCGATGGAGACCATTTGCCCTTCCAGTTGTTTGTCTTCAATTAATACACTATCCTCAAATCCCTTATTTTTTTTTTTTTAATTTTAATGTTTTTTTTTTTTTTTTTCAACGTTTTTTATTTATTTTTGGGACAGAGAGAGAGCATGAACGGGGAAGGGGCAGAGAGAGAGGGAGACACACAGAATTGGAAACAGGCTCCAGGCTCCGAGCCATCAGCCCAGAGCCTGACGCGGGGCTCGAACTCACAGACCGCGAGATCGTGACCTGGCTGAAGTCGGACGCTTAACCGACTGCGCCACCCAGGCGCCCCTTAATGTTTATTTTTGAGAGAGGGAGAGCATGAGTGGGAGAGGGTCAGAGAGGCAGACACAGAATCTGAAGCAGGATCCGCGCTTTGAGCTGTCGGCACAGAGCCTGACGTGGGGCTCGAACTCATAAACTGCGAGATCATAACCTGAAAGAAAGTGGGATGCTTAACTGGCTGAGCCACCTCGGTGGCTCTGAGGCGCCCCCTCACCTCTGGTTTTTGATCAGACATTAGTAAGGTGTTGTTTCGCCCCTCAAGGACCCTGGCACGCAGTAAATGCTCAGAAAATACTTGTTGAGTGAAGGCATGAGTGGTTCTAGGCTGCACGAAGCCACGTGCCAGAGGCCCCTTCTGTGATCCCAGTGTATTTAGCAAGGTGGCTGGTCTGGGTGAGGCTTTGGTTTGAAGGTGTGCGGTTGTTATTTGCTTATTTTTAAATTAAGCTTTCAAATTTTGAGATAATTGTTGGTTCACGTCATTTCGTCTTAGCTTCAGATCCCCACTTTATTGCCTACAGGCTGGGAGGTCTTGGGGGAGCTGCTTGACCTGATGTGGTTCTGTTTCATCACCCGGAAAATGGGGCTGTGAATGGTGTGCATGCCATCCGGTGTCCCTTGCAGAGTTCCCACTGTGTCAGTGGCACTATCACTCTCTAGGGGTGCTCGAAACGTCGTATTGGCCTTGTCCCTTTGAACCTACCTCGTGATGATGCAAAGCCTCCATAAGAGACAGCAGAACAGGGAGAAGGGCATGTGGGGCTGGAAACTGAGCAAATCTCACTGTGGACACAGATCCCGCCCTTTATCACCGGTGTGACCTTGGCCCATCTGAACTTCCAGCAAAGCAAGCTTAACAGCGCCCTCCTTAAAGGGTTGCCGTGAGAGAGAAGAGTTAATGTGTGTTTTGCACCTCAAAGTCCTAGGAGGTGTCCAAGTGAGGGAAGACCATTCACTTCTGTCTCCTCTTTGGAGCTAACTTGCCTGCCACCCCTTGTCCCCTTCAGCCCTGGCCCTTGCTGGTTAATTCCGTAATTAGTTGAGCTAAAGTGTGAAAGATTGGCCATGGATTTCACACTTTAATAGGGGGCATCCTATCTGACTCCCAAAGGAAAGCTAAGCTCCCGTGTTTTGCACTAGTATCAATGAAGAGAGAGGTATGTTCAGGCATGGGTAAAGGCAGGAACCCTGGAAAACTTCCCGTGTGGGTGGGCTACCTACTTCACCCAAGCCAGGGCCTTTGCTAGTCCCTATCACAAATTTATGCAAATTAGATGCCAAAGAAAGGCTGACCACCTACACACTCTACCAGGGTTCTTGTTCAGTGCACAACCTGTTCAACTGTCCAAGGGCGACCTGCAGCCTGTTCAAGCTGCATCTGGCTCTAAGGTGTCTCTTGTCAACTTGCCCACCATTGCACCTCCCCCTTCTGACAGAGGACTCCTGAAGTCACTGGAGATTGGCCGTGGCTGCTGCCTTAAAGGCTGCTTCTTTCTGGACTCAGCCAGTCACTCGCTGGAGACCAGCAGACTCAGAACCCCACTGACCCTCCCTCCCAAATTCGCAGTTCAAATGACTTTTTTTTTTTTCCTGCAGCTTCAGGAGTGTCTGGATTCTAGTTGTGTGAAGAAAGAGGGACAGGCTTTGTCCCTTCCCAGGCTTATTTCCCACTGAGCACCGAGCGCACTTTCCCTGCATCTGCCCTTGTGGTCGTGGTGTGAATAGCATCCTCATTCCCGTTCATCATGAGGATGGGGGCTGGGAGCACAGGGGTGGCGGTCACATCCACTGGATCCTGCAGGTGACTCCTGTGCCTTTCTTCGAGTCCCTGATAGAATGAGTTTCCCTGTTCTGCCCGCCTCTCTCACAGGGCTGTAAGGCAGAGTCAGAGAAGTTACTAGGTGTGTGAAGGCTTATAATTTTTAAAGCCCAGTGCAGAAATTAATGCCATTTTTTTGCTGTACCATCCAGTCACTTAGACTTGTCTCCTTTAATTTTTTGAATGCAGATTTATTTTTGAGAGAGAGACAGAGAGACAGACAGACAGAGAACAAGCAGGGGAGGGGCAGAGAGAGAGAGAGAGAGAGAGAGAGAGAAAGGGAGACACAGAATCGGAAGCAGGCTCCAGGCTCTGAGCTGTCAGCACAGAGCCCGACGTGGGGCTCGAACCCATGGAACGGCGAGATCATGACCTGAGCCGAAGTCGGACGCTTAATCGACCGAGCCACCCAGACGCCCCTACAGTTGTCCCTTTGAGGAGAACTATATGGCAACACAAACTATTAAGAGCATTTCTAATTACAAATTCTAAACTGTAGATGCAATTATTGGCATATGCAGATGACTGGAACAACTCTGGTGTCAGAGGGGACCACAAGAAAATCTCTTTCCTTTAAGTTCTTTAAGAACCAAATATTGGCGTCCTTCTGGACATTTCTGGTCCTGTATGATGGGGGGGCTGGTCTAAAGGGCCTTGAAGGGCTCCTTTCGACCTTCTGCCACCAGGATCGATAATAATTCTGGATGAAAAGAGACCTGATTTTCATCAAGAGTAATTTTGCGGGGCAATTTTCCTTTGCAATAGTTTTTTTTTTTTTTTTTTTACAGTATTATTAACAATGTTTTCAAATAACTCTGATCTTTATCTTGGCTGCATTAAGGAAAAAAAGCAGTCACTTACGTCTTCGCCGTCTACACGGGCCAGTCCTCTCCCTGAGACTTGAATCAAATTTGAGTGATGTTTGCTGTCTGCCAGGCCTCTGCTAGGCTTGGAGGAAGATATGGAAATAAATAATGACAGCTCCTGCCCGTGGGGAGTTTGCTGTCTAGTAAGGAACACGGGATGTATCCGGAAAAGGCTGTAACAGAATTAAAAAGCACTTTGGGAACAGTGGCAGGGATAATGGGGGAGGTGTAGGTGGTGGGTTATTTTTAATTGGGAGGTTTGGAAATGACTTCTGAGGGGAAGAGGCATGCAAGATGGGCCTTGGAAGATGCTAGGATTTTGGTAGATGGATGTGGAAGGGGAGCGTGAAGGACATTTGCAGAGGAGGGGGACGTTTCAGGTGGGCTGGAGGGTAGGGCCACTGGGGGGCTAGGGGGGCTATGAAAGCAGAAACAGACACTGGGCCCAGGCTATGGAAGGTCTCAGAGGTGTGGAATTAACCCACTCACTCGCACCTCTCTCGCGAGCCAGGTTCTGTCCGGGTGTTAGGGAGCCTGAGTGGCTCGGTAGGTCAAGCATCCAACTCTTGATTTCGGCTCAGGTCATGATCTCACAGTTCATGGGACGGAGCCCCGTGTCCTCCTCTGTGCTGACGGTGCACAGCCTACTTGGGATTCTCTCTCCTCTCTCTCTGCCCCTCCCTCGGCTCGTGCTCTCTCTCTCTCTGTCTCTCTCCCCCACCAAAACCAATAAATAAAACATTTAAAAAAATAAAGAGAAATAATTCACAGTCCAGTCCTTGAAGAGCTTCCAGTTGAGTTTTTGGGAGATGAAACACTAAAGATCCATAAGAATATAATGCATGCATTCTATGATAGAGATGAGGTCAGAGGGGGAAGTCACTTTTCTGATCTGGGGGAGGAAGAGCTTTATAGAAAAAAGGCCACCTTGGCACTGAGTCTTGAAGAAGGATAGGAAGCCATCTGAATTTTTAAAAAAAATTTTAAGCAAGTGGGGGAGGAGCAGAGAAAGGGCGGGGGGGGGGGGGGAGAGAGAGAGAATCCCAAGCAGGCTCCACACTGTCAGCACAGAGCCCCATGCAGGGCTCAAATGAGCCGTGAGATCACGACCTGAGCCAAAACCAAGAGTCAGATCCTTAGCCGCCTGAGCCACCCAGGTGCCTGGAGAAGTCATCTTAATTTTGCTTGAATTGCAGCTAACCCAGTGATTTCCAACCAAGGGCGATTTTGCCTCCCAGGGGGACATTTGACAACGTCAGGAGACTTAGCCGTCATGCCTGGGAGGTCGCGGTGGAGACCAGGGATACCGCTAAACGTCCCACAGGGCGTGGGACAGCCCCGCAATGACTTCTGCTCAAATGTCAATAGTACTGAGTGAGATGAGATACAGCATCGTGGGGCCCAAGAGACTCGAGAGTAGCTAACAATTTCCTTGTGACTTTGGGCGGGTCCCGGGTGCATCTGGCTTGACCCAGTGCTATGAACTGCATGTCTGTGCTCTCCCAAATCCGTATGTTGAAGCCTGGACCCCGGTGATGGTATCTGGGGGTGGCACCGTTGGGCATTAATTAGGGTTAGACGAGGACGGAGGGCAGAGCCCTCATGGGGGGGGGGGTTGATGCCCTTCTATAAAGGGAGGAGCATGAAATCTCTCTCTTTCTCTCTCAGCCATGTAGGGATTCAGCAAGAAGGCCTCCCACTGCAAAATAAGAAGGGGTCTCCCCAGGACCTAGATCTGTCGGCCTCTTGGTTTTGGACTTCCTAGCCTCCGGGGGTATACATAGTAAATTTCTCCGCACAGTCAGCGCAGAGCCCAACGGAGGGCTTGAAGTCACGAACCGGGAGATCGTGACCTGAGCCGAAGTCAGACACTTAACCCGCTGAGCCACCTAGACGCCCCATAAATTTCTGTTGTTGAAGCCACCAGGTTTATGGTACTCTGCTCTAGCCCCAGTTGACTGCACACCTCGGTTTCCCCCGTCGTTTCCTCTCGGATATGAGTCCGAGGCTGGACACTTCCACGAAGCCTCTATCACGTCTCTTGTATCGTGAGAGTCTGTCTGACACGTTTAGCTCGCCCATCTTCCAGGAAGGCATGATATTCCTCTGCCGAGTTTTGGCTCATACGTTTATAGAGTTCCTGGTCACAGTCTTATAAACCATCCTGGTGAAGTTGCTTTGTTTGTTGCTTGTTAAATACAGTGGATTGCTTATACAGTTGGATTCCTACAAGACCCCGGCAAAAAAAAAAAAAAAAAAATGCAATATGATGCAGTATGAGGATCCTCCTTCTGACCCCACCTGAGCCAATTTTCTTCACACTGTTCTCCACGGAAGCCACCCTCCCGGTTGGAGGGAGCTACCTCCTGACCCAGCTTCCGACAACCCCCCTCTGCCCCGTTGCTAAAGCTGCATGCCCTGGTTTCACCTTCCCAGCCCTCTACCATCCAACGTGTGATCAGTGTGCTTCGTCTATGCCTCCTTCCCCCCGACTGCTCCATGTCCTTGCTGTACCCACTGCAAACCCATCACCGATCTTTACATCACAGTGGCCGGAATGGAGTCTCTCGCCCAGCCCCAAACAATCGCTGGCAAAGAGAAATGGAGTCGCTGTGACTGAATTAGACCAATCGTGATTCAAGCCTTGAATCAGAGCCCTCATCCCCTGAGCCCCAAGTGGAGCGGGCTCCCAGGAGGACCGTATGCGGGTGGTGGGCGTTGAATGGGCACCGAGCCGTGTCTGCCCGAGCCCTGACTCTGGTCACAGGGGAGTCACCTTCTCTCTCTCTGAACCTAGACTTGCACTAGCAGATTTCCGTGGGTCTTGGTCTGGCAATCTGCTGGGACTTGCCAGCCCTAGTCTTTGTAGCTATGACTTCTGGCCGGAATACTGTCCTTGCTCATCCCTGCCATGCCAGCCAGCCAGCCAAGAGCACTCTCGCTCCAGGCACTGGCCGCGTAAGCAAACTCACGTCCTCTTTCCCTGAGAGCGTCCCCTACGAGGAGCTGCGCCCACGGACAGCTTCAGACCGGGAGAGCAAGGTGGACTCTTGGCAGGACACCACTGCACGGGGCCCACAGACCGGGCTCCGCTCACACTGGCTGTGTTGCCCTCTCCTCGCCCAGAGACTTCCATTTGGACAAGGAGATCTGACAGGTGACCTGAGCTGGCAGGCAACTGGAGGACCAGAGAGGTTTGGATTATTTTACCCGGCACCCACCTCTTTGGGCTTCAGATCCTCCACTCAGACATATTCTGGATGGTCGGGATGCTGGCACATTTTCTTTTGCAGGAAAGTAAATGAGAAGCAGTGTGCATCTGGTAAATCCTGTCTGTATTCAGTCTCTTTGAGGAGCCAAGTCTTTCTCTCTCTCTCTCTTTTTAAATTAAAATTAATTAAGTAATTAATTTATCGAGAGAGTGAGAGAGAGTCCCAAGCAGACCCTGAGCTATCAGCCCAGAGCCCGACTCTGGGCTCAAACTGGCAAACCGTGAGATCGTGATCTGAGCCCAGATCAAGAGTCTGGTGTTTAACCAACTGAGCCACCCAGGCTCCCCTCTTTGGGCATCTTTTTATCTTTTCCCTTGGCAGACCTCTGGCATCCTCCTGTGAATGCCAGAGCAGAGCTCCTGAGGTGAGGTGCGAACCCTAGGTTCTAATCCTGGCAAGACCTCTGCATTGTTGTGTGACTGGAACTTTTGTAACTGGGGGAGACTTCGTCTTTAAAAAAAGACTATGAATTATAAATTACTAATAAGGTAACAAGGCTGTGATGATTAATTTTATGTGTCAACTTGGCTGGGCCATAGTTCCCAGATATTTGGTCGAACGTTATTCTGGATGTTTCTGTGAAGGTGTTTTTTTGTTGTTGTTGTCATTTGTTTTCTGTTTTTTTTTTTTTTTTTTTGATGAGATTGACATTTAAATTGGTGGACTTTGAATAAAGCAGATTGCCCTCTATAATGTGAGTGGACCGCATTCAATCAACTGAAGGCCTGATTAGAAAAAAAGACTGACCTCCCCGAAGGAAGGAAGAATTTGGCCAGCAGACAGCCTTTAGACTGGAACCACAACTCTTCTTTGGTTTTCTAGCCTGCTGGTCTACCCTGGAGATTTTGTGTTTATCGTAATCATGTGAGCCAATTCCTTAAAATCTCTGTCTCCTTCTGTTTCTGACTCTGTCTCTGTCTTCCTGTCTGTCTCCACACACACACACATACACACACACACACACACACACACACACATACACACACACACCCTGTTGGCTTTCTTTCTCTGGATAACCCTGACTAATTCAAGGGCCTTGGAAGGGTCCCAGCAAGTGAAGAGCCCCAGTGCTTAAGGTTCATTAGCTCCACTGTGAAATCCTCTCTGCGAGCCAGCCTCTTCCCGCTCTCCCCCTCAGCTTTCCCTCCATAAAACGAGGGGTTGGCCCACATGATTTCTGGGCTCTTCTCAGCTCGGACTGTGATGACAAGGCCTCCGCACACAGACTGGCCGCGTTGCCATGGCTCATGCCTACAAGTCTTGGAGCACTTTCCGCAGATAGCAGGACGTCGGGGTCTCTCGGCTTGTGTCCAGCCCCCACCTTCCATGCTCCACGGCCAGTGCAGTGGGAGGCTATGAGGCAGCGAGAGGCAGAGCACAGGGTCACGGTCTCACACTAGGAGCTACCAGCAGGCTGAAGAACCCAAGGCTACCACAGACCCTGCTGGGCCCAGCCACGTTTTCCCGTTCTTCATGGGAGATCTTGTCCGTGGGCCACTTTCTGAGCGCCATCACCCACAGTTTGGGGGCCACGCAAAGAAGAATGTGGCGATTCTGTGATGTTCAGCTACAATACAACACCTTTGGCCAAGCCTGATGTTGTCGGTGTGTTATGACGAAAAGGAGGCAGGTCGTAGGAGGCATTCTGACGTGGACAGGAGGGCCGGGAGCTGCTCGCAGGGTGTTGCTAAGTGGCTGTGCCACCTGGCCCGTCACTTCCCCTGGGGTCCCTCAGCGGAGTGTCCGGTCTCCACTGGATCATCTGACGTCTTTCCAGTCAGGACCTGCACGCACACACTTTGCAGCTTTGCTCTCCTGCCACCATGTGCCTGGTGACCTGGCCCTTCTGAGAAGCCAGTGGGGATGAAGACTGTGGCCACTGAATTTGGAAATCATCCCGGGTGGGCTGGATTGACCAAGAAGCCAAACGTACTGGAAAACAAACAAGTAAGGGTGCAGACGAACAAAAATCCCCTAGTTGAAAGTGTTGGCAAAGAAGCACCGCTCTTGTGCTGTGGCGGGTGTGTGTGTGTGTGTGCGCGTGCGCGCGCGCGTGTGTGTGCACGCGCGCGCATGCGCACACCGGCATGGAAGCAGGGAGGAAATGACCTTTTCCTGGCTCGGTTGCATTTTGCAGGGAGCACCCCCCCCCCCCGCCCCGCCCTCTGGGCAACCCTCCAGCAAACAGCCAACTTGCGGGATGCAGGAGAGGGTCATCGGGCCTTCGCCATCAGAGGAAGAATTCCTCCGTCTGGCTGGAGAGGAGACAGTGCATGAAAAATGGTGGCAAGGGGTCAGGAGGCGAAGGCAAGTGAGAAAACACTTTCATCTATTATCCTGGGGTCAATGGGCTCCCATCAGGGAACCTTGAGGCCGCCATGAATGGCCCGTTGCAGGAGGGGCAGCATTGTGTGGCGGCCGCCCCGTGGACCTGACAGGGCAGCTCGCGGGCCGGAGCCCCACATCACAATCCCCCAAGTGGGGACAATAGCGCCTAAGAAAGTGGTGGGTGGCTCGCCTCCCAGGAGCCTGCTTCTTCTTATCAAAGGGCTTTCATGGGGGGGACGCCCCTGCCGCTCGGGAAGGAGGGAGAGCTGTTTGTCCAGTACCGCGAAGGCATGTCAGACTCATTCCAGAGTCCCCGTCATGGCGATTAGCTTGGCCTGTATTGAATTTCGTCCAGAACCCGTGTGGGTTTCTCAGCTGTTGCTGCTGCCTAGAAGCCACACATATTCTTCGAATTGAGTAATTTTTGTTTGACAAACAACACATTCTTGTTTAAAATGAAGCCCAAATCCTCTGATGAAAAGGAGACACGCATTCCCTCCAGAGGAGATGTCCGGAGGGCCATGTATGTCCGTTTACCAAACAACTGGCCTGTGTCCCCGAGAAGAGGGGGGCAGCTCCTGGTTTGGGCCAAACTGGTCTTGCCTTCTTCCTGGCACCTCCTTGTCAATAACCCGCGGCTACGTGTTTTAAAATACCCTGCAAATTTGTTGTGAGTCTGACACTGTGACTCCTTTATTGAGTTCGGGCTGGTTCGCTTCTGTGTCTCTAGAGATATGTCAACTGAAGGCAGAGAGCACGATTTGCCTGTAGTGCCCCCAGACTCCCTGACACCCTGAGCTTTGGGATCTAGCCTGGGAAAGAAGGGAACAGTGGCCAGAGAAGCGATTTTGTGGCACTCTTACCATATCTGGCACCAAGCCCAGGGACTCGCGTCCCAAAACAAGACGCAGGGCACTGAGCAAATCCCCAGCTCTTGGATCAAGAACTGATACTTTCCCAGTGGGCAAAAGTGATCGTGCACAGGCAGGGATGTGGTGTGAACCCAGTCGCTGGACCTTGTAGCCTAGAGGCATTGCAAATGGCAATTTACTTAGCAAGACTGTCGGGGGGCCCGGCTCTCAAGGAGGTCGAGATAGAAAAAAAGAAGTAAGAGTTGGCTCCTACCCACGTGGGGGACAAATTAATGTATAAATGAATGCAAACATATGTGACGAGCATTATGAGAGAGGGACGCGTAAAGTACACCCTGCACTTTAAACACCTTGAAGGAAGAATCGTGTAGAATTCATTTCCAGAGCACAGCAAACAGAATATGTAGATACCTCAGATACGATGGCAACCTCGATGTGGTCTTATTTGGAAATAGGATCTTTGTGGGTGTAATTAGTTAAGATGAGGTCATACAGGATTAGAGTGGCCCTAGATCCAATGACTAGTGTCTTTGTAGGAAGGCCAGGTGAAGGCAAAGGCAGAGACTGGAATGGTGTGGCTAAGGAATGGCAAGAATTCTCAGCCATCACCAGAAGTTAGGAGCCAGGCATGGAGCACTTTCTCCCTCAGAGCTTCTAGAAGGTACCAAACCTGATGACATCGTGAATTCAGACTTCGGGCCTCCCGAACTGTGAAAGAATAATTTTCGTTATTTTAAGTCACACAGTTTGTGACCGTTCTTACAGCAGCTCTAGGGAACTAACACACACAGTGTATTGTCAATAGAATGTCATCGAAGGCATTGAGTGAAAGTTCCCACAGCTGCATGGAGGGTGGCGGGGCCGGCACACAGATGGCGGGGGGCAGGGGGGGGGGGAAGATGGAAGCAGGGAGGCTCAGGAGAGGCTGGAAGCTTCGGCCCGGTGGCTGGCATGTGACAGAGTGGAGGAGTCATGTGGGAAGTTGGGAGGTGGAAGTGAAGAAAGTACATCATAGCGGCCTCGTGAGCCATACGAATGAGTTTGGAATTTACCCTTTTCCTACCTTCCTCACCCTTCTCCATCCAACAGAGTCTCTTGTCACAGAGATCACACAGGAGGGTAGTAGGTTGACGGGTGTTGCAGGGAAAGACAGAAAGAGCTACCTGTTTCTCTATTACACAATGTTGTAGAGATAAGACAGGTGCCAGGTCGCAGCGGTGTGATACATACAGTCAACAATTTGAAAAATGAACAAAAATGGCCTTAGAGTTGACTATTTACCTTTCCCATAAAATGCAGAGCTAAAAAGGAAACAACTTCCTGTATTGGGAGTAATAGAATACCAAAGTATTCTGCAGAAATTTCTCTTCGGAGAATTTTTTACTCCCAAATAGAGATGCATCTGCCTTGGGTCTTTCCAGCATGGCTCAAGTTATGAGGATTTGAAAAGGATGAACTCAGAAGTTCTGTGAGGGCTTAAAGGTTGGGAAGTTCCGCATTAATGAATTAACAAATTAACTAATGAATCCATCCATCTATCAATTGTCCGTCCATCCATCAATGATTCATCCAACCACCCACCATTTATCCATCCATCCATCCATCCATCCATCCCCCCATCCATCCATCATCCCTCCATCCATCTACCAAACTATTTATCCAGAAGTAATTCTTGACTTCTGTTCTGGTCGGACACTGCCCAGGCCTTCCAGGAAATGTAGAGCATCAAGCTCTCGTCCCGGTCCTTGAGAAGCTCACAGTGGTATCCAAGGGGTTAAGTCATATACTTGATGTTTTATGTATGACAAAAGGGGCAAGTAGGCCCACTGAACAATTTGTCAGTAGTCTTTGAACTTGTAGTGCCCAAGATTTAAGTATTTTTTGAAAAGACATTTCCATAAGATTCGTTAGTGGCTTCTTTCTCCTGGTGCAGTGGATTTTTTTTTTTTTTTTGGCCTTGTCTTTTGTAGAAATGGCAAACAGACATGACCTTGAATTGTTCTTGTATGCCCTGCATATTCTGAGCCCTCTGTCAAGTCTTTCCTTGGCTTATCTGACAAATGCCTCTTTGCTTTTCAAGCTGGATCAGGTGGTCAGGTGACCTTCCTGTGTGACATGTTACCTGACCCTCAGGGAAAGGCAGAGACTCTGTCTTCCATGTCCTCAGAGGACCTAGAATTCCCACAGCCCACTTAATGCTGCATGGTCATGATATTCCTACCGTCTTTCTTCCCAATGCACCATGAAGCCTTTAACAGCAGTGACTGTGGGGCGTGCCTGGGTGGTTCAGTCGGTTGAGCCTCTGATGCTTGATCTTGGCTCTGTCCATGATCTCCTGGTTCATGAGCTTGGGCCCCACGTCAGGCTCTGCACTACCAGAGTGGAGCTTGCTTGGGATTCTCTCTTTCTCCATCTCTCTGCCCTGCCTCTGTGGGCTCGCTCCCTCTAAATGAATGAATGAATGAATGAATAAATAAATAAATAAACAAACAAACAAACAAACAAAAAGAGAGAGAGAGAGAGAGAGCAATGGTTGTATCTGATTCCGCAGTGCCCAGATGAACAGGAGGTTCCAGCTCACTGTGGGGTACCAGGACTGGCTAATAGGACCAGGAAAGACCCTCCCTGGGAGATGGAAGCTGGGGTCCCATGAGGATAAGAGTAGGCTGGAGAGACCAGGGGTAGGGAAGAAAGGGTTCCGACCGAGAGACAGACGGTGCACCACGACGCGAGAACAGGATGTGTAGTGTATATCTTGATAGAGGAGAGGAGATGTGGCCCTAGAGGTGATATTGAAAAAGTCCACTGGGGTCCCCTGGGACGTGTCCTAAAGTGCAGGCAGGGGAGTTTGGGGTTCCTTTTACAAATGAGAAGAGACATTGATGGTGTTTGTGCAGGGTGACTTGGCTTCTTTGGGTTCTTAAGATTGTAGGACCGATGGAGTATGAATTTCCTCTCCCTCACGTACCTGGTCCCTAAGCTGGAAACACTCAAATACCTGGGGCCCCAGGAGCTGCGCCTGCATCATTTTCTCCGGTCTTCTCAGAGTCTGGTCTGCGATGATCAGATTGCCCCTCAGTGAAGCTCACAGGAAGATTTACCTTGAAGCGAACAGCCCTGAATCTTCAGGGACCCTCACGAGCAGGGAGCCCTTCCAAAGCGTTTCTATTGTGTAAGGTCCAGGCCCCACTGCAGGCGTCTTTCTTCTTCTGCAATCTTTCTTCCACGGGAACTGGATTAGGGCTCTAGACATTCAGCTGTGTGTTTGCTCCTCTCCAATTTGCTAGACAGAGCAGGATGCTGCCTGCAAAGGTCACAAACTCCAATGCCCTCAGGCTAAGCAGGCAGCACAAAGGTGTGAAATGGCCTCAGATAGGGCACCTGTGAGGGGCGGAGGCTTGAGTGACTAAAAAACGCCCTACAGGCATTCACATTCGCATTCACATTCGCATTCACTGTCTTTTGTGTTTTTTTTTTTTTTTTTTTTTTTTTTTTTTCTTTTTAAACACTTGACACCAGCCAACAGTTGCTTTGGATCAGATTCAGCCTGCAGGAGGTGGTGATTTGGTGAACGTGACCTAGATGGAAAAAAAAGAAAAAACACCTTCCGCTCAAGATTCCCCCTGCAGCCTGCCTTCTCCAACCTTCTGCCCACACCACCTTGTCAGCGCTGTAGGAACCTTCGAAATCTGCCAGATGGGAGTGTTGCTTCCTTCCTCCTTGATCTTGGTTCTGCTTTCTGTTTGCTGGATCACTTTCTCACCTGCTGTCTTAGCCCAGCTCAGATCTCCTGTCTTCTGGAAGCTCCCCTGGACTCCAGGATGGGTGTGGTTCATCTGCATAACCAATTCATCAAGGAGCCTCTGGGGTGTGTCTTCTGTTGCCTAGAGGTACTGACAATGATTTTTTTCTGCCTCTCCCTTCTCTCCACAGTAGAGCGGGAGCTCCCTAAGGTCAGGGTCTTTAATTTTATTAAGTCTCCATTCCACCACTTTTCTAGGGATCTGCCACAAAGGCTGACTCATAATAGATGCTCAGGAAACCCCACGATTTGACTGATAGTACTTGGCTGTGTAATTTTTCTTAATGTTTATTTATTTTTGACAGAGAGAGAGAGAGGAGAGAGAGAGTTCTGGCAGGGGTGGGGCAGAGAGAGAGGGAGACAGGGAATCCGAAGCAGGCTCCAGGCTCTGAGCTGTCAGCACAGAGCTCCACATGGGGCTTGAACCCACAGACCGCGAGATCATGACCTGAGCCAAAATCGGACGCTTAACCGACTGAGCCACTCAGGCGCCCACTGGCTGTGTAGTTTTAAAGTTTCATTTCCAGTTTCATTGGAAACATGATCTGAAAACATCAAAATAGTTTTATCAGTTGCTTTTTCGAGTTGGGCTTTGGGTTGAAATGGGTTTACTTACATCGTATCCTTGATATTGCTTTGTTGTCCTGACCCCGCTGGTCTGCGGGGCCCTTTGGCTGAGCCTGCTGCTTCTCTGATCCCCTGTGTCCTTCTGCTGCTTGTTTCCCTCCCCGTGCGTCACCCAGGGCAGAGCACCTTTGTAGGTGCCCAGTGTTTTCTGACTCGGTGATTTGTTTAGAAGCAGGGAAGTTTGGCTTCATGCCAAATTGTAATGGAAAATTAATTCTCTTCTGGAAGAAACTCCGATAATCTGAGGCCTGCCAGTCCTTGGAAAGCACCTGAGCCTTGGAGGGGGGCTCCAGGGAATCTCCTTCTGGGACCTCTGTAGAAGATACAGCTCATGGAAAAGTTCTGACCCTTGCTGGCCTTTTGATGGAGGGCATCCCGAGCATGTGTAGAGTCTCTGGGTTGGCCCTTAGATGCTCAGAAGGCTGGAGGTCAGGGCCTGGAGGTCACTGAGCTTGTGTACACATGGGAAAACCCACTCCTAGCAAGGAGAAATGATATGGTCACTTACTCATTTACTCAACAGCCAAGAACCTACAGAGAACAGAAAGACCTCTGGTGCCTGCCTCATGGACTTTGATTCTAGAGCTGAGAGGCCGGTGGGAAATAGATTATGGGTCCCACAAAGAACACAGGATGCTGTCCTGTGACAGAGTGTCCTGTGACTCAGGAGGCAGACACCTGTTCTGAACTATAGCTCATCCACAAAGGTCACTCTGAGGAGCCTACTGAGGTGAGGCATGAACAGGGGAGGATGGGGGTCAGGTAAGGAGTGGAAAAGAGCGTTCCAAGCAGAGGAAGGGCACACACGAATACTCTGAGCCAGGACGGGGCATGGGGAATTCTAGGAGTGTGGATGGAGCTTGGTGAATAAGGGGTCCCGAATGAGGAGGCCAAGGGAGAGTAGCAGGAAGGGGATGGGTCCTGTGGGCCTTTGTAGCCCAAGCAAATGAATTTGGACTTGGGTTTTAAATTCAGTGCACAGTTATTGCAAGGTTTTGAGCACGGACCTGATATTTTAAAGGAAATCAGATTCTTTGGGGGAGAATAGCATCAGGTTGCCCACAAGAGGAGATGTCAAGAAGGCAGTTGCGTGTATGAATCAGAAACTTTGGAAGGGGTCTTCGCTGAAGAAAGGGATTGGGACCCTGCGGCAGGGAAGCCGATTAGGCTTTTAGGATTTATTTCTCCCATCATCTTAGTAATAAGAACTGTGGTCAGATGATAAATTACATCCCTCAGCTTGCCTTATAGCTAGGCATGGCTGTGTTTTGGCCATTGAAATATAATCACAGGGAGTGATTCTTTTTTAAAATTTTTTTTTTTTTCCAACGTTTTTTATTTATTTTTGGGACAGAGAGAGACAAAGCATGAACGGGGCAGGGGCAGAGAGAGAGGGAGACACAGAATCGGAAACAGGCTCCAGGCTCCGAGCCATCAGCCCAGAGCCTGACGCGGGGCTCGAACTCACGGACCGCGAGATCGTGACCTGGCTGAAGTCGGACGCTTAACCGACTGCGCCACCCAGGCGCCCCACAGGGAGTGATTCTTAAAAAGATCCTTACTATCTTTCCCTTTCCTCCGTCTTGATATTTGGAATCTATCTGCGTTGGCTGGTGCCCTAGCAGTGATCTTGGGTCAGGAGGTTGAGGGCCGTATCTCAGATAGGATGAAGGAGGCAGACAGAGAAAGCCTACCTGTTGGATAACTGTGTTGACTTTATTCCGGCCCTAGAAGCTTGTATCTGGATCTCCTTTATGTAGGAGAAAAGTAACCTCGTATTTTTTTTTTTTTTTTAATTTCTAATTTTATTTTCAAAGTAACCTATAGTGAAATTGATCTTTTGGGAAGTGTAAGGTTCTAAGAATTTTAATATGTGTGTAGATTTGTGTCACAGCCAGCACAATTGGGATCCAGCACGGTTCCTTTGCCCCAAAGAACGCTCCTGTGCTGTATCATTGCACTGATCTGTTCTTCGTCACTATAGTTTTGTCTTTTAGAAAATGTCATATGAATGGAATCATACAGTATGCTAACTTTTTCGGATTGCCTTCTTTCACTCATAAGAACTCATTTCACATTCATCCGTGTCGCCGTGTGAATCAGCGGCTCACTCCTGTTCATTCCTGAGTAATGTTCCTTTGTGTGACTGCACAATATTTGGGTTTTGGGGGTGCCTGG
The DNA here is from genome assembly GCF_028018385.1 of Neofelis nebulosa. Classification (NCBI taxonomy): domain Eukaryota; kingdom Metazoa; phylum Chordata; class Mammalia; order Carnivora; family Felidae; genus Neofelis; species Neofelis nebulosa. Next base: position 12,390,852 of record NC_080790.1, read on the forward strand.
GTGGCTCAGTTGGTTAAGCGTCTGACTTTGGCTCAGTCATGATCTCGTTGCTCATGAACTCAAACCTCACATTGGCCTCTGTGCTGACAGCTCAGAGCCTGGAGCCTGCTTCGGATTCTGTGTCTTCTTGTGTCTCTGCCCCTTTCCCACTCACCCTCTGTCTCTCTGTCTCTCTCTCTCTCTCTCTCTCTCAAAAATAAATAAATCTTAAAAAAACTAAAAATATCAGTTGGGTTTTCTATACTGAAGGATATCTGACTTGTTTCCAGGTTTAGGTCATTATGAATAGAGCTACTAAGAACATATGTGTAGAGATGTTTGCATGAATTTTTTTCCCTCGGGGGGTGGCGGATATCTAGCAGTGGGATTTCTGGTTCATGTGGTAAGTATATGTTTGACTGCTAAGAAACTGTTAAGCTGTTTTCTGGAATGCCTGCATCATTTTACATTCCTACTGGCCGCATGTGACAGAGTCATTTGCCTCACACCCTCCTCAGCACTGGGTATCATCAGGATTTTGTATCTTAGCCATTCTAATGGGTGTGAGGTGTTACCCCATCGTGGTTTGAATTTATGGTTCTCTGACGGGGAGCGATGCTGATTGCCTTTTCATGTGTTTATGTGCCATTCACATATCTTCAGTGAAATGTCTGCTCAGGTCTTTGTGTCCATTTTTAAAACGGCTTGTTTGTTTTCTTGTTGAGTTTTGAGAGTTCTTTGTGTGTTCTAGAAACAAGTCTTTTGTCAGGTGTATGACTTGAAAACCCTGTCTCCCAGTCTTTCACTTGTCTTTCGTTTATCTACTAGTTTCTTTGGCAGAGCAAAAACGCTTTGATGTTGACAAAGTCCAATTTATCGACTTTTATTTTACGGATCATACCTTTGGTTTCAGCATCATTTTTTAAAGCCACTAGTTTTCAGGTCTCTGTGACTTAGAGAAAAATCTAATTTTGATTAGACATGTCACCAGCATATAGGCTCTATTCAAAGACATGGGATGGAGTGAGATCCCCTGGAGAAGATAGGACTCAACAGAGCTGGGCCACGGTTGAGGGTTTGTCATCTCTCAAGCTGAGGCACTTTCCGCCTGTCACTTACGGTGAGTTTTGGAGCAGGATGTAGAGAAACATCGCCTGTCCTCTCAGACAACAGCACCATCAGAACCCCAAAGAGGTGCTGGCGTCTACACTAGGGGCAATGTCCAGGCTTGGTCTTTGCTTTCATTTAGTCAGCCCACAAAGGCTTATCGAGCAACTGCTGTGTGCTTCTAGGAATCCCCGCGGGCGATACCTGAATGTACGGTGTCGATCAAGTCAGCAACATTTCTTACCTCCTAGAAGAGCAGGACAGATAGCAACCAATGAAATAAATAAGAACATGTCTGCTGGTAAGTTTTATTGGAAAAATAACATTGCACGCTCTGATGGCAGGTATCTGGCCTGGGTGGCACAGAGGTGGTCTCTCAGAGCTGGACCTTCTACCGTCACCTCTCACAGGTCCCATACTCAGGGCCAGCTTCACGGTGGTCACATGGGCCCTGAGCTCGCAGGGGCCCTACCTCTGTTTATTGCTCTGCCACCTTCTTGGAATATTTCCATTGTGAACGAGGCATCCCACATTTGTATTTTGCAGTAGGTCCCGCAGAGTATGTAGCCAGTCGTGCCTACACTGTGTCCAAACAGCAAACCAGACAGAAAACCCCGTATAGACTTCAGCTACCTTTATAGGTACCTTACAGGTCAGCTGCCCTGGTGCGCAAACCGGACTGCTTTTTTTTTTTTTTTTTTTTAATTTTTTTTAAAGGTTTTTCTTTATTTTTGAGACTGAGAGAGACAGAGCATGAGCAGGGGAGGGGCAGAGAGAGAGGGAGACACAGAATCCGAAGCAGGCTCCAGGCTCTATGCTGTCAGCATAGAGCCCAACGCGGAGCTCGAACTCGGGAACAGTGAGATGATGACCTGAGCTGAAGTCGGTCGCTCAACTGACTGAGCCACCCAGGCGCCCCGGACGGCTTATTTTGATTGCAAGAAAATAAAACCTTGAGACGCACTCACCTTCAGAAATTCACTAGACAAATAGTCCATCCAGAGTTGTTGGGTGGGCCCTACTCCTACCATTCTTTACTGTCCCTCTTCTATTTCTACAAGTTTCTTTTGCTTGTTTCGATTTTCCCTACTAGAACTGGAAGCCTCTGATTCATAAACACAACAAATGTTTACTGGTGTTGGGGGGCGAAGATGAATTCTGTCCCCAGAAGGACGTTCCGAGGATGCTGTATCAGGCAGAATGCCGGTCACGTATTTATTCACATTTTTATGCTCACTAGAGCTCACTTTAGAGCTGTAGGCTCTGCGGCCCGGAGAGGCTACGTCATTTTGACAAAATCATATGCCTAGAAAGTGAGGGAAGTCCTGTCTGGCTTCAGTACCAGGAGGGGTCTTTCTGATGTTATTCGTTTGAATTCTGATTTTCTCCGCTGGGGAGGCATGGGTGTTTCGGACATCTTTCACCATCTCTTGGATAATCCCGGGCAACAATTCCTAACAAAGCTAGCATTCCCTTTCATGACACTTTGAACATCTTCCCTGTGTCGCCAAGTGTGATTGTTGGGTCCAGAGTTTCAAACATCTCCTAGCGGAGTGTCTGAAGGAGAGCCATTATCCCTTCAAGTGATGGCTATCCATATGAAGAAAGCTATTCATGAAGTCGGGAGTCTCCTCTTCTGCTTGGAAAATGAAGCTTTGTATATTTTTCTGTTTTGGCTCATAACTGTTCTCGAAAAGGGAGGAATCAGGCAGAAGTGACGGGGCCTTAGGTATTCCGGGCAACGGAAGCTGGCGGCCCGCCCCGCCCTGCCCTTCACCCAGATTCCTCCCTGGTCCCCGGGCTCTTTTGGAAACCGGCTTCCGGAGCCTGACACATGTTTCTTTGTCTGGCCCCAGCTGTTAGAATCTGTCTTCATTCATGAGGCAGGAAGGGAGTTCTCAGAAGGGCTTCTGCAGTCTGATGTCAGGGAACAGCCATGCTCAGACCTCAGCAATTTCAAACGAGAGATGTCGAAATAAGCCGGGGACCATCCCCGAGCACCACCCCGCCTCAGGCAGGTGCTAGACGCTTCTCCCCGGTCTGACCTTTGGTGCCCATGGCAACCCGCAGGGTCCACGCCGCTGTCTCCATTTTGCGGAGAGGGAAACTGAGGCTCGGAAGTTTGTTGGGAGTCTCAGAGCTCAGGCGGGATCTGAGCCCGGGTTGGCACGACCCCAAAGTTCTCGCGGTACCCCGCTGACACATCAACAGAGAGCTGCAGCCATCGTCCGTGCTCGTCAGAATCAAAGGAACAGGCCCCTGTCGTGGAGAACGCTGGCTCTCCCAACCGGCACTCTCCCGTCCCCGTCCCCAGGCCTGGCCCACCTCTCTGCTGGGAGGAGCCCCCGCGCTCAGCCCGGTGTGGAGGGGCTGCGGTGTATTGTCACCGATAATTGTACGGAGCCATTCATCAGCGGGAATCTTATTTCAAACAGCTCTCCGGCTCTAATGGCACAGAAAGCGTGAACTAAGCACAGTTTAATGAATTCTGATCTCACAGACAGAGGCTGCCTGAGCAGGGACAAGGGTGCTCACACACGAGGCAGGAGAAAGCCGCCGTGGGCCGAGAAGCAGGGATGCATTCAAATGATCCCCTCGTTCCTTCAAGATGGATAATCTGGTTTTTAGCAAATTTGTCGGAGACGTTCTTTTTAACCATGACTCGCCCTCCGCTTGCTGGGAAAGTGTACCTTTTAACCCGGGGAACAATAAAGCCCTGTGATCTCATTCACACCGACGGAAGGAAACGAGCCGCTTCACTTTGGGCCTAATAACGGTACCCCAGATTCTTGTAGATTTTTATAGGAAATCTTAAACATCTCAGAAAATCCGTAGATGCAGTCTAGTCACCCAGTCGTCTCCGAGAAAAAGCAGGGGGAGTTATCATCGTTTGAATCCCCAAAGCAGAAATATATGGCAGGAGACCTGCAACAGCCTTATCTTTCTTCTGCCTCCATCCTGAGACCATCTGGCCACCTTCTTGTTGCTGCTGTGAAGGAGAAAGTGAGGGTAACATCTAGAGACAGTGTCTCCGGGATTCAGAGGAGTGGGGTCTGCCCAGGGCCAGGGCCAGGGCCATACCAGGAAATCATCAAGGTTCTGCCCCATAAATCACCTCATTTACACCTTACAACTGCCGCACAGGCAGGAAGGTTGCCTTCATTTTATAGGTGAGGCTACCATGGCATGGCACAGAGAGGTTAGGCAACTGGCATGGGGTCACACAGCTATAGAGCGGCAGGGTCAGAGAACGTCCCCATAGCCCAAGTGGACATTTCAAGCAAGCCTCGTCCCCTCTCCAAGTCTCAGCTGTCCCATATGTAAAAGGAGAAGGCAGGGCTGTCCGAACACTAGACAGCTTTTGCTCACAGTGATTGCTGTGTCATAAGAGCTCTTGTCTTCTTCTGGGAGTGGAAAGGGCATGCTTTATTCCTTGCAGAAGGCTGGGGAGGAGGGCAGCCGGGGAGGGAGGATCAGAGTTCAGTTTTCACTTCATCCTTCCATTTGCTCACCCCTGTTGTTGCTAGACTCATGTTCAGAGCTTGGGATTCAGAGAGGACAGAGATACTATTTCCATTCGTGAGGGGCTCCCAGATCTCTGGAGAAAACAGGCACGTTAAAAATAAAACCATCGGACATGGGAGTAGATCCTCCGACAGAGACGTTCACAGGGGGCTGGCGTGGGGGGACAGATTCGACAGACCAGTTACCTCCGACTGACCCTGAGGAGATCATTCCAGTGATTCGGGGCCTGAGTGTCCTCATCTTCAAAATGGAACACTGACTTCACAGGGTTGCGGGGCCGTGAAGAGGCCGGTATGCTCCGCCCACGGTGGTTGTGTTAGGAATCCAGTGAGTAGTTCAGGGATCTGAGGAGGGTCGTGGATTCTTCTAGGCCATGTCATCTGGGAGGTTTTGGGAGGCCCCGTGCATGCTACACGGCGTCCTCGTCATCCACTCCCTGACTGGTCCCTGCAAGTTTCCCTCTGGCCTTCTCCCCAGGCAGCTCCAGCTCGGGCTGGCTAACAGCTGGCACTCTGGAGTCACACAGGTATTGGCACTGAGCCAGCTTTTGCTACATAGCTGAGTGTGGAACCTGTCAGAAGCTGCCTGACTTCTCCAGGCCTCCGTTTCCTCCTCTGGGAAGAGGTAATGAGAACACTTCCCCATGTAGGGGCTGTGGGGAGGGACAGTGAGGGCACAGCACGAAGCACTGAGCTAGCAGCAGGTGCTGAGCGAGGGCCACCTTCCCCTGCTCTCTCTCCTTTCCCACTACCCCCTCCCTCTTCTCCTGTCTGCCCCCTCCTCTCCCGCAGCTGCCCCGCCTCGTCCTCATTGTTATGATTAAAGGCAAGGACAAGAATGGCAGGACTGTCACTCTGTACTCACTCATATGCTGAGATGGGGTTCCCAGAATCAAGGTCAGGGTCAGGAGCCTACACTTGTTCTGTCTACCCAGAGGCCTGAAGGGCAGGTTGTAGGCATCCTGGAGGCATGCTAAGGTGGGAGTTTAAATCCGTATCAGCTGTGTGATCGTGGGCAAGTAACTTACCCTCTCTGAGCCTGAGTTACCCCAATGGTAAGATGGGGGTCACGGCAGCTTTCTCATGGGTTTGTTGTGAAGAGCAAATGAGATCATCTGAGTTAGGACCTTGGTGGGTGACGGGCACTTCCTTCTCTTCTCTTCCCTGGGTGGATGCTCAATGCCTGCTCTGTAGGACACACATTGGGTTGTAGGTATCTCACCACCCATCGCTGTCCTGTCCTGGAGAGGTCTGGGTGCTCCCAGTGAGGGTCCTCCTCCAGGACAGCACCTCTCTGCAGACTCCCTGCTTGTTTGCTCCATCCACAGGGAGCCCGGGTCTGAGGAGCTTGGCTTCTCAAGGATCATGTGGCTAAAGGTGACACTGCTTTCCTATGGGGTAAGGTTGCGTCTTCAGAGAATATCTTCCAGACAATCCCTTTCGTCTGTGGGCATCTCACCTCTGTTCTATGGGATAGGTATTCGATAACAGAGATGGCAGTGATAATAGTCTCTAACAAATATTAGGGCTTGTCTCCTGCCAGGCATGGTGCTGACGGAGGGATGGAGAAGGGGGTTCACAAGGCTTGCAACAGATCTTCAAGGTCCATCTTCTGGTTGCCCTTGTACCCCAAGACTCGGAGGCTCTGCGGTAAGCAGAAACCCAGCTGCTCACACCAGGTAGAGCTGGGGACTCTGGCCAGGTCTGGCTTTCTTCCAGCCTTCTGCTCTCTGGCGATGCTACCTGGGATTCTTAGGTAAAGGAGAAAAGGAGGACAGAGGACCTGAGCTGGGGGTAAGTGGAAACGTTTTACTCGCTCACCTTCAGGTATACCTTACGGTTTGTTCGTCATTGGCCTTGGGATCGTCATTTGGGTTCGTCATTTGTCTTGGGAATGCGGTCTTGGGATCCGTGTCAGCAAGAATTCCGCATCCTGGGTCAGTGCTCACTCAGGCCACCACCCGCCATGTCCCATAGGTACTCCTCCATGATCTACGCTCTAGCTCCCTGCTAAAGCCTACCCCAGCCATTGCAGATGGAGGAGCGTCTCTCAGACACAAGCGTTGTGGGCTCTTGAGGCTGGATTAAAGCCTGGTCAAGTGAGAGACCAGTGAGGTCAAGCCTTAAGCAGTGAGCAGTTTCTCCCATGAATTGGGCATGCCTTATTGCCTTGCTTTGCCTTTTCTGTCCCTGTCTGAAGTCCCCTTCCCTCTTGCTCCGTCGGCCAAGTCTTGCTCTGTCCTCTGGGACGCTGCACGTATCTCCTTTCCCCAGGAAGCTCAGCTTGGCACCCCGAGTCTGGTTAGGTGCCATTTCTCTGTGCTTCTACAGCCCTGGGCTTGTGCGAGAACAAGCCCTGGGACTGTGTCATCTGACTGCCTCCTCCGTCAGACTGTGAGCTCTCTGAAGGCACAGGCCTTAGTCATCCATATGTCCAGCCTATTCTTAGAACAATAGCTGTAGCTAGTCAGACAGGGCCAGCTATGCGCAGAAACGAACAAACCCTGACCTTTTGGTGGCCTCATATGACACGGGTGAAGTTCTCGAAGACGTTAACATCTGCCGCTGGACATGGAGTCCTCCCTGGTCGTATTCCTTTAATGGTTGCCTGGGGGATCCTGGTTCCATCCGTGTGGCGGGGCCATCAGGAGCACGCGGCTTCCTTCCTTCCCAGCGGCCACACGGGATGATGTCAAGGACCTGGCCTGGGGAGGACCAGACCCCACTGCTTGTCCAAACTCAGCCACAGACTCCAGCCCAGCTGCACAGGAGGCTGGGAAATACTGAGGGGCATGCGGGACTTCAGTGAGCACAAAAGGTCTCGAAAGGTGGCTCACAGAGATTGGCTTCAGCTCTGTTTCAGCGACTACTTCTTGACGACCAGAGCTCGTGATGCAACGAGAAGGCTCCCTGGCTCAAGAGTTTTAGGACTGGCTAGCGGATGGCAATAAAGTTGCTTCCCCTCACTTCAGCCTGAGGCTTGAGTTCAGACAAAATTCAGCTTTCTGAAAACAAGGGGCCGGGCCCTGGAAATTCTGTTTAGCCCTGTCAGTCCTGAAGAAGCGCCGTGTTCCCAGCTCCGACCGTCCTTTGTCCTCCGCGAGCTCCCCAAGCCTGGAGAGGTGACTTCTTTATTCTCAGGAGCTGCTATTTATAACTTCCAAAGGACCCTTCCTCCTTTGGTTCTGTACTGAGGCTCAGAAAAGCGAGTCTGCCTCCCCCAGCAGCCCTCCCCCCACCCCAGGCCTCTCTCCCCCCAGAGCAGTCCCGTAAATAAAGGATAAAAGGCCCCGTAATTATTACCATTCGACAACACAGAGACTGTCAAAACCAGGAGTCCAACAAAAGCCTTTACATAAATCACAGCTGATACAATGGCTCTCGGCTGAAGGGGAGAGAGGCTCAGAGGCTCAGTGTTGCCGAAAGAAGGTCTGTGTTTGGGGGAGGGCCTGCCAGAGTCAGCGGCCCCTGGAGAAGAGACGGGGCCTGGCGTCTGAACACAGGGCAGCCCATCCACCTGCTCACTGGACCGACGGTAGAGGCCATGGAATGAGAGTGAAAGTCTGGGGGCAGACTCCAGATGTGAAGGCTCCATGGTGTCGAGCGGCCCAGATGTTTGGGACCGGGCAGGCACAACAACGTCAACAGCAGCTGACGCTAGCCTGGCAGAGTAATGCACCCGAAAAGACGTGCCAGCCTACGGTGGTGCCATAGGGGCCATCAGTACCCCGCGAGTGGTGGAGACATTCAAGGCCCCGGGGTGCAAAAGAGGGGCACTGGAGTCGGCTGTCCTGCTCGGAGGAAGCTTCCTGAAGGCAGACGTGCCTTGTAAAAGAGGAGACGGCCGCTGTGGAGTCGAGGGATGGGGCTGAATCAGGTCTCCTGCCCATCGAGGACCACACTTCTTGAGAACGTGGGCACAGAGCTGGAATACCAGTGATCCAGTGCAAGAGTCCTGTTTCTGAAGGACAGGGACCCTTCAGGGGCGGGAGCAAGTCCAGAGAAGTGGGGAAATCGGTAAGAGACTTCCTATCTCTGAGCACAACAATCATTCGTTTTGAATAAGCCATTCAGTGGCACATTAAGAATTCAGTGGCATTTACCAAATGCCAGTGGCCCTCACGCTCTGTGCTTCCCCTGCTACTTCTTGAAGATGAATGAGACATTGTCCTTAAGGTTTTCGGTCTCGGGCGGGACGCACACATGGTAACAAGAGCTGTAACACAAGGGGCGCAGGGCAGACAGACGAGCCGGGGGACGGTGCGGCAGCGGGGAGACGTGTGGTGCCGAGTCCGGCTTCCCAGCCCTGCTGTTTGTGGGCTTGGTGATCTTGGGTGATTCATGTACCCTCTCCGGGGCCTCAGCTACATCAGAATATTGATGGGGGTGATGAGGGGAAAAAGAGAATCAGAACAATGTTTGGTATCTCGTCACGACCCCGATTATAAATTGCGTAGAGAGCCACAGTTTACCAAGCACGTCAATATCTGCTGCTCATGTGACAGGGCTGATCCAGTCTGCCCATTTGAAGGCGAGTAGACTGAGCCTCCAAGAGGAAAGCCAGTGTCCCCAAGCTCACGTGGCTGGAGTGGCTCGTCCCGCATCGTGTGTCTTCTGTCCTAAGGGGGATGCCACAGGTTTGCGTTTTTGGTGCTGGGGTGGTAAACAGGATGCTCTGAGCTCTTCCTGCACCGTTCGGAGGGGACCCTTCGGGCAGCTGGGAGCCTCGCTCACTGTGGCTAGGCCCTGAGGCAAGTCCGATCTGACCCTTCCCAGGGTTGGGCTCTTCTGCCCAGGGGCTGCCCTGATCCCATGACACAGGCACACCCGTGAGCTGGGACACCTGCCCCGGATGACAGGCAACTTGCTGGGGCCGAAGGAGACCCATGGGGCTCAAGGTCTGCTCCCTGCTGCATGTGGATCCCTGTGGCCCAGGATAGAAGCAGGCTTCTGGGGATGGTACGAGCCCCGTTGATCTCTCTCGGGCCCCGGATAGCCTCATCCTCTCTCACCCGGGATGGCCTCACACCCCCCGCCCCCAGATCTCTCCACTGCAGTCGACCTCAGTGGAACCCCTAGGTTATCCTCTGGGGAATCGGATGTGAAGCGACCCCTTTGGATTTGTAAAGCCCCACGCCATTACCACCAAGATGTAGTCTGGCATTCAGAGGGAAAGCAGGACCAAGTGGGGTACGTGGTGGCTCCTTCCACGGAAGGTGAACCCCGGGCAGGCAGCAAGGTGTTTTCCAAACAATGGTTGTGGCTTTGTTAGTGAGTCCCGATGTCAGCTTGGCAAGTCAAGAGCTGCGTTGGAAAATATGGAAGAGTAGAGAATAGAGTAGAAAACAGAGAGCGTTGCACATGGCAGGGTCTGAGTTATTTCAGTAAGCTTCTGTGTATCTGGATCTACAGTGGGATATGAGATAACATATATCTCTTATCACATGATTAAGAAAGGTTTAAATCTCTTGTGTGGGGTTTCACGTTCTGAAAGAGGCTTCTTCCCTGGCCCCGCCCCCACCCGAGCTGCAGCCGGTGGGGGCGTTGGCGGCAGGGCAGGCTGGTGTTCAGTCCTTCCCCTTCCTCCACCGGCGACGTGGGGCACCCCGGCCCCACGGCAGCTTCTCCTGGTGCCAGGCTGAGCTGTCGAGAGCTCTGTCAGAGGGCCCCGCGCCCTGGTCCCCCCGTGGCTAAGATCACCCCCATTTCCACGTGGGGGCCGCAGGCGCTGGGCCATCCTCCTTCCCCGCGCGCATCAGACAGAACCTGGTGCTGAGGCTTGGGGTGGGGTCGGGACTAGAGCGGGCCATGGGTCCGTCCGCCTGTCTGCGGAGCCACACTCGTGACGAGCCCACCCTCTGCTCTCCTGTTCTCTCCCCTTCCCGCCACCCGACGGACTCACGCGGAAAGCCAGCCTCGCCAGACCTGCCCCCTGAGCTGGTGGCACGGGGGAAGACGAGGGAATTAACTTCTGGCCTCCTGACAGTGCCGCAGCCTGCCAAAGCCGCCCGGGTAATTTGGTTCCTTTCCTTTGCTGACTGTGTGCCAGCCACAAGAGCGGATTAAGCAGGGAAACGCTGCGTGGAGAACTCTCCCCCTTGGCGCCCCGATCCCATTGTCTCTTGAGAATGACAGCCGCTGGTGGTGCCAGCGCGCACCGCTCCCCTGGCACGTCCCCAGAACAGATCAGCTTCCCGTTCCTGAAAAGAAGGATTTGTTAAAGAACTGGGGTTGAAAGAAAGAAGGAGACGCAGGAGAGGATCAGGCCACGGAGTCAAAGTTAGGCCGGGTCTGTTAATTAACGAAGCGAGGCCTCAGAGACCAACGCCGATGCCGGGGCCCCGCAGGCTGCTCTGAGGGGGGACTTGGGCCCTGCCCACCCTCGCTGAGCACCTACTGCGTGCGAGGTGTTGGGCTTGGTGCTGGGCGGTAGGGCAGAGCTGAATAACCAGCCCCCTTGGGCGGAGGGGTGCATACAGAAGTCCTTCTCTTCTTGGGCTCAAGGACACAAACGCCCGGGATGATAACACCTAACATTGAACACTCACTGCGTGCCAGGCACTGCTGTAAGCTTTTTATTCACATCAATTAATTTAATTATAATAACCCTACGGGGACCACAGTGTTGTTATTCTTATGGACACCTCGAGCGGAGAGGACGGTGGGCTGTAAATGTCAACAACTGATCACTGGGAAAGACATAAAAACAAGCCCTTGGGGCGCCTGGGGGGCTCAGTCGGTTGAGCGTCCCGACTTCGGCTCAGGTCATGATCTCACGGTTCCTGAGTTTGAGGCTCGTGTCCGGCTTTGCGCTGACTGTGCAGAGCCTGCTTCGGATGTCTCTCTCTGCTCCGCTCGGACGCGCTCTCTCTAAAAAATAAACATTAAAAAATTGTTTCAAAAGGAAAACAAGCTCCCATCTGCAGCATTTGCCAATTTCCGTGACGTCCGTATGCCTACCGCGCCCACTTTCGAGGTCCCAGTGTGACATTGGCGGGCAGCGACTTGGGAAGACACAGGCATGACCAGCCCATGAACTGGCTCCAAGAACTGGCCAATGGATGTTCAGGAGCTCATCCAGGCTTATGCAGTAAGTGACAGAGTCAAGATATGTACCCAGGTCACCTGGTTCCTGCACCCACTCTCTCAGTCACTGGCCAGCCCCCGCCGTGGTGTTCGAGGGAAGGGACTGAAGGAAAAGGCGGCTGCTCTGGAGAGTAAATGATGTGGGGTGTGACGTGCCCAGACAACCCTGAGTGCCCGCCTCGCCGGTGGTCCTCCCTGTCCCTCCTCCTGTTCATCCTTCTCCCCTACGAGCGACCGGACCCAGTAACCCCTGGTTCAGGAAGACTTGGTTGCACCACAGCCAATTTTTAAGTGGAGAACAAAAAATGTTGAGACACCTTTGGTCGCAGGTAAAAAATTCTGTGACCACTGATGAGATCTTTCAGTTGTCTTTTTGTACATCATTTTCAACTCATTATCACGGGATGCTTGTGAGAGCTACAGTTACAGTTTGTCAGTACAAGAGTGAAAAAATAGCGTCCTGCTGCCAGACCCCCTTTTTGCGTCTCCTGCATACTGGCTGATTTGCCTTCTTAAATCCAGTTATCATTCCCACGGTCTCCTATAGGAAATCTTCGGTAGCTCCCGTTACCTCCAGAACGAGTCCGGGCTTTTTAGTTTGGTTTTTTCAAGAACTGCCAAGATCTTAGGCCCCCACAACCATCCATCCATCCATCCATCCATCCATCCATCCATTGATTCAACATGCACTCAATAAATACCGAGTACCTACTATGGGACGGGCAGGTACTCTACCAAGTGAAGTATGACCATCCCAACTTTATCTTCTACTACTTTCCATTCATTTATTCCTACAATCTGTCAGTCATCACTGAGCATTTATCATATGCTAGCTTCTGGAGAGGCAAAGATAAATGAGACACTGACTCTGCTTTTGAGTGCTGTATATCTCAGGTACATCTGATCGTTTGCTCTTGCCAACATATTTTCTTACCTCTGTGCTTTTGTACACACTGTTTTCTCCACCTTTACATTTCTGAACCTTCAAGTTTCATTCATCGTTCAAGTCTGCAATGATGCTTCCTTCATGAAGCTTCTCCTAGTTCCCTGAACTTCCTAGTCAAGCTGGACCCCATCATGTCTTCCCCGAAGGGATCTTTTCTTCCCCTTATGACCCTCTTATTTAATGTTTTGTCCTAAACCCGTTTGTAGCCTTGCCTATTCTAAGTTGCTAGAAACTGACCTCCTGGAGCACTGGGAATCAGTGGACTCACACTCACATTCCCTCTGGGACCGGGTGAGCAGGAAGTGCCCATTGGATAGATGATGAAGAAACCCTGACTGTGAGAAAATGCTGTCTTCTCTTTGTTGCCAAACCCCGACGTTGGCACAAGAGTACAACTAGGGCCTTTGCACATAGAAAACCACTCTAGGGCCATTTGGGCTCCTTACAAGTTGCCTGGTGTGTCTTTTATTCCTCTCTTAAATTTTTTTTTTTTTTTTACAGTAGCTTTATTAAAATGACACTCCTGGGAGCAAATTAGGAAATTCAAACAGAAGGTATTAGAACTTGAAGAGACCTGAAAGATCCTTTGGTTTTCGCCCCTAATTTTATTTATTTATTTATTTATTTATTTATTTATTTATTTATTTATTTTTTCAACGTTTTTTATTTATTTTGGGGGCAGAGAGAAACAGAGCATGAACGGGGGAGGGGCAGAGAGAGAGAGGGAGACACAGAATCAGAAACAGGCTCCAGGCTCCGAGCCATCAGCCCAGAGCCCGACGCGGGGCTCGAACTCACGGACCGTGAGATCGTGACCTGGCTGCAGTCGGACGCTTAACCGACTGCGCCACCCAGGCGCCCCTCGCCCCTAATTTTAGACCTGAGAAAACCCGGCCCAGAGTGGTAGAATAACTTACTCAGATTACCCTGTGGGCGGTCACAGTTAATCGTATAGTACACCGCCGTGATCATTTATAGAAGGTCACTCGCTCAACGACGCCGCAAGTGAACTGGGTACCAGGCAAAAGATGAATCTAAACCACAAGAGAAAGGTAGAAGGTAGTGGTGCGTAGTCTCATTCCTTAGAAATGTTTTCATTAACGGTAGCAAAACTGAAAGCAGATGATAGCTCATCGAAGGTAACTTTCAGTAGTCTGGACAGATAACCACGTAAAGTGCCCCATTTTATGTGCTAAGAGAGCAGGAAGAGGAGGCCGTTTCTGGGTTTGCAGGGGGCAAGTGCAGGTTGACCCTTCTTATCCCAGTACAATTATTAATAGTGCCTCTGTCCACTCTCAAAGGCGTTCTGGTTTGGACAATAAATTGTATGGTCATCCTATGTATAAAGCTGCACAGTTTGTGTTCGATTTGTATCTCTGTCACTGCAAAAGGAGTTCTCCATTTGTGGCATCTCTGAGCAAAGTGCCGCTGACCTGGATATTTCAAGGCTGACCACCTGTGGGGAGCCCTAGGGAAACCATCCGAGGTGCCCGAATGATACTCTCTATCCTCTCAGTGTCTCTGTACTGTGAAGAATTTCTCTTCACAAACCCTGTGGCACACCCTTTCGAATCTCAGGAAGGTAAGAGGAACCCATGGAAGCAGGTCGATCAGTTTTGCCAAAAGTAGAAGGTACGAGCGGTCTTGGGGGTGGGGTGGTGGAGGATGTTACTGGAGGGTCACAGACCAAATGCAAGTCATTCCAGGCATTTTTACATAAAAAAATCCACTCCCAATCTTCGTACGTGAACTTGTCATTAGGTAAATTGCTTCAAAGAATTAAATGAACCATAAAATTGTCCATTTGGGAGTCGCTAAATTTCCAAAAATGTGCTTTGCCAATTTTGAATACCCAAAAGGTTTGAATTCTCTTTTCTTGTCCAACTCCTTTTCTCTGGGGTTGGTGGGACTAAAGATGTTTAGAAAGCAGCAGACAGGATAACGTACCTTAGGGCTCTTGAGAATGCTTATGAGAGGCCTCAAATGACATCATGGAGGCCCTCCTTGAGTGCATCTTTGTAGGAAGGATGGTGTTGTGGACAAGGGGTCCTGGATGGTTGGAAAACTATTAGGACCAAAGTTCCATCTATGTCTTGCTCTGTGGCAGTTGTTTCCTAGCTGGGCTCCAGTCGCTAGTGATTGGACAAACCACTTACTCTCTGTAGGTCTCAGTTTAATAAGCTTTAAAATAGGAATAATAAAAATTGCTCATCCCATCTCATAGAGTAGCCGTGAGGTTCAAATAAATGTCTAAATGCCTTATGACCATAAGGTCATAGGATGTTCTGCTGATTCATCTGTTCCCCGAACGTTTACCAGGAGTGTGCTCTGTGGGCGAGACGGCGTGTTCGTGTTGGGGATCCAGATTCAAGTCGACACTTCCCACAGGGAGCGCAGAGTGGGCAATAGCCATGGAACAATCACCATGCAGTGTGAGAAGTACACAGGGAGAAAGCAGCACAGGGCGGCATGGGGACAGGGGGAGGGGGCACTCAAACACAAAAATCAGGTGATTTAAAGGAACCGGTGCAAACACACCATATTCTGCACTCTGCAATGTTTTAAGAACTTTATTATTATTTTTTTTATTTTTTTAAGTTTTTTTCAACGCTTATTTATTTTTGATAGAAAGAGACAGAGTGTGAGGGAAGAGGGACAGAGGGAGAGGGAGACACAGATTCGGAAGCAAGCTCCAGGCTCTGAGCTGTCAGCACAGAACCCGGCGCAGGGCTCGAACTCACGAACCGTGAGATCGTAACCTGAGCTGAAGTCGGACGCTCAACTGACTGAGCCACCCAGGCGCCCCTAAGAACTTTAAATGCATTAACCCATTTAATTCTCACATTTATTACCCTGCTTTAAAATCAGATACACTTATTATCCTATTATACAGATGGAAAAAACTTCATCCAAAGGTGGTATGGACGATGAGTAGTAGAAGTAGGATTGAAACCTCTTGCACCCTTTGTAAACAAGGGCCACTGAGCGGGCATCACACGTGACTGGGACAGAGTGAGAGGGAGAGGCTTAGCATGGCCAGAAGAGGGGAAGGTCGACAGGAGGGAATAAGTCAAATCCTTGAGGTCATGCAGCATGGCTGAGGAGTCTCTAGTCCCTAAGTCTTCTCAGAGCAGGGAGATACGGGGCAAGGTCAGGCCTTCTGTGAACTTGGATCTTGCTTCCATTCTTATCCTCCCTGCAGCCTCTCCTTCTATTCCTGGGGACACAACCACACTCTGGGCCATTGGCCTTGAATAAGGTGGGTTTCAAACAATGGTCAGAGACTAGACTCTGTTTTGGTTTGGCCAGTTCTAACATTCCCTGGCCATTGCTAACATGTCCTGACCCTAACACAGAGGAGGAGGTGTGGCCATTCTTCTAGATATTTCTTTACCTACTGGACTCTTACACAACGTTGCCAAGTGGCTAAGTGACAACTTTTCTTTCTCTTTTTGTCCTGATGACCCTAAACATTTGGGTATTTGGCATCATTCCATCAACAATCAGTGTGATTTGCCCTGTGCTGCTCTTTGCTAAGATTCTAAGCTGGGTTAAATCAATGCTCTCTTTTCTTGTCTCTCAAATTGGATTGCTTGGGGGAATTTTTCTTCGAAAAGCTTTTTATTGATTTTCCCCAAAAGAGGAAGTGACACACTGGTTTCTAAATGAAATCCCCTTTTGGAGGAGCTGTGAGGTCCACACAGTGAGTCCTGAACAACCAGGGTCCTGAAATTGAATGAGCGCACAGAAGCCATCCACCCGCAGCTCTCATATCTGCTTGGTCACCGGCGTCATGTGGGAGCTCCAGACACAGACAGAACAGCCTAACAGCAGCACAATGAGCAAATCAGAATCTCTGGGGGAGGGCCCAGGACTCTGCGTATGAAGAATGTCCCCACAGCACCTTGTGTGGGGACCCCTGGAGCTGCTGGTCTACCCAACGGGACAGCCACCAATAATTGTGCGCTTTTGGCACTATACACATGTAAGGAAGCAGGTGGGGTGAAATCCAGCTGAAGCTCCCGAGAAGGGACACCTTTTTCCTGGTGACTCTGTCAGCTGGCGAGATGTGCCTGTAGGGGTACGTCCACGCAGAGGGGGATGGTTTCCTAATTTGTATGAAAGCTCCCTATAAGCTAATAGGGGCATTGCTAAGAGCTCTAATACTGTGATTATGTTAAGGACCCTCCTGACTAATGGTCGTGTTGAGTCCAGTGTGCTCCCGAGGCAGCCCATTCCTCTGTGGGAACCATGTGATTGTTAGTTCTGTCTCTTTCTCTGCCTGTTTATTACCTGCAACCATGATTCCTGCTCTGAGCCCCTGGAGCTCCAGGGAATACATACAGTCCTGCCTCCCGGGTGGATACCCTTAAGGACTTGAGAAGAGTCAACATGTTCCCTTTGGTCTCGGTTTCTTGGTGAAAATAACCCCACGTCCTTCAACCATTTCCTGAATAACCAGCTTTGGCTTCTTTTTCCCATTTGTAAAAGTCTCCCATTACTGCTATCATCCACATGGATGGACACTTCATTCATTCATTCATTCATTCATTCATAAGTTCATGCATATGCCAAATATCTAACAGTTACTCAACAGATATTTCTTTCAGTGCCAACTATATTTTCACCTCTTCTCCAGCCTCTGGGGATATAGTGGCAAGCAAAATAGAACACGTCTCTTATCTCATGGATCTTAAAGTCTAGTAGTAGAGAAGACAGATAATTGACCAGCAAACCAATGAATAAAGAAAACAGTGCTGAGCCTGAACCGCTGTGCAAAGCATTGAGGGGGTAGGAGATGAACAAGATAACATTCTGTTTACAGTCTAGTGGGGAGATTCATTCAGTCCTATAGCTCCCATCTGGCATGGTTAATGCTGAATTTGAGGCTCGTAGGAGGGCTGTGGGGGGGGCATGGGGTGGCTAAAGTCTAGGGGAGAGAAAGATCCTCTAGGATCAGGCTTCCGCAGTCACCCAGTTAGAATAGATTTTTCCTTTTCTGTCTTAACTTTAGTTTGGTGTATTGTTTATAAAGCCATGCTGGGTGGACCTGATTTTAGAGTCTGTGTTCTTTTGGGGTAGAGGGAGTTTTCCATGAGAAAAAAAAAAAAATCCCATTTTGCAATTCCCATTTCAGTCTGCTGGGCCTTGGAGCCAAGAAGCCTCCATGTCTGGACCAGCTTCACAGGCTCTGAAGTCAGATGAGAAATGGGCCCATTATTAATGGGGGCAAAGCATTTGCACCCTTTTCATACAGTGTGGGTGGCACTCGGCTTCCATGGGATACCCTAGGGTAGAGTAGCAGAGTGCTCAGAGCTCTGGTACTGGGCGTGGCTCTGGCTTCTTTTGGGACTGGTTGGCATCGAGTGCCACTGGACCAGCCGTGCCTTCCCTGTGTTTAGCGGCTCAGCGATGAGCAGTTACTATGGACAGAAGATCAGCTTTGGAGATCATACATTAGGGGAGAAGCTTGATTCATCATTTAATTGATGGATTCATTCATTCACATGTTGGCTAAGCATCTACTCTCTGCCAGATTCTGTGTCTCTTCTTTTCTCAGGGAACAGAGATTAATAAGATTCTAGTGGAGATGGCATGTAAGCCAACTGATGTAAAGCAGAGTTATGAGGATCCTGGAAAAATTCTGGGGAGATGGCTGTGAGGCACAGTGTCAATTCTCCCTGACCGAGGGGTGGTCAGAAAAGTCTTCATGGAGGAGGTGGTGTCCAGAGGTAGAGAAATCTAGGTATATTCATTGCGATCAGACACATTCTAAGCCGTAACCAAGCTTCCTGGGTGACTCACTTCTGAACACACAGAGCGTATTAATAACACTGTTCTATTTAGCATGATGTCACAAAGATGAGAGAGAGCCCCGGTCTCATAGTCCAGAAACCTGAGTCTGGCATGAATCCTCCCCTCCCCTCTCTGGGCCTTGGCTTTCTCACCCATAAAATGGCTGGTGCAGATGACGTCGGTCATGTTTTATAATTTAATAAGAAGAGTACAATTGTTGATTGGGATGGGGGGGCTCTGTCTCCTGCTAGGTTTCCCCTTGGCCCCTGAGGGGACCCCCTTGAGGGAAAGCTGGGTTTTCAGAACACATCTCATCACCTGTCATGCATTGATTTCTAAGATCTGTCCTCAGTTTGAGATCTCAGCTCTAAGCTGTTACCTCACAGCTGTGTGACCTTGGACCTGTCCCTCCCTCTCTCCTTCTCTCATTTCCCCATCTGTATGGCGATGGGGTTGGACCAAAGAATCTGGGAGCTTGCCCTCTCCTGGATTTACAGTCTAGGACCTAGAGGTCCGGCCACGCTGGCTGTGTAGGCGGGTTTGGTTATCAGGAAAGAAAATTATGCTGGTTATCAAATACTTTCTGGGTACCAGGCACAATGCTGGGGGTTTCGCATATATCACTTCACGTAGCCAGCACAGACTCCTCTCCAGGTAGTTATCATTTTCCTTGTTTTAGAGGTAAGAACAAAGGAGGCTAAAGGACTGGACACAAGTCTCTGGAATGCTGTGGAGGAGCAGGAGAGTGGGAGCCAGGGGCCCTGCCTCTCCTTCCTGGCTACTTCTATCATTCAAACCCTTGGTCCCGCTGACTGTCTGGTTCTCCTTCCCAGGTTGTCTTTTCAACCCCATGGTCTCTTCTACATGGGTGGAACCCTAGACCGAGCTCCGGGGAACCCCAGAGTACCCTGCTGTCCATAGTCCCTGCTGGCCCAGGGCTGGCCTGGCCGGGCAGTCAGGCCACACACCCCAGGAAATGCGATGGCCCCACGTGAGGGATGCACCTTGCAGGAGTAGCCTGACCAGACGCACAGACAGAAGACGAGGTGCAGTCCCGGATGGGAGCGTCCCGGGCTCTGAGTTCGGAAGCCCTCCACTTCCTTACACGGAGGGGCAAGCGTCTTGTGTTGGGGAAACAGACACCGCGGGTCCAGTCAGAATCACCCTTGAAGTTAGTTTTTGGAACAGGAAATGTTGCCTAGAAGCTCAAGGGAAGGAGCTACAGCATAAGCAAGAAAGAGGGGTGTGCAGGCCGGCTGTGTGTCTTAACCTATGTACCATGCATAGCGTGTTCCTATGTGCAAAGGGGAACACACATATGGCCAGTATGAATGGGTGTAAGTAGGAGTGTTTGTGCTACGGGCTTTTATTACATGAATATGTGTGAAGAAGTCTGTGATGCATGCGCATATGTTTGTATTTTTAGAAGTATGTATACACAAGAAGAATGTGCCTTGGCGATACGATATGGGTTTGTGTGTAATGTGTGGGCCCTGAAAAAAATAAGCCTTCAAAACATGGATGTGAAAACAGGCCCATTATGAAGGCATGCATTATTCGGGAAGAGGGATCTAGTTTGTATTTATTCTTAGTACATTCTTCGGGACCTAGGGAGTAAATAGTTCCTATTTTGGCTATCACCATAGGCACTGTATGGAGGACAAGCCGGGCTGTCTAGAACAGGCTGTCAATCTTTGCTGTGAGAAAAGCCCCTGATTCGAACCGAGCAAGGCCAGACTTGGATGCGATGTATTTTCAGCCCCCACAGAGCAAGCTCAGAGCAATCTGTGGAGTGTGTGCTCTCGGAACCCCCGGACGGGACCACGCGCATCAAGGCGGGTGGGATCACTGGTGCCAGATCCCCCTGGGAGGGGGGAAATGGGAAGCAGGAGGAACCTTAGGGGCGTTCTGGTCTGGAGTGATCTGTATCCAGCCACACAGGTGACTCATGGGGCCTCATTTTCCTCCCAATGGACCACACTTGCTGGAACTAACTGCCTTCTCCCTGCCAGAGAGAGGATTAATGAGGTAATGTCTTCTCTGGGCTTTGAGCTCCTTTGGGAATGTTGCTGTAAACCCATAGGGTGTTATTAGAATGGGGGACACCAAAGGGTCACGGGGATGGGGAGATGAATGTTGTGGTCTGCAAGGCCTAGGGGTGTCTGGGTGGGTATACTTCTTACAATACCTCTGGTGGTTAAGCACACTGATCACTCAGCCACTCTGCTCTCCTGCCTTCTGAGGAAATGTGCGATCCGGCCTGATGGGTGCCTTATAGGCACAGAGATGGGAGAAACGGATTTGGCTGAAGAGGCTGGAGAAGTTTAGAGAGGGTGACAATGAGGCTGGGCACACTGGATGCGGTATTTACTGTTGCCAAAGGCATCAGAGCCAGGTCAGGCCAGCCCCGTCTGCCTGCCTGCCTGCCTGCCAGGACTAAGATGTTGGGGAAGGACAATTGGTTATCGTTATTCAGGGTATGTGTGTTCTATCCAGCCACCACAAACACTGAATTAGCGAATCCAGAACCATCACTGTGGGAGAAACACAAGGTAGGTCCCTGGGAGCGTCTGGTTGCAACATTCTCATCCGCTAATCAACACCAAACCTTGTTTGTGTTTCTACCCAAAGGCTTGTTACTTAATGTATGAATTTCGGATGATTCGTGAACACTGAACTCACAGCCACCAAGGCTGTAACTCATGCCCGAAGGAAGATCGCCCAACACACTTATTTTCTCTGTAAGACACATCACAGCCTCCTCTTGCTGGAGAGCACTAGACGACACTTCAGCACTATGTTTGAAGGCCAACACCAACAAAAAAGCACAAAAACGTGAAAAACGTGGCACTGAGTAGACCGCAAAAAGGACGCGTGTTTACGGTATGAGAGCTGAGATAAGAAGGCAGAGTTTCATCCCGTTTGATCCCAGCTGGGAACGCGGCATCGGGTGAATCCATGGTTTTCAGGTCTGTGCGTGTCCACAGAGGACCGTGAAGGTGCCGTGGGTACACATGTAGGGAGCAGGTGAATTTGCCCTTACGGAATCCGCGAGTCATGACGATTGACTCTAATCAAAGGCAGGAGCAGAGCTGGGTGTTAGGAATTCCTTTCACAGGAACGCGGAGGATGTTTCCCAGGGGTCCTGGCCCACCTAACCTCCAAGAGGGTTGGGGTGATGGCTGAGATATCCCCCCCAAGGGAGCCACTCCCGTTTTCCCACAGAAGGTGCCCCGAATTGGCAGATGGGGATTTAAGTGCTGGTTTTCCTCCATAGGAGCTTCCCCTATGCTCTGTCTTTAGATTTTTGCAGCAGCCACAGGAATCAGCCTGGGAAAGAGTTACCCTCCCTGGAAAGAATGGAGGCTGAGTCTGAGGTGGGTGAGAGGCCCAAGGCCACAGCCCCAAGGAGGTGAAGTTGAGGACACAGGCCCTTCTCCAGAGCTGCATCAGGCTTTCCACTTTATCCTCATGTCTCCGATATTTAGTCAAAATGATGCCTTAACTGTGAAATT
The DNA here is from genome assembly GCF_028018385.1 of Neofelis nebulosa. Classification (NCBI taxonomy): domain Eukaryota; kingdom Metazoa; phylum Chordata; class Mammalia; order Carnivora; family Felidae; genus Neofelis; species Neofelis nebulosa. The sequence continues at coordinate 12,412,805 of NC_080790.1, forward strand.
GTTTCCATTTGCATAGGAAGGGGGGGCACTCAGTAAAATGAACTTGCAAAAAAAAAAAAACCAAACATGAGCTACAGATATATGTCTTAAATTCTAATCAACTGCTGTGTGTGTTCCCTACACGGACAGGCTAAAGCATGTGCAGCTACATTATTGTTCTTGGAGACGGAATTTATTTGTATCCCATAAATATCCCAGCATCAGAGCTGTGGTTACCACTCACGGCTGCTGTTTTAAATAAACTTCGGATCTGCAGACTTTCATGACTACCGAATATAACTGGCTCCTACATTTCTTGGTAGAGTCATTTCTTGATGTGTTTTAAGTTTTGGAAATATTTCAAAGCATCCCTGACCTCAGCTTCTCAGACTTAAGTATATGAGAATAAGTTATGCTTTGTCTGGCTAAGCCTTCTCACTCAATTTATTCAAGCGTTCCTGGGTGGCAAGGTGGTGGGGGGGGGGGGTGGGGGTGCAGTGACTGGGAAGGTTTGGAATTCCAGACTGGGAAGGTGTGGGATTCTGGGTCAACTTGAGCGTTTTCAGCACGGAACATGGATGTGCTTTTTAGGTATGCCCTCCCCCCTCCTCCCCCCCCCCCCCCGCCCCCAACTCTCTGACCTTGCTCTGCAAAACAGGAGAAGACACCACCCCATCCGTCCCCTCTAGCATTGCTCTGAGCTTTGCATCCTTGAATGAGGTAAGTGAAAACACCTTGTGGGTTGCAAAGCACTATGCTCTTCTGTTTGTTAGACAAGAGTCTGGTTACTGGGTCTAGCAACGTGAAGGTTAACTTTCTGGAAAATGTCAAAAAGAGCAACATCATAGCTTAGCAAATGCAGGTTCTGTTTTTTGAACAGACCAATTAAAGTTCTGTACCCTAAAAGATGGCTTTGGGTTGGTTTATCAAGTGTGGTCTGGAATTTATTTTGAAATCGTGGTCAACAGGATCCTGGTTATGTACAGATGCAAAGTAGGTGTGTCTTATGAATAATGCACGCACGCGCACTTTGCATATATGTGAACTCATAGATGTGTGTTCTTTTTTGTATTTGAGAACTACCAATATGGAACATATATAGGAAGGAATAGCATTTATTTTTAGGCTGTGAGTTCTCGAGCCAGACTTGCAAATAGGTAGGCAGCCCCTGTGAACACACGTAGAGTTTTAATACAAGTGTTCCTAAGCATACAGGGCTTTGATGCTCCAAAGAAAAGGCTCATTGTCTCAATGGGGGGGAACCCCAAAGCGGGACGGTTCCACGCTAGCTTTTCTGGGGACCGAACTCTGACCTTATGGAACGGACTTACTTCTCTGTCCCAAGTCCCTCCTCTCCAGACCTGTCCCATTTACAGAGGTGCCATTCTTATAAAGGCTTTCACCCTCCTTTGGGAGGGAGGCCCGGCAGTCACACCCAGTATTCGTCTCCTTCTTGTCTCGGACTGTGACTGTAATGCAGTCAAGTTGGTTCCATGTACGCCCCCCAAAGGTGCCCGCTATCTGCAGACCTTCAGGGCAGAGAAGCTGGAAGGACCCAGATCAGACCAGGGAAAAACCCTCTCCCGCCTGTTTTCAGTAACACGAGGAGGAGGCTTAGTGCCAAAATGGAGGCATTTCCTCAAACATCCTCTGCTCCAGAATGGCCCCTTTTACAAACCTGGCTAAGAAAACACGGGCAGAGGACTCTGGGAGCTTCATGCCCTCCTGGCCTCGCCATTTATCCAATTTACACTGATCAGACCCACATTGGCAAATGAAAGCCTCCTCTTTCCTTCTGTTTGTATGAGTTACTCACGGGGGCAATTTGAACGGATTGGATTTCCCCTTGGAAATGCTGGTATTTCCATGATTTGAAAAGTCTGGCTCAATTAGAATAATCTTCAGGCACTTCCTCTCCTTTTATGCAGGTAAATCATGGATAATTTAAAAGCAAAAGAACCTTTCGGACCATTGGGGCTGTTTCTTTCATCTCCTCGCCCTGGTAATTGCCTTTCCATTGTGAGACCTCCGTGGTTAGTTGGGAGCTTGATTAAGAGGTGAAGGGCTGGGCCGAGGAGAAGGGAGGGTCGAGGGCCACCACACATGGCCTTCCCTTCAAAGACACTTCCTCTGCAGCAGGTATGGTAAATACCAAACCTGAGTCGGGTTACGCTCTCAATTGATGCCATATGATCCCAAGTGCCCAGACAAAGGCAGGCCATGATTAGAAAGTTCAAGACTGTGAATGCTTCTGGGGGCAGGGGGTAATCAAGTGCCCGGAGACGGAGAGGCAGCCGGCAAGGAGAGCTGACACTGGTATGTGACACCCCCCAAAACATGTTTGGAACAAGAGAAAATTGTTCTTTTACCTCGGCTGCCCACGCTTCCATCTGGCATACGATGAAAGCTCACTTTGCCCCACTTTCTGCAGCGTCGTGGGGATTGGGTGAATCACACCGAGCAATGCTGTTTTGACTTCCAGCTTTAATTAGGCGTGTTTGCATATTCTCTGCTGCATCCACCTCCAGAGGGGAATGCGCTGTTGGGACTGTGGTGGGGGCCATCGAGGGAAGGGGGTTCCAGTTGTGCCCAGCTGGGAGGGTGTTCCCGGAGCGGCTAGGCTAGGGCTGCTTGCTTCTAGAATTGGAGAAACTGAGGCCCAGGGTCACTCTGTCTGTGGACGGTGCCTGAGCCGGGCCAGATCTCAGTGTCCTGACCAGTCCTCCACCGCAGGCACCCTGGCTATCGTGGAACTGGAGGCGGAGACAAGGCCGTCTGACTTAGGCCTGGGCTCCCTCCTTTGGCTCCAGCCCCCTTTGGCCCCAGCCTGGCCGGCTTGGGCAGCAGCAGCCACGGCAGAATCTGAGAGTCACCTCGGAGCTGATGAGCGGGGAGCCAGGCAGGAGCAGGCGACGGCCAGTGAAATAGGCCACGTGTTCTCAGTGCAGTCAGGGTGACTGCCTGGGGCAGAGGAGGGAGCCGGGGGCGGGGTCAGGACCCCTAGACTCAAGTCCCAGCTCTGCCGTGCACTTGTTCAGATCCACTTTGGAGGCATCTCTTTCCCACACCGATCTCGTTTTTCTCTCTGTAACATTGTGGGGGTGGAATTAGTGATCTCGAAGGATCTCACAAGGGCTCCGATTCAGTCACTTATAGGGTATGTGCAATTGAACCTATGGCTTTAGCAAGAACCCTCCGTGGGGCTCTAAAAAAGGCCTTGAGACATCAGGGCACCCTCCCTACGGGAGGTGGCTCCACCAGCATGCCATGCCGGACACAGGACACCAGGAGTGAGTGGGAAAGAGCAGGTGACGAGCAGAACCACGGTCAGCCTGGTCCAGGCCCGAGGGTCTCGGACGGCAGACCCCGAGCGGTGGGAAGGCCCCGGGAGGCCACGCGGTAGAGGAACGCGCGGCCCGAAAACCCCAGCCGTGGAAAACGACATCCAATGCAAAGGAACTCAATACATATTTACTGGACGACCTGCTAGGCAGGAGCTCCTACTCTTGAATAGATGAAAAATCGTGCTTTCTAACCCTCTTGCTTCATCTACAGAAACGCTGGGAACCAGGGGCGATAAACTTCTCGGGGTCTCTCCCTTGGTTTTGTTGGATTCCTTTAGTACGTCTGCTGTTTGACTTGTTTCACTCGTTACGTTGTGGCAATATGCGCAGGGCCCCTGCGGCAGACTGAGCGCAGCTGGTGGGCAGCGGCTGGGGCTGCTCCCCCAGCCCCTCCCGCCTGCACCTGTCCGCACAGCCCCGGGAGGTCCTCCCGCAGCCGCGATTGCTGAACTGCCGAGCTGCCGTGAGCTTTGTTTCACGGGTGGGTCCAAAGGTCCCCTTTGACAACAGACCAAGCTTGGGAGCCCGAGACCTTCAACACTTGCATCATGAGTTATTTCCTGTGAGATTGTGGGCCTGTCACGTTAGCACTCCCCTTGTTGGAAAGGGTGTGACCACACGCACCAGAAAGCTCTGGGGCAAGTGCTCACAATAACGAGAGATGACCTTCGCTCTCGCTGGGCACTTTCTAATTGCTAGGTAACCACTCCGAGCCCATAGACGCCTCATGTGTTGTAATTAGCACCGTAGTTCTATGAATTAGTTACGCTTAAAATCCCAGTTTTCCGAATGAGGAAGCTGAGACACAGAGAAGCTAGGGGGCTTGCCCAAGGCCACACAGCTAGGAAGTGGTAAAGCCAGGATGCAAGCCGCACCAGGCAGTCTGGTGTCAGAGCCCGTGGCCAGGCCTGGCACACAGCAGGTGCTGAGAAGCAATGGCTGGTTCCTGGCTCTTTATTAATTTCTCTGGGTCACGGGGGTGCGGGCCCCAAAGGCGAGATGGGAGCCTCTTGTGGAGAACATCCGGAGAGGGCCTCGGGACCACCGGCCGGGGAAGGGGATTGCCGTTTCCCTATCATTCCAAGTCTGGAGAAGTCCATAGCATCCTTGCGAAAATCCCCTCTGCCCCGCTCCCCCTGTTCCCCACAGCCCGAAGCTGCCTCTGCATTGGGGCCATCAGAGCCCTGGGCCTCCAGAAAGGAGTCCCCAGGGTCCACACCACTCCTGCACACCCCTAATTAAGTTAGAAGAAGCTCCAGGCCCCTGGGTGCTCTTTTCTCCAGAAAGCACTTGAAAAATGCAGAGAGGCAAAGAAGTTCAAGGTCTGGGTATCTGCTGCCCTTGGTTCTGCTTAGGAATTCTTCAGCTGATTACACGGCTCTCAGTTCAACAACACCAGCTTTGTGTCCCGGGCTATGGGAAGGCTCCTCTCTGCCACCATCGCGGCCACGGAGGGTCATCCTGTCGGGAAAACACATCTGGAGAGAACTATTTCCATCAGATTTAAAAATACTTCAGGGGCGACGTTTTCTTGAGCATTTCTTTAATATCTTCTTTTTCCTCTTTCCTTTTTCATACAGGCTAACAGTTAATGCAGGGCCCCTGCATTCCTGGAAACCCCTGGAATGTAACTGGGTTGAAAGCCATTGAGGAAGCACGTGGCATGCCTGGTCTCTCAGCCCTCGAGCCTGGTGGCATCCAATTTGTGCTCAGTGCGGAAGACACAGCCTCTCAGGGGCCCAGGAGCCCGCAGTGCCTCATCTTGCTGTTGAGAAGCCCCGGCCATGAGCTGGGCTGTGCCCGCCTGGGATCTTTTTGGCTCTTTCTTTGGGCAGGTTTTTCTGGAGCACCCAATATTTTTGAAAAATATATTCAGGCAATCGTCCCCGCGCAGTGCCCGTCGGCACAATTTTTTCTCACTTCTCTGACCATCCTCTGTCTCTTTTACGTTCTGAAAATTCCTGCACTAATATCCCGAGAGGAACGTGTGGCCCTCATCCTTGGGGGGATAGAAGGAGCATTCGGTTCCACGTGTAGGGCCTGATGAGGCCCAGGGAGGGGGGCGTCCAGAGACAAATAATGCCAACAAACATTTATCCAGCATCTACTTCCGTGCCGGCCACCACGCTCGACTTGCTTTATTCAACCTGCATGAGAACCCATGAAAGCGACTTTTAGGCAGATGAGGATACGGAAACCAAAGTGGAAACCGTCCCTGGTCTCACATTGGAAAGTGGTCACATTGGAATTCAAAGCCAGGCTTGTCTGACCTCCTAGCTTGTGCCAATGACTATACGGCAAGTCTGCTGAGTACCTTTCAGGGGTTCACCACCCCCTGTAGCGGGCCTATGTGCCAGGCCGTGGCGGCACTAGACAGAGTGGGGTCCACATGCAAATAGGGGCACCGGCCTGCAGTGCTTGGGAGGTGGGAGGAAGCCCCGCGGCACCTGTCAGGATGGGGAGGAGAATGTGTCCGTGAAAGCATTAGAAGCTCTCTGTCCTTTGTTCTGGAATGTCTCCCCTCCTGTGTCTTCATAGCCAAATCTTCTGTGAGCTTCGGGGTCCACACCGCCACCTCCAGGAAGTCTTCCCGCACGGCTCTAGTCCTCAGAGGCCTCTCCCTCCCCTGGTGATGTAGGGCAGGGAGAGGCAGGGCTGAACCTAGGACGGTACACCTTGGCCACAGGGGTCTTGCCTTCCAGGCGACACTGCAAATTCTTGTCAGCAAGTAGGGCCCCGGGCTTCCGACCTTCTCAAGACACAGAGGCCAGTACTAGGTAAGGGGGTGTCAAGTGAAAAGAACAGTGAACTCTGGTGAACAAGGGTGACATATTGGGGCATATTGGTGACAGAGAGGAAGTGACTGGCTTAAGTGAGGAGGAGGGAGAGACTAGTGTCCTCAGAGCCACAGAAATAGTTTCAAGGTGATGTTGTGGCCCGTTGGGTCCCATGCGAGGGCAAGGTGGAGGAAGACAGGACTTGAAAAGACCCGCTGGGTGAGATTGTTCAAGGTCACTGGTGACAGCTGTACCAGGGCAGTGGCGAGGGCACAAGCCAGGCTGCAGTGGGTTCGGGGGTAAGGGACAGGCAATGACATAGAGCCATGAATTTTACATTCTATTTATGAAGTTTGGATGAGAAGGACAGGAAATGCCTGGATGGTAGCCAGAGGAGGATGTGTCCTTCAATACTTCCTACTTCTATGACCTTGGACCCGTTATACCCTTGTATTTTAAGTTTCCCTATATGGAAAGTGCAGAGAGCGCCTTCCTTACAGAATTGGTCTGAGGAGTCAAAGAAAATCCTGCATGGAAACCACTTAGCTCAGGGTCGTAGGATGGGATATGGCTAATAAAGGTTGGTGAGGACTATTTTTCAGGATGGGAGAAACTTCAGCGTATGTGTAGGTTTTCAGAAATTGTCAGAGGAGAGAGGAAAGGGCACAGTGCACAGAGCTAACTGATAGAGCAAGGCCTCAAAGAAGGGATGGAGTGGAGGACAGGGGAGATGATGGCGTTCAATCTCAGGACCGGAGGAACGGACGTGAGAAGCTTCCGGCGGTAGAGTCGATTCCCGTTATTCAGGGTAGTTGTATCCTGCACAGTCACCTCGAACACTGAGTTAGTAAACACTGAACCACCGCTCCCAGGGCAAATAAATGTACAGTTAGGTTCCCGTGAGCCTTTCCCGTCTTTGTCGACTGGTACGTAACCTTGGTTTATGTGTGTTTGCGTTTAAAGATACCTAATTTAATGTATTTTGTTGATTCACTAACATTGAACTCATGGCCAACAGCTGTATGACCCCAACACACCTAGAGCCTAACCCTGGCCTCCACAGCCTTCTCACGCTTGGGAGCACTGGGCGGCCTTTCCCCACTTCCCACGGCCGCCATCTTAAACAGTGAAACCCCAACGCAAGGCACAAAAAATGCAAAAAACGTGGGACTAAAGAGCAAAAAGGAAACTTGTTTACATTATGAGAGCTGAGACAAGAAACAGAGCGTTGCCTTGGTCGACTTCTGCTGGGAACATGAGCGTGGGGCAACTCAGGCTGTTCACCACTTGGTGCCTGCCCACGAGTGACTGAATATTCACGCGGGGTTGGGAGGGGGTTACAAATCAATTCCAGGGAGTAGGCAAATGTGCAAATACGGCATCTGCAAACAATGAGGACCGTGCTTGAGTTTGTAGTGAAGGGGAACAAAGGTCTAACCACGAAGGTCATGTGGGGGTGGAGGGGGTCACTAAATTTTCTTTTTGAAATAGAAGTCAGAGTCTTCTTCTGAGAGGGAGCAGGAGACCCGAGGAAGGGGACACAGCTGGACAAGTTGCTGAGAAGGATGGGAGGAGGACGGATGGGGATTGGCAGGCACAGCTGCTGCCTGGACTGGCTGAGCCGAGGAGCTAACTGCCTTCTGGCAACATCCCAGGAAGCTGATCACCTGGAGAAATTCACCAAAAGTTGCAGGGCTGGGTTTCCATGTAAAGATGCAGAGGCTTCTTTCTCTCCCCTTTCTTCACATGAAGCCCACAAAAGAGAACCAAACACAGATGCGTAAACAAACCAAACTCTATTTCCACTAAAACGAGAAGGCTATAACCTCAAACCGCACACTATGAAGCATACTAACCAAATTCTGTGAAATCTGTATGAAAACAAGTTTAAGAATCTGAAATTCTCACCTTTCTCCTCAGACCTTGAACATGGAACACATTTTTTTTTTTTTTTTCTAGAAGTAACAACCCAGATCTCAGAAATCTTCGCTGTTGGTTTCTCTGAAGAGAGCTGCATGGTTTAGGAAGTGGACCGGCCTCCCGAGCAGGGAACATCATGCCTCTAGAAACTTCAGGGGAGGTGGCTCTGAAGAAATACACAGATACCAATTCCATCCCTTCTTATCACCTCTGGGGGTGAGGCAGTCGCCAGAGGCCAGGGGAGGTAAATTAGGTGAGGAACACAGAATTCCTTTGTCAGAGGCCTATTATTCAAAGTGTGGTTCAGGACCTACACTGTCAGCTTCCCCTGAGAGCTCGTGAGAAATGCAGAATTTGAGGCCACACCTCAGACCTCTTGAATCAGAATTGGAATCTCTAGGTGATTTGCCTGCATTTTACACTTTGAGAAGAGTTGTCTAGACGGCTTTGAGGTGAGCTGAAGCTACCGCTTAAACACCAAAGTTATGGGAAGATACTCTCCGAAGGTAAGGGCAATAAGAGATCCAGGAAACAGGTAGCAAGCTGAAGGCAAAACCGCTGATTGATTTAGCTCACTTTGTGTCCCACAAACTCCTCACCAGCAAGTGTCTGTCCATGTTTAAAGGTGAAGGAGATGATGAAGGCGCCCAGCATCCAATCTGTGCACGGATACTACAAAGAACGACCTGGATATTGAAGCTATGCAAGCTTCTGAAATACAACTATACTCTCCCCCGCCCCCCCCCCCAACCCCTCCAAAAAGGAAAGGGACACCTGAGAAGTCAGATGGGGAACATACATTACCTAAGGGAACGCGAATTCAAATAGTTCTCTAAAGTTTCAAAGGCATTATAGACCACATGAATTTTTATCATTACTTTAAAAACTCAAAGAAGAAACCCTAAGAATTCAATGGTTGAATTGAAATCAACGCAAGATTTCAAATAAGCTGGCAGAGCTCAAGAAAGAAATAGAAAACAAAATGATTGTAGACCAAAAATACAAAAAAAACACACAAAAAACCTAACAAACAAACAAACCAAAAACCTTGGAAGTAACCAAAAATTAGAATGAAAAGAACACCAAGACAGGGGACTCTTTCCCCGATAAGGAAAGAATCGGCACATGTACGGGCTGTTCGGGGGACCCCAAGTGCTCTGTGTCCAGGGTTCCCATTCCCAAAGACCTAGCTCGAACTAGCACTCAGGCGACAAGTTTCCAGAAGGTTGGCCACCGAAGGTGCTAGGATAATCCACAAACGGAGAGACAAATGAACTGTTTGGGACATTTGTTATATACCAGATACTTTCCTCATTTTGTCTTCAAGGCACAATGTAGGTGTTTTTACTAAGTTAGTGACTCAAAAAAAAAAAAAAATCATGGGCGGCTCAGTCGATTAAGAGGATGACTCTTGATTTCAGCACAGGTCATGATCTAGCATTCATGGGTTCTGGCCCCAAGTCGGGCTCAGTGCTGACAGTGTGGGGCCTACTTGGGATTTTGTCTCTCTGCCCCTGTCCAGTTTGCACTCTCTCTCTCTCTCTCTCTCTCTCAAAATAAATAAATAGACTTTTTTAAAAAAATCATAAAATGACTCATGTTAGTAGAGAAAAAGTTGTAGGGAAAGAAAAGGAAGGAAAATTAAATAATCATGTCTTATCATCCAGCAATAACCTTTTTGAAGGTCTGTGGCATCTTTAGGGGTGCCTGGATGGCACAGTCACCGGAGAACTTGTGCTCTCTTTCTCTCAAAATAAATAAATACACTTAAAAAAAGTTAAAAAAAAAAAGAAAATCTGTCGCGTATTTCCAAAATTTTATGAAATACATGTATATTTTTCCCCAGATGGGATATTACAGATCCTGTTTTTAACATGCTCTCTTCCAGTTAACAATGTATTGTGACTCCTTTTTTTCCCGTCATGAAACATTTTCGTTTTCATGCTGAAGTGTATTTCATTACACTGACGTGCTTTGATTCACTTGGTCTATGGTGTCCATGGCCCACAGCTGACTGAGTGCTTAGTAAATATTTGATGGATGACTTACTTGAATGAATGCCGAATAGTCAGGTTGTATTTCTAAATATTTGCTGTTACAAACAGCACTGCAGCAAACATCCTTTAGCTAAATCATTAACATGTCTGCAATTATTTCCTTAAGATCAATCCTCAAAGGTGGAGTTGTTTGCTTAAAGAGTATGACCATCTTTAAAACTTTTGGATCGTCTCCAAAAAGATGATGCCAGTTTCTACTTCCCCCTACAGTATTAGGCTCTGAATGCTTTCTTTCATTTCAGCCAGCCCTGGACACTTTCAAAAAGCCTTTTCTAATCTGATAGGTCAAACATGGAATTGCATTTTGACGTAATTTATAATTCTTTGGTATTTAGTGACGTTGAATACTTTTTCACAGGCTTATCGATCATTGATGTATCTTTTATGAAGTATCTTTTTTATGTCTGTTGTCCATTTAAAAATGGTCGCTGTGGGCCATTTTTATCACTGACCTACAAAGCGATTTTCATGTTAAAAATATGACTCCACCAGGTACGTGTAAAGTTGCAAATGTTTTTCTGATGTGGAATTTTCTATTAATTTCTTCATCACTTTTAGAGACTGCACTGTCTTCCATTTTCTGTTCTGTGTCTTAGGTTTCGTGTGTTGTGTGTGTTATGTTTCTGTGTTTCGATGCGTTGACTTTGTGCGTAGAAAAAGTCCCTTTCCACCTCTGAGGTTACAGCTATTCAGTTACAGGGGTTTCATCCTTGTTTTGCGGGTAAGGAAAATGGGGTTCATTGAGTTTAAAGTCAGGCAGCTCATGAGTAAGATTTTATGTTTGACTTCAAAACCCCAGGCTTTTTCTGCCCAGTAAGGCTGCCTTCTTCATCCAGCAGCGTCCTGAATTACTCAGATCAGTTCTATTGGGCAGTCGGTCTACATAACTGTGGAGGCTGACAGGTCATACTTTCTGGAGTAGATTCCCAATGAGAGAGACTAAAAGTTAATCCCGCAAAGTCACGCCTAATCTCTTCTCCTCATTTCGGCTGTTTCGGCACCTCCTGCGTGGACCCTTCCTGCTCATAACTCAGCACGATTTCCTGCAAGGGTGTCCTTGGAAGAATATGCCTGGCCCCTGATGGGAGTAAGACATTTCACCTGCTAGTAAATTACTCTGATAACATGGACCCTGCAAGTGGATGGACAGCTGTGGCCTTGACCTTTAGATGCTCTGTGTAACCCCAGCCATGCTCTCACTGCCTTTCTGGCCGGCATGCCCATCCACTACGCCAAGCTCCAGGTTTGGGGGAGAAGGAGCCACAGGGGTCGGGGATGATTTCCCTGCAACGCCTGCATTCCGAAAAAGACACCGTTTGGCCCTCAAGCTTTTTTGGACTTGGTTGCTGGAGTGGAAATAGAGTGGGGAAGGAATTGGGCTGCGAGAGGGGTTTTTGGAAGCAAATACAACTTCAAGTGTTTGGCATCTGTGTTTTCTCTCATGGTTTCCCATTCTTCCCTATAAATAGTTCTCACCTGATCCCAGGGTCTGAAAATTACATAATAAGCTAGCAACCTTAGAGGGAATTTTGTTTCATCTTCTTTTCATAAACTTCTTGAAAAAAAAAAATCGATAATAGCTATTGTACCCTCAGGAAGCACTAAATGAATAACGGTCTTTACGTTGTTGTGATTTATTTTCACCATTTCCCTTAAGAAGTAAAGGGGGGGGTATCACCGAGTAACTAAACAATAGCTTCTCTGAACCCGTGTTTCTTGAAACAGAACATAGGACTTGTTTTTTGTTGTTTTTATTTTCTCTTTTTTTAAAAAAAAAAAATTTTTTTTAACGTTTATTTATTTTTGAGACAGAGAGAGACAGAGCATGAGCAGGGGAGGGTCAGAGAGAGAGGGAGACACAGAATCTGAAACAGGCTCCAGGCTCTGAGCTGTCAGCACAGAGCCCGACGCGGGGCTCGAACTCACGGACCGCAAGATCATGACCTGAGCCGAAGTCGGCCGCTCAAACGACTGAGCCACCCAGGCGCCCCTTTATTTTCTCTTAAAAATACACCACGATGGCACTTCTAAGAGACAATAAGAGGACAAAGTCAGATTTTTGGACTGATAATAGTATATATACATTTTGAATGTTTGTTCAGCCCCGTGACTTTTGAGAGAGGGGTGTTGGACAAAGATTCAGTGTCATTTCAGAATTAGTTACCAGAAATTGTGGAGATTTTCTACCCATCATAAACCACACACACTCCTCGAGCCTCAGACACCTCAGTCACATGGGCACAGGGACAGGCAGGGACTCAGCTGGGGGAGCCGTACATAGGTCTGGGTCATCGTTACCTGGAACGTCTTTAACTGTCACCCAACGTCCGTCCATTGAAAACCTGAGGGGTCCAGGGAAGCAGCATTTATCGCCAACCCGTGCTGGGCATCTGGGTAGGTTAACAGCTGGGTTGTCCATCTGGGACATCCTGGCTGGGCAGGAGCCCTCACCGTGGGGGCTCCCAGCTGGGTGGGCAGTCCTACAGATGACAATCAGTGGGACTGAGCTGGCATTCCTGCTCAGAGACTAGCAGTTAGTAGACGCTGCAGCACGAATCTGTTTTTAGATGCTCCCCGCCTCGCTTTTTGTAATCGCACAACTAATGTTAGCTTAATGCAGTGTCAAAGGCAAGAAACACGAATGAATAGAATAGAGTGAAAGCCCCGTGTGTCCCCTTTCCTCCTGCACAGAGGTCGGTGTGGGAGAGGAGTTCTGAGGCCCTGGGACTTCCTGGGTGATTCAGGACCGTCCGTGTTCCCATCTGTGTGGAAGTCCCCCCGAGCCTGCCGCCCGAGGGCTTCAGGACCTGTGACCCAGTGAATCCCAGGTGGGCAGGATGGGACTTCCATTCTCCTCCAAGTTCATTTTTATTCCTTGGGTAACTAAGAATTTGAGGAACGTGAGGTGGTTTGGGTGCTTAAAAAGGCAGGTGAAATAGATGTCAGGTCAACTTCATGAAACTGGGAGCTCCTCTTTTTTCTCCAGCAGCCGCCCTGGCTTTGGAACATAGCAGTGCTCTGGAAAGTGACAAATGGAATCCTCATTTGTGGATTTCCATGTCGGTGACGCCACCTGTCTCAGTTTCTTCTAGTCAGTTTCCACTCAGTTCAGATATGTCTGTTATTTTGTTGTTAAGCCGACATTTGTGGAAAGGGACAGAAGTGCCACGGCTCATGGAAAAGCTGTTCAGCAAGGAGGTCCCATTCCGCCGTGATGAAACAAAGAGACAGAAATCAAAGGATGACCCCAGATTGCCCTTTCCCCTGCCCCCGCTGCAGAGACCGTATTTTTGCCTCCAAACTGCCTCCGCTAATAATTTTACTGACTTTCCGGTAGAATCTTCCTGACTAGGCGCTCCCAGCGCTGGAGCTGACTTTCTACCAGTATCTGGGCAACCTTGGCATGCCTGCCTCCGAAACGAGTACCTTTGCCAACTATATGTTTGGTTCGGATCTTGCATATGGCGTGCACAGCATGCTCCCGACAGAGCCTGTGAAGGCCGAGGCTGGGCACTCACGGCTCCGCCGGGCAGTTTGGTTTGGAACAGAGCTGGTTTCCCTCCAAGATGTCTCAATCAGCAGGGCCTCCAGAAACTTTCTTTTTTTCAACACTGTCCTCTCATTGCCCACGTTCGAAGGATCAGACATGCGAGTGATTCTTTCATCCCTTCCAGGGAATTTGTGGGGATCTGAACCAGGACTACAGGATTTGGAACCTGGGAGGGGTTTCCATTGTCTGCAGTGGCCCATCACCAGTCAAATCCAGTGTGTAGGTTAATAAGGCTTAAACTTTAAAGGAAGGTTGAACATCTGATTGACAAGCTAGTGAATAAGAGTCCAGGGGGAAGTTCTGTGCTTGGAAAGTTACCCATTTCCTGAGATGCAGTGAATTTCAAAGAGCATGAGTTATGAGTTAGGTGGAGGCAGACACTTCCAAGAGTTTCACTTGCATTGAAATACCAAATTGTTTTGCTAGATCTTAGTTTCCAGTTGGTTCAAAGACTGGCAAGTCAATTGCCTCAGTTAATTGCTATTTATTGTTCTCGAATCAAAGAGTGGCTAGAACCCCGTCCTCAAGTCAGACTGCTGAGATTCCTGCTCAGAGGTGGCCCAAACCAGCCTTGCACTGGCACCAAAACGTTAATGAGTGTTTTGTTCTCCAGGGGACAAGTAATGTATCAAAGTCTGTTACCTTGAGTGCTGATAAAATCGAAAATAAGATTATTTGGCGTTTATTTTCTTTTTCAAGGAGTTGAAAACACTACTTATCCTGAAACTGGAAATGTTGCAACCTTTGGACTTTGCTTCAAAAGTGGTCTGGACGTTACTCAGAGGTGGCCCATCCAGGTGTCCTGTGTTCACATGCACAAAAGCCTGATCCCTAGCTTCCTGGGATAGAAATTCCCATGGGGAGTACTCAGAATCCTCCTGTAGACAGGAAAGAGTCTATAGCAACATTAAGTAGGGATAGCTGGCTTTTTTGGCTTTAGAAAAAGAAAAATATGAAAGATAAGAGATAAGTGGCTTTTTCTTTCCCTTTCTTTCTTTCCTACCTTTTTTCCCCCTTTATTTACCTTTTCTTCTTCTCCTCTCCTTCCCTCTTCCTCTTCTTTGTTTCTAACTTTCTTTCCTTTTTCCCTCTCTCCCTGTCTCCCTTCCTTCCTTCCTTCCTTCCTTTTTCTTTCTTTTCTTTTTTCTTTTATTTTTCCTCTTTCTTTCTTTCTTTCTTTCTTTCTTTCTTTCTTTCTTTCTTTCTTTCTTTCCTTCACAGTATAGTGATTCAACAATTCTATACATTATTCAGTGCTCATAGTGATAAGTGTACTCTTTGAAAGATAAGTTTTTTAAACAGAAAGAGCTCATCCCGTTCTCTAACACAATTTTTAAAAACTTTTTTTGTGTGAACTGACCATCTCTGTCCACACGCGGATGGACCTTTACAAAACTCTAACCATGGTAAAAACAACGTTTGGTATCTTGATTTTTTTATTCTTAATATTATGAAAGAAATATTTGAAGAGTATCACAGTTATCATTTTTGATGGCTGCAAATATTCAAATATATGGATGACTATCTTCTGTTTAAGGAGTATTTAGAATTTAGAAAGAATTTTTATTAAATGCTCATCTTTAATATATATCTTCAGAAAAGAAAAGAAATGATAGGAAGGGCATGAATACTTTTATGACTTTTGCTACATCTTGTTATATAATTCCCTGTAATTTATAACGTAATCAGAATACGAATGTAGTAGTTACACCTAACTTTGTCAGCGTTGAGGATTATAAAATTAACTGGGGATTGCTAAGGAGTAAATTTCAGGTGCTGTCACCACACACACACACACACACACACACACACACACGTGAGGAGATGGTGTGTTAACCAGCTTGACTGTATAATCATTTCACTGTATATAGATGTATATATAAAATCATCACGTCATATACCTTAAGTACATCTAATTTTTATTAAAAAGTAAATAACAATTTTTAAAAGAAAAAAAGGGATTTCAGGTAAAAATTCTGGTTATCGTTTGCTTTAAAGAGTTTAGCACAAGACAGAATGTGAGAAGTAAATGCTTAACAGAAGTCACCAAACCCACCAAGGAGCTAAAACCAGGCATTTGAAGAAACAGATGTTCAGGGGTCAGGAAGTGAAGTCGGGGAATTAATGGCTATTGAATTGAACGGGATGGAAATAGTTTCAGATTGAGCTGAACCGTTACCGCTGCTCTAGGGGAACCATGCAGAGTCAAAAGCCTCCCCCCTCAGAGAAGCAACCCAAGAGTCTGGCTTGATGAGGGGAATAATCAGTCCAGTGTAGTAGAGAGCACATTAGTATGTCACTTTTCTGTTATTTTTAGGGAACCAGACATAGCATATAAATGGAAGCAGATACCAAGACTGGAAATATTACCTGTGTTTTAAAATTTTTGCTGGAAGTCATCCTCAAAATCCGCAACACGTATCCCGCCCAACTTGCCTCACTTCGTGGCTCTGTTACCCTGGGCGGGTTATTTAACCTCTATCTGCAACACTTACGCTCCCAGGAAAACAGGACTGAATCAGATCCATCTCCAAGGGTGGTTTTGAAGATGAGATGAGTAAAGATGAGTAGAGCCTGGCCCATAGCAAACACTTAACACATGTTACATATTACCACTTTTATCCTTATTATACACAACCGGCCTAAGTTGTGTCTTATTAAACAGAATCTTCCCACTTCGAAAGATTTTACATTTGGCGGGGTAGGGGTGGGAATGAGAGTTTTTGGCCCTTCTGGGGTCTTAGTCTGTTCATCTCAATTAGGAGAGTTTGGGCTTGCAGAACTCAAGTAACCTGTAACCTGGGCATTCCGTGAGCTGCACCTGCCCGCTAGTGGTCACAACATCCATTGTTTCATTGGGCTGCATGGTGGTATCTTGGTCAGGGCAGGGGTGGAGGCAGGGAGTGTGGGGACGGTTGTCCTGAGATTTGCTGCACCTCTTACCCTGGTACTCGATGGCCCCAGAGTGTTGTCAGGTGCCCTGACTTCCTTTGGTTTTTACCCTTTCTATAGGGTATATATAGGGTATACAGTCACATGTAAGTTTACTAAATGATATGTATATGTACAAGCATACATTGACTTAGTGGGACCTTTAGAGATATATTCGAGAAAGTGGGAGCTCTCTGGATGCAGGGGGTCTCAGCCCTATAGAAAGGTAAGGGATTAAGGATGGGATAATTTGGGGAGAATCAAAGGTGAAGGTCTAATAGGACTGGACCATACCAGAGGTGAATTTAATACCTACGGAGAACAAGTGACAAATTTGAGGTCAGAATCATGAGGTGACAGTCAGAGTTCTTGAATCTTTGAGATGTCTTCACGTTGGTTCTTTTTGTTAGTTATGGTTGGTCTAGTGAGGCTTAATTATTTAGTAAGTATTTTAAATTGTTGAAATTTAAGTTTTTTTTTTTTTTCAACGTTTTTTATTTATTTTGGGGACAGAGAGAGACAGAGCATGAACGGGGGAGGGGCAGAGAGAGAGGGAGACACAGAATCGGAAACAGGCTCCAGGCTCCGAGCCATCAGCCCAGAGCCCGACGCGGGGCTCGAACTCACGGACCGCGAGATCGTGACCTGGCTGAAGTTGGACGCTTAACCGACTGCGCCACCCAGGCGCCCCGAAATTTAAGTTATTAAGAGAATTCTTATTACTTTAGCTGTAGCTGTTTGGGCACCCACCATATGTGAGACCTTTTGCTAAAAGCCCTGCCTGCATCACAGCCAATCATTGCAGCGGCTATATGAGAAAGACATGAGTAGCACTCCTGCCCTCTCATGTTACATTCAAGGAAACTGAGAGCATTGAGTTGCCTGCCCAACATTGCTTCAGTTGGAATGCAAGCCCAGGTCCGACTAACAATGAAGCTAATACCTCTCCCTATACCGTGCTTCCTTTAATGTTCCCCAAATGACAAGGATCCCAAGTGTTTGTCTGGAGACAGGAGAACCATGAAGTTGGTGAGGTGGCCTATGTTTTATCCATTCTTGGGGATAAATGGGTATGAATGCCAGGCATTCAAGCGGGAGAGAGTAGAGATAGCCCTCAATAAAAGAAAAATGAATAAGGATGCATCCTTAAGGAAGTTGCATTGGGTGCTAACCAATAAGAATTTTCTGGGGGCGCCCAAACATTTCAAAGCCCACGGACTGTGGGGAGAATGCCAGAGGCTTACAAGACGTCGGGTACGACAGTCTTGTGACCACTGCTCCATTGGCCATCAGGATGTTGTGTGTTCCCTTCTGCATTGGTGGCTGTGCTCAGCACGGGCAGTTGACCAGGAACCTGAAGGCTTGATAAGTGATGCCAGTTGCGTCCATGTGGCATTATTTCAAAAGGCAGAAATCTGCATGTGCACAAGTAACATAATAGAATCCAGCCTGGTTCTGTTAGAACCCCTTACGAGGCACGTGGTGCCAGGTGAGTCCGGAAGGTACATGCTCCAGATACCTGATGCCGGGAGGAGCCAAGAGGGCTCCTCGAGCCAAAAGGCTTCAGGGTTTAATCTTTACTTTTCTTCTAGCTCATATTTTGCTCTCTCCTTTCCTCCCTTTGGTTGCCCTCCTTCCCCTTCCGTTTCCTTCTCCTCCCCAAATATTCACTGAGCACCTTCTCTGTCCCAGGCCCTGCATTTGTGATATAAAACTGAATAACGCAAGGTTCTTGTCCTTGAGGATCTTACACTCTTCGTGGGAAGAGGTAGAAAGAATTCTCAGTTAGTGCCATTAGAACTGCACAAAAGGGGCCAGGGCGTCCTGTGTGAAGACCAAGAAAACATTTCTAATCCACTCCAGCAGCTGTGCTGAGCCTAGTTAAAAGATATTGGTTGGATTTAGCAAGAAGCAGATGGAGGGAGGAGCGTGTCCAGACAAAAGGAAGAGTGTGGGCCAATGCACAGAGGCAGCAAAGCACGAAATCTGAAGCAACTCCAGAAGTTCATGATGACTGGTTGGTCCAAGGGGTTGAGTGCCATATTGGTGAGGGGGGGGGGGGCAGACCATGGAAGGAGCTGGATCTTATTTCCTGGAAAGATCACTAGAGCTGCTTGTTTGGCAGCTACACTGGAGGAAGGGAAAGCAGTTTGTAGGTGGGAGCATTCCAGTGCGTCCCTTGGTCTGGGGCATCCTTTTGAGTAGATTGAGGCACTTTCTGGAGTAATTACGGAACCCAGGAAGTGACCAAAATGGCCTAGAGCATCAAAATCCTTTTGAGACTTTACTTCTAAATGCAAGAAATCCATTTGCAATGGCAGAGCAGGCATCCTGGCAAAACATATGACCTCAGTGAATGTCAACAGCCAAGGTTTTTAAGACTGGGCTGTTGCAAAGGTTAACTTCAAGTTACAAAGAGTGGTTTTAAAAATGCCTGGCCTTTCTTTGTGAATCGAAATGCCTCACGAGCTCCTTAGAGAACCCAGCAGGTTAGAGATACCTGATCATACCAAGCTAGACTGGTAGGTATGTGCCGACCTTGGTTTTCCCAGGACTTCTGCCTTTATAATTAGTACCCTTCCGGCTAAAGTAATTACTCACTTACGTGCTCCAATGAGGTACCAGACTGTTGTCAGCTCCCGGGATGTGAGGTCCTTCACTTCCCTCTGTGAATTGTAAGCATGCCTGTCCTGTGTTCACACTTTTCCTATTTGCTGCAGGCCTATGATGTGTCCGGGTACTCTGCACACTTTCATTTCCTTCTTGTATGAAGTCCCTCAAGATAGTATTCTTATCCCTATCTGACATTTGAGGAAACAGATCACTCGGGTTGAGTTTCAAGTTCACAGGGGTAGTGAGTTGTGGAACAGGACCCGAACCCAGGGTATGAGACGGCAGCCACAGGCCACACTCACTGTAGCCTACTCACCCGGAGGGGCAGAAACAACCCGGAAGTTAGGGGTCTGATTTTGGAAGTTACATTTTCCTGCACTGAATTCTGTCTTTGCCAGGCACTCGATGTAGAATTTGCCCCAGGGTTCAAAGGTTGAAGATTAAATAAAACGAAATGATGTAGGTAAAGCATTGAACATGGGGCCCAGCCAAAGTGAGTCATCAACACATCTTAACATTATTAGTAAGAATCACCAGAAGCCCCACCCTGGATTTTTCCCCCCTTGATCATAATATTTCAGGTGAGTGTGCCGGGATCCTTGGAATATGAGGACAATTTCTCGCATAGATTGGGAGAGGAAGGACTTGCCACATACCAGACACTGTTCCAGTGTATTAATTTATTTAACCCTCGGCTAGGAAGTGTTCAGGTCAAGATTCTATCTTAGCCAGTTGCCCCTAGAGCCAATGTGTTTTCCCTGCCACACTCTGCTGTCTGCCCTTGCTTTTGTGTTTGCAGGCAGGTTTGGGACAAGAACAACCTTAGTGATTAGAAATCTAACTTGGACAGAGAAAACTTGTGTCTCACTAATTTGAAGTTAGCTCTGAAAGTGCTGGGCTTTTAAGGGATTGCTTTCCCTGTAAGATTGCAAATGACACACATTTGTTCTGAACGATTAACTTTGCAGAGCATGGATAAAAGATTATTTGTGGTAATATAAACAAAAGTAAGATGCTAATGACATAGGTACTTTTAAGAGCTGTGGTCTCCTAATGGCTTAAAAAAACCCCTGCCAGCTGCATTATTCTATTACCACCAACTGAAAAATTTCTACAGAGAAACATTGAAAGGAACAATTGCATTGAGTGTCCAGATGTATATAAACTCACCATTGAACTTGCTGTTTAGTATCCTTATGCTATATAATCCTCGCCACAAACGCATGGCTGTTATTATTATTTCCACAGGTAAGGACGGGGAGGCTCGGACATATCCTGCAGCTGCCCGAGATCCCAGAGCCAGAAACAGAGACATGGGAGAACACGGAGCCAGAATTCCCTGCATTCCATGACCGGTAGGGTTTTTTCCTACTTTACCATGTTCTGATTTGAGCAGACAAAGGGCTGTTGAGATTAAAATGAGTTGACCCTCCTGGCAGGGATCTGGAGTTTCCAAACTTTCATATTGGACACTGAGCCCGTGACCAATCAGCCAGAGGCCAGAAAGACATCAAGAATATGCCTCAAAGGTGGAGTGTTTCTCAAAGAACTGCAGCTCGGAGTTATCTGACATCAGAGCAGACAGGGTTACTTACGACATGCAGGTAGGTAAGGGACACAAATGTATCCGAGGACAAAAGGGATAAGATGTGCAAAAACATTAATGGGATGAGGCACCAGTAATTAGACTGTTGGCTTTTGAGCCTGGTTCTGCGTTACTAACTGCCTTAAGCAGGAATCTCTCCTATGTTTCCTACAGGGTGGAGGACAGTGTCGGGGAGGCTGGAGCTTATGAGCCCAGGTCGGGAAGAAGCTGCATTTGCTGGGCAGGGATGGGAAGTTGCAATCAAGGTGGATTCTCATAGCAGGGGTGCGGGCTGGGAGAGGTAAGGTCGTGGAATAAATCTCTATGACCAGGATTTGCGGAGAGGTTAAACTTCTAAAATGGGGCTAAGCAATAGAACTTTCTGTGATAAGGGGCCCTTTCTATGTGTTATCCAGTATGATAGCCACAAGTTACAGGGGCCCGGGAAATGCTTAATATGTGGTTAGCATGAACCCACCACGTTTTACTGAAATACGGGACTGAGCTTTTTACTTCACTTATTTTTAAAAGATAGATGTATTTTTATTTTTAAATAATCTCTATACCCAACTTGGGGCTCAAACGTACCACCCTAAAGTCGAGAATTGCATGCTCTAACAGAGCCAGCCAGGTGCCCCTACTTTACTTATTTTTAATGATGTGAAACAATTTTTTTAACGTTTATTTATTTTTGAGAGACAGAGAGAGACAGAGCGTGAGTGGGGGAGGGGCAGAGAGAGAGGGAGTCGCAGAACCCGAAGCAGGCCCCGGGCTCTGAGCTGTCAGCACAGAGCCCGATGCGGGGCTCGAGCCCACAAACCGTGAGATCGTGACCTGAGCCGAAGTTGGATGCTTACCTGACCGAGCCGCCCAGGCGCCTCAATGATGTAAAATTTAAACTGGAATTGTCACGTATGGCCGGTGACTCCCATATTGGATGCCACAGCTCTAAAATGAAATTATGAAGCTTCCTTGAGAAACTTAAAATACTATAAATCTCTTTGTTCAGGAGCTACTTAAAAACTGTGAAGACGATGAAGCCAGGAGGTGGCAGAAACATTTTTCATAGATTAGCAAAAACACTGACTGGGTCAAGTGAGAGTTTATTTTATGATGGATGAGACAACAGAAGAAAATACATATTATGCAAGTAGAAAAGATGTATATTTACCCCAAATAAATTCTATAAAAGTGCTTTTACTCCAACGCTCTACTGGAAAATACTGTCTGCTAGGTTGGGATTTTGTTGTCATTTTGGGGGTGAGGAGAAAGCTTTTCTTAAGGAAGATAAATATAAATTAATGGCTACTCTATATTTTGGAAAATTCATCTCAAAAGAGTGGCTGAGTATTGTCATCGCATCGTATGAGAATAATTTGTTACATGGTTAACTCTGAATTTTCAAGTCATTTTGATCCTGAGCTTTAAAAGAAGTGGGCCAAATGACACAGAGATCTGCCAAATGCCGAAGTTCAATTCTGGTCGGTTCTCCGGTGGTGGGCTGGGAACAACGTGGTGGTCAGGCTCACATCACAGCCACTGTCCCGCCAACTGACCCTCCTGGACACAGTGGCTGGCGATGGCCGGGTGAGGGAGGCTGTGGGAGCAGGGCCTCCCTTTTCCTTCCAGGGCGGGGGTCTCGGTCTTGTTTCCTTCATTAACAACCCAGAACTCCACAGACGAGAGAACGGAGACCGCTGTGTGGCCTGTTGGCGGGCTTTTCGTAATTCTTGCCTCTTCTGAAGCTCCCTCTGTCCTTGAGGCATTCGTGAGCCCGCTTTGCAACGGAAGCTTTTCCAGACTCTGTGGATAGAGCAGATCTTCCCGCTCAGGAGACAGAGTAAGTGGCTTAATAAGCCTATCACATCTTAATTTTTTTTTATGATTTTATATCCTGAGGTAATAGTGGGGAAGGCATGATTTTATTATTATTAATTATTATTATATTATTACAGTTTTCCAGTCTGGCTCTTTGATGTTTACAAGTTCAGACAACATGTGGTTTTCCAAGCCAGGTTTCATAACCTTAAACTACCTTTCCATTTGGCTCCCGTCCATCCTATTCTGTTTTAGATCTTGTTTATGTTTGGCTTAAATAATGATTTGGCTGTGGTGTTTATTTTGCCACACGGCTTTAAGGCATCGGGAGGAGACAGCGTTTGGATGGAGTCTACATGGAAGCACAGCTGCAAAGCTTGGGTGTCGATCCTTGCCAGCACCTGCAGGGGGGCCGGGACTTAGATTGCCCGTTGAATTCTGCCTCATCCTTATCACTATTCTCATAAGGGTACGAGCTTCCTACCTACAGTCTGGATTCTCTGTGCCAACCAGAAAGTCTCTGTTCTAAAAGGATATTTGGCTTTGGTAGTCATAAGGAATTAGGTGTGTGTGTGTGTGTGTGTGTGTGTGTGTGTGTGTGTGTGTGTGACATCACTTGTATAAGATGGAGAGACCATGCTGTTTATGGATTGTCAACGATCCTGAGTGCCGGGCTAGGGCTTTTACATCTTAGAGTGTAGGGCAGTGTTACGAAAGCGTGGTCCCTGGACAGCTGCGTCAGCCTTATCTGGAGAGTCCCTCCAAATGCAAATTCCCAGGCCCCATCCTGAGGCTATTGTATCGGAAACTCTGGGTGTGGGCTTAATAATGTGTGTTTTTTCAAGCCCTCGAGGTGACTCAGATGCCCGTTCAAGTTTGAGAACCACTAGCGAACGGGGAGTTAATTGCAAAGTATCGGGTAGGAGACTAACACAGGCATTCCTATTTGTATTTTAGAAAGAACGCGCCTGAAACAGGAGAGTCGGGGGAGCCGGTGGAGAACAGTAAACCAATTTTATTGCAAAATTCCGAGCAAGGAAATGATGGGTGTCTGAGCCAGGAGGTGGCAATGGGGCTAAACTGCATTGGACTCATCTGAAAGGTGTCACGGAGGTAGGACGTATAGCCGTTGGCCACTGGTTCATTATTGAGTATGAGGACAAGAAGTCTGGGATGACTCCCAGCTTCTGTTTTAGGTGATATTGATGCTATTAAACGAGATAGAAAACAAGGAGAAAGCCTTTTTTCCTAGTGAGGAGAAGCCACAGAGCAAAAATTCAACATCTAGTCGAACTTGCATGGTTTCGGCCACTTGGCCAGAACTCTGGAGAAAAGATTCTGTTGACAGGCGGACAATAAAGTATCGACCGCGATGTCACGAGCACAATGGGACATATTGAAACCACATGCCTCATGCATCTGAATGTATATTATGATGGTTCTGTCATCACTTCTGTCGGGCACCTGTATTTTTAGTGGGGAGAGAGTCAGCAGTGAAGATCCAGACTGAGACTGAGCATAACCGTAGACAGAAGTGTTCCATTAGCACACCAGTGGCTCGTGGGTAACATTGCACCCTCGCCACGTTGTGTCAGACATTTGACGTTGGCAGCTTTGGTATTACTAAGAACATGGCTTTGGCCGCGGTCTGCATTAATGTAGGAAGTAGGAAGCCGTGTAAAAAGAGTGGCTTATTCTGTGTGGTCGTAGACTTCAAAAAGCCGGAGCATTTTTATAGCAGAGAGATGTCAGTGATAAGTAATGAACCCACTTATTTCACGAATGGGAAAATTAAGGCCCAGGGAAAGAAATAATCTGCCCAAGGCCAGGGATCCCATGGAGGGCAGAGTTTGGGATGCTTTTCTCTATTATCACTTCCTGGCAGGCCATTCTTTCATTTCACATGTCACTCAATAAAAATGATGAAGGTGAACATTTACTGAGTGCTTTTCTATGCCAGCAGGCACAGGGCTATGCATTTCCCATGAATTATCCCATTCAGTCCCCCATATCAGTGTTATACGTTGGCGATTGATTTATTCCCATTGTAGCAGATGGGGAAACAGAGGCTTCGAAAGACTAAGTTCTTGCTCAAGTCAACTCAAAGAGCTAGTAAGTGTCAGACCTGGTATGGCAAGCCAGGTGCTTGAGTCTAGAACGCGTGGTTTTAACAACAGTGGTACGTTGTTTCTCTTATCGGCGAAGCCTTCCTGAGCCCCCTAACAAGAGCTGTGTTCCAGCAGTGTCCACGCCACTCTTTCTCACAACACTTATCTCCCTTTGTTGTCACTAACCTGTTGTCTCATCTACACATCCGTGAAGCCTGGCACTCTCTCCTCATCATGGTTGTCATTCTTTGCTTGCATGCTGTCTCCCAGTTGACTGTAAGCTCCAGGGGAAAGACACTCAACCCATCTTGCTACACACATGCCCAGCCCCTGGTATGTGCTCAATAAATGCTTTTGGAAAGAATGAAGGCTTTAGAGGAGTGCGGACTTTTCGAGGGCCAGGACCATGCATCAGTCATCTCTATGCCTTTTTCAAAGCCTGCCTAGCTATTATGATGCAGTGGGGGCACCATAAATGGTTTCTGAAAGCATAATCAAGAGGAGGATTCTTCTCAGAACTAACATGGGTCACAAGTGTCTTCAAGAAGTGTCTGGACCTTCAGGAATAGAGAAGTCAGTTAGCACAGAGTTCAGAAGGGTTTACAGAAGCCTAAGGAAAAACTATGGTAACTGTACTAACGTGCCCACATATGGAACGCTGCAAATCGGAGATGCGTTCTTGACAGGCATGAGGGAGAAGGGCAGTTTGAGGTCTGTCTTTACTCAGCATCTCCTGTGACAGCCTCCCCTCCTCCTCTGTCACACAGCCTGTGGGAGGTCACAGCGCCTCCCCTGTGGTTGGAGAATCTCTACTGTACCTGCGCATAGTAGGTACACTGCAAACAACAATTGAATGCAAGTTAAAAACACTGACAATCTTAGTTAACCTTTACTAAGTACTTTTTACAAACCAGTCCCTGTAAGTATTTCATACGGGCTGTATTTGTGTAGACATGCCCAGACTTACGTGGTTCAACTTAAGATTTTTTGACATTACCACGGTGTGAAAGCAATACGCAATCAGTAGAAACCATACTTTGAATTTTGAATTTGGCTCTTTTCCTGGGCTAGCGATATTGCAGTTTATTACTCCCTCATGACCCTGGGCGAAGGCGGCGAAGATTTTACCCAACGGCAAATTTAAGGCAGCGTGGGCTGAGCTATGGTGTTCGGTAGGTTTGGTGTGTTAAATGCATTGGATGACTTCTGATATTTCCAGCTTTGGATAGATTTATTGGGACATAACCCCACTGGAAGTCAAGGAAGATCTGGAAGGGTAATATCCTCACCCTACGCTTTCTGTGGAGGAACCACAGTCCCTGGGGATGGAATTACCTGCCCACAGTGACACAGCTGGCAGATGGGAAGAAAGGATTAGGGCTTGGCGATCCAACTTGGGACATGTCACCGCCTCCATATTCAGCCAGCTATGGGTGAAATGTTGCAGCCGCCCAGAGAAGAGTCTCACACAGGCTCGTCGTCAGGGAGCTGGTATTTCTCTGACTACATAATAGGGGCAAAGCTGGGTGCTTAATGAGCAGTATATCATTTATCAGCCAATTGTAACAGCAGGAATATTGAGTGAGTGCTATTGGTAAAAACCTCCGCAGAATCCTGGAACTTCATGAACCGGAGTGGTGGCGGCCGAGTGGGAAGGGACGGGACTCAGTTTCCCCCCCCCCCTCGTAGGTGCCCTCTGTCGCCTGCTCACCTGGTGTCCTTAAAAGATGGCCCAGGAACTCCTGCCTTTCTAAAATGTATTCTATCTAGTTTCGATAATGGCGCATTAGAGAGATCCTGAGGACATCTTTCTTCAGAAGAGGCGAAGGGACCGGTTAGAATGAATCCAGAAGCCAGAGGGTCATAGAGCTGGGAGTGACCTCGGCGGGATCTGTTCTGCCCCCTCATCTCTCGGCCCAGCACTGAGGCTCAGTCGTAGTGGGGAGCTATTCTTGGAACCAGGAGGAGAAACCGGGTGGAGCCTGGGCCCTGTCCACTGGCCGTGGGCCTCACCTTACGCAGTGGGCTGCCTTCCTGTGTGGTCCCAAGGAGGCCCTTTAAAAGCTTCGGCCTTTTGTCTGTGGAGAGGATGGTGATAATGCTTCCCGGCTCCTGCAGGCCCTGAATGAGAGTCAGGGACTGAAAAGAGCAAGTCAGCTGCTCGGGTGGGAAGGCAGTTACAATGTGGTTCCCTGCGGGATCTGAGCCCGCCATGAAAGCCTCGCTCTCCTGGGCCGGCGCTCCGATGACCACATCATGCTGTCCGCGCAGCTCTGTGTGAGTGTGTGCGCACACATGTGCGCTGTGCACGCGTGCGTGCAGATGCCTGTAGACGTTTGGTGGTTCTTGGCCAGGGAAGTATTTCTCTACGGATGAGCTTTCAACAGGAGACAGGAAGGCTTGGCAACCCTGTCGGTCGGTGTCTCTCTCTCCGCTGATCCCGTAGGACAGACTCTGCCCTTCCCTCCTCCTCTTCCTGCCATCCATCCTGCGACCCCGCCCTGCCGTGTCTGGGGTCCCTGGCAGTGAGCCATGTCATAAGAGCAGAGCCGTCCTCCCCAGCCCCCTCTGGGTGGACATTTCCGATCCATGTTTGTGATACTTCCCAGGGGAATGTTCCTTGAGGTATAGTTCAGAAGAGAAGAGAAATTTCTATCACGAGAACTTACTCTATCCCAGGCATTAAGCGGGACACTTTCCATTAGGATCTTTGATTCTCAAAAGTGATTCTGAGTGGGAGATGTTTTTATGCCACCTTACGGGTGAAGATATCCAGGCTCTGAGATGTTGAGTGAAACATCTATCACACAGCCAGCGAGCGAGTGGTCGAGCTTTATTTTGTTTTACTGTCGAGACTCGCCAGGAGGAGCAGTGTTGCTCCCCGGGAGACTGGACCCTCTATAGTCTCCTCTCTGCTCTGGGGCGGGGAGTCTCCACGATCCCGCCCCCAGGGAGGGACTGTGGGTCCTTCCCCGTTGCTGGAGAGTCAGTTCCTAAACCTGGTTTCTCTATGGCAAGCCAATCCCTGTTTTTATTTTCTGATCTCATCTCTGCCAAAAAGCAGGCAGCCTTTTGTAGAGCCCACGGGGCTGATAGATTGTGAGTTCTACCTCCTGGTCTGTACAATTGTGGACCAATCTTGGTCCCTGTCTAGGCCTCAGTTTCCCCATCAGTGACGCGGGATTATTCTAAAAGGATATTTTAGGCTCTTTCCAGCCAGCTCTGACTTTATTTTATTTCGTTTCATCTCTAGACAGACTCCCAGCTCTGAAATCCCATGGTCTGTCTGTCTCCTGGAGGCTTCACCCCTTCTGGTTAGTCTGTCTTAAGGTGTAGCGCCACCTTCTGGAGACTGGTGTACTTACCCTTTTTTCCTTTGGTTTGCTTGGAACTGTGGTTCCTCCCTTCTCTGGAAACCCGACTGAAGGTTTGATGACTAGTGACATCTCCCTGCAAAGCTTGCAGGCGGGATCGGGGTGGGTTGTGGCTGGACTCGACTCCCTCCCCCTTGGAATGGCGCCGGTGACTTTTCTGGAGCTGAGGCCACACCGTGAGCCTGGAGAGCTCAGAGACCAGAGGGCCTTGGGTAGCAGGCAGCAAAAGTACATAATTCATGAGGGATTCGTTCCACGAAGAACAAGGGCCTGAGGAGATGAGGGCCATGGCACCTTTTTTTTTTTTTTTTTCTCTCTCCTTTCCTTATTCTTTTTGGTTTTGTTTTTACTTTGAGGCAAAGAAACACGTTTCAGAAAAATAAAGGGGTGGCCAAATTTAAGAGGGTCTTAAATTTGGGGACTCTTTCTGGTTTTATTTTGGTTGAAAAAGAGGAAGGGGTAGGTGTGGGTTAGAGCTTTTTTTCCTGAAGGAAATACGAAAGGTTTCCCTGAGTATGGGGCCTTGGGCTTTCTGTTGCATGTCTTGTGAGCAGGTCCTGTGTGGCCTGTTCTTACCTGCTCTGCACTCATGAGGGTCTAGGGACTCAGTTGCCAGGGTCTCTTCCCCCCAGGGCCCGTGGGCTCGCTGTTGACGAGGACTGCCTCTCGCCTGGAGGAACCCACCTGCCCCCAGATCTGACAGGCTAGGTAAGGGTGGCTTTGAATTCCTGGAAGTACACTTAGTATGTCTTTGAGGATGTTTGCTGAATGAACTCTGGGTTGGCAGGAAGGGGGCCTGACTCCAGCATTGCCAGGAACGGACGACTCTCCCCATTCTTAAACAAGCACTTTCCCTTGAAGCCCACAGTTTCTTCCTCTATAAGGAGAAAGTAGGAAGTGAAGATTTTTACGATTTCTACCTCCATTCTGTGCCACTATTCTAGGGAACTAGAGGTCAGGGGATAAGGGTTTTCGTTCGGACTTTGCCACATGCCTGGTGAGCCAGGTAACCTCTCTGGCTCTTAAAGTATCGGTCAGTTCAGGGAGTGGCATCCGCGAGAGCCACACATTGGAGGATGGCAGGGGACAGGGGTGTACAGGAGCCTTACACCATCCCATTCTTGTAGATTCCCCCTGCATCAGGACGTGAGCTACTGGGTGAGGCATCCCTGTTATGGATGAGATGGGTCAGCACCCATACACAGGTGCCTGAGCCTGAGTCCTCCTGGAGATGTGCGGGGGAAAAACAGACAGACCCGACGGGATATACAGGATCCCGAGCCGAGGGTCACCACATGGCCACAATTAAGGCTCGTGCTTCAATTAAAATACAGGAACCAATAACAACTTAAATAGAAATAGAAACAAGGATGCAAATTGTACGTCCGTCCGTTTATCTCCACCTGGGCTGGCAGTCCACGTTTGCTTTGTGCCGTGAGGCACACGCGCGTACCTGCCCAGGCACACGTGTGTGCATAGGCGCTCAATGGGGAGGGCTGCTTTGAACCAGGCCAGAAAGGTGATGCCCAGCCGCCAGGTCTCGGCCCTGTGGGAACTGGCAAGAAACTGTTGGTAAATCGCTTGGGATTCTGCGGGTACAGGCGCTGTGTTCGTTGAAAATATCATTAACGCCTTTTGTCAGGAGCCAGAAGCCCGCAGTGGAGTTCACAGATGCCTGACTTAGCTTGTCCGGTAGTGAAATTAACATAATAAAACTCAGTTAACAGAGATGCCATGGGTTTAATTAGTTCCTTAACAATTAAAGAAGAATTATGAGATCTTGAGCATTCCATCTTCAAAAGCAATTTGGGGGGATTGATGTCACCGTCTGACATCTCCACCGAAATTCTGGGTTGCCAGAGTCGATTTGGGAAATTGCTCATATTATCTGCTTCCAGACAAGTACATACACTTTCCTGCTGCCTTGAAAGGAAGCGCCTTCAGGTAGCCTCCCAACGGACTGCTCCGGAGCCTGAGGCTACGTGGACAGGGGGTAAGCTCCGTCTTCGGGGTTCTGGGGTTTCTCCTTTGGAGGGTCTAGCCTTCCTTGCCTCTGCTCACAACCCAGTGACCCCCTCCTAACCCTTTATGTTCCGCAGGCCCTAAGCAGGCAAGGGTGTTGTAACACATACCATTCTTCTAACTTCCTGTTTCCGGTGTGATCCTCTGAACCCGTGTTCGATGCTCTAAAAGAGAACATGGCCATCAGGTTCTTTGTTTGGCCCCGTCTGACTTGGCGGTGTTTACACTCCGTGGTCGGTGACTGTGAGCTGGGACGGCGAGGGAGGTCCAGGGAAGCTCAGTCAGGGGGCCCTTTGCCGGCTTGGGCTCTCAGTGCGTTCTGGATATCTCCGTCAGTAAGGGGATCTCATTCGCGAAGCGGCCTCTTAGTAAGAGGCTATCTGTGGGAAGGGCGTCACCTGGGAGCTTATCAGGAATGCAGAGTCACAGACCCCACCCCGGACCCAGCAACTGGAATCCTCGCTTGAACAAGGTTCCCAGAAATGTGTAAGCATCCGCGTGTTTGAGAAGCACTGCTTTATAGCGCTCTGTGGCCATCTCTTGGGCCAAAGAGGTGCCTGATCTGGTGATGGAGCTTGCTATGGAGGCCAGGTTCTTCCTGCAAGAAGGCACTTATTATTATTATCTCCAGTTTACAGATGAGGAAAACAGATCTCCGGGATGTGATTCTGGGTCCCCAGGTCTTGTTCCTGCAAGTGAGGGCCCAGCAGCCCAAGCCCCGGCTCGCTTGGGTCCCG
This sequence comes from Neofelis nebulosa, assembly GCF_028018385.1. Taxonomy (NCBI): domain Eukaryota; kingdom Metazoa; phylum Chordata; class Mammalia; order Carnivora; family Felidae; genus Neofelis; species Neofelis nebulosa. Next base: position 12,443,620 of record NC_080790.1, read on the forward strand.
AGGAGCCTCCCTCCCCACCAGGTTTCGCTGATGGCAGCGTTGTCTTTGAAGCTTCCTTGGTGGTCCGATTTCAGCATCTTGCCGGTCCAGGGAAGGCACCATGCCACAGTGACAGATGGCCGAAAGTAGGACAGACAGAAGAAATGTACGTTTATCAAATTTGGGTTGAAAAGACCGCGTTCCCCCAGCAAAGGCTGTCAAACAGCTGTCATTGAGGAGCATATGGCCCAGCGGTGAGAGGGCAAGGACACGGCTAATCCCGCTCTTACAGAGATTAGCTCTGACGAGTAATAAGTCAAGAAGGTTGCTGCCGTCACCAGGGCGCTGCCTGGGAGGAGGTGGCGAGGGGCCTGCCCTGCAGTGACTTCCTTGAATTACCTCTCTGACGATCCAGGCTCCGGCCTCCAAGTGAAACACCAAAGTAGAACGATGTGGACGGAAGGAATAATGACAATCGCAGTGATAGGAACGGCTCTCCCATTTATCGAACACTTGCCATGTGTTAGGTAACACACTTGGCTGTTGATTTCTGCCACCTTATTTATTCTGTGCATCGCCCCTTTCAGGCACTTATTATTATCTCCAGTTTACAGGTGAGGAAACCAGGTCTCCGGGATGTGATTCCGGGTCCCCAGATGGTGCGGGCCAGATCGCACTCCTGCACACGTGGATCTGAAGGCCCCATGGTGGAGAGATTCTGTCACATACCGCAGAAGGAGGGGTGGTATGCAAAGCATACCTAGAGGGGTGAGGCTTCCACACAGCGGCCTCAGTGGGAGCTTGCTTGGTGACACTGCTGAGAGCCTGGGACCGCGGAAGTGGGACAGGCAGGCCTCACACGGTGCGATGCTCTCCGGGTCAGCTGGAGTCCTGCAGCGCCTGAAGCCAAAGCACGAGAGATGTGATTCCTGAGGCCTTCCTCCCTGGGTGAAATCCACACCTCAGTGTGCCCTCTGAGGTGAGGGGGACTAAATAGGCTGCTATTTTGAGGCCAGGAGCACGTACGTAACTGAGCGCCTTCTAAGAGCCAGGCCCTCCTCCAGACGCATCATGTAGCCTGGCTAGAGCGTTGTACCCACGCTCCCTCTGCAGGTGGGGGCTTTGAGGCTGCAGGGCTGAGGAGAGACGGGCGGCTCTGACCAAGCTGCGGTGACGGTGACGCAGCCTTTGCTACAAGCCCAAGATGGCTCCAGATGGCAGGTGCTCCCGAGCCTTGCGGGTCCTCAGCTGGGGCTGTTATTGTAATTGCCAAGTGCAGTCATCGCCCTGCCCAGGAGCGAAAGCTGAAGGGCTGAAACAGAGACCCATTTAGCAGCCAGGGTAAGAGACTCTGGTCTGATCACAACGAGGGAGGGAGTGCTAAATATGGTGTAGAAATGAAAGCAGATCTAATTGTGTTTAGTGCTTGGAAAGGGATCACATAGGTCATTCCTTAGCCAAATTTTGGAGTTTCCCCGAATGAACTTGTAGGGCTCTTGTTCCCAGTCAAGGTAAGAATCTCATCTCAATGAACATTCATAGAACACATCTGTGTGCCAGGAATGCAGACATGACGAAGACATGGGCCTTGCCCTCTAGGTGCCTGTTACTGAGAAGGGCAAGAGATAGCCTTCCTGAAGTCTTGGTTTTATCACTACTGGTTTCAATTATTACTGGAAAACCCAAAGGCTCATAATATAAACTTTCTTGCAACGTATTGGGGCATGTGGTAGACAGTGTAACGGCCCCCTCGATGACCACACACTAATTCCTGGATTCTGAGAACATTTTACCCAACATGGCAAAAGGCGCTTTGCAGATGGCACTAAGTTAAAGATCTCAAGATAGGGGGGTGATTCTAGATAATCTGAGTCAGCTCAGTGCAATCACAAAAGTCCTTGTAAATGAAAGGGGAAGAGAAGAGGGTCCAAGTCAGAACAGGAGACATGATTGTGGAAGAGGTCAGAGTGATGAAAGACCAAGTGATGTAAGAAGTTTCTGGAAGCTGGAAAAGCCAAGGAAATGGATTTTCTCCTTGAGTCTCCAGAAGGAACACAGCCCTACACTTTCATTTTAGTCCAGTGGCTCCCATGTTGGGTTTCTGACCTCCAGAACTATGAGTTCCTACTCCACTAAGTTTGTGATAATTTGTGACAGCAGTAAAAGGAACCCACTATAGGATACAGCCTGAATCATGCATGTGTGAATGGCAAAAGGGAATGTCAGCAGGCTGGCAAGTGACCAGGTCACCTGTCAAACATCTGTCCTCCAATAAGTGAGACAATCATCACTTGTCATCATGTATGTGGTAACAAGTACAGGGTCATTTTTACAGCATTTTGTGTGTGGGGGGAAACGGTATGCTACAATGATATTTAGAAATTTGGGAGGTTATGATGGTCTCAGACTCCAGTCCTTGGGAATGTCCGGGCTGTGCTGTCCAGGTGAGCACAGCGCTGTCTGGGAGCTCAAAGGAGGGATCTCACCATGCTCAGTGAGCCAGAGAAGACCTCTTATAGGAAAAGACACCTGTGCTCAGTTCTGAGGGACCACTAGGACTCAGCAAGATGGCTGACAGCAAGGACCAAGGAAACCACATGAACCAGCACAGAGAAGTGAGATCGGCTCTCAGCTATGGGGGACATTTTATGCCTTGGTAAGGGATTTGGATTTGACCTATTTTGTCAATAATAATAAGCCATCAAAATATTTTAAGGAAGGGTTAAAATGATCAGTCCATGCTTTAGAAAAATCCTATTGATCTTTGAAAGTTGGATTGGAGGGAGAAGAACTAAGTCTAATTATGAGAATTCCAAATGACAAGGTGAGTGTTTCCCTGGAGAAAAATCCCCGGATGTTCCCTTTTCCCTCTAAGACTAGCAAATTTCAAAGGGCTATTCCCTTGGGTGCCTTCTTCTTACTTTTGTCTGCGCAGTGGACCCGTCCTGGAGCCTTCACCTGTCCAGAATAATGAGACCCATATATTTTTCTAGTTCTGGTCTTTGGAACTGGCCCTTATTCAAGCACTCACAGTCACTGTGAATGATTTAAAGAATCCAGGCTCAAGTGCCTTCTGTTCTTAGGGTTACAAAGATGCTAGAGATTTTGTTCTGAGCCCCTGTTGTCATCTGTCTCAAATTCCAAGAGCTGGAGTTTTGTTTAAACACTGGGAAATAGTCAATACTATAATTTTCTCACAATGTACAAAATCAGGATTCTGGAAGCTGTAGACGGGGGAGACTTGAGTTGATTTGCTGCAGAATTCTAGGACAGGTTACAAAGCAGATTGTCAGTATCTTAAGAAGAGTTCGATGATTATAAGTATCGATTCACCAACTCATTGAGAATAAGATTCTCCCTTCCACCCCTCAAAACTCTAACGAGACCAGAGCTAAGGTTAAAAATCCAAACAACCCACCTTCATAGCTTGCAACAGCAAGAACAAATGAGTGAGTACCCGTTATGAGCCTATTGTGTGTTGGGAAGGGGGTACCTGCCAACTCTGAGAGGCACTGGGAGTGGTTCTCGGATCGCACAGCTAACAGGGGCCTTCCTAGGGGGGGAATTCCTTGCTTGCTCCACATGGGTGCCTGAAAGATGATGGATAACTTTGCTTTGGAAGCAAAGCCGGGGAATCAGAGACAAGGGAGAGCAGCAAGGAGATTTTAAATAGGATGTGAAGACTAGAAATGTTGAAAAAAATGGAAAACATTTTATTTCGTGATCATGTTATTACAGAATATTAGAGCTGGATCCTCTGTATGGTCCATTCACTTGTGTATTTAATGATATGTTTATGAGTGACTTTGGTGCACCAAGCACTGTGTGGAGCTTAGAGGATACAGAACAGCCTTCTCTAACGGGTGTTTCCCTGGCAACTGGTCTCAAGGTAGAACAAGAAACAATGATAAACAGTAATTTTGTACCCAGCCCCTTTTCATACCAGTCAGATGGATGTTTCTGGTAGGCTCGATGTTGCAACTTGCCAAGGATTTAACAGCTCTTTGGTAGTATTTAGCTTTGAAAGGTATTTATTCCACTGATATTGCATGAAGGTGCAGTTTTCAAATATCACAGCATCAGTTTCTCAGAGAAGTACAGAAAATCATGAAGAAATCATTCAAAGCTGCACCCAGATCCAGCCTTATTAGGAAATCTTGTATCTTATTCTCAACACAGGCACAGACACACACATGCATGGTATCCTGACCCAGAAGCGATAGGTCTAAGAGTTGAAAATATTGCCAAGATGTAACTCGCTTGAGGAAGCTATTTGGACTAATGGAAGTTATCTTGTATTATCTGTGTTGTGCAGACACATCTTAATAAGATCACTTATTTCAAAGCTTGAATGAGTACGTCTTTCCTACATAGCCAGATTCTTACTAAGCATGAGAAAGCAGACTGACCACAGTTTCACCGTCTCCTCAAATCTTGACTCAAGGTCAGGAGACGTACTCCTGACCCCCAGCTTTGGACAAATTATGGCTGGGTTGACACTCAGGTGTAAACTTTTATTTTTATCTGACCATGCCATTTCTTGTGGCACCTGTGGTTAGTTCTTTGCGGGCTGGATCTCTGTATCACAGTCCACAAAGCAATCATTACCGACAAGAAAAAAAACAAAAACAAAAACAAAAACAAAAACAAGCTTGGGGCGCCTGGGTGGCTCGGTCGGTTAAGCGTCCGACTTCGGCTCGGGTCACGATCTCGCGGTCCGTGAGTTTGAGCCCCGCATCGGGCTCTGTGCTGACAGCTCGGAGCCTGGAGCCTGTTTCAGATTCTGTGTCTCCCTCTCTCTCTGCCCCTCCCCCGTTCATGCTCTGTCTCTCTCTGTCTCAAAAATAAATAAACGGTAAAAAAAAATTAAAACAAAAACAAAAACAAAAACAAGCTTTTGTCTGGTAGCATGGTTTTCAGCCATAAATACAAGAAGCCACTGGGCAGTTTCCCCTTGTCCCTGTGCTACGTGTATGCGAAGAGGCTCATTCATCACCTTTCTCTCAACAGTGATAATAATTATTCTTTCACTTTGTTTGCTACTGATATTATCTACCATCCAACAGTTTAGGATCCTACAGGAAGTCTGCTACTTTTTTTTCTGTCTCTGAGCACAATATTTGTCATTAACGTTGTGGGTGTTTTTACAAGCTCCTTGGCAACAGTATAATTGTACTTGTTTTTGTGCTGTGACAATTTATCTTTGAATAAAGCTCCTTTGATTTTTTTTCTTGAATTTAGTGATGCAATTCACTAATTCACTACTGGGAGGTATTCTTATCCATTTGTTCTGAAATGTTCAGATTGGTTTAGTAGAAGAGTCAACTCACTTCGATCAAGTATGACTTCGTGACACTCTATCACTAATATCTTGCTTACAAACAGTGTGCCCGTACGAAGGATGAGTGGATTCCCTAACTAAAAACTCCGATTTCGGTTTCTCTTTTTCTTTTCTCTGATCTTTCTTTTGGTTCTTTGGCTGCTTGAGCAAACTCATCGATGGCAGCATCTGTGCTCTACCATATACGGAATCATATTCTGCATTTGACCTGTGTCCTGTTCACTCCTTCATGTATGACCTTGCTCTGGGTTGCAATACTTACTATTAACATCACAACTTCTGCACATCTCTAAACTACTTTTCAGCCACTGATTCATACTTTTTTAGAATTTGGAGATGAATACAGAGAAACAATCATATATATATTATATACAAATAGATATATTTATATTATCTATACTAATCTATATTAATCTGTATCTATAATATAGATATATATATATATAAAATATGCAGGGAGATGAAGAATAATTCTGTTAGTGTGGCATCTTAGGTCACCTGACGACATAATCCTCACACTACGTGCAAAACCATGGAGCATTTGTAGATTATGGAAAACCACTGAATTTCAAATTTGCGAAACGTATGTGAGCATGGTTGTTTTAACAGGTTTTCGGCTGAAACCATCACGCCGCCAGTAGACCATTTGCAAGACCACTGAGGAACATTAGAAACCTATAGACCACTCTTGGAGAGACTCTGAGTTACTTGGAGCTACATCCTTTCATATGGCGTCCTCGAGCTCGGATGTGGAGTCCTTGGGTTCCCCCCAACCAGCAGGGTTTGTCTTCCACATCCACCTGTGGCCTTTCCACAACTGTGGAAATTACTGTGATGATTGTCCCCAAACTCTTCAAACATGTCTGGGCATTTTTGTGCATGTTTTTTCTTCACATGACACTTTTTTTTTTAGACACCTTTCCATATTCTTTTATTCGATCTTCTTTTTATTCTATTGATTTATAGTAAAACAAAACAAAATAGTTTACCTGTTTCTGTCACCCTCTACCTCCTTTCTCTGGCAACCACCAATCTGTTCTCTATATCTGTGAGCTTAGTGTCTGTCTATCTATCTATAGATTCCACATGTAAGTGAGATCATATGGTATTTTTCTTTCTTTATCTGATTCATTTCCTTTAGCATAACACCCTTGAGGTTCATTCATGTTATCACAAATGGCAAGATTCTGCTATTTTTTTGTAACTAGTTCTTTCTTTCTGTCTTTCTTTCTAGTCACAGTTCCACTATCCATTCATTTATCAATGGACACTTAGGTTGTTTCTATATCTTGGCTATTGTAAATAGTGCTTCAGTTAATATGAGGGTGCATATATCTTTTTGAGTTACTGTTTTTGTGTTCTTTGGGTAAATACCAAGAAGTGAAATTGCTCGATCTATTTTTAATTTTTTGAGGAACTTCCACACTGTTTTCTTATTTATTTATTTATTTATTTATTTATTTATTTATTTATTTTTGAGAGAAACAGAGATAGTGTGAGTGGGGGAGGGGCAGAGAGAGAGAGGGGGAGAGAGAGGATCCCGAGCAGGCTCCATGCTGTCAGCACAGAGCCTGATGTGGGGCTCAAACTCACAAAACCAAGAGATCATGCATGACCTGAGCCAAAACCAAGAATTGGGAACTTCAACCAACTGAGCCACCCAGGCGCCCTTCCATAGTGTTTTCTATAGTGGCTGCACCAATTTACATTCCCACCCACAGTGCCCGAAGGTTCTCTTTTCTCCACATTCTTGCCAACACTTGTTATTTCTTGTCTTTTTGATAATAACCATTCTAACAGGTATGAGATGATATCTCACTCTTGACTGATTTGCATTTCCTTGATGATTAATGATATTGAGTTATCTTTTCATGTACCTGTTGGCCATCTGTATGTCTTCTTTGGAAAAAAGTATCTTTAGATCTTATGTCCATTTTTGATTTGGATTTTATTTCTTTTAGCTATTGATTTGTATGAGTTCTTTATACATTTGGATACGAGCCCTTTATCAAATACGTGCTTTGCAAATACTTCCTCCCATTCAGTAGTTTGCCTTTTGATTTTGCTGATGGTTTCCTTTATTGTGCAGATTTTTGTTTTAAATTTGATATAGTTCTACTTGTTTATTTTTGCTTTTGGTGCCAGATTAAAAAAAAAAAAATCATTACAAAGACCAGTGTCAAAGGGCTTATCACCTGTGTGTTTTTTTAGGAGTTTTATGTTTTCAGGTCTTACATAAGTCTTTAATCCATTTTGAGTTAATTTCTGTGCATTGTGTAAGATAATGGTCCAATTTGGGGTGCCTGGATGGCTCAGTTGGTTAAACATCCAACTCTTGGTTTCCGTTCAGGTCATGATCTCATGGTTCATGAGATTGAACCCTGTGTCAGGCTCTGTGTTGTCAGCATGGAGCCCACTTAGGATTTTTTCTCTCTCTTTCTCTACTCCACCCTTGCAATTTCTCTCTCTCTCTCAAAATAAACAAATAAGCTTAAAAAAAATGAAAATTAAAAAAAAAAGATAGTGGTCTAGCTTTATTCTTTTGCATGTGGCTGTCCAATTTCCCCAACATCATTTATTGAAGATACTCTCCTTTCCCCATTGTATATTCTTGGCTCCTTCATTATAAATTAATTGACTATATATATGTGGGTTTATTTTTGAGTTGTATTTTGTTCCAATAGTCTACATGTATGTTGTTATGCCAATACAATACTTATTGTCTTATTATAGCTTAGTAGTACAGTTTGAAATCAGAGAGCACAATGCTTTCGGCTATGTCCTTAAGATTGCTTTGGGTATACAGGTTCTTTGATGGTTCTATACAAATTTTAGGATTGTTAGTTCTATTTCTATGAAAAATGACATTGGATTTCTATGAAAAATGATAAGGATTGCATTGAATCTGTATTTTGCTTTGAGTAATATGGACATTTTAACAATATTAATTTTTCCAATCCATAAGCACAGAATATCTTTCCATTTATTTGTGTTTTCTTCAATGTCTTTATTTAATGTCTTGAATTTTTTAAATACAGATCTGTTACCTCCTTCATTAAATTTATTTCTAGTTATTTTACTCTTTTCAGTGCAATTGTAGATGAGATTGTTTTTGTTTTAATTTCTCTTTCCTCTAGCTCATTATTAGTGGACAGAAATGCAGTAGATTTTTACATGTTGAGTTTATATCCTGTGCCTTTATTGAATTTGTTTATTCTAAAATTTTTTGATGGAGTCTGATAATATGTAATATCATTACATTTGCAAATAGTGGCTGTTTGACTTCTTCCTTTCCAATCTGGATATCTTTTTTTTTTTCTTGTCTAATCGCCATGGCTAGGGCTTTCAATATTATGTTGGATAAAAGTGATGAGAGTGGGCATCTTTGTCTTGCTCCTGATCTCAGAGGAAAAGCTTTCAGTTTTTCACCATTGGGTATGATGTTAGCCGTGGGCTCATGATATATGGCCTTTATTATTTTGAGATATGTTCCTTCTATATTCAGTTTGTTGAGAGTTTTTATCATAAACAGATGTTAGATTTTGTCAAATGCTTTTTCTGCATCTATTGAGATGATCATATGTTTTTTTATCCATCAGTTTGTTACTGTGGGTTACCACATTGACTGATTTGCAGATGTTGAACCATCTCTGCATCTTGTAAATCCCACTTGATCATGGTGTATGATCCTTCTAATGTATTGTTTAATTAGGTCTGCTCATATGTTGATGAGTTTTGCATCTATGTTCATCAAAAATATTGGCCTGTAATCTTTTCTTGTGGCATCTTTGTCTGCTTTTCATATTAGGGTAATGCTGGCTTCATAAAATGAGTTGGAAAGAGTTCTCTTCTGTTTTTGGGAAGAATTTGATAAGGATTGGTATTAATTCTTCTTTGAATGTTTGGTAGAATTTACAAGTGAAGCTATCTGGTCCTTGACTTTTGTTTATTTGGAGGTTTTTGAATACTGATTCAATCTCATTACTAGTAATTGGTCTGTTCAGATTTTCTCTTTTTTTTTTTTAATTTTTTTTCAACGTTTTTTATTTATTTTTGGGACAGAGAGAGACAGAGCATGAAGGGGGGAGGGGCAGAGAGAGAGGGAGACACAGAATCGGAAACAGGCTCCAGGCTCCGAGCCATCAGCCCAGAGCCTGACGCGGGGCTTGAACTCACGGACCGCGAGATCGTGACCTGGCTGAAGTCGGACGCTTAACCGACTGCGCCACCCAGGCGCCCCGAGATTTTCTCTTTTTTATCATGATTCATTCTTGGTAGTTTGTATGTTTCTAGGAATGTGTCCATTTTTTCCCCTAGGTTGTCCAGTTTTTTTGGTGTATAATTATTCATAGTAGCTATGATCCTTTGTATTTCTGTGGTGTTAGTTGTAACATGTCCTCTTTAATTTTTTATTTATTTGAGTTCTCTCTTTCTCTCTTTTGAGTCTAGCTAAAGTTTTGTCAATTTTGTTGATCTTCACAGAGAACCAGCTCTTGGTTTCAGTTGGGTATTCAGTAGCATGTTGTTTAATTTCACATATTTGTGAATTTTCCAGTTTTCTTTGATTCTTAGTTTCATACCATTGTGGTCAGAAAAGACACTAGATATTATTTCAGCCCTCTTAAATTTATTAAGACTTGCTTTGCAACCTAACATATGATCTCTTCTAGAGAATATTCCACGTAGTCTTGAGAAGAATGTGCATTCCATTGCTTTTGAATGGAATGTTCTGTAAATATCTAATTCCATCTGGTCTAAAGTATTGTTTAAAGCTGATATTTTGTTATTGATTTGCTGTCTAGATGACCTATCTGTTGATATAAGTGGGGTATAAAGTCTCCAACTGTTATTGTTATTCTGTTATTTTATTGCTTGCTTTTGGTCTGTTAATAGTTGCTTTATATATTTAGGTGGTCCTATGCATAAATATTTGTAAATGCTATATCTCCTTTTTGGATTGATCCTTTCAGTATTGTATGACACCCATCTTTGTCTCTTATTACAGGCTTTGTTTTAAATTTTTTTTTTTCAACGTTTTTTATTTAGTTTTTGGGACAGAGAGAGACAGAGCATGAACGGGGGAGGGGCAGAGAGAGAGGGAGACACAGAATCGGAAACAGGCTCCAGGCTCCGAGCCATCAGCCCAGAGCCCGACGCGGGGCTCGAACTCACGGACCGTGAGATCGTGACCTGGCTGAAGTCGGACGCTTAACCGACTGCGCCACCCAGGCGCCCCTACAGGCTTTGTTTTAAAGTCCATTTTGTCTTATGCAAATATAGCTACTCCAGCTTGTTTGCATGGGGTATCTTTTTCTACCCTTTCACTTTCAGTCTGTGTGTGTCCTTACATCTAAAGTAAGTCTCTTCTTATAAGCAGCATTTAGATGGGTCTTGTTTTTGTTTTTTAATCCATTCAGCTACTCTATGTCTTTTTATTGAAGAATTTAGTGCATTTATATTTAAAGTAATTCTTGATAGGTATGTGCTTCCTGCCATTTTCTTAATTGTTTTCTGGCTGTTTTTGTACTTCTTCTCTGTTCCTTTCTTTTTCTCTTGCTCTGTCCCTTTGTGGTTTGATGATTTTCTTTAGTGATATGCTTATATTCCTTTCTCTATATCTTTTGTATTTATTATAGGTTTTGGCTTTGTGGTTACTATGAAGCTTACATATAACAGCTTATATCTATAACAGTTAATTTTAGTTTTATAACATTGTAAGTGTAAGTTTGATTCCATTTTACATGAATATTTTTGCTCCTCTCATGTTAAAAAAAATTTTTTTAGTTTATTTATTTTGAGAGAGAGAGAGAGAGAGCGCGCACACAGGGGAAGAGCAGAGAGAGGAGAGATAATCCCATGCAGGCTCCGCGCTGTCAGCATAGCGCCCAACGAGGGGCTTGATCCCACAAACCATGAGATCATGACCTGAGCCGAAACCAAGAGTTGGATGTTTAACCAACTGAGTACCCCTCCCATGTTTTGTTTGGTTTGGTTTTTAATGTCACATTTTACATCTTTTTACTTTATGTATCCCATAAGTAATTATTGTAACAATACTTATTTTAACTACTTTTGTCTTTTAACCTTCATACTCACTTTATAAGTGATCGATCCACTACCTTTGCTATAGATATACCTTTCCAGTGAGATTTATTTTTTCTTTTATGTTCTTGTTATTAATTAGCACCCTTTCTTTTTCAGGTTAAAGAACTCCCTTTAACATTTCTCGTAAGGTCAGTTTGGTGGTGAGGAACTCCTTTAACTTTTGCTTGTCTAGAAAATTCTCTATCTCTCCTTCACTTCTGAATGATAACCTTGCCAGGTAGAGTATTCTTGGTTGGAAACTTTTTTTTCAGCACTTTAAATAAAAAGTGCCACTCCTTCTGGACTGCAAAGTTTCTGCTGAAAGATCTGATGATAATTTAATGGGGTGTCCCTTTTTCGTAACAAGTTGTGTTTCTCTCGACACTTTTAATATTCTCTGCCTGTCTTTAACTTTTGGCATTTTAATTATAGTCTGTCTTGGTGGGGGTAGTTTTTGGGCATCCTCTTATCCAGAACTCACTGGGATTTCTGAATCTGTTGTCTCTTTCCTTCTCTGGGTTAGAGAAGTTTTCAGCCATCATTTCTTCAAATAAGGTTCTGCTCCTTTTTCTATCTCTTCTCCTTCTGGGACCCCTATAATGTGAATATTAGGCCTTTTGATGTTTTCCCATGAGATCCTTAAGCTATCTTCATTTTTGTAATTGCTTTTGCTTTGTTGTTCTAATTAGGTAAGTGACACCGCTTTGTCTTTTGCTTCACCTGGTCTGCTGTTGAACCCCTCTAGTGCATTTTTCAGTTCAGTGATTGTATTCTTCAGGTCTGTGGTTTCTATTTGGCACTTTCTTATATTTTCTATCTCTTTGTTTAGGTTCTCAGTGTGTTCATTCTTCTCCCCACTTTCATAAGCACCTTTATGACCTTTGACCTCTTTATCGGGCAAATAACTTATCTCCATCTCATTAAGGTCTTCTTTCTGAGGTATTATCTTGTTCTTTCATTGGGAACATATTCCTCTGTCTCTTCATTTTCCTTGGTTCTCTGTGGTGGTTCATATATAGTAGGTAAAACAACCACCTCTCCCAGTCTTGAAGGAATGGCCTTGTGTAGGACATTAACCTTCCTGTTCAACCTTGCCTCAGCTCTTGGATTTTCTTTCAAACTTTTGTGTTTCTCCAAACAACCTATTATATTTTTAATAGCTCCCAGGAGTTGAGGAGTGCCAAGACCTATCAGTGTCCCACTGGGGAGGATGTTGGCACCTAAATTCAGGCTGACTAGAAGCCAGATCCGTAGGCATCAGCTTTTAAAGGTATACAAATATATACAGTCCTGTGGGAGCACAAGTGTGAGCCCCAGGTGATCTAGATGCATTTCCTGGGTAGAAGTTGCAAAAATCAGGGTTCTGGATAAGGGTGTGAGGTATTTTCTGGGTGACACCAGCAAACTGGAGCAAGGCAGAGGGAGATCACCAAGATGGTATCCACAGCATACATTCTCTGAGAGCAGTTCTTCCATAGAGCACTAAGTGTGTGCCAAGCCTAATGTGTGCCCCACAAGCTGAGGCTCTAGGACAAGCAGAGAGGCATCCTTCACAGAAAGACTGGAGGGTGTATCTCCATCCATTGCACATGGCACGTTTTCTGCTTCCCACTCCTACAGGCCCACACGAGAATAGATGATGAACGTATGCGTTCCACCTGGGAGGTACAATTATAAGGCCAAGAGCAACCTGGCCTCCTGCTTTCACAGTTACAGGGAGACTCTGGTATCCCAGGTGTGACAGCCCCTGGCCTTTATCACAGCCTCCTCCCAAAGGCTGATTTTAGCCCAGGAGTCTGGACCAGAAGAAATTTTAGACATTAGCACTTCGTGATGTGCCTAATGGTCCTTCCCTCTAATCCTGAGCTTTCTTTCCATCTGAGCGATGTGCCTGCCTCATCTGTCCCCAGGTAGGGGTCCTTGTCCAGCTCCACACACTGCTAGGGGACTAGCAGGTCTTCTTCCTTATGGTCAAAGCTGAGGGGTCAGCTTCCAAGGGTTTTCTCCTTGTCCATCGCAGGAGGTTGTTGGGTCCCACCTGCACAAAGACCTCTCTGAGTCTGTCAGATCAGCTGTCCACATATCCCCGGACCTGGTTGAGTTTGCAATGAGGATCTAACTTAGTCCTGGACTCTGAGATTCCATTGTAGTTAGTCCCCAGTGCTCACAGAGTCAAGCCCAAAGTCCTCAGTGTAACATTCATACTTCCACAACGTGTGGCCTCCAGTGTCTTGCCATCAGGCCTCTACACTCTCTTGCCTTGAGCCTATTTCCAGCGCACTTGATCTCTGACTCTTCCTCAGGTGTGATGTGCTCTCACATCTCCAGACCTTGTCTCCACATTCATCTGGCCCTTCCTCCTGGAACAAATTTGTTTTTGCTGGCTGCCCTGGCTCAAATGCCATATTCTGAGTATGTTCTCCATAGATTCCCAGCAGCATGGGTTTTGAAGTCAGAGTTCAAATTCCAGATCTGCTGCTTACTTATTGTGTGACGTTGCCTTTTTCGCTTAACTTTCCTGTGGTTGAAGTTTTCCATCTGATAAACAGGGCCAACGATTCCCAAATTGGAAGAGAATTGTCAAAAACAAAGGCAACAATGTCTTTAAACTAAAGTGCCCCACAGATATTATGGCTGATGGGTCCCTTCCTGCTCCTTCCCTTCTCTGATTTCTTTAGCATGTTGATTTTGCTTCTGTTTTGCTTCCTATTTAATTTTCTTTATAATTATGTATCCACAAATTTGTCTTCTGCATTAATCGGTGAAATTTATAAAGCTAGGAAGCATTACTTTGTTCCCAATTCTCCTCTGTGCCTAGTTTGGAGTAGGTATTCAGTAAATATCTATCTAAAGGAATTGGAATTTCTGTTAAGTTATATATGTATTTATACATGTGTGTGATTTTTGAATTCACCTTGGAAAGCAATAAAAAACGTGTACAGAATAGAGGGTTGCTGTTTTAGCTAAAGGCATGATATATCTAGTACTACAGGCCCTTAGCTTTTTAGGTATGCATGGCACCGAGCAAAGGAAAGGGAGGAAGCCAGCTTCCTGCCCCACAAAGCCAAAGAAAAAATGAGGCGACAAGATGGCAGGCACGTTGTCGGGAAAAGAGCATGCTATTCAAAAACCCCTTGCCCCCAAATGTCTCTGCAAAATGTCAGTGGTTCTCTGGTCAAGGAAAGGACAAAGGTGCCACGTAAAAACACCTCTCTTTAAAGTTTGTCTCAGACACTAGGGTTAAAGGAAAACATGTGCGCGCGCGCGCGCACACACACACACACACACACACACACACACACACAGCTGTTTTCCCTTCCAAGATTAGCAGCGATTTTACCCACTGCCTGATTTCCTCAACCATGTTCCGATGCGATGATCCTTTGCCACACACAAGACTGTCATTGTATATTCATTCATTAGAGATAATGATTTTGAGTTTTTGTCCCCACTGACCTGTGGACAGATGGTTAGCATGAATGCCACGTTTATCTGGACACCAGATCAGCTCAAGCAGCCCTCTGATGGGTTGGATCACCCAGTGGCCACTGCGTTGCAGACCCCGTCTTTTCTTCTCTCCTCCTGGGGGCTGCCGACTGGGTGCCTTGAGCAGTGAGCTTCTGCAGAAATGGGCCTTTTGGTCATGACCGATTTTTGCTTTCTTTTCATAACCACCCATAAATGTCAGGACTGCTTAGAGCTAATCATTTCAGATTGGAATAAAAACAGTTTGAAGTTCTAGAATGTTCGAAGCATTATTCGCTTCTGAATAACAGTTGCTCCTGTGTCTTCCCTCCCTCCCCCCTCCATTTGTCTGTCTTAGTACACGAGTGTTCAGACAAAGCATACAAGCTGAATAGAAGGGCTGCATTTGTGAATCATACTTGCCAAACTCCTGTGTATATTAAAGATATGCTTTCAGTGATGTGAATAAGGGGCCCTTCCCGGGGGAATAACTTACGGAGGGTCCATTTAGTGAAACAAGCAAACCACTAATTTGATCATATTAGACAGATTTTTTTTTTCCTGTGGCAATTACTTTCTTTTAACAAAAATTGTTTCTCTTCCCCAAAAGGCTTACATAAGGTTGTTTTAATGTACCATTTCTTCTATTGCCTTTAAAAAGATACTTCACTCTACTAAACTTTTAGAATCAGATTTCTGTAGATGAGTAAAGCAGATCAACTTATTTAATCACTGATTGCAAAGCCTCTTTCAAGGATAGTTGCACTTAGGATTTCTGACAATTGCTATCGTTTCATTAATTCATTCAATAAACAGTTTCCGCTTCTAAAACTTGACCTCTATGTGTCAAGACAGTTTTCCCTCTTCCAGGAAAGACTATTTCTCAAACTTTACTAGTAAGAAAAAAAGGGTAATCTGGGTTCAGAAATCCCCAAGAGAGATTTTAGAATTCATTCCCACTAGCTTGCTACCAGCAATGATCTCGTCTACGATATTAGTATTTTAATAGTAGATCCTGAATGTGTTGAAAACTTTGTTGGATGATATCTTCTCTTCTTGCTACTGTACCTCCTCCTTCTTTCCATCACACTGGTACCGAAAATGTTGGCCCCGAGTTTAAGTCAGTGTTAAACACCCCTTAAAGCACAACTAAGCTACAGATCCTTCTAGTCAGATGGCACTTTTTTTGTTTTTTTGAGACCTTCCATCATTTGTGTTTTTCCAAGTTCCTGGGTGGACTCCCTCCTTCTCCACCTGTCCAAATCCTTTGCATGCTTTTTAAAAATTAAGTGTATTTATTTATTTTGAGAGATACAGAGCAGGGGGAGGAGGGGCAGATAGAGGAATCTGTAGATTCCTCTCTGCAGAGCCTGACACGGGGCTTGAACCCACGAAACTGTGAGATCGTGACCTGAGCCGAAACCTGGAGTCAGATGCTTAACTGACTGAGCCACCCCGGAGTCCCCTTTTGCATGCTCATCAAAGGCATTGAAGGCTCATCTCAAAAATACCATTTCCTCCGCCTCCTTCCTCCCTAACTCCCAGTTTTCTTTTGGCACTGGGCCCTCCCTCCTCACTGGTCCTGCATCTGTCCCTTTTCCCTTCTTGCGCACTCTTTCTTTCCAGCTAGCAAACTCATTCCGCACCTTCCCTTTATCTTGCTGCACCCCCCTACAGGTCCACATGGCTTCAGGTTCACAGACTGACCTGGTTAGATCTTCTGGCTCATTTTTTTTTTAATCAACATACTTTATTTTTAAGAACAGTTTAGGTTCACAGAAAAGTGGAGACATTGCCATAGGGTTCGCTATCCCCTGCACACAATGTCCTCTACCTGAACGTCGTACATGAGGACAGTACATTTGTTACCATTAATTAACTAATACTGATATTACTATCGATATTGATATTATGATATTGTTGATACTGATAGCATATTATTAACGTGATTATTAGCTCAAGTCCACAGTTTATTCAGGTTTCCGTTGTTTTTACCTAATGACTTTTTCTCCCCCAGGATGCCACATTACATTTAGTTGTCACATCTCCTTAGGCTCTTCTTGGCTGTGACAGTTTCTCAGACTTTCTTTGTTCTCGATGATCTTGGCAGTTTTGAAAACATTGGTCAGAAATTTTATAGAAGGTCTCTGTTGGGATTTGTCTGATGTTTTTTTCCCTCATGATTGAATGAGGGTTGTGGGCTCTCGGGAGGAAGACCGAAGGCGAAAGTTCCATCTTCATCACATCATATCAAGGACGTGGACTATCAACATGATTTGTCACCATTGACAGTGGCCGTGATCACCTGGCTGAGGTAGTGTTTGTCAGTTTTCTCAACTTTATTCTTTTTGTCCCAACCCCCTCTCCCTTCCATACTGTCTTCTTCGGAAGGTAGTCACTCTGTCGGCCCACACTTAAGGAGTGGGGAGTTATGTTTCAGCTCCTTGAAGGTAGAGTGTCTACATCAACAATTTGTGTGAATGACTGGTACCAGTTAACCCTTCTGCATGGGATATTTGCCTTTTCTCCTGGCTTGGCATGCTCCGGGGACATCCTCAGCCTGATTCTCTCCCAAATCAATCAAGAGGCTAGTTCTGTGTCAGCACCCCATCCCCCTTGGGCGTCTCCGTCCTCCCACACAGCTCTCATGATAACTTAGCATCAGCCGCAAAGCAAAGCCAATGCCTCTGCATGCAGGCAAAGCCACTCTTGGCCATTTCTAAGAACCTTCCCGTTCTTAGCTCTGCTCACTGCCTTCCTCATGCCCCTATTATTTATTTTTGAGACAGAGAGAGACAGAGCATGAGCAGGGGAAGGGCAGAGAGGGAGGGAGACACAGAATCGGAAGCAGGCTCCAGGCTCTGAGCTGTCAGCACAGAGCCCGATGTGGGGCTTGAACCCACGGACCGTGAGATCATGACCTGAGTCGAAGTGGGACACTCAACCGACTGAGCCACCCAGGCGCCCCTCATGCCCTATCTTTGATCCAAACCACATGAATTATTGTTCCTCCCAGAGCTCCACACTCTTTCAAGCCTCCACATCTTTCCACACACTCTTCTTTCTGCCTAGAACACTTCTTTGCTCCTTGTCCGTCTTCCAACCCATAGGGATAGCCCAATCTTCTCGTCCTCCAGGAAGTTCCCCCAAACGAGTCAGAGTCAATCTGTCCTTTGTGCCGCAAGTCTTCTTGGTGGATTCCTGGAGCACTACACCTACCAGGTGGTATTTAAATCATTTGCTCCTATGTCTGCCTCCCTATAGGATTCTGACATACTCATCACTTTGCTATCAGTGTCCAGCGCAGTATCTGACATTTGACATCTGCGAATGAATGACTGGAATCGTTACGTGACTTTGCACACACACGCCTCGACGTGTACTTCTCCCACTGGCATGGCGAACTTCTTGATGGCAGCCACCACTGCTCACTCTTCTCGGCGTCCCTGCACGTGACGGAAGGTCCACCTACACTACACATAGCAGGTCATGAACACCTGCCATCTGTTGTAGACTGAGAGCTGGAGAGAAGTCCCCGGGGTGGTCTCTTCCTCAGAGGCAAGGATGTTCCACGTACCCAAAGAGCTGCTGATTATAAACAAGCTATTGAAATAAGTGGCTCCTTCATCTGAAAGTCGGTTTTGGTTGCAGGAAAGTGCTGGCCATCCTTTAATACTGAGACAGGAAAGAGGCACTGCAATCAAACATAATTGGAAGATTACAGGAGCTCAGAATTACCCTATAGCAGAAAATTCTCTTTCATGCTAGGCAGAGGAACCTGTGCATTGATTTTTTTTACCCCCGTCTTTAGGTGAGGAAATCTCTTGAAGATAATCAGATTTCATTGAGAAGATACGATTGCACATTTTCCCATCAGACGAGTACCTCGGTGGACCTTCAGAAAGATTGTCTGCAGTGGTGTCGGAGATGATACAGAAACCCCTCATCAGGGTAATTCAGATGTGTGTAAGTCTGAGTTCGCAAGACTTTCATGCTGCCCTTCATTTATTCCTTGATGGTTTCCCCGCTGTTCAGGTACACGGCCTCCAGGTATATGGTTACAACTGGGCCAGGATATCCCAGAGTAGTCCGTTTGTCTTTCCTAAAGGCATGGAGAGCTGACAGATAAATACACATTCCTATGGTTGCTTAAGCACAATATATTCTCTCAAATATATTATATCCTCGGTTCTCTTATACACCACAGCTGGGGCTACACGTTGCTATAACCTCATGGAAAACAATTTGACAATACATTTTAAATGGCTTGGAAACACTCATAGCCAGTAATTTTATTCTGGGTGCATATTATTTATTTTGGGGAAAAAAACCCCAAATTTGTCATTGGGGGGAATTTCTAACTAATACAAGAATAGAAGAGAGTAATGAATGTCATGTACCCAATCCAATAATTCTCAATTTGTGGCCAGCCCTGTTTTAACTATATCTAACCACCCTTCTCCCACTGGATGACTCAGAAGCAAATCCAAGACATGTCATTCGTATCATTTCTTCTGGAGAGATTTCAGTGTAGATCTTTAAAAAAGGTGGGGTTTAGAAAATAGCCACAATATTATTACCACCCTCCCTGCAAAAATAACAATTCCTTAATGTAGAGTATTTTGTCAGCATTCAAAATTCTCTCATTATCTCATCAATAACTTTTTTTACTGTTTATTTATTTTTGAGACAGAGACAGAGCATGAATGGGGGAGGGTCAGAGAGAGAGAGAGATAGACAGACAGACAGACAGACAGAAAGAATCCAAAGCAGGCTCCAGGCTCTGAGCTGTTAGCACAGAGCCCGACACAGGGCGCAAACTCATAAACCGAGAGATCATGACCTGTGCCGAAGTCAGATGTGTCATTGACTGAGCCACCCAGGCGTCCCATCTCGTTGATAATTTTTATGCTAGGTTTGCTCAATATGAATTCAAACAAGATGCACCCATTTCACTGGTTTGATGTGCCTGCTAAGCCCCTTAACCTTTTGGCTGTCCTCTCTGTGTTTTCTTTTTCTTTGCAATCTATTTGTGAAAGAAATTGGGGGTATGTGCTGTAAGTTTCCCTCATTCTGTATTTTGCTGCTTGAATGTCTTCTGCTCTTGTTTGACCTGACTCCACTCTTCCCCCATAATACGTATACTCTGATGGTTAGATCTGGGGGCCTTATCAGATACAGGTTGGACTTTTTGGAAAGGACACCTCAAAAGTAATGTTGTAGATTTCCACCATCTCTCCTTCCATAATGTTAAAATTAGTCAGTGTACTCAGGTGACTAAGTCGTTATAAAGTTAGTTTACCGAGTGGCTCTGGTGGTCACTGATGGTCAGTGCCCAGGGCCGTCACTTCACTGGTGGTGATGTTCTCGTCTGCCCTTTCTTTCATAATTTGTTTGCTGGACAACTTCCTTAAAAAGAGACTTTCTGTCATCAACTGTGTGACTACTCTGAGGTACAGTTTGTAGAGGAAAGACAGGATAAATACTTCATCCTTGGTTGCCAATTTTCTTAATAATGAGTTGGTTCCCTGGTGCCTTGTGAGTCTGGCCCCCAATGACGTCCACGCCCTAATTCCCAGGAACTGTGAATATGCTACCTTATGTGGCAGAAGGGGCTTTGCCTATGCGATTAAGTCAGAGAGATTATTCTGGATGATCCTGCTGGGCCCAGTGTAATCACAAGGGATAGCGTAAGAGCTAGGCGGGAGAGCCAGAGTCAAATTAAAAGATAGGATGACAGAAACAGAGGTCACAGTGATGCAAGGCCATGAGCCAAGGAACATGGGCAGCTGGAAACAATAGGAGATGAGTTCTCCTTCCAGAAAGAATGGAACCTTATGGACCCATTTTGAGCCTCTGACCTCCAGAACTGTATGATAATAAATTTGTGTTTTTTTTTTTAAGCCACCAAGTGTGATCATTTGTTACAGCAAGAATAAGAAAGTAATCAATGACTGTGTTTTCCACGTTATTATGATGTCAATGATCAGCAACTACAGATTTATTGATTACCTACATTGTGGTAGGTAGTTTACATATATATTAAAAACAAACAAGTAAATAAAGCAACACAAAACAACCACACTCTTCATATCTTACCAAGGATCGAAGACCTGCCCTCTTCCCCTTTCTGAAAGCTGTGACCCTTGCCTTTGTGTTCAGGTGTTTGCTCTGCTCACTTCCAGGAGGAGCCAGCAAGCCGAGATGTGTATGAACAGTTTCTTAGCCAGATCTGCTGTTCTAAGAGCCTTCCCACCACCCCTCTAGACCTCCCCTGTCCTTGGCTGCAGCTATTCAAGGTCCCCCACTTGGATGGATAAAAGGCGTCAAGCTGTAAGGAGTACAGAGACAGAAATCGGAGGTGAAAGGAGGATATTCTGGATAAAGAAGTGATATGGGGGGATGGGGAGTGCAGAAGAAGAGAAAGAAAGAAGAAACTCATCAAGCACAACTTTGCTGTAGTTTAAGTGAGATCTTTGTATAGATCTCCTACCCTTCGATTATTACAGTCCTGTTTTCAACTCCATTTTCAGATCAGAAAACTAAGGCCAAGACAGGTTATGGCCTTGCCCAGTGGCTAAGTGGCAGGGCAGAGACTCTAGTTCAGTCCACGGATTCTAAATGTGGAATCTTTTCCTCTCCACCATGCTGCTTCCTACCCCCCAACAGGAGTACAGATATAAATATATCAGCATCCTTCCAGAAGCTCAGACTTAAGGGTCAGGATTGGGAAATAAGGAGGGGATTTCAACCACTTAACATTCTGTGAACAGAAAAGGGGTTTCCATTGAAGCAGAAAACCAGGTTTCCTATTGGAAACACGGGGATTATTCACGAGAAGTTAGGAAACGTTTGGAGATACGCACACTTCTTATGACTTGAATGTCTCTGTTGAGTTATTTACACACTGTCTTGCCCCTCTCCCTTTTGTCTCTCTTATGAGTCCCAATTGCCATGGGGCTGAGAGTCCATGCAAAGGAAGGAAAATCAATGGCTCTTCGAAGGCAACGGGACTCCCAAAACAGATGGTCACCAAATATCAGATATGAGGCATGGCTTGAGATGAGAGAATGGGCTTGTAGAGATTTCACAAGTGAAGAAGCTGAGAGTCCAAACAGCGATAGTCATTTATCTACCTACCCACTTGTGTATCCATCCATTTGCCATTCGTTTATTTATTCATTCTTTCAAAAAATTCACCAAGTGTCTGCTATGTTCCAGAGATGGAGTGAGGTACTAGGAATACTGAGATATAGAATAAGACTAAGACTGTCCTGGATTCTATGGTCAGCAGGAAATAAAAGAATCCAATGGTTTGTCACAAAACAATGGGAGAGGTGTTCTAATAGAAATTGTGTTAAGCGTTGTGAGAATACGTTGGAAGGAACCAATTTTCCCATGGAGAGTTTTGCAAGTTTTTACAAAAGAAAGAACATATGATTTTGGTCTTTTAAGGATGAGCAGGTGTTTGCCAGGCAGATGCATTTGCAAAGGGTGTAGATGCCTGGCAGTGAGCAGTGAGAACAGCAGGCATAGAAGCCCAGAAATCATAATGGCCTTAGTGCTGTAGCTGGATCAAAAATTATCTTTGTGTGAGGGTAGAGGGAAGGTGGGCCTTGAGTGGGGAGGGAAGGAAGCTTGACCAGTTTTTTGGTACCGGCTTATGAATGGGTATGAATACCAGGCCAAAAAATACATGCCACCCCATACACAATGGGGGAGATTCTGTGGTTCCACTCAGGTGTTGATCTCTACACTGGCATCATTTACTAAGCTCCTCAATTCTGATTGAGGTTTCTCTGGAATTTGTTCCCTTGATCTGGGAGCTTGTGTGATTAATGCATATTAGTGAAAAGAGAGTGGGGATTGTGTTTAGGAAGCATGAACCGTTGATAGCTTTTTGCCAATAAATACAATCAATTTATCAGAACTGATTATCCCATTCAATCCCATCAAGACACTCTGATTACTCTTAGGAACAATTAAACGTATCATTCTTGGGACTAAACCAGAGGCCAGCTCCACTGTTGGGTCACATTGACTGAATCTCGTCATTTGAGTTCCAATGACTCACTGACAGCATGAGATATGCTGGGCCTTTACATGTATTACAGATTGTATGTTGTAATCCTGATATCATCCTATATCCAAGTTTTTTTGTCCTCTCTATCCAGGAGAAGAAATTGAGGTTCAGGGATCTGAAGTACCCAGTTCAAGGTCATGCAGCAAGAAAGTGTTAATACTGAGGTGTAAGGTCAAGGCTGTCTGCTTTCTAATCTGGTGTAATCAGGAGTGTGATCGAGAGGTTTTCTCACCCTTGTCTGATGAAAAGGGGTTCACAATGATTTTAGACAACATTTGGATTCACGACTCTATTCAGTACATTTTGTGGAGCACCTTCTATGAGCTAGACACTGTTCTAAATCCAGAAAAACAAATGCAAAAAAAAAAAAAATGCAAATCTCAGAACAGGAAGGAACGTTTGCAAACCTCTAGTACCTCAAGATTGAATCTGGAGTATATAATGAACTCTTACAACTAGAAAATGAGACAACAAAAAAAATGGACAAAAGGTTTGAGGAGATGCTTCACAAAAGAAGAGATTTCAAGAAAAAACACATGCCTAGGTGTTTAACATCACTAGCCATCAGGAAATTGAAAATGAAATACAGGGAGATACCTCTCCACACACTCCATGTTGGATAAAAATGAAAAAGACTGACAATAACAAATGTTGGTGAGGGCGTGGAATGCTCAGACACCCCTGGTGGGAAATTAAAAGTTGTGTGACATTGTGGAAAATAGGTGAGCAGTTTTCCAAAAAGTTAAACATACCATACATCCACTTGGAGGTCTTTACCCAAGAGAAATGAAAACATGTCTACAAAAAAACTTATATTCAGATGTTGACAACAGCTTTGATTGTAATAGCTGACAGTTGGAAACAATCCAAATATCCATCACTAAGAGAATGAAAAACAAACAGTGGTATATCCATACAATAGAATGCTTCTCCACGAGAAAAGGAAATAAACTGCTGATAGACACAACAGCTTGGGTGAATCTCAAAACAATTATGCTGAATAAAAAATGTCAGGCAAAAAAGCACCTGTAGGATGTCATCTACATGAAATTCTAGAAAATGTAAATTAATTTATAGTGACAAAAATCCAATCAGCAGTTTTCTATGACCAGGAGTGAAGGGAGGGATGGATTGCAAAGGAAGCAAGAGGAAATTTCAAGGGATGATGAAAATATTCTGTATCTTGATTGTGGCAGGTGCAAAATCAAAGTCTTTGAACATTCAAAGTAGTTGAACTGTGCCCATTATACATTAGCAGTTTATTGTGCATGATTATACCTCAATACAGTAGATTAAAATGAAATTGAGGGGTGGGTGGGTAGAGACAGGCAGATACCCGCACTGTACCACGTGAGGCCTGAGAACTCAGAGGAGCGAGGCGTCAATCCCACCACACAATTCCCCACTCAGCCCGGGGCTGGGGGACTGACGAGGCTCTGAAGAGGGGCCACCCTGTCCTAGATCTGAACAGCAGACAATGCTTATTGTTTGTTTGTTTTTTTTTTTTTAAATCCCCTGTGTCAGATATTTCCTGCCTTTCAGAGATTATCACCTAGAGTGGAAAGGAATTTTGGACTGGGAGTCAGCTGATAGGGGCTCTCTCCGTAGCTTCTTACATGGCCTTGTCCTTGATCTTGATCCTTCCTTCTCTGGGCCTCAAATTTCAAACCTGCAAACTGAGGGAGTTGCCCTGGAGCCCAAGACGACCAGGAATGTTTTCTACACTCTTGACATCAAAAAGTTTTCTTAAGCTTCCTTGCTTTTTTTTTTTTTTTTCTCCTCAAATAAAGTGATTTCCCCTTCCCTTCCCCCGGAACATATTTTTCAAGATAATGAGGGAATTCCAAGTCCTTGATAGAAACCTAATGTACTCAGAACCTGTGCAAGCTTCCTCTCTGGCCGGCCTCCTGCCTCTCTCTTGGGCTTCTCTCTACATCTTTGCTCACCATTTGCGCCCTATGCTCCAGGCACATGGAGTTCTTTGCCATTGCTCACACCCGGCTGGCCCTCTAGGACTTCTTTACTTTTATATGTACTCCTCCTGCTTCTGCTTGGTTCCCGTCGTGTCACAGGAGCGGGAAGACGCTGGGTGATGTGCACGTCTTCTCACGGATGGCCAGAGGCATCCGCCCCGCAGACATTTTCTGGCACTCCTTGGCTTGTGGCCACACCACTCTTCTCTGTGCCTCAAGCTTCAAACCACCTTCTCCTCTGTGTCTTCTGTTCTGTGTCTTCTAAGGACGCTTGTCATTGGGGTTAAGAGCATAAGTTTACCTTCACAGAGACTGAGTATCAGGACATAGACACGTCTTTTTTTTTTTTGAGGTGACCATTCAGCTCACTACACATGGTAAAGAATTACAGCCTGTTTTGTGGGGAAAGTCCGCCGTAGGGTAAGGATGGAGGCCGGGAGACCAGTGAGGAGGCTCATACAATTGTCTGGGTGAGAGACCCTGTGGCCTGGGCCAGGCAAAATGGGGGGGAGGGGGTAGAAGTGAACACACATTTTATAGGCATAGAGCAAGTCTGAATGAGGCTTGTGAGCGAGGGAGAGGTGACAAGGATTTCTCCAAAGATGGAAGGAAGTTGGCACTAATGGAGATGAATAGAATTGGGCGGGGCACACTCTGGGGGTGGGAAGCAATGAAGAATGTAGCTTTGGACACATGTACGTATTTTTTTTCCTGTTAGACATCAAAGTGGTGATATTAAACCCATGTTGAGCATATTAGTCTGAGCTCACAGGAGAGTTTGGTGCTTTAGATGTAAATCGGTACGGCATCAGCGGGGAGGGGATCAGATCACCTGTGGAGTAAGCGTACAAGGAAAAGAGAAAGCCAGAGACTGGAGCGCAGGCTCTTGGGCATCGGGCAGTCAGGAGAAGTAAGGAGAAAGCAGCAAGACACAGAGTAGGAGCAGCCAGTGGTTGGAGAACCAAGAGTCGGCATTTGGGTGGAGATCCATCTGAATGCAAACGCCTTTCCCAAGACCACCTGAGGGGAAGGACTGGATTATAAATCTCTCTGTCTCCACTGACTACCATAGGGCCAACACAAAGCAGATGCTATCCACGTACCTGGTTTGTAATGAAAAAAAAAAAAAATCCCGGATGTGGTACTACTAGGCTGGAGCTTCCCCACTGGCGGCACCCAATGTGGTTAGTGGGGTTGGTGGAAAGGGAGCAGGAAATAAGGCAGGACCTTGACTTTCTCCATCAGTTGCAGTGACCCACAAGTTGACATTTCAGGAAGCCCTCAGCCATCCCAGGCAGTCCCAGGCAGGAAGGCTAAAAAAGAAGCCAGTTAGGCAGAGGAAATGGCTGTTGGTATTTAGTGGGGGAGGAACCAGAAGTCAGAAGAGGCAGGACCAGAAAGGGAAGAAGATGTGGCCATCCTGAAGAGCAGGGCAGGGCTCAGGAGAGTGGAGAAGGACTGAAGAAGACAGTCGTCACCTTGGGTGATAAGGGGGTGGCCTGACATGGCATAGCCAGGCTGCTGGACTCATTTTAGTCCACGTTCTACACCTTTCTGCACCTAGGTCTTCTCATCTGCGAGTGCAGCCGGAGCCTGCTCTCCTCGTAACTTTGTGTTGAGGATCAGATGAGATTGTGCAAGTGGAAGTGTCTTGCAAAAGCAAGCCGCTGAGCCCAGGAAGAGGGTTGGTTTTGAAGGAGGGATCACTTGCGACAGGCTTGGAAAGCGATCAACCACCATGACAAGAACGTTAGCTTACTGTGTCTGTCCAATCTTGTACAGAAGATGTATACAGAGTTCCTAATCTGTGCCAAGCTCTGTGCCCAGCTTTAGAAGAACCAAGAAGGACCAGACAAGACCCTGACTCTCAAGGGCTCCTTGACCAGTGGTAGTGGGGTTGGGGGAGGCCAGCTCAGCTTACCCATAATGAGTGTCTTACGTCCCTCTATTTACCAAGGGCTTCCTCTGCCAGTGGTTATACTGTCGTAGGCTCAGAGGCTACGGTGGTGAAGAACAGAGTTTACTTGTGTATGCCAGGTTGTTGGCGGGCGTTGGACGGTGTGTTCATAGAGCTGAAGGAACCCAAGCTATGGGATATTGGCAGTTTGGGCATTACCTAGGAGTTTATAGAAATACAAATTCTTGGGGTTCTCCCTAGACCAACTCTATCAGGATCTGCATTCTAACACAACTGCAGGTGATTTATAGGCACATAAAACGGCAGAGGCACTGACACTATTGACATTTTGGACCAGATAATTCTTCGATTTGGGGAAATGGTCTGTGCACTATAGGATGTTTAGGGGCACCCCTGGCTTTTACCCACTAGAAGCCAGTAGCGGCCCCCCCCCCCCCAGAACAATCTCCAGACATCCTCCAAATGTCCCCTAGAGGGCAAAATAGCTTATCACTGAGACCACTGGTCTAGGGCAGAGCTTTTCAAAATGTGGTCCTCGACCCACAGCATCCGCAGCACCTGGGAACCTGTTAGGAATGCGGATTCCCAGACTTCACACAGACCCACGGACTCAGAAACTCCAGAGGTGCGGCCGAGCAGCTTGTGTTTTAACGATCTTTCTCGGTGCTTCTGATGAACGCTGAAATGTGTTGCAACAGTGGTTTTTGTCCCCGGAGGCACAAAAGTTTTGAAACCATATAATATCTGGGCCCCACTCCAACCCAATTACATCAGATCTCCAGAAGTAAGTGACCCAGATGATTCAGATGCATAGGCCAAATTGAGAACCAATCAAGACAAAGGCAGGAAAAGGGATTCAGCCAAACTCACAGAGATAGCCAATAAGAGAAGACCAGAACCCAAGTCTCCTGACTCTCTGGTCCGGGGCCCTGTTTTTCACTAGGAAGATGACAAGGTGACAGACAGCCTCTTGAACTGGCTCCTGAGGAATTCTACACCCACAGGGCATGTTCAGACACATCTTTGATCAGGTGGCTCAGTGTGTGCAAATGCTCTCATTTCTGAGATGTTCTGTGACACAAATTGCCCGGTGGGCTTCACAGAGAGGTTGGAAGGAGTTCACTGTGTTCATAGTTTTGTGGACACCAGCTAAGAGTTCCGGACCCGAATCTTCCTCTCTCTGTGTGCTGTCTCCACCCCTAACACCCTGAGGTTGGAACGTTTGCTGACTTCTTTCCACAAGGCCCCGTAGGTGATGTTGGCCTATCTGGAAACACCAGAAACGTCAACACTCACATAAAAATGTTTGTCACAGGTGATAACCCACATAGTCACTCAAGCACCACAGGACAAAAATAGGCAGAAGGAGCTTTTGAAATTCTTTAGGGGAAGATAGGCAGTAAGTGGGCTTTGTACTCTTTCCTCGACATCCTCACACGCTATTAAAAACAAGCTCAGAATATGGCTCCTGGTGAAGCCAGACATTGTCCATGGAGGGCTCTCACGTTCCATCACGACCCGAATCCAAACAGCTCGTGGGCCGCTCACGTCCATCATCTTGGTAATCATCACGGAAATTCTGTGGAGAGGAATTCAGCTCCACTTTGCAGCTGTGGGAGCTGAGGCTCCGAGAGCTCTTGCCCGTCCTATTCGATCGGCCCATCAACACTTACCAAGTGCCAACTGGTGACGTTTGCACCAGGCTCTGGGCTGTGGGATGGTTTGGGCCAAACTTCATAGAGCCCTAGTCAAATGCGAAGGTCGATAGATCCACAATGTGGGGTGGGTTTATGCCAGTTATTTCCTTTGGTCTCTTGGCCACAGCCATCCCCCAATCCACTCTATGGATATGGAGCCCAATCCACTCCAGCCACATTTCCCAGATGCCCTTGCCGGCGGGCTTCCTCTGGGCTTCTGGCAGCAGGAGGGAGTCAAGGAAACTCTCTTCCCATTTTGTGCAGATCCTGCAGCGGCAGGGAGAGCTCCTGTCCCTTACAGCTTGTGGCACCACAAGCCCCAGTTGTGCCCTTTCCCAGCTCTCTGCACCTGAGCACCAGCCGTCCAGGCATCGGAGCCTGAGGCCTCAGTGCCACCTACGACGCTGTCCTTCCCCCAACCGTGGGGCACCCTCTCAGAGGTCCCCCCCCACCCCAGACGTGTGGTGTTCAGAACACTAGCCCCAAAGGCCCCGCCTCTGAACTTCCAGATCCTTGTAACTCCACCTCTTCCCTTTTCCTCTCCTCATGATGGGGCTAGAAATGGCTCTCCAAAGTCATGACTCTCTGGGCTAACTCAGCAGCGATTCTCAAAAGCCTTTTCAGCCTCTCAACCCCTATGTAACAGATCCCCTGTATTAAATCCCATCTGTCTGGAATGACCCATGATGGCTTCTAGGCCCTGGCTGGACCCTGGTTGATTCAAGTAAACCACACTGGGTTTACCACATTTACCTTCTTGAAAAGGTGGCAACGGCGAGAAGTGGGAAATGGATAGGAGGTAGCAGGGGAAGAGAGGAAGGAAGGTTGTGTCCAGAAGGAGGAAAAGCATGTGCAGAGGCCCAGGAGCTGGAGAGAAGACGGGCAGGGGTGGAAGGTATGAAAATGCATAATGTGGAGGCCTCATAAGCAGGGTACTGGTCTCCTCTGGGGGATCCCTGGTGTGAACAGCCTCTCCCAGAGGCATGAAATGTGGTGCCCTGGCTTGGAGATTGGGTGGAAGGTGTTGGCTCGTATCTCAGGGGTAATGGAGAATCACAGAAGGATTTTAAGCAGGAGAGGTACCTGATGTGATCTGCGTTTGAAAAAGGCTACTTTATCTTGGTGAGAGAATATGTGGGGGGGAGGCTCAGTGGTAATGGGAGGTTAGTTAAGAGATAGTTCTAGCAGTTTCTCCGGGAAGAGGTGGACGAATGGGGCTTTAGTGCGAGATCACTCACTTTGTGATCTGGAGCTGGTCATTCCCTCTTTCTGATCAAACATCTGTAAAATGAGGAGGTTAGATCAGAGCCGGGATTCTTAGCGGGGGCAGGAGCCCTACGTGGGGGTCCCTGGATGGGGGTCAGAGAATTGCAGAGCCTCTGGGGTGGCTCACAAATGCTCGGATGTATGTTCACACGTACCTTTGTCCCACAGGAAAAAGGGTCCCCGGCTCTCCAAACATTCCCTGAGAGGTCAATTGTTCCAAAGTTTAAAATCACTCCTTTAGGGGGCCCTGGGTGGCTCAGTCGGTTAAGCGACTGACTCAAGTTCGGGTCGTGATCTCGCGGTTCGTGAGTTCAAGCCCTGCGCCGGGCTCTGTGCTGACAGCTCAGAGCCTCAAGCCTGCTTCGGATTCTGTGTTTCCCTCTCTCTCTGCCCCTCCCCCACTCTTTCTCTCTATCTCTCAAAGAATAAATAAACATTTTAAAAAATTAATAAAAAATTAGTAAAACCACTCCTTTAAATGGCAATCTCACAATGCACTTGGGGCTCAACTGTCAAGGATTCCAAACCCTGTGCCTTTCCAGGGATTACGGAGTAATGCACTATTTCCTGCTGGCTGTGAGAAAGTGACTGCGGAAGAGGAGGTTGTCCCGACACCATCCTGGAGGCTGAGTGTTGTCACTTGTGAGCTGTGCCAAGCACGGGTGGGGAGAAGATGCTTATGGTTGCACAGCCTCCTGAGCAGGAGGCTGGAGGGCGTCACAGCTCAGCTGACTGATGAGGGGACAGCCATTGACACTGCTTTGTCAACCATCCAGAGACTCCCTGAGGCCACCGCACCATCCTGAATGCAGAGAAGCCCTGGGGGCCCCGGGACCTCCTCGCATTTCCCTTCCACTGCCACCGCCCACCCTTGACTGCTCCTCGTCCCGCGCCCCTGTGGCCAGTGCTCTCTCTACCCATCCAATCCCCCTCCTCCAACACAACTGCGTTTTCTCTTGGAAAAACAAAATCTAAAATCAGACTTCATCCTCAGTCTTAGGAATTGAGGTCACTGGGTCCCATCTCCAGAGGGAAATGCAGCGTCGTGCTGCAGCGAGACTGGAAATGTCGTTCCTTCCCGCGAAAGTAGGTCAGGAACCAGAACGCTGCAGGGGCGGAGGTTTTTCTCGGGGTGCCCTTGCCGTCCCAGCAGGCAGGCCAGCAGCTGGCTCCCTGAACACTGCCCACCCCGTCCTGCCTGTCCAGCCCGAGGGCGGCATCCTTCAATCGGGGCTCCCGGCGACGGTACAGATGCTTTTCCTCTGACTCCCGCATGCCCCATCTTGCTGGGATTTCTTAAATTTCTCTGTGGAAGCTCTTTACGGTCTGTGACCCTGGCCACTGCAGAGCCGAAAAGACAACAGATTTATGGGGGGCCAGGAGAGCCACAGTGGAAGGATGAGTTTTCCCTGCCTTCAGTCGGTAATTTATTTTTAAATGATCTTTCTGTTATTTATGGGTCTCGGCGACTCTGATGGCTGGAGTGAATTGCATCTTATCAGACGAGCAAAAACTAACTGCATTAAAGGGAAGCCCTCACGTTTCATCAAAAGGAGGATCGGAGGGCTTCTTAGAAGTGCCGCTGGACTGGGCTGTCTCCTTTTGTCCTTGAACAGCAATGTGGCTCAGGGCAAAGCCTTTGGGCCTCAGAGCCAAACACACTGGGATCAGGACCTCATTCGGTCCTCAGTGAAGGTGCGGCATAAGGCAAGACCCCGAGCCGCCTTCCCGCCTTGCAAAGCGGGGCTCGAGGCACCCCCTGTACATGCTTATGGTGATGACCAGGGGAGATCATATAAAGTGCCTGTCCCGGCCACACTCAGTAAATGCTACCTATGTGATCGCTATTCCCTTCCTCAACCTTGTTCTCGGCTCCCCTCTGGGAACGCACGAGTCAAAACCCAGGATGTAAACACGATCGCCTTTATATGGGGTTTTGACAATTTCAAAATGTACGTTCGCGCAATCGACTCGCATGGAATCCCAACCCTGGTGTTCAAATAACATCTGAAGACAACCAGGCTAGGCTGGCAGGCTAGGCTGGCAGTTGATTTCCTGCACCAAAATGAAGATCGCTTCTACTCCGGCATAATTACAGTTTAGCGGGCCTTGTCTGAGGCTGATGATTTTCGCAACTACACAACTGTCTATTGTTCTCCTGTAGCTCGTTACCATGGCGATCTAATTAAAGCAGCATCCGATGCCGCCAGCCCACAGGCAGGGGCCGCGTGCACAGCTCCTGGTGGCCGGGGGGCGCGTGGCCTGCCCTCCCGAGGCCCTTCCCCAAATTCTGAAAGGAGCACTGGTTGTCTGGGATAGGACCGGGCAAATGTCTTCAGTTTCTGAAACGAGCTTCGAGGTAAATGCCACTCCCTCTGTTTTCTGAAGAGACGCTGACTAGGAAGGTACGGCAGGCTTGCTTTGTGACCTTGGGGAAGTTGCCAGATACGGCTCATTCTCAGGCTCCTCATGTATAACCCGGCGACGATACCTGCTTTGCGGAGAAAAGAACGTATGTGAAGGTGCCCAGAATGAAAATGCCTGGGGCCGATCACCGTTTCCCCCCTTCTTTGTCATCTCTTCCCAATGGCGGGAATGGCGGGGTGGGGACAGAGCGTGGCCCTTCCATCTAGCAGCCTCACTCACGTCCAGAGCAGAGCCCGAGGCAGAGAGTGGGAGACCCCTCGGGACCTGTCACCTGATCTGTCAAGTGGGGACAACAGGAGGCGGCTCACATGGTGATGATGATGCCATGAGATTTCGTAACGTGCCTGGCACATGTCTGGCCTGCGGGAGGTCCTCAACAAATGCCCGGCCTCGGGAAGGACGGTTCAGTGCTCCCCCATGCAGGGGCCAATGGCTAGCATTTTATGCACGGGTAAGCCTTGTAAGTGGCCAAGGACGTGGGCTCTGGAGGAACTATTTAGGCTGCAAATCCTAGTGGGTATGACCCTGGGCAAGTCACTTAATTTCTTTGTATCGCTAGTCTCGTCTGTAAACGGAGAATAATAAAGAACGGAGCTGGGGCTGCGTGGACAGCAAAAATGGCATGCGCCCGCGAGGCACTTGACGCTGAGTCGGAGGTTAATTTTCATCCTCCGGCTCTGTTGGTGCCCGGAGTACCACGAACCTCTCTCTCATTGATGCTCAGCATCTTCCTATCGAGAGCACGTGCCCATTTAATGAGCTCTTTCGAGGTGCCAACATATGCAGCTGTCATCTTCTTTAATCCTAACATCATCCTACGACGGGAGTGCCACTGTGACCCCAGTTCTCAGAAAGATCGACGCAGACGTGAAGGGGTAAGGTGACGTGTCCTGGTGCGGCGCTCGCGGGTCACGGAACAGGGATCTGAGCACCCCAGGCTCGTGCTTTTTCTCAACCACTATTCTCTGCTGCCGCTCGCTGGATTGTCGTTGCACACCTGTGTGGTTGGCACTGGCGTTCCCGTTCAAGGGGATGAGTGAACAGATCTAAAGAAAGGCAAGGTTCTGCATGGGACCCGCGACTTCTGCGTCGCCCTGCTCCCCAATTCGAGGGCAGGTGCCCTCCTATCTCATTGCCTGATGCCAGCCCTGTTGACCATCACTGATCCGGCACCTGCTGATGTCTTCCCCCTTGCCTCCTCGCGCTGCCTCCCCTAGCATTCCCCCAGCACTGTGTGTGTGAGGCTGTGCAGTGTGGACATGTGCTACTGATTATTTACAGGGTTCATCAAAGGCCCGGGCTCTTGCCTTGTAGCCAGAACGGCTCAACACCTCGTCCGCCCACCACAGCCCTCATTTCCTTTTTATGAAGATTGGAGAGCAAAAACATTTCAAAGGCTACCAATTAAATGAACCCCGCCGTGCCCATAACCACAGAGCACCTTTGGAGAACTGGGGAGTCGTAGAGTCAGTAAGTGACAGGCCAGCACATGTGTTCTTTACAATCCCGTACTTCTCCCGAGACGTTGGCTGCTTTCCCTCCGTTCTTGATGCCCTTTATTCTTCCCCGTCAGTCCAAGGGACAGAGCTATGGCTCTGCCTGGCACATTTCCAACTGGTTTCTGCTAACCCAGCGTGCCCACCTACAGGGCCCTACCACCTGATGGGCCAGGGCAGGCTCATGGCCCTGAATGGGCCTCTTGACTGAGGAAGGCTAAGTTCCGCCCGTCTAACTGCTCACCTACTCCTGATTGTCCTATATCGCTGAATGTCTCCCGAACCCTCCCTTTCTTTCCATCCCATTTCCGCTGCCCTCAGTGCAGACTTAGCATCTTCCTTCTGGGATGTTACAGTAGCCTTGCGAGGATTTCCTTTCCCCGACCAACTCTAACTTCAATCCGCCCCAGACACGGTCACCTAAGGAATTGTCCCAAGACACAGAAGTCTTTGCTACCATATTTAAAATCGTCTAATGACTCCCCGTTGCCACAGCGTGGAGTCAGATCTCCCTAGGCTGGCGTACCAAACCTCTGTGACGGGGTCTCTATTTTGCCAAACCTGCCACTCCCTAACCTAGACTCTTGGTCCCAGCAACACTGAAGGTGGGGCCCCCTGTGGTCACCAGACCTTTTTTTCACCTCAGGACCTTGGTTCACGTGTTATGCTCTGCCCGTGATGCCTTTCCAAGTTCCGCTTTCCGCCGCTATTTCTGTTTGCTCTTCAGCGCACAGCTCAGGCATCACCCAGTGGATGATGACCTCATGGTCACCCAAGTTCACGGCCTCCTCCCTTTCCACGCCTCTATACCCTTGTGGGCCCCTTACACAGCACGCATCGTTTTGTACGCGATGATCTGATTTCTCCCTTTTCTCCTCCGGTAGGCTGACAGACTTCTGAGAGTAGGGACTCTACCTTATCCATTTTTGTCGTTCTAGCATCTCACTCAGTTACTGGCTCAGAGTAGACACTCACTAAAAGTCTGTTGCATTCAGCCAAGGCTGAGTTGGCTCAGGGAAAAAGGAACAGCTGGCAGTCTAAGGAGAAGATCCTTATCATTTCAGGCTCAACTATGTGTTTCATTGATCTTGAATAAGAAACCAATAAAAGAGTTCACACGTTACTGCTCCCCGGGAGGCTGGTGTTTGACAAAACAGCAGAGCGTGTATGTGTGCGATTTTTATCATCCAAACCTCATCCAACCAAGAATGGGCTGAGTCTTGCAGGATTTGGATCACATTCCTTAATGTGCGTCTCAGGGTCGGAAGCATATTCTTCAACACTTCCATCACTTACCAGAGGAATGCTAAGTGGAAGAGACAGCATTCCCTGGGGTGGCAAATTTGGATCTCAGCTTAATAAAACCAACATATAATGAACATGTACTTTGAGCTAGGCATGGGGGAAAGTCCTGGGGAGACAGGAGTGAATCATCCTGATCCCTGCTCGCAATAGTTCATGGTTGAGGTGCAGGTGCTACAATCAAGGGAAATCCAAGAGGCTGCAGGAAGCCTTCAGGTCAGACCGTGTGGTCTAGAGGAGGCTGCTTATGCCCTGGTTTCCAAAGGGCCACTTGAAATAAGCTGTGTGCTATGCGCCATTTTTTTTTTTTGAAGTTTATTATTTGAGAGAGAGAGAGAGAGAGAAAGAGAGAAAATGATCGGGGGAGGGGCAGAGAGAGAGAGAGAGAGAGAGAGGGAGACACAGAATCTGAAGCAGGCTCTAGGCTCTGAGCTGTCAGCACAGAGCCCGATGCGGGGCTCAAACCCACGGACCGTGAGATCATGACCTGAGCTGAGGTCAGACACTTAGCTGACTAGGCCCCCCAGGCGCCCCGCGCCATGTGTTTTGAGAGGTGACAGGCAGCCCAGGCTGCTCCAGGCACACAGAGAGGGGTTCACACTGCATTTTCCAGTGGTCTCTGAGCTTCCCTTAGAATCTGACCTCCAGGCTGCTCTGTTCAACCGAGTCTTTGGTGATGCTACTCCAGGCATCACCCTTCAAAATGTGTCTTATGGATCATTGCTCTTAAAGCAAATGGAAGCATTTTGCAGATGTAGCTTGTGAAGTAGAATGATGATGGGGGGCGGATCCAGGGTTCTAGCATTAACTTTATCGTATATGAGCCGAATGGCTTTGAATTAGTCTTCTTTACCTCTCTGAGTCTCAGTTTTCCCATATGCACAGCATAGTCTGACGTCTATGGCCTTTGGGGAGATTTAATTGGAACTTCTTCTAGCCAGGTTCTCTGCAGGAAAGACCCTGCCGGGCTGGGCATCGAGTTCCAGCTTGGGATAAGAGGAGAGCCTGAAATTTTGGATGGTGTGGCCGAGGACGGGGGATGGGAGTGGTCATTGCTGGATTCCTGCACGAGGCAAGCAGGTCTGTGGGTCAGTGGGAGCCACCGCAGTTTGGACAGTCACGGCAGACACAAAGCCTCAGAATTACCCTGCAATGCACACAGGTCATGAAGCAATAAAACGCCTTTTAAAATGTCATCTGCTGAACTGCAGATTCCAACTAATAAATCCCAGTGACCTGGAGGTACCTGGGGGTCAAACATTTGCAAAATGGCCCCTGGAGCTGCCCTGCTTTATGAGATTGCTGTTTGATGGTTGCTGTAGAGGCCAGCACATCCACACTGGGTAGGGGGCATGGGGAGGGGGACAGACAGACTCAGAAACATCTTGTAATTAGCCCGATGTCCCAGTGAATCACTTGTCACAACCCACCGTTTTGGAGGGATTGGGAGCTGTGGCTCTCCAAAGGACCAGCTCTGTAATCTGGAAAACCACGTGATCACCACCGGAGCCAGGGGATGTGGAGACAGGCTGGCTCGATTTTCGGAGAGTGAGGAAAAGGAAGAGAAAAAGAGATCATGATCAAAAGCCACAGGGAGGAAGCCAAGATGAAGGGGCACCACTGACCCTCCAGGAATGGAGTTGAGTCAATTCACCTGTCGTATCTCCCCTCACCTGCCAGGAGCTCTTGCAATAAGCACCCTAGCCCGCCCCTTTTTCTTGCCAGATGGTGAAAGTGAGGCTAGAAGAGCAGCTTTTTGCCCTCTGAGGGCCCTCTTGGGAAGAGGTAGAGCCAGTATTCCTGTCTGGGTCTTTCTGGCTCTTTCCTGGTACCGGCCACTTTTTGTTCCTGCTCAGAACAGCCGTCTCACCCAGGGGAGAGAGGAAGGGCATTCCTTCCGCTGTACGGTTGAGGAAGTAGAAGTTTAGGGAGGTGACGGGAATCACAGAAGGCTTCGCGCAAGGAGAACCACTTGAGCCGGCCTTGGAAAGTGGCACGGGGAGTGTCACAAGCGGGCAGAGCAGGGAGCACAGGCCTGGGCAGCAGGTGCCTGAGGTGTGCTGGCTCCAGAGAAATAGATCTTTGGCTAGACGGTAACTTTCCATGGTCCCTCCGCGGGAGTGACGCTCTTGCGCCTACGGTACCACACGCAGAATTACAGGCAGTCGCGAAATGGCCTTGGTGGCGCCCTCCCAGATGCATCCCTGAACGACAGGTGCCTCCACCCCCCGCTGATGCTGAAGAATGGGCCTCTGTCTGGCCAAAGCTTCTGTCTCCAGACACTCACGTTGCTGAGCCCCTTGGCCAGGTCTCATTGTCATAGTACATGTCACCTCATTCCTTCTGCTGTACCTTAAGACACCCTCTTTCTCTCATCCTTCCCACTTTCCATGACCTGGTGAATCCTGCCTCACCTTCAGGGGCTGCTCCAAGCCCTAACACCTCCAAGAAGCCCATGTGGATTGCCAAATTTCTGAATCCCCTCCACTGCCCCCCTCCCACAATCAGCTACCAAATGAAAACAAGCCATCCTCTTTTTCTGATAGGAACCGAGCCTCATAACAAGAATTATATACCGATTTATATACAACATATATAATTTATATAGAAGCTGCTTTCTTCTCATGCCTTCATAGTCCTTGTCTACTAAATTTGCAATCTCTGGTATATTCACGCTGTGTTGACCATGTCTAGATGGGTGGACGTTGCTGTGAAGAACCAGGAGAAAAAGAAAAAGGAAGGTTGATCACATCTCAGTGTTTGGGGATGTGGTATCATTGTAATGCTTTGTGTTGACTATGGAAGACGATGAAATCGGTCCTCGAACTGGAGCCTGAGTGTTGTCATCTCATGGAACCCAGAGTTGGAGGCCCTAGTTTATCTGAACACTCAGGGCCCATGGAATACTAGGAAATGTTAATGTCTGCGTCTCTAACACAGAGAAGCATCCACTGTGTGACTCGTCGGCTTTCTGCCTTTGTCCTGGTCATTGCTGGTTAGACTGATGACTCTTGGGGCTGCAGGGTCAGCCTACACAGGAGCTGTCTCCCCTCCAATCCAGGGGTCCTCCATACGCTCTGGGCGGATTTCTCCTTCACTGCTGCTTCAAAAAGGGACTGCGAGCAATGATCACAGTGGCCCTTCTTAGTGGAAGTGAGGAAGGTCATAGGGATGCATTGCAATTGGTATGTAAATGCGTGTGGCTGACTTTGCCCCAGGGGGATATTGAGGGGGCCTTAAAAGTAATGACCCAGCTCATTAATAGTGAATTATAACGGGGTTTCTGGAGCAGTCCTGAGGACCTTTGCATTCAGAGCATAAATAAGAAATTCATTCAGAGCATAAATAAGAAATTATGGGGAGTGGTGGACCAACCCGGTGCCAGGCTCTCGGCTTCTGTTCCAGGAGGCAGAAACACAGGAGATTTTTCCCTCCATCACCTGTCTGTGACTTGAGGCTTTGAGGTCATCAGGTACAGGGTCTGGAGGTATGACCCCAGAGCACCACTTTTAAGTTCAGAAGTAAAATAAACGGAATGGAAAGAGTCCATGATTTGTAGCCAGAGAGATGTATGTCTTAGACTAAGGATTTGACTTTAGGCTTTAGTTTCCTCATCTGGAAAATGAACATAAAGATGCCTACCGCCCTGGGTTGGGTGAAGGCGAATACAGAGAGTTTGTGTAAAAGTTCCTAGCTGGTAACATGTACGTAATAAATGTGGGTCCACACTCCGCAGCCACTATTGTCATCAACGTACCTGTGATATAATTTCCACAATTTTGCAGATAACTCAAATATTTGTAAAGACAAACTGGATGCTAAAGACATCACTGGCTGTCTCTCCTTAGATCTGGGCATTTCATGGCTTAGTCGCAGGGCCTTCAAAAGCCAATGGACTCCAATGGGGAGAAGACCCCAAGCGAGGCCCCTCTCTTCCAGGAAGGTTTCTCTTACAAGTCGGGCCCATCCTGAGCTCTGTCTCCTTCTGTTTGCTCATCTGTTTGCATTGCTTTTGTGTTTTCAGCAAGACCACAGATCGTTCCATGAGTCTGGGTCTGATGTTAGAAGATCTAGATCCTAGGAACCCCTTCCACTTACTGTGATCTTGGCAAGCCGCTCAAACTCTCTTAGCCTCTGTTTCCACGTGTGTGAGTTGGAGGTAGCAATAATTGCTTCTTTGCACTGTTGTAAGGATCAGAGTGGACCATGAGTGTACCGTAAAAGCCCAATTTGCAAGCATAGTAGTTACTCCTGAAGCACCGTGGCACGACACTCAAAGGTCTCCCTACGAGAGTTCTGCCCTAGCTGTATGGTCTCTCCTTCCCTTCATCCTATGTTCTAGACAAACCGTCCTCTTCCACTGGACTCTAAATGTCTCCTGTAGGTCTCAGACTCCTCTTCTGTGCTATCGCTCTTCTCCCTACCACGCACTTCCCTATTTTACTAGGCTTCACCTGAACTTCTTGGAGCCACCTCGTTCTGCCCTCCATGTAGAAGGTCCTCCTTCATCATTCTGTCACTGGAGACCGCTCTCTTCATGGTCTCCCACCAGACACTCACTCTGTCATGAATTGGGGTTGGGGTTGGGAGATGTTAAGCTTGGAGAAGGGGAACCTCATGGGTCATAACAGGTGGTAGGGAATATGAATGTCTCATTAAGGACCAACTGTATGCCAGATGCTCTGATAGGAGCTTTATAAACATTGTTTCTCATCCTCAAAAGTCAATGCAAAAAACCCAATTTGCCAAAGAGGAAGCAGAAGCTTAAAATCAAAGCGACTTGCTCCATGGAAACATGGAGCCGGCTTTTCAGTCCAGGTCTATCTGGCTCTAGAGATCCTACTGTTTGTTCAGCTGCGTGAAGCAGGACAGAGTTTGTTGGGTGCGTGTCCAAGAAGGGGGTGCCTGGCTGGCTTGGTTGGAAGCGCACGCGACTCTTGATCTCACAGTTGTGGGTTCGAGTGCCTCACTGGGGGTAAAGATGACTAAAAATAAATAAATAAATGAACTTTAAAAAAAAGAAGGAATCTTCCAACTCCATGGAAGGACGCTCTTCCTAATTATGGCAGCCACTCCCCCCAGGGGTGGATACAGCCTTTCAGGAAGGTGAGTTGCCCACCACTGGAATATGCAAGCGGAAGCTGAAAGCCACCGGCAGGAGCTGCCGTGGTGTCGATTTGGGTCTTTTGCAATCACTAAGCTAAATCCAATCAAAAGAAATGCTTTGATTTCTCTCCTGGCCCTGACTGCTTACAGAATTGCACTCTCGCTCTGCTTGATGCCCAGAGCTGGCTTGCTGAGTGGCTGAGAATCACTCCTGCCCTCACACAGCCACTGTGTCTGCACAGCAAACCTCTGAAACGAATGCACAGACACCTAATGTGGTTGTTTTTCCCGGCACCTTGACTCCTGGATCTCAGGCCTGGACTCTGAAGAAAAAGCTGCCTCTAGACCGATGGCCCCGGTGCCCCCTGTACCCGCCAGAATAGGACCTGGGGGGCCCTGACTGCCCGAGAGCTCTGTCTCCAGAATGGTCCCCCAAAGACAGGCCCCACAAGGGGAGGCTTTGGCGGGCCTGATTGCATGACAAACACCACACATATTGAAACACTCTGGCAGTTTCCCGGTGCCCCCAGTCAGAGCCTGACCCCGGTGACCTCCAACATCTTATTAAAGCCCCTAGAGCCCCACGTCTCTGCGAGGGAGAGAAGGAAGCAGCTCCCGGACTCATTCTCTTCCCTAATTCATTCAAGTAAGCCCGGCTGAGTGGGGCCTGGGCCTTTGATGTTCAAGGCCCCTAATTGGAAGGAAGTGAAGTGTTAGCCTGTCAGCCTTTTAGTCTCTCATCAAATACTTTAAGAGGTATCCGCACACTGCAGTTCTCACACTGGTGCCGAGAAAGCCTGGAGTGGACTGCTTTTTGTTAAAATGTTTAAACTTTGCATCTGTCTAACAGAAAGTTCCATACAGATGTCACAGTTCCCGGTGGGCTCTCGCCCTCCCTCTCCCCTGCTCCCCCGATCCTCCGGTCTGGGGAGGACTCTGTTGCTGGGCTCACAGTGCTCGCCCACCTGCCCGCCGCCCGGAGCACGGAGCAGGGAGAGGAAGGTGGCGGCAGGAGCTAATTACTGACCCCAGACACAGGCCTGTGAGCTCCCGGTTGGGGCCTCCCTCTGCAGAGCCCCTTTGATCTCCCCGTTTGGAATTGTGTCACTCCCCAGGAATGCTGCTCCCCCAGCCCCCATCTCTGAATCCCAGAGTGTTCCAGCCAGAAGAGACTTGGAGTAACCCTTTAGTCTCACCTCTTTGTGTTACAGCCAGCCAGCGACCAAGCCCAGAAAGGGAAAGTGACCGGCCCAACATCATTTCTCTTTCTCAGGGAACTTGCGCACCACGGGGTCCGTAACCCCGGGCTTCTGGCCCCCAGGACAGTCGGATTCTGGACACACCTCCGTGCTTCTCTTTAGGAAGGGGGCAAGGACTGGCACTGTCGGATCTGAGAAACTGAATTTCCATGTGATGCCTACCGTAGTGGACCACAGCCTCAGCGGAGGCCAGCCAGTGCTCACGCTGGGTGCCTGAGGGTGCACAGAGAGAAGAGGGTCTTTCCCCTATTGGGAGAAACCTCCCCCCCCCCCCCCCCGCACTTGGCCAGAGAGAGAAAGAAATAGGGAAGGGGGAGAGACAGAGGAGGGGAGAGAGAGTGCCTGGTGGGGGATGTCCTGTGCACGCACAGTTGGGGCCGCGGGCCAGACAGAGGGCAGGAAGCAAAAGTGATGGCAGAGAAAGGGGAGGCGAGAGAGCAGGGTATGCCTGGGTCTCAAAATTGAAAGCTACTCCCTTTCTGCAGGGTGCACAGGGGAGGGTGGGAGCGATGAGGCGGGCTTTTACCATCTCTGAAGCGTTGCCCACTTAGGACTTTGAAGGACGCTCACACCAGCCTCCTGTGGGCCAGCGCTCCTGGGTTCAGATGCGGACGGAAAGGAGATGTTCCAGACCAAGCGGGGAATGAATGCAGGGGGATGCTGAGAATTGGTTTCATGGACATAGGAAGTGTCTACTGATCTCTCGTTGTTGATGGAGAGGGTAGCAAAATCCCCACCCATGTGGCTTTTGGGGGCCTCCACCTGGACATTGTGACTTAGTAGAAAGCACCCAATATCTCATAAATACCAAGTAAATGTAATTTCTTTTCTTTTTTTTTTTTTTTTTTTTTTTTTTTTTTTTTAGGACAGAAGTGATGGGATGTCACTTCCACGTTTTTTATTTATTTTTGGGACAGAGAGAGACAGAGCATGAACGGGGGAGGGGCAGAGAGAGAAGGAGACACAGAATCGGAAACAGGCTCCAGGCTCCGAGCCATCAGCCCAGAGCCTGACGCGGGGCTCGAACTCACGGACCGCGAGATCGTGACCTGGCTGAAGTCGGACGCTTAACCGACTGTGCCACCCAGGCGCCCCTGTAAATGTAATTTCTGAAACTTTTTTTTTTTTTTTCTAATTCTCTGGAGTTAGTAGACACCAGTCTCTGGTAAGACCCCAGTCAGAAGTCTAAATTAAAATGTAAAACATTGGGGCACTTGGGTGGCTCCATCTGTTAAGTACATTAAGTGTCCGACTCTTGATTCCTGCTCAGGTCATGATCTCATGGTTCGTGGGATTGAGGCCCCTTTCAGGCTTTAGGCTGACAGCATGGAGCCTGCTTCAGATTCTCTCTCTTTCTCTGTCTCACTCTCATGCGCTCCCTCTCTCAAAATAAATAAATAAGCATAAAAAAATAAAATGTAGGGGCGCCTGGGTGGTTCAGGTCATGATCTCACGTTTAGTGGGTTCGAGCCCTGCATTGGGCTCTGTGCTGACAGCATGAAGCCTGGA
Source organism: Neofelis nebulosa (assembly GCF_028018385.1). NCBI lineage: Eukaryota > Metazoa > Chordata > Mammalia > Carnivora > Felidae > Neofelis > Neofelis nebulosa. Next base: position 12,486,525 of record NC_080790.1, read on the forward strand.
GCCTGGAACCTGCTTCAGATTCTGTGTCTCCCTTTCTCTCTGCCCCTCCCCTGCTCACACTCTGTCTTTCTCTGTTTCTCAAAAATGAACATTAAAAGAAATTTAAAAAATAAGGTAAACATTAAAATTTGAAACAACACAAGTTCATCTGGTTTACTCTTGTTCCTAAAGTCCTCCAACGTAGGGTGACCTTTCAATGTATAAATGTAAATATGGCTTGATTACGGGCTTTCAGGGAATTCATTTATATAAAACATACTCATCACACTCCTTTTACAGGCCAGAATGGTGTAGGCTGTATACCATTTTCTCTTCAGTGAGTTTTTTATGTCATTAGTGTCTCCATCACAGAGAAAGGGAAGAGCTAATGTTCTCAGTTTTGAGCGTGGGAATCAGGAGTAGGAAGGCAGGATTGTCATCTTCTCCAGGGACCTTTGATAGATGCCGGTCATGCCTGCCTGCCTCCACTTGACTGAATACAGTTTCTATTTTGGGCGCCATCTCTGAGGGCTTTGCTCACATGTAGTTAAGTCATGTATTCAACCCCATCCCAGGCTCCAGCAGAGTAACAGACAGGCTAAAATAGAACACTGAAGTCAATGTCAGCTCATACCAGGAAAGCCCTTAAGTCAACTCACTTCAGGGGAAAACCCAAGCTTGAGAGTAGACCCCAAATCTACTATTTTTGTTTTTGAAATCTTGACAGACTAAGGGTTTGAGAAGAAGCCAGAGAAGGCCAAGTATCCATTGGGCAAGGGACTCAGGCAGGCAGCATTGGGCTGACCAGGAAACAAGTCCCAAACCAGTACAGGAGATCTTTCAATCTGATCTATATTCACCTCTGGCAAACCATGACATCTCCATGGAGAGGTTCCCAGAGCAAAGTCCCCGTTAGTGAAGCTTTCCTGGGCACAGATGGGTTTGGAGAAGGTCTAGTGCAGCAGCCTGAACCCTGGCTGAGGGCTCAGAGGCTGGGGCTAGAGTCCTAACATACCAAATGTGTGTTTCTAAGTTCTTGAAATCCTCTGAGCATTTGGAAAATGAAGCTATTAGACCAGATTAGCTTTAAGATCTGTTCCAGACTGCATGTTTCATGATATTATGAGAACAGCAGAACACACGGAATAGTTTCATTATCATTACTAAATATAATAGTCCCCAGGTTGCCAAGTATTTGAATAAAAACAGAAAGGAAGGGCCCTGTGGCCTAAGCCTGTTTTTATAAAGTTCCATGTCATTTTCAGATTATTCAAATTTATTTGACTATTCCAGGCCAGTATAACCTAACCTTTATGTGAGATTCCGGTGACGCCCCCGTGAAGTTGACCTAATCACCACCTTTCACAGGTAGGAAATCAGAGCTGGGGAGAAAGGGCTCAACTTCCGATCTCCCAGCCTGACCCCTGTACCACGCTACCAGATGGAACCCCCCACATCTCGACTCTAGCCCCGGGGGCTGCTTTCGGGTGGGAGTTAAGAAGGACTTCCTCTTGCCTCATTGGCCTGAACTTTTCTCTTCCTGTGGCTGTTTGCTTGCTGGAAGCCAAGCCGCAAGTTTCTCCCTTTGCTTCAAGGTGGCACATGATAACTGTGGGGAGGGTCAGATCCTTTTCTTGGAGTTCTGATTCCATGGGAATACTTTAATCTCATGGAATCAATTCATTAGTAGCTTCTGAGACTTTAATCAAGTAAGATTGTTGTGTTAAGGCAAAACCAAACACTATTTTAAAATGAAAGAGAGCCATTTCTAATCAACTTGACTCCCACTTAAAGCACCTTAGCTGGGAATCTTCTTTGGCCTTCTCTAATTGTCTCATTAATGCAATATTAAATTGACACCCAGCAAATGGGAGTTGAATTGTGTGCTAACAGTTTGGGCAAGCTGCGAAGAAGTGTAATTTCTGCGAATGAGCCAGATGGGCGGAGAGAACAGGAAGGAATGTGTGCATGCTAATTTGCAGTTTGACGGACCCTCTTTGTAAAAATAAACACTTTTGCAGAAGTCTAAGGAAAGCAAATGTCATCCGTTTCATATCACACAATGCCTACTGCTAGATATCGAAAACGTGCTCATTTCCAACCGCATTGCACAATAGGAGTCACATCTAATTAACGCAGAGAAGTTCGCCTCTTTATACTATCCCTACAGTGTTCGCTGTTAGATGCAAAGACACTTGAGCTGAACCAAGAGATGCACCCAGAATTGTGTTGGAAGGAAATGCTTCAAGTTCCTTGTTCTGGAACTGGCCAGTGGCCCGGGGGATTGAACGGTGTGCCAACCTACCGTGCGTGGAGATGTACAGTGCTCACTGGAGACATCTTCTAGGAGGGAGCGTCATTCTGGCCTGCCTCCTCCATCACGTCTGGGATACCTAGCCCGAGGGAGCGGGAAGATGGGAAGATTTTCTGTACCCTATCCCAGGACACTCAACAGAAGCTTTAGTGGAATCAGCAGTCATAGCTGAGGGGCAGTGAGTATCACAGCACTGTGAGTCTACACCCCTACCTACCAAAGGTGGACCTAGAGATGCACCGCCCGGGTCCCCCTTCAAGGGAGGACTTGTTGCCCTAGGCATTGGGAGTGAGGTCAACAGACAACCTCCAACTCCTTTAGAGTCAGCTGCAGCCGCAGGGACTTCTTTCCGCACGGCTTCCGGGGCAGCCTGTATCAGGTGACTGAACAACCTAAGAGGGGCACAGAGACCCATCCATGTCATCCCAATGTGGGATGCTCTGAGGGACAATACTTTTTTCAAATATACTCTATCAGATGACAGTGGCTTTGCCTGGCCCACATCACACACCCAGGCTGCAAGACTGCCCTTTCCTGCACAGGCATCCCCATTCCTAACAAACATCTTGCTCTACAAACTCCCTCTGAGCTGCTTCCGGAGGGTCTGCTTCTGGAGCATCCAGCCTGGGACACTATTTCCTTCTTTTGCCCCTATTTTTTGTAGGGGTTGGTAATAATATTTTATAAAACAGATGTCTGTTGACTTTCAAGGATATTGGGAAAAGGTGTGAGTCAATTGTTCTGTTTGGACTCTGAGGGACTTGAGGACTTTGGGTTAGGAACCCTAGTGGATGACCCTGAGGAGCCCTTCAGCAATAAGAACCATGGCTTTGTGAGGTTGCACCTCTGTGCAGACCTGACTACTGATGTGTCAAGGAGGGAGTGTGGGGCTGTCAGCAGGAGCTCTAATCCTCAGGAGTTAAGTAGATTGCTCTAAGCAGAAACCTCAGGGGACAGAATCAGATTCATTTAGATAGTCCAAGCAATAATTTCTGAGTGTATTGAGTTAAACTCAATGGCCAATTCAGGGCTAAAAATCAGCCTGGGTATTTGTGTTTTCAGAGACAAACAAAATGCATTTCCCTTTGAAGGCAACAGATCCTCAAGATGAGATTGAGCCTGATGACCACATAGCAAACAGTTTAATAGACGTAGCTACAGACTGTGGCACCATGTTGCACAAATGCTGACCTAGAGAAAGAACTCCCACAACCACAAAATTCCCAACACCAGTGGTCCAGGGATAGCAGCCTCCAAACTGACCTTGCGTAAGTCCTCAAGGGTCCCAGGGAACCCACTTTGGGGCCCCTTGTTAGGATGTAAGATTCAACAATCCATAAGAAAGAAAAGCCATCCTACCTGGACATTTTACCAGGACAAGCTCTAGAACATTAGAAGGAAATGCTGGGGCTCAGTATTTACATGAACATAATTGCTATTTTGGCTTTATTTGTGGCTTAGAAACATAGCTCACAATGAAGGCTCAAGTGTTTCTGCTACCGCTGCTGTGGCTTCAGACCCAGGGGCGGGGGAAGCACATTCACTCAAAACCTGGCAAAATGAGAATTATTAGAAAACATACTGGCATGCAGTGATTAGAAGAGAGTGGACCCTAAATTGAAACCAGGACATGAAACCACCGTGGACTTTTTCTGCAAACCACAGGGTAGGATGCAATTTCAGCTGAACTGAAAAGAACAGGACTTCGGAACGGGGGAAGATTAAAGATAACTCATTCAGGGACGTTCCAATGGTCCTCATTTGGTACTTGATGGTCCATTAGAATTCTTGGAAAGTATAAAAGGAGAAATGCATTGTTGCCAATTTCCAAAGGGTCATCAGGCAAACACCTTCTGGCCTGCCTTCCTGGTGGCCATTCTGTGCACATAGCTCAGCTGTCTCAAGGACAGAAAGAAGGGAGCCTTCAAGATGACCCCGTGCTGCCGATGAGGAGACTGGCATCTACAGGGGAGGGGACTTGCCCGAGTCCACAAACTCCCTGGTACCACGTTGGGGGGCAAGCTCTTTACCTTCTAACCCGTATTGCCTATATTCTTGTGGAGTTATGCTGACTTGCAATACTTGTGCTTAAGATTTTCCAGAAGCCAAACAGAGAGAATCTCATTCTACACCTGTGCCTTCTGTCAAGTCACAACAGGCTATCCCAAAGTTTGGGCCCTGTTGAGCTCCTGAAATAGATCTGTCCGTGCTTGGAGACCACGCCAAGCCTCTTCTGAGAAGACCTCCAGCTGGAGAGGACGCTTGCAGAACATGACTTGTTCTAATTTGGATATCGGTGAAACAAGTCTGGTTGGTTATTTGAGGAAAGCATGATAGGAGAGAAAAAGCGAGAGCCTCTCTGTATACTCAAGGGCAAACTGGGATGGCGGGGTGGTGGGGTGGGTAAGACATCAGTAATGGCTTAGCTGCCCTCCTGTTGGCTTTACTGCCCTCTTTCAGGGACCTCTGTCTCATCCTGTCGAGGAGTCATCAAGATACTTGAGTAGCAGCAGGAGCTCATCATCGCTTTGGGATTACTCCCAATCGACATCCCATCAGACACAAGGGAACCAATGCATGGAATCCTGTGTTAGCTCATTTGCTTCCCTTCTTATAAAGTTTTATTGTCTCTTTATATCACACTGTGTGTGTGTGTATGAGTGTGTGTAATGCCCAATAGAATATATGTGTATTTACATAATAAATGATAGTACATATGCATAATATACCATATTGTATACACACACACACACACACACACACACACAAACACATATTCTTTTTAGTTGTTTTTATTTTATTTTTTAAGTTTTTCTTCATGTTTATTTTTGAAGGAGAGAGAGAGAGTGTGAGTGAGGGAGGAGCAGAGAGAGAGGGAGACACAGAATCTGAAACAGGATACAGGATCCAGGCTCCCAGCTCTCAGCACAGAGCCGGATGCAGGGCTCGAACTCAGTCTTGAGATCATGACCAGAGCCAGCCGATGCTCAACCGGCTGAGCCACCCAGGTGCCCCCCGTTGTTTTTATTTTTAAAAAAGAGTATCATACTGTATACAATCTTTCGAGATTTACTATTTTCACTTAATATTGCATTGCTAAGATTGCTTCATGTTGTTATATGTCACTGTATTTCTTATGTAACTGCTGTATAACATAGAAATGTGAGAATATATCATACTATATTTACTCTCCCTCTGATGGGCATTTAGGTTGTTTCCAGTTATTTTTGCTAGAACAGTGCCGCAATGGATATTTTTGTACATGTATCCCACTGTCTATGTATATGTACAAAATTTTTTTATGATATATACTTAGGAATGGAATACTGGATCAGAGGATATGTGAATATTCAATATTAGGAGTTATATAGGAGTTAGTAGTTACTGTTTTCCAAAGTGATTGCATCAATTTACGCTCCCACGAGCAATAGATAAGAGGCTTTAAAGATTTATATACTCTTTAATGCTTGGAATTTTCAGACTTCTCACTTGCGCTAATAAAAAGATTATAAATCATGATTTTATTTTCTGTTATCACCAAAAATGTTAAACGTATATACCTATGTTTATTAGCTATAAATATTTTCTTTTCTGTGAAATGCTTATGTTCATGTGTCTTGTCTATTAAAGAGTCCCATAGATCTGCTTGCATTCTTCTCATTGATTTGTAACAGCTCTTTACATATTTATAATAATATTTTGTCAAATTGAATAATGCACATTTCTTCTTCCAACTTGTCTTCTATATTTTGTTTAAGAGATCTTTTTCTACTCCAAGTTATAAAATATATTACTGATATTTTTTACTACGAGTTTTAAGGTTTTGGTTTTAATATTTTAGTAGTTAATCCATCTGGAGTTGAATTTTATATTTGGTGTAAGAAAAAAATCCATTTCGTCTTCCAATAGTCTCTCTTTTTTTTTTTTTTTAACAGTTTATTTATTTATCTTGAGAGAGTAAGAGAGAGAGCAGGGAGGGGAAGAGAGAGAAAGGGAGAGAATCCCAAGCATGCTCCATGCTATTAGCGTGATACAAATCCGGACGTGGGACTCAAACTCACAAAGTGTGAGATCATAACCTAAGCTGAAATCAGGAGTTGGATTGACCCACTGAGCCACCTAGGCACCCCTCTCTTGTCCCTGCTGAGGTGACATATTGCCTCTGTCATATAATAAATTTATTTACATAGATTTATTTGTTCCTGAGTTCTTTGTTCTATTCTACTAGTCAGTGTGTCTGTCCTTGCATCAACACCAGACTGACAAAATTACTATAGCTTCATAATCAGTCTTAATGTTTGATAAAGCAAATTCCTTACCTTTGTCTTTTTTTCAGATGTATCTTGTCTACTTTTAGTCCTTAACTCTTTCCTATATATCAGCTTACCAAAATTCATTTAAAAGCACCCCAGTTGCCATTTTGATTGTATCTATGGATTGAGTGGGGGAGAACTGAGTGTTCAAACTGTGCTTATGAATATATTTCTCCATTTATATATTTTTCTTTTAACATCTCTTTGTGAATATTTGAACTGTTCCTTATAGACATCCTGAACTTCTTTTGACAGCTGTAGCTTAAATAATGCCTTTTCCTTTTCAGCTTGTGTTTGGATTAGCAGTTGAAATTTTTCAATATGTTTCAGCTTGTGTTTGGATTAGCAGTTGAAATTTTTATGTTAATCTTGTACCCAATCAAGGTTCTAAATTCTCTTATTATTTCTCATCATCTATAGGTGGATTATTTTGGTTTTCCAAGAAAAAAAATGTTATCATCTGCAAGTGTTGACAGTTTGATTCCAACTTTCTAAATTAAAAAAAAAAATCTATTCTTCTTTTTTTTTTTCTGGTCTTATTGCATTGGCTAAACTCTTCCATTCCGGGTTGCCTAGATGTGCTGACAGAATAAAATTTTTCTGTTATTCTTAACTTTAAAAGAAATACTTCGAATAGTTCCTTATTTAGAGTGATGTCTGTTGTAAGTTTTTAATAGACATCATTTATTGAATTACATTTTTCTTCTGTTGCTAATTTACCAAGAGTTTTATTGTGAATGGGTGTTGAATTTTACCAAATGTTTTCCTGAACCCATCAAAATGCTCATCTAGAGCTTTTCTATTTTAATTAGTTTTAATCAATTCATGTGATGAATTATTACTTCTGGATTTTCTAATATTAAACCATCCTTTCATACCTAGGTAAAAGTCATTTTAGTTGTGATTTATTATATTTTTAATACACTGCTAATTATGGTTGTTAATACTTTAGTAGTTTGATTGCATGTTCATGAATGAAATGTCTCTGTAATACTTTCACTTTGTAGAATGCTGATTTGGGTATGAAGCTTGTCCTGGCTTCCTAGGGTAAATTGGGTCATTTGTGGGCATATTCTCTCCTTTTATGCCATCTAAAAGAAACATCGTATTTCTTTTTTTTAATGTTTATTTATTTTTGAGACAGAGAGAGACAGAGCATGAATGGGGGAGGGTCAGAGAGAGAGGGAGACACAGAATCCGAAGCAGGCTCCAGGCTCTGAGCTGTCAGCACAGAGCCCAATGTGGGGCTCGAACTCATGGACTGTGATATCATGACCTGAGCTGAAGTCTGAGGCTTAACTGACTGAGCCACCCAGGCACCCCAAAATAGTATATTTCTTGAACATTTGGTGTAATTAGCCCGTAAAATCATCTGGGCCTTGGTGTTTCCTTTGTGGAAAGATAATAATTGCTGCGTTGATTTATTTAACAGTTACAAGACTATTCAACTTATTATTTTTTCTTGATTTCATTCTGTTAATTTATAGATTTCTGAGTATTTGCTCATTTCATTGAAGTTTTCCAAGTTAGAAGCAAATAATTGTTACCGTGTTTATCCATTTTTTTCTAATCTCTATGTGTATTGTGTCCCGCTTTCCAACTATTACTTAATTTGTGCCTTGTTTTGATCAATCTTGTCAGACATTTGCTTATTTTTTCCCCAACTTCTGGATTTATTCATCTTTTCTACTATATCTGTTATATTTTAGTTTGTTGATTTCTGCTTTTAATTTTACTATTTCCTCCTGCTTTCCATGGTTTTTTTTTTTTTTTAACGTTTATTTATCTTTGAGACAGAGAGAGACAGACCATGAACAGGGGAGGGGCAGAGAGAGAGGGAAACACAGAATCTGAAACAGGCTCCAGGCTCTGACCTGTCAGCACAGAGCCCGACGCGGGGCTCGAACTCATGGACTGTGAGATCATGACCTGAGCCGAAGTCGGACGCTTAACCGACCAAGCCACCCAGGCACCCCGTGCTTTCCATGGTTTTATTCTGTGTTTCTTATTTTTTAAGATAGGTACTTAACTTCTTAATTTTGATGCTTTCTTCCCTTCTGATATTATTTATGGATTGTATTAGAAAATATAAGTTGCTACATTTCACACAGATTTTGACATGTTTTCCTTATTGATGCATTCTAAGTATTTAAAAATACTAATTATGATTTCTTCAATACTAGGGATTTTAGCATTCATAGTAACTTTTCAAAAAATTAAAACTCTTTTTAAACTTATAATTATTTTGTGTTCAGAGGTCATGGCTTTATAATTCTCTTTGAAATGTAATTTATGAAAGCTTTCTTCTTTCCTTCATAGCTGATCAGTTTTTCCAAATGACCAGTGCATCATTGAAAAGTTTCTATTCTCTCATTATTAGAAGAAGAACTTTATCTTTGCTCGTTAGTCAAGATTCTTAACTAAGTTCTTCAGATCTTTTGTATCATTCCTATTTTTTCTGTTTGTATTACCAATAATCAAGAGGGATATGTTGAAATTTCCAGCTTGATGAGGGATTTGCCTACTTACCTTAATATATTTTGCTCCACATATGTCATGTCTATTGTGTTAAGTTCAAAGATTTTTACGTTGCTACAGGTCCTAAATTAATTGAAATTTTTATCATTATCTAAGGCCTTCTCCATCCTTAATGAAATTTACTCTCAAATGAATTTTTATCTCAAAATCTATTTTTTCTTATTAATGTAGCTAAACCAGATTTTAAAGTATTTTTTTAAATATTTATCCATTTATTTTGAGAGAGAGAGAAAGCAGTAGCAGGGGAGAGGCAGAGAGAGAGAGAGAGAGAGAGAGAGAGAGAGAGAGAGAGAATCCCAAGCAGGCTCCACACTCAGCGTGAAGCCCGATGGGGGACTCAATCTCATGACTGCGAGATTGTGACCTGAGCCGAAATCAAGAGTTGGACACTGAACCAACTGAGTCTCCTAGGCACTCCTAAACCAGATTTTTAAAGTTAACATCCACGTGATACTTTCTGCATCATTTCACTTTCAACCTTATGTTTTAGGTGTGTCTTTTGTAAACGGCATACACATAGATTTATAAAATCGAATCTAACAGTGTCTTTCTATTAGAGAATTTCATCCATTTACTTTTATGTGAATTATTCATATGCATAGGCTAGTTTGTGCCATTCAGGTAGATTATCTAGTGTTTCCCACCTTTCATGAGTAAATAAAAAATCCTTTATTATGTTTTTTAAATAGATCTGTCAACCTACATAAGATGTGAAGCCAGCAGCCCCTCACGTTCCCCGTCTATGACCCGCCACATTGATATTGTAACAATTTTGAAACTCTGATAAACTATGGATTATTATAGCTATATGTCTCTTTTTCTTTAGTCTTAACTTTTTTAGATAACCACAAGTTTTACCAAAAAATTTGATCCTTTTTCAATGTGTGCCTTTGTGAGGAAACATTTCTGAAGCATTGTATGCCAAAGAGTATTTTTATCATGGCTTCATATATGAATGACAGTTTGGCTAGAAATTAAACTTTGGATTCTGAGTTCTTTTTCTTCAATACTCTAAAAATACTGCTTCGTTATCTTGCATCAGTGTTGCTACTGGAAAATCAGATGTCATCTGATTCTTGTTCCTTTGTATATGATCTGTACTTCTCCTTTGGAAATTTTAGAATTTTCTCTTTGAATCTCATAATATATCCAGATATAATCTCCATTCTTTGTCTCTTCTCTGTTAGGATGATGTCTCTCATCTTTCTTTAACTCTGGGAAATTTACTTCCGTTACGTTTTTAAATATTTCTTGTTGGTGATTTTAGTCTCCACCAAGAAAAACACACTTTTCTAGGTGGGATCCAGAAAATGAAGATGGACTGACTGATACTAATCTTGAGTGGTACTTGTGCTAATAAGCTTAAGGTTCAAATAATTGAGGCCTTTTCTTTCCCTGCCTTGAAAATCTATCGGCTGTGAATACTTCTACTACTAAATGGCCACACTAAAACTACTTAAATTCATTTTATTTTCCTGTCTCATCCCTCATGGTCAGCTCTTGTTTCTAATGTTCTGCTTCACCTGGGGTGATCTTATGTGTATGAAGTATGTATAAAGAAGGTATCAGTAAGCTCCATGTGGGACACTGGCGTATTTCCAGTGAACAATGAACATGGATTTAATGAAAATTTTTCTTGCTCAGAGACCATCTTGCTTTTTCCCGGTATAACACATAAAGGATTTAATTTGTGCACTTCACTGAAGGAAAATGAATTTTAAGACCTCCTTCCATTTGTATACGGAGATCATCATCAAAGGGGATCTTTGGGATGTCACAGAATATTGGGACAGCCTTGGACGAGGGATCAGAACATAGAAGCTATCTGGGGGTGAGGAGCAGGGTGGTTACTAAGGGATCCTTAGGCTCATGCTAATGCTGATTCTCTAACTCTATGAGATCAATTTGACTTTCAGTTCTAGCTTCCCCGTTAACTCATCATGTGAGTTTGCGCAAGGGAATTATTTTTACTGGGTCTCCGCTTCCCCATCTGGCTGGGGAGATCATTTCAAAAACCTAATTTCTTATAGTTCTATAACACGATAGTTCAGCAAACTATTTACAATAATCTACAAAGAAAGATAGAGCCGGGGCAATTGCCCTGTGGTTAGCCCCACGTTTTATGTTTACGTTCTAAATTGCTTGGCTTCTCGTTTTCCAGGGGCGTCAAACAAGGTCTTGCTGTCATACTGCACAACTGAATCTTGAAAACCAGACTTAAGACACACGATAACAGATCTGATTGCTGATTTGGTGCTAACCATACAATTTCTGTATATCATACCAGTGTTGGCCCTCCTACAATAAATAGCAAACCGGTAAAACATAAACATTTTAGTGTGTATTGTTAAATTTTTATAAGTCTATCCTATGGTAGCAAAATTTTAAAAAAATCATTTTACCTATTTGGATTCATATTATTCATGAGATAAAACACAAATCATATTAAGCACATTGAATTTGCCACCAAGAGTGAGTTTTTCTAATACAATTTTTTGTAGGAAAATTTCTCAGGCTTGTGAAGATTATTGATAATTTGTAGGTGGTTATGAGAAACGCCGTTCAATAATGCCAAATAAAGTTTTCATATGTTCTGGGTCAAAATTCTTTCTCTGATTATGTTTCAGTGAAAGAAATATTCCTCCTGTATGAAATTTCCTGTATGAGTTGAAAACTGACTGTTTATGCAATACAGCTTGTGAAAAAAACAGTGCAAAGAACAATTTCTCCTGGCTTAATAAATAATTTAACTTTCACATTTTGGTAACATAAACATTTTAGAATATCTTTTTTTTTTTTTTTTTTTGAGAAAGAGAGAGTGAGAGCAGGGGAGAGGCAGAGAGAGAGGGAGAATCTTAAGCAGGTTCTGCGCTCAGTGCAGAGCCTGATATGGGGCTCAAACTCACCAAACTGTGAGATCATGACCTGATCTGAAACCAAGAGTCACATGCTCAATCCACTGAGCTACCCAGGAGCCCCAACATTTTAGAAACTCTTTGAATTTAGGTACAGAGATAATTACAAGTGTGGATCTGGGGAGGATGGATATTTATGGATAGAAAAGACAGATATTTCATCAACTATCATAAAGAAAGACAGCTGTGAATTAAGAAAAGTATCAGGGACAGTTAACTGACAAACCACAAGACATTTTCATAAGTTACAGTTAAAAGTTCTAGTGAATTCTAGTGAATATGTTTTTTTTTCACGTTTATTTATTTTTGAGAGAGAGAGAGAGAGAGAGAGAGAGAGAGAGAGTGCGAGCAGAGGAGAGGCAGAGAGAGAGGGAGACACAGAACCTGAACCAGGCCCAGGCTTTGAGCTGTCAGCACAGAGCCCAATGCAGGGCTCGAACCCACAAACCATGAAATCATGACCTGAAGCGAAGTCAGACGATTAACCAACTGAGTCACCCAGGCGCCCCATCATGTCTTTTAAAATTTTTTTAAAGTTCATTTATTTATTTTGAGAGACAGAGAGCACGAGTAGGGAAGGGACAGAGAGAAGGAGAGACAGAATCCCAAGCAGGCTCTGCACTGTCAATGCAGAGCTCGATGTGGGGCTCAAACTCATGAATTGTGAGATCATGTCCTGAGCCGAGATCCAGAGTTGGATGCTTGGATGCTTAACCAACTGTGCCATCCAGGTACCCCTCTAATCAACGTATTTTGAGATGTCTGGCTCGGTAGCCTAATGACAAGAAGGGTAATGTTTATGTGGGGAAAAAGGACCAAGGCCCAACTTACATAGCCCATCTTTGATGTTGCCTCAGGAATGAATGCTCATGATTGACAGAAGAGGGGACACTTACAGGTTCTGACTCACTCTAAAGAGGCCTGGGCCACCATAGCATGAACATAGATGCCCAAAAGGATTGGCATTTTTGTCTCCCTTTTGATTATATATATATATATATATATATATATAATATGTATTATATATGTATGTATGTATGTATATACATATATATATATATATATATACTTCTAAAAAGAAACACGTTGGGGGGCCTGGGTGGCTCAGTCGGTTAAGCGTCCGACTTCGCCTCAGGTCACGATCTCGCGGTCCGTGAGTTCGAGCCCCGCGTCGGGCTCTGGGCTGATGGCTCAGAGCCTGGATCCTGCTTCTGATTCTGTGTCTCCCTCTCTCTCTGCCCCTTCCCTGCTCATGCTCTGTCTCTCTCTGTCTCAAAAATAAATAAAAAACATTAAAAAATAAAAATTAAAAATAAATAAATAAATAAAAAGAAACACGTTGGCGTTTTGTAAGTACAATTCTTCCATGTGCTGGACTGGTCTGTGTAGTGTAGGATATTTACCGTCTCCAGCTCCCTGCCCACAAAATGCCAGCAACTTCACCTCAGTTGTTAGAACTAAAAATAACTCAGTATGTTTTGGAATGCCCCCTAGAGGGCGGTACTTCCTCTGGTTGATTACCGTTGGCACCTGATGATCTCTCCAGTCTATTTCATGTCTGAGAAGTGTGATTTTTCTCTCTGTGTTATGCATTTTCCCCCGTATGGAAAAATATGCTGAGTGGAAAGAACCCATTATATTTTGGAAGGCTTCTAGAATACCAGTTATTTTCATGATCTGGACCCACCGTCCCTGCCATCTGTAAGATTTCTTTGATCTCATCAAAAGTAGGTGATTCCGCCTCTGGGCTACCCTAGACCCAACTCATCACTCTATTAATAGCAGCCGTCATACTGCTGTCATTACCTGGTTTTGTCCTCCCCCTCGACCTCAGGCTGTGAGCTCTTTGAGAACACACACTGTACCTTATTTATTCCCTATCTCCAGTGAACAACGTAATTCTGGCACATCACGGGCACTTTATAAAACGTTGCCAAATGAATAAATGGATGGGGACATAGCTAAGTTGAATCTATTGCATTTCCACACGAACATTGTCTCTCCAAAGGGATTTTTATTCTCTTTCCAGCTTAATGAACAGAAAAGGAGAGCTATGAGATTAAGTCAGCTTGATAATAACAATAAAGTGACAAGAATAATAATAAATAACAGGAAGAGTACGTCAGAGTCATACTAATAAATCCCAGTACCTAAGATCTGACTTTATGCCCGGCACAGTTGAAGAACTTTATTTACCTTTTTTCATTTACTCTTCACAGTGGGGCTGGGCCTAGGGTAATAAAGGGAGGCACCTAGAATGCAGAATTTAAGGCTTCACTCTCCACTGCTATGTAAACACTGACCCGGCATCGCCTCACCCTAGTCCCAGCCTTGCTTCTCTTACCTATTTTTATTCTCATGTTGTCGGTGAAGAAAGTAAACTCAGAGGGGGTATAAAATAAGCTATCCATGCAAACAGGCAGTGAGTGATGGGGCTGGGAATTCAAGCCCAAGGTACTGAAGCACATGCTTGGAGCCATTAGGGACAGAGCTGGTGCCAGGATGTTACAGGTGCACACTAGACTAGTTCATAACAAGAGAGGAAACATTTGGAAACTTTACAGCGATTTGACTTTGCCCCTACCACCATGCCAATGATCAATATACCCACCACCTTGTCTCAGTATCGTGCATGGCGATCTTTTATTTCTTGCTATGATAGGATAATATGAGGAACACCCATGAATTGCCACCCGACATGGGAATCAAACCGATTTTATTAACTCACAGCTATCTAAGCGCTCCTCCATAATGCTGTCTGCGTCCCTCGACCCTCCCTCCACCTGATCTCACTAAGAGTCATCCATGCTATAGCTGTGGATGTTTTTCCATGGGCTTGTAATTCTTTCATGTTCATGGTGATAATGTTTTGTGATGTGAATGTCTTCATTTTCTCCTCGTTGGGTATTTGGGTCGTGGGCTCGTCATTGATTCGTTGCTTCTCAGCTCCAGAGCTGTTGCCTGTTTTGTGACAGTAGAGACGGACCTTGTAGACTTAAAAAAATTTTTTTTTAATGTTTATTTATTTTTGAGAGAGAGAGAGAGAGAGAGAGAGAGAGCGAGAGAGAGAGAGAGCGCGCACGCACAAGTCAGGGATGGCCAGAGAGAGAGGGAGACCCAGAATCCGAAACGGGCTCCAGGTTCTGAGCTGTCAGCACAGAGCCGGATGTGGGGCTCGAACTCGCAGACCGCGAGATCATGAACTGAGCCAAGTCGGAAGCTTAACCGACGGAGCCACCCAGGTGCCCTGGACCTTATAAACATTTGATCTTCATCAGTAATGGGCAGTGGGGGGGACACAGGGCTTTTCTCCGACTTCTTGCGTGCTCCTCTTGGAGGGCTTTGGCCACACGTGTGACTTCTCCAGTGCTGGCCTCCTGTGGCACCCAGTAGGCGCCAGCACCTGGGGGGCCAGCAGCACATGGAGCCTCTCTGTGGGAAACTTCCCATGGTGCTCTTTAGGTGACTTCAGAGCGAGTTTGAGGCATACCACATCCCTACGGACAGTTTCCACTAGCATCCCAAAGGGCGGATTTCCACTGAGTTTGCTGACATGGCACCCGAGTGGATTTCTTTACCACTGTAAGTCATGATGTGCCTTCTCTGGTACAGTCTATGTCTCAGCCTAGGATGAGAGGTCCTCTTCCAGATGTGTTCCTTCCTCCAGTCTCTAACTCAGCCCTGCCAATCGTGGCTGGCACCTTGTATCTGAAATCCTGCATTCTTTAGTTTAGTTTACCTTTTAAAAGCCAATCCCCTCTTATTCCAGTCCCCTATTACACTCCGTATTTTATTAATGTTTACCATTCTCTGTTCCAATCCCTGTGTGATTTTTGCCTCTTGATTGGACCCTGACTTTTTTTTTTTCTTTTGCTATAATATACAATCCTTCTATGAATATTTCTGCATATGTCTCCTTTGTCCATGTGTAAACATTTCCTTTGGTAGAGGAATGTCACCACACTACCATAAAGTGTGCAGCCGTTAAGCTTTATAACTTTCTAAGATAGCCCTAAATTGTAATCATTACTAGAGTTATATGAGGGAGCCTATTGGGTCCTAGTCTCTCCACCACTTTTTGTTGTCTAACGTCTCAGTTTCTGTCAGCCAGGGGGGTGAGAAACAGTATGTCACTGTGGTTTTGATTTGCGTTTTCCAAACTAAGAATGAATTTGAACATGTCTTTGTATTTTTGCTGGCCACATGGTTTTCTTCTCCTCTGACTTGTCTGCTGATGTCCTTGCTTTTTTTATTTGACTTCTTTGTCTTTTTGCACTTTGATTTTTAAAAGTTCTTTATGGACATTTTGCCCTTCGTCTGATATGTTATGGCAAAAGTCTCCGTCCAATTTGCCGACCTTCAAAAAATGCTTTTTCCCCCTATCTTTATTAAGATGTAATTGACAAACAACATTGTGAAAATTTAGGGTGCATAATGTGATGATGTGATACACATATATGTTGCAAAATGATTACCACAATAAGGCTAGTTAACACATTCATCACCTCAGGTAATTACTTTTTTATTAACAACGAAGATATTTAAGATTTACCGTCTTAGCAACTTCCAAGGATATAATACAGTAGTGTTAACCACAGTCACTATCCTGCACATAAGATGCCCAGAACTTATTCATCTTACAACCGAAAGTTTGTGGCTGAATAATATCCCATTATATATGGTTCCCTTCTCTCCACAGCCTCACCAACCTTTGTTATCTCTTGTGCTTTTGCTGCTAGCCATTCTAACAGGTGTGAAGTGATATCTCATTGATTTGGCACATTCATGCCTTGGGGAAGATCATGCCATCTACAAATGGAGAAAATTTTACTTCTCTCTTTCCAATTCAGATGCCTTTTATTTCTTTTTCTTGTCTAATTGCTCTGGCTACGATTTCCAGCACTACGCCGAAGAGGAGTGCTGAGAGCAGACACCTTCGTCTTGTTCATGATCTTAGAGAACGAGCTTGTAACTTTTCACCATTGAGTGTGATGTTAGATGTGGGCTTGTCATATGCCATGTGTTGAGGGAATTCCTTTTATACCCAATTTGTTGCGAGTTTTTATCAGGAAAGGGTGTTGATATTCTGCATCTATTGAGATGATCATAGACTTGTTTTTCTCTCTCTTTCTGTTACTCTGGTTTATTGATTTACCAATTTGTATATGTTGAATCATCCTTGAGTCCCAGGGATAAATCCCACTTGATTGTAGTTTATGATTCTTTCATGTGCTGTTGATTTGTTTGCTAATATCTTGTTTAAAAGTTTATGTTTATATTTATCAGGGATACCAGCCTCTAGTTTTGTTTGCTTGCTTGTTTTTCCTGTAGTGTCCTTATCTGGCTTTGGTATCAGAGTAAAACTGGTCTCATAAAAGGAAACTGGGAGTATTTCTTCCTCTTCAATTTTTTGGAAGAGTCTGAGAAGGATTGGTAATCCTTGGTAATTTAATTCTTCTTTAAATATTTGGTGGAATTTATCTATTTCATCGAGGTTGTCCAATTTGTTGGTGTACAACTGTTCACGATAGTCTTTTATGATCCTTTGTATTTCTGTGGCGTCTGCTGTAACATGTCTTTCATTTGTGATTTTGTTTATTTGGGGCCTCTTTGTTTCTTGTTTAGTCTAGCTAAAGGTTTGTCAATTTTGTTTATCTTTTTTTTTAAGTTCCTCATTTTATTGATCTTTTCCATTTATTTCTAGTTTATTTCATTTATTTCTTCTCTGGCCTTCGTTATTTCTTTCTACCAACTTTAGGCTTAGCTCTTTCCACCCCCGTCCTCCTCCTCCTTCTTGTTTTCCTTCTCCTCCTCCTCCTTCTTCATCGTAGTCTTTTCTCTCTCTCTTTTTTTTTTCTAATTTTTGACATGTAATGTTAGGTTGCTTACTTGAGATCTTTCATTTTTCCCCTAATGTTGGCATTTATAGCTATAAACTTCCTTCTTAGAACTACTTTTGTTAAATCGCATAAGTTTTAGTAGGTCGTGTTTACCTTTTCATTTCTCCCAAGATTTTTTTTTAACTAATTTTGATTTCTTCTTCGACTGATCGGTTGTTCAGGAACATGTTGCTTATTTAATCTCCACATATTTGTGAATTTCCACTTTTCGTCTTACAACTGATTTCGAGTTTTACACCATTGTGACCAGAAAAATATGCTTGATAGGTTTTAAACTTCCTGAATTTGTTAAGACACTTCTTGTGGCTGAATGTGTGATCTATTCCAGAGAATGTTCCATGTGTGCTTGAGAAGAGTGTGCATTCTGTGGCTGCTGGATGAAATGTTCTGGAAAGGTCTGGTAGGTCCATCTGGTCTAATGTGCCGCTTATGTCCAATGTTTCCTTATTGAAATTTATTTTCTGTCCGGATGATTTATCCATTGTTGAAAGTGTGTACTCAAGTCACCTACTATTACTGTTTTGTTGTCTATTTTTACTTTAAGATCTATTAATATTTGCTTTATATATTTAGGTGCTCCAATGTTAGGTGAGAATTCTGGTGGTAATTCTTAAGAACTGTATGCCTTTTCTTGGTCCGGAAAAACCAGGCCGGGTGCTGACAGCCTCCTGTTTGCTTTCCTTAGGGTGGTGCTGAACGCTTAAGTTTGTGTGCTGTCCCTCAGTCCTGCACAGTCAGTCTAGCTTTCTTTGCATGCTCACCAGCTGTCTGCAAAAGCTCATCTTCACTGGGTACCTTTACAGGGATCCAGGGGTAAAGGGTTTGTGTCCCTTTGACACCCTCCGAGAGCTCTGGCTGCTGTTCCCTCAGCTGCTTCCCAACCGCCAGTCGTGCGGCACGCCTCACCATTCTGGGTGGGGTGAGAAAGAAGTGGTTTCTCTAGCACAGTTGGGGAAGCCATGTGATCATTCACACACTCTCGCTTTCCTCTCTGGGTGAAATCACAGCCGAGAAGGTTTCTCTTTGCACTAAACCGTGCCACGTTAGGGGAGGGTTGATGGAGGTAAGTAAAACTGCTTCTCTTACTCCCTTCGATGTGTCCGATCCTAGGTATCTTTGGACTCCAACGGTGTGCTAGAACATCTCCAATGAACCCCCAGCCTTCCAAAAGGCACTCTCATCCATGCATGATTGTCTAAATCAGTGTCCTTTGGCAGGAAGGTGGTAGGAAACTCTTATTGTCGTGTTGGTGACGCCGCCCCTAAAAACATTTTAAAGGGAGATTTCTATTAACAGAATTTTTACATTTTAATGTAGTCAAATTGATCCATCTTATTTTATAGTTAACATTGTATTGTCTTGCTTGATAAATTCTTATTATGCTAAGGTCATGCTAAGTATGTTTTCTCTTATATTTTCTTCCAAATTTTCAAATAATTTTGTTATTGACACTGAGGCCCCCAAAGAGCTGATATTTATGTACAGTGGGAGGCAGCAATCCCATTTAATTTTCTTATGTAAAAAATAATTTTTCAGTCCCATTTTCCCTCCTTTCCACTCTCATCCCCCATGCCTCTTTTGTCATAGGTAAAAATTTCATATGTGAATAGGTCTGTGCCTGTGCTCTCAATTTAGCTCCCCCGTGGACCTTATTTTCTATACAAGCCTTACAGTCAGGATGATGAAAAGCTAGCATCTGGTATAAAACAGGCATTTATAGTTATTAAGAATTGATCAAGCATTATATTGGGCAACTTACATGCATTTTACCCTTTAATCCTGGCAATGTTCCCTGAATTATACATCATTATCCATACATCACATATGAAGAAACTGAAGCTCAGGGAGATGGTGTGACTTACTTTATCTCAACCAGCTTGGGAGTGGTGGAGGCCAGGATATGAATCCAAATTCTGTGTCTTTTTATTATGCTATATTGTTTTCCTAAATCATCCAAATTAAATTAATTCACAACTTTAAGCATTGGAGTGGGACTAAGATCAATGTACGAATAATTCTACAATTCAATTTAGGCTTTTCTTCTAGTTGGAAGACAGACTTTGGAACACAAAGTAAAGATGAAATATGCAAGCATCTGGAGGCTTGTCCTTGGCATTCAGATAATGGGCTGTGGGCCACAGACTCATTCTGTCACCTACCGGCTGATGGGGTTGGGGAGTCGCATACGACCAGGCCTTGTTCTCATTGGCCCAGGGGATGGGTAAGGTGGAGCCCATGGCAGCACGCTGGAAGGAAAAGAGCCGAATCCAGAAAGGTTTCAGTTCACTGGGATGCTGCCATTTGCTTGCGTATGCTTGCAAGATTACATTCCCTCTCTGAGCTTTAGTTCCATATGTATAGAATGGGGGAAATGACCGTCGTCTTGTTTGGCTGTTGTCAGAACTGGAAATACCTGTTAAAGGTCCCACACTGTGGCGGGCACACCTTGGACCGTTCATAGATAAACGCTATTTTCTTCTCCTTGCTCTTGAGCTCCATTCCACCGCTACCAGTTTTCCACAAATACTCTTCTCTGTAGGGATATTTGTTTGGCCAGTGGAACGTCAGCTCTCCTGGGGACCTAGACCACTAAGCGCAGCCCTCACCGGTGTGACCACAAGAAAAGGTGAGACATTTATGGACCTCCCAGTAGAATCGCAGATGAGAAGCCATCCCTTGCAGGACACAGAGAACGTTGCAGCTTCTTAGCATGGTCCTTGGCTGTATCACATTTGCTTTCATCCCTTAATCTTGTCTATTTCAGAGAAAGTTAAACTCTAAGACACCCGGGGGTAAAAAGGACCTCTGAGGTCCACTGACTCAGTGCACTTATTGCGCTGACAGAGAAGACCCAGAGAGGGCAAGGGAGTCCCACGGGCAGCACCGCACGGTGATTCATGGTGGGTCTCTCACCTACCCAGCTGTTCTGCTACCACAAGCCATCTCACAGCACCCCCGTTAAACATGCGACGATCCCTTCCTGTTAAGAATCAGATATTCCTACCCATTTGCTATCAGGACCCTACCTCGTCTTCTAGCTTCAACTGAAAAATGGTTACCAAAAGGTTCAACAGACTTACAACAGCAACTATACGCCCTGAACCATAGTCAGAATATGCAAAGTACTTACTATTTATGGGCTACTATTTACATGCTTCGTAAGCCCTAGCTCCCTTCATCCTCACCACAAGGCTGTGAAGCAGGCACTGTTACCATCCCTGTCTTGGTTTCCATTTTTATATTTGAACCACTTGGATACAGCACCTTGTTTTCTCTGATACAACAGAACAGACAGTATAATCACACAAAAAGGCACAAAGAATGTACTGTCCAAAAATGAAAATTAGGTTCTGAGACAGCTAGGAAACTAGTTAGATTCAAGACATACAGCATCGCTGTGCTTACTTTGTATTTCTCTCCCCGGACTGATTTCCCTGGGTGGGATTTCCCAAACACCCTGGGTGGGATTTCCCAAACAAGTGGCTCAAGTACCACAAAGGACTGTTTTTCAAAGAAGTTTGGGGGGCTTTCTCTGGTAAATGTGATGACATAAAAGTGTTCAAAAGGTGTCTGGAGTGGCTCTAGGAACGTCCAATAACGGCAAATATCAGAAATAGGCAGTCTCAGATGATTTCATTAGTAAACATATATGCATATAATTAAGTCAATGTCATATGTATACTATAACTGTGTTATATAAGTAAAAGCCCCTCCTTGCCAGATCAGAATACATTAGCTGAGTCTCATAGTCATGAGGTCTCAAAAGGAAGCAACATCCTTTCAAACAGTAATGATTGTTTATAAAATTAGTGTCTAAACACTCTTCTCAACTTAACAGTAGCATCTGTCCTTACAGATTACCTCAATGCCTGTTGGTCTTTACCCATTGCTTAAATATCTATTGGCCTTCCTCTATTTTTTAGATATTAATTATGTATTAGAAACTGCCATCCGAATCAATTTCAAAGTGAGATTAGTCATTTTGTAAAAGGTGTGAAATTGTCTGAACTTCACGAAAGTAATATTAGGTACTGCTTGGGTCACATACAAAGCTGTCGACAAGTCAGTAACTGGCAGAGACTGTCCAGTTCAACATAGAAGAGAAATAAAGAGAAAAATAAAGATAGGATAGGTGTTTAAAGGAGATTGATTTAAATATCAAAGCGCATTGGAGAAATCAATAAAGTTTTTGACTTTTGCTCTTGCTAAAAATGTATGATCTTTATTATGATGCAGTTAAATCCAAATGTGACTTGGAAAATGTATACCACAATTTTGCCTAGAAAAAACAATGCTCCCCTCAAATTCTGAGATTTGTCTCATTTTTGCAACTATAACCTTTTGTTAAACATAAGATTAAAAACTTATTCTAGTATTTTTCTTTTTTTTTTTAATGTTTATTTATTTTTGAGACAGAGAGAGACAGAGCATGAATGGGGGAGGGGCAGAGAGAGAGGGAGACACAGAATCGGAAGCAGGCTCCAGGCTCTGAGCCGTCAGCCCAGAGCCCGACGCGGGGCTCGAACTCACGAACCGTGAGATCGTGACCTGAGCTGAAGTCAGACGCTCAACCGACTGAGCCACCCAGGCGCCCCTAGTATTTTTCATTTTTAATACAATTTGCAACCAAAACTTACTTCCCCCAGATATAGACCATAAAATGATGTGCCTATATTAAGTTTAAATCACTTTAAATTTATCTTTTCACAAACCCATCATTCTTGGTTAGTCAATTTCCTTGTACATTTAAATGTAAGCATAAATATAGATTAGATGAGTTACACTTGAATCAGAATTCTTAACAAAGAGAAAAATGCAAGCATCAATTCAGTTAATAAAGAAGTACTTATCGAAAGTCTATAGCAACACCACGATCTGAAACTGAATCATCTGATTAAACAGAGGGTCTATATTCAGAACATAACTCCAGTAAACTCCCTGATCTGTGTACAGACAACAAACAAGAAATAAACAAAAATGTTTCCGGTCAATCCAAATGAACAATAGAAGCTCTTAGTTGTGTATGTCTCTTGGTCTTAATGCTGTGACAAAGTACCATAAATTGGATGACGTATAATAAACAACAGACGTTTCATAACTGATCTTGAAGACTGTTTTTACTCCTGGGAAGATGCAGTTTTGAATTTTGACTGTCAGATTACCTTGATCATGAAATTCTAGTGAAGACACCTTTGTTCAATAAGAATGGAAAAGCCAAGGCCCCAGTAAAGAACAATTCTCCCATCTGGGCAGGCGTCCCCTAAAGGGAGATTAAGCACATTTACTAAGTGGTACTTCTTTCTTTCTTTGTCATTCAGATCCACATCCTTGCCAGTCTGTTTCTTTCCTTCCCTTGCCTCTCTTAACTCCTTTTTCCCCATTTTTGTTTCCTTCTCCCTCCTTCCTTACGTCCTTCCCTCTCTTCCTTCTCACTCTCTCTTAATTCCTTTCTCTCTATTCCTCTCTCCCTCTTTCCTTCTCTTTTCCCTTCCTCTTTCATTATCTCCTTCTCACATTTCTTAAATCTCTTCCCCCTCTTTTCAGACTTGAGTTCAAAGGTTGGCTCTATTCATTAGCTGGATGGTTTTAAGGGTTATCTACTCCATGAGCTGCACTGTATTTATATTGAAATGTGGCTAATAGCACCTACATTGAAGAGCTTTTGCGACACTTGTAAAAAGCCGTAAACTATTTAGCACAACACCTAACATATATAGTAGGTGTTCGAAAAATGGCAGGCATTATTATAGCTGGGTTTTTTTTTTTTTTTATTCCTTTCAAATCTTTCTCTCTGACTCTCTTTTTCTCCTACTTGTTCTTGGTGGATGGAAAGCCACACAACAGAGAAGGTGTTCTACAGCTCACGTAAGGCCTTAGGTGCCTGTATTCCTCCAGGGAGAGGGGTGATTTTTTTCACCACTGCAAAACCAGGCAGGTGGAGCTCAGAGGATTGCAGCAGCTGAGGTCTGCATCTGTGTCCAGCATCCCTGGATGATTAAAGATGGAAATGGAGATCCAGCTAAGAGGTTGCTTGGACTAGTCAGCTATGATTCAACATACTGTAATGCAGTCCGGGTTCTAGAAGGTGCTTGAAGACACTTCAAAAACCATGAAAAATACCTTGCCTGGTACTAGATAATGTTGGTACCGTTAATAGCTCATATCTTATCATCTGTAAAATTATACCATTATTTTATTTGATGCACTGTGGAGTAGCTATTACACCCATGTACATGAGAAAACTGAAATTCAAAGAGAGAAGGTGGTTGTATGACCCAGCTTTTGGGCGTATTTCCAGATTTCCTCCGCTGCCTCCTTCACTGTATTGGTCAGTGTCATTCCCACATAGTTGCCCCTTCACTTCCAGACTTGGATGAAATACCACACAATGGGCTATATGATGTGGCTTTGAGCAATCACCCAGAAGTTAAATGATGCAAGTCCAAAGTATAGGGGCATTAGCTCCCTGTGGAACGAAGCTTGACCAACGAGGTGGGAGATGGAAGGAAATAGGTGGATAACTTTTCCATCCCTTCTCCCCTTTTGGCTTTAGGGTGCAGATTTTCTAGCAAACTGTATTAGCTTGTTAAGGCTACCATAACAAAATACCACCGAAGAGGAGGCTTAAACAACAAAAATTTGTTTTTCCGTAGTTCTGGAGGTTAGAAGTACACGATCCATGTGCTATGGTCTTTCTTCTGCCTGCAAATCCCTGGTGTCCCTTTTTGTGTCCAAATTTTCTCTTATAATGACACCAGTCGGATTGCATTAAGACCCTCTATAATGACCTCGCTTTAAGTTAATTACCTCTCTAAAGACCCCATCTCTAAATACAGTGACACTCTGAGGTACTGGGGGCAAAGGCTTTAGCATGAATTTGGGGGGTGACAATTTACCCCATACCGCAGACCCTCCGGAGAAGCCCAGCAGGGCAGCCGGGCGTACCTTCTGAGTGAGCGGCTGTGTGTTGGCAGCTGGTGGTGAAGCCTGACCAGGAGCGGGTGGTTAAGAATCTCGTCACATTATTCCAGATCTTCCTTCCTTTCCTCCCACCTTTTTTTCTTATTCTCGCTGCACTGGCCTTGCAACTCCAAATAAAGCATCAACACTTTCATCCTTGTGTAGTTTCTGCTTTCTAGAGAAACTGGGCTATCACAGCGGTTCATCCAAGGTGACAGCCGAGATTGGACTCAAGCCTTTAAACTCCACATCTCATGATCTTTTCATTACCTCCAATTTGTCATTCATTCATCAATGTTTTACGGAGCCCATGACATGCGAGGCATTGCCAGGCACTGAGGAGATCCCGCGATGAACAAAAATAGCCTGAAATCAGGGTCCCAAAATTGAGTGGGGTGACATAATCACATACAACGTAAGTGGAAAGAAACATGAAAGCATGCTTACTTACTGAGCGAAAGCAGCCCTTTGTCTCTTAGAACAATTTTATATTATTATTCCTAGAAGCCAAGTTCTAGCACGTTTAATTTGGTGGATAGAGAAAACATTACATATAAATACAACTCAAATAGCTAGAAATGATACACTAACAGGGCTGATATAATACCTAAGCTGAATAGTCATGTTAAAGACCAAAGGCTTATGATACGTGCTCATAATACAAACCTTCCAGAGAGGCCCCACACGGTGGCTGAGCACAGTTCTTGAGTGAGCTATGTTTACTAACATAGGGGAGTAAAGTAAACATGACAAAAGATTAATAACATTTTTAATATATAAATAACTGGTACCTTGTTAGGAAAATTGGCAAAGAGTATGGGCAAAAAATTAAGGGAAAAAATAAGACAAATGACCAATAAATACATAAGAGTATATTTAAATATTTTCAATAAATATGCAGAAATATATGAAAAATTCTATGTTGGAAATGATCAAAGCAACATTAATAGTTTTCACACAGTAATTTGGCAAAGATGAAAAATGCTAACACTACCTGAATTGGCAAGGGTATAATGAGGTTGCTATCTACACATATTTACTACAGTTAAGAATTAAAGGGGCGCCTGGATGGCTCAGTCAGTTAAGTGTTCAGCTTCAGCTCAGGTCATGATACTGCGGTTCATGGGTTTGAGCCCTACATCGGGCTCTGCGCTGACAGCTCAGAGCCTGGAGCTTGCTTCGGATTCTGTGTCTCCGTCTCTCTCTGCCCCTCCCCAGCTCATGTTCTCTCTCTCTCTCTCTCTCTCTCTCTCTCTCTCTCAGAAATAAATAAACATTAAAAAAAATTGGTCACACTTTCTGGAAAGTGATTTGAAAGTAAGTTTCATGTTCAGTTAGTTTAAATTCATCGAGCTGGTATTATAATACTATTTCACTTATATACTTAGGGAAATAAATGGTTGTGCACCAGGAAGCTCAGTATGGAATTTTTCTCTGTATTTTTAACCAATATTTTTTAAATATAGAGAAATACAAAGCATAAAATGAGAATCAGTAAGGTACTTATCACTAAAAATTTGAAGAAAATGTTAATATTTTGTCGCATTTGTTTCAGGTTTTTAAAATAGAAAATTCTTATGTAAAACTTATGTCCTCTTTTTTCTCATCCTAAGGCCCATTCTCTTCTCTCCCCAAAAGCAACCATTGAAATGCATTTGGTATATATCTTTCTACATTTTTATACTTTTAGATACCTGTATTTACTTCTGTATCTCCATATCTGTTATGTGTACTTTTTTTAATTTAAAGAACTACATAATTTCATAAATTGTCATATTTCCCCACTTGGTTTCGAGTTTTGTTTTTTACACTAGGTCTTTAATTCATTTATTTAACAAATATTTATTGACCACCTACTGTGTGCAGATACTATCTAGAACTTAGGCTAACTAACAACTAACAAAACAATGATCCGTGACTTCAAGGAACTTCCTGTCTAGTGGAGGGAGACAGAACATATATAAATTTGCAATGAGAACATTATATATTACTTAGAAGGTGATCATGGCCATAAACAAAGGTAAAGTAGAGCTGAATAAGGGGAATCAAGAGAGCTGGGATTTCAGGGTGAGCAGGTTTTCACTTTAAATGGGATGCTCTGGACGGGCCTCTTAGAGAAGGTGATGTTTGAGCAAAGACTTGAAGAAGGTGAATGCATGCGTCAGGTGGTTACCTGTCAAATGGTTTTTCAGGAAGAGGGAACACCATGCGCAAAGGTCCTGAATCAGGGAGTATGGCTGGTGGTTGATGTGTTTAAGAAACAGCAAGGAGGCCAGGGGAGTTAGAGCTGAGTGGGGGTCAGAGACGTTACAGGATCCAGGTGGTGGGGTTCTTTGGTAGGCCCATACAAGGACTTGGCCTTATATTCAGACCAATGGACAGTCATTGAAGGAAGTTCTGAACCAATGAATAATTTGCTCTGACAGAGGTGGGAAGATGGCTTCGGCTGCTCTGTTGAGAACAGAATGTAGAGAGTGGTTCTGGAGGCAGAGACGCTACTGTATTTATTCAGGCAAGAGATGACGGTGGGTTGGGCCAGGGTAGTATGAGTAGGAGTGGTGAGATGCAGTTAGATTTTGGAGACATTTTTAAGATTGAGCCAACAGGATTTTCTGACAGATTACCTGTATAAAGTGAGAGAAGGAATCAAGATCAGTTCTGAGCATTTTAGCCCGAGCACTTGAACTAGATGCATAAGCTGCCTTCACTTGCACTGGGGAAGGCTGTGGGTAGTTCAGAAATTTAAATCTTGTGAAGTGTGAGATATCTATTAGTCACTCAAATGGAGATGAATCCATCCAGAATTAATTTTGGGGTTTGGTTTGTGTAAGAATCTATTTTTTCCTCTACAAGGGAAATCAATGATCCTTACATCATATATTGAGACTTCTACCTTTTCTTTTCTTTTTTTTTTTTTTACCACTGATTTGCAATTTACAATGCAGCTAGGATCTCCCCAAATTCCATTTATGTTTGGATCTTATCTGGGACGCCTTTTTTTTTTTTTATTATTACACTGGTCTATATATCTTAATTAACAATGCTGTCTTAATTATCTTCTATTACTTTAAGTCTTGACAGAGGAGAGGACGAATCTTTCTCTTGGCTTCATTTTCTTAATTGCCTTGACCAGAACTTCTCAACATTTCTTGGATCATGACACATTTAGAGTCTTTCTATTGAGATGTTTTTCTTTTTCCCATGTAAATTTCCAAATGACCACTTCTGTTTGTTTTTATGTCTTGATTTTGTATTCAACAGTAATGGGAAACTTCCTGATCAGTTTTATTACTTTGTGGATTCTTTTAGATTATCTGTGGAGACTACTATATTATTTTTTTTAATGTTTTTAACTTTTTTTTTTAATTTATTTTTGAGACAGAGAGAGACAGAGCATGAACAGGGAAGGGGCAGAGAGAGAGGGAGACACAGAATCGGAAGCAGGCTCCAGGCTCTGAGCCATCAGCCCAGAGCCCGACGCGGGGCCCGAACTCACAGACCGCGAGATCGTGACCTGAGCTGAAGTCGATGCTTAACCGACTGAGCCACCCAGGCACCCCGACTACTATATTATTATTATTATTATTATTATTATTATTTAACATTTTATTTATTTTTGAGAGAGACAGAGACAGAGTGCAAGTGGGGGAGGTGCAGAGAGAGAAGGAGTCACAGAATCTGAAGGAGGCTCCAGGCTCTGAGCTGTCAGCACAGAGCCTGATGCAGGGCTCGGACTCACGAGCCGTGAGATCGTGACCTGGGCCAAAGTCCGAGGCTTAACTGACAAAGCCACCCAGGCGCCCCAAGAGACTACTATATTATTTAAAAAGAAAGAAAGTTTGGCTCTTTTCTCATCCTATGTCTTTTTCTTCTTTGTCCTTTCCTTTTCCCTTTGTTCCTTTCCCTCCCTTGCTTAGGACCTTTTATGTAACTGGGACCAGTGGATAACAGAGGGTAATAGCCAACATCCTTGTTTTATTGATGATTTTACTGGAAATGTTACTAAAGCTTCATCATGCAATATAATGCCGCTCTAGTTTTTCATAGTATTCAGGTTAAAGAAGGTTAAAGAAGTTCCTTTTCATTGCCTGTTTGGTTACAGATAGTTTTATTTGTTTTAGCATTAATAATTATGGAATTTTGTCAAATGTTTCATTCCTGCAGTACTGAGATGGTCATATAGCTTTGCACCCATTGTGAGATAAATTTAGCTAATAACTTTTCTGACTGTAATCATCTTTATATTCCCAAGATAAACTTGATTTAATCTGATGTATTGTTTAAAAATTTGTTTCTGGATTCAATTTGCTAATACCTGGATTTTTACATCTATCTATATTTTTTAAAGTTTATTTATTTACTTAGAGAGAGAGAGAGAGAGAGAGAGAAAGGGAAGGGCAGAGAAAGACGGAGGGAGAGAATCCCAAGCAGGAGCTCAATCTCATGAACCGTGAGATCATGACCTGAGCTGAAATCGAAAGTCAGCTGCCCAACCAACTGGACCACTCAGGCACCCCTACATTTATATTACTAGTGAGTGTAGCACATAATCTTCTTTTTTTTCTTCTTAATTTTTTTAAATGTTTTTATTTATTTTTGAAAGAGAGAGGGAGACAGACTATGACCGGGGGAGGAGCAGAGAGAGAGGGAGACACAGAATTTGAAGCAGGATCCAGGCTCTAAGCTGTCAGCACAGAGCCTGATGCGGGGCTCGAACTCACGAACTGTGAGATCATGACCTGAGCCGAAGTCGGACGCTTAACTGACTGAGCCACTCGGGTGCCCCAATCTTACTTTCTTACAACACACTTGTTCTGTCTTTAGACAAAGTAAGCTAATTCCATAAAATGGATAGTGAGGCTTTTCCTAATGATGTTGAATTTCATCAAATATGTATTTTTTTTTTTCATATATTGAGATGATTGTATTGTTCTTATTTGTTCGAGTGGTGAATTATGTTATTCCTTTATAATTATGATCATCTTTCATAATGTTAGTCTTCTCACATATTTTGGGAATTTTGGTTGCAAACTCATCTTGTGTGTGAATTTCATTTCTTCTTTTCTCTATAGGTTCTGACAGGTTTTTTTTAAGCTTATTTATTTATTTTGAGAGAGACAAAGACAGCATGAGTCGGGGACAGGCAGAGAGAGAGGGAGACAGAGAATCCCAAGCAGGCACTGCACTGTCAGCACAGAGCCCGATGTGGGGCTCAAACCCATGAAACCATGAGTTCATGACCTGAGCTGAAACCAAGAGTCAGACACTTAACCAACTGAGCCACCCAGGTGCCCCTGTTCTGACCGTTTAATAGTGTCCTCTCCCTGGTGCACTTAGTGTTCTTTGTTCAGACTTCGGTTATATATTAGCAACTTTCTTTGTGACTTTTCATTCCAAAAAGATGCTATAAATAGGTTTTCAGAAACAATGGGCACCTAGGGCAAGCAGATACCTCTGCTCTTTCTCAATCCTTTGGCAACAATTTATTTTCTGTTGCACTTTTGGGTATCATTTGTAGCTCTTTGTACCTCCTATTCACAGGCAATGGCTTCCATCTCTGGTTTTTTTTTTTCCACGCATGGAAACTTTCTTAGCACAACTTCTTGCATGGGGTCATGGAGGTGGATACTATTTGCTTATACCGTGCTGCGAATGGCATCTCTAGGAGTTTGACAGTGCACGACCTGCCCAACCACACATGGTAGTCATTATTCTGGTCTTCCACATTTACACTGAACATGTGTAATTCTTGGCTGCTTCTACCTGTTTCTGGTTCTGGAGCTCAGTAAGATTACATTTTAGCTTTCTGCTGATCGATTTCCACTGTTTATGGCTGATGGAGTTGATAGCACTGTTTTGAAGCACTGCTGTTGTTTGATGTATTTGTAACCATTATCCACTATTAAATGTGTGAAGTGCAAGATGGGGATGAGGTGGTTTATTTGGGGACTCAAAATCCCATCTTGAATGGAAGCCAGCATTAATTTAAATAATAAAAATTTTGAACAAGCTAAGTATCCAAAATAGTTAGCATGGTTAACTAGATTACATGACTTTCAGAGTATGGAATTTATGCAGCCTTGCAAAGTTATGTTTTTGAAATAATTTTAATGGCGTTTGAAAATACTAATGTTACAATGGTAACTGGAGAAGCAGGTTTTTCCACTGTGTGTGTACTATAATCTCAACTAAGTTAGAAGAGGTATATAAAAAGACTGTCAATAACTATTCGTAAACTAACACCTACTGTTCTCTGGATGGTGTTGCCATGCATGCTTAAGTTGCTAAATCAATACTTTTATAAACTTTAAGTTGCCTTATAGTGAATATTACATCCCACCAATCGGCAGAAAACCATGACTAGAATAATAAAAGCAACAGTCCGCCCATCGCATTGGATTTTGCTTGAGAAGGCACACGGTCAGTTCTGTGTCTTTCCTTTCTGTAACCACATCTAGGGGTTTTCAGGCTCAAATGATGCTTCCAGTTGGCTGGGATGACACGCAGCCCCCTTACAACTTCCAAGGTCATAGTTACTTTCTACACTGGTCTGTCTCTTCTTGAACAGTGTTTGTGCATGCGGGTGCTCCACACTCAGATCATCTCTGCCTTGTTAAGGAACCCCGATGGCATTTATGTCGTCTCAACCACTGCATGACAGAGTGCATGCGGTCTGGCATTGGCATACACCACATGGACCCAGGAGCTACTGCAGACAACAGGTGCTTAATAGATCTTTGCGGAAATCATCCTCACTGGCACAATGATAACTTTCTGCATCGGCCCAGGACGAAAGGAGGACAGAGAATAAAAACAAGTAGTTAATAAGGCAGTTGGATTCTGTTGTTTTTTTTAAATCAAAATGTCTATTTTTGCTGTTGTCATGTTTTGGGCAATAAAATAAGATTTAGCATGAGTGTTTAATTCTTTTGATTCCCCCACAGTCGGGGCTGTGGTTAAGAGTCCTTGTTCCTAGAGACCTAAGTTCCAATGTTGGCCCCTTCAGCCCCAGTGTGGCCTTAGCAAGACACTTTCTCTCCCCAAGTCCCACATCCCAAAAGGATGCTATGAAGTTCAGCCAAAGTCACTTATGTAAAGCCTCTTGTGCGCGGCAGTTAATGAGTGAGAAAGCTCTCTCCTCCCACCCCCCAGGATAAATCCAGGTGGGTTTATGGAGTAGGTCCACTTTGGGTTCACTCAGGGGGGGTCTTTGCTACAGCTGAAGGGCTTCCAGCCTGAATTCCAGAATGGCTCTATCTATATGGGCAGACACTCTTCTTGTTAACGTGGCCTCCACTGAGGATACATACTTGAGAGGACTCAAGAGCCTGGACTGTGGATTGCTCTGTCCTGAGGGAATTTCCTCGGGACTATGCAGGGCACCTTTTTTATTTCTCGAACACCTCTGTCACTGCCTTTCATCCCAGGGCCCAGTAGAAGAGAGTTTGATTGGACCTGTCAGCATCTCTAAGGAGGCCACTTAAGAGTCATTTGAAGAATTCCCACACCCAAGAGCATCTCCGAGTGGCTGAGAAGATCCAGGCAACCTTGAACCTAAAGTCCTTGTCTTGTCCCAGACTACTAGATTTTTAATCAAAAAGGGCCTGGTCTGTGTGGGATGGTGAAAGGGGTTCTCTGTGTATGAGCTAGTGGTTTTGCAACTTATGACAGTAGCAGAAAATGCCACAGAGACTGATCAGACGGGGAGTTTTTTTTTCCGAGTGAAACATTATCATCGATAATGATAATATTAACAAATACGTAGCATGCAGAAAATAACATCAAGTAACAAACTCTTGTTATGCTCCGGGCGGTGTGCTAGAAGCATTACCTACATCACAGCTGACCCTTTACGTGATACACATCACCACCCCGCGAGACTACGGTCTCCATTTATAGATGAGAAAACTGAGGTTCACAGAGAAAAATGACTTTCCAAAAGGTCGCTTCTTGGAGGAGTCTTGATTAAAATTTACATCTGTGTTTTTGAAAATCAAATCTAACTGTGTCTCAATAAACACAAAGATAGTTTGAAGAGGGAGAAATGTGGGCAGTCCCTAATATTGAGAGCCAAGATATGGGGGAGAAAAGCCAATTTCCCTGGGCTGATGTTTGAGTTAAAAGGTTCTTGCTGGTATGAGCCACAGCTAAACCGGCACCAATTAGAGTCAAGTGTAATGAAAAATAAATACAGCTGAGCTGTTAGACTAGCTGCTATGGTCCAGCATCTGTCAGCACTTCGATTATACATTGAGTTTTTTCAAGGAATTATAAGGGCTGTAAAAATGTATGCTATGGTGGAACTTGGCAGGAAAAAAAAAAGTTTCCATTTAAAGAGCTTTTCAAATGTATTTTCTAAAGTTTCAAAAAATTAGGTTTGACACTTCAGTCATGAAGTTAGCGACCATTTAAATAGCCCAACACCTTTTAATCAACTGCTGGAGTGAGAAAGTGCTCGGCACCGGGACATAGGCCTGCGTGGGGCTTCCCTCACCTCTGTCAGGGACTTCTGCCTGGGGCTTTCTCCCCGACAGTGCTTGTGTTGGTGTCTACGGCAGCCGGAAATAGCAGCAACAGGCCCCACGTTCCAGGGACTTGAAGGGAAGGCCAGGAGCACCCAGCAATGGCCCTGGTTGCTCATGCTGGGGAGGAATCAAATCTGATGCCCCACGATGTTCCTCAGAAACCCGATCCAGACCAGAGCTCAGCTTTGTTGGAATGACCTCCAGGCTGGAGGCTCACAGTCCCTGTGGCGGCAAGGGAAAGGGGCCGAAGCCGAGGAGGTGAGGGCCAGGGAAGCTTGAGAGAAAGAATGCAGGGGCTTCCTCATCTGGTTGCAGAAAAAGGAGCGCCAGAACATCTTGTTCTGGTTTTAGTCGGTTAGAAGAACTCCAGACTTGAAGGTAGGAGATCGTGGTGCTATGGTCTGAGTGTTTGTGTTCCCCTGAAATTCACGTTGAGGTCCTAATCCCCAAAGATCAGATGATACGGGGAGGGGAGGGACTTTGGGAGGCGGTTAGGTCATGAGGGTGGAGCCCTCATGGATAGGATTAATGCTTCTTTTTTTAATGTTTATTCTGTTGAGAGACACAGAGAGAGTGCAAGTGGGGGAGGAGCAGAGAGAGAAGGAGAGAGAATCCCCTCGATCAGCGCAGAACCCGACGCGGGGCTTGAGCCCACAGCCGACTGAGGGATCCTGACCTGAGCCCAGATCAAAAGTCAGACGCTTAACAGACTGAGCCACCCAGGAGCCCCAGGATCAGTGCTTTTATTTTATTTATTTATTTATTTATTTATTTTATTTATTTATTTTTGGGACAGAGAGAGACAGAGCATGAACGGGGGAGGGGCAGAGAGAGAGGGAGACACAGAATCGGAAACAGGCTCCAGGCTCCGAGCCGTCAGCCCAGAGCCTGACGCGGGGCTCGAACTCACGGACCGCGAGATCGTGACCTGGCTGAAGTCGGACGCTTAACCGACTGCGCCACCCAGGCGCCCCGGATCAGTGCTTTTAGAAGAGGTTCTGCAAAGCTCCCCAGCCCCTGGTGCCCTGTTTAGAGGCCACCCCAAGGCTGGGACCCAGAAGAGGGCCCTCAGCTGACCGTGCTGGCATCCTGACTTTGGACTTCCAGCCTCCAGGGCTGTGAAAATAAAATTTCTGGTGTTTGTAAGCCCCCGGCCTGTGGTATTCTGTTACAGCAGCCCAAACGGACTGAGACTAAGATGTGTGACCCCACCCCCATCTCTGCCGCAGTCCTGTGTTCGGAGAGCATTACTCTGCCTACTCATTTTGGGCCTTATATGATTCTGAATGGAAATGATCATTTTTACACAAATCACAGATTTGCGGATAAGAAGATAATGTGTGTGGAGATACTCTGTAAACTTAAAAGAGCTCTGCAGATAATGAACGATGATCATACTGTAGTATTTGTTGGTCTTTTCCTCAGGATCCTCTCCAAATAGCCAGGGACTGTGAAGGGCAGAAACATGAGTGGGACAAGTTGTCTGCACAGAAAACCCTAAATAGCAGTTGGACCAAAGGCTATATTAACAAATGCCCACATCCAAGGCAGATGGGATAAAGCCAGCACTCAGTGGGCTGAACACAAGCAGCCTGCCCTCAAATTTCACCAGAGAAGTTCTGCGGGAAAAAGAAGTGAACGCTAAATCTCATCTGGGAGCCTCACTTATCCAGAATCCAATCATTGCTCATAGATACGGCCATGCAGGGTCTCAGTGTTTCTTGCCGCAAATTCACAACTAATGCCATAGTCAGAACTCGAATAACGTTTCTGTGGAAGCAAGACAGGGACTGGGCGTATACGGCTCCAACTTGACTCTGTATAGGGTACCTGGGGAGCTTATTAAAATGCAGACTTTGAACCTTCCCATAAGGAACCCCCTTTGGTAGGCAGACCTGGAATCTGCATTTCTAAGAAACTCTCCAGAATGTTCCGTCAGAAGTGGGCCACATGGCCACATTTGGAAAAAACGCTGACTTAGGCTTCTCTGAAGTTGCCACATGAACCCCACACATCAAAGCTGGAGATCGCTCATATAACTTCTTCATTTTATTGCTGAGAAAACCCTATAGGGGAGCAGATCCGTGTTCACTGGGCACAGAGTCTGTGCCAATGCTGTGCCCCGTTCAACGCAGGCTCTCTCTCTCTCTTTTAATCTTCATGGTGTGTCTGAATCTTTCCACTGGATGTATCCAGTATCTTTTTTGGATGTATCTTTTTTGGATGTATCTTTTTTGGATGTATTCCAACTTGGGATCAATGCATTAACCTACTTCTCTGTCCTAACACCTGGTAGCTGGAGGAATAAAAAGTACAAATAGGGATGCCTGGGTGGCTCAGTTGGTTAAACGTCTGATTTCGGTTCAGGTCACGGTCTCATGGTTTGTGAGTTTGAGCCCCGCATTGGGCTCTGTGCTGACAGCCCTGAGCCTGGGGCCTGTTTCAGATTTTGTGTGTGTCTCTCTCTGTCCTCCCTAGCTCTCTCTCTCTCTCTCTCTCTCTCTCTCAAAAATAAATAAGCATTAAAAAATATGTTTTAAAAAAGTAAAAATAAGGACTCTGGAGTCACTGTATGTCCATGGGTTCCATTAGTCACTTAATTTGGGGGATTGCTTCCTCGCTCATCCCTCAAGAAATACGCTAACATTTACTTCTCTCTTCAAGCACCTTATCTTACATCAGCTCTTCATTCTCAAAAAAATAAAATAAAAATAAGACAAACCAAAAACCCCTCTGCTCTATTCCTGTTCCTCATTCCATTTCTTTACTAAGAACATTGGCACCTTAAGCCACAATCTTGCTCAAATTCCCAACCATCACCACCAATTTATCTAAAACCATCCCCTCTCCCTGTCCTTTTCTCTGGACTCTAAAAGGGGACCCTTTTCCTCCTGTCTGAGGACATCTTTCCCTGAGCCTTTGACGTGAGTATTCCCACCATATTGGGTTTGTTAATTTCCCACCATGCCCACCTGTGTCTTGTTATCTTGTCGTCTTTCTTTGGTTCTGCCCTCAGAATAGACACATTTTCAAGCCTCTGCTATACTGTAGTATAACCTCTCCTGGTATTTTGTTCCCTTTTGGTCGCTGTGTCATCTCTCTTCTTTTCTGTCATCAGACCTCCTTGAAAGAACATTCTTTTCTTTCTCCGTTCCTACCTCCCCATTCACTACTCAACCTGTTTCAATCCGGCCTCTAGTCACTTTCCTTCAGTGAAATTCATTTTGCTGTGGCTACCACGGATGCCCTTTTGGCCAAATCCGGTGGATGTTTTCCAGTCCTTCTTCATTTGTAATGTAGAGACAGAAATACTTCTCTCATAAGGTTGCTTTAAGAATGAGCATATGTGTGTAAGGGAAGAACTGCCTAGTACAGGGCCTGACACAGAACAAGCATTTAGTGATTGATTCCCTTTCCTTTTCTCCTCTTCCTCTTCTTCCTCCTCTTCCTCCTCGTTATCATTCTTGTTGTTATCATTAGTTCGGGGCCTTGCATGGGACACCATCAGCCATTCCTGTCATTTGGGGACCTCGTGAATCTCATGAGATCATGAATCTCGTCAGGTGTCCCTGTCTTCCTCCTTCCTCAAAGATCGGTGTCCCCAGAGCTCTCCCTTTGGCTCCTCTCTCAGCTTCCTCCTCATGCTCTCCCTGGGGTGACCTCCTGCATTTTCGTCCCTTCAGCTGCCATCCGGGTGCCAATAAATCCGACATTTTCCTTCCAGCTCAGACCTGTTCGGGGCCATGTATTCAGTCTTCCTATACTTCAGGGGCTGGCACATCGGAGATGCTCCAAACTTCACTGATGCTCGAAACACAAGCCTCAGTCAGTTCCCTTTCACTGTAGTAAAGCTGGGGTACAGCGGCCATGACTTCAATGGGACTCTGTGTGTGTGTGTGTGTGTGTGTGTGTGCGCGCGTGTGTGTAGGCGAAGCTCCAGGCGCTGCGAGACGGGGCACATTTGGCAAAGCAGCTCCTCGAGCACAGCTGCCAGATGGCACGGAGCCACCTGGGGAGAAAGGAGAGAATGAAGGAGAGGGAGCTGGGCAAGAGCCTGAGCCAGCAGCAGGCAGAGGCGATTAAGAAAGCTTTCCCAGTGATATGAAGGGCCTTGGACCCGATGTGTCAGAAATCATCACGGCAACAAAATGGAATTTAAAAGCCTGGAAGACTAAAGCGAAAGTCTGTTTTGAAGTTCGATTCACAATGCACGTTTCTTATATGTTTAGCTTTCAATTCCCCCCAAATGTGGGCAGAATGTTGGCCCTCAAAAATGCCACATCCCTGAATCCGACATAGGACAAACATGTAAGTTCTTGGATTCTGGATTTAAACAGATCTAGGTCCAAAATGTTGGGGTTTTTTTTTTGTTTTGTTTTGTTTTTTTGTTTTTTTTTGTTTTTTTTTTTTTGCTAACTGCTTGACTTTGGTGACAGTATCTAGCTTCTCTAAGCCTCGGTCATCTGCCACCCATGACACCATTCATCTCAAAGAATTCATCAGCCATTAATTTAACATTTATGGAGACCCTGGCACCGCACTAGGTGCTAACATGCCCAGATGACGCAGACATATCCTTGCCCTCGAGGACTTCACAGAAGAGGACACTGGTGCATGCAAGAAGGAGGTGCCGGTGGGCTCCAAGGAATGGGGGAAAGCAGAGGTCAAGGAGAATGTCCAGGCTTCTGGCTTTGAAGATGAGAAAGAAGTGGTCATTCAGAGAAAGAACCAGGCTTAGGGTGGGGAGTATATAAGTCCGGCTGTGGCATAGCCACATAGAGATGCCAGCAGGCGAGTGGGACAGTGCACCAGAATGCCAGGAGAAACTCCAGATTTAGAAAAAAATGTTTGGGGTTTCCAGCACAAACATGGTCAATGGAGCCCCAGAATGGTCGGCAATGCTCAGAAAGAGCATATTGAAAAAGATAACCTGAATCCCCGCAAACACCGCCATCTAAACAAAGGCAAAATGATGAAGAGTCGCGAGAGAGCCTGCACACATGTTGGAGAGCATGGGAATATAGAAACTGAGAGACATGAGAGTGTCAGGAGTTTTGCACCCATTCAAGCAAGAAGCTGATGATGGAACGTATCCAACGACTCTGCAATGGAGAAGTTCTTGGTGACTCTGGCAGGAGTAGATTCAAGGGAGTAATGGCCTGGCCTGAGGCACGAGAGCTCTCCCATCTTCTAACAGGACCTGAGGGAGAGGGAAGGACTAGAGACGTAGGTAACCTGTAGGTGATTTGGCAAGACATTGTAGGATTTTCTTTCCAGTGCTTTCTAATAGCCCGGGTAAGCTCATGAGCTGGAGGTATGGAAGAGTGCGAGGCATTTAATATGGGCTCTGATGGATGGGCATGAGCCAGGTGCAGGGAGTGTGGAAGGATTCCAGGCAGCACGGCAGACCGATAGTAACCTGTGTGCCCGGTATTTTCTGTGCTAGCACAATGCATCCTGGCTGTGGGTGCATAGACTCTGGCTGGCTGGCTGCATCCAGGGTTTTAATGTTTCTAGATGAGTTTGAAGAAAGAACAACTGGGACCAGGACAAGCTTGCGGAGAGAGAGCATTTCAAGATGTCCCAGTGAAGTCAGAGTAATGGAATGATGGGAAGTCATTCCCATCTTAGTCTTCTTAGTGGGAAGACTAAGAAAGAGTTGGAAGGAATGAGGAGATTCTGGTCCGAGGTCTACATTCACAGTTTCAGAGCTGGCTCAGTTCCAGTTAAGGGTGAGTTGCCAGGTGAAGTCATGAGAATTTGGGGAGGGGGTGTAAATTGGGTTAGAAGGCGATGTGGCAGGAACTGAGCTGATCCAGGAACTAAGAGATCATGTGTAGTTGAGGTCATTCCTAATGAGAGATGCACTTGGGGTGGAGAGCAACCCTGGGATCCAGGAGGAAGCACAGGGAGCATTTCCTCACATAGAGAAGCTACTCATTAATATCTGGAGGGCGCCTGGGTGGCTCAGTCGGTTAAGCGTCCGACTTTGGCTCAGGTCATGATCTCGCGGTCTGTGAGTTCAAGCCCCGAATCTGGCTCTGTGCTGACAGCTCGGAGCCTGGAGCCTGCCTTGGATTCTGTGTCTCCCTCTCTCTCTGCCCCTTCTCTGCTCACACACACACTCTCTCTCTCACTCTGTCTCTCTCTCAAAAATAAATAAACATTAAAAAAATGTTTCACGACTTATCTCTGGAGACACTGGGGCAACAGAAAAAAAGAGTATTTCAAAGGCTTCAGAAGGAATCTCCGGGCCTGGCCCCACCCTCGAAGTCTGTAGGCAGGTATGACGTTCCCCTGTGCAGGCCGCGTGTCTGAGCCTGATAAATGGGTGAATGCTGGCGGCAGCCTCAGTCACTCACAAATGGAGCTCGGTTTAAAGTTCAAGTAATAACTGGATGGTGACCATTTGTCTCTGACCAACACTCAGCATTAAAAAGGTTGCACTTTTTTTTCTAAAAGGCAGCAAATGTGGACAAATATTAGCTCTCGGAAATAAAGGGGGAAGTTATTCATTCACTCAGCAGCCTTTTCCAAGCCATCAATCTTCCTGGGATTTCTATTGCTTTAATCATCAAGGTTGTTTATTTGGAGCAATTTCTGAGAGAATAAAGGTACCTTTGGCCTTTATCTGCTGTCATCAAAGCATCCATTAGGGGGCTGGAGCCCTGTGGGGAGGCTCAAGGGATTACTCAGGGAGGTTTTCTGAAATGCACAGGAATTCTGTTTTTCCCCCTCCCTGGTGCGGTGGTGGGGTTTACACTGTAATCTGAAAGGTTGGGTTTATCGTCAGGTTTAGACCATTTGAACAGGATTTTTGTTCAAGGCAAACCTACAGATAAAAGCATTCTGAGTGGCCTGGAACAAAGGACTGCCTGCCCAGAGAAGTGTGGCTCCTCGAAGTCCCTGAGCAGGGTGTAGTCGGTCTGGCAGGCTGTGGGGTCAGGCTGTCATCTCCTGGGCGGAGGGGCCCTGGGACACTCTGGTAAGGCCTGACCCTCCCCCGCCCCGTTGGAAGCTGAATGTTTGCTCGGCTGGGTGAGCTGTGGTGGGATGGGGGAGAATCGAAAGCGTGTGGACCCTGTGGGTGAGCGGGCAGGGGTTGCACCCCCACCCCGCATGCATTCACACCTGCTCACATGGCACTTGAACACACACTCGCACACGTGCATGCATACACCCAACACGTGCACCGGACTCACGCACACACTGGCACGCCTCCTGGAGGGAGGGGTTCCGTCCCACCGCCTTCTAGCTCCAGCCCTGCAGGAGCACCTGCCTTCCTCCCCCTGCTCCCTGCGGTTCTCCATCTTCCCATCTTCTGGGCCTCTTAGACCAGCCCTGCCATCAGCCAGTGACGGACGGCTCAGAATGACAATGGGACCCCTGGCCTTCAGTGCCCTGGGCTATCCCTTGGCCCTCCTCCCCCAGAGGGGCTCTCCTGGTGGGCAAGGGCTGGGCAACCTCACTGACCCGAGTGTGCATGAGTAGCTGCTCTATGTGAGGAAACGCTCCCTGTGCTTCCTCCTGAGGCTTTTCTCTCAGTGTTTTGCTAAGTCAGCTGAGTTCTTGATGCTCATGAAAAAGCTAGGTCAGCAGTAATCTGCACAGAAGCACATGCACACACACACACACACACACACATACACAAATCACAGGGGCATTTACACCCAGACATGCACGCCACAGTGACATCCACACACACAGCAGGAATATCTAACACATTCACACATTGCAGAGAAGAGCACACTCACAAACCACAGGGACATGCACATTCATACACCGTGCA
Source organism: Neofelis nebulosa (assembly GCF_028018385.1). Lineage (NCBI taxonomy): Eukaryota > Metazoa > Chordata > Mammalia > Carnivora > Felidae > Neofelis > Neofelis nebulosa. The sequence continues at coordinate 12,527,758 of NC_080790.1, forward strand.
TGCACAGCAAAGATATCTGCGCACGTTATCTCAGAGAAATCGACATATGCTAAACACAGGACAGAATGTGCACACACACACACACACACACACACCCACACTCTATGTTACAAAGAGAGGAAATATCCCAGTGCCTGACTGTGCACGTAAATAAGGTCACACAGACACATCTAACCATTTGCATGCCCCCTCGGGGGCCCCTCATGAGTAGACATATCACACGCACATACTCAAATATGTAAACTCCCACAGATCCCCCAACCCAGCTTGTGTCAGAAGTATTTCTGGAATGGTCCAGAAAGAAGAGAGAAGGGCAGGTCTGTACCTGCCAGCTCAGCAGGAGAGGCAGATGGTGTAGGAGGTTGTCTCGAGACCCTGGAGATCATAAGACACCAGAACAGCAGGCTCCAGATCAGAAGGGAATCAGAAATCCCCTCCTGTGATGGCCAGGTGGCCCAGACCAGAGAGGGAGGAGCGCCAGGCACTTCACAGTGTGGGGCTCCGCTCAGGCCCGATGGCTGACTTTCCATGTGGCCTTGAGCAACAATCTCCCTGTTGTGAGCCTCAGAGTTCCCATCTGTAAAATGGGGCTAATGTGAAAAGCAAATGAAGGAAACGGGTAGAGGTGTTTGATAACATCACAGGGGTAAGGTTCTTGGTGTCTTTGTTCCTTTCATGGCTATGCGTTGGTGGGGCTGGGAAAGGCTCTGAATCCAATGCCCTGCCCTCCTCTTTTCTCCATGGGGCCCTGACTTTTTTCCAGCAGTGTTTTTAGGATGTATGGGATATCTTGCTTTCTGTCTTCTACCCTGAAAAGCCGTGGCTACTGTTTCTGGATGTTCTGACTTAATCGTTATCCCATGTAGCGTCCTAAAGACTGGCCCCAGCTCAAAGTGGACTGGATGCTTCTCCTTATGGATGTTTTATACTTAGGTAGGCAGCTTTTGGGAAGCCCACACTCTGCTTTGCATATAGCACTGTGACAAGCCCTTGTCACACCGCACTAGTGACATTCACTTATTTGTCTGTTTCTGCCTCTGGACTATGGTCAGTCACCTTCATTCCCCTTCATGCCTGGCCCCCAGTGGATAGTAGGTCTCCAGGGAACACCTGTTAATGGTTGAAGGAACACCACACGATAGGCTAGCTGGAGACTGGTGGCTCAGAGATCCCTAGATGGATGGTGAGTGTTTTCAGATCCCCTGTTCTCCCTCACAATTGATTTCTGCACTCAGGGTGGTGGGAGATAAGACCTCTGAGTTAAAGCTGGTTAGGAAAACAGAATTTTGGAAAGCAGGCTTTTGTTTCCAAATGAAATGTTCACACCATTAAAAGCAAAAAGGGTTTGCTTTTATTCTTTTGGTAATAGTGTAAAACAGATATTTAAAAACAGAGCTCAGTCTTGGGGCACCTGAGTGGCTCAGTTGGTTGAGCGTCCGACTTCGGCTCAGGTCATGATCTCAAGGTTCACGAGTTTGAGCCTTACGTCAGGCTCTGTGCTGACAGTGTGGAGCCTGGAACCTGCTTCAGATTCTATATCTCCCTCTCTGCCCCTTCCTTGCTGGTGCTCTGTCTCTGTCTCTCAAAAATGAATAAACATTAAAAAAATTTAAAAAGTAGAGCTCAGTCTCACAAAATCTTGACCGCTTGGAAAATGTGTTCTAATGGATTTTTAAAATCATTATTTAAATGAAAGAGCATTTTCCTAAACAAAATGTATGACTATGACAAGAAGGTTTAGATATTACGTTTCATTTTCTCCCCACCCCATTCTGACGCTTTTCTGGAAATATGGGGTTTACTCATAAAATGATTCAACCCGCGAAAGCACTGGAGCTCTGCTCGAGGCATCACTGTCCTGTGTGCTGGCGGGCAACCTCAGAGACATAGAGTAGGTAGTGACAGGCAACAGGAGAGCAGTGGTCAGTGTTTTGTCTAGTCAGTTTCCACTTACGTGGCTGGTGGGGGTTTGTAGCACAGGGAGGGGAACGAGATCTCTGCTACGAGACAGACCTCAGACTGAATCCTGACTGTGTGTTGGACTGGCTGTGTTCTTCTCTGACCTTCCCTAAATTTATGTCATAATCTGGAAAATGGGAATTCTAGTAGCTAAAAGAGTCTAGTTGTGGCTAGGATTAAACAGATAGTATCTGTAATGTACCTAGTATTGCACAGGCATGTAGTAGATGTTTAATATAGCTGCTGTTATTATCACTAATTTTATTTGGGTGAACAGTAGGTTTTAGAGACTAATGACATCTGGTTCCCAGGACTTGTAAAAAATGAAAATATCATTTTAAGAAGGCGGGATCTGTTTCATCCCCATCCAAGTCACCGCAGACCTTTACCATTTCTTAAAAGGATTGAAAACTTCTATTACAATGGTCTATTACACCAATTTTTTTTTTTTACAAATACACTGATTAGATCAATTTCAAATTTAAACCAAATGCGACTTCAGATTCTAATTAGATCTAAGGTTATTGGTCTGTATTTATGTGCTGAGATGTGTACATTTGTATACCTGATATACACGTATCTGTAAATATACATATCGCAACTGTTTATGACCCCATAATCATGCTAGCAACTATAGATATTGGAATAGTCTTAACTAATGTTTGTGCCCTCTTACTTTGCCTTCCAACTTACTGTCCAATGCCGATCGAATTTAAAAAGTATAAAATCGTATCTAAAGACATTTGTCTTTAATCATTAGTCGTTAATACAGCTAACTGATGAATGGATAAAGAAGTTGTGATTGATATATACATACATACATACACACACACACACACACACACACACACAATGGAATATAACTCGGCAATCAAAAAGAATGAAATCTTGCCATTTGCAACAAGGTGGTTGGAACTAGAATGGATCATGCTAAGCGAAATAAGTCATTTGGAGAAAGACAAATACCATATGATTTCACTCAAATGTGGAATTTGAGAGACAGAACAGATGAACATAGGAGAAGGGAAGGAACATTAAGAGAAAAACAGAGAGGGAGGCAAACCATAAGAGACTCTTAAATACAGAGAACAAACTAAGTAAGGGTGGCTGGAGGGGAGGTGGGTGGGGGGATGGGCTAAATGGGTGATGGGCATTAAGGCGGGAGTTTGTTGGGATGAGCACTGGGTGTCATATGTAAGTGCCGAATCCCTAAATTCTACTCCTGAAACCATTATTACATTATATGACAATATGTCAACTAACTTGAATTTAAATTAAAAAAAGTAAAATAAATAAAAATTAAAGACATTAATACATATGCACATACTATACAGATATATGTGATTATAAAAATAGTAATATGTGTTTATATCAGGCGTCCAGTGATTTTCAGATGTCCATGTCCTAGGAGAGCCCACTGGGGGAAACAAACTAAAATATTTGCCCTGGTTCCCGGTTGCTGGGGGCCAAGCACCTCTGAAGGACATGCAGAGGCAGTGGTATAAAGCCCAGGAGAGACACGAGGCTGAAGATTCCAGAGGGCCAGAGGCCTAAATTGTCTCACACATATTTGATCCACCCGGGCGTAGTTTGTCAGAGTATGCTTAGGTCCTGTGACCCCGGGGACCAGAAGCACTTGACCAGTTGGACAAGATACAGGCCAGCCTCTCAGAGTGGCTGGGAGCTTGCGTCATGTGACTTCAAATCTCTCTCTTTAATTCCTGGCCATTTCCTTTTCTTCTCTCCTCCAGGAGACTAGAAGAGCAGGTCATGACCTTTCTTATACTTGGGCTCAGCCCAGCAGAAGCCATAAAGATAACCACCAGCTCTTCAAAGCCAGTCAGATCCCTGATAATTCCAGCAAGGATTTTCCCAGCGCTTAGGGGGAATGAGGTTTGGGGAAGCTGCCGCTTCTCCATATGGGGGGCTAGTGTAAGGACTGGATGCCAGTGAGGCTTGAGGGCACCGCTTCGGGGATGAAAAGGCACTTCACAGGGACACCTCTGCTGGGGATGCCTCAAGGCACCGAGGGGAGCCGGTCTGTGCAGAGACCGTGAGCACACGTCCATGGAGCCCGTCTCTGGGAAGCCAACTGCGCTGATGAGGAAGCTTGTTTCCAGTGGTTTTAGGAAGTTTTCCAAAGTTCATTTTTGGTTTGGGATGATGGAGGTGGGTGGGGAATGAAATGAGGGTTAGACTCTAACACATACCCAAGAACTTGCTTGCAAGGACTCTCAGTCCATCGGTATTTAAGTTAATATACTGCACTTTATATAAGTCTACGTATGTATATATACATATGTGTTTATATCAGGCGTCCAGTGATTTTCAGATGCCCATGTCCTAGGAGAGCCAACTGTGGCAAACAAACTAAAATATTTGTATACATATATATATACATAGACTTATATAAAGGACAGTATATTAACTGCACATATATGTATGTATATATATGTAGGCATACGCATCTAACATACAGATATAAATATCTGTATCTTTAGCACCTACCAGGTACTAAGCATTTTAATACAGTAAAACCTTGGATCGCGAGGAACTTGTTCTGTGAGTGTTCCACAAGACAAGCAAACATTTCTAATAAATTTTAACTTGATAAAAGAGAGATGTCTTGCCATACGAGGAGTACGTGACACCGAACATCACACGATCACAAGTGAACCAATGGTTTTTGAAATTCATTTCAATAGACAAGTGCTTTGGATTACACGCACGTTTCAGGAATGAATTCTGCTCGCAAACCAAGGTTTTACTGTATTTGTCATCTAATTGAATCCTCCAAAAAACCGTGCTATAAATCGTCACACCCGTTTTACGGATGCGGGAACTGAGAAGCTGAGAGTCTAATTTGCCAAAGGCAAAGCTGGGTTTCTGTCTCGGGGCTTTCTGATTCCTGTGCCCGCTTTTTTTACCGCTATGATCAGCAATATATGATCAGTTGTGGAGAGATTGAGTCTCAAATTACAGGCCACTGTTACATTCCTGCAAATGCTGTTCTGAATTGTTTTTAAAACTTTTTTTTAATGTTTTATCTATTTTTGAGAGAGAGAGAGAGAGAGAGGGAATGGGGGAGGGGCAAAGAGAAAGGGAGACACAGAATCCGAAGCAGTCTCCTGGCTCTGAGCTGTCAGCACAGAGCCTGACACGTGGGCTCGAACCCACGAACCGTGAGATTATGACCTGAGCTGAAGTCGGACGCTTAACCGACTGAGTCACCCAGGTGCCCCTGAATTATTTGTTTTTAAATGACACTATATCGCGTTATGAAAATGTATGAGCTTTGTGTGGAAATAGGAAGACTTCCAGAAGGATATTGCCGTTCTCTAAAAGCTGCCTAATTCTGCTTGCTTATAATTAGAGCTCTTTACACCCCAGTGCTTATTATAAATGTAATAATATAATGATGTATTGAACAAATGTTTATTGTGAGCCTGCTATATGCAGTCCCAGGGACACAGCAGTGGAGGAATTTGTAAGTGTCCCTGTCTTCCTGTAATGCACAATGAAATGGTAAGTGATGATTTATCAGTGACCCCATTTCCCTGTAGATGTTTTGCTTGTGGGTTGAGAGAACTCAGCTTGACTTCACTTGGACAGGGACACATGTTGCCTCACCTATCCAGGCGGAGAAAAGTAGAATGGCTTGGCCTTAGGGACATCTGGAGCCAGAGACTTGGGCACTAACAGCCAGACTGAACTTCCTTCCCCTCTCATCTTGGCCTCTCTTGATAAATGTGCTCTACCTGTCTAGACCAGCCTTCTCCTTTCTGCCAAAACTCATCCTCCCAGGCCTCACATTGCTCAATGTCATTGTCAGAGAGGGAATGAGTCTCTCTGTCTCTCTCTCTCTCTGTGTCTCCTGGGTTTGAAAAACCTGAGCAAAGGCACTGTTTGGTCCAGCTTGGATCACAAGTCCATCCCCGTATCCTCTGATGGTGGAGAGTAGCAGAATCTGTAAGACGATGCTCTCCAGCGAGCAGTTGGACCACGCTGGGGGAGAGAGCAACAGTTTCCAGGAGGGAACCGTGATGGGCGAACAATACATGTCCACTACAATGATCGTCTCTGTAATGCTGTATCACATACAATGAGACTTTATGGACGTTCCCCTACTCAAACTAACCCCATCAGCTTTGCAGGACAGAAAGGATGACCCTCATTTGACAGATGAGGAAAGTAACGTCAAAGAGGTGAGGCTGGGCCAGGGGTCTCACAGCCAAGGAACTGAGTGAGAATTCAAATGCTGATTTTCTGGATTCAAATTTCAAATCATGAAAGACACTGAGAGGCCTTCTGAATCAATCGTGCTTTGTGTAATTTCACGGCTATATATTTTATTGTGTGGGGGTGCCCACAATGCTGGAAATTCCAGTACAGCTTAACAGCTCTCGATTGACAAATGCGTTGGGTCAGTACCAAGCATGGTTTCCTGGGCAAGGTAGACGACTGATATTTTGTATTTGGATGGCAATGCTAGGTGGTATGTGGGCAGAAGCATTAACTGGATTTTTCTGAGCCATCCACTTTGTTACTGTGGGAAATTCTATAGCCTCCATCATGGCTGTATGTCAAAAGCTTTTTGTTTGTTTTCTTACTGAATCTCCTTCTAAAGCAAGGATAGGATTGGGATTCCAGTACCATTGATTCCCCCATCCATCTATTCATCTATGCACTCATCCATTCAAACATCCCTCCGCTGACACCTCCATCCATTATACCGTCTATTCATTCAAACGTGGGTTCACCATGTGTGTTATGCCAGGCACTGAGCTGACTAGTGAATGGGATAGAGATAATGGAACAAGCCTTTTCTTCATGGGCTCTCAGTCAAGGTTGGGTGATGTCATCTACTGTCTAACACCAAAGGTAACTCTACGGAGTCCACCTGAAACTCAGAGTGATTAAATATCTACTCAGTCCATTGTAGGAAGCAGAATGTTTCCAAGCCATTTAGACCTGGTACTTGGTTACAATTTCAGAAGGCATTAATTCTTTAAAGGAAAACGTACCATTAGAGAGGCCATGGACGTATAAAAACAGGGTTAAGAGAGATGAGTGTCTGAATCCATGTAACACTCTTCACGTGATTTGCATCTGGGCCCTCAACTGCTGCCCTATGAAAACCACCCTTCAGAGGGCTAGCACAATTACCTCCTGAAATTCAGGAGCAGTATCCTTCCCGAGTCATTCTACTTCTCCACCGTGTCTAGGCTAACCAAACAACATGTGTGCAAATAATTAAAAAAATTTTTTTTAAACATTTATTTGTTTTTGAGAGACAGAGAAAGGCAGAACATGAGCAGGGGAGAGAGAGAGAGAGAGAGAGAGAGAGAGAGACAGACTCTGAAACATGCTCCAAGCTCTGAGCTGTTTTTAGCACAGAGCCCAACACGGGGCTCGAACTCATGAACTGCAAGACCATGACCTGAGCTGAAGTTGGACGCTCAACCCACTGAGCCACCCAGGTGCCCCAATGTGCAAATAATTTTAAATCTAAGCTATCAGGATTCCAGGATGAGGCAAGGGGTGTCACTGATTTTCATATTATCGCTGAATGGATTAACATTCTGATTTATTTATCAATCCTTTGTACTTTTCATTAATTTGACTCAGTCACTGGGATTCTGCCAGAGGCAAGTACCCAACAGATCAGGGTCGAAACTCTGGAACAGAAACACTCAACTGAGGTGCTGTCCTTAGAGAGTCCTGCATGGAACCAGGTAGCCCATGTGGAAGGCATTTCCATAGGCATGACACATGCTCACCTTTGTCTCCTTCACCCTGCGCCCTCTCTCGGCCCCATCAAAACGTGGCTGCTGCCAGGGTGAATGGAATAATTCAGACAAGCGGAGAAGGAGACATAAGCCCTTGACGAGATTGGAATGGATTGTAGATGGGAAGTGGAATTTGAGCTGAGCCTTCAATGTGAGCATGATTTTGACAGGCAGGGAATGTAGGTAACTGCACTCCTGGCTGAGGGAAGCACACGAACAACTGCATGGAGGTCAAGGGCAAGGCCTGTTCAGAGAAATGTGCATGGGGAGGCGATGAAAGCTTGGAGAGTTAGCAGATGAGGCTGGGAATGTTGATTGGCTCAATATTGTGGAAATTTGCAATGCTTCGTTAAGAAGTTTGGTTCTTCTCTGAGGGGAAACAGGAATGTTAAGCAGGGCGAATGATGTGATCGGATGTGTGTTTTTGCATGATCGCCCCAGAAGTAGGGGGAAGGACAGACTGGAGCCTGGAGGCAGACAGCACAGGTGTGGGATTGTTGCCATGGGCCAGGATAATCAATTTCTAATCTTTGAGGCAGGATTAAACTTTCCAGGGACCCTGTGATGTTTTTTTCTAAAAGAGGTCAGATTTGCTTCTGAATAATTATGAGTGTGTCCACACTTTTCAACTACTTAGTGTGTTTTGATTTATTTAGCCAGTTCTGCCAATCAAACTGAAAATGCCAGGAAGCTGTTTCACATGTATATGCAAACTTAGGAGAAATGAAACTCAGCTCGCAAATATTTACTGCGAGCTGATTCCCCACACAGCACACTGCCAGACTCCTGTGGATGATAAAGGAAAGGCTTAGGATTTGGGTGTGTTTCCATTTGATGGGTGGGAGAAAGCCTGGTTGGTCCAGACCACAGGGCATTTGCCTCTCTACCAGGCTGAGTGACAGGGTCCGTGGCCTTCAAAGAACCAAGAACCCTAAGGTGGAGAAAAGTAGAGAAAAGGGGCTTTTAGGAGCAGGAACCCTGGGATGAGATTCTTTAGAAACCCTGAGATCCATTCCTGAGTGACACCTTCAGTGAAACCAGTGTCTGGGTTCTGACATTCTGCTCCATCACAGTGGAACATTCCAGAACAGACAGTCTACTTATGACAGGTTGGATCACAGTCACACTGAGGGGATGCTGTCACCAGTGCCAGACTGTATTCCTCTCCTGGAGGTAGAAGGGGTCACCCTTGGGGCACGGCGGGATGAGGGACCCAGCTAGGGTAAGGTAGGGCCTGTCAGGGTCTTGTCCAGGAGCAACAATTGATGGCCAGAGTCCCAGATGCTTTGCAATTCTCCTGGGCTTTTTCCCTTTCCTGAAACCTGAGCAGACAGCAGGTGGAGGTGGCTTACTTGGGCCCTTATGGTTCGAAGCTGCTCTCAGGCAGTGACAAGTTTTGCTTCCTACGTGGGCATGAGATGCGCCGAGAAGAGAAGCCAGGATGGGAGGCCGGGTGGTGGCCCACCACTTCTCACCTGGGATGTCCTGGGAGCGATGGCAAATGTCCGAGAGCTGTTTCTCTGTTAAAAGACACTTTTCATGAGTCCTTCTGACGTTCTAGCCGAGAGAACCGAGACTCAGAGAGGACGTTGCGGCCGCTCCAAAGACCGTAGGGCAATGCCGAGAACTTCTATCTGCAATCCTCGTGTCCTTTTGGCCCAGAGAGAAAAGCCCCTTAAGCCTGAAAAAACTCTCAGGGCTAGGATTTGTAAACTAAAGATAAGAACATAGTAGATGCTTGTATGGCTTGGCTGGGGCTGCCATAACAAAGTGCCACAGACCGGGCGGCTTAAGCAGCAGAAACGTGTTTGCTCGCGATTCCGAGATCAAGGTGTCCGCCGGGTCGGTTTCTTCTGAGGCCTCTCTCCTTGGCTTGAAGACGGTCGCCTTCTCCCTGTGTCCTCGCATGGTCTTCCCTCTTTGTGCCTTTGTGTCCTAATCTCCTCTTCGTATGGAGATACCAGTCATATTTTATTAGGGCTCACCCTAACGCCTTCACTGTAACTTTGTCGCCTCTTTACTTTTAAAAAATTTTTTTTAAGTTTTTAAAAATGTTTATTTCTTTTTGAGAGACAGAGAGAGACAGAGTGAGCAGGGGAGGGCCAGAGAGAGAGGGAGACACAGAATCTGAAGCGGGCTCCAGGCTCCGAGCTGTCAGCACAGAGCCCGATGCGGGGAACTCACGAGCCGAGAGAGCATAACTTGAGCGGAAGCCAGACGCCCCACCAACTGAGCCACCCAGGCGCCCCATTAGTAGCCTCTTTAAATGCTCTATCTGAGAATACATTCATATCTTAGCTACCAGGGGTAGGACTTCGACACATAAATTTGTGGGGGAGGCGGGGGATCCAGTTCAGCCCTCAACAATGCTTCACAAACGCTTCTGGCATGAAAAGTATCTGCTCCATACAGTTCAGGGAGTTTGCCCAAGCTCACTGGAGACAACGCATCCATTTATTCAACCACCGAGTTCCTCTTCTTTAGCTATTTTGACTACTTCAGACACAGGACAGCATCCAGCAGCCCCTGAGTTGCACATACAGCGAACGGTGCGGTGGGGGTTCGAACTTGCGTCTTTGCGGCCAGCCTCATTCTTAGTAAAAAAAAAAAAAAAAAAAAAAAGTGGTTTGGGTTTAACAGCAGACGTGCCCTGTTCCTTTCCCAGTTGCCCAGCTTTTGCTTGCCCTGAAATTATTAAGCTGACAAGTGGGGGTGGGGGTGGGCGGAATGCAGATACTATTTGCTTTCAGAAAATGAGGCTCCATTGGGCGACTCTTTCTTACTGTCTCAGCCAGGGGAAGGAGCCCCTAGCCAGAGGGAATCAAATACTTTTCAAATGTCTCATTAAAATAAAAAGGTGATTCTTGCATTGGTACCATGATAAAGACTACAAAGCAGCAACATGAAAACTCCCTGGTTTACCCCTCTGAATAGGCCTCCGCTCCAGCCGCAGAATGAATTAGCGGCCACCCCATTATCTGTAAGCCTCAGAGAGTGCAACCCAGGCTTTGATCTGCCAGTGTCGAGGAAACTGATAAAAACTCGTTCTGTTTCTAAGCTTTCCCGGCCTGAAATTCTCTTTTCCCTTCAGCACGCTGTAAATGACCCTCTGAAGTGGCTGGGCATTCTTTCACAGCCTTGTGTCCAATCTATTCATAACCACGGTTATCAATTATTATACCAGCTGGAATTTCTGAGGGCCAGGAGGCTGTCAGGAGCTCTAATTGTGGTTCGGGGATAAAAGCAAAAACACACAAATTTTAACCAATCATAATTAACTTATTCTCCAAGTGCAAGGAAAAAAAAAAAAAAAGAAACCCCCCAAAACAAAACAACACAAAACCAAGGCTTATGAATCCCTCCCAGCTAATCACTCTTGAAAGCAGTCATGGACAGGGAGAGGGGCGCTTTTATTGCAACGGTGGCTCCCGATTGGCCTGTGGCGCCAGGTTCCCCAGGAAGGAGCCGGGCCAACTGGCAACCAGAGAAGTTCTCGAATCATTGGGCTTTTTTTTTTTTTAATCTTAAAAAAACCCTCATTTTTCAAAGTAGCGTGATGTTTTCCAAGCTCCTGACAGAGCTTTGAATAAAGAGGCATCAATTTCTCATTGAGCCCAAACAACTGATCGAGTGGTCCAAAATATTTCAGTAAAAAGAAGTTCGGCGGCAACTATCACATTAATAAAGGAGGCGCGTGTGACCTGGAAAAGGGCCTGAGGGATCCGATCCCCAGGAGCAAGGTCAGGCGGCAGTGGGAGCTGGGAAAAGCCTCCGCACAGGACCTGGCACTTAGTAGGTGCTCAAGAGGCTAGCTCCAGTCCCTGCCCTGCTCCCTCTTAGACTGGCCAACAGCCAAATGTCTTGCAGGCATCTGGCTCGTGGCAGTGGCATCTGAATGGAGGGCCCATGATGTCATGGAAAAAGCATGGCTTTGGAGTGTGACAGGTCTCAGTTTTTAAGCCTCTCTGAGCCTCGGTGTCCTTTATTTTATAATGGTGATTGCGTGGCCAATTTGTGGAGTTGCTGTGGAGGTTAGGAAAGAAAGCTCCTAGTGACATGCCCGACACAAGATAGGTGCTAAATAAATGTCTGCTGTGGTTCCTGGTGGTACTTTGGGGATGTGGTCTTAGTGAATGCATTTCTGGCAAGGGGCTGCAAAAAATCACTTCCTCCCTCTAGCTTGTCATTTTGCATTTGCACAGAATCCTTCACTATCCTCGTTAGGCCTGCAGATCTGAAGAAGGGCTACAGTTTTCATATAGCACAGACGCTGGGGAAGCACATCAAAAGAAGAGACGTCACTGAACGCTTTCCAGAACAAAGGCAATAAAGCGCTGATGCAACAATTAAACAATATCTTTATCGCCACACAGAGTAACTGACTACAGAAAAGGAGATTTGTGTTTTTGTCTTTGGTGTTGAGCATTGCGAAAGCAGCTTAACCAGATCTCACCACTGTGGGCTTATATCGTTCTGTGAGATCAAGAATCCAACTTTATTTGTGACATTTGTTGAGCTAGTTGTAACCTAGAAGTGTGAAACGTTGATTTATAAAAGATGTGAAAGCAGGGGTTCCCGGGTGGCTCAGTTGATTAAGTGTGTGACTCTTGATTTCGGCTCAGGTCATGATCTCATGGTTTGTGGGATGGAGTCCTCAGTTGGGATTCTCTCTCCCTCTCCCTGTCCCTCCACAGCTCATGCGCTCTCTCTCTCTCTCTCTCAAAATAAATAAATAAACATTTGAACAAATGAAAAAAAAAAGATGTGAAAGTATTCTCTTGGTAGTTCTTATAGAAGCAGACATAATTGTCCTAAATTTTTTCAAAGGAGGATTTTCTGAAAACATCTGCATACGTGGTAAGAGGCAGCATTTGAAGACTGGCTTCTCACTGAGTCCAAGTTGGAAGATGCACGGCTCAGATGAATTATTATGAGTTGTCCCAAGAGTCAGACTCTGAAGCTGTAATGGTTTAACATAATAAGGATTATTTCCTACTCAGGTGGCATCGGATGAGGGTGGGCACGCTTGTTGAGGGGGCTGTTGCATCCAAGGGTCTTACAGCCTGGGAAGAGAGGACGAGAAGAATCACATGAGCTTGAAACAACTTCATCCCAGAGGTCATACAAATTACTACTTCTGCTCACTCTGATCTGAGCTATTACAATGGCCCCACACCAACAGAGAGGGAACGTGGAAAATGTAGGGAAGAGTGTGAAGTGTTTGCTGAGCAGAAGTTGTCTCTGCCGTAAGGATGATTGGAGATGGTAATCTGGCCGAACCCATGACATAGCGAATGTTCCCAGGAGAGAAGGGGAATGAGATGAGGCCGCTGGGACATAATTTTCTGAATAGAGTAGTCTGAGGCATGAGGTTGGCTCCCTTCAGGAAGAGCATATAGTCTCCAAAGAGCATGGGAGCTTTAGCGTGGGGCAGTACCAATGGGTTGATATTTGGGGCTGGGCAATGCATGCATTTTTCAGCTTTAGGTGAGGATTTGGGTGTTCAACATAAATTAGGAAGGTCCATTAGTGTTCATGAAAAGGACTGTAGATGAGGAGCTGTCAGTACTTTGATTGGGGGTAGGGTTGCCGCTGACCTGCCTGATTCTCAGAGCTTGGATTCAGCCGCAGATGGAAACTGGTGAGAAGTGACCACCTGGTTAGAAGCCTGAGCAAGCAGACAGGACAAGAAAGGTAGGATAGGGAGGCTGTCGCCTTCTGCCATTGCAGGTGTCACTGTAATAAAGTTCACCCCAGTAGACATTAGCTAGAGTAGCAGCAGAGTATTTCCAGACTCTGCTCAAGGCGGCTTGGGGACAGTACCAAAAAATTCATCAAAGCCAGGTAGGCTGAGCCTGTAGGTATCTTTACTGGTTGCTTAAAAGGGCCCAGGGCATCCTGGATCTAATAGCACATATCATCTGCTCCTACACAGTAATACCTGAGCTGAGAATAATTCCTACTACTGTATTTTTAAAACTATTCTTCTTTTAAGATTATTTATTATTATTATTATTATTATTATTATTATTATTTTGAGAAAGAGAGAGCAAGCAAGGGAGGGGCAGAGACAGAAGGATAGAGAAGATCCCAAGTAGGCTCTGCACTGTCAGAGTGGAGCCCGATGCGGGGCTCAAACTCACAAGAACCTCGAGATCGTGACCCGAGCCGAAATTAAGAGTCAGACGCTTAACTGACTGAGCCACCCAGGCGCCCCCTCACAACTGTATTTTAATAAAGTAATTTTTGGTCAGCTTCTCTTTGTCGAAGGTAAAATCACGAGGAGGGGACAAGATCCTACAAAAGACACAATGAAGGGTGTCTGAGAGGGCAGAGGTTGATGCTGTTTGTGATCCTGGCACATCAAGGGTCTTCCATTGTCACCCATGAACTCATTTCTTCCTCCCTACGAAGCCGTTAGGTATGAGAGGATTGTATATTTTTCCCATTATGTTAATGAGGAAGTCGGGATCTTTTGGGAAAGCCTAAGCGATTAGCTCAGAGGAGCAGCTAATACGTTGGCAGGGGGTGAGGGTGGGGTGGCTGGAATTCAAATCCAAACCTGAGTGTCTTGTGCAAGGCTGCGTCTCGGCGGGAGGGAATCACTGCTTGCAGAAGCTCCATCTTCTCCAACATCATATTCCCCTCCTAAAGGTCATCCACCGCTCTGCCATGAACAACCTCTCTCCTCCGATCTGCCTCCCAGGGAACTGAGTTTGTACAGATTCCTTCACAGCCTTTCACCACTTCCCAACTAATCAACACCAAAGAGTAACCATGCAGTGTGAGAAAGGATCCACGTTACTTCATTTGGCTTCATATCTTCTCTTTGGGCCCCCTCCAGGGGCAGTAGAGAGGACCTATTTTAATTGAGAAGCCAGGGGGAAATGAGTGTGGGAGGGGGGGAGGCATTTGGTGATTTGGTCTGTCGATAAACAGCCACTGAGCACCTACTATCCCCTGCGCTGGCCTGGGGCTAGCTGGTGGTGTGACAGAGGTGAGTGGGTTCATTCCCTGCCATTAGCGTCTACCGTTGAGTTATCGCTACACTTCGCTGGATCTCCGTAGGAGTAAGTTCTTGGTTCTTATTTCAACTCCACGAAGCGTATGAGGCCTATTGTTTCAGTGTGAGCCCCAACTTCCAGCTCGCTGACAGTTTGAATTTGGAAGTAGTGAACAGACATGAGGATAGCCTAGACCATGGGTCAGCTGACTATGGCCCACCCAAACCATCTGTATTTGGAAATAAAGTTGTGTTGGAACATGGCCATGCCTACTTGTTTACATATAGTCTATGGCCACTTTAGAGCTATATCAGCAGAGCAGAGTAGTTGTAACAGAAAACATATGGCCTGCAAAGCCTAAAATAGTTGCTGTCTGGCCTGATGGAGGAAAACTTACTCACTCCAGCCCTAGGTTCTTAGGGCCTCTTATTACAGATGAAGTGCTGTGCTGCTGTTCACTAGAGCTCATCCACTCCTGTCTACTCGAGGCCATGGCTCCAATGATTTCCCCACCATCAATACTGTACTCTCTACTAGATCTTCCCACCAGGATACACGCATGCTGTTATTCCTCCCATCTTAGAAAACAAAACCCAACAGAGCCTCCTCCTGACTCCTTTGACTCCACCAGTTACCGCCCATCTCTTCGTGCTTCTTGGAAACGTTTCCAAAGCGTTGCCAACTGTAATTTTGCTTCTGTCCTTCTTTCGTAAACTTGTCCTAACACCAAAACTGCTCTTGTGAAGTCACTGATACTCTCCTGGTGGGCGAATCTGATGGTCAGTTCCAGGCCCTCACCGTGCTCGACCTCCCAGCATCAGCTGACATGTTCGGTCACCTCCACTTTCTCCCTCATTTCCTTCACTTGCCTCCAGAGTTGGTGCCTTGCATCTCATCTCCCACGTCACCTGCAGCTCCTTCTCTCCCTCTTTCACAATTCTTCTGCTTCTCCTGAAGTCTTAGGTTGGCAAGTCCAGGCTTCAGTCATTGACCCCTCCTGCCTTCTTTCCACTCACTTCTCTGATACTCTCAACAATCTCATGACTTTAAATGCAACCTGGATGCTAAAGACTCCCAGATTTTAATCTTTGCCCCAGATCTTTCTCAGCTGAGTACGTGCCCATCAATTAGCTCAAAATCAACATAACCAAAGCGGAAGTCTTAATAACACTCCCTCTGCCCCACAAGAGACGGGGCGCCACCATCAGTGGCCTAAGCCTCAGACTTCAGAGTCACTCATGACTCTTTTTCCACAGTCTCTATCCAGTCCTCTAGAAAGGCGCTCCCACCATGGGACTTCAGGCACTGCTTCTCATCCAGGTTACTGCAATAGTCCCCTAACTCATTTCTCTGCCTCTGCTCTTGCTTCCTTCATGTTTTCAGTCTATTTTTTTTCTTTTTTTTAATGTTTATTTATTTCTTATTGAAAGAGAGAGAGAGAGAGAGAGAGAGAGAGAATTCCAAGCAGGCTCTGCATTATCAGCACAGAGCCCGATGTGGGGCTTGATCCCACAAACAGTGAGATGACCTGAGCCAAAATCAAGAGCTGGACGCTCAGTTGACTGAACCACCCAGGCGCCCCTTCAGCCTATTCTTGAAAGAGTAGTCAGTTACTCCTTTTAAAATAGGTCAGATTATATTTGTCCTTTCTTTAGTCCTCTCCAATGGCTCTTTACTTCTCTCAGATTAAAAGCTGAAGTCTTTAGTAAGTTTGGTAGAGCTGTATGTGATCCGATCCTACACAACCTGGCCCTGCCTCTCTGAACCCATGTCCTAATCCTCTGCACCCTCAAACTCTGCTCCAGCCACACCAGCCTTCTTCAATGCCTTGAACATGCCATGCATTCTGTTACTACAGGGCTTTTGCACTGGCTGTCTCCTCTGCCTAGAATGCTCTTTCCCTAGAGAGCACCTGCTCAACTACCTTATTTAAAATTGCAAACCGCCCCCCTCCCCAGCGTTTTTTTCCATCTGCTCTTTTTTTTTTCATAGCTCGGCCCCTTTGTCATAGAATATATTCTTCACTTATTTGTTATGTCTGCTGTTAATTGTCCATTTCCCTCTGCTGGAATGGAAGTTTGGCCAGGACAGGGGTTACAGTCTCTTCTGCTCACTGACTTATCCCGTGTGCCATGAACAAAGTCTGGCTCAGTGCAAGCACTCAACAAATATTTGTCCAAGGAATGAATCATTAACTGTGAGGTAGCGATCGATTCAGATGATTAATAATGTTCTCTACTCTTAAAAAGAAAACACTGGTAGCAAGAGATAGACTTGGGAGAACGTCAGGAAGAGGCAGCCCCAGAACAACCCAGGATGTTTTGGCTTCTGCACCGCTGACCAGCGGTCAGAGGTTCAGAGGGCATGTGGCTGAGTGGGGCTCCCTGCACGTCCCAGATAAGGGGTATCATGTGCGGTGGTGCTGGCTGTAATGAGTGCAAGGACTATTTTTACATAACAGAGGGGAAGATAATCCTACAGACGTGATGTAAAGGTCTGAAACATGTTGTACCATCTCAGGGACGCTGGCAAGTTATGTTGTTTATCCCAGGGGCACCTCATTCCCAGACACTCTTAGAGAGGCTTAGGAAGGAATTTGTAGGTTGCTTCTGACCAGGGAAGATTTTCCTGTACTCTCATGCTGTTCCATGACCTATGCAAGAATTTGGAAGCTCTCCTCGAGCGGGAAAAGCATGAATTTGGAGTCAGAAGAAAGGATTTTGATTTATGTCTCTATCATTGTAATGTCTACACCTTGGGCAAGTTATTTAACCCCTCGGCACCTTGATTTTTTTTTTTTTTTCTGTACAGTGGGGATAAAGGTGTCTCCTCTTTCAATATTGAGCTTAGGAGTAAATGAAATCACACACATGCATGCTATTATTAATTGAAGGAACCACCTAAGGGAGTTCCTACAGTCATGCACACGCACACAAAAAAACAGGGAATGAGTGAAAAGCTCATGCAGATTTCCACAATGTCATCTTACTAGTAAACTCCAAAACAACTACAAACAATTTACTAGCCACTTTTATGTTAAACCCTACATGTGTCCTGCATTGTGAGGGTTAGAAGGTCTGGAGCAACGTCATTACCCCTGATGACCAGGCTTGTACAAAGGGGCAGGTACTGAGCAAGGCCAGACAGCAGGTGCTGAGATTCCTAAGTGCACCTGAGTCATCTCCCGATCGTGTTCAGTCAAACTCATATGTACTGACTCATTATTATGTTCCGGACCTTCTCAGATAAATGACTTCATGAGCGACAACAACCGAGGGAGGAGGTGTTTATAGATCTAGTTTGCAGATGAGGAGCTGTAGCCTCTGTCAGGTAGAGCGATTTTTCCGGTATTATATCGTTAACAAGGGGCAGAATGAGGAAATAGACCATAAAAAAGCATGCGTTGCCCTGCAATAGAAATGCAGGTGCTCGCAAGTTTAAGTTAGATGTCTGGAGCCTCTGGCCTTTTGATTTTGTGAACACAATCCATACCCAAGGCTGACATTGTCTTTGAGGCAGCTGTGCTGCGTGGACACCTCATCCTGGCTTGATGTGCGTCTTGCCACAGCACCACAGAGTATAGACCGACGTTCAAAATTAAGTGGGTTACCTTTCAATGAGCTCAAATGTGTCTTCCTCTAACTTACGCCCTTGGGAACGAGTTTTTTTGTGTGTGTGTGGTTTTCTATGAACCGAGATTAATGGAACCTTGATTCTCTTCCTTCTAGACCACAGCTGGGCTCTGTTGCCCAGTGTCCTCTGCAGTTAGTTGGGGACACGTACCTGAGTTATAGCTGAGGAAATGAAGACGAATGGTTGTGTGTCACTGCTGGCCCAGCCCAGGCACTTTGCTGACATTAGTGCCTTCATACTTTTTTCCCCCTTCTTCCAGCTGAACGTGGGTGAGAAGGAGGTCCTGGCATAGTAGAGCCACAACGGGGAAGGAGTTTGGGGTCCCGGGATGACCAAGTGAAAGATGAACACCCCATGGACATATTCACTGTCCTAAGATTATCAACATGAGCTAGAAGCAGCCTTTGACTTTGTTAGGCCACTACCTGTTAGCGTTTCATTCAGTAGCTGTGTGGAGCTAACTTGTGCTTATGTTCAATTTCATAGCAGAGAGTTCTTGCTCCCATGACTAATATACCCGGGACAGAACAGTGTATCTCCCAAGCATGCCCATGGCTTTCAAAACCTCTATATCATGCTGCATAGATTGTATCTGCAAACACGTCCTACCATCTATAGTTAATTCATATAAAACCTGTAGGGTTCCAAAAGACAAAATGAGGAAAAACACAAACACATATACAATCTTTTCTAAATCTTTATTTACAGCTTAGAGTACATAAACCGGCATTTGGTAGGGGGTCAACTATACTCTCATGACTTTATCTACCCAACGGATAGAGAGTGGAAT
The DNA here is from genome assembly GCF_028018385.1 of Neofelis nebulosa. NCBI lineage: Eukaryota > Metazoa > Chordata > Mammalia > Carnivora > Felidae > Neofelis > Neofelis nebulosa. The sequence continues at coordinate 12,546,933 of NC_080790.1, forward strand.
TCTTTTTGTAATAGATATTTTTTTTTTTAAATTTTAGTTAACATACAGTGCAATATTGGTTTCAAGAGTAGAATTCAGTGATTCATCTCTTACATACAACACCCAGTGCTCACCACAAGTGCCCTCTTTAATTCCCATGACCCATCTAGCCCATCTCCTACCCACCTCCCTCCATCAACCCATAGTTTATTCTCTATCATTAAGAACCTCTTGTGGTTTCTCTCTCTTCTCTTTTTGCCTCCCTCTTCCCATACGTTCATATGTTTTGTTTCTTATATTCCACATATGAGTGAAATCATATGGTATTTCTTTTTCTCTGATTGACTTATTTTGCTTAGCATAATGCATTCCATCCACATCGTTGCAAATGGGAAGATTTCATTCTTTTTTATGGCTGAGTAATATTCCATTGTATATACACATACCGCACTTTCTTTATCCTTTCGTCAGTCAGTGACGAAATTTGGCTGTTGTTGATAATGCTGCTATAAACACTGGGGTGCATGTACCCCTTCGAATCTGTATTTTTGTATCCTTTGGGTAAATGCCTACTAGTGTAATTGCTAGATCATAGGATAGTTCTATTTTTAGTTTCTGAGATTGGCGTTCTTTGGCAGGTTTCTCACTTGTGCACATTTATGGGCCAATGTCCATGGATGGCTGCACTCACCACAGAGAGACCTTGAACATTATATTTTGCCAAAGGAATACACTGTCTTATTTCTGGCTAAAGGAAGACAGGAGAATAGATACTAAAAATGGTTTTCCTCACCTGTTCTATTTTCCTGGAGATTTGAATTCTAAAATTGAAATTCTGTATCCTTTAAAAAAAGGATTTTCTAGATAAAACTTCCAAAATTCTTCGAGAATGAGCATCCTAGCAGGTCCATCTGTTCAGCCTGTGTTATTAGGTGTTGCCTTCCTTTCAAAAGGGCCTGGTTGTGCAGACTTGAGCTCTGATGTGGAGAGGACTCTTTTGCTTTCAAAATTTATCAGGTCTTTACTCCTATATGGCAGACATGGGTCTATGCTCTTCACACACACACACACACACACACACACACACACACTAAGCAAACAAAGTGCAGTCTTCAGTCTCTGAGCTGGTCATTTGGAAGTGATGAGCGTCATGCCAGTAGGGGTGTTTGAACAAACCTGCACATCCATGAGTCTGTATGTTTTCAGATGTTCTCTTTCTTTTTTATAAAGTTGTTTCTGGGCATCGACTAAGTTCCAGTTATAGTTGAGGTTGTATTGTGGAGGTCTACAAATGTGACAATTCTTATTTATATTTGACCCTTTCCCAAGAGATCTATGGTAGTTTACAAAGATGGAATAATAGAACAAGTTAAAAAAAATAAGACACCATTAAAGGCACATGATTGTTAACACAACAAACCTTGCAGAAGTAGAAGAGTAATCTTAATATCCAGTTGCAAATTCTAATGTCCTCCATGGTCACTTATGTTGACCTGCAGTTTAGCCTCTGAATTGCCTTATAGCAAGTGGAACGAAACGTGTGATCACTTATACCATTCAGTCACACCTGATGAACATACATCAGTTGCTCAGGAAAAGTGCTAGAAATGAGACAAGGATAAATTTCCCCCCAGAGGGCCCCATGAGACAATTCACTGTTGTTCTGAATCAAGTCGACCATAAAGTTTTTGCAGTACATATAATGGAAAGAATATAACATCTCTTTGTGCCTGGCCCTGTTATAACGCCCAAGCACTCTTTGTAGGACAGAAGGGGATGAGGGCCAACATGGTATTATCTAGGGACATAGCTTTATAATGATCGGATGCTGCAAGAGTTTTGATGAAATAGATGTTCTGTCTCACAACCAAGTCTGTATATTTACTGTCCGTAAAGGAGCTTCTGGTAGGTCTCAGAGAACAGTAGGGGTTATACTCTAGTCCCTGACTGGAAGAATCCCAGAGCTTAATATTTGTTTGGGATGCCAGTCTCCTTGTCATCCCTTCCCACGTTCAAGCCCCAGGTTTCTAGAGATTTCGTTCTTTCCTTTGTCTCTCATCAATGCCTGCTGTTTGGAGAACATCTACTGGTTATTTGAGAACCAGTCTCTGTATAATTCCCCCTCCAGTGCCCACGTAAGGGGTCCACTCATGGCTCCAGAAATCATTTTAAAATTTCTGCTCAAAATGCCACCTAATAGTATCTCACATAGTCTTTCATAATCTCACATTGAAAGGGCTGTAGAACTCCCGTGAGACTCTGGAAAGAAATTCCAGCAGCTACAACACTAGCAGATACATTGAGGATCTTGGCTTGTAGTTGGCAGGCTTTGCCCCTGAAAGAGATCAATGTGACTATCCTGGAGAGAAGATGGGGAACCACCATGCTTCTCCCCATGGGCTGCATCCATGAGAGTTTGAACCCTCAACGGCTGCACCCTGAAATTCTACACACCTGTTCTCATGCTATCTTTTGAGGTAACCCACTTCCAAAAAAAGCGACTTTTTTTTTTTTTTTCATCATTACTGCTCTCTACTTTCCTCATCAGAAGCTTCCATTTACTATCTGGAAAGAGAGTCTAATTCTTAGGAAATGAAAGACAAGTGGCAGAAGGGACTTCGCCAAAGAAGGCTGCCCCCTGAGTGATGTAAATGTCCAAAGCAAAACATGGTGAATGCGGACAGAAAAGACCTGGAGTGGTGGTCCAAGAAGGAGCTTCAACTTGCGCTCATGGGGAGAGACAATGATTTAGGAACTGAAGAAAAGTTCCTTCACATGAAAAAGCAAATGTTAAAATCAGCAGCCAATTGCAAACTGCTTGAATTCACAACCCCGAGATCAAGAGTAGCATGGTCTACCGACTGAGCCAGCCAGGTGCCCTGTTTCAAGATGTTTTTGAGTAAAAGAACGGGGGGGACTTTTTCTTCCAAATATTAAGCCTTCCAAAGCTACAATCATTAAAAACATAAATTTGTGATACCAGTATAAGACTCAACGAACATTTTAATGGGCACAAGATACCGCCTTGGAGCAGATGGCAGCATACAATAAAAGTACCATCACAACCCCACGGAGAAGCAGGGGTGCACGTAACAAATGGGGTTAGATTTAACATTATGGTTTTAGGAAAGTCTCCCAGAGGGCTCTTGTTTTGAGCCATGACGGTTGATCGAAATTATCACAGTAAGAACAAAATATTCATGAATTTCCTAAGTTCTGGATTGTGCACTCGAGACTCAAACTCATCAAACTCTTTCATGAACCCTTATCAGTGATAAAGTTTAATCCTTACCCCCAATACTTTTCTTTGAGAATAGAAGGTAAGAAACACCATAATAGAAAGAGGTTTTGTAATATTCCTTCTCAGCTGTAGGTATTACCCAATTTGGTTATAAAGTGTGATGAGTCTATAAATTGAATACATACTTTATCTCCACGGGGCCCCCAGATATTTTTGTCCAGTATGTTCTTAATAGTTTTTTATTCTTTAGATTTTTTTAAGTGGTCCCCTGAACAACTGATTCAGAAGTATGCTGGCAGACACACATATTTAAGGATCTTCGGTGTATTTAAATATTACTCAATGGGAAGAAACACTAACATCTTTTCTCTCTTCTCTCTCAGCCTGCAGTGACTAATTCACTCCTGTAAAACATTCAGAGTAATATAGCTAAAAAGAAATATCTACAGTTTATGAATATTTCAGAATGTTTCTAATTTTGTTTCCATTTCTTATGAGATCTCCCATTCCTAAATTCATTAAACTTAGTGATTAAACAGTAAGCGTCACACTGGCCTTGTGAAGGGAAAATGCAGCTCAGAGCCACAACAGTTTAATTCACAAGGCTTTCCTGAGAATGTGTGGCCAGGCACCCAGAAATATGTGGTGTAGAGTCTGTGAAAAACCACACTCAAGGCTCAGGCGAGTCTCCACACTCTTGTCCAAGCCTCCTTGGCCAATGTAATGCCTCGTCTTCTCTGATTATGGGTTGCTTGTTCAACCTGAAGCCAAAACTTTTTTTTTTTTTTTCTGTGAGAAATGCCAAGATCTTGTGGGAATCAAACCAAAACTCCAGTATTGGTCTCTGACACGTCATTCCCAACCATAGTCCATAGACACAGTTCTTTCCACTTTAAAACTGGGTAATCGTTAACCTGTTTTTGGTGGAGGAGAGGGAAGAAAGTGGGGAACACTGGTCACAGGAGTGAATTCAATGCCAACACTAATTTCTAATTTTAATTTAGACCAAAAAAAAAAAAAAAGGAGGTTTCCAAGGGTTCTCACTCTTTTGAAACTTTAAAGATGGAGAAAATGCACCACTTATGGTTAACAGTGATGAGTTTCAAATGACTAGGGCCATTCTCTTGACTTCCCTTGCTCAAGGAAATTTCCACTTGGGAAAAGGAAGAGTACAAACCAGCCTTGGGAAAGTCATTGCTTTCAGCCATAGGAAAACAGTGACATATTTTAATTCTGGCCTTTATATAGAAGAGAAAGTTTGATTTCTAAGCTATAGGCATTTTATTATATTACCTGATCATAACAGGATAAAACCTCCACTTAGAAGTATGAAGAATCAGGACAATGACACATGTCAGCCTTTCATGTCTGCTGTTAAAGCTTTGGTCACTCTGCATAATTAATCTCTGTTCTTAGCAAAGGCCTGGATAACTCATTGCTTAGTAGTAATCCCTTTGAACCAGTTCTCCTTTTCAATTGATTTGGCTAGATTTGGCCTATGTGTACCATTCAGGTGCCAACCATTCTGTAGAACCCCTGCTATTCATTGATCTCTGACTATATGCCATGCATTGAGCTAGGGTTTTGTATACATTCTTTTGTTCAATTCTCACCACATTCGAGTAGGTTTTATAACTTCCAGTTCACATATTTAAGAACAAATAACCAATCGTGGTTTTGAAAAGAAAGTAAGTGGTTTTGTCTACTGGATTCACCCATTCATAATGAGGTGATGGATAGGCGGGAGAAGATTTAAAAGTGCTAGCTACTTCTCTAAATAGGTGCAGATGACAATATCTTAGAACCAATGTTACTTATGTGACGAAACACTGGCGTGCCTTCCTAAGTTATAGAACAGTAAGGCCAGTAGGTACCATTGGCTTAGGGGATGATTCAACAGACACTTCTGGGCTTGATTGAATCCACTCACTTGTAGGATGAGTGCTGGCATAGGAAACACAGACAATAACCTCCACACTCTGAGACTCTCAGTGTGGCCGATGGTAATGGTGAGTGGGGGTATAATGCTGAATAGATGGATGGTGGCATGGAACTCTGAGTCCAATGATGACCAATGGAGCTGCCTGCGCAGGCAGTGGCACTGAAACTCTTAAGATGAGAAAAGCTATGAAGAGAGGACACATCACTAAAGGCATCTTGGAAGAGGTGGGGTTTGCCCTGGCCCTGAAGCCTGCTTTATCTGGAGCAAGACATCCTGACTCTAACTGCCTTTGACAGCAAAGCAACTATCCTAATAAAGATGCCTCAAAAGAGTGGGCTCATTGTGCCTTGGTGCCCCGGCTCCAGCTTTGCCTCTCTGCGGTTTCTCTCAGCTGTGTCTTCCTCTGAGCTTTGGATGGCAGCATGATGACACAGTAGTTCTAGGAGCCAAATCCAGGCGGGACAAAACCCCCAAGAAAAACAGGACCTTCTCTTTTTCTGCCTCCTTTTTAGGAGCAAGGAGAAAATTCCCAGAATTCCACCCAGCAGAGGTTTTCTTACAACTCATTGACCACAATTATGTCACGTGCCCAATACTACACCCACCCTTGGCAATAGGAGGGAAATTACCCTGAATGGCTTGTACCAATTAGGATTTATTCTTGGAGTGGGGTTGAGGTGGGCTTGGGAGGGGGCCACTTTTTGAAAATAATGTGGGTTCCTTTAGAAACAAGGACCAGAATGACACTGTGCTGTAGGCAACTAACTGAGTATATCACACACATAATTTGTTTTACATAATTAGTGTAGGGAGAAGACATTCTAATCAGGAGCAAAAGTGAGGTTGCCTCATTTGAGGGGGAAAGATTAATCTGGCTGGAGTTTGAAGGCATAATGGAGAGCTACATCCACAGAAAAGGGTGGAACCTGGGTTGATAGTATCCTCAGCCTGGAGCGTTCCTCAGAGCTTTGACGTGAATGCTTCATGTGCCTCTTGAGTGCATATATCGGGTGCTGATGTATCTCTAGTTAATTAACATTCTGCTTGAAGCTGGGATGGGTATTTTGGGTAATGGCGAGTTAACAAACTGAAGACAGCCCATATCAAATAGGCTAAGGAAACTATCAGAGTTAAGAGACCAGTCAGCTTTTGCCTTCCTTCCAACGATCACTGCCAACTTGCATGAGGCCAGGTGACTTTTCTGCGTCTTCTTCCTCTTCACGGGAAATGTGTGGTCATCTCGTTCTCTGGCAGTCTGGTGACAGCAGTCTTCCCAGTCGGAGTCAATGTGGTACCTTCCTAGTTAAGTTTTGTTTTGAACATGGCACTACTTTGGTGCTCCCAGGCACGGACAAGACGTGGCATCCGATGAAGGAAAGGGGACGCTGTCGCTGCCTTGTGTTCATGCGGTGTGTGGTTTGAGACTGTGTTGAGAGAATGGATGGGACGGACTGTTTTGAGAAGCTGAAAACCTGAATGACAAAAAGGTAGTTATGATACCAGAAAACTTCTGATTTCCCCCAAATACTTCATCTGACGCTCTTACCAACTGCGAGAGAAAAGGAGGGAAAGTTTTCTCAAAGGAATCCGAAGCTCATAGCAGACAGGTAGATTTTCCATGGTCACACAATTTGTAAATCATGAAGCAGATAGTAGAATTCAGGTCCCCTGACTCTGCCCTGTGATCTTTCAGCGACTTCTCAGCAATGAGCTGAGGCAGGTGTATTAGTTATCTGTTGCGATGTGGCTAATTTTCCTCAATAATGACTTAAACAATGTTTGTTGTCTCACAGTATCTGTAGGTCAGGAATCCGGGAGCAGATCAGATGAGGGGTCTGGTTCAGATGAGGTCATAGTCCAGCTGTTGACTAGGATAGGTCTGGCCCAAGGCTTAACCAAAGCTGTAAGATCTGTGTCTATGCTTAGTCGCATGGCTTTTGGCAGAAGGCCTTGGTTCTTTCCTGGCCATTGACAGGCAGCCTCAGTTTCTCACCACATGAACCTCTCCATAGAGCTTCTTGAGTCTCCTCATGACATGGCAGCTGGCTTCCACCTGAGCAAGCGATACAGGAGAAAGACCAAGAAAAGTAGCTGCCATGACTTTTATGACGTACACTTGGAAGTCACGCTCCATCATTTCAGCCACATTCTGTTTGTTAGGCAGTTAATAAGCATGGCCCACACTCAAGGCAAGGGGATTTAGTCTCTGGCTCGTGATGGGAGGAATATCAAAGAATCTGTGGCTATATATTAAAACCACCATAGCAGTGAAAGTGCAGCCTGTATCCTGACATCTGAGATGAGTTCACTGTAGAGAAATTACTAAGTCTGAAGGCATTAGAATACAAAAGTGACAATTCTCACCCAGAGTAAACTCAGATGGTTCAGTAGGAAATATGGTATTGGGAGGAGGGGTTGGAATTTGACTAAGGCTTATCAGTAAAAAATTTCAATTATGTTGATTCCATAGCTATGGATGAGTGAGGAGGGAAAGCATCTCTCCTATGTGGGATGGTGGGGAGTGGGTGAAATTCCCTGCAGCCCTGGTAACACCCCATAAATACTTGCTATTATAATCAGAATAACACTTCATCCCTATTTCCGCTGGCCGTGTGGCCATCGAGCACCTAGGTTTCTGTCTCAGTAGAGACACTTTCCATCATCAGAAAATACAAGATTTATAAGATTTCTTCTTCTCTTCTCTTCTCTTCTCTTCTCTTCTCTTCTCTTCTTTCTCTTCTTTTCACTTGAGTTTTTAGTTTAATTCCAGTTAGTTAACATACGGTATTATATTGGTTTCAGGTATACACTATAGTGATTCAACATTTCCAAGATCTTTTTCTAGTGCAGCTGACCTTTGAACCCCAGGGGAGGTGGGGAGGGGCGCTGACCTCCCACACAGTCAGAAATTCATGTATAACTTTTGGTTCCCCAAAAGCTTAACTACTAATAGCCTGTATTGACAGGAAGCCTTACAGATAACATGAACAGTTGATCAACAAGTATTTTGTGTGTTATGTGTGTTTAGAGGATGCATTCTTACAATAAAGTAAGCTAGAGAAAAGAAAATGGTATTCAGAAAAACATAAGAGAAAATACATTTACAGTACTGGACTGTATTCATAAAAAAAAAGAAAAAATCGACTCATAAGTGGACCCATGCAGATCCAACGTGTGTTGTTTCAGGGTCATCTGAGCTCTCTTAGCTGTTTCCAAAGTTCTGGAGAGAGCCTGGCGTTCTGGGACCTGAAAGGCAGACACAGAGTGGTACCCTCACCTTCCCCCACAGAAGCCCCAGTGACGGCTTTCAATCCAATGGCTTCATCCTGGGGAACTTGGAGAGAGAGCTGGCAAATACTCTGAACAGATAAAAGATAATTGAACAAGGAGCGAGTAGTAAACGGTGACAAAGTGCTATTTCCATAATAAGCTTATCTGAGTAAACTTTCTCAGAGCCCCAGAGTTCCCGAGCAGGGTGTGGATTTGGCAATAGTAAAGAAACAGGCCACGCCAGGAATGTCTGGGGAGCTAATGAATGCCCCTGAAGTGGTTGACGTTCCTATCTCTGCTTTGGATCCCGGCCACCTTGACGCTAATGTCAGCCGGTGTTTAATTGGCAAACAGGGCTTCAAAGGGTTGCAGGGCCCTGCTCCCAGGGCCCTGGGGCCTGTTAATGTTTAATTGTCATGTGCAAGGGCCCACTAGCTCTTGGTAGATTTGGGTGTTTTATTGCACTTTGAAAAAGCAGTATTATGAGTCTCCTTCTTGCTCCGTGGGCATTTTTACAGACATGCCTTAGGGTCACATGTTGCCTAATCTAAACTATTGAGTAGCAAAGGCACCCAGATATTCAGCAGGGGTAGTAAGTGAGTCACCTTCGAGCTGGAAATAAATACTCCAGATTTACTACATTTGCCCTAAAATCAAGAAGTATCCAGGGAACATCTGGAATGTCAACAGAAAAAATTAAATGGGTTAGGGATTTGAGGTGGGGGCGGGGAGAAGGAAAAGTCACAGATGCGCAGCTACTGAATGGCCAAAATTATACAATTCTGCCACTGAGTGGTGAGAGCGTCTGCCCTCCTTGAAGCCGGCTCTGGTACTCATGACTCTGCTGGAAATGCAACGTTTCTGTGTGTGTGTTGTGTTGTGTTGTGTTGTGTTTTTTGTTTTTTTAAAATTTCTGCTCTTGAAAAAGGCCTGTGTGCCGTATAGTGCTCATATAATTTAAAAAGTCAAAAGAGGCTGTCTTAATAAGTTTATATAACCTTCATCTAATTACAGAGGGAAGAAATAACAGAAGACAAATACATTTGCCCCCCCAACTACATGGAGATTGTGAATACAAGAGTAGCTTCCAACTCCCAACATTTGAAAAGCTCTACTTTGAATTGAATATGAGTGATTTCTTTGAATTTTCAACTCAATTCTATGTAATTGAACACATCTTCCTTGAGTGCTTACTAAGTGTTCATATGAAATAATTTCTTTAGTTTTGAATTAGTGGCTTTTCCGGAAATGGTTTCTTTTGCTGTACCGTGGAAATGTATCAGATTATTGTTTTAATTATCTTTTTGCTGATTGTGAATATCTCTCTAAGGAGGAATGTAAGGAAAAATCTCTAATTACACCATTTATATCAGAATGGTAAAGCGTATATTTATGTTGTTTGTTAATTTTTTTTTTAATTTTTTTGTTTAACGTTTTATTTATTTTAGAGACAGAGAGAGACAGAGCATGAACGGGGAAGGGGCAGAGAGAGAGGGAGACACAGAATCGGAAGCAGGCTCCAGGCTCTGAGCCATCAGCCCAGAGCCCGACGCGGGGCTCGAACTCACGTGAGATCGTGACCTGAGCTGAAGTCGGACGCTCAACCGACTGAGCCACCCAGGCGCCCCCGTTTGTTAATTTTGTCTGTCACAGCTAAAGACTGAACATCAGCTAAGGTCGACAGTAGCCAGAAGGTTCTGGTAAGCATCAGGAAGTAGGTGAATAATACATAAAAAATGATACAGCAAGTAGAAAGCATGTATATCCTTTATATGTTTAGATTAAATGAAAATCTCTTTGTTCTCCCTTTTTGCTCATTTCTGCTTCCAAAACGTAGGTTTTCATACCACGGTCTCTGAGAAGCATGGTGTACGTAACAGGATCACGCCTAGGATCGTGTGTCAGGGCTGATCAGCATGCGGTCAGGTTTTTTTTTAAGGCAACGACACTTCACATCTTTCAAAGGATTTAATCTCTTTTCTCTAGTTATCTTGTTTGCCTTAGTCCTGCGTCCTTCCCTCTCTACCGCTGACTTCGCAATTCCCCTCCTTTGCCAAGAGGAGAGCAGACAGCGCCCTCCAGTCAGAGCCAGCACCCTGAAGTTCAGTTGCGTTTGGGGTTCCTGGCCCCTGGGCTGCAGCCTCTTCTGAATGCAGATTCAGGAATAACCTATTATGCATGTGCCCTCCAAATCCATATGCACAGTTAATTAGTTTAGAGCCCTAAAATGTTATGTGATTCCTTTCTTAATAGAAATGAGAAGTGGTAAAGACGGGAGGCCTTTATTCACACTTTATCAGCTATTTTAAATTAAGGGGTATATTATTCTCTGGGTAGATTTACAGGAACAACCATTATGCGCCTCACTCCTATTATCATTAATGGTGGTAAATGCATGCACGCATGAGCAAAGCACTCTGGAGTTTACACAAGAGGCCACTCTCTTCCTTCTATTATTAACAATTCCTGCTGCACATTTCTTAAATATCTGCAAAATGAAACAAAACATTGTTCAGGATTTAAAGACTATCTGGGTCTATGTTTTTCAAAGGAAATTGGAATGGTACATTACAAAGGTTTGCAAATTTACTTTATGATAGCAAATGATTATGATGCCTGCTTACCCTCCAGGAATTGCTCTGGGGGGAAAAACGCAGGGGTGGGGGACCCATCTGAGGTTTTCCATGTCAGCACAGTAGAAGGCTCGGCCAGGGGGGAATTAGCATCTTTAGCCAGTTGACTATTTTCTTGCAGTGTTGACAAAGTCAGGATTAATGGCTGACAGAGACAGAAAACAGAAAAGTGGGAGAATAGACCATCTTTTCAACGACAGGGAAGAAGCTGTTATCTATCCATCCATTCATTTGTTTATTTATTCACTCATTCCTTTGCTCTATATACGTGTGAAACACCTACCATGTGCCAAACCGTACTAGGCAATGAGGGTGGCAGAATGAGGAGGAGAGATTACATCTTTGCCCCTGGGAAACTCACAATTTTTGAAAAGGTAGAAATTAAACAATTGATTGCACAGTTAGTTCTGTTAGTATTGCCATGAAAGAGAAGCGTAGGGAGCAATAAAGAACTTGAGTGAGTGGAGGGGAGAAGCAGGACAGGCACCTGGAGGGATAAATACATGAGCTTCACTTGAAGGAAGTGAAACAGTTATCACTGTGATGGTAGATAGCTGAGGAAGGCCAGGCAGGAGGAACAACATGTGCAAAGGCCCAGAGGCAGGTGGGATTCCAATGCTGGCTCCGCCACTCAATAAATAGTAGTAACAATGGCTGGTGCCTCCTTCCCAAACACCCTATAGAAGGGTGCTTTTGCTTTTTTCTCCCTGCTGAAATGAAAGGGACGTAATGAGGGCTACCACTTGCCAAGAATCAGTTTGCCATGAATCCGAAGCTGGCCTCCAGCCAAGTAAACTCTTAAGGTTTGGATTATAAAACTAGAAGGATCCTTGCTAACTCTTCCTACCCCTCTCCACCCCAGACACAGAGGACAAATCACCTTTGTGTTCCTTCTGACAGGGCTCAACCTCTGAGAGGTGGGTCTCGTAGCTCTCTGTACCTGTGCTTCTCAACTTGTCTGTGATAAAGACCCGATTTTTAAAACCTCTGCTGTGAACCAATACTTTTATAAAATACGATAAAAATGCATTCCTGGGGAAATGATCGTGTACTTTGATATCACAGCTGTATCATTTACTATAAAATTTTCTAGAAGCTTATGGTCAGTTTCTGTACTAATCTCCTTGTGCATCGACAACAGTTTGCAGAGCGGTCCTCCTCTTAAAGATTAGGACTCTCCCTAGCCTTCAAATATTGCCTCATGGATCCGGGTGAGCCTATCATCTGAGAATGTATCTACAACTCTTGAAATTATTGACATTTCCTGACTGAGTCACTTCTTGGGCAAGAGGTTTCCCTGCATGACTCCCCACAGCAAGAAGCAGGATTTCCTTTGATAAACTTGCATCTCTAAAACCCTAAGAGACACTTACCTTAACTTCTGGTATTTCCAGGGCTGGCAGGGTAGTCCCCGATGGCCCCAGTTCATGGCTTTTTTCCCAAAGACTTCGGTGTCAATGTGAGAACTAAGATTCAAAAACCAGTAGATGTGACAGGCCGGAAAATCTGGGCTGGGGTGGCTCAGCATTCACTCAGGGGCTGAAGAACCTGAGTGTTTGGAACAGGAGGTATGGGTAGGTTTGTGGTGCTATGGCTGGGCCTGAGAGAAAGACAAGTTAAGGCAAGAGACGGACAGCAAGGCAGAACTGTGGTGGGGTCCCTGGCAGAGCTCTCTGTAGGCAGACTGGCCATGGGTTCTGAGTGTGAGCGGTCAGGAGCCTAGTCACTGGGAAGTCGGGGCCCTGAGTAGAAAGCAGCCCCTGAGAAGTCTCAGAGGAAGAAACCCAACTCAACTCCTTGGCCCTCCTTGCTGGCTTCTCTTCCTCCATGATCTTTACCAATGTAGGGGACCATAATGCTCGGCTGGCATCTCTTTAACTTTCTTACTCTATACTCTCCCTCTAGATTATCTCGCTTACCCACATGGCTTCCATTATTTCATCAAAACCCATGACTTCCAGAGGATATCTCTTACATACAGTCTCTTCCAGGCTCTAGATTACATATCGCATTAACCTCTGACCCTTCGTGATGGGATGAGTAATGTTTTCCCCGAAGATGACCATGTCCTAATCTCTAAAACCTGTGAATGTGTTATCTTTACATGGCAGAAGAGACTTGGCAGAAGGAACACACCCTGACTTTAGCCAATGAGTCTCATTCCACACTTCCAATCTCCAGAGCTGTGGGGTAAATCTCTCATAAAGGGTTCAGCTCCGTGTGGCAAAAAGGAGAGTGTGGGAAGGTGGCAGAGAGATGAGGCAGCTGGGGCCAGACCATAAAGCCTGAGAACACCATGCAAAGGACCCAGGTCAGGCCACTTTCTCCTCACTGACCTAGGAAGGCAGGACCCTTCCTTCTCCTGCCTGGACCACCATGGCATGTAATTCACTTAGCAGCGAGTACACAGGGTATGAACTATGGCCAGTCAGGTCAGATGCTGGCCATAAATAGCTGCATAGCCTGGCTGCAAATTAGCTCAGCTCCTAGCCCTAGCACATGGTGCCCCTCACTCCAAGGCTGAAGGGACACCAGGGAGGAACTACATGTGGTCATATGGTAAGAACAGAAGTATGGCAATACTCGTCTTCTGCAGTTACCTTCATCCATTAAAGGATTTCCACATAAAAAAAGAAGGGAGACTGGCGCAGGAAAGGAGTCAGGGACCTGGGTTCAAAATCTGGTGCTACGTCTAACAGACCCTGGGGAATTGAGGAATTAGTCTTCTGTCTTGGATGTCCCTTTCCTTACCCGGAAACAGAGTTAATCACACCAATGCTACGAGATTGTTGTGAGGTTCAAATGAGAACAGGTCTGAAAAAGTGTGGTTTTTTTGTTTTTGTTTTTGTTTATATGTGCTGTTTAGAGCAAATAAAGCAAAACCGGCAAAATACCACAAATCTATTACTGAAAGGTCTTAGTCTTTTTTTTTTTTTTTTTTTTTTTCAACGTTTTTAATTTTATTTTTGGGACAGAGAGAGACAGAGCATGAACGGGGAAGGGGCAGAGAGAGAGGGAGACACAGAATTGGAAACAGGCTCCAGGCTCCGAGCCATCAGCCCAGAGCCTGACGCGGGGCTCGAACTCATGGACCGCGAGATCGTGACCTGGCTGAAGTCGGACGCTTAACCGACTGCGCCACCCAGGCGCCCCTGAAAGGTCTTAGTCTTAAAGGACACAGACTTTTCAGCGCCCACTGTAGAAACCATTCACTTCTTATCAAATAATGATTGAAGCCCTATGCATTCCAAGAATTGCTCTTACGTACATACTTTCAGAAAATCTGTTATTGTCCATTGTGTTGAGGATGTCGCCTACGTCTTGTGTCATCGGGACCCGTGAGTGAGCCTGGTGCCTTCTCCATCTTCTTCCTTGGCCTCCTACCTGAACCATCCCTAAATTCTTCCCCTACCGTCTTTTTCCTAGGTTCCCTTCACCCGCGGTAGCAGCCATCATGGCATCTGCTTTTAGCTCAGCTTGTCAAGACAGTGCCGCTAAATGAAAGCAGGTCTGTCTGTTAGAGGGAGCTGAGTATACTTGTGCTTGTGCTCAGTTAGGTAAGGCACTTGACCTTTCCTAGAGGCCTTGCAGAGTTACAGTGTCTTCATCCCAATGGGTAGCTGTCATGGGAGGAGTCCAGGTACTGGGGTAGCCAATGGCGAAGCTATTTTCAGGTGAAGTAGTGATAAAGAAGGATCTCTGAGCGCTTTTCACTCACTATCATCTTCTAGAAGAGGTCTTCATTTACTATCAGAGTCTCTGCATTGATCTTTCAGGTTCAGCTGTCTCACTGGTACAATTGGGATTACAACACTAAGAATATCGTTCTTTCAGGACTGTTGGAAGGAACAGATTGAAATGATCATGTTCAGGAATCAACTCTGTAAATGTTGACCTCCCATGTATATTAGTGAACTAGAGCTTCCAGAACAATATACCACAGGCTGGGTGGCTTAAATCACAGAGATTTATTTCCTCATAGTTCTGGAGGCTGGACGTCCAAGATCAAGGTGTCAGCAGGGTTGGTCTCTGGTGAAGTCTCTCTCCTTTCTGTGTCCTCACATGGCCTTCCCTTGATATGCACACAACCCTGTGTCTCTCCTTTTGTGATACGGATCCCAATCCTGTTGGTTTAGGGGCCCCACCATTATGATCTCATTTAATCTTAATTGCCTCCTAAAAGCCCTGTTTCTGAATACAGTCACAAGGAGTGCTAGGGATTCAACGCATGAATTTAGAGGGAGACACAATTCAGTCCATAACACCCAGTGTTCATGCAGAACAATATTATTATAATGCTCATCTTGGAAACAAACATGAATAGGCCACAAATTTTTTCCAAGGTGAAATCTTTGGGAAGTGAATCATCAGTAGGAACATTTCCAGAATAAAATTAGATTGTGCCCTCTCATCTCTTTATGCACCCGAATTCCAGCTATCCGTCCAGCCCATATCAGACTGCATTTCTTCATTACAAATACCCCTTGGAGATCTGTGCAGTCACTGAACAGGGAATCATTTCCCCAGGGATACTGCTGATCCTGGCCGGCACTCAGAGCTTTCTCAGCTTCTGGGCTGTGAGCATAGATGTGGGCCCTGGACTTCCCAGAGTTTTCCTCTCACCAGCTTCTCACCTGGAGCTATGCCATGGAATAATGCAGTTTCTATCTGCAGCTCAGGATAACTGACTGACTGAGAACAATCCTGTCCTTTTACCAGAAAGCTTGCCCAGCATTGAAAGGGCCAAATAAAAAATCATTCTTCTGAATAGAAATCCTATTTGGGGCGATTTCTATCAGGGGCCATCTCATCCATTTGCTGAGCTGTGGACTGTAGAAGAGAGACTCAGGGGGCAGACCACCGAGGATGGGAGGAACCTTGTCCAGGACAGGAAAGTAAGATCCCTATTCTTGCTCAGCCTGAGCATGAAGAGGAAATGAGTCAGAGGCTCCTATGAAGCAAACAGCAGCAGGAATGGAACCAAAATACCTATTATTAAGGATAACTCTTGATCGAACTAAAAGATTTTTTATTTCAAGGCTTCTTTTGGTCCTAAGCTATTTCCAGTAAAAAAAAAAAAAAAAATGAGTTTATAGAGCAGAAAAGGGACAAGTACCTTCTCATATTCATTTGGGGCTGCTTAGCCAATTCATTCAGCTCTTTGTCATGGGGCAAGTTGGGTCTGGGGACTGAAGGAGAGAGGTCAAGTCTTCCAACTCAGAGCTGGCGATGGTTGGAGACAGAAGCTGGAAGGAGCTCAGTAGAGAGCCAGCCCTCCAGTGTGTCCTATGCTGGGGGTGGAGGGGTGGTGCCCTGGCTTAAATTGCATTCTCTGTGCTTCTGAATTAATGTTACCATTTATCCATTTTGTTCCTGTAGGTATAGTCATGCATTTATTTAACAAAGGCAACAGAACAGGAATGCTGGACACTGGAAATGCAGATTACTGGGAGATATCAGGACACTTGAAATCTGGAGGAGGAAACAAACCTAAGAGGTGGGTGGGAACCAGGTTTGGTTTATTCAGCTGCTTAAATATGTCACTGAGGACGCAGTTCTCTGTTATACCAACTACAGCCTCTATTTCAACCTGAAGCCTTTGTTGGCTCACATTTGTGGCCAGTAGTAAAGTAAAGGGGGCTATTCACTGTCTTGTCCATACCCACAGGAGAGAGAGAAAGCCTCTTCTCAAACCATAAAACTTCCATGGGGCCAACTTAGATGCATGACCCTGGCCGTGTCACTATTGTTAGTGCAATGCCATCCTGGGACCCAATGCCATTCTGATCCCAACTCTTGGAGGAGTCAGAGGTACCACGATGGGCTGAGACAAGCCAGAAGTCTCAGATGAGTGTGAAACCACATTGCTGGTCCACACTGGGAAGATGGGATGGGGCCTTAGAAGAAGCCATTGCACAAACCATACCAGATGATATATAGCCCATAAAACCTAAAATATTTAAAAGTTTACCAAACGCTGCTCTACCCTTCTAATAGAGTAGTATTAAAATTTTAGCAACATCAGAAATGATTTTTTTACATTGTTATGACTAAGTGAACATTGCTTATTATAAGCCCAGGTGATGCACTGTGATAATGTTCCCTTGTACATTTTTTTAATCTGGTCTTAATAATTGTACTGATTTTTCACGAGTCCAGTTTTTCAACTCTCTTCAATCATTGCCAGGCTCTAGAAAATGTATTGAATGTCTATTAATGTTATTTTTTTAAGCATAATTTATTGTCAAATTGGCTTATATACAACACTGAGAGCTCATCCCAACAAGTGCCCTCCTCAATGCCCATGTCCCATTTTCCCCTCTCCCCCACCAGCCCCCATCAGCCCTCAGTTTGTTCTCTGTATTTAAGAGTCTCTTGTGGTTTGCCTCCCTCCCTTTGTGTTTGTAACTATTTTTTTCCCCTCCCCTTACCCTATGGTCTTCTGTTAAGTTTCTCAACATCCACATTACTTTTAAAACCCAAAAATGTTTTGCATCGTGGGCCAATGTTTGTGTTCCCCAAAACCCATATGTTGAATCCCTGATGTGATGGTATTTGGAGGGGGAGGCTTTGGGAGGTACCTAGCTCATGAGGGCGGAGCCATGGTGAATCAGATTTGTGCCCCTACAAGAACAGAGAGATGATCTTCCTCTTCTGTGTACCTTTTTTGTTCTATTTTTATCTAAAAAAAACTTGTGGAAATCTATTATCTGCTTAATATTTCCATTCTTGTTCCCTTTGTCATTGTGGGTTTATACTTGTTTTTTTTTTTTTTCCTTTGTTAGTATTTCAGTTGGAGGAGAGTTCATCAAAGCCTATGGTCAATATATTCTGCTTAACTGTAGGTGTAAGTAACTCTACTATAGCTAGAATGTTAAGGAAAAGAAAGAGGTGCAGAATGTACTATGAGAGATCCAAGGATTTCCCTTTGGTGATAGTCATGGACAATTTCATGGGAAAAGGGGATACTTGAGCTCAACCTGATGGATTGATATTAATCAGGCAGGTGGATGTAGGGTATGGGAAAGCAGTTCAGGCAATGGAAGGATTAAGAACAAAAGCAATAGGGTGGGGAAGGATGGGGCACTCAGAATAACATACACAGACCATTGTCTGATTTTCCTAGAGTCTTAGTTGTTCATTCCAGAAAAGGGCAGGGCAGAAATGAAAGATGGGAAGTAGAAAAAAGAAAAAAAAAAGCAGATTTTTCAATGTCAGGAAGGAAACAGGTGGACTCATTTTCCAAGGAAGACTAATCTACAGGTGTAAGGAGTCAATTGGTTAGAAATAGTTCACAGTAGAGGTGTTCAGAGCTCACGGTGTCTGCAATATTGTAATTCATAGGAAATGTATATTTGGTCTTTGTCCACCTTTCCTGGCTTACAATTCCCAAGACCCTTGGAGTTTCCATAGCAATAAAAGCAATGGGCATATCTTTGTTATAATATTTGGTCTCTTGTCCTTAGTTTCTGAGTCCTTCAGAGTCACAAAGGTGAAATGGGTGTCTTATTAGTCACAAGTTCCTTTCCAGAGCAGCAGGGTTTATGTTAAAGATGTGATTTTTTGGGGGCGCCTGGGTGGCGCAGTCGGTTAAGCGTCCGACTTCAGCCAGGTCACGATCTCGCGGTCCGTGAGTTCGAGCCCCGCGTCAGGCTCTGGGCTGATGGCTCGGAGCCTGGAGCCTGTTTCCAATTCTGTGTCTCCCTCTCTCTCTGCCCCTCCCCCGTTCATGCTCTGTCTCTCTCTGTCCCAAAAATAAATTAAAAACTTTGAAAAAAAAATTAAAAAAAAAAAAAGATGTGATTTTTTGGAAAGCATGAAAGATGGGAGCTGGTTGCCAGGGAAACCCACCTGAATAGAGGGTTGGAACTTTCAGCCCCACCCCCTGACCTCTGGGGAGGAGGGAAGAGAGTGGAGATTGAGTTCAATCATTAATGGCCAAGGATTGAATCAATCATGTCTATGTAATGAAGCTTTCACAAAACCTTGAAAGGACATGGTTCAGAGAGCTTCTGGTTTGGTGAGCACATGAAGATTTGGAGACAGCGAAGTGCTCAGAGAGGGTGTGGAAACTCTTGCACCCTTCCTACATACCTGGCCCTGTGCATCTCCTCCACCTGGCCGTTCTTGAATTATGTAACCTTTTATCATAAACCAGTAAGTTCATAGGTAAAATGTTTCTCTGACTTCTGCCAGCCACTCTAGCAAACTAAACAAACCCAAAGTGGGGGATTGTGGGAACCTCCGATCTATAGCAAGTTGGTCAGAAGCACAGATAATGACCCGGGCTTGATTCTGGTATCGGAAGTGGGCGATGGGGGATGGTAGGGATAGCTTGAAGGACTGAGCCCTTAACCCGTGGGATCTGACACTATCTCCAGGTGGATAGTGTCAACATTGTGTTGAATTGTAGGACACTCACCTGGTGTCCTGAGCATGGCTTGATGATGTTATGGGGAAAAACTCCTCCACGCATTGTAATTGGTGATCAGAAATTTCAGTGTCTCAACATTTGCTCCAACAATGGAGTTGTTATTTTCTGGTTCTGTGCTAGGGGATAAATATGTATAACTGTAGGTCCCCGCACTCACGGAGCTCAGAGCCTGGGAAGAGCGGGCTGGTTAATAGTCAAACAAACATTACAAACGTAAAGATGGGATTGTGACAAAGAAAGTTCTCTGAAGGAGAGAAATTCAGGGGCTATGAGTCCCAGCTGAGAGATACTTGGCTCAGGAAGTTGGAGAAAACTTCCTGACTGAACGGCAGAATACTTGAATAGATTAAACTCTACAGTTGGATAAAATGGTTGCCATTGAGTCTCCTAGAGTCTTACACAGGCTGGAAAAACCCATATTTCTCCATCGGCAGACATGGCTTGGGGTGTCCTATGAGCTTGGACTCTGTCCTATAGACACAATTCAGTTTATCAGCACAAGTAAGACTGAGCTTTGTTCTCAAGGTGTGGGGCTCAAGGTTAACATATAAACCAGTATTTGAGTCTCATTATATGCCCAAAATTGTGCTCTTTCTCAAGAATTTATTTCATGGAATGTTCATTATAGTTTTATGAGCTAGCCAGATCCTCGTATCATTTCTACTTTATAAGTAAATAAATCTGGAGTTAGAGAAATGAATTATCTTATCTTCTGTAAGTGATGGGGCCAGAAACTGAACCTCGGTCTGTTTGAATTGTAAGATTGTCCTCTCAACCACTAAGATATGTGGTGTCCCACTTTTAGGGGAACAGTGATATGCTGAATGCCCTGAGCACACACTTGCACTCAGAGTTTAAAACCAACACAATCTCTGCCCTGGGTCAACCCTATAAGGTGGAAGGTATCTGTGTTCATACAGAACAACCTTTAGACCACAGGTCTCAGGAAAATGTTATCGAAATGAGCAAGGATTTTTCTCTAAATGCATAGAGCATGAGAAGGCATTAGAAAAAATGAGGACTTTTCTTTCTTCTTACTGCCCAAAGCTCTGAGATGGTTAATGAAATTGATGGGTCAGGGCCCTCGGTTGCCTGAGGTTTATTAGTCTGATCTTTGAGTGGATCCAAACTGTAGGCACTCCAAACAGAGGCCACAAACCACAAGGCTGAGGCCCCGCTGATCTCCCTGCTTCTGAATGGCCCCACAGGACAGACAGACCCCATGGCCTCAGAAAGAGTTATGAGCTTTGGCATCCTGTAGTGAAAAGAACAGGCATCTTCCCTCAGCCAACTGCCCTTAACACACTGAAAATATGATTCATGATTCATGAGAACTATTTCTTTCTTCAGAGGGACCCTCTGGCTTTGCTTTGGGTGCAGGAATAAGTTGGCCACAATCAACTCCCCTGAAGAAGTGGTTTCCCCACCACATAACTCTTCATTCTGAGGACAATGGCTTTGCTCAATGTGGTAAAGGGGAAGTTTAACCAAAGGAAAAACTGAGCCCACACTGATAAAACATCACTGTTATCAACAGACTGCCAGGCGTGAGAGCTGAAGCACCCTCGCCTTGCGATGACTTTGGGGGCACCCTCGGTATGTGTTTCCCAACTGCCCCCAGCATGGATGTGTCCCCCCCTAGAACCACTGGCAATGCCAGAGTTCAAGCAATTTGGCTGTTTAAACTTCGACTTACTCTCCAACTCTCCTGCGTGCCTCACATAATTACATTTACCAAGGTTCACAGTTACACATTTACTAAAGGATATGACACTCACCTTTCTGGAGGCAGCCTCTGCAGCACCATGGAAGCCGCTTATGACTTGGAGTAGCTCCTGGTGTTGATTGCCACATGCCTATTATATGTCAGAGAACTGTATTCGATGCTTGCCCTTGTTCTCGGATTTAATCCCCACCAGACTCTATCAGGAGAGTAGTAATTTTCTATTTTTAGAAATGGGTGCAAAGGATTAAGCTACTTTCTTAAGGTAGCATAGATGTTACAGAGCAGGATTTAAACCAGGGACGTCTGATGCAGAGGAATGTGCTTAGGCTGTCGTGCAAATGTCCCTATCTATTTTAATACGTGAACCAGGTCTCAGGGAGAACGGACAATGGAAATCACATATGTTCCTGTATGCAATTCAGAAAGATCTTCAGTTCCCCCTAAATCCAAAAGTGTAAAGTTTTCCTGATTAAGAAACAGAGATGCCTACGTTTTTAACTTCCAAGTGGGAAGTATGGCCCTTCTAGCGGACACCTTCCCTTGCAGGGAAAGCTTTCAGGTGTGAAGATGGAATCATGTGGGACAGGAAGTATATCCTTTCTTCTCAAAGGGGAAGAGTAACCCAGGGCTGGGTCTCTAATCCCACTCCCTGCCCAGCCAATGAAGGTGGGGGGGACCAGGGAAGCCCCTGAATCCTAGAAGGCCATGCCCACCCCTCAGACAAATTAACTAGGGGAGATTCATATTTGGTCTGGTGCAGGAGCCACACACAGAGATCGCAAGGTTTTTATTTGATATATAATTTATAACACATACAACAAATTATACAGTAAGTTAACAAGGTAGACATGAATGTTATTTATTTTTAAAAAAACGAATGTACAAGTATTTGGGGAAGCATGTGATCATGGAGGTTTCTTTTTTTTTTTTTTTTTTTTTTTTTTAGATGCTGATACATGTATATTTTCCTAAAAGTTTTGAGACAGCCATAATCTAAAGGGGGAGACTGATATGACCGGAAAGCAGTACAAAGTACCATTGGGATGATTACAAGGTGAAAACACTATGTTTGCACCTGGTCCTGGGAAAGGGGCAAAAAAGGTGTAGAAGGAAAAGACTATCATTAGATATTATTATTATTATTGGGGCGACTGGGTGGCTCAGTCGGTTAAGCGTCCGACTTCAGCTCAGGTCACGATCTCACGGTCCGTGAGTTCGAGCCCCGCGTCGGGCTCTGGGCTGATGGCTCGGAGCCTGGAGCCTGTTTCCGATTCTGTGTCTCCCTCTCTCTCTGCCCCTCCCCCGTTCATGCTCTGTCTCTCTCTGTCTCAAAAATAAATAAACGTTAAAAAATAAATAAATAAATAAATAATAATAATAATAATTATTAATGGTGATAGTAGCACTGGATAAACATACTGTTTAGACATTTAAACTATCAATAGATATTATTTTCAATTATTTAGATATTGTTATTAGTAGCACTATTTAGGCAGTTTTGTTTGAATTTTCAGAGTTCTCCCCTCCCTTTTCCTTTTACAGGCTTTGGAATGGCTTAAAAGCTGCATCTAGGACATTATTCCTAAGGAAAGAAGCCTCCTTTACCGGGAAGGCCTGCCGATGTCGGGAGCTTCCTGCTCCCCCAGCAAAGCCTCTCCACGCCGCTCGTACCTTAGGGTCTGAGGAGGGAGCGCTGGGGTGGAGTGGGCTCCGACCTCATGCTCCTGTCTCTACAGTTGCTCTTCCTTCCCTTTTTCCTCCTTCAGAGAACTGACGCATTGTTCATCCTCTTCGTGGGGTCCCTCATCACGAAACTCTGCACATCTGCTAATCATCAAAATGGCCCCTGGAGTCAATTTCCTAATACTCTGTCTGTCGTCTCCTCTCTGCCTCTACTAGTATGACCTTCCTTCACACCACCATCATTTATTGCTTAGAACACCACCACAGCTTCCTAAGCTTCCTCCCTGCTTCCAGACACACCTCTTTTAGTCAATCTTTACTCTACAGAGTAAACTTTCCAAAGCACACATGTGGGCCAAGCACTCCTGTTGAAACATTCTTCCTTTGTTCCTCATTCCCTAACTTGGTAAACCATGACCTCCACAGTCTGGCCTCAAGCCTGAGTTCCCAACACAATCTGCCATGCTGCCTACATTCCAGCCGTACACTATGCATTTGACTTGTTTCTAGAATTTTCTTCAGAATGTCCCATGTGCCTTTCCCTTTCTTTCTCTATGGCATAAACTTTCCTGTCTTACAAAGCCTTGTTCCCAGGTTTTGTGACTCAGTGCCTAGACTATAGGAACAACTGATCTGGGTGTCTACTGCACCATAGCTCTTATGACCCTGTTGTCACTGTATATTTACATACTTATCTACCCTGTTAGATGAAGAGTTCCTTGGGGCACCTGAGTGGCTCAGTCAAGTCAGTTAAGCACCCAGCTCTTGACTTTGGCTCAGGTCATGATCTCACGGTTTGTGGGTTCGAGCCCCAAGTTGGGTTCTGCACTGACAGTGTGGATCCTGCTTCTGATTCTCTGTCTCCTGCTCTCTGCCCCTCCTCCACTCGTGAGCTCTGTCTCATCTCTCTCTCAAAATAAACAAACAAACTTAAAATAAGAGAGTTCCTTGAGGAGGAAGAGTGTCCTTTCATCATACTCTCTACACCAGTGGCTCTAGGCAGTTTTAAGTACCACAGTAGTTAAGCTGAATTCCTTCCTCCAATACAGGTCTTGACTGTCTCAACTAGTCAAGAGCCATGCATTTCCTCAATGAAAATTTTAAAGTCACTCAAACAGATAATGGCCATTACTGGATCTAAATATGATTGGCTTACTACCAACATGGTTCCACTAAGGGTTAAGAAATGCATTTTGCTTCGGAATCTAGAAATAAACCATCCTAGATAAAGCATCTGAATTCTGGTCAGAGTAGTTAGTACTCTAGGGAGGCACTAACACACATTCACAATCAGGCTGCAAGATAAAAACCTCTTTTCTATTCTTAACCTCAACCCTCTCTTGGTGGTCCAGACAGCCCAGGATACATGTGGGAATGCCAAACATGGTTAGAATCAACTGGTACATATACAAAAGGGGGATGGAAGTCAGAAATGTTAAGATACATTTCAGAGATCAACATATTCTGGGAGTCCAAGAACGAAGGTATTTGGAGGAAAACCCACACCAGGTGAAGGCAGCTAGGGAGGGGCTGTCTAGGATTTCAGTGAATCTTTCAGTCATTACTGAGATAAGGCGATTCAGGTTTTTCTCCTACACCAGCTGTCCTTTCCTCTCTATTCCTCTTTATATTCTTTTGTGTACTCTTTCTTCCTTCCTATTAGTCACTCAACCCTCAGAGGCATGTCAGCTCCTCTATATCTTTTCTAGAGACTGAGTGAAGGGCGAGTGATTACCATCACCTCTAGGCAGCTAGAGGAGAAGAGCTAAGAACATAAAAGTGAGCCACTTAGCTGGATACTTCTCATGCCCAGATTCAACTGTAAGGCTTTAAGAGGCTTTACTAGCAAGGACAAAGGATTGATCAATGCTCTGAAAACTATCAACCCAGGCTGCTGCAAGAAAACAGATCTCTTTAACTCTAGCTAAAATTCAGTGGGTGGAAGAATCTCAGCTAATTTCTTCCCTCTGACCAGATCTTAGTGGCCTTATCCATGGAATAGGAAATGATGTTTGTCTTCTGAAGGTAAAAAGCTACCTGCACTGAGTAGGAATGCTAGATGAATCCTGGTATCTGGTTGGCTTCATTGAAAGCAAGAAAAGGATCTTGTGTTGGGTTTAGAACTTCTGCATACGGTTGCATAGATTGTGCTCTGTTCAACTTTAGGAGATGCCATTTGCTTAACCTCTATAAGGTGATAATCACATACACTGTAATGAAAATGAATCGCCCTAGAGTTGAGCAGTACATAAGCCATGTAAATGGAGAACCTCTGACATGCCAGAGCAATCCTGGACCTCCGGTGACATAACTCCCATGGTTCAGTTGGATGAGCTTAATTTCTGGTTGGAAGGATACATGTATACTCTGGAGAACTTCTCCTCTAGAAGGAATATCAGGACCCATGTCTAACAAAAGACTTTTCCTGGGAGACTGATGTCAGAACTGATATCATTTGCTTGCATAACAAAATCCAAACAAACAAGGCTTTCTTTTTTTTCCCCTCAGGAAATCGAAGAAGGAGCTAAGAGTGGTTGAAGAGACACATGTGAATAAAGGAACCTGTTTTCTCTGTGGGAAATGGAAGGAATTTGATGAGAAGTAACTTCCCCGATGCAAGAGTAGACAATTCAAATGGGGTACTGGTTTTTAGTGACTCGTTTTTTTTTTTTTTTTTTATGTTTACTTTTGAGAAAGAGAGCACAAGCAGGGAAGGGGCAGAAAGAGAGAGGGAGAGAGAGGATCCCAAGCAGGCTCCATGAATGGAGCCTGGAATGTACCCAGCAGGCTCCAGAGCCTGATACAAGGCTTGAACTCACAAACCACGAGCTCATGAGATCATAACCTGAACCGAAGTCAGATGCTTAACAGACTGAGCCACCCAGGCATCCCCAAATATGGCAATCTAAAGAGAGTTTCTGCACTAGAATTTTTGAGGTTAGGTGAAAGGGATAGGAATAGTTCTTATACAGTACCTTGGAAGTGTCAGCACTATAGTGAGGTTCTACCGCAGCCTGAGATGTGCACATACGAGGATACCCCAAACCATGCCTCAACCCTCTAAAAGCTGGACAGTTACTGATCTTGCCCCTGGGTCTAATGAGAGCCACAGCAAACTGAACAGGGGAAGTAGGTTTGCTTTGGACTAGCATCTTCCAACCCAAACTTGTCACAAGGGACCATGTCCTTTTGACCTGGCTGTGACTCATGCTCCTGCCCATGTCCTCTGCTCTACCCATCTTTACCTTTGCATTTTATTTTTTCTGTCTGGGCAACCTCTGTATGACCTCACCTCCTCTGATGGCTTCAATTACAAGACATAAACCAATGATTTCCACAACTGGCCTTATCTCCAGCCCAGATTCTCCTCTGAGCTCCAGACTCACAGTTCTAATCATCATCCAGGGGACAGCTCTAGTCGGACGTGTTATACTGAGGCTCTTTCTCCAAACCCACAATATCAAGATAAATTTGTATTTTGTTCTCTGCCCTTCTGTGATCATTTGGTTCTACACTTAGGGATGAATTGATTAAAGAGATATGATTCATATCATCCCTTAAAACCTCAATAATTCCCATTTTAGAGGCAGGGTAAAATGAGACCTGAGGTTGATGTACACTGAGCCCAGAAGGTAAAAGTCTCATATAAGGTCGTTTATACTAAATAACAGACTTGCAATCTCAATGTACATTTTTATGAAGTCCAAACTTATGATTTTTAGTACATGATTCTAGGCTTAGATTAGAATAATTTGTTTAACCGTATCGGTATTTAACATAAGGCCATTTATTGGGTGCTTGGAAATCAGGTTTAAGTATCGCTGAAATTATCGTTACTATGCCCCTCTGGGTTTCGTATAATAACATTTACTGCCTCCACCCACCAACTCCAGCCCAGCAGCCTCCAGAACTTTGTGTTTCAGGTGTGTAAAGATAGGCCTCAGCAACAACAAGAGTATTCTCTCACCATTACTTAAAATTTCTGTTCGATGCTTAAAATGGAAATGGTGAAGAAGGCACTGCCTTAGGTAAACCGTATCTGTTTATGATAAACCAAGGTTTGCAAGAGGATATTTTAAAAAGACTCATGGCATATCTCTTTTGTACTCCAAAGGCCATTTGGTCCTGAGTCCAACAGGCAAAGTGGTTATTATGGTCCCATGTGGGAAAAGGCGGGTGAGGCTGGAATGTACCCAGTAAACATGAAACCCCATCCACAGAGCCCCGCTTGCTCTCACTGCCCTGGTGAGGCTAATTGGAGGGGAGCAACCTTTTTTGAGAAAGGAAAGAAATTTCTGGATTTGAAGCAGATGTCTGGACCTTGCCGAATCTACACTGCAGGCTTTTAAAGGAAATATTGCAATAATGAGGAGTCCGGTTTGAAGTCAATGTGTTGCTGTAAAAATTAAGGATGTTTATAACTGTGGGAAGGTTCTCTTTAAAAACCCAATTCTGATGCCAATTTGCTGGCAAATTGCATCCTGGCCCCATGGAAGGAGTGATCAGGGGACCTGTTTAATAGATCGGATCCTCAGTGTCCGAAGAAGAGTATTCGTTGATGTTGATGAAAAGTAAATATGAATTCTCATGTAGCATCCAGAATTTAAACAGAATATTTTCTCAGTTGATTTACAGAAAAGAAAAGAAAGATGAAAAAAAAAGCCCGAAAAAACAGAAAAGAAGGCTTGGCTTTGCTTGTGTGGTCCCTGGAATGGGAAATCTAGCATTGGCTGAAATCACAGTAGGTTTTCAGATATTGGTTAGTCAAGAAACACCACATTATATTCAATTTCAGCAGAGTCAAGGACAAGAAATTAGAGAATATGTGGATTGAGTTTCCCTGCAGTCATGGATAATTATTAATTTTGAGGGGGAAAACATTTGACTTGCATGCCCCAGAAAGGGAAAAAGGTTTCAGTTTATCAATCAGTCCAGAGTAAGACCAAGCAGAAAACGCTGTAGTGAAAGGAGGTTGGAGGAAGATACACTTGAGTGCAAAGCCGGTTTCTATTACACAGTTTTGTGACCATAACACTGTTGAGCCTTGATTCCTCAACTCTATTAGGGATAATGATATCTACCTTTCATTGTCGTTTTGAGAATTGATTATAATAGCACATGTAAAGCACTTATCATGGCAAGGGGGCATCGTAGATACATAAGGAAAAAGAACTCTCCACCATTCCCATCGATATGCCATATGTACACACTGCCCTATTTGTCAGCTCCCAGTCCTTCATTCACATATCAGTAGGTCAATGGCGTTGTTGGGACAATACAACTTATAGCAGCACAGAGAGGAAGGGAAAGAAGCTATATTAGTCAACTAAATGTTACTAAATGCCTCTTCTTCTTTTTAGTAATAGAACACCCAAGTTATAGTTGGGCACAGGATTTCTCAGCTAAATACTACATTTCTTGCTTCTCTTTCAGTGAGGTGTACAACGGGACCAGATTCTGTGCGCGGATGTGACGATGCGCACAATTTCTACATCATGCCACTTGTCCTTTCCCTGTTGTTTGTCTTCTCATGGATATAAACACGCACGCAATGATAGTAAGCCAATTTTACCCTACAGATGAAGGCAATATCTCAATGGATGGAAAGACACAAAAACAGAAGAAGCCTGGGTGCCTGGATGACTCTGTGAAGCAGAGCTTCTCAGGCCTCTGGGATCATCTATCTCTTCAGGCTTTTGTATTAGAGAAAACAATAAAACTATTTTGCTTCGGTCATTTTTATTTTGCTCATTGTTAAAGCACCTCAACATACACCCCACTACCACAGTAACTTAACTGTACTGCGTTCTGAAGTACCAATTAGGTCACGTCAGTCATTTGATCCAGAAACTGCTGTAGCCCCGCATTGTTCATCAATGAATTGCATTTAGGGTATCCCAGGCATGACTGGTGACAAGATTAAGAATGGCCAGCTCTGGGGCAGAGAGGACACCAGCCTAGCTGCAGGGTGGCTAGGGGCCATTAATAAAGGGAGATCACTGTGGACAGGTGGCTTGAGACCACCTCTCAAGGGGTGTAGTTGATCCTTGGGCTCAAATGAGGAGCTGTATTTGATCATAGAACCAGCTTCAGACTGTTAGGTTTAGGAAGTAATTTGGGGGACTTCTGTCTAGCCTGGCTGAATTCTACATGATTGAGTTTGATTTATCTATCTCCAAGCCTTCATCTCTTAGATGAAGGCTTTGCATTTGAATATGCAAAGACACACTGAATTGGCACTGAGCGTCTTCTTTAAGGCCTCCCTCAAATGCCACCTGATTCTTAAAGTCTCCCCTCATTGCCCTTAATTGTCCCAGTCAGGTTGAATTCCGAGCTCCCCTATGCTCTGCAACATTTAGTTGCTCATTCATTAATTCATAGGTCATTAATTTAACAGAGTTTATTGAACATTTGCTATGTGCCTGGTCAGATACTGAGAATTCAGATATGCCTAACAATTAGCCCTCATTTCCATGGAGTATGCACTCTAGACTCTATCAATACTCATTGTCAATGACTGGGCTTCCCCTTCATGACAGGTCTTTTGAAAGTGTTCTAAATGGAGAGAAAGCCTTTGTCTTCAGGAAGCCCATGATTTACAATTATTATTAAATATGGTCCTCATTTTAGTTCTGCCTTGTAATTACAGACAGTTATGTCGTACACTTGGACCTCTCAGTAGATGAATTCTTCACGAGTGGGAACTGTGTTGAATTTATCTATGGTCCTCTCCCCCTCCACAGAAAATATTTTGGGCCTAGTGTACACTAAATATTCTGCAAATGTTTGTTGAAACTAAATCCATGCATCCCTTCAAAATCAGGCATCTCCATTCTATAAAACCAAAGGCGTATGTGGAGCCATTTTTAATTTCCCAATCATCATTAAGCACCATCAAACTAATTATTACCAAGGGAATAATTTTAAAACACAGAACAAGCCTATCTGCTTCAATGCTCTTCCTCACTTTTCCTTTGCTAATGGGAAAAGATGGTGATAATTCATTTCTTCTCAATATTTTCCAGAAACGCTTTCTTTTGTAACTGGTAAAATTCGAGTGTTTTTTCAACTTCATTTATGAGGCAGTAACTGTGTGAGTGGGTTTTACACTTCATTTATAAAGTAGCAACTGAAGTACATGTGTAAAAGTTATTTTGAACTAATTTAAAAAAAGTAATGTTTATTTTCGGGGGGCAGGGCAGAGAGAGAGGGAGATACAGAATCTGAAGCAGGCTCCAGGCTGTCAGCACAGAGCCCGACGCGGGGCTCGAACTCACGGACCATGAGATCATGACCTGAGCCGCAGTCGGATGCTTAACCGACCGAGCCACCCAGGCATCCTGATTTTGAGCTAATTTTTTAAGACTTTTGTGATTTTCAGTACCAAATTCCACATTTGCAAAAAAGAGAATAAATTCATGTCTCAAGACACTTACTTAACTCATTTTGCTTGGAGGACGATAAATTAGTTTAGAAAAGTGTATCCCCATATTCTAATAAAACACCAACTATAACATAGTAATTTTTTAATGCCAGTTGAATAAAAGTCTAATGCATAGTGACACATATAGGCCAGAGCTATGTTGCTCCCAACCAATAAAGAGAAAGTCAAAGAACTAATCTTAAAGATTGGATGTAAGGAAAGCTTTACAATATCATTCAGAGACTCAAAGAAACATCTTGAAGAAAGCATCGAATAGAAACACTTGCCTAGTACTAGCCTCCGTTAAGCGTGTTACCTCTAACAATTACCCCAAATACGAAAACCAATGACCTAACATAGTTTTTTATTGGTGGTTTAAAAAGAAAATGCAGGGTTTATGTTAGCTGGAAGAGGGAGAAAAGTCAAAATAGCTGTCTCATTAGAGAAATACTCAATGGTCTTCTTTAAGTCAGGGCCTTAAGGCTTTTTGCTTAGATAATTAAAAGAACCTCTTAACTGGCCTCCCTGCCTCCCACCCTCCTACATAATCTCTCCTGAATCCTGGGGCCAGTATGAGCTGTCTAAATTGTATATTTGACACTATCACTCCCCCACTTCAAAGCTTAAAACTCCCCATTACTTTCAGATATCATAAAATGATATACAACTGTGCTTTCCGGGCATGGGTCCAGGGACCAGTGGTGGCCCATATTCGTAAGTTTTCACTGGTCCGTGGCTAAATGAGACAGAGAAGGGCAATGTGGCAGGTTGTTCATAAGCTACACTGAATAAAATTTGCTCATCTTATTAAAGGTCCTGTTCTTTATTCTGTGGTAACATCAGTCTGACTTTTGGAAACTCCTTATAGTGTATGAAATAATGGTCATTGGTAGTTTTTAAAGAAATACTCTTCATTGGCAAATTTAAAATTTGGGGTTGACCAGAGCTCTGTGGCCCTTCTTGCTGCCTGAGCCTCGAGTCCCCTCTCACTGGCGGTGTAGGCCTCCACCATGACCTCCATCAGACCCATGGTCTCGAATGCCCATCACTAACCTCCACTCCAGAGTCACCCAGGCAGGCCCACGCTCTCTCATGTTATCTTCCATGTTGCACAGGAACTAAAGCAGCCTCAGGAACCCCGAGACCCTTCTCTCCTGACCGTGTCTATTTGTCTCTGGAATTGGGCTGGGGACCCACCGTCTCCACCGAGCAAAAGGGTGAGCAGGGGAAGAGCCCCTCTGCCCATGATCTCCCTTAGTCATCGTGATGATTAAGTATATGCAGTTATTATACCCATTTGTACAAATTAAGAAATGGGGACAGAGGACAGTCAGGTCTGTACTCACAGCGCCATGTCCAGGAAGAGGGGATCGCACTCCTTTTCATCCATCTTTCCATCCCCAGCATCTAGCAAAGTTCCAGCGCAGAGAGAATATTTGATAAATGCCTCGAGTAAGTTTCATTTCTTAATTAAAAGTATAGTTTATTATGTTTTCTTTACAAAAATGTCATCTAAATTAGATATTACACATGTTTTCCATAATCTACTTTAAAAAAAAATGGTTATTTACTTTGAGAGAAAGAGAGAGGGAGCACGCAAGCGTGTGTGAGCACACAAGTGGGGGAGGGGCAGAGAGAACGGGAGGGAGAGAATCCCAAGCAGCATGGGGCTCCAATCCACAAACTGTGAGTTCACGACCTGTGCCAAAATCAAGAGGCGGATGCTTAACCGAGTCCGTCAGGCACTCCCATAACTTGCTTTTTTACTCAACAGCGTCTCATGAACAATTTGTTCAACAAAAAAAATAGCGATCTGTATATTGTAATATTAAAGAATTCAGAGTATAAAGTCATTTGGATCTACCATGGTTTAACTAACCAATGCTTTAACTACATCCCGCAAATATCAATAAGTTGTTTTTTCGTTTTCATTTATTAAAAATATTTTCTAATTTTCATTATAATTTCTTTAACATAAGTAATTTAAATTGTTTTCAGTTTTAAATTTATAAATATTTGTGCGATTTTTCAGATGTAGCTTTGATTTTTAGCTATTGGTTTTAGTCTAATTCTGCCATGATCAGAAAATGTAGGTTATATGATCTCAATGTATTTAAATATTTCGAGATTGTTGTATGGCCCAGAATATGATTCACCTTGGTGGATGTTTTTGTACACTTGAAATTAATTTGCATTCTGCTATTTTTGAATTCCATGTTCTATAAATGTCAATTTGATCAAACTGGCGTGTAGTGTGGCTCAGTTCTGCTCTGTCCTGAATGATTTTTCTGTCTGTTTTACCAGTTACAGAGAAGGAAATGTTGACATCTCCAAGTATAATTGTGGATTTGTTGAATTCTTGTTGCAGTTCTATCCGTTAAGTTATATAACTTAAGATTTTTTGAAGCTTTGTTATTTGATTTATACCAAATCAGGATGGTTATAGCTTCCTGATTAATTTACCATGTAATGTTGGGGCGCCTGGGTGGCTCAGTCGGTTGTGTCTGACTTCAGCTCAGGTCATGATCTCACGGCTGGTGAGTTCAAGCCCCGCGTCGGGCTCTGTGCTGATGGCTCAGAGCCCGGAGCCTGCTTCAGATTCTGTGTCTCCCTCTCTCTCTGCTCCTCCCCGACTCATGCTCTGTCTCAATCTCTCTCTCTCTCAAAAATAAATAAACATTAAAAAAATTTTTTAAACTTACTATGTAATGTTTATCAAAGTCTCTATCTCTAGTAGTATGTTTTGAAACTACTTTGACATCACTGTAGACATTTTATGTTCCTATGGGTTAGTGTTTGCATGGTATATCTTTTTCTATTATTTAATGTGTCTATGTAATTATATTTACAGTAGGGTTTTGTTTTTTTTTTTTTGTAGAAAACAAAGCCTTGATTCAACTGGTTCTTACTTTTTTTTTTTTTTTTTTTTAACCAATCTATCAATCTCTGCATCTCTTTGGGACTGTTAAATCATTTCATTTAATGTAGTTGTCAATATGGTTAAGTTTAAAGCTACTACTTTGGTATCAGTTTTCTTCTTACCCATTTTTGGCCTTTCCCCTCACTACCAGTTTTTGTGTGTTTTAATTTTGTATATTTTAGGATTCTATTTTAACTCTAATTGGTTTTGTTTTTCATTTCTTCCATTTTCCCCTTTAGTCCTTTGTATCCTTGTCATGCAGTCTCTATGTACTATAAACCACAAGATAGTTACTCGTTTTTACCTTAAACAGCTCTATAACTTAAGCAAGTTAAGAAAAAGAAAGAAAGAAAGAAAATATCTTTAAAATTTACCTATGCATTTGCCATTTCTGGAGCTCTTCATTTCTTGAAGTAGATCCAAATTTCTATCTGGTACCATTTTCCTTCTGCCTAAAGAATTTCCTTTATCATTAAAAAAATGATATTTATTTATTTTGAGAGAGGGAGAGAGAGAGAGAGAGAGAGTAGGGGAAGGTCAGAGAGAAAGGGAGAGAGAGAATCCCAAGCAGCCTCTGCACTGTCAGCACAGAGCCTGATGTGGGACTTGATCCCTCACACAGGGAGATCATGACCTGAGCCAAAACCCGGAGTCAGGTGCTTAACTGATGGAGCCACCCAGGTGCCCTTCATTAACACTTTTTAATAGCACACACCTGACATAGATGAATTGTTTCAGGTTTTTCTTAGGAAAGTCTTTAATTCACCTTTATTTTTTAAGTTCGCTTGGTAATAAATTCTAGATTTACATTTTTTTCCCACCACTTTAAAAGTGTTGCTCATTATCTTCTGTTTTGCATAGTTTCTGTTATAAGTCTGCTGGGATTTTTTTCGTTGCTGTTCCTCTGTCTGTTCCTACCGTGATTTTTTTCTGTATCCTTTAAAAAGTTTTCTTTATGACTGGTTTTAGAAACTTCATTACGATGTGCTTTGGTGTGGTTTACTTCGTTTCTTCGGTTTGGATCCATTGAACTTTTGGGATCTGTGTGTTTAGAGTTTTCATCCAAGTCGGAAAAATTTCCAGCCATCATTTCTCACCCCTCCCCCATCACCCATATATTTCTCTTCTCCTTCTGGTACTTCACTCACATGCTTGATATTGTCTTATAGGTCACTGATACTCTTTTTATTTATTTGTTTATTTTCATTAGTTTTCTTTCTGCGTTTCATTTTGGTTCATTTCCATTGCTATATTTTCATGTTCACCGATGGTTCCTTATGCATGTCTAATGTGCTGCAAAATCCTTTTCATGTTTTTTCTTGTCAGATACTTTATTTTTCAGCTCTTAAAAGTTCCATTTGGGTCTTTTTATGTCTTCCATTGAACTTCTCATCACATTCATGTTTTCCTTTACATTCTTGTATCACCAGAGTGTATCTACCATGGCTGTTTTAATGTTCTATCTGTGGATATCACCGTATCTATCATTTTAGTGTCTGTTTCTACTGACTGATTTTTCTGCTGGTCACGGATCATATTTTCCCTCTTCTTTGTATGATCGACATTGTGTAGATCATAATTTTCATCGGATGATCTACATTGTGCACTTTACAGTGTTGGGTTTTGGAGTTCATTGCGATCCTTTAATTAGCATGGATTTGATTTTATTTTTCTTATGCAGTTAAGTTACTTAGCATCAGCCTGAGCCTCTGTAGGATTACATTTAAGCTTTGTTAGAAAGAACCTAGAACAACTTTTAGTCTAGGACTGGTTTAGACCCATTACTAAGTCAATCCTTTATGGATGACTGCACCCCCACTGTGAATAGTCTTTCATGAGCTCCCACAATTTCTCAGCCTCCTGCTCTTTGCTGTTCCTTCCCCTTCTCCCCCCACCCCCCATTTCCTAAAGTTTTCCCCAAACATGCTGTCCTCACTAGTCAAAGATTTGAGAAAACCTCTCTGTAGATCTCTGGACATATCTCTTCAGGTTCTTCCTTTTTTCACATACACTCTGCAAATTGTGGTCCCGCAAACTGGGTTCCCAGAACTCTTCTCTCTGTCCTCAACTCAGTGAGACTGTGGATTTTGTTTGGGTTCTCTTCTGCTCTGTGTCCTGAGGGCTGTCTCCAGGCAGCAACATGGGCGACCGACCTCCAGGCTCATCTCATT
Source organism: Neofelis nebulosa (assembly GCF_028018385.1). Lineage (NCBI taxonomy): Eukaryota > Metazoa > Chordata > Mammalia > Carnivora > Felidae > Neofelis > Neofelis nebulosa. The sequence goes on from NC_080790.1 coordinate 12,582,355, forward strand.
TGTTTCTCTTCCCTCGGGGACAGTAGCACTTCTCTGCTGTGGCCCAGTATATGAAGACTTGTTTCATATATTTGCCTGGTTTTCTAGCTGTTCGTGGTGGGAGAGAAATTCCCATAGCAGCTAATCCTTCCTGGTCAGAAGCAGATGTCGGTGTTAATATTTTATAAAGTCCATTGGGTGATTCCATTATGCAGCCAGGGTTGAGAACCAGTGGCTCGTCAATATTAGTTCTGTTTGTCTTTTAAATCCTTGTCAATTCTTGAGATGAAAAATGATACATCCATATTTTGTACTTCAATTATTTGTGAAGTTGAATGACTTTTCACATTAACTGGCCGTTTACATTTCTTCTCTTTATAGACTAACCTATTTAAGATTTTTTAGCCATTTTTTTTAATTTGAGAGATTTGCTTTACCCATATAGATAGTCAAGAGCTCTTATGTGTTACTGATATTTTTGTTTGCCCTTTAAGTTGCAAATGGTTTTCCCGTTGATCATTAATGTTTTTGTCTTGTTTATGGAGGGTCGTGATGTGGAGGGAGGCGTTGTGCCCCGTGCTTCTAACTCTGTATGTAGCCCCAAATACTAGTTGTTTCCTTTATGGTTTCTAGGTTTCATCTCAGTCTGCGAAAGCTGCTGTTCTCTCAGTAGACGGATTTGTTTTATTGTCCACAGCTTTCTTTAGAAATGCCCCTCCCAAGGCATTCGTTTTAGTAGTACTTTGCCTTTTCTTGGTTAACAGACTCAGGAATATGATAGAACATAATGGATTGTACGACCTCAGAAAGCACACGTACACGCATGCTCCAAATTGGCATGAAGTCGCGGACTTTGGGCCCCTGGTTAGTGCCCCTGAGTGTAGGCTGACTGAAAGGGAAGGCTCCATCACTGATACCTCTGAGTGGGAGAGCCACGAAGGCACAGCGGACTTCCGGTCATCACCTGGAAAGGATATTGCCATGGGAGGGGGCTATTGGTGGGGCATTTTTCCTGCTAGGATTCCCTGCCCAACCCCCTCAGGTACTGCTGCTTCCTCCTTCAGTGAAGTGCACGGTAGAATGAAAAAGGTCTGTGTTAGGAATTTACGAAGAGCTGAGGTCACCAGAGGTCAGTGGGATTTCCTGCAGGGCAGCTCAAGTTTGGTTCTGCAGATGAGCTCAATTCCCTACAAGTTCTTCCTCTAAAGACATAAGACTCCTGGGATGTTTGGAAGTCACAAACATTCCTATCTGGGGTTTTTTTTTTTTTTCTTTGAAACCTTCATTTTCTCCCTTAGGTGACACAGGAAGACCAGAGGGGCTGGAGTAGAAGAAACGCCTGCCCCAGGTGGGATAAGGCTCTGGTGAAGCCTTGCCTCTAGAGAGTAGGCCTTTGTTGTGGAGAACACTCTGGACTATTTGAAAATGGTCACCTTTCCTCTCCCTTTGTCACGGTTAGATGGGGTCTTTTCTCGCGATGAGAACCTGATGGGGTCCCAGAGGTAAACCCCATCTCTGTCCCACAGGGCAACCCTGCCTGCCAGTTGCCTGCGAGCAGCTGACAGAAATGTCTTCCTGCCTGACAGATTGAACATCATGCTTCCTCGACTCCCCTGGCAGGGATCAGTCTTTTGGGGGAGTTTAGGGACAAAGGTGGCAGTGGAGAGAAATGAGATTTGACGAGTGGGAGTGGGTGAGGCCCAGGCCAGGAAAAGGACGGCGGACTTCCCTCTGTGCCCATTCAGTGGGCAGTGGGGAACCCCCACCCCCACCCCAGAGTGAAAGGGGTTTTCAGATTTGCATTTCCAAAAGGTCACTGCAGGCGAGCGGGTCTTGGGGGGGCGATGAGCTGAGAGTCTCTTGCCCTCATTGAGGCCAGAGACAGAGCAGGAGTGAACAGTGGTATCTCTGGAGGTGAGGAGGAGTTTAAGGACCCACAAAAAGCGAAGGAGCCGCATATTTGGTGACTAATGGTGCGTAGTGGCAGAAAAAGTCACGGAGTCTGGGTAGGCCCAGCATGTGGCAGCTCCAGAGGCCCCAAAAGTCCTCCCAGAGGTGCTTAGTGGAGGCTCCATCCCAGCCCAGCTGCCCCCCCCACCCCTTCCTCCAAGGAGGCGATGAAGGATGGCGCAGAGGTGCCTTTAGAACTCCCTTTATCCACCGTCAGACACAAGCGTCAACGTGCTCGCAGGTAATTGCTGAGCACGGTCTAGTCAGATTCTAATCACACCAGGAAACGCTTATTTGAAATTCTTAACGCGGGAACAGTCCTGTTACACCACGAAAGACTGGCAAAATATAAAAAGAACCGGGTTTATATGACTAAACCTGAATGTGCCAATTAAGCTAACTAGCGGAGGCTTATGCAATTGTTTTGCATCTGGGAAGTCTCTGCACGGAAATGGGCTCAGCGGAGTAAGAAGAGTTTATATAGCACAGGCTTGGATAACGCTAGGCCAGCTGGGTACCCATGCCAAGTGACCTACCACCACAGTCCTCAGAGTAGCAAGGACCGCCCGACCGTGGTCTGGACCAGCTCCCCGCCTTCAGGAAGGGACCGCTGTCATTCGACTGATGAGCCCTCGGATGACTGAGCCATCGAACGAACACCCGAGTCCTCTAGAAACCAGCATTTCAGTGATTGCACAGACCTCAGGGAGTTCTTTTCGTAAAATTAAAGGATAAAAGTATCAATCCCACTTTAAGGTAAACCTTATTCTTTTCATTCAACTGCTCTGTTATTTTCAAAAATGAATGGTAAAAAATGTCTATGGCAACTGGATAAAGATTTGAAGGCTTGGGGGATAGAGAAGAAGGTCAAGAGGTTAAGAAATCCTTTCCTCTGTGGGCTCCTTTCACCAAGGCCAACACATAGCAGGCATCAGATAAAGACTTTTAAAAATTAATTGTTTGTTATGTCAGATCTGCACTTCAGAGAGGCTCGGGCCGCCATTTTCCACGTTCTCAATCATAATCAGCTATCTATGCAAATATATTCATATCAGTAGTCAGAATAGCATTTCTATTTCTCACGAAACTCTCAACCCCAAAAGTAAGGTTGGAATGCTATGCTCACCAGTCCTAGGCGGAACCGATCTGAACTCTCTACTGTCTTCATAGGGCAGGATAACGTGCATGTCCTTTTGACTCCAATGAGTAGAGAAGATGATCAGAGGCCTTTGCAAAATCATTTGCAAATGCTTGTTATGACCATTTTAGAAGTGCTTTGGAATTTGGAAATTCCATGAGTCTCAGTGCTGATTCCCTCAAAAATTTTTTTGTTCATTATATGGGTGCTCTCTCACTTACCTAGGCCTTCCCACCCTGCCAAGGACTTTCTTTTTCATAGCCTATTAGCTTTGCATTGTTTAATTTCTGGCCAAGTGGGAAGGCAGCCCAGACTTGGGTCAGACAGAACTGGTTTGAGTCTAAGCTCCACCATCATGTCACTGCAAGTCTTTGAGCAAATCACTTCTCTCTCTCTGTACCTCAGTTTTCTCATCTGGCAAATACAGGTGTAGTCAAGGCTCATCTTAAGAATCAAAAAAGGAAACAAGGAAAAAACATGTGCAATCCTTTTATAAACTTTAAAGGAGGATATAAATATAAAAGATTACTTCATCTCTACATAATATAGAGAATTTTGTCTGATGCCAATCTGTCCCCAATTCTATTACACAATTGCAGAGCCTGAAAAGAAATGCCTAAAGAGAGACAAAGGACAGACGGACAACGTTCAAGGTTGACAAAGGATTAGTGGAAGACTCAGGTGATACAATGACCTCTATTACTTGTAACATGCTGATTGGTCAAATCTTACTGCGCCTAAGGTCTTTTCAGAGCCTCGAGTCCATAATGACAGGGCCAGTGTCACATGGTAAAGGAGAGGGAGCCAGACCCAGGCCTTGTGGTTCCCACTCTCTTTTCCCATACCTCTACCTGTCCAAGCACATCCTTGAAAATCTGTAGCAGGACAGAGTGGTACTGCTTCTGTAGATGGTGAATTCCCCATATTCAGAGGCTTGACAACCATAACAAGTGAAAGAGTTTGAATAATGTCAGTCTGATATTTGGGAGTCCGTGGGAGATGGTGGTAGAATCAGTGGCCTTTAAGGATCTTCTGACCTTGAGGTTCTGGGAGGTCCTGGCCCATTCTGAGCTTATACATCCGGTTCTAGGCTCCTGATGGTCACAAGAACAGGAGGCTGGAGGCGGTGGGGAGGGGGGAGGTAAGGATGTGATGCAAGTGGTTCCTGAGCTGGGCTCCTGTTTGCCTAGCTTCAGCTTCCAAACAATGCATTTTAGAATATTCCCAGGCTCGTGCATACCTTTCACCTCTGGGCACAGGGAACCCAAACAGACGCGCGGGTAGCCAAAGCTGCTTCTCTTCCTTCCTGCACCCCAACTCAGTCCTTGCTTTCTACTCTGGCTAGAGAGAAAGACAGAATTTATCCCTAGATTCAAAATCTATCAGTCCAAGTCAGTGAGAGGTGAGAGGTAATGGGAAGGTAGCCGTACTTCTGTCATCCTGGATAGTCACAGAGTGACCTTCCAGGCAATAGAAGTATCGGGAGGCTTTTCAGAAATTCAGAGCTGTGAGCAGGAAACTCCAGGAGAGAATCAACTTGCCCTACTCAGGAGAGGGCTGCAACTCACCCTCATTTCTCCCCCAAAAGAGCCTCTTCCCAGACTCTTAGGTCCCTAAAACAAGCCTCTGTTATGCTGAAACACTGGGGCCTTGAGGAAAGTCCTACGGAATATACTCCATCAGGAAGATTTTACTTGCGCGTAGAGAAGCCCAAGTGAAGACTCAAAACCACATGCTCCGAGGAGTAGCTGAAGGACCTGGGGTTGATCAACATGGAGAAGAGATGTTGCAAGGAACACATCACTGCCTGTACACCTCACCGAAGGAGGTTTTCTGTGTGCCTCTGTAGGGCAGAGCTGGGGCCAATGGCATGGAAGTTACATTGAGATGGATTTGGATCCAATCTAAGGAAGAAATTTCTAATGGTGAAAGCCATTCAAATGTGCAAAGGGCTGTCTGATGAGAAAGAGTGCTCCCAGCTACTGAGCGTACATGAGGCCAGGCTGGCAAACTCATTAGGCATTTATTCAACACAGAATGAATTAATAGTTACATAACCATTACTGAGCAACTTCTCTGTGCTTACACTGTGCTTGGCAATGGAAGACGGAGACAAATATTCTGCAGTCCCTGCCTTTTAGGAACGTAAGGCCCAGCAAAACTATGGTGACAGTAGCAAGGTGTTGTGGAGGAACTGGGGGTGAGTTGGAAAAAGCAGGTTGTCCTTAATGACCAGTATGAGTACTCTCTGTATTGAAAATCCTATGAGATTCCCTAGCTTACTCTTTTTCTCCCCCAATTCAAAGCCCATTTCATCTGTGCCTCTTTCGAACTTTCAGATGACCAGATAGAGACAGACTAGAGGTGTAGGCCCCTTGGCACGGGCAGGCCAGATGGCCTGTGTCCCTTGTTCCATATCACAGCTGTTGTCTTAGTAGATCTGAGTGGAACACAAGACTTAGATAGTGCCCCTGAAATGCAAAGGGCATTCATTGTGCAGAAGACTGTGTGAGCAAAGAAAGGTCCTTGGAGAAATGAGAACAGCCTGCCTCAGGGGAGCGTTTCGGTGGAAGGTGAAGTCTTTGGGGCCAGGGTCCACACTGGGACAATCTGTATTGGGACAATCTGTATTGGTACCATCCAAATCGCTAGACTAGCTGGAGTTTTAGAAAACAATGTACTTCACTTTGCCACTGTAGGAACATTCCTCTTCTGAGATGATCTGTTTGTAAACATAACTCACAGTTTTGTGAGAATAGTTCACAGGATACAGATCATAGTAATGATCCAATAGGCCAACTGATAGTCACACATGATAAGATAACCCAAAAAGTAGTAATTAGACGGGGACGAATGGTGTGATTTGGGGATGTTGGTGGTTGATATATAAAGAGAATTGCTCACTGAAATGAACATGCAGACATACGCGCACACGGTTCACCTAATGAAGTCTGTTTCTGCTCATGTGCTGGGGTAATTATTGTGCAAACCTGTCCCCTGACTCGTCACCCAGTTGCAGGTGTCAGCCAAGTCCTCTCAGCACAGTGCCCCAACTAAGAGAAGAATTGCCAGTGAACCAAAGTAACCTCTCTGTTGGCCCCTTCGGCATAATCTGGGCTCAGCTAAAATGTAAGCCTCGTGTCACATATCAGTTACACAGACATGTAGCCAGAACACCTACTCATCTGTGGAAGTCATGCTTTTCTTTTTCTCCAGGATAACAAAATGGAGAAGGGGCTCACTTCTCACTTTGGAGGCAGAAGGATAGTCTAAGACTCAGAACGTAAACAAAGTTCCACGGAAATTCAAGTTCGTGAAGTGAAAGAGCCCAAAGGCCACCCGGAGGAAAGAAACAATAGACAGAGACCAGCTTCCTGGTCACAGAAGGTAGAGCAAGTGGCTGTGTGGGGAACAGACAGATGGCCCCTGGCACAGTTCAGATGCTCTTTAGGCTTTGGATGGCTGGTTTTCCCCAAAGGCCGGAGCAGAAAGTATGATACCAGCTTCCCACTGAATTTCCTAGGAGCAAACCTGCATCTTAAAGTTGAGAGGAAGCTTCAGAATGTATTGATTTGTACAGAAGGGCTGTTGCTGTATCTGTGTTGATATCAGCTCTAGTTCTGCAAGTTGAACTACAACTTCATCATATCAAAGAATTTGCAGTATAGGGAACTTTCCATTTTACAATGTCGGTAACTGTCAATTAAGATGTGTCCGCATATATCATATGTATCCTGTGTTCCAGTGAAGCCTGTCCTTAATAGCCCTGGATGCAATGTCTTCTCTTTGTCCTCATGGCAGGAATGTGAAGCTGCTTAGCTGCAGCCACGTCGTCATGGGCAACATGATGTCAAGAAGAAATTCAATGGAAAGGAATGTCCCTAATCTATGTGTTCAAATCCCTGAAGGGATTTCATCAAAACACATGTTTCCAAGGCAATTTTTTCTATTTTTCCTTAGACTTGTTTCCTACTCTACAAAACCATTTCTAGTTCTCCCCACACCTGAACTTTACAGCAGGTTGAGAAGACAAGCAGACCAAGGAGAATGACCCCATTTTATCGATGAGGATGTTGAGCCTCAGAATGCTTAGTTGACTGGGAAAGTGTCACAGAACCAATGGGCAGAGTTCACCTCTAGCTAGTCTTGTGCTCTCTCTCTGAGAGGCTTCCTTTTTTTTTCCTGAGGCCTATGTCATTGCTAAACTGGAAGCACAGTGGCCTACAGAGCAAGAGGGTTGGATTCTCCTCTCTGCTCTGTCACAAACCCGCAGTATGACTACAGAGAAGCCATTTCTCCATGTTGGTCTCTGCACTTGGGTAAGGGCTCACTTTCTCCCTGTGGGTTACAGCATGGATTCCTTACTAGTATCTCTGCCTCTAGAGCCACATGGTGTATGCACAGCTGCTGGAATGTTCCTTCTATAGCAGATCTCTGCATTACACCTGCTCACCTAAAACACTTCAGTGTCTCCCCATCCTTGGAAAGATAAAGGCCACACTCATTAGCCTAGTGTTAAGGTCCTCAGTGAGCTTGCCCTTGCTTATCTCTCTAGCCTCATTTCTCGTTCGTCCTTCCCCCATGCTCTATGCTGCAGACCCACCAACACGAATGATGTCTAGACACTTCTCTGCCTGTATTACCTTTTCTCATTCCGTTTCATCCTCTAGCTCCTACTGTAAGACCCCTGTTGCGAATCTCTTCTCCTCGGAAACCATCTAAGACCCCTGCACACTGTCCCCTTCCTAAGCAGGGATTTCAATTAGTGTTTCCCTTCTGGGGTCCTGTAGTCCTCTGTGAATGTCATGGCTGTATTTGACTTATATTACAGAGAAATAACTTCTTTTCATGATCGCTTTTCAATATACTAGGACGTTTCAGTTTATTTTGTTTTGTTTTTAAAATTAAGATTATGTTTGAGTCATCTTTCAATCTCTAAGATCTAGTATTATGTCCAGCACATAGATGTTAAAGAAATATCCGTTGAATACATGAATGAATAAATGAGTGAAAATGAGTGAAAATGGGTTAGAGCATCTCTCCGGGGCTTTCTACTTCTACATTGTCAGAAGTCTGAGCTGTATGCACGCCCGGGACATCCTGCCAGAACAGATTTACTTCCCCCTGATGGAGTTTTATTGCTTGTCATAGGGAGCTCCATACCAACGAGCAGCCGGAAGAGCTCAGAGGTGAATTCCCGGCACCAGAACCCCCAGGAACAAGGAGCTGGGCAAGGGCCATTGCGGCTGGTCCAGCTAATCCTGGTGGACAGCTCTGCCTGCAGTGACAGAGAGGCCACCCAAGCTGTTGTCTGATGTGGCCAGGGCAGGCTCGAGCCTGGGTGGTCAGTTTCTCTGGTTGGCCGAGGTGTGGGTGTGCGGGAATCCGCTCCTCGCCCACGCAGCCCAGGATGCCCGGTCTTGCCCAGAGGCAGTCTAGGGAGAAGGCGAGCCCACTCCTTCTGGGAGACCCGGCTGTTCAGGGCCTTTCTAGGTTTTCCAGGAGCTCAGAGGCACAGCCAGAAGTTGACTCAAGAACTGAGGAGAAGTGGAAATATCTTCATCTTGTAGAACAGACGGGCAAGCTGGACGCGTCGTTCCCTCCAGCATCCTCACTTACAGGTTTGGAAACTGATTTTTAGGAGGGGGATCTTTTATGGTCACTTAGCAAGTGAGCTTTAGGGAATTTAACTTTGCAGTGCAAAGAGAAATGAGATCGTGTACCAAGGTCATGAAACCACCATGCGTGATCCTAGGGAATTCACACCATCACACGCTCCCAGCCCTCCCCTCTGTCCCTCGACGTCCACACCTCCCCACATTCATGCCCATCACACTGCTTCGTTGATAAGGCACTTGCCTCGCACGCAGGTAGACTCACCTTACGCGATGCACATCCACCGAGAGGGAGGAGCCAATGTAGACGTTAAGGGCGCGGGTGGTGAAGCCACCAGGGCAGGCGGAGTGTCTCAGTTCTACCACTTATTAGCTCTGAGGCCTCGGATAACATACTTAGCCACTCTGTGACTCCATTTCCTGAACTTTTAATTGGCTACTAATAATGCCCATCTTATAGGGCTGCTTTGTTAACTCTGGCTACCTTTAGTTGAGAATTTACCACGCTCCATGACCTTTACCAGCTAATCTTAAACAACACACTGCAAAGCATGCCCTGTTATCTACTTTCCAGGACCAACTCAGCCTGTAAGAGGGGGTTGCTGACTGCATCCCAGGTTTGTCTGACCTCAAAGCCATAGCTCGTTTCTTATACCTCGGCCAATATCCCAGTTTCCAGGGACGTTCTAATTAATATCTATTGTCTCAAAATAATTATTAATAATAGTGCCTCTTCCACATTCAAAAGGTCCTGGTTTGTGTGATAAATTATGTGGTTGCCCTACTGGCTCCATATTTCTTCTCTGAGAAGGAAATTCTACCTTTCTATAAAAAATTTCTACCTTTCATATATATATACCTTTCTATATATTCTACCTTGGAAACTCTATCTGGAGAGCCAAAGGTGGCCAGGCAAGGTTCCTTGGTTTGGTAAATAGACTGGGTATCTTGTTTACTGACAGAATTTGGGGCCCGCTGGAAGGAAATATGGGAAGAAAGACCATCTCCCTTTCCTTATTTTTGCAAGTTTCACCAAGATGCATCTATAATCACCTGGCCTTTTCACAAACTATTGTGGAATTCAGAGACTCGTTTTGTGGTGGTTACTGAGTTATCTACCCTTAACTGGGATGTTCTCTTTCTACAGTATTTCAGAGGTCAGGCCACACAGCCCTGGTAGGAACCACAGGGTGGTGAGTTCAGAAAACTTTTCTATGGGCCATTATCTGTTTTTATTCCTGGGCTCAGAGTTTTAATCCTTTCATAACATTTCTCCTCCTTTATAGAAAATGTTGATATTGGACAGAGAAACAACAATAACTAAAGAATTACAATAAAAACTAAAAAAGAAAAACCAGAAACAACTACCTACAGGTGAACACAGAGTGTGTCCTATTTTGAAGTCAATAATGGAAAATCATTTTTGGAAGAGAAAGCATTTCCATTTAGAAAAGGCTCAAGGACAAGTGGTTAAAGAAGAAGTCATAGATATATGCAATGGAATATTCCTCGGCGATCACAAAGAATGAAATCTCACCATTTGCAATAATGTGGCTGGAACTAGAGTGTATCATGCTAAATGACATAAGTCAGTGAGAGGAAGATAAATATCATATGATTCCACTCATATATGGAATTTAAGAAACAAAACAGATGAACATAGGGGAAGGGAAGGAAAAATAAGATAAAAATGGAGAGGGATGCAACCTGTAAGAGACCTTTAAATACAGAGAAGCAACTGAGGGTTGCTGGAGGGGAGGTGGCTGGGGGGAAGGGCTGAAGGGGTGAGGGGTGTTAAGGAGGGCACTTGTTGGGATGAGCACTGGGTGTTGTATGTAAGTAATGAATCCCTAAATTCTATTCCTGAAACCGTTATTACACGATATGTTAACTACCTTGGATTTAAATTTTAAAAAAAGGGGGTTGGAAGGCTTAAGGAAAACAATTGGGATCTCATGAATGGTGATGACTTTGATGGCACCATATTATTTATTGCCTAGATTTGCACTTGCTCAGAATTCAGAAGAAAGGAAGTCTTACTCCTTTACTGATCCACACTCATGCACAATAGATTCCCAACAATTTCTGCTTCTTGATCTATGACTTTGAACAAGTTATCCTCGGTCTCTGCCTCAGTAGCTACTCTGTAAATTGAAGGGCTGGAAGAGGTGATTTCCAAGGGCCCTTGATTCTCTAAGTCACCAAGGCTCAGGACTTATACTACGTCCTACCTTTTATTTGGCAAAGTCACTATTCAGTGCAGTTATGCTGGGGAATCTATCAAGATAAATGGCTAATAACTGACTAGGTTATTCTGCTTATTGTAGAGAGGTTTGAAATTCTTAATCTTTTATTCTCATACTCTTTGAGCCCATCGGGGGGATTGTGTTACTTTCACCATAGTATCCCCAATGCCTGGCATGAGAACGTAGTCAACAATTATTTGTTGAATAAATGAATGCCTGATTAATTTTTTATCACCAAATGGAAATCTGAAATCTTGCTTTGATAGATTGATTGATTGATTACAAGATTGATTACAATCTTACTTGATTGTAACATCTCTTAATGATCCTTATGAAACAATCGCCATCATTTCAAACCCTTTATAGAATTAGGTGGAGAGAAAAGATAGAAATATAACAGGTGTGTATTAATTGTTACACTTTCTTCTGGTAAGTGTTATTTTCAGGCAAAAAAAAAAATGGGCTTGTTTATGTAGTATACACTCTGTGGTTCAGGTAGGAAACCTAATCAGTTGGTTCATTTGGCCAAATTTGGGCTCAGCTAAAATGCAAGCTGGATGCTAAAAAGGAAATACATACAATAATCCCTAATCCCTCAGCAACTGTGGGCACTGTTGTCTGAAAAACGACCCCCCCCCCGAAAATCCTGAGTCAGCAAAAAGAATAAAAGAATAAAGGTCTTACTGAAAATAAGGTGTTGAGAACAATACTTGAAATAGTGCTAAAAGTAGATTTTTAGATGCAGTAAATAAAACCTCTAGGAAAAATCTCCACTTCCAAAACAAATTTAATCTTAGAGGCTGTCCTCTGATTGTTCAGGAAAGGTTGCTGCAGCCTCGTGGATTTTCAGTTTTGTTACAGCCAGACTCATTTTACACTGTTTGAACCCACCATTACCAACTCAAATTGCACTGTTAGTCCCCCTTTTAAATTTGTGCATGTCTTGGCAAAAATGCGTTAGTAATCACCTGGACTTTCTATAGACTGTTGTGGAATTTACAAACCTGTTTTGTGGTGGTGACCAGGCCATCTGCCTTCAAAATGGGATACTTTCTCTCTGCAGTATTCCATAAATCAGGCCACATAACCTGGGCAGAGAGCAAGGGTGGGAAGAAATAAATTCTATTGTGTTCTCTTGTTTAACAGGACTAAATAAAATCTCGAGGATTAAAAAAAAAAAAGTCCTGAGTTTGAACATTTTGACACACAATCATAAACCAGTATCAGCTCTAATCCTTAAATTGGCAAGAGATTATGAGAGCTTCTGACTAGAGGTGACACTTGACTTAAGCAGACTGCTCCTTCCTCCCAGCCCTTTCTCTCCATCTCCCCCTTACCGACAACTCCTCAGCATTTTCATGGGGGACTGAGCAAACACCATGGTCCTATGGGGTGAGGCAGCTAGGAGGGTCACCTCCTACCACGTTGAAGGGAGGTATTTGGGGATGTGCAAGTTGAGATCTGTGGATAATTAAACTGGAGAAAAGGTCCAAATAGGTTGTCAAAACAAGGAGGGCCTGAGGCTTATTTGAGGAATCAGATAACAGAGTCAAGGTGTGGGAGAGGCAGTGAGATTGAGCAAAGGCAACAGAGGGAAGGAACATGTGGAGGAGGTTCTCTGGGTGACTGTCAGAGCCAGGGAACAATGGAGCATGGCTGGCTCTTCAGGCTTTCTGTGCTGGCTTATGGAGTGGGTTGGAGCCATTTGAAAAGTAGGGGATGAAGCCAACATACTGCCTTCTTTTCTAAGCTCTTCCCAGACCCTCACTTCTATTTATTTATTTATTTATTTATTTATTTATTTTTATTTGAGAAAGATTGAGCACACATAAGCTGGGGAGAAATAAAGAGAATCTCAGACTCCATGCTCAGCATGGAGCCCAACACAGGGCTCAATCCCATGACCATGAGATCATGACCTGAGCTAAAATCAAGAGTCAGATGCCCAACCAACTGAACCACCCAGGCGCCCCTCAACCCTTCACTTTTACATCCCTATTTCTCCTGAACCTTCCCTTCCTGTACCATATCCTCTCCCACTAGAACTTGTGATCTAATTTAGGTTTTCTAGTACAATATACCTGATGGTCTCACTGTGTGAGGGCTTAGTATCATCAGCACATTATATGCATGAGGGCTGAGAGCGGGTATGGAGTGGGGACTCCTGTGTTCCTGAGGGTGCTGAACATTGAAAGGGCGGGCCTACACCGGCCAACAACATCTTGTTCTGTGTCCTTCACCTTGACCACGCCTCCTCACCTTGAGTAACCTCCCGCTCACCTGCCTAACAGGACTCGGACCCTTCCCCAGCCAATCGGCTGAGGCCACAGCCATTACCTCACCAACTGCCCCTAGGCCCCAATAAAACCTTTGTCCTTTTGAAACTCGCTCTCTCTCCCAGGTATCTCACTGCTGCATCGGTGCAGGTAGGGGATTGAGCTCGAGCTACTCGAATAAAGGCTCTTTTGCTTTTGCATTGGACTCGGCTCCCTGGCGGTCTTTGGGGGTCACAAATTCTGGGCATAACAAACATCACTGTTGGTGATGTTCTTCCAGAGACATAGTGGGATGTAGAAGAAAGAAGATTGGACTTCAAGTGCGGGTCTTCTGTCCTCAAATCCAAAATTCAATCCACAGCACTGTACTTGAAATCTTGGCTGGATGCAAGTGCTGACACTCCCAGGCCCTCTAGAAGAAACAGAAGATGGAGAGTCCCTTTCTTTAAGTAGAATACAATATGATAAAGGGGATGGCATTAACATCCAGTGCAATGAGAGAACAACAGAAAAATGATACAAAACTCACAAGGTGACTCGAGTGTGGTCTGGCCCATACATCCTGGGGAAACCCAAAAGATGGGAGCAGGAGGATGCTGCAGGAGTCCATATTAGAAGCCAAGATCCAGACCCCAGGAGAAAGTTCCATGTGATGTGATAACGATAAAACAATCAGTAGAATGAAAATAATGTAACTACCATTTTGAGTGCCTATTGTGGGTTAGGAATTGTATTAGGTGTTTTATTTTAGTTTGTTTTCTATTAATCCTCACACAAATCCATAAGGTAGAAGTTACTGGCTATATTTTATAGATGAGGACATTGAAAATCAGATTAAGGGTCTAACCAGTGTCCCATAGCTAGTGCTAGATAGGGCAGGGGATATGTCCCTGATGCTTTTTCTTTTGCACTACAGTGTCTCAAATCAACAATGGAGTCTTAGTTCAAACTCTTTCATTGAATAAAGTGAAAGCAAGTCACTGCTTTAATGGGCCCCACCCTCTGAATCTCAATTTAGTTATCTGGCTTCTTCAGTTCATTCATAAAAAGCTATGGTTGGGGCGCCTGGGTGGCGCAGTCGGTTAAGCGTCCGACTTCAGCCAGGTCACGATCTCGCGGTCCGTGAGTTCGAGCCCCGCGTCGGGCTCTGGGCTGATGGCCCGGAGCCTGGAGCCTGCTTCCGATTCTGTGTCTCCCTCTCTCTCTGCTCCTCCCCCGTTCATGCTCTGTCTCTCTCTCTGTCTCAAAAAAAAATAAATAAATAAAACGTTAAAAAAAAAAAAAAAAAAGAGCAAAAAAACAAACAAACAAACAAAAAAAAAGCTATGGCTGCAAAACATCCCACAAATAGGATCCTTAACCAAAAAGTAAAGTGGAGACAGGAGACTCTGGAATTTCTTCATGCGTCTTATTTCAAACTGCTTTGTTGGGCTCAAAATAACCTACTGAAGCTTTTAATTTCCTTTCTAAATCTTTCATCATTCTTATTTACTTGTTTATTTAAGGACCTACTTTTAATTACTAAGTGACATACTCATTATTAATTCCATTTTTTTTAAAGAAAGTATAAACCCCACATGCTCAGTGAGTAGTTGGCTGTCTTCACTTCAGCCGTGGAAGGTTGATCTGCTCTGGAGAAAGCATCTTTACCAGGCAACAGAGACTCCTCTGCTCTGAGCCAGCAGTGGGGGACCATTACATCTGACCTTATTCAGTTTGCTGGGAAAAGAGAGGGCTTTGTGTGACACTGCTATCGAAGACAATATCATCAGGACATGAAAGCCACGACAACAGTGTCTATAGTGTGTGCATACAAGAGAAATGGAGGAGATGGTGTGTAATGGAGACAGAGAGAGAGAGACAGAGAGAGAGAGAGAGAGAGAGAGAGAGATAAAAATCACCATCATTGAGCGCTAACTCTCTTCTAGGCACTGAGCTGGGTGCTTTACCTAAATCACACGTCATCCTGACAATGTTGAAAGGTTTGTGACACCATCCCCATTTGATAGAGGAGAAAAAACAAAAACTGAAAGCAAAGTTAAGAGACCAAGGCCCCAGAGAAATCCAGCTGACTCCCCAGTTTGCCCACATCTCCCCACAGCTCGTGCAGGTTAGGTTCATGGAAAGCCCAGCCCTATGCTAGTAGAGTCGGAGAGAAGTAAGTGGCAAGATGCAAGAGTGTGAATTTGCCTATATTCATGGAACATCTGAATTAAGGAGAAGGGCCCAAATACCCTGTAACAGGTCAAAGTTAAAGCCAAAGGCTTAACTGCAGTAGTTTCTACTAAAATATATATATATATATATATATATATATATATATATATATATACACACACACACACACACTCCTAAGTGTCAAAGTGTGAATGCACAAAATCTGGGGTGATAACATTAATACTTTTATACAGCATGTAATTCTAAGAAATTTGGTCATTTAGAAATCTCACTCACAGCAATATAGAACAAAGCAGGAGGAGATGACACCATTATTGCTGTAGAATAGATGATCTGATTTTGAAGACAAAAAAACAAAAAAACAAAAGCAACAGAAAAAAAAACCAGTCTAAATCCAATGTAGATTTAAGCTATCTCACACCATGATGACATATATTCAAATAGTAAATGCACAGGGCATAAAAGAAAAGATTGGTTTATGTTAAGAAACATATCTTTAAGAAGATCATGAATTGTTCTTATGTGGTCAAAGTACTTTCAACCAAAATGGGAATATATGATTGCATAGAGAGTTAGGGGCATAAATATAATATCCTTGAGATTCTAAGCTTCAGGTCAGAGGCAGCAGGTTGAGTGAAAACACCCACATCCCTTGGATTCAGAAGAAATGGGTTGGAGGCCAGCCTTCCCCACTTGCTGGACAAAAATTCTTGGACTTTACCTATCTTTGACGTAGCCTCTCTGGCTACAAAATGGGAGGAAACACCCAACCCACCTTCTGTCCAAGGGTTGTAGTGAGGCTCAAATGAGAGAATGGCTACCGATGTGTTTTATAAACATGATCGAAGGATTGTGGTCATGGTTGCCATCAGGAAAAAGTCTCATTTCCTGGCCATGCAGGCTCTATGAGGTAGCTTTGCACCTGGAATGACTGCATGATGGGACTGCTAATCCCATTCTAGTTTTCTTTTTCTCACTGTTTCTAGAGTCCTGGCAATCTCAGGCAAGGCAAACTTTGCATTTTGACTTTTATAAGCAGTGTGGCTCTTAGGCTCTAGGTTCAGACAATAACAAATAGGTTTGTCAGCTACCTGGAAGCCCAACGGATCATTAGAAAATTGTGGGAATATTTGTCATGCAAACTTATCTCATAAATTTCATTTAGTTTCCTTGGTGTTCATGCATTAAATGTCAGGCTCGCCTCCAAATACTGTGACAACAAAACATCTGTAAAATTTACTAAAATGGCACCCATGGGGAAATAACTCTAGGTCAACTCAAACTGACTTAAAATATGAAAAAGATTGCTATGATTTTCTTTCATTTCTTCTCTCTGCAACAGTTTCAGCCTCAATGCAGCAGCAAGATGGCTGTAGTAGTCCTGTGACAATCGTCTGTACTAAATCTCATCCAGAGGAAGAGAGACACCATATGCTTTGATGGCTCTCTATAGTGAAGAACTGCTTTTGCAGGAGCACTAGAATATATCCGTTAGGTCTCATTGGACCAAGCTGCAGCCTTACAATTCCTGAACCAATCAGTAGACTTACTCGAGCCAATCAGTCTCGCTCCTGGAACTGGGAGTTCAGTTGGCTTTCTTTGAAATACAGAAGCAAACCGAGAATGTGTGGACGTCTAAGAAAAAGTCAGGGATGAAGGGAGAAATGGATTCTGCGTAGGCAACCTAAAATGTCGCCACCATGTTTGGAAGGTTGAAGATTGATTTGATCCAAGGACATTCCAGGTGTGTTTGTTCCTTAAAAGACCACCTGGCCCAGAGGTAACATATATATGAAATGTGGTGGATTCCAAAGGGATAGTCAGAGTAGATGAGAAAGGGAGTGGGAGCCCGGGAAAGGAGGAGGTGGGTGCTACAAGTCTGGACGAGCTGCCTCATAAAAGGATCAAAGTCCTGTGAGATCCCTCTGCCAAAGCTCTTGCAGTGTGTGACAGGAACCCAGGTGAAAGATGGGTGTGAGTGGAAACTGAAAGAGACCCCTTGATGATTTCCTGAGGAAACTCACCTGTTTGGCAATGACTTTGCTCTGCAAGTTTTCCTCTTGCATCCACATGTCCTCCTCAACTCCAAATTCACGGGAAAGCGTGACGGTTGTGAAATTGAAAAGCAACTGTTGGCAGATGCTGGTAACTCAAGTTCAAAATTAGAGGGTATACAGTGCCGTTTAACACCTGTGTCACCATTTTGGACTCCTTCCTCTCCTTTGCCTTGTTCTCAGGCACATCTCCAGCCCTGACATTCCATCTATACAGTCTCTCTCAGTCCATCTAATAATTACTTCTGCTACTGCCTTAGCATCTTTCCCCATACCCCACACCCCACGTCTGAGTTCAGCCTTATCCCTGCAATCTTTCCTGCCTGTCATGACCATCTAGATTTTCTTAAAACAAAGCTCTTACCCTTTACTCCCTCTGCTTAAATACTTTTGGGGGGTGCCCATTGCCTACAGGATGAACTACAAATTCTCATCCTGAATGTAAAAAATACCTCTAAACACTGGTCAGCCGTTGGGCAAGCATGCATTGCTCTGTACCAGGCATTGGGCAAAGCGTAAGAACTACTGAGCATGATTTTTTATTGCTCTCCTTCCTATAGCCTCTATGTCAAACCAACTATTTTCTGCCCATCAGAACTTGTGGGACATTGACTTTTCTTGAAGTACTACTTCACTGATGTTTCTCCCAAGGCACCTGCATTATGGTCATGGGTCTTCCTAACTGATATCCTAACAATCTAGACAATGAATCAGGCATCATTGAATTCCTTCATCTCCTTCTGAGGACCCTAGTTCCTGGCTTAGTCTGTGGTAAAAGATACATGCAGAAGAAACTGACAATACTTACAATACATACCTGTTATGTTTAATAAGTTACTTTTCAACCTTCAGGTTGATTCTCCGATGTTTAACAATTCGTGGGGAGGGGGATGCTCTTATACAATTTTTTTGGCTCATTGTGGATTTGGAACTCATAATACCACCAGCCTGAAACAACAACTATTAATATTTTGGTATATGTCATTCAAGTCTTTTATCCCGAATAATATTTATAGCTCAGAAATTGCATATAGAATAAACTTATTTTAATCTTGCTTTCTTTGGTTGACATTACACTATCATTTTTCAGCCAGAAATATTTGCCATGAATATTTCACCCATTGTTTTTCTGTTTGTTTGTTTTTGTTTTTGTTTTTTTTGTGGGTTTTTTTGCTACTCTAAACAATAATGTAACGAACATCTTTGTGTACAAAGCCTTTCTTGCATTTGTAGTAGTTTCCTGAAGATATACTTCCAGAATTGCAATTGCAGAGACAAAAGGGTCTAAGCACTTTATGATTGTAAATTCCTACCTTTGCTTTGTTTTTAGACATATACTTGAAAAGGCTTCCAGAAGCAAAGATGGCTGCTTAGCAGAGATCTGAGAGGGGAGGCAGGCATCTCCAAATTCCACCAGCCTGGCCTAATTTATTTCATGACTATGTTAATGTTTGCCTTTGCCTTCTTCTCAATTTCAAGAAAAAACACAAAACTCTGAAATCGGATTCAGAACTAACCTCTCCCTCTCACTTATAAAGTGTGCTTTCTTGATGTGAGTGGGTGAGAACTTTAAATCTCTCTCTGGGAAAACATGCAATGAAATTGGAGATGGTGGGACCCCAGCTTCACGGTCGTCTTTAAATGAATGTGTTTTCCCAGTGCTTTGGGAGGATTGAAAACCCTGACAAAATAAAATCAAGACCAATCCCACATAATTCAGTTTCTTAGCAAAAAACTTTATTTCTCTATTACTAAGGTAGATATGTATAGATGCAAAACACAGACAGCCTGTCGTTGCCTTGAGTTACAAAACAGTGATTTCTGTTGAAGGTCATCTTGCCTAAGGGGAAAAGAAAAAGACTGGAACTTGGCAGGGAGGCGGTTGAGGCTGGTGCATCTCTGCCAAGGACCTTTGATATGGGCGCCCTGGGAGAGTTTCCACCTTACTCCTGAACAGGTCATGGCCTGGTTTACTGAGGGAGAAAGAAAGAGGAGGAGATGAGTTGGAATAAAATGAAAGAGAGAATGGTATTCTCTGAATCTTCTGAATTCTAAAATTAGAATCCTCCTAAACAAATTTTTTAAAAATTATAAAAAGCACCTGGACCCTTGAGATAGCATATCTCAGTCTATCTATACAAGTCTCTTCACAAGAATCACTTTATTCTAAAAGTGGGCCGTTTGAAGGGAAGAGTCAGCTCTGCTCTAGATTCCTGGAAGGAGCCGGGCACACTGGTAGCTTCTTTTGGGCTAAGCGTCTTCCATCTAACTAACTGAAGAGAAGTCAGGGGAGGAAAGATCCCCCTCCCCCCCCCCCCCCCACCGCTGAGCAGGGGATTTTTCTGGGACGTGAGGGCCCCAAGACAGTGATGACCTTTCATCCCATTAGAAGGCTCAAGGAAGGCGGTACAGGAGTCCCCTCATTCTGGTCTAGTGTCAGACTGACACGCCTTTGTCTCCCACGCCTCTCTTACCTGTGGCCCCATACTCATGGCAAATTCAACATGTCCCCAAGCTGGACTTCCCTTCTAGGGCAGCTTCTCCCTTTGTCCTCTATCTCAGTCAGTGGCTTTAGGAAGGGCCTGTTTACACAACCCAGAAAGCTGGGGGCCTCCCTCCTGCCTCTTGCATTGCAGCTGGTCAGTTCTCTCTTCCTGACACTTCTGTCTTGCCTTCCCCTTCCAGGCACCCCAGCCCTGATCTGGATGATTTCTTATTCATACTTTCACAAATGTCCCCGAGTTGGTTTCCCTTCTGCACTTTCCTTCGCACCTCACCTGCCAGTTCTCTGTCCTGCCCTCACCCTCCCAACTGTTACCCACATCAGTGCCAGAATGATCTCCCTAAAAGAAGATCATCAAGCTACTCCTCTGCTGAAAACATCTCAGAGGCTCCTCGGGGTTTTCAGAAGGAAGATCGTCCTCTTAGCACAGCACTCAAAGCCAGTCCTCAAACTCTACACTGGGCACATACCATATTCTCCACATATGCCAAGCTCTCTCAAATCCCCATCCTCTGAGATAGGTGTAGCCTCTGCCTGGAATGCCCTTCTTCCATAGTTTTTCACTTCGCTAGGTTCACTGCCACACTCACCTAAAAGGCCTGATCCCGAAGCTGCCTGTGCAGAGCCCTATCATCTGTCAGCTTGTGTTGCGGTGACCTGTCTCTCAGCCTGCCTTTCTCACTGAGTGTGAACTCCCTGAGGGCAGGAATCATTTGCGTATCCCAAGGACATCAAACGGTCCTAGGCATGTAATACTTACTTAGTAAATTGAATGAAAGAGAAAAAATGACAGATAAACCTGTGCTCTGGGTTGGCTGTTTGGTTACACCATACTACGTGTGTTCAAGTTCTCTGTGTGAGAATAGGCTAGTTCCCTGCTTTATAGATATTCAAAAGCTGAGAATAGAGTGTGTGGAGATAGGTATGTGCATAAATCTGTGTATGTGTAGGTATGTCTATGAATGCATGTATGAGTGCACCTGTCTAACTGTATGTCCTAGCCTCGGTTGATTATGGGCATTATCTTTTGGGAGCTATTCTTAAGACAGAAGTGTATGCTCCATGACATACACTTTTCAAAGGGAAGGTGACATTTCCTCTGGGATAAGATCAAATCGCAGAACAGTAGATCCAGCATGAGGAATTTTGGTTGGTGACTTGATGAATATGATCCTGGTGTAGAGAGTGGCACTAATTTGAAGCTTCTTTAGCCTAGGTCCTGCCCATTATATGAAATAATATTTAGGCTCCCACAGCGACTTCCCCAATACCGTATATTTAACAATTCAATTAGTCTTTCCCAAGTGAAGCATTCTAATTGATTATTTTTCAGTCTCTGTTGATGATAAAGATAATGGATGTTTTTGTGGAGTAAATTGGCTTCCTTGCTTAATATCTGTTTCTTGATGTCATTGCCCAGCAAATAAATGGTGAAGCGTACTGCTAAAAATAGCATGATGGCTGGCAGAGGAAAAAAAAAAAATAGCTGTGTTTCCTGACAGTGCAAATTTCACACTGTTTTAATTACCACAAACGTTCACTCCTATCTCAGAGAGCTGGGCAGGAAACAGGGAATAACAACATTTGTAGATGCGGCAGAAATGACAAGCCTGGATGTGGCCTCACGCCAGGTCCCCGTGACATCCTCTGGGCGCTCAGACTCTGGGAGGTGAATGTGGACCCTCTGGGAATCAACCAGATGAAACTTGGAAATTTGTCCTGCTACTTGTACTGTGTCTGCTTTGCAAGAAAAGAGAGAGACACCTGTCTCCCTAAAATAAACAATTTGAATTTCAAACACACAAAATAAAAACACAGAGTGTGGGAATTTTATTTGGGCAAACACCTACACCATGTTCACAGCTCACAATTTAGGCAGCGGTAGAGAAAAACAGGAATATGGTTAAGATAGTCTCTGAATGCTAGACTTTCTGTCTCCCTCCACTGAGTGTGGAGGCCTTTCTCTCCAAGGGCTGGCTGTCTTTCCAATCCCATTGCCTCACCTGTTTTCCCTCTGACCTTTCCCTCTCTGCCCCATTACCTGGAACCACCTCTCTTCTTTGCTGAATTCTGGCCGCTTTCAGGCTTTCCTGAAATCCCACTTCAACACAGCATGGTATAAAAATATTATTTGATGGGGCGCCTGGGTGGCGCAGTCGGTCAAGCGTCCGACTTCAGCCAGGTCACGATCTCGCGGTCCGTGAGTTCGAGCCCCGCGTCAGGCTCTGGGCTGATGGCTCGGAGCCTGGAGCCTGTTTCCGATTCTGTGTCTCCCTCTCTCTCTGCCCCTCCCCCGTTCATGCTCTGTCTCTCTCTGTCCCAAAAATAAATTAAAAAAAAAAATATATATTATTTGATCCAGCATTAGAGATCTTGCTCCTGGGCCTTTTGTTGGTTTTGAATTTGGGATGAGAAATCTCTGGCTCAAGCCCAGAAACCTCTACAATACTTTGTAGTAGTGGAAAAAGCATGCGCTGGCACAGGCATTTATAATTTATGCCAACCTCTCTTATACCTTTTCCCGTGTGAGCATTAAATCTCGTTGGATTTAGACCCAATGAAATTGGAAACAACAGTATCTTATAATTACTCAGAAGAGTTTCAAGGCTTAAGCAGATGGTACAGAGGGAAAAGTCTTCACTTCCCATAATGATAAAGATGTAGTTTCTTACAAAGGATAGGAGGTAAGTTTGCAAGCCTTAGAAGAGTCCCAAGAGGGGCTGACAGAGATCTGAGGACCCAGTCAGTGCCTCAGCTCTATAGACTACAAGGAAGCGACCCTTTTCATCTATCACAGAGTAGGCATTCAATGAATACGAATTGATTGAACAAATGAGCATCCTAAATAAATAAATGGCACAAAAGGGTGCAACATGGATTAAAGAAAACTGTTACTCAATGTTTTAATTAGAAGTAAGTTTAATAAAAGCCACCAATGTGGCCAGGCAGCCAAAGTTCATACTATGATACCAGGTTTCAGTACCAGAAGGCTATCCATACTAAAGAAAATGCTCAAGAAACTTAAGTATCATAGGTTGTATGTCATAGGAGACATGTTTTACATGGCCCAAGAGGGAAATCCTGAGACCACATTGGTGGAAGTTACAGTCAAAAAGACATTAGTTTCATGTAAAGAATTGCATATGGAAGCTCAGTGATCAAAGGGGTGGACTGTGCTGGTTATCAAATTGCCTGTAAGTTCCAAATTCCCTCTTTTGGCCTCTTCTTTCAAACTGGAGCTGAGCTCCTTAAATATTTTTTTCCTTTGCTAACCAGCAAAGGAAATGGATGTTAAGTTTTGTCATCAGAGAACAGTGGAGAGAATTGCAGGAGGAAACTCTTTTCTTCCTGGTTCCAATATGCTTGTCCAGCAGCCTCTTGTGGTACACATGACTTCTCCAATACCAGTCTCCTGCAATGCATTCCGTTTTCCCAACACTAAACTCCTGCAGTGTGGTGGCTTCCGTAGCTTCAGGCTTTTTCAACATGAACAGATACCATAACACAGAGAGGCCAGCAGCACCTAGTGGCTTACATTTCATGGTATTCCCAGCCTCAACGGGTTTTATAGCAAAGAGCCTCCAGTGAAACACCTCTTCATGAACAATTTTCCCTGGCACCCTAGACAGCAGATTTCCAGCAATTTTTATTGGTATGGCATCACACCAACTTCTCTTCCACCCTGTGAGCTCTGGACTCTCCAGTAAGGTCTGGACCTCAGCCCAAGGGAACATTTTCCTTAGCTATGCTATCTTAGTCCTAGCCATAGTGGCTGCTCCTTATATCTGCTATTCCTATATCCTTTGGTGTTCTCTTTATTTCTTACTAGCCTATCTCTCATTGCTACAGTCCTCTGTTATAGTTAATAATTTCTTATATTAGATTTTCCCTGTTAACATTACTATGCAGTTTTGTTTTACTGATTGGACCCTGACTGATACACCCAGCAGCTACATGGGGTCTTGAGAAATGGATAGAATTTAGGGAAGCATAGAGGAAGAAGAATAAATATTCAAGGCAGAATGAAGGAATCAATCAAAGTCCATATTTCGTATTAACTTTATAAGAATTAAATAAATACACTCAATCTGATTATAATTTTTTTGAGGAAAACAGTATGTCTTTCCATATTGCTTGTCATACTGTAATTCTTGATGAAAGAACAAAATCTTCTGGTCATTGACTGGTCAATCCATTTAACCATAATGGAGACCTAGGAAGAAAAATCAGTCCTCATTGCAGTGCTTTGCAAAAAAAAAAAAACAAAGAAAAAAACAAAAAACAAAACAAAACAAAACAAAAAACGTAATAATATTAGTAATTTAAAAATGTTAGAAAAAAGGTAATACTAGGGACCAGGTTTCCTCCGAATGAACTCATAAACAAAGACCCTTAAAATCTTTATGAGATAAATATTATTATTATATCTGAAGCACAGAGAGGTTATGCAACTTATTTAAATTCACATAACTAATAAGTGGCCAAGCCAGGATTTACACCAAAGCTGTCTGGCTCCAGAGGCCCTGCCCTTGATCACTACACACTACTGCCTCCCTACTAGGCTTACAGCTGTGATTACATACCACAACAGT
The DNA here is from genome assembly GCF_028018385.1 of Neofelis nebulosa. Lineage (NCBI taxonomy): Eukaryota > Metazoa > Chordata > Mammalia > Carnivora > Felidae > Neofelis > Neofelis nebulosa. The sequence continues at coordinate 12,606,886 of NC_080790.1, forward strand.
GGAGATCTTTCCCTTCAGTTCTGTGGGAATAAAAGAGGGGTGTCTTTTAAAAACACGTTAAAGAAGGGAACGTTTTCTTTATATATCGAGAGACTTTCCATTGAGGGTGAGAGAAAGGAAGGATTTCAGAACTCTGCTGTTTGAAATATTGCATATCAAAACAGTCCCTATATTAACTGGTACATTTCTTATGAGGAAGTGTACGTCCTGGGCTTCTACCCTCCAGAGCATTTACCTTTTTATCCCCATCCTTAAGGAGATGTGGTTCTGAATGCTTGGGTCCACCTTTTGAGATTCAGAGTGCAGTAGGCAGAGCTCTCATTTGGGGCAAAGATTCCTTCTGGCTTCCCCACGATGACCCGTTCTCATTACATTCAAGAGCTGCTCTGATTTCCTTGCCCCATGATGAAGTATTTGGAAAACCATACCAGCCCACACCCAAGTTTTCCATTTCTATTTGATGTGCTGTTATTCTGCAGAATTTGGAGTCTAGGATGCATCTTCTGGACTCCTTGGATATTAATTTTGCATACGACCCCACTTGGCCTAATAACACTTTTGAATTTCCTTGACCTATAAAGTCTTGTACATATTGTTTATTCCACCTGGAAATGTTTATTTCCCTCCTTAACTGCAAGATTCTACTCAAACGGGATGCCCTTTGTGAGGTCTGACCCAGCCTTTCACAACAATTAGAGGTCTTAGACTTCATGGCAACCATCTCTGTTAGGTCCTCTTCTGTTACTCTGGGACTGACACATGCCTGCCTCCCCTGCAGAAAAAAGACTTTTGGAAGGCAGAGGCTATCACATGTCCGTATCTGTTTTCCTATAGCCTGATGTAATCGGTAGGACTGAGTGGGTACTTGGTAGACATACTTCGCTTAAGTAAATACATGGATAAGTGAATGCATTGGAGCCTTTTTCAATGCCTATGGGATTTATGGACTTGGATAGAACATATCACCTCCTTTAACCGTAGGTTAATTATCTTTAACAAGAAACAGTGTGATTAAGTAATCTCAATGTTCCCTTCAAATTCTGGCATCTTATGGGTATGAAATTCAGTAACCACTTTTATATGTTGCCCTGTGGTTGGCTAAGAAACTTCTGCAAATCCAAAGCTTTTAAAATTATTCCAAACCTTTTAAAAAACCTCACCTCCAAAGATCTCAGGGACAGGCATTCTGTTTATATCTACTTCAGAAGACACATGGGCTCAAGTGTTAATAAAATTCTTTTGCCTATGGGCACAAGAATCCATTGTATAGTGGAAGAGAAAAGTCACATTAACTATTTAAGCATCATTGGGGCGCCTGGGTGGCTCGGTCGGTTGAGCGTCTGACTTTGGTTCGGGTCATGATCTCACAGTTCGTGAGTTCGAGCCCCGCGTCGGGCTCTGTGCGGACAGCTCAGAGCCTGGAGCGTGCTTCGGATTCTGTGTCTCCCTCTCTCTACCCCTGCCCTACTTGTGCTCTGTCTCTGTCTGTCAAAAATGAATAAATGTTTGAAAAAAATTAAACTATTTAAGCATCATTGGGGGGTATCAACCTCATCCACACAGCTCCTGAAGTTCAGATACTGTCAATCCAAGACTAGGGATGGAATTGGCTCATCTGATACTGTTATAAACCTACAACATACCTTCTTTACCACTTTCATGGAGAAACTTGGAGCGACCAGTTGCTTCTTATGCTGCCTCTATTTAAGTAGTTAGCGTAGGAAGCTTTAATCCATAAAATTCAATTAACCCCCCCCCTCTTTTGTCAGATACTGAATTTAGGAGAACAGTGAAGACATGTCCCTCCTGAGAGCTGTAGGTTTGAGCTATTTTCACGTAAAGTCAAATTATAATTCCATGAGAATACCCATTTGGACGGGAGGCTGTATCCCCAGGGAGACTTCCCTATGTCATCATGCCTAGAGCGGCCCAGACCACACCACAAGTCCTGGGACCTTGGGCACAATTGGAATAACATCCCTGAAGATTTCCTATCTATGAGAGAAGATCACCATCTTGGTTCCTTCCTCTATTTGAGACTTGTATTGCATTATTTTCAGTTTACCCTGTTGAACTATGAAATCGTGCATTTCTGTGAAGCCGTCTTCCTTTGTGCTTGATCAAGAAGTTAAGTGTGCAGTTCACATTACAATCCCATGATCCGGGAGGGGATCTCTGCTCTTGAATTAGAGCCTGTGGTAATAGCCTCTCCTCTCCCTTCCAGATGCCAGGCATTGCACAACTTCAAATTATGGGCTGACCAATGCCAAGGGAGGCAACGCCCCCATCTGGCCAGACAGAAGAAGCAAGATGGAAATAATGATAAAGAAATTGGAGTGTATTTGTTGACTTTTTTATTTTTTATTTTTTATTTTTTTTAATTTTTTTTTAAACGTTTTTTATTTATTTTTGGGACAGAGAGAGACAGAGCATGAACGGGGGAGGGGCAGAGAGAGAGGGAGACACAGAATCGGAAACAGGCTCCAGGCTCCGAGCCATCAGCCCAGAGCCTGACGCGGGGCTCGAACTCACGGACCGCGAGATCGTGACCTGGCTGAAGTCGGACGCTTAACCGACTGCGCCACCCAGGCGCCCCTGTTGACTTTTTTAAATCGATGCATAAATTGTCTCAGAGAGGTTAAGAGGGTAGTCTAAAGTTACAGAGCTAATAGAATTAGCTAATTCTGAAGTCTTTACTTCTCGGAGTGTGTGTTGGGGGGAGGTGGAATGGGTGGGGTATGAATGAAACTCTGACTAGATACAAAAATATTTAGATAGATATTTAAAAATACAAAAGATACAAAATACAAAAATACAAATAGATATGTTAAAATACAAAAGTCCTAGATATTTCACTGTTCAAGTCCATTCCTTTCAAAGGAGAAGACAATTGAGATAAACAGGTGCTCAAAGCCATGACCCAAGGTGGCCACAGAGACAGGATTAGAACCTGTCTCTTCAGTCTCAACACATGGGTCTGTGTAGAGCATCCTCCTGAGGAAGCCTGGCACGGCTGAGGGGAGAGCACCTGGAAAAGCCACAATCGCACTTAGTTAGCATGACACAACAGGTCAGCTGTTCGACCAACTTACCATCAATATTTTACCAATGAAAAAAATCAGGCTTAGGGAAGATAATGACCGTATTGTACTTGTTTTATGGCGAGTAAGCTGAGATGATATATGTAAAGCTTTTATATCAGGGTCCCCATAAATGTTCTCTTCTTGGAACAGGGTCACTTAATTTTTAAATATTGTTATTATCATTTACAAAACCAACTCGTGCACGTGTTAAAAATTTATCAAATGTGCCGAAAATTTAAGGAAGGAAAAGGTAATTGTCTCCCTACGTCCATTCCCCAGTGGTAAGTGTTTTTAGCCTTTTTTGGCTTCTGTCAGTCTTTGAGTTAGTGTCATAGTTCTAAATATTCCAATTATAGTTCTATTCATTTATTTATCCACTTGGTTATTTTAATGTTTTTATTATTTATTTATTTATTTATTTATTTATTTTTAACTTGTTTTATTATTATTATTTTTTTAATTTACATCCAAATTAGTTAGCATATAGTGCAACAATGATTTCAGGAGTAGATTCCTTAGTGTCCCTTGCCCATTTAGCCCATCCTCCCCTCCCACAACCCCTCCAGCAACCCTCAGTTTGTTCTCCATATTTATGAGTCTCTTCTGTTTTGCCCCTCTCCCTGTTTTTATATTTTTTTTGTTTCCCTTCCCTTAGGTTCATCTGTTTTGTCTCTTAAAGTCCTCATATGAGTGAAGCCATATGATTTTTGTCTTTCTCTGACTGACTAATTTCACTTAGCATAATACCCTCCAGTTCCATCCACGTAGTTGCAAATGGCAAGATTTCATTCTTTTTGATTGTCGAGTAATACTCCATTGTATATATATACACCACATCTTCTTTATCCATTCATCCATCGAGGGACATTTGGGCTCTTTCCATACTTTGGCTATTGTTGATGGTGCTGCTATAAACATGGGGGTGCATGTGTCCCTTCGAAACAGCACACCTGTATCCTGTGGATAAATGCCTAGTAGTGCAATTGCTGGGTCGTAGGATAGTTCTAGTTTTAGTTTTTTGAGGAACCTCCAAACTGTTTTCCAGAGTGGCTGCACCAGCTTGCATTCCCATCCACTTGGTTATTTTAAATGACAGACTTAAACTTCTGTTTCTTATCTCACCAACCCCTGGCAGAATCTCTTCTTTTGTACGATAGGGTGAGAAACTTGTCACCCTCCGTCCCTCATCCATTTAACATTTTTCAAGGTCCAATATGGCAGATCTGCAGTGACTTACATTGTCAAGGTTTACAAAATAGTTACATTGTGGGGCGCCTGGGTGGCTCGGTCGGTTGAGCGTCCGACTTCGGCTCAGGTCACTATCTCGCGGTCCGTGAGTTCGAGCCCCGCGTCAGGCTCTGGGCTGACGGCTCAGAGCCTGGAGCCTGCTTCCGATTCTGTGTCTCCCTCTCTCTCTGCCCCTCCCCCGTTCATGCTCTGTCTCTCTCTGTCTCAAAAATGAATAAATGTTAAAAAAAAAAAATTTTAAAAAAAAGAAAAAAAATAGTTACATTGTATCTGTACGATGATTAATTTTTTCATTTCTAATCTGTATGTGGGCTGTGTACATGGAAAGCAATGAACAGAATTTTAAATATTTGATCATATTAATATTATTCACTGTTAGACAAACTACCATATCTGGACCAATACAAACAGAATAGACTCCTCTGTCACTAATACTGTGTGATTAAGAGAGATCCGAACAGTATATTCGAAGGGATTCTTTTTTCTTGTGCTTCACTAACTACTCCAAGTCATTCCGTATTTTAGTATGCTTTGTTTGATTCTTACATTTGTAGTATGTTTTTATATTTCTCTCAGTGTTCCAAACTGCTTTTTTTTTGATTATCAAAGAAGCATATCCCTTCTTTACAATATGTAATCATATCCATATTTTCCATCAATCATATTAATTGTCTAATGATCTCATTTGGATCCGTTGCTTTCCCAACCTGCTGCTATTGCAGTGCGACTAAGATTTTTTTTTTTCATTAACTTTTGAATTAGGTTCTCTGTTTCTTGAATCCAATGCTTTCCTTTTTAGTGTCTATGTGTTTATTATTTTGCTGCAACGTACCTCAATTATTTTACCTCCAGAAACAGTGGATGGAACATAACTTTCTGAGGTCTTGCATAAATGAAAATGTCTTCATTCCGTAATGTGTAAGGACTTCTCCATCTGCTATTGTTGATGAGAGGTCGGTTAAAAATGTAACTATTTTTGGTTTAATTGAAAAAAAAATTTTTGTTTAGTTTTCTCTCTGTTTCTCTAAACATCTAAGCTTGTCTTCTTATTGTTGGCATATTAAACTTTCACAAGGAGATGTGCACCAAAATGTGGATCATGTTTCATTCCTTCTGCTTCTTGACTTTTAGTCGTCCTTGCAGCTTGAGGGTTGGTGGCCTTCCGTTTTGGACATTTTAATTCTGTTATTTATTTGATAATGTCCCTTTTTGTTTTCCTCTGCTCTCTCTTTTTTTTTTTTTTTTTTTTCCTGGAACATCTATTAGATTGTGAGTATCTTGCATTATTCTGCCTTATCTTTTAATTTTCCTCTTTAATCTGTTTTTTTTTTTTAATAAATTGTTCTTTCTGGGAGGCATCCCTGATTTTATCTTTCATATTTTCTATGGATTTTTTTTGCCCAATGACAATTTCATTATAAATTTCAAATGATTTTGTTTTCTTTTCCAAGTGTTCCTCTTCAAGCTACTCCCGTTCAAAAATAATTATAATATCGTCTGACTCGAACAATAATCTTATACTTTTACATTCTCTTTTGCTCCCTGGATTAACTCTATTTCTTCTTTAGGAGAGGAGTTATTCTTATATATCTCCCTTTTCTTCGTCTTTGAGTGCGGGGCAAATCTAGGTGTCCATTCATATTTATGAATGGGGAGTTGGTTGACTAGTGCAGGCAGCAGTCATGAGTTTCCTCCCATACTATGTTGACTTGTGTGGCCCCTTGGGAGGGCTGATGGTGAACCGTGTGTGGTTGTATGTGTTTGCGCTGGCTGGCAGGGATTAGGTGGAATTTTGTGAGCAGACTGCCTTGCCTGTACCTTTCCACCTTCCACCAGCCTGCCAGACAAGAAGGCTCGTGCTCCGAGGCCAGCGTTAACACACGGCCTCTAAGACTTTCCCCAGCCACTGTCAATGTCCACAGAACGGAGTGCTCTCTGCCTACGGCCGTGTAACTGCCGGTTGCTGTGCCCAGGGAGGGGAAGTGGAAGCGTTCAGAGACTCCATGAAGAGTTTTGGGGGCTTTTTTTTTTTTAAATTAAATAGCATAGACACTGATCCTTAGTTCTTGGCTTTCCATACCCACAGACTTCAGATTTGGAACCTGTTTAGACGTTAATTCAAACAGCTCCACCTTTGCTACGAACCTGCCCTCTTCTGTTCTGGCCCTCCGCCTTCTCCACTCTGGGTTAGCCATTCCTGGGAAGCCATCTACTTGTCACTTTTCAAAAATCAAGTGTCCTGGTATCCTGGTGTCCCTATTTCTGTTCTCTACATTTGATTGGCTTTATGTTTCCTTTCTTTTTCTGTTATCCTTTCCAATTAGAAAGAAGAAGAGGTGTGTTCAAGTTTTCGTCGTGAACCAGAAACCCCTAACCATTGAAAACCATGATCTAAACTTTCGAAAGGATTATATGAAGTTTTTGGCATTTTCTCCTAAGTCACTAAGTGGCATATCATGAGAAAAAAATTTAAATATGAGTCATATCAGTTAATCCTGAAGGAATACTACGCTTGGATAAGAGCTAACATGTTAACACCCAAACCATTTCTCAGTATGAACTACTAAGACTAATTTAAGCCTGTGATTTTCAAAAAATAGAAAATAAAGCCTAGAAGACAAAGACCCCATTGCAGGCAAGAAATACAGATGGAGGCACACATGCATGCCTGTGTACACGCACTCACGTGCACACGCACACGTGCACACGTGAGCACATGCACACACACCCATGCGCACACGTGCACGCTCTTTTCTCTCCCCGCGGGAGTTAGGACCTTCTAAACCACTGCACATGGCTTCAAACCCATTTCTTTGGCTGCAGGTATTTGTAGTCAGCCCTTGCTGGGTTTATCTCCTTGGCAAAGGCGTGTGGCGATTAAAATGGCATTGACAATCCTCCCCCACCCCCGACCTGCTCTTGGATAATAGGAATTCAGGTTAAGGGAAGATTATGCTAATGGAGGAGAAGATCTCAGAGTGGGAAGGGCTTTTTGAAGGCAGCTTGTTCAGTTCTCCGACTGACACATCTCTCTGTCTGTAATACCCTGCCTAATGGTCTTTTCTTGATCATCTCCAGTAACGAGAAACTTGTAACCTCCAGAGGCAGCATTTTTATCTTTACACGTGCTGTTAAAAGGCCTTTAAATGTAACCCTGATGTGGCTCTGTGTACCTCCCAGTGTGTTCACCAGCTGTGCGCCCTACGCTTTGTACGACGTGGAGCACAAATCTAACCGCTGTCATACGGAAGAGGAGTTTGATATCTCGCATGTTTAACAGGACAGGTAAGAAAGAGATCTATTTAATGTCACAGACAGTTGTCACTTCCCTAGCTAAAGATGCTTGCATTCCTTAAGCGGGTCTTTACAAAGAGCAAGGCTGTTAAGTGAAAGCTTTAAAAATAATTCCATTACCCACTTTACAAAGACGGAGTGACAGCCGATCATTAGAAGAAGAAAGTCTTCACGGATGATGCACAACTTGCAAAAGATGTGATTTCACCCATTATAAAAGGAGACGTCCGATCACTTCCCACCAAGATGAGTCGTGTTTGCTTGTGGCCTCTATCACTGCTGTTAGGTTTACAGATGAGTTTTGCTGCAAGTCCCCTTCAAACTTTTAAAGGAGGTCTGTGGACACAGAGAATTTGGTTTTCTTGAAATGCCTGAAAGGTTAGCTACCTTTGACTGCCTATAAAGAGACACTCAGAAGGTTCAGGAACATGGATGAGCCATCTGTACTTCCGGGCACAACGCACCTGCTACTTTCCGCCCGATGGGTAAATCTGAGATGCATAAGCAACGTCCACAGGCTACAGAGCTGGGAGGTCGTTAGTCGTCACCTTCTGTTTGCTTATCGTAGATAGGAAGACGGAGGCCCAGGAGGGGCAATCGGACATCCAGAGGCATCCAGGAAGTCAGGTGCAGAGAAAATACTATAAACAGGGGCGTGGCTCCCTGGTCCAGAGAGTTTTGTTTTTCTCTATCCTTTACTCTTCTGTTACAGGCTGTGTTTCTTTATTATTGTTATTTATTTTTTTTTAATGTTTATTTATTTTTGACAGAGAGAGGGAGACAGAGCATGAGTGGGGGAGGGGCAGAGAGAGAGGGAGACACAGAATTCGAAGCAGGCTCCGGGCTCTGAGCTCTCAGCGCAGAGCCCCACGCGGGGCTGGAACTCACAGATCCCGAGATCATGACCTGAGGCGAAGTCAGAGGCTCAACCGACTGAGCCTCCCCGGCGCCCCCTGGCTGTGTTTCTTTATATCCTGGCCCCAGCCCTGGCTAATACTGTCTTCCCGACCTCTCCCCCTTGCTCGTGCTCCAGCCATGTGACCCCTTATTATTCTTGAAACACACCAAGAAAACTCTTTTCTCAGGGCCTTTACACTTTCCCTGAGTGCACCAAGCATGGTCTTCTTCCTCCTAGCTGCATGGTCCATTCTCACTTCATCTAGGTGGCTGGCCATATGTCACCATCTCAGGAAGGACTTCCCTGATCGTTTTATATACAATAGCCCTCTCTGCAACTATCTATCTCTTTCTCCTGATTTATTTTTCTTCTTAGCATTTACCGGTATCCTGACATACTAGGTTGGTCCTGCTATATTATGAATGTAAATGTATAAATCTCTCCCCGATAAAGGTCTGTCCTCAGAAGGTGAAGACTTCATGAATTTGTCCACTACTGTATCCCCAGCATCTCATGGGTGCAAATAAACATTTCCGAAGGCCTAATTAAATGAAACCTTTGAAAGCGTCCGACGCTTTGTAGGAGGTGAATCGATGGAGAGTTCTGATGACACAACATATGCCCTTCTATTTCCGGGAACCCAGAACCTCATCCTACCAAAGATGATGTGGTTCCCTTGCTCTGCCCTCCTTTTCAATGCATAGCTTCACTCAAATATTCACTGACCCCACGCACTCAGCAAATGTTTGTTAAATAGAGTGACAGATACAATAACAGATTCAAAAGGCACATTTTGGAATAGAAGAACACAGCAGACTGGACACCAGGAGACCCGGAATGCTAGTCCTTTCTCCGTCGCCAGCTACATCAGCTTAGGTAAGTCTCTGATGTGATCTCCACCTTCAGTTAATCACCAAATAATCAATCAAAGGGTAAAACAGATTAATTCTAAGAGACCTTCCAACTCTGACATCCTAGAATATCATAAAATATTCTCTTATTTTCTTCTTGCAACTGGCCGGCGTTAATTGATTTTAGAAATGCCATTGCATTTGCAGACCTGCGGGAAATTCGTTCTTTACCACAGCCATGGCCAAGGTCCTTTCAAGTAGCCACCATCCCAGGCCACAATTAGACCCCATTTATCCACGAGTCCATTTCCCAGCAATCTGACTCACTCAGGACCTTTTGATCCCAAACCCATCAAAAGAGTCCCCTGGGTATCCACATAAGCGGTCAGAAAGCCCCAGGATTAAAGATTATGTGCATAGCTTCTCATGCCCTCTTTCAAAGCCTTATATAGAGTCTAGATTCTCGTTTTCTATCAATTACTCAAGGGTACTGTTTCCTCTGTTGGAACCTGTCTTCCTTGTCTATTCTTTCTAGTGAACCCCATTTATTTTTCAAGCTTATCTCAAATTTTTACTGCTCTAAGCAGCCCCTATAACCTCCTCCCGCTGCCCACAGAGTTGGTTGTCACTCTGTCACGTGCACGCTTTCATTACAGTGTCTGCCTCTATGTATTACTGTCATGCGTGTAGGGGGTTGAAGCTTGTTGATGTTGCTGTTATGTTTTATTTAGTCTATTCCCTAGGATGGAGCTTGGGGTCGAGTAGGTGTGCAGGCAGTGTTTTCTAGAGACTTCTAGTGATCTATTTTCCTGGACCTTAGTAAAAGAAACATAGTACCCTCGTAGGGAAAGCCTTGCAAAGGCCTTCAGGGGAGACGGATACATGATGAGCCCTAAGCAAAATCCAGGTGACATTGTATGACACTGAGGGAGGAGACAGAAAGCCTTAAAACCCGATACAGAACTGTGATACTGTTCAGGATGCTAATGGGTCTTTAGAGTGACATCTCTGAGTGATTTTGAAATTACATAGTTCCGTATGGCAGATGGGAATTCAGAATTTCTGGAAATGTCAAATACATCTCAGAAAGATGTCTATTAAAAAGAACTAAATATATTTGTTTGGTGTTGGACAGGCTCGACTTCAGTTATCTGGAAAAGGCCAAGGTGCCAGAGGAATGGGATGTAAACTCCAGTCATAAACTGACTTGATTTGGTTTGATTAAATGCTATCATGTGCCCAGCATTGTACACATGTACAATAAAGAACCAGAGACGTGCTCTCCAGGGAGGGAAGAGATAAAGCTGAAACAGCTAATATGGGCGGCACAATGTTCACACCCAACTGATTGACCCAGATTAGGAGGATTATAGTCCTTAGCAGATAGAGGGGACATGAGGCATCCTGTTAGCCTGGAAGATATGGGGAAGACAGGTGGGACTTGGGCCAACCCTTATAGACTAAGAAGATATTAAGATTAGTGAAGAAGAAGATAAGGTTCTCTAGCTGATGGAGACCACTCCAGGAAAGGCCCTGGGGTGGGACCGGCCAGAAGAAATGAGATCATAGAATTTGGAGTAGTGAGTAGGATAATGTATTGCCTGGTATGTCAGATAATGGGGACTGGTGACCCTTGGGCAGGAGTACTTGCTTCTAGATGTTGTGGCCAAGACAAGGAAACAAATGGACTCTTACGTGAATGGGTCAATTATCTAGCCTAGTTGCTATTACATAGTCAAGTCACAAATAGTTTGGTGGTATTGGTATGGAGAAAGGCCCCCAATGTCTAGAATGCCTCCAGTGGCCTTCCGTGCCATTCACTGCCTCCATAAAGGGCTTCAAGGTCCTGTATTATCTCCTGCTACTGTCCCCTATACTTACACTCCCCCACTCTGGCCTCCACACAGCCGAGCGCCCTGCCACCTCAGGGCCTTTGTACTTGCTGACATTCTTCTTTCCAAAATACCTACATAATTTGGTTCTTCTTCTTCTTCTTCTTCTTCTTCTTCTTCTTCTTCTTCTTCTTTTGTTTTCTGATATTGCTCAAATGTGACCTCATCAGAACACTCTTCTGAACACTCAATGCCAAACAGCACCTGTGTGGAACACTCTGTTTTTCTTATGCTGATTCATTTTTTCTTCCTGGTAGGCATCATCAGCTAATACCTTATATATGTATTTGTTTATCTGTTCACTGTCTTCCTCAACCTTCGGAGTGTTAGTTCCTGAAGTGCTGAAATTCTGCTTTGTATCACTATATTCCTAGTGCTCAGAAGAGTGGCTGGCACAGAAAAGTGCTCAGTAAATGTTTCCGAAATAAATGAATGGCAAATCTATAGGAGGCCTTAGGCAGCCATGGAAGTGCATTTATAGTTATGTCATATTTTTCTAAATGATTTCCAAAATCATCAGCAGATTTTCCAAAGGACCCATGACAAATAATTTTAAAGAACAATAGAGAACACAAGTAGGTATCAGAAAACCTGCGATCTCATCCTAGCTAACGGGTTTCACTACCTAAGCCTCAATTGATTTCATCTTTAAAATGAGAATAATAATACCTGTTTCATTTCTATTGCATTTGCAAAAGCCAAAATTGTGGAGGCCTCCATGTGCATATTGCTGTGGTCAAATAATGACCAAGATCGCCATCTCGCCAGGCTCCAGGAACTTGCAGTTCATTCAAACGACACATGGGCGAGAGGTGGTAAATGTTATCAGCTGTGAGTTGCTAATGAGATCTAGTGTGAACAGTCTTGCTCAAGGTCACCCAACCACAAAGAGGGGCTCTACGAAGGGACCTTCCTCCTTCCTCGCCATCTCTGCCCCACCCCTCCATATTTCAGTGGATGTTTCCAGGGCCCCAAATAAGACTAAGCATGCCTTTACCACTATTACCCAGTATTTAAATTTATTTATTTATTTTTGAGAGAGAGAGACAGAGACAGAGAGAAAGCAGGGCAGAGAGAGAGGGAAACAGGGAATCTCAAGCAGGGTCTGCGTTGTCAGCGCAGAGCCCGACGTGGGGCTCGAACTCATGAACTGTGAGATCCTGACCTGAGCCGAAATCAAGAGTCTGACACTTAGCCGACTGAGCCATACAGGTGCCCCACTATTACCCAGCGTTTAACTGAACCTGTGCAAAGAGTGTTTACATGCCTAGAACACATGTGACAATTTGTCCTTTTATCCTACCTTATAGGGTTGTTATAAGAACTAAATGAGATAATACCTGCACAGTTCCAGAAATATAATAATAATTATTATTGTTAGCACAAACCTGCTAAACTTTTACTAATGCTGAAGATGGCACATAGGTGGTAACAGAAAGAATTTGGAGGTATAGAAGGAAAAAGGGAGGAGATGATTATATATATATATATATATATATATATATATATATACATCATCTTTCTCTATATGGTCTGTTTCATCTACAAAGCTATATCCACTTTGCATATTTAATTGGTTAGCTGTTCACTGAACCTGTTTAGAAATCATGGAGGTGCTTCGTGAGACACAGACCCTGACTTTAAGCTAAGCTGTAAAAAGACTGATCTCGATGTGGGTATAAGACGGATCCAAACAGGGATCGGCTGAAGGCAGGGACACTAAGCAGGAGCTGGCTGTAGTCGTTCAGGCGAGAAATTGGAGGGAACTGAAAGAAAATGGTCACAGTAGGGATGGCAAAGAAGGGAACAACACAAGGCACATTTGGAAGGAGCACGTGATAGAGGTTTGAGGCATGTTCATTCCTTAACCATTTCATTCATTCAGGTCCTTGTACTGCACCCTTGTTGCCAGGCTGTGCAAAATGTAATGGAAATAGGACATGAGCATCATAATACGTTGCTTCTGTTTTGTCTGCCAGGAACCAGACTTAGTATTAGGAAGCCCATACACATCGGGTGTTTAATGGTTAGGAGGCCCCGTAAAAAACTGCCGTTCCCACTTCGCAGTTATGGAAATTGGGGCTAAAAGAAGGCAACCACTTGCTCAAGCCACACAGCTAGGCTGAGCTGGGGTTAAAATCCAGGTGTGCGGAGTGTGAGCCTGGCTCCTTCTGCTGTAGCAGAGATGACTAGGTGGTGGCTCATGTGATGGAAGGGCTCAGAGTCTAGCAGCTGGAGGTGGGAGACAGATATGGTAGAAGATTACAACAGACACACCCAGAGCCTCCGGGAATGGAACAGAGTCAAAGGAGAAGAAAAATCCCAAGATGTGTAAGCTGTTGACTCTGAAGAATTTTGCTTGCTTCCAACTCTGTGAGAAGGTGTGGAAACCATCTGGGAAGTGCTCTGGGCTGTGCCTCCAAGGGTTGTGGCTGAATCCTTGCTGTTCCATACCACCTACGGGATCATGGGCAGTTGACTTTGCTTCAATGGGCCTGGGTTTTCTCACCTGCCAGGAACATTGGACCTCGTGTTCCCCAAAGTCCCTTCCGTCTCCATGCTGATGGTGGCACGCAGACAAAATGAATTCCAGTGGGTTGGCCAACCACGAGAAGTCGATAGGAGGGAGACTCAGCTGGCCTTCCTTGGCACTTCCTTTTCTCCCCATGCGATGCTTCTTCTCTTCCTTTCCAGTTCAGCCCTAAGGTGTGAGACACAGAATCCCAAGGCTGGAGTTGTGGGAGAAAGACTGTGAGGAAATCTCAAGGGGAAACCAGATGGGGAGCCTGGACCAAGCTTTCTTCCCGGGGGCCTGTGACATCGCTCACAATTCTGTGGAGTTTGGGGAACAGAGTGCCCTATCCACTTTATCTGAAGACAGAAGGGCAAAGTGGGAGACCACAGGATCCCCATGGATAAAGGACACAGGCTGGCCCCCCACTCTCAGCACTGGGAATGGGGGGTGAAGGGCCAGGACATGGGTGTGAGGTAGAAATGGATGTGGGGGAACTACACACTTCTTCCAGTTCACATCTAGATCTTTTAGCCAGTGCTCCACGTGGCTGAATGGGAAAGCTGAACACCTGACTATCGCCGGAGGCGGAGCTAGTATACAGGTCTGGGCAAAAGCAAAATTGGGGCAGAGAATGGACTTCTGTTCAGGCAGGACTTTCAAAGGGTTTGGTGCCCACACTGATGGTTTCTGTTGGCAAAGACAGCGTCTGTTCAGTTGAAACTGAACTTCTCCATAAACCCTGTTTCCTCCTACCCGCTTTCCCCATCTCTTTCCTCACCCTTTCCTGAACAATATTAAGAAATAGTATGTTTTTTAATACAATTTCCAGTGAAAATACATTATGCCCTTGACAGTGGTGTCCTTAAGCCAGCTTATGAGCCGATTGTTAAATTTTCAGAAATCGTGCGAGCTGATTGTTCAACATGGCCGTTATTTAAAAATTAAACTATAAAACTTAATTAAATAAGTTATGATGAAAACAACAGTAATAAATGCTCAAAGTCATCACTTCCTAATTATTGGACTGTCTCTTACCATTTTCTGTGCTCTTGAGTTTACTTACATCCATCACATCTGTATGATGAAAAATACTGTAGAATGGGGGTCACATATCTTTGTAATTCCATGTTCAGCAAAATTATCTTGGTAGCTCTAAAGTAGTCATGGTTGGGAGCATTTATACCACGGAAATCAGCAAACGTCACAAATCAAGCCTCGATTTATTAATTTGTTGATTGCCTAGACATAAAAGAGTGGTGGGTAAAATGTTAATAATGCAAGTTAAACTTAAAAAACGTGCCATGTCTATAGGTGTTCCATTGTGAATAACCCACCAAAACACGGAGGAATATTATTTTCATTTTCAAAAACTGATCTGAGTCAGCAAAGAAGCTGCTCATGTCATTGATAAACAAGCGAGATGCCAACACACATCTCTATCCTTTCACTTCCATCTTTCTTGTTAACTAAAATGAAAATATCAGGGCACCTGGGTGGCTCAGATGGTCAAGCATCTGGCTCTATTTTGACTCAGGTCATGTTCCCAGGGTTGTGGGATCAAACCCCTTGTCGAGCTCCAAACTCAGTGCAGATTTTCTCTCGTCTGCCCCTCCCCTGTGTGCTCTCTCTCTCTCTCTCTTTCTCTCTCTAAAATAAAAAAAATGAAAATATCAACTAACATTCATATCTAAACTGTTGTTCATCAATAGCTATCATAGGTTGGTAACAGATACAGTAATTTGGCAAACATCAATGAAAGCATTCTGTGAGAACGACTTGGCTGTGTGAAATGTACAATAAGGAACATTATATATTTTCTTATTATTTGTAAATTGTGTACTATAATATTTCACATTGGCAAAATTTATAATCAACTTATGTATGAATGCATATATTCATATATAGGCAACTTGTGTGTGTTTGTGTGTGTATATATACACACATATATATTTTATATACATATGTTTTTTCCCTAGAGAACTTATTGGCAGATATTTATCAGCATACCACTGACTCTTGGAGTCATCACCTGACTGATTGGAAAACGGACACTCATACACAATGTCACAACATTTGTAACATTGGGCCCAGATAGCACTGAGCCCAGAGTAGATACTCTAGTCACGTGACTTGGAGACTATATCAAGATTCCATAATGTTACTAGATTATATGAAAGTGCTCTATTCTTTTCATTTCCAATGCTTTCTGTTGACTTTCTAACATAGCCTTGCATTCCTTATCTCCAAATAAAACTTTATGACAGTAGTCTTGGACACGGAGGACTTCTAGCAGGGTAGAGAGTCCACGCCACCGGAGGCTCTTCTCAATGTGTCAGAATGACGTAAAGATCCTCCGGAAGGACTGTTTTCCGGGAAGCTTCCCTGGCAACACAGAAACAAGAGCTATCGGAGAAGCCTATGGGGCCACGACGTGCCTGAGGTTGCCTGGCCGTAAAACGGGGGAGCGTCCGGAAGCCTCCTAAATAATCCACTGCAGTGTTGGCTGGAAAGTCTAGGCGGGCTTCCCGGTTCGTATCTTTAATGAATTCTCTGAAGGACAAGAATGAGAATAAGAGTAAAAACGGCAAACATTTATGTAGTATTGATCAGGTGCCTGGCACTCAGGATTCACATATATTAAACTAACTTCATCCTCAAGACACCCTACAACGAAGGTCGTACATAGTAACGAGATTGCTGGATGGTTCTGTGACCCGTTCCCTTCTTCCTGGTGCACAGCTGGGACCGTATTTCTAGTTTTCCCTGGGTTAGGTGTCTCACACTGCTCGGCACTGGCCAACGGAAAGTAAATGGCCAGGACGTGTGCCTGTTCCAGATCAGGCCAAGGGGTTCCTGTGTTCCTCTTCCTCATGGGGTCTTCGGAAACCAGATGTTGCAAACAGCAGAACAACTGTCAGACTGAGGCTTCTGAATGACTGGAACAGAATTCCCTGTGCATCTGAAACTATGCTATTTTGTGAATGAGAAACTTTTCTGTTGAGCTAACGCATGTTTGAGTTTGTTACCATTGCCGGGTCTACTCTAACGAGGTTGTATACTGTCCTCCTCCTCATCAGTATCCCCATTTTACAGATGAGGAAATTGAGGCACAGGTAGCTTGCCCAAGGTCGCACATCTAGACGGTGGTACAGCTGGAATGTAAACCCAGGCAGTCAGCTCCAGAGTTCACGCCCTTGGTCATCACATTAGTACGCCTCCTTCTGGACTGAAAGAAAGTGGTCTCTGAGAAATAGACTGAGTTGGGGGTTGGGGGGGGGGAGGCACTGGTCACCAGGTGGGCTCATGCCCCTTCTTTCAGCTTGCCTGGATGGGTAAATTCAATTCTTAGGAGAAGAGGCTTCCCCGAGACCCCCCACAAGGTAGTCAAATAGGTAGGATTAAGGTTCACGTCTCCAGATCCCCCAATCTATCGGCCGCGTCGCTCAGCCTGCCTACGACACGTAGTCTAACACTATGCATTCCTACAAAGCTGCCCAGACTCCAGCAACATAGCTTAGCAAAACCTCCACATTTACGGATGGGGAATGGAGTCTTGGGAAGATGAACTGACCAGGTATTAATGGGGTAGGGCTGGGGTTCAAACTCAGTGAGACTTGGGACTGTTTATTTAAGGAGCACCCCATGGGCCTAGTGGCACCACGCGGCAGGGAGTGAGAGGCTGGGAATCGCCACCCTATCACTCAAAGTGAGATAATGGGAGTCGTGAACGGGGCTTTGAAAGCAAGTGTATTCACCCTCATTTATCGGTAATAACAATGTTCACAGCCTCCCCACGGTTTTCTGGCACGTCCACAAGCTTTACCCGACCTGCAGTCAGTCCCTCCTCTCACCGTCCTCTCTCAGGACACGTGTCTTTGGAGGTCTGTGGGTTTGGCATATCCAGGGCAGGCCTGTGTCACAGGCAGCAGGGAGCTGCCCGCCGGCACGAGCAGGAGCATGGGAAAGGTCTGCTGAACGTGGAAGTGAGCACGACGGGGTCGACGCCTGCACGCCCATTTTGCAGGTGGGCAGGATGAAGGTCACAGAGGTGACCTGCCAAAGCCCCCGGGCTGGCATGGCTTCTTAGCAGTTACCGGTCGTGTCCCTTGCAGCCCAGAATCTGGGGCAATGATCTGCGAATGAGTGACAGCGGAACCTGATCTGGCAAGTGGAACCACCGACGGGGCCTTGCCTGAAGGAGGGCCTCGTGCTCCAGGTCCCCAGAGACGCCCCGGAGCGCTCAGCCCACCTGCTTCCCTGCAGGGGTGGGTGGTAGCGCAGGTGGGCGGGCGGCGCGGCTCAGACTCCCGCACGCCCGGGCTCAACCGCTCCCGCCGAACGCGGGCGCACAGAGCAGCGGCTCCCCCTTCGGGGAAGCGAAGGTCCGCCTTGCGGGGGTCCCCGCGGGCGGCCCGCTCGACGCGCCGCCGCCCCCGCGGGTCCTTCCTTTGTCCCGGCCCGCCGCCTGCCGCAGCCGCGAGCTGGCTGCAGGCGGGGCGCGCCGAGGCGCTGCCTGGTGCACCAGCACCATCTAGGGGTGGTCCGGGTCGCTGGGGTGGCACCCAGAACGGGGGAAGAGCGCTCTCTGAGCATCCCGGGGCGGGGGTTGGGGTCACCTCCAGGGCTTAGGCAAGTCGCCTCTCCGGCCCTGTCCTTGGTTTACCGCATTCCCGTAGAGGGGACGCTGCTACCGACCCCGTCAGCTGTCACGTACTCTCATGCCATTGTACTCCCAGATCGTGTCGGATCATTTCAACAGCCACTGGCACGTAAGGAGAGACGCCGAGGCTCTGAGAGGTTAAGTACCTTGTCCCAGAGGGCACGGCAGGGTGAGGGAGCACCTAGAATCCAAGCCAGGTGCTTTTGTGCCCCACACCCGTGCTGTCGTACCGCCTGGCTGCGGGCAGTTTCTGTAGATATAAAAGTCCACGGGAAAGCTTATCTTGCGCCTTGTCCTCCACCGGCTACCTCCTGTGTGATCTTGGCCAAGCCACCTAACCCCTCTGAGACTCAACTGTGTCGTTCACCCTCAGGGACCATCCGCAGCCCTTCCTTTGCCCCTGCTCACAGGGGCGCATCTGCCTGCCACGGGAAGGTTCCTAAGTCAAAATGCACTCCGAACGGGAAAATCAAATGTTGTGAGTCATGTGAGGATCAAGAAGGAAGTCTCTCTGGGAAAAAAAAAAAAAAAAAAAAAAAAAAAAAAAAAAAAAAAAAAAAAAAGCTAGCTCCATAAATACATGAATTACATTCCCACACACACAAGGCTCCAGAGCTGTCCAGCCGGAGGCAAACCTTTAGACCCTGGCTTGGAGGTCTGCAGCCTGTGTCATTATCTCCATTTTACAGCTGAGAAAATCGAGGCGCAAAGAGCTACAGACGTTTTCTCAGAGCTGCTGTCAGAGGTGAGCCAAGACTGAGGTCATTGCCTGCTGCCCGCTCAGGTCCCGTCTCCCGGGAGGGGGGGGCGCCCCTCCGAGGATTCTCAGAAGGGCTGAAAGCACAGGCTCCCCTGAGGCCCCCGCTGGAGGGTGGAACCCCGAGGACACTCTGCGTCAGGAAGGAGGACGTGGGAGGGTCTAGTCTGGAAGAGAGAAGACCAAGAGGAACACGAAGGCTGGCTCTAAATAGCGGGAGGATTGACACATGGATGAGTAAGCAGAGGAGCGAGGCCGAGAAGGGATACACGGGGCGGGGGAGGGCGGGGGATGGGTGAAGGTTGTAGCAAAAGGAGGCGCAGAAGCAGAGACGGAGGAAGCCCTGCCACCGAGCGATCTGTGCGGTAACCTTCTTCCCAGAGCTGTCTGGAGCCCAGGCCATCTCCCTGAGGCCACAGCCCGGCTGTTCCTGAGCTCCTGGGGCATTCTCTCTCACCTTATTCTCAAAGGTAACCTGACAATAAGCCTGCGATTGCCAAGAGCAGGTGCACGACTTCAGAAAGCATCTTTGTCCTCTGTCCTGAGAGGGCAGGTGTGCGGTGACGTGCAACATAGCCCAAGCCACCCTGGGAACTGCTGGGCCTGTCATTTGTGTAGGCTCCCCCGACTCTGGTCGGCTCCGCGTAGGATCGCCATCACGTCAGGGAAGCAGTGAGTTTCCGTCTTATCACCCAAGGGCCTGATGCAGGTACCACCATCCGTCCTTTCATGGAGCCACGGCCTGAGAGCGACTCTTGTTCCCTGGGACCGGGACCTTCAGACTATTTCCCTCATTCTCTGCCCCACACATCCCACTCCTACCCCAGCATGACGCCAGTGAAGAGAGAATTTTCTGGAAGCACTGTTGAAGTGATAGCACTTGAACCCCTCCCTGGCATCTGTTGTCACTCCAGCGGCTTCCTGCCACTGACACGGCCTGAGGATTTGCCAGACCTGGGTGGTGCACTGGGAGATGCCTCCGCCGCCCCCCCCCCCCCCAAACACACACAGGCGTGTTGCACTAACCCCACCACCCACGTGGCTGATAGGAACTAGCTTGCCTGCTTGGGAATGGGCACGGTCAAGTCTTTCCAATTTTCCTGGTCAATGTCCAAGCCCCACTTGCCCAGCTTAGCAGGAAGGTTTTCAACCCCTTTGACGGCCAACCCCTACCCCATCTCCAGTTGTCTACCAGCCTATGAAGGATCTTTAGGGCTTAGTCAGACTGAAGGGATAGGTCCTGCTAACACACTCAAGATGAAGAGACAGCTGGAGTATGGTAAGTTCAGAGTTCACTGCGGTGGAAACTGGTTCTGGACACGCTGATGAGTCCCTGGCCAGTGTTTCTATGGTGCCCTTATTGGCCTCTGTCCTGCTCTGGCCCCCACACTCCCAAGGTTATAGCTCATGGAGTTTCTACTCACATACTCAGCCATTGTAAATAAATGCCATCATCTCCTGGGCCACCAAAGCTGGGTCTGCAGGGACTTCAATCCCTCCTCAGCCAAGATCTCACCTTTCCATCATAAGGCACCTAGCTTTGAGCCTGGCCCACCCAGACCCTTCTGCCTTCCTGTCAGTGGGCTGCATAGGTGCTCTCTCATTCTTCCAGAGAAGATCCAATAGCAGAACATCTCAAAAGAGGAGTTAAGACCCAGCTCCTTTCCAGAAGGTTCCTTGCCCCTCCTGCTTTCCTTTTAATCAACTCTCCTAACCAAGACATGTTATCATATATCAGAAGACAGTAGCTTTGTTGCACAAGGCCAGGGAAAACCTTATCACTCCTTTCTATCTGGGGTACAGACTAATGTTGCTAATTTGTAAACAAGGGGCTGGGGTCCAGATGGTTGAGATGTCTTGCTCAGGATCACTTGCTTGACGGTGGAGCCAGAACTAGGATC
Source organism: Neofelis nebulosa (assembly GCF_028018385.1). NCBI lineage: Eukaryota > Metazoa > Chordata > Mammalia > Carnivora > Felidae > Neofelis > Neofelis nebulosa. The sequence goes on from NC_080790.1 coordinate 12,627,985, forward strand.
TAGATCTTGTTAACAGGGAGGTGTTTATTCCAGTTGCCTCTCCTGGCCAGGAGTGAAGTGCTAAGAAGGTTGTCCACCTTACAGACGGAGGCTGCTTTTCGACTCTTTCTGTGGAGGAAACGGTGACATTTTAGTACGACTTCAAAGAAGTTGAGACCTCTGGGCACTGGCTCAGCAAGAACCCAGCTTGCCTCCCACCCAACACCCCCTTGCCTTTTGACCACAGATTACAGCAAGGAGAAGTGGACTCAGGTGTCAGAAAAACTTAAATCCTGACCGTTTATCTTACCACTCATGTGATCTTAGCCATGATTCTTCAAACCAGAGTGCCATTTCCAGTTTCCAGAAGCTAATAAATGTCTCTGCTTCTTGGCCCTTGCTCCCTGATGCTAGCTGCATCGTCCGATACAATTTTAGTGTCTATATTCAGGCCTGGGATTTGGATCGAACACTCAAGGTGCCTTCCTCTAGGTATGAAACTCGGGTTGGCATTGTTCCTGTCCGATTTTCACTGGGAACAGAGGTCTCTTAGTCCTGGCTGCCAGTACCTGGACCAGGCCTTCATTAATTTCCAGTTCCAAAGAGGCATATTAGAGTTTCCCTGTGGAATAACCCCTTTGGTCCACACTTAGGACGATTGCTCAGCCAGAAATGACCGCCCGTGGCTGCAGTAGCTGCCGCCGATCTTTGGGGCCTTCTAGACTGTGATTTCCCCGGAGACTCTGCCCGGGTGGGGCTGAAGGCAGCTCCAGGATGCTTGCCCAGTGCTAGCTCATCCACCAGTCACAAAACATGTTATTGTGCACACTTACATCAGAACAGGGATTGAGCCTATGCGCAAGGGAGACAATAAAGAGATCGAAGGCAAATTAAAAGGCAGAACTGCACTTGGACTTGAAGAAGGAAAGCAGAGTGGAGGAACGAAGTGAATGCAAACTAGTGATTATGCATAACTGAGCGACATTGTAACTTATTTTCTTAACTTTGCCCTGCAAGGTATCTGCATAAATAAGAGGTTTTTAAAAACGTTATAGTTAGCTAATCAAAAATATTGCACTTTTTATTTTTTTTTTTATTTATTTTTTTTTTTAAATTTTTTTTTTCAACGTTTTTTATTTATTTTTGGGACAGAGAGAGACAGAGCATGAACGGGGGAGGGGCAGAGAGAGAGGGAGACACAGAATCGGAAACAGGCTCCAGGCTCCGAGCCATCGGCCCAGAGCCTGACGCGGGGCTCGAACTCACGGACCGCGAGATCGTGACCTGGCTGAAGTCGGACGCTTAACCGACTGCGCCACCCAGGCGCCCCAAAAATATTGCACTTTTTAAAAGGAAAGGCAAGTAATCAGTTCTTTTGTTCTGATCTGAATCTCAGCTTGAAGCGTGAACCTTGACGTCTATAAGCACAGCAGCCAATCAAGGTTGGTGGACCCTTCTGGACGTTGCACTAGCAACGATAAGCCCCTAACTTCATTGCGTAACTGTTGCTAGCTTGTTTATTAAACATCTTCTAATATGATTTTTTAATGGGGATGGAAGGCCGACTGCACTGTATATGCAATACCCTGGGCAGGGCCCGTCCCACTCTGGGGTATGAGGAATCAAAGAATAATTAGCAAAACCACTTACTGAGCCGATGTTCATGTTCCTTTGGGGAAGGGTCATCTTTCCTTAATTCAAGTAGAACATTTGATGTCTTGATCCTAAGTGTCAGTATCAGAAAGTCTTGGCTGAGCCTTGGTCCCTCTTGAGCAAGGCAGGATGTGTGAACTTCAAATACACATGTGCCCTGTCATCTTAGTCCCTCTATTGATTGTCCAGAAATGAGTTTAATGAAGACAGAATGTCTCCTGTAAACAAATCATTATCCCTGATCAAGGAAGTGTAAACAGAACCGGGCCTGGGAAGCAGGCTCTTTGTCTCTCCCTACCACAGACATGTGAAACGCCTGGGCTCTGGGGATTTACCGGAGTCTGGAGTCAATAATGGAACTTCCTGGAGCATAGAGGGAAGACCCAAAAGACAGACACACAGAGCTCCAACAGTGTCTTCAACATCAAATCTTATTCTAAAAAATTGAAAAGATGGAATTAAAGCAAGAATAGGTGAACTTTATTTAAAAAAAATTCAAATGACCTTCAATGTTTAAAATGCTGATATAAAGGGGATGGAAATATATCACAAAGCATTTTTTACAAGACTACTTTGAATGATAGAACCTAGAGTGAGATCGAATATACTTAATCTCACTAAAATCAACATTTACTTTCTCCATGCTCCTGGATAAATCATTAGAGCCTCTTGATTCTTCATTTATAATACATACTTCATCTTCTTTGTATTTTAATATGTACTCTAGGAACTTTGTTTCGTTTGTTTTGTTTTGTGATGAAGATAAAGCTGCTTAGATAATTGTGAAGGACGGGGTAAATATGAGGGGTTATATTTATACAATGCCCAGCACACTGGTCCTCAATAAGTGGTTGCTCTTGTAATTTTTATTCTAATTATCGTGATCACCATCCTTCTTACCATTTAATTACCTCTGTGCAAAGTGAAGTATATAAGCATGTTCGAATTAATAATGTAATAATGGATACCTCTTATTGATTGTAAAACTATATGCCAAGTCCGTATCCATACAAATTTTGCATGCGAATTAACGTTTTAGTGATCCCCAGAACATGGAGAGAACGGCATTGTGATCATCACTTTACTGAGGCTCAGGGAAGTCAGGCATCTTTTTTTTTTTTTTTTCCAAGTTGCCCAAGTGATTCTCATTGTGTAGCCAAGGTTAGGAGCTGTCGTTCCAGAAGCCCCGTGGTCATCAAAATGGCTTGTTAAAATGGATCTAGCTCGTGTTCTTCAGAAAAGGAAGCAGGAGAAAAAAACCCACCACCTGCTTTCTACAGGGCTGCTGTGGCAAGGAATAACTCTAGGACACTGGTACCCCAATGGGTGAGGGGTTCTGCACTTGGATCTTTTCATTACATCGCACTCACACCCAACCACTCAAGTCCCCTGATCACCCCTGCTCAAGATGAGTCTGCTGGCCATGCTGGGAGGTCTAGATACTTTTGAAAAGAGGAGGCTCGGATGTGACAGGCAGGTTATATTTCTTTAACTCACTGCCGGGTCCCGTCTGTGTCACTTCCAAACTCTGGGCCTCTGTGTCTTTTGTAAAATGCAGATCCTAGCTCCTGTCTCACTAGGGTGCTGTGAGGTTCAAAGCAGACCATGTGGATGGAGCCCCTCTGTGGTCTGTAATGGATAAAGTGCCTATCCCCACGAAGGCGGTGGCTGAGTGAGGGAGGAGGGAGACTGCTTTGCAATGCATCAGAGGGAGGGAGGCAGAGGCGACAGACTGAGGAGCCCAGGAGAAGCTGAGCTAACCTGGGTGGGCTTTCCTGAGATTCGCCCCTAATCCCCCTACCTGTGAGAACCCCATGCTTTCCCAGTTCCTCCAGATGGAGTCTGACCACATCAGAGCCTCCCTCTAGTGGTTTCGGTGCCAGGCAGCCAGACTTCCCGATCCCACACTGCCATCCGAATTCCTTACAGGTATTGGCCTCGCTTATAATTCCATCCAGGGGATCAGAATCCCCACTTTATCCCCTCTGCTGATTCCCTTTCTGTGAACTGGAAAAAGCACCAACATATGAAATCTACCAGCTCTCTATTTTCTTCTTCTCCTCTCCCCCACCCCCTCCAATCCCCTTCCTCCTCCCCCCCCCCACCCCACCCTCCTCTTTCAAAAACAGGTCTTCTTGTCCCACACCACAGCTAGGGGCATAACTCACAGCTTCTGTTCTTTCAGCTTCTATATCCCTCAAAATGGGAAGTTAAGGTCAAAGTGAGATGCCTGCGGTTATGTCTTTCAGAACCAGCATCTGGATCCCCCAGATCTGGTGCATCTGTTCATTGATTCCTTCATTCCTTCCTTCCTTCCTTCCTTCATTGAATTTGTTGAATGAACATGCAGTTCCAGGAATATGGCAGCATTTGTTGAATGGGCACTTGCCTGGAGTCAAAGGACAGACAATTGGGAAGCCGAAGGGATCCTATCATACCTCAGCCCTCCCACCATTCCCGTCCTGTTGCACTTCCTAAATCCTCTTAGTTTCCTTCTTTTCTCTTGCTCGCCTCCCAGGCTGGTCTCAACAAAGAAGTCAGTGTGTCCTTTTTATTTTTTTTATTTTTTTATTTTTTTTTTCAACGTTTTTTATTTATTTTTGGACAGAGAGAGACAGAGCATGAACGGGGGAGGGGCAGAGAGAGAGGGAGACACAGAATCGGAAACAGGCTCCAGGCTCCGAGCCATCAGCCCAGAGCCTGACGCGGGGCTCGAACTCACGGACCGCGAGATCGTGACCTGGCTGAAGTCGGACGCTTAACCGACTGCGCCACCCAGGCGCCCCCAGTGTGTCCTTTTTAAAATGCAATTTATAATAAGTCACTCCTCGTTCAAAACTCAACAATGACTCACCATTTCACTCAAAGTGGAAACCCAGATCCTTACTATGACCTATAAAACTGCCAGATCTTCCTCTGCCCGACTCCTACTTAGCTTTCTGGCTTCTGTCTTCACATTCCCCTACCCTGGCTACCAGCCTTCTCACCCTCCTCCAACACGACAGGCACTCCTGTGCATGGGCTGTGAGGCTTCCCTGCTCTTCTCTCTCCTCTTTGCTCATTTCTTGCATCCTAATCCAGGCTTCTTGGCTGCCCAGCCCATTTAAGAATGCTGAATTCCCAGCAGCCCCAGCGCAGGAGACAATGGAGCGGTCTGGAGATTCAACATGTTAAGAAACACTAGGAGACAATGGAGCGGTCTGGAGGTTCAACATGTTAAGAAACACTAGGAGACAATGGAGCGGTCTGGAGGTTCAACATGTTAAGAAACACTAGGAGACAATGGAGCGGTCTGGAGGTTCAACATGTTAAGAAACACTAGGAGACAATGGAGCGGTCTGGAGGTTCAACATGTTAAGAAACACTAGGAGACAATGGAGCGGTCTGGAGGTTCAACATGTTAAGAAACACTAGGAGACAATGGAGCGGTCTGGAGGTTCAACATGTTAAGAAACACTAGGAGACAATGGAGCGGTCTGGAGGTTCAACATGTTAAGAAACACTAGTCTGTTCATTAAAAGGATTTCCTAGTCTGCTTCTACCTGAAGCCAAACATCTGGATGGAATATGCAAAAGCCAGACCACATAGTTGGGTGTTCTTCACATGTGAGTATTTGCCAGCAAAACGCAGACCATCTGGCGACTGCCGCTGTTTCATTCTGTGTCCTTAAGTTCAGGTTCAGTGACTTTAAATTCAACAAACATTTGTTTACACCAACCCTTTGCTGGACCCGGTGCCGGTGGCGGGGGATCCAGAGGGGAATGATTCCCACCATGGACGAACTGGCAGGCCAGGAATGGGTGCCAAGGTCACAGTTGATTTTCTCCAAGGCAGAAAGTGCCACATGAAGGTTCCAGACCTGAATCAAGGGGCTGATCAAGGGGGTGGGGGGTGGGGTTCATAGACAACCAGTGAATTGGAACTTTGGAAGCTGCAGCCTGTCAAGGCAAGGAGAGAACCTCGCAGAGCTTCAGTTGTTCGATCTGTAGAATGGGGGAGACATCCTTGGGTTGCCCAAGGCTAGAGTGGGGACAGTGAGGAAAAGAATATGAGGTCCGTGGTGTAGGGGCACTGCCATCTCATCTGCAAATGGGGGGTGTGAGCATGTAATGTAATGTAATAAAAATTCTTCCCCATGTTTGAAAGTATAGGTTAAACTATGGACCAACCAAATATAGGAGTTTTACCTCTTTTGAAAGTAGCTCCTCCTCCTCTCTTTACTGCGTAAACATTTACTCACTTAAGACACAGACGCTTGCTCCAACCTCCTGGAGAAGTCTTCTCTGACTGCGAGTACGTGAGCCACTTTTAACTGTCCACGGCCACCCCTCGCCTGAGTAAGCTCTGCCACAGTTCCTATCCCCGCGTGTTCTCATCGTCTGAGTCCGGGACTCATACAGACCAGATGGAAGGGAATACACGCCCTCCTCCCTGGACACTTCAGAGCTCACTGACTTTCACACGCCAGGGTGGTGCCTTCTCCAGACACTCTACAGGGAGCAAGTCCTGAAGGGACCATGAGGAGCGGACACAAGGACCCTGGATGGCTGGGGTGGGGGATGATGGAGAAAACGGACGTCGCCCGGAGGCGAATAGTGCCCAGCCCTTTGCCTTTTTTTTTCAGCTGGGGACACAGAAGACATTTCCTGACATGCACAATTCTGCCATAAGTGGCTATGTCATGAGGCTGGTGTCAGGATGCTTGGGAGGGCTCCCTCTCCCTCCTTGCTCCCCTCCTACTCATTCCACGTGGCTTTATGTTTTTCCTTTCTCTTGCGTCCTTTTTCCTTACTCCTCATTTACCTTTACCCCGCCTTTCTTTTCCTTTTCCTTTCTACCTACCCATCCTAATTCCCATGACTTAGGAAGGTTGGGGGATCCCGTAACTGAGGAGGGACTAGGTCGGCAGAAGGGGAAGCCCTACTGAGTTGACTGTGGGCTCAGCCTACCTCGCCCGATTTCATGCTCATCATCACTCTGTCGGCAGATTTTTCTTGTTCCTCCTTTGCAGATGAGAAATCTGGGGCTGGAGAGATCAAAGGATGTTTCCGAAATCACACATCTAGGCCAAAACCACACGTCACCAGGCCACTCTCGGAGCGCCAACTACACACCAGGTCCTGCGCGAGCCCTGGAGGGTGAAGATACACATGCCATTTTCTGTCAAGCTCTCCTACTCCGGCAGCAGCCGAGCGCCTGTGATTCTGCTGTGATTCTTCGTAACACGCTGCTGGGCATGATCAAATCACAGGTTGGGCAGAAACATACAAAATAAAAGTGGGTGGCAGTTACAGATGAAGCAAGAATGGGAAAATGTTGGTGCCTGTTGAAGTTGAGTGATGGGTATCTCGAGATGTATTGTACTGCTTTGTTATGCCTGGTTAATGTTTGAAAACGCCGTGTTAAGTGGCTCCTAATTATGTCTTCTCAAAACAGACAACCACCCCACCCCCAGCCCCGGAGAATCCCTTCTGGGAAGTTAAGACTCCTAAGTACAGACACCTTCCCAAAACAGATTTGTCCCTGTAAGCCCTTGTTCTTGCATAGGGTTGTCTGGGTAAAAATGGCCCTAGTTTGGAAAGGAGGAGCCAAATCACAGGAACAACATATACCCCAGCTGTTTGTGGGCACAGGCAGGACAATCACGTGGACTGAGAAGCCTCTGTCCGCCTGGGACATCATGGAGTGCATTATCCTCTGTTTTATAAGCCTTCTGTGATACACGCACTATTTATCACGATTGTTTAGAAGACACTAGAAAAAATTATGATCCTCCCAGACCCATGAACCTTTGTTCTTTTGTCTTACAGGAAACCATTCTCTTCAACATCAGAGTCTCCATTTCTGAGAAGGCAATAGAATAATCAATTTCCTACAATGTTGCTTTGCACAGGAAAGAGCTTGATTGAAAACCAAAGCCACTGATTGTATCTCCCGTCTACTCTGAGGAGGCTTTTCGTCCTGGTTCTTTGAGATCTTGGCCATGATGGCTTGTTGGCAGATGGGTCCATCTCTATATTGGGCGTGGTAAAAGGCAGGGTCCTGAGTTAATGGCACATCTCTTCCCACCCCAGAAGTGACCATGTAACAATCTCAGATAGCCGCTCCTCTGGTTCTTTCTGGATTTAGAAACTTGTGTGAGCTGCGGACGTGCTGCTTCTCCTGCATGTATAATCTGGATCCCGAGTGTGACCAAAACCCGGCTCTGCTGGTGGGTGAAATCTGTTAGGCTGTGGGGAACGTGGGGTGATTGTACCAATCTGTCAGTTCAGTGCTTTTCCCTGAGTACATTCTACATGCTGAGGCTTGTGCGAGGAGCCTGGGAGAAACAGAGGGGAACGTGATCGTGTCCTTTCATGTGGGAGCCAGGGAGACAAACAACGTAATTTAAACTGAACGTATTCCAAAGCAAGATTCTCTCATTTTACCCAAAAACTCACACCTATTTCTGTGAATGATCCCATTCACCCCCCACCCCCTGCCCCCATCACTCTTACCAGAGACATGGGATTCATCCTAGATTGTTTCCTCCTTCCCACCCTCCCACACCCCATATAACATCCTAAATCTTCTAGATTATTCTTCTGCTCCTCCTTTCCCATCTCATGAGCTCTACCGCATTGGCTGTCTTGCATGACCTCCCTCCCGAGTTTCCCTGGGCCACCCCTTCCCAGATGACAGATCATTGACAGGTTTACTTTTGAAAACCTGTCAATGGCTTTCCATCTCCTTTCAGGTCAAGCCTGTCAATCATCTGAAAACCAGGTGCTTCCCAAGATGCTGACTCACGAGACATTTCCCATCCAGTTTCCCACCGTTTTCCTTTGGGAGTCGCCCAGCCAGGTTTTTTTTTCTCCTTCTGGGATTCCATTCCATTTTCCTGATGGCCCCCCTTCTCCCTGACTTATATTCTGTCTGACACGTATCTCCCCCTATTTAAATGCTACCCATGCTTCCTGCTTACTCAAATGCCACCTCCTACACGAAGCCTTGCCTGATCTCCCAGTCTGAAGTCACTTTTCATCTCCAAATCTCTCAGAGAAGCATTGTGGCTAGACCAATGCTTGAGATACCACAGGCTTGGACTTGAAATTTGATTACGCCACTAAATAACCAGGTGCTATTAGGGAGTCAAACTCTCCAAGCCCCAGTCTTTCTGCCAGTGAAATGGGGACCAATCATTCCTCATATTTTTGTTGTGAGGATGAGAAACTATGGTCTTAGCACAATGCCCATAGCACGTGTTTGCTAAAGGGGGGGTATCCTTAACATCGTTCATGGCCATTATTATGCTCTGTCTTTAAGTTGTGTGGGCATTGGCCAAAACTCCCACACTCTGAAGCGAAGTGGGTGAGGGTGATGGGTGAGGGCTGCATTTACCGTACGGTGGGGGTCTGCTCTGGCGGCCGAGGGCACGGAGCGGTCAGGTCACGGAATGCAGCAGGCTCGGGGCCGACACTACCAAAGCCCCTAGGCCCCGCAAGGACCAGCTTGTTTCATTAAAACAAAGGGAAGGGTTTCCTTGGAAATCCTATTTTTCCCCAGATTTCCCTCTTGGCTGCTTCTGTGGCCACACATGTTTCCGATGAGTCCACATTCAAATGAATTTCAGCCGACAAATAACTCGATACAGCTCTTTGGTGGGAGAGAATTCCTTCGGGATGAGGTCGTGGTTTGGCTACAGTAAAATTAAAAATAACCCAGAACCCCCCGCCGCCCAGGCTGGCATCAAACCAGGACAGTGCATTTGGGAACCATTATCGGGTTTATCGGGGTAACATATCGCAGAAAACCTGCTTCTGTTTATAGACCATTTTATTATTCCGTTTTGACATTTCCCTTTTTTCTTCAACCTTTTTCCCCCTTAAGCAAATATCTATTAGACTGAATTGAAATGTGATCCAACCAAATATACTGTTTTTCAACTTCAGGCTAAAGCAGGTCTGACTAGAAGCAGAAACGCTTAAGTGAAAAGTTATGATTTACTTTCTTTCTAAAGGGAAACAGTGTCAGAAGGAGAATTTTATGTGACAAGGGAGCTTGTGGAGCACGGAGCAGGGGGCTGGCGGCTGACGGGGGGGCCTGGGAAAGCCCTGGAGCTTAGAAGGCCAGGAACGACCCTGCCCGAGCACCCCCGGGGGGAACACTGGGAAGAGTGCACAGGCAGAACCTGGTTTTTCCAAATCGGCAAAATCCCCAGATTGGACGGTACGTATGTGAAGGGTCACATCAGGAAGAAAACCTAGAGATGGTTGACCTCCCTCCACCCCTGTTATCTTACTATTGGGTAAACTGAGGCCCACAAGGCTGCAATGACTCGCCCAAGGTAACTACACTGAGCTCTGGAGCTCAGCACATGTGAGTTTGAGGACCAGCTCTACCACAAGACCCTGGGCAAGAGACTCAACTTTCTTGTGTCTCAAGTCCATTGTCTATGAAATGGGGTGATGACTGTGCCCTGCCTATGTCAGACAGTGATGGAAAGACCCAATGGAGAAACAGCCAATAGAGCAATTACTTCCTGAGTGCTTTTTCTGTCCTGTGCGCCGTCCCAACCCTTCACACACCCACCTGCTACTCACAGCAATCCTACCAGGTAGATTCCAGGATGGTCCCAATCCTGAAGATAAGAGAGCTGTGTGAGGCTCAGATAAGTTCAGTGACACGACCACAGTCAGGTCGTTGGAGGACAGTAGATGCTTGATTTGAACCAGGAGCAGATTCTGATACGAGAGTCTGTGCTCTTGACCTTGACGTGAGCGGGTCTCTGTGACCCCTTAAATCAGAAGCCCGATTCAAGGGTGAAATGTGAAGTCCATGCTCAGCCGGGACAGAAGCCCAGGTCTTCTGAGTCTTGACCCTTTCTCCTGTGTCCTTTGCCAGGGCCCGAACTGTCCAGCTTCCATCTCCAACTGGGGAGAAGGCCAGGCTGCTTTCCTGCCCTTGTTGTCAGGCCCGGAGCAACAGATGAAATGATGGAATGGAAAGGTGATCTGGACTCTCCGCGAACGCAGCAAAGTACAGACCCGGAAGGAATGTGTGCTGGCGAGTGCTGGGGGCTCCAGAGGCGGGCCTTCCCTGAAGGCTGACACGCGTAACAGCATTTCCTGGGTAAGGCTGTGAGGTTGTGAGGTCCCCGTGGTTGCTGAATCGCGCTCTGCCTTTGTGTCTGCTCTCCTCCCTCTTCCTCCTTCCCTTTGACTTCCGATTGTTCCCAGGCATGACTGCCTCCTGGCTCCCCTCTTCATAAGTGCCTGAAGGTTTGATGCCCTAACTTCCTCTATCATATCCATGTTCCTGTCCTGTTTGCTGTCTGTGTTCCAGCTCCACTGCTGTGTGTGCGTGTGTGTGTGTGTGTGTGTATTTTGTTCTGACTTCTTGGATGCACCAGGCTCTCCCTTTCCCCGGGGGCTGTTGCCTTGGCCCAGAATGCTCTGCCCTCCACTCTGCCCAGCTAACAACCCACCCTTCAGACCGAGGTCCCAGTGTCCTTCCTCAGATACAACCTCCCTGATCCTCTGTCTTAATCTCTCCCTACATCTCCTTGTTTTTCTCTCTCATAGAACCATTCCTTTTCCTTTGTGCCTTTCTGACACTGCACTCATTTCGTTTTTTACCTATCTCTTTATCGAGACCGGAGCTCAACAAACTATCTATCACTGTAATAAACTATTGCAGCCTGTACAGCCTGAGTAGAAATGATTTTTACATTGTAAATGGCTATAGAAGCACCAATATAATATCCTTGATTTTGCTTCTTTGCCCTGCAAAGCCGAAAATATTATTACTTGTATTTATCTTTTAAGATAAAGTTAGCTTACCCCGCTCCAGACTGTAAACTCCATGAGAGCACAGACCATGTCTCTTTAATCTACTCCGTGTACCGATTACTTGATTCAGTGCCTGGCATATAGTGGATGTTCAGTCAAAATTGGTTTACTGAAATGATCAATGAATTCTCCCCTCTTTCCAGCTCCCCCAGTGGAAGGCCGTGGGTTTGGTAGGAAGAATTCATGTGGCATCCAAAAATCTCATTGGAACTCCAACGCTACTGTTTGTTAGCTGTGGGGGCTCCGGATCGGTCAACATCTTTGAACCACAATTTCTTCATCCTTTGAATGAAGTTAATAATGGGAGGGGTGAAATAAGGTTATAAACATAAAGGTGACTTGGCAAAATGTAAAGACCATATAAAATGTTACCTGTTGTCATACTAATTGATGCTATTGTGCCAAATATCAATTTATTGCCTGTTAGCTCCAAATTCACCTGTTGCTGCTTGCTCTGTGATGATGAAGGACCCTGGAAATATTTTCCCTTTGTCAGCTCATGCAATGTTTAGCTTTTCCAGCAGAGGGCGCAGAAGGGACAGGTCAAGAAGAAGGGACTTCACTCTGGTGGGCTGCTTCCTCCTCCTACCATTCTGCTGCCAGGGTCACATTTAGGGGCATCTAGTGGGGCTCCCCCTATCAAGTTGTGGTGGCCACCCTATGGACAATTTCCCTTCGACTTTCAGTGCCACCTCTAAGGGCTCACAGGCTCTCCAGCGGCCAGCTCCCAGCTTTGCCTGCATCACGGTAGGTTTCCAGCTTGTCAGTCATGCCTGTGGTTTCTTGCCTCCCATCTCTGGCCCGCAAGCACCACGGAGGAGCCTTTCTTTCTTACCAATTCCAGCTGTGGGCCCCTGCCCATCTGTCTCAGCCTCCTTATACCTGGGAGGGGTATTTCAGCTGTAGTTCCCTGTCCACCACCCTCGTCCTGGTGTCTGGGCATCAGCTTTGACCTGGGACAAGCCACTGAGCTTCTCTGCTGTCCACAGAGTACAACCTACACCTTCTCCAATGAGGAGAGTCCCATCCTTGGAGAAAGCCCTCTGCCTTCCCAGTTTATTTCTCCCACAGATGCCCTCCATCAACCTTAGGGAATTCTTAGGTGACTCATCACTCCTTTATAGATGAACTGTGGCTATTGTCCTGGTTAGTCATTATTTATGTTACATTTTCTCTGTTCAAATAACTGTATGCATTCTGTCTCCTGATCGTGCCCTGGCTGATGGAGAACGGTTGTGGCAAGTAGTCTCAGGAGATAGACCCACAAAGATGAGATTTAAGGATTGGTTTGGTTGTGTCTTTACACTTGAATGTAGTGCTGGGTTTTTTGTTTTTGTTTCCTAATGGGAAATGAGAAGCTAGTGGTCCATGGCATGCAGTGGCCTGCTGGTTAGTCAAGCTGTCACCTGTGGTTGAATGTGGTGAGGTGCCAACTGAAGACATGCCTTGGGAGCCCAAGTGGCTCCTGCACATGACCATTTGGTAGTAATGATGACCACGGGAGCTGTGGTGTGGGAGGACTCTTCTGAGTACAAGCGAGCAATTACAGAAAAAAAAAAACGACAAACTCTAGTCCTTTAACTATCAACGCAAGTCATATGTTAAGGATCAGAAAGACCCTAAAATATGCTGTTTTTTCTTATAACCACAGGGCTACTATTAGGAAAATCAACAAAAAAAATGTATCGGGCAGGTTGCTGAATTAAAATGGCAGTTGCATTCAAAGTCTTGTCAAGTTTATCACGTGAAAGTCAGGACATTTATTGGGAATTACGAAGATATGAAAATCTGGCATGAGAACAACTGGTTGGATGGAGATGATACTGACGATCTTGAGCCTCCAAGTTGCCCCGAGTCCATTTGCCACTGAAATTGACTTCTTGGAGACTAGCCTTCCTTTACCTGAAAACCTTCTCATAAATCTACCTGGGGTAGGTTATTCCTGTCCCCTGCCTTAATAGAGGCTGATTATTTTCTTCAAAATCGACCACAACCACGTCTGTTGCCCCTGGATCCATAGCCAAGGTCACATCTGTACCGGCTCCGGCAATAAAAATACCTACCAAAGCCCAGGTGGAAATAGTTTAAACCAAAAAGGATTTAAATTTCTGCTAATATATAAGTAGAAAGCAGGGCACATGAGCGGAAGCTGATTTGGTAGATGTTAGACCAAAGAAGGTAGAATATAACAATAGAGTGGGCCAAATTCATTTGATATTACTAAATATTCCAGATCATGTGCTAACTCCTACATCTAGCGGTGGCTCTCCTAGCTTACTTAGGAACTGTGAACCTGCTGGAGAGGTGCAGTTTGGAGAGTGAGGAAATGCAGAGGGTTTCCAGCCTCCTCTCTACCCTCCAAAAGACCAACTTTGCTGGGGAGAAAACCATATAGATCCATGTGAAAAGTGAGTCAGAAACAATCTCTTAGGAAGGTAGCCACCTGGGAACAGTGGGAAAACAAGCAGCATAAATAGCCACAACTGTGCTGTTCAGAAGGGTGGGCTGGAGGAGTCAGAAACCATTCGTTGGAAGGGAAGGGCTTTTGTTGGAGGTGGAGGGATGCCTAGGTGTGGGGCGGTCATGACAATGGAGTGGGGTAGCTGAAAGAGAGAGGCAGGCTTTTAGATCAAGAGTGAAAGCATGGCCACAGAGCAGGGTCTTCAGATCTGTGGAGTCTGACAAACGTCCCACAGATGCTTAGGGAAACTCAAGATCCCAACAACAGACTCACTCCCATGTGTAAGTATGACCTATGACCTCAGCATCTTTGGCCTGTGTCTGGGGCTGCGGTGCTTCCTTTCTAGATCCAAATGGCTCATAACCACAGTAATAGCACTTTGATAAGATGCAATAGTATTGCGACTGGGATTTTGGTAAAAAAAAAAAAATATGGCTCAGTCCTTGGGCAAGTGGCTTCCCCTTGGTGAATTTGCCTTCCTGCCTAAACGATGCGCAACTTGCACTAGGCCATCCCTCGAGCTTTGAGAATTTAGGATTCTTGTCTTTATGTTTTTTAAAGTGAAGTCCATACAAAGTGTCCTATTTGAAGGTCTAGAAACCAGTAAGATAGGAACAGAAGTACCAGTTTCTCTGAGAAGAGACTATCCACATCAGCGTGGAAAGAAAAATCAATGGGCTCTACTTGTTCTGTCTTCCAGACTCTGATGTTCATAAGGTTGCTTCACTTAAGGCTTCTGAGCATTTGTAGTAGTTCGTTAATCAAAAGCGCCATTAAAAGAACTACAATCCTATACTTTAGCTGAAGATAAAGAATATATTAAAAATCAATGTTAAATGGTTAATTGACCAGTGTTTCTTTAGAGGTATAAGCTCCCCAGCCCTGGGGTGTGCAGATATCAGCAGAACGACTCTCTTCTAGGAGTGTCACAAAAGGGCGTTTCTGAATGACATAGAACCCAGAGAACACGTGCCAAGCTGTCACTGTCCGGATTTATGCTGATTAAGGTATGAGATAAATATGTGTGCTGGTCACTTGGGGTTGGCTTACTCCACCTATCACAGCAGAGAAGGAAACACTTCCTTTGTTCATGGGTCTATTTCTGAATTGCATGGATATTACAACCCTGATATATCAGTACCTTATGCTTTTTTTCTTAACTAAGGAAGAGACTTGCGGAAAGAAATAAGAGAAGACACAGAAAGCTGGGTGACTGCCACAAGGCTAAATTGGATATGTCATGAATAATAAAATAAAGATGAAACATGCCTTATTATTTGCAAATTTAACTAAATCTATGAGAAATATTTAATTATAGCTATAAAAGTTGTCATCGAAATGACCTACCCTAATATGAACATAAAAAGAGTAGACAATGAAATCTTCATTAGTTAATTAAAATTTCTTAATTTAATGAAGTAAGTGTCATTCAGATAGATGAAGTTAAACAAACATGGTATGCCCTGTAGTTTACAAATGAGACCCTGAAAATAAAAATGGTTAGAAAAGTAAAACTCTGTCTTTGTTTTGTGAACTTGTTCATTCAGTGCCCTCACTATAGTCTAATATAACATGCATGTTATCAAATGTCAGAGCTGGAAGGATCCAGGACAAAATGGATGGGACTCGGTAAACATTTCTGCATGCGTGGATAATCATCTGCTCCAGCACGCACAGGGAATTTAGAGAAAGAAACACCTGGTGCCAGAAGCACTGACATTGGACTAAGGATAAAATACCTCTTCTACAAGGATATAGCAGCAATGGTGGCTTTATAGACACTATCCGACATCTTCGGATGAATTGCTCAGTGTAGATGCCAATGACGGTATTAGGTTGAGCTGGGGGTGAAAGAATGAGGACGATCGGATGTCTGTCTCTCCCACTACTGCGTGGCAATCATCCTTTGTAGATCGCGAAGTGAGTTTAAAAACTTCATTAACCGATCAAAGTCCCAGACCAGGACTTGTTGAGAGGAATGTATCAACGTTGGCTTCTGCAGGAAAAGCAGGCCAAGCTCAGGAACCCAACAGGAGACAATATTCTGGCACTGGGATGTGTGCTATGTTCACCAGCCAGTGTCTCCAGACCCGCTTGATAAAGGATTCCCTTGTCCCCTCTATGCAAATCTGTACTTTGAGGTGATAGTTGCACATACCTCCTAAGCTATCCTAGATCTAGTCTTTGAAAGATCAGAGATTGATTGAAGTCTCCATTCCCCGATGCTTCATTCATGTATTGTTACCTCCTCCTGAAGCTATCATTTCCTTTACTCCGTGACATATCAGTGCCTAGGCTCTGGAGTCCCCAAGTCCCGAGATTCAGCTTTGAAGTTTCTTAGGGCCAAAACAGCTGCCCCAAACCAGCACGTTGTGGAGAACCCCGGGAGAGGTGTGACGGGAGCCATGTAAAACTGGTGGCTTGGAGAGCAGTGGTATGACCCAAACCATCCCTTCCCATTGACAACAGGTGATTTGTCACTGATCTTGGCTTACTGGGGAACACTGTGACCTTTAAACCTTTGTACATATTAGCTGTGCAAACACTCGTATTCAAAATATTACCTATGTTTCCAGCCTCAGTTTATGCACCACAGCCCCTAGAGAGATAAGACTCATAATTCCATGTTCACATCATCTACCTTCTCGTTCTTTAGGGAATTAGAACCTCAGAGCTCCTGGGAAACTCCCATAACTTCTGGACCAGTAGTTTCCAAAATGTGCGTTTCAATATCCTTGGTCTTCAGTGTTCCATGAATGTCAGGCAGTGAGCAAGTAGGCATCCAACCCACCGTCCCCACCTCTTCAGCCAGCTCTGGTTGTCTGCGTTTCATGGTGTTCTAGGTAAGCTTTTGCTTAAACACAGGGATTTTTAGGCAAAAATGTTTAAATTACCTACCTACAGCCACTGTTGCGAAGAGGAACTGAAATAAACACTCCTGTGTGCTTAACACATGGCTTACGGGTATTGAGTGTGCAAGAAGGTTCACGTTTCTGAAGCACAGCGATTGAGAGCATGAGCCGTGGAACTCAGCTGCCTGGCTCAGGATTCTAGACCTGCCACGTACAGCTCCGCGAGCTTGGAGCATTTCCTTAGCACCTTTGTGTCTCAGTTTTCTTCGCTGTAAAAAATGAGGATAGAGAGGTTAATCTGCATAACATACCTTCTGGGCCCACCTCCTGGTAAGTGCTATTCATAAGCATTTATACTTACTTGTATCCTCACTATTATTGTCAGTTCCCTCTCCAGTTCCCTCCCTTCAGTCCATATTTTCCAAATCATCTTCCCATAGAGCCATCAAAATAATCTCTGGAAGGCATAAATTCAGCCATGTCGCTTCTCAGTTTAAAATCTTTCCCTCTCTTCCTATCACCCTCATATATTTTTGCCTTCTTGTCCAGCCTCACCTTCTACTGGTCTCCCATCTTTTATACCCCCAGGGAAAAAACCCATGTGCACCAGTTATGTGAAGTCCTTGATGGTGCCATGCTCTCCTGCCACATGCTGTCACTTCTATCTGATATAGTCACCCTCTTCTTCCTGCCCCTATGTCTGTCTCCCTCTGGTCCTCAGCGCTCAGCTCAGCCACCATCACCAGGATGACTTTCATAATTATGTTCTTAGCAAGTAGCGCATGGTCTTACACTCAGTATAAGTCATCGGATAACTGAAAAATGGAATGAAAAAGGAGTTCAGAGAATAGATGAAAAGTGTTTTCATTTAGAATTTCCTCCCTTTACCCCTGGGCCAGTGCTCTTCCCTCATCACCTTAGGAATTCAGAGATGCTGACTTGAAAACTCTCTGAAAAAACCGTGCATGGGCAACTACAGTTCTATAGGTCCAGTCTAGCTATCTTGAGGGCACAAAATGAGTTAATAAAAGGTAGTTCGAGTCAACATGCCATGCATGGCTGCTTCTCAAACAACCCAACTCACTCTAAGGCTAGAATGGGACATTTATTGAAAACACTGGCAAAATCTGTCAGAGTGGGACCTTTCATATCCGTAATTCCTACCATCTGTAACATCTTACGTTACATAAGATCCCCAATTACCAGTAGCCGTGTTAATCCATCATCTGTCCTACATATTTTTAGCTGTTCTTTCTGTTTTTGTCAGTGTATGTTTTTTAGTCGCCACAATTAATTTTATGCTGACTTTATCAGATTATGCGACCATCCAAAATCTTTTGGGAGTGATTTTTCAGAAGTATTATAAAGTGCAATAACATCTTATATTGAAACCAAAGGAAAAAGGACAAGTCTCCTAATTAAGGAGAAGCAATCAAGATTTCCTCTCCTTTCATAGAATATTAAAAATATAATTTCTTACAGAGCTGTTATGTTCATCTAATAAGAAGGCACTCCATAAGGTCTGTGTTACTATTTTGTGAAAGTAATAAAAATGCATCTTCAGGAAATTATTCATGCTAATGAATCTAGAATGCATCTTTTATCTATTCTTCACGAGTACTGGAGTTATTTACTCTTCAAGTTCCAGTTGGACATAAAGAAAATCTTCCTCAAATAAATATGAGCAATGGTTTACCATTGGTTGATTAAGAGGACGATGTAGAGCCCTATCTCTATTTCTTTTGGAACGGTAGTACTCTTGTATGTCCCTAAATAGTACTGTAAAGCAATAGTATTGCTTTGTGAAGTATTGGGCTTCTTCTTTATACAAATATAGAAGCCAAGACTGGAAATCACACCTCAAAGAGGCTTAAAAATGTCACCTTATCGTTGGTGCACTTTGCAAATAGAGATCATTTTATGAGCACTAGACAATATGGCTCTCCACACCTGACCCCACGGGCCTACCCGTGATGTCAGAGGCCGCTCTGGTGAACAGTTCTGCTGCTCATTGTCAATGGTCTGCTCAGGGGCTGAACTCTCCCTCTCCGCATGTTTTTGTTTCCTGCTTTCTCTGATGTCAAGGAAGCTTGCTCAACCCGTGCACAGGTGCAGCCCAGGGATAAAGCTCAACTAATTGAGGGGTAGGGGGGAACTGTGGGTGAATGCTCCAGCATCCAGCCCTTCAGTGAGAGGCAACTGAGGAGTTTCCCCCACCGTTCTGTAGAGGGTTTTGAGAGGACTGTGCCTCAGTTGCCCACATAAAGTAACTTGTTCAACAAGGGATCAATTGCCAGGTGCTCCTCTTTCCCTGTCTCCTTCTCCCTCTTTGCTGGCTTGAACTCACAGACCACGAGATCATGACTTGAGCCAAAGTCAGACGCTTGACCGACTGAGTCACCCAGGGGCCCCGGTAGTGGTAGTATAGATCATACATTCTGGTCATGATACAATAATACCAATATCAATGACACAATTAGAGCATGAAACCCAGCAAAATCCTCAATTGCTTGGATATTTAAGATCACTCCTAAATAACACTTAAATGTATTAAAAATTATACCCAGAGTATAAAACAGCATAGTAAAAATGGTAATGAGATGCAGCTAAAGGTGTTGCCACAGGAAAATGCATTTCCTGAGTTTTTCCATACACTAAGAAAAAAGCACTAAATATTCCACACGACGTTATTTAAAAAATCAATTAAAAAGTTAATAAATGAAAATAAGAAAGTTTAACCAAGAGAATACGAAATAATGAAGTAGTTGTAACTAAAAATTAATGATCGGTTGCCATATACAAAGCCTTTTGTTATTTTTAGTAATTAACGTCATTTCACAGATGGCAGAACTGAGACACCAAATTGCCCAAGATCACGCATTTACTAGGTCATGAGAGCTGACTGAAAACCCAGGCTGCAGTCCGAATTTAGAGCTCTTCCTCCCCCTCTTAGGCCACGTGCTGCTACTCGGCAGCTAGGTCATACAGCGCACACACATACATATATGCGGGCACACGTACAAACAGACAAGGCATGCGTTTGTCTAATCGAGGAA
This sequence comes from Neofelis nebulosa, assembly GCF_028018385.1. Lineage (NCBI taxonomy): Eukaryota > Metazoa > Chordata > Mammalia > Carnivora > Felidae > Neofelis > Neofelis nebulosa. The sequence continues at coordinate 12,647,817 of NC_080790.1, forward strand.
AAGAAGGAAGAAACACAAACTCAAAAACATTACTTCCACGGAAGCGTCTGTAACTACAGATAAAGAGAAAACAGTGAAACAATGTATAATTAATAAAAATTTTTGCAAAATGTTTTCAAATACAGACAAAACGTACCACTTTCTACAAAAACGTAAACTAAAAATCAAAAGAAATGTACATAGTACGTGAACAAGGCTCACACATATGGAAGAAATCAGTAATACTGAGTGCGAATGCCTCCCTAAAAATGTCAGTTGAGATAGTTTCTTGAGTAATTTGTTTCAGGTCGTCAAACAACACATAAGTCTTTCCTTTTTTTTTTTTTTTCAGTTCTAGAATTAATAGCAAAAAATAAACAAATCTCTCTGATCTTTTTAAAGATCCTAGAAGAAACTCTATATACAGATTGTGTACCTGCATACTTGTACACATACCCACACATAACAGACCAGTATCACTATTAATATTGAGAAAAATGCTAAATAAAACTAAACCGAAGAGAAGACAGCTATAGACGATACTACACTATAAAAAAGTATACAGTATGACTATGTAGAGTTTAGCCCAGGATGTAACAATGGTATAATATTAAGAAATTTGTCAATATTATTCCTGACACCATTTTATCTCACAGGAAAAAAATACAATCTTCTTACTAGATCCTTAATAGGGCACGTGTTTAAAAAATTAATGTACTTAACAAGGAAGTTGTTCAAGTCCACCATGAGCTACACAGTATTATTAGGCGATTGTGATAGAATTGTGAGCAAGCTGGAGAAAAACTCTGACTGCATGAAGCTTACATCTGGCCAAAATTAATGGTAATAAAGCAAGTATAAACATAATGCATGCTATGAAAGAGTAAATACAGTGGATTATGCGACATATACCTAGGAAAGATGCAAAAATCTAAGGATTTAGATAGGGCTCTGAAAAGAAAGTGATCCTTAAGCTAATATAAGAAGACTGGGAAGGAATTAAGTAGGTCAAGGAGTTTAAGGAGGGGTGAATTCTGTCCAAATTCCTCCAAAAATTGCAGAGGATGGAAAACTTCCTGACACATTTTATGAGGCCAGAATTATTCTGATATTAAAGTCAGGCAAAATCATTACAAGAATAGTAAACTAAAAGCCAATATCCCTTATGACCATAGATGCACAAATTTTGAACAAGTTTTTTTTTTTTTCAAATTTTGTTAATGTTTCATTTATTTTTGGGAGAGAGAGAGAGAGTGCAAGCAGGTGAGGGGCAGAGAGAGACGGGGACACAGAATCCAAAGGAGGCTCCAGGCTCTGAGCTGTCAGCACAGAGCCTGACGCAGGGCTCCAACTCACAAACTGTGAGATCATGACCTGAGCCGAAGTTGAACACTTAACCCACTAAGCCAACCAGGCACCCCTCCACAAGTTTTTTAAAAAATCAAAAATAAAGATGTGTAAAAGGACAAAAAATCATGAATAAATGGAGTTTACCTCAGCAATGCAAAGTTGGTTTAACATTCAAAAACCAATCAATATAATTCACCGTATTAATAGACTAACAAGAAAAGCAAAGATGTGATTTTCTCAATAGATTCAGAGAAAGTATTTTCCAAAATCCAACAGTACTCTTCTTTTAACCCCTTAAACATATTATTAGTAGCTTTTAAAAAGTCTTTGTGTGGGGCGCCTGGGTGGCGCAGTCGGTTAAGCGTCCGACTTCAGCCAGGTCACGATCTCGCGGTCCGTGAGTTCGAGCCCCGCGTCAGGCTCTGGGCTGATGGCTCGGAGCCTGGAGCCTGTTTCCGATTCTGTGTCTCCCTCTCTCTCTGCCCCTCCCCCGTTCATGCTCTGTCTCTCTCTGTCCCAAAAATAAATAAAAAATGTTGAAAAAAAAATTAAAAAAAAAAAAAAGTCTTTGTGTGCTAATTTTACTGTCTTTGCCATTTATGGATATATTTCTATTGTACTGACAAATTTTCCTTGATTCTCTGCACATCATACTAAATGTTGTACATTGTATATGCTATATTTTTGAGAAACTAGTGTGGTGAATTTGTGTGTGTGTGTGTGTGTGTGTGCGTGTGTGTGTTTTATTTCATTTTATTTATACATTATCCATCTATCTATTTATCTATCTTTTTAAATTTCAGTATAGTTAGCGTATAGTGTTATATACGTTTCAGGTGTACAATATAGTGATTGAACAGTTGCACACATCACCCAGTGCTCATCATGACAAGTGCATTCGTTTATCCTTATCTTCTATTTCACCCATCCCGCCCCCCACCCCCACCCCTCTGGTAACCATCAATTGGTTCATTCTAGTTAAGAGTGTGTTTCTTGGTTTGTCTCTCTTTCTCCTTTGCTTGCTTGCCTTATTTCTTAAATTCCACATATGAGAGAAACCATATGATATTTGTCTTTCTCGACTGACTTATTTTGCTTAGCATAACGCTCTCTAGTTCCATTCCATCCATGTCATTGCAAATGGTAAGATTTAATTCTTTTTTATGGCTGAATATTATTTCATTGTATATATATATATATATATATATATATATATATATATAAAGGTGTGAGATATATATATATCTCACACCTTTATTCATTCATCAATAAGTAGATACCTGGGCTGTTTCCATAATTTGGATATTGTAAATGATGCTGCTATAAACATAGGGGTGCATGTATCCCTTTGAATTAGTGTCTTTGTCCAGTATGTATTCTTAATAAAGTTTTTCAGCAATTAAAAGAGATTCTCAATCTGACTAAGGGCATGTACATATAACCTACAACTAACAGCACTCTTAATGTTGAAAGATTAGATGTTTCCTCTTAGGATCAGGAACTAGAGAGGAATATCCATTCTCACAGCTTTTATTCAACATTGTGCTAGAGGTTAATTAGTGTTATAGGGCAAGGAGAATATACAAAAAGGATTCATGTTGAGAAAGAAAAAGTAAAGCTATCTTTATTCACAGTTTATGTTAAACATCTTATGAAATCAAAGAAGACCTTACGGGGAAATTTACTATATTCACAGATCAGAAGACTCCCTATTTTAATATGTCCATTCTTCCAAACTGATGTGTAGATTCAAAGAAATCTCCATGAGATCCCAACAAGTTATTTTGTGTGTGTAGAAATCAACAAGCTGATTCCTATGCAGAATATGCTGTACCCTCCTGTGGAGATTTACAATGAATAAAAAAATCTGGTAGTAAAAAATAGGTAAGTAAAATACGTTTAACCTTGTTTCATAAGTACTTGAAAATTGAAAACTTTTTTTGATGCAACATCAATTAACATCTCTGAGAACATATTTTAGAACACGTGCTAAAGGTAATAGTATTATATAAACATGGTCAGATATATGTCATGGAAAGAAGAACGTTGGCTGTTTAGAGAATGGTTGAGAGGGAAAGTAAAGGCTGGATGATCTTCTAGGGAAAAGATGATGAAAGTTGGAGGAAATAAAGAAAAATGAACTGGGGAGAAATTGATTTTGAGAGCTCCTTAGAAAGGATAATTGTTAGGACTTAACGATGAGCTGAAGGAATTAGGGTATGGGATAAGGAAGGTCATTCCTATGAGTTTGGCTTGAATCTAAAAACACTATAAATATGAAAACTCAAGATGATACTGGCCATTTCCAAAACTATTTTCTGCCCATCTTATGTGATATTCAGAAGTCCAAGGACAAATAAAAATGCTTTTCAGAGTTCCGGAAGATGGCGGCGTAGGAGGACGCTGGGCTCACCGCGCGTCCTGCTGATCACTTAGATTCCACCTACACCTGCCTAAAGAACCCAGAAAACCGCCAGAGGATTAGCAGAACGGAGTCTCCGGAGCCAAGCGCAGACGAGAGGCCCACGGAAGAGGGTAGGAAGGGCGGCGAGGCGGTGCGCGCTCCACGGACTGGCGGGAGGGAGCCGGGGCGGAGGGGCGGCTCGCCGGCCAAGCAGAGCCCCCGAGTCGGGCTGGCAAAAGCGGAGGGGCCGAACGGACTGTGTTCCGACAGCAAGCGCGACTTAGCGTCTGGGAGGTCAGAAGTTAACAGCTCTGCTCAGAAAGCGGGAAGGCTGGAGGACAAAGGGAGGGAGAGCTGCTGAGCCCCCGGACGGCAGAGCTCAGCTTGGCGGGGAACAAAGGCGCTCGCCAGCGCCATCTCCCCCGCCCATCCCCCAGCCAAAATCCCAAAGAGAACCAGTTCCTGCCAGGGAACTTGCTCGCTCCGCGCAAACACCTAACTCTGTGCTTCTGCGGAGCCAAACCTCCGGCAGCGGATCTGACTCCCTCCCGCTGCCACAGGGCCCCTCCTGAAGTGGATCACCTAAGGAGAAGCGAGCTAAGCCTGCCCCTCCCGCCCCCGTGCACCTTGCCTACCCACCCCAGCTAATACGCCAGCTCCCCAGCACCACAAGCCTGGCAGTGTGCAAGTAGACCAGACGGGCCACACCACCCCACAGTGAATCCCGCCCCTAGGAGAGGGGAAGAGAAGGCACACACCAGTCTGACTGTGGCCCCAGCGGTGGGCTGGGGGCAGACATCAGGTCGGACTGCGGCCCCGCCCACCAACTCCAGTTATACACCACAGCACGGGGGAAGTGCCCTGCGGGTCCTCACCACTCCAGGGACTGTCCAAAATGACCAAACGGAAGAATTCCCCTCAGAAGAATCTCCAGGAAATAACAACAGCTAATGAACTGATCAAAAAGGATTTAAATAATATAACAGAAAGTGAATTTAGAATAATAGTCATAAAATTAATCGCTGGGCTTGAAAACAGTATACAGGACAGCAGAGAATCTCTTGCCACAGAGATCAAGGGACTAAGGAACAGTCACGAGGAGCTGAAAAACGCTTTAAATGAAATGCAAAACAAAATGGAAACCACGACGGCCCGGATTGAAGAGGCAGAGGAGAGAATAGGTGAACTAGAAGATAAAGTTATGGAGAAAGAGGAAGCTGAAAGAAAGAGAGATAAAAAAATCCAGGAGTATGAGGGGAAAATTAGAGAACTAAGTGATACACTAAAAAGAAATAATATACGCATAATTGGTATCCCAGAGGAGGAAGAGAGAGGGAAAGGTGCTGAAGGGGTACTTGAAGAAATTATAGCTGAGAACTTCCCTGAACTGGGGAAGGAAAAAGGCATTGAAATCCAAGAGGCACAGAGAACTCCCTTCAGACATAACTTGAATCGATCTTCTGCACGACATATCATAGTGAAACTGGCAAAATACAAGGATAAAGAGAAAATTCTGAAAGCAGCAAGGGATAAACATGCCCTCACATATAAAGGGAGACCTATAAGACTCGTGACTGATCTCTCCTTTGAAACTTGGCAGGCCAGAAAGGCTTGGCACGATATCTTCAGTGTGCTAAACAGAAAAAATATGCAGCCGAGAATCCTTTATCCAGCAAGTCTGTCATTTAGAATAGAAGGAGAGATAAAGGTCTTCCCAAACAAACAAAAACTGAAGGAATTTGTCACCACGAAACCAGCCCTACAAGAGATCCTAAGGGGGATCCTGTGAGACAAAGTACCAGAGACATCACTACAAGCATAAAACATACAGACATCACAATGACTCTAAACCCGTATCTTTCTATAATAACACTGAATGTAAATGGATTAAATGCGCCAACCAAAAGACATAGGGTATCAGAATGGATAAAAAAACAAGACCCATCTATTTGCTGTCTACAAGAGACTCATTTTAGGTCTGAGGACACCTTTAGATTGAGAGTGAGGGGATGGAGAACTATTTATCATGCTACTGGAAGCCAAAAGAAAGCTGGAGTAGCCATACTTATATCAGACAAACTAGACTTTAAATTAAAGGCTGTAACAAGAGATGAAGAAGGGCATTATATAATAATTACAGGGTCTATCCATCAGGAAGAGCTAACAATTATAAATGTCTATGCGCCAAATACCGGAGCCCCCAGATATATAAAACAGTTACTCATAAACATAAGCAACCTTATTGATAAGAATGTGGTCATTGCAGGGGACTTTAACACCCCACTTACAGAAATGGATAGATCATCTAGACACACAGTCAATAAAGAAACAAGGGCCCTGAATGATACATTGGATCAGATGGACTTGACAGATATATTTAGAACTCTGCATCCCAAAGCAACAGAATATACTTTCTTCTCGAGTGCACATGGAACATTCTCCAAGATAGATCATATACTGGGTCACAAAACAGCCCTTCATAAGTTTACAAGAATTGAAATTATACCATGCATACTTTCAGACCATAATGCTATGAAGCTTGAAATCAACCACAGGAAAAAGTCTGGAAAACCTCCAAAAGCATGGAGGTTAAAGAACACCCTACTAACGAATGAGTGGGTCAACCAGACAATTAGAGAAGAAATTAAAAAATATATGGAAACAAACGAAAATGAAAATACAACAATCCAAACGCTTTGGGACGCAGCGAAGGCAGTCCTGAGAGGAAAATACATTGCAATCCAGGCCTATCTCAAGAAACAAGAAAAATCCCAAATACAAAATCTAACAGCACACCTAAAGGAAATAGAAGCAGAACAGCAAAGGCAGCCTAAACCCAGCAGAAGAAGAGAAATCATAAAGATCAGAGCAGAAATAAACAATATAGAATCTAAAAAAACTGTAGAGCAGATCAATGAAACCAAGAGTTGGTTTTTTGAAAAAATAAACAAAATTGACAAACCTCTAGCCAGGCTTCTCAAAAAGAAAAGGGAGATGACCCAAATAGATAAAATCATGAATGAAAATGGAATTATTACAACCAATCCCTCAGAGATACAAACAATTATCAGGGAATACTATGAAAAATTATATGCCAACAAATTGGACAACCTGGAAGAAATGGACAAATTCCTAAACACCCACACTCTTCCAAAACTCAATCAGGAGGAAATAGAAAGCTTGAACAGACCCATAACCAGCGAAGAAATTGAATTGGTTATCAAAAATCTCCCAACAAATAAGAGTCCAGGACCAGATGGCTTCCCAGGGGAGTTCTACCAGACGTTTAAAGCAGAGATAATACCTATCCTTCTCAAGCTATTCCAAGAAATAGAAAGGGAAGGAAAACTTCCAGACTCATTCTATGAAGCCAGTATTACTTTGATTCCTAAACCAGACAGAGACCCAGTAAAAAAAGAGAACTACAGGCCAATATCCCTGATGAATATGGATGCAAAAATTCTCAATAAGATACTAGCAAATCGAATTCAACAGCATATAAAAAGAATTATTCACCATGATCAAGTGGGATTCATTCCTGGGATGCAGGGCTGGTTCAACATTCGCAAATCGATCAACGTGATACATCACATTAACAAAAAAAAAGAGAAGAACCATATGATCCTGTCAATCGATGCAGAAAAGGCCTTTGACAAAATCCAGCACCCTTTCTTAATAAAAACCCTTGAGAAAGTCGGGATAGAAGGAACATACTTAAAGATCATAAAAGCCATTTATGAAAAGCCCACAGCTAACATCATCCTCAATGGGGAAAAACTGAGAGCTTTTTCCCTGAGATCAGGAACACGACAGGGATGCCCACTCTCACCGCTGCTGTTTAATATAGTGCTGGAAGTTCTAGCATCAGCAATCAGACAACAAAAGGAAATCAAAGGCATCCAAATTGGCAAAGATGAAGTCAAGCTTTCGCTTTTTGCAGATGACATGATATTATACATGGAAAATCCGATAGACTCCACCAAAAGTCTGCTAGAACTGATACATGAATTCAGCAAAGTTGCCGGATACAAAATCAATGTACAGAAATCAGTTGCATTCTTATACACTAACAATGAAGCAACAGAAAGACAAATAAAGAAACTGATCCCATTCACAATTGCACCAAGAAGCATAAAATACCTAGGAATAAATCTAACCAAAGATGTAAAAGATCTGTATGCTGAAAACTATAGAAAGCTTATGCAGGTAATTGAAGAAGATATAAAGAAATGGAAAGACATTCCCTGCTCATGGATTGGAAGAATAAATATTGTCAAAATGTCAATACTACCCAAAGCTATCTACACATTCAATGCAATCCCAATCAAAATTGCACCAGCATTCTTCTCGAAACTAGAACAAGCAATCCTAAAATTCATATGGAACCACAAAAGGCCCCGAATAGCCAAAGTAATTTTGAAGAAGAAGACCAAAGCAGGAGGCATCACAATCCCAGACTTTAGCCTCTACTACAAAGCTGTCATCATCAAGACAGCATGGTATTGGCATAAAAACAGACACATAGACCAATGGAATCGAATAGAAACCCCAGAACTAGACCCACAAACGTATGGCCAACTCATTTTTGACAAAGCAGGAAAGAACATCCAATGGAAAAAAGACAGTCTCTTTAACAAATGGTGCTGGGAGAACTGGACAGCAACATGCAGAAGGTTGAAACTAGACCACTTTCTCACACCATTCACAAAAATAAACTCAAAATGGATAAAGGACCTGAATGTGAGACAGGAAACCATCAAAACCTTAGAGGAGAAAGCAGGAAAAGACCTCTCTGACCTCAGCCGTAGCAATCTCTTACTCGGCACATCCCCAAAGGCAAGGGAATTAAAAGCAAAAGTGAATTACTGGGACCTTATGAAGATAAAAAGCTTCTGCACAGCAAAGGAAACAACCAACAAAACTAAAAGGCAACCAACGGAATGGGAAAAGATATTTGCAAATGACACATCGGACAAAGGGCTAGTATCCAAAATCTATAAAGAGCTCATCAAACTCCACACCCGAAAAACAAATAACCCAGTGAAGAAATGGGCAGAAAACATGAATAGACACTTCTCTAAAGAAGACATCCGGATGGCCAACAGGCACATGAAAAGATGTTCAACGTCCCTCCTCATCAGGGAAATACAAATCAAAACCACACTCAGATACCACCTCACGCCAGTCAGAGTGGCCAAAATGAAGAAATCAGGAGGCTATAGATGCTGGAGAGGATGTGGAGAGACGGGAACCCTCTTGCACTGTTGGTGGGAATGCAAATTGGTGCAGCCGCTCTGGAAAGCAGTGTGGAGGTTCCTCAAAAAATTAAAAATAGACCTACCCTATGACCCAGCAATAGCACTGCTAGGAATTTATCCAAGGGATACAGGAGTACTGATGCATAGGGGCACTTGTACCCCAATGTTTATAGCAGCACTCTCAACAATCGCCAAATTATGGAAAGAGCCTAAATGTCCATCAACTGATGAATGGATAAAGAAATTGTGGTTTATATACACAATGGAATACTACGTGGCAATGAGAAAGAATGAAATATGGCCTTTTGTAGCAACGTGGATGGAACTGGAGAGTGTGATGCTAAGTGAAATAAGCCATACAGAGAAAGACAGATACCATATGGTTTCACTCTTATGTGGATCCTGAGAAACGTAACAGAAACCCATGGGGGAGGGGAAGGGAAAAAAAAAAAAAAGAGGTTAGAGTGGGAGAGAGCCAAAGCATAAGAGACTGTTAAAAACTGAGAACAAACTGAGGGTTGATGGGGGGTGGGAGGGAGGGCAGGGTGGGTGATGGGTATTGAGGAGGGCACCTTTTGGGATGAGCACTGGGTGTTGTATGGAAACCAATTTGACAGTAAATTTCATATATTAAAAAATAAATAAAAAAAAAAAAATGCTTTTCAGCTACCTAGCAACGTAATTTTTTAAATGAACATATTATCTTTTATAACCAGAGTTCTAGAGACAAAGATGAACCAAGTAATAGGACTTACAGGTTCCAGGATAAATGGCTATGGACTGACTGTTGGACATTCCTAGATTGCTATCCAAGGTGCTGAACTGATTTGTCTAGTTCTTGGAAACTACTGCTGTTGCCCTTTTGCCTTTGCCTCAAGCTTAGTTCTCTGATGGAGTATCAGCCTTGTCTCAGACCAAGCTAGACTTCATCTGATAGCATGCCTGCCCTGAGCAAGACTAACTGACTCTGACTTTTGATTGAGGCAACAGCTTGATTTCTCAGTTGGACTCCTGGCATATCAGCTGCAAGCTGCAAGCTATATGTCCACAGACATTAAAAATATCCTGGCAGGTAGGTAAATATTTTCTCCAGGAATAAAATTGACCAGCCAATGGAGCAAGTAATTTGTTAGTGTGGATGGTTGTGAGCTATAGAAATTCTCAGGGTTTCATTTCAGCACATTCAGGTGTCAGAATCCTGAAGTTTTCCCTTTACAGGCAGCTTCTGTTGGCTGCCTGCCTATGTTGAACTTGACCCTATAAGGGACACATTCTCCTCCTTTAGGCACTTAACATCTAGTATAAAAAACAAATATATAAAGTACTGTTCAGTGGCCTATATTTAGCATCAAATAAATCAAATGCATTAGAGATCAAGACAGAGAGAATTAGCATGGATTGCAGTAGTTGGGGAAAGCTTCTGGAAGAGGAAGAGTAAAACACAGGCCTTGATGTACAGGTAAATTTTAGATAGGCAGTGAAGAAAAGGGGGTACAATATCACAGGTGTGGAAATGCCCATGGCACATGAAGGTAGTGAATACTCAACTGGTTCAACCTAGAGCTCCCTCTACTTTTATCTTCTCAACCCACATTCACGTATAACACTATCACCTTTCTTTGTATCTCTCCCCACAGTGATGGCATTATTTCTCTTACACAAAAGGAAGAAAAACCATATTTATTGACATTTGGAAGAAAATAACTCTATAACTTCCTTCAAGTGCTTTTGATATTTCCTAGTGACATGCTTCTTCAATGTGTAAGGAACCTTTTAAAACTCCTGGTCCTCGAGTCACAAGATTGAAGACTCTAGCTCTTAGGAAGAGTAGGAATGGCTAATAAAATGTAGCCCCTGGTTTGAAACAAAGCTGTCATGGTGCAAACAAGGACAATTTAAAAATGAACAGTAAGTGCAGGCAGAGAAAAGGAAGAATCTAGGAATATGCAACTTGTAGGGAAAACTGGAAGAATTCATAGGGAAAAGACATTCTTAAGTGAGTTTACAAGATCTTCCAGCCTACATGAGTCTAAACAAAATTCTGAGTCTTATATAGAATCCTTCTTACCACAATTTCAAAAAGTACTTTGATAGAACTTGGAACCTGATGTGACCAGGGCAGAAAAACTCCCTTCTTTGGAGTTCGACTTTGAGCTAAAGAGATAGGGGGCGCCTGGGTGGTGCAGTCGGTTAAGCGTCCGACTTCAGCCAGGTCACGATCTCGCGGTCTGTGGGTTTGAGCCCCGCGTCAGGCTCTGGGCTGATGGCTCAGAGCCTGGAGCCTGTTTCCGATTCTGTGTCTCCCTCTCTCTCTGTCCCTCCCCCGTTCATGCTCTGTCTCTCTCTGTCCCAAAAATAAATAAACGTTGAAAAAAAATTAAAAAAAAAAAGAGATAGAAGACTCAAGACCTCTATTTATAAGAGGAGTGTGTGGTTGTAATCAGCAAGTTTTTGTTTGTTTGTTTTACCACTACACCAATATTTTGGCATTGGATGGAACAATGTACTTAATGAACATGAATACTTTAAGTAAATTGATCAATATTATTTAGCATTACTTAATCACTTAAATTGTGATAACTGCCTATAGTATAGACATTTCCAACAGCAATGTCTGCCTGTAAAATCTATCTACTCAATGTTACCCCAAAGCAAGAAGTTAGTGTGAATACAGATTGCACTGTACTCACATGTCACCAGGTTTCATGAATGTGGCCAGCTAAACTCTTCATCTCCATTCTTCCAAGAGAACCCCAATTAACAACCAACTTCTTGACTATCATGAAGGGTATTCCTCAGTAGCTATATTCCTCTGGACAATCACACACACTCATTTTTTCATTTCTCTTGACTCTCAACACTCATTTAATTAGAGTCTCACTCTCTCTCTCTCTCTCACCTTTGGTCCCTTTCCTTCTTTCTCCTTCTGGCTTTTGTCCATTTATAATCTGTCAATGTTTCTATTTACAGAAAATTTCCCACTTCGACTCATTTCCCTTTGAGCTCCAAATCATCCTAATTATTGTGCCTTTGTCTTTTGTATAGGGCACCATGGAAGGTCTTTTTCTGACCTATTGATAGCACACACAATTAGGTCTCATGTGAAAAGCTTAAAAGGTGCAGGGATGTCCTAAAAATTTCCATATTCAATTTTGAAAAGAATTGCATTAGGGCTTAAGTTGCCTGAAAATTGTACTTATACAGAATAAGTTAATGGCTGACTTTGCTGAATCCATAAAGTGTTACTGCACTAAAAAAATAGAATACATGGGTATTTATTAGGAATTCTTAGCATCCTTGAACAAATAGGTCTCATGCATCTCTAGATATCAATCGTGTCTCTGTTTATTCTATGTCTTTTTTATAATGAATGATCTTTGCTGAAATGAATAAATATAGCTGGTACCAAGAGCAGAACATTGTAACTATTTTATGTTGTATATGATGAAGGCGAAAGGCAGATGGTGTGATTTGCTGGTACCCAAAGCAGGTATTTAGCAAGTACAGATGTTCAGCAAATATCTATGATCATGTGCTTATTACCCACTCAAACTTGAACATCATAAAAATAGAGGTATATTTTTAAATATATGTACCAAACTTTAATTTTCATTTCACACTCAAAACTTCTGTACAAAAAGAGGCAAAGCAGGCGAAAAAAAATCACAATGACTTTAGCAAACAACATATGACAATTTTAAAACAGCTTTGTGTATGCAACAGCCTTGATAGATGTAATGGGGAAATTGGGTTCCAAAATTTTTGTCTCTTTAGGATAAAATTCCACTCTTTATCGTTAATATTTTTTTAAAAAGTTTGTTGCTGTTTGGGTACAAGATTGAATATGAATTCTCTGAATTCTGCTGCACAGTTGGATTCCAAGATTGGGTAGGCTTCTTTTTTCTTTTGAGGAAGCATGATATTTTTTTTTTTAACCTAAATGTGATGATGTATAAAAACCTCAGTTTACCATTAATGTCTTGATATAATGATGATGAGTAGAAGCAAATGATGAAGCATGATATTAACTAACAGTTAAGAGATAGTATCCAAGACTTTCTTTCTGGTTGTTAATCAATACTGCAGCCCTAATGGGCTACCACAATTCAAAACACTCACTGCCACTTGCTTTCTATTAGTAGTTGTTAGTGATGGATGAAAAATTTCTGCGAACATAGTTATGATGCCAAAGCAGCAGTGCATCCGAGAAATGTAATTTTCACCTGTTGCCTGCCCAAAAATAAATATCTGAGTAATGGCAAACACTGTTTACTTGAAAACTATGAAACATCAAATATGAAATAGAATGAACATTGACATGGATACTGTGGCTAGCACTTTCCCCTAAACCACCCCATGGATCTTGAACACATGTGCATGCAGCACACAAAAAAAAATCATGATTGTTTAAGGACTCCTAATGCCTGGAGGACAGTCTGTTAAAAGAATTTGTCTCCCACAGTAGCTCTGGAGTGGACCGGAGATCCATCACCTCTTAGTGATCACAGACATTCAATTAACTTGTCCTCCTGATAATCATAGGCAATAGTTCAGGCCCTGGACTTTTGAGAATCCATGTACGGGTGAATCTTAGCTTTGAAACAAGGCAGCCTGGCTAAACTGGGGCAGGCCAGCAGCCCCTCCCATATGTTTGGTCCCACTTGATAAAAAGTCTAATTAAAAATTATAAATATGCTCAACTATTTACTCTGCAAGTCCTTTCCTCTCTCCAAGACTTAAGCTCCTCACCCGATAAAGGAAAAAAAATGGACTCCATGATGATAAACATTGAGCGCCTCTATAATTCTTGACAGTTGTTGCCCAAAGATAACACGTGGCTGCCAAATAGAAGATTTCTTAAGCTGAATAATCAATGAATTTGTTCATCCATTGTTACCCCATTTTCTGGCTTCCTCTAAGGTATTAAAATCCCTAGGCTTGAAAAGGTCGTGAAGGCCATCTAAGTGCATTTCTGTTCTGATGAGAGAATCCCCCCATCTAGGCAGCTGTACTTGTTCAGCTTGAAAAGCTCCAAGGAAAAAGGTCTTTTCTCTCTCTGTTGACTGATATGTAGATATAAACCAGAGAATCTTTTCTGCCGCTTGACTGGGTTTGTTGTTATTGTTAAAAATAAAATAAAATTTAAAAAAAGTATGTTTCCCTTTTTTTTTTTGGAAGACTCAAGAGAATGCCATCTGGACACTAAAGTCTGGAAATCAATTGTGTCTACAAGTTACTCCTTGGAACATGGTGAATGAAACCCTGATGTACCCAGGCCCAATTTCTGGGATTATCAATCACTGGGCAACTCTCTCCTTCTATCAGAAATAGGCAAATAATAATATAAACCAGACTTAAGGCTGATTTAAAAGTGTCCAGTCTCATCTTATAGTATGTATGCATAGGCCACATGGTGAACAGGGGAAGATTCAGGAGTGAGGTATCCTGGGTTCTAGTCCTACATGGAGTTGATCCTCTTTGACTTCAGCCTTGTCTCATTTCTGTACCGGAGGTTGAGACGGGAGATTTCTAAGATTCCATTCCAAGCTCTGATCTGCAGAAAGGATGACTCTAGGCCTTGCCATATATTCAAATGTATTCAATCATCAAGACAAGATGGGGTGATGCTTCCTGGCCTCTGTTTACTAAGGAAGCATGTAAGAGTCAGCCATTTTATTGGCTCATTGCCTTGTAGGGCTCTTGGAGATTGTTTTAATTGCCCATTTCATAGATGAGAAAAGTGAGACACAGAGCTTAAGTGTATTTTCAAAGCTCACACCATGGATCAGTAAGGCTAGGACTCAACCCAGATACTCAGACCAAAGGTTTAAACATTCCAACCAGCCAGCAGTGTGGTCAGGGAGGAGCTGCCTTTTAAATATTAGGGAACTGGAAAATGCAGGGATTCCCCTCTCTGAATTCCCCAGTTTCCTGGTAATCAATGAAGTACCCTAGGCCTCTGTTGCCATATGGATGGTCCCCAGAGGACAGGGCTCATTTTAGGAGGGACTGTGTACCCAGCACCCCACAGACAACTGGAATGTCATCAAAATTACTACAGTTTCACAGCCAAAGGGTTGAAGCGGAGAGGTGACTGTCCTGTTGCCTGTGTGTCCTTCCTCCCAACCCGTCCCCCACTTCCCAGACAACCACTTTCACAGCTCAGCTATGACAGCACATCTGTCTATTCTCACTTCTCTCTCACAAACTGATTCAAGCACAGGTGATTTTCCTCTTGAAGGATCAAAAGGGAACGTTAGAGGAATATAAATCCAGAATAAATACGTGCAAACAAAAAAGCTGCACATGTGGTCTGCAGTCTGAGGAGAGAGAGGGGGCGTGCTGAATTCGAAACACTTGAATCTGTGTCTTCACA
This sequence comes from Neofelis nebulosa, assembly GCF_028018385.1. NCBI lineage: Eukaryota > Metazoa > Chordata > Mammalia > Carnivora > Felidae > Neofelis > Neofelis nebulosa. Next base: position 12,663,184 of record NC_080790.1, read on the forward strand.
TGCATTTTTCTTTTCTCAGATTCCTCTCTCCCTCTGTCAGGATAACAGTTGTGTTTCTTGTAGCCAAGCTGACACAGGAAATCAAATACTTCGTGTTTCTATAAGTATACTTCCCAGAGAGATTACACATCTAGATTTAAAACACTACCACAAACTATTAGGAATTTCAGATTGTTACAGGTGTAGTTAAAGGACTCCAGTAGTAAAGATCGAAATCTCCAAATTTTGACTTTGGAGAAGGGGGTTTTGTTTTAGACATCAAAGGTAAGGCTCTCAAGTAAATTTATGCTCTGCTGGGTCGAGTCAGTCAGGATACAAATTAAGGTCCGTGTATTTCAGTGACAAGGAGGAAACGGTTATGTAAATACACAAGTATTAACATCAATCTGTATTAAATTATGTAAACATATACATCTTCTGAGGTCAGTACATAGATCCTCTTCTTTGAGCAGAGCTCTACTGAAGCATTGCTCGAATCTGTTTGGAAGTCGATTCATCATTCAAGTGCTTTGTAGTGAACCTGGATGGAGAGAAAACACTGGGGGTCAGTGTGTAAACAGCACCTGCCAGAGTGCCAGGGATGACTCTCAGCCCATCTTGACCTTGAGAGACACAACTGATATTTATAAATCAACCCGGGGCTTGTGCCTTAGACAACTAACCACACTTCAATGCCCAGAGTATTCTCAGACAGACTTAACATTTGATTCTTCTTTCCAAAGGAATTTTTTATTGTGGTTTATTCAACAAGTAGACTTTTGTCTAATCAAAGAATTACACGGGGAAGATATAAGCTATTCCATTTTCCGGGGAGGTAGATGTCACGTGAATGAGTGCAGGATCTCAACCATCTAGGCTAACCCTGAGTTACAAATTTCAGCATATGGATCGGCTAGCAACATTACCCAAAACTTCAACGTCTATGGTTTTCTACTTTCCTGGGGACTCCTATGCTCACTGCCACCACAAGAGGGCACAAACGCAGGTCAACAAACAAAACCAGGCAGCACATCTGCACCCTCACATTAAACTGGTATAGGAATGGCTTATGAAAAGGGAAGAAAAGGGAATTAAATTGGAATCAAACCTTGACCATGTCCTAGACATTTCATGTCAGTTTTCATTTCACTCACTAACTTTGCAGGAGAGGTTACTGCCTCCACTTTACCGACGAGAAAACTGAGATTCAGAGAGGTTTAAATGACCCATTTCAGACCCCAGCTCTGACAACATGTGATTTGTGAACCATCGTGGTTTCTGATTTGAACCCAAATGAGTCTGTCCCAAAAGCCTGTGCTCCTTTCCTTCACTGCACTATCTACAGAAGCCACAAATGCCAACACTCAGAGGCGACTGCCCTGCTTTTCACAAAACCCTGCTTGATTCAATGAAGCTGGAAAGCTAAAAAAAATAAGAAAACATCAGAGGCGCCTGGGTGGCTCAGACGGTCAAGTGTCTGACTTCGGCTCGGGTCATGATCTCGCGGTTCGTGGGTTCGAGCTCCACGTCGGGCTCTGTGCTGACGGCTCAGAGCCTGGAGCCTGCTTCTCATTCTGTGTCTCCCTCTCTCTCCGCCCCTCCCCCACTCATGCTCTGTCTCTCTGTGTCTCAAAAATAAATATAAACATTAAAAAAAATTTTTTTAAAAATCAGACGTGAGAGTCTCACTGTGTATGGGAAGCCCTCCTGCTGTGAAGTGGGCACCAGTGGAGAAACGCTTGGTTCACGCACAGAATCTGGAAGGCTCCCGTGTTAATGTTGCATCTGCTCTGAAGAATGATGACCTAGCAACTCCACCAAATAACATCAACCTCAGTTTCATTCATTTCACGTGTGGCTGTTTCTTCATTTATTAAATGGGGATAACAGATCACCTTCCCTCTGAGTTGTGATGATGAACGTGCTCAGGAGTGGAGAATAAGACGTAAGTGTTGTATGTAGGTAGAAGATTATTGATCCATCCCACTTACACTTATTGAACATTTACTGCATGCACAACACTGAGTGGAACTCGGGAAAATCAAAGATGAATAAGGCAGCAAGGACCATAAACCTTCCAGATTGCAATCCAGCACAGGAATGATTTACACAGTAGTGTGATCCCACAGATTCCTGTAGATGTGTCATAGCTAAAAAATAAGCATCCCTTCTCTAGAGTGCATTAAGCACACGTATCCTTGGGAGAGAGACTGCTTGGGCATTAGTGGTTGGCAGGGAGAAGCTGAAAGGGGCCACCGCTGCCAAAAACTGGGTATTAAGATAGGGTAGAGCAGGGTTTTCATTCACAGCTGTGTATGCAAGGCTCCTAGGGAGCTTTAGAACAAACACAGAGTGGATGCCCGAGTCCCCACCCCGAAGACTCGAATTCATTCGGTCTGGGTTGGAAACTCTGCCTCAGTGTTTGCAAAAGTCCACCACAGTTCTCACGCGCAGCCAGGTGAAGGGGAGAGTGAGACTCGGGAAGCTTCTTCCGGTGAGTCCCCACTTACCCTAAGGCAGCGCGGCGGCCCACAGTTAGGCCCATGACCCGTGGGGACACACAGACCCAGGGTTAGGTTCTAGCTTGGTGTTCGGCCGGGTGACTTTTGGCAAGTTACCTGATTTCCCTACATCTCAGTTTCTTCCCTCTGTAGAAAGGCTATGATAAAAACGATGCTGACTTCAGCTGGTTGTTGGAAAGATTAAACGTGTGAAGACATGCGCGAGGTTCTGCCTGGTGCTCCAGTGCTGGGTCCCTAACAGCATCTAGATTCGCAGTCTCTCGGAAGGGGCGCAGGGTTGAGGCTCACCTGAGGGCATTCAGCAGCCCCTCCACACTGTCCGGGGCCTGTTCCTTCAAAACCTTTATGCAGCCTTTCATCTAGGAGGAGAAAGCACCGCATTTTGTTAATACTACAGCAATTGCGTCCATGATAGTATCTGTTCAAACAACCATGTGTGCATAATCAGATCACATTACTTCTGCCTGGAGAAATCACACACAGAAACGACCAGCAGACCTTCCTAATCCCTCACATTAGCGAGAGGTCGCCTCTGGGCACTTCTAGAAGTTGTGTATCCCTTCTCACACTCTACTGCCATTGAACGTTTCACGTGTGTGGCATTGAGGCTGTGACCCTGGCATTGAGGCCGCGATCTTGGCATTGAGGCCGTGATCCTGGCATTGAGGCCATGATCCTGGCAGTGAGGCCGTGATCCTGGCTTGTACTCCAGAGCCACATGCAGGGCATTCCTCTCAGTGGTTGCTCGGTGCAGACTGACTGCCTGAAGGACAAATCTGATTATTTTTCTGCCATCCCACTTTCCACGGTGCTTTTCCTCCTTTAGCTGATGGACTGGCAAACACTTAATTTTTTTTTTTTTGCTTTCTTTTTCTCTTTTTTTTTAAAGGACACAGCTAAAGACCAACACCAGGAGGCCTCATCTCACCTCACGACCTTCACCAGTTAGAAGTAACCACCACCTCTTTGTGTTCCTAATAGTAGGCTGGCATTTATCAGGGAGCCTTGGAGACTGAAGCACCCAGACCAATCTGCCTCCCTCACTAGATCAGGGGAGGACTGGTGAAGGCCACAGGTTAAGAATGTGCGTGCCTGGAGGCAGGCTCCTTGGGGTTCCTCCATTCTTGCATATTTAGTACCTGCGTGGACCTACACAAGTTTTTGGTTTTTTTGTGTGCCCTTGGAATATCATTTATTCATAATTTGGGAAGTATAAGAAAGATACATATATAGAGATCACATTCCATTATGCATAGCCTAAAATTTTTTTTGACAAAGGAAGTGTCTCCCTGCAAAAAATACAATCACTCATCTTCAACTCAGATGTTCACACTCTGTATTAAATTTGGGAAGACTAAGGAGCTCTTTTATAATAGTTTCTTATAAATATTTTCTGTGGGTATGGTTCTGGTATGTAGGAAGCTTTATCTTATGGCCTAATGGACCCTGATAGCTTGATGGAGGTAGCCAGAAGCACAGGGTTGAGAATCATTTGGGAGTCACATATAGGCTCATCAGGAAAGAAATGCCATGGGCAATCAGAGATGTCTGTCACGGGTGCAGGGTGGGGGTAGGCTACAAACAAGCCAGGTATGTGTCACTTGCAAGGATGGAATCAAGCTCAGAGATGCACAGACTTGGTCCCTCTCCCAGTGGAGTTCATGGTCTAGTGGAAGAAGGGAGAGAAATAGCTCATCAGCAGTGTGAAAAGTGTTCTTGTAAAACATGCCTGAAGAGTAATGATGACTTGAAAAGGGGAGAAGAGCAGTAGCTGCTCTTCGGGAATTTCTAGTTCTGTCTCAGCCTGATTATAAAGCCTTGGGTGTGAATACGACCCAACCAGGGATGTAGTCGGGCCCAGATCCAGTGAGAGTTTAATAGCATGTTAAGGAGTTGGCAGGCCTTTGCCTGTAGAAAACACCCCTGGCAGGTGTTAAACAATCTAGCAATGTCATCAATATAGGAAGGGATCAGAAGGATGCAAGTCTAAGGATGGAAGGGTCAGTGAGAGCCCCTGAGGCTGTCGAGCGTGAGAGCAGCAGTGACATGGAGAATCATGGTGAGGCAGGAGTATGGATCCGAGGTCCGTCCAGTCCACGGGACCCGGTGACTGATAAGATATGGGGGCAAAGAAGAGGAAAGAAAATAATTCCAGGCTCCAAGGGACAATTCCTGGTTTCCAGCTTAGATGTCGGGTCAGAAGATGATGAAACACCTGAGGCAGGAACCCAGGAGAAAAGCAGGTTTGTAAGGGAAAGGATTGTCTTTGATTTGGTGCCGGCCATGTTTCAGGTGTGCAGAGGAGGTTGGGTCTGGAATTCTTGGTGAGTTTTGGGCTGGAGACTGGGATTAAGGAGTGATTCCTTATCAGATTATTACAGAAGTCTAAGGAAATCAGCAGAAAACACCACCTCACTTCAGCCTGGCTTCCTGGAACCCAAGGATAGCATCTGTTCTCTCAATGACCCAACCCCTCTGGGCCTCAGTGACTTTTCTCTGATGATTCATTCCTCCGGAAGTACTCTTCCTTCCCTCTTTCTACTTGGGAAAATTCTACCCCTTTCCCAAGATCCACCTCAAACATCACCCTCTGTCTCTCCTCTAAGCGGAATCAGCTTCTCCCTCGTCTGGGTTTCCAGGGCATTTTCTTCGTAAGTGCATATAACAATATGCATCTCAGGGTTTCACAAATAAATGCTTGTCTTTTCACAGTTGATGATATCCTAAGGATTTATAAACCCAGTGCATGTAGCTGCTGGCTTAGCAGCAGACTGGCATCTGAAGGAGCTCCTTTATGTCATCAAAGAAAATGGCCCATGTTGAACACATGTTGCGTTAGGTAAATCTGAAACTTTCTCGGAGAAACATGCAGACTTCAGTAGGAACAAAGCTTTCTTAGTGAGATCGAAGAACAAATACATTTCATGAAGACTATGTGTGGTTAGATTTAACATTATATCATATTTACGACCTCACCAGACTCAGTAAATGACAAGCAAGGACAAGCTATTTAAAGGTTAGGGTTACAAGACATAATTGTACCTATTATATTTTTATTTTTTGACTCTGTGACAAGTTACCAAATGGCACTGGTAAATGAGAATGTCCCGTGAGTTACCACGTAATAAACTCCATCCACATTCAAATGATATTCATGGAGTTATTAAGAGTTATTTATACTCAGTCCATAGTATAAAAAATGTTAAAGCCTCACAAAGAATACAGTAAAAATATTTACTGGTATGAAAAAAAAAACATGCTATACTGTTATGCAAATAAATGTTTTAAAAGAGCATTTATAGCAGGGTGCTAATTTGTTAGGTACACACATGCATCTACACAAACATCCATATAAAAAGAAGGGACGAAGATATGCTGCCATATCGACAATGGTCAGTGGTAAGGTTACTACAGATACATTTAACGTTCTGTATTTTGATTTCCTAGATTTTCCTATTTTTTATACTAAACACTTTTTTTCTTGGCAAACACAAATCACTGCCCTAAAAATAATACTCTATGAAGACCCATGACTAGCTGTGCTAGGAGGCGAGAACTGCAAAATGAGTAACCCAAGTTGCATTTCTAACTGATAAATTTCCTTACATCCTTCTGACTCGTGGTCCCTCTGGGCATGAAGACTTTCTGTTGGCGCAGCACTAAAGCATCAGAGATGCTGCTCTGTGCAGATGAGTAAAAACAGAGTGTGCTGCCCAAACTTAGCATTGTCAGAATAAGTTAATACCAAGAGGTCCCATTCTGACCTTAAAAGGCTTTATATGTATTTTTTGGTTTGTTTATTTGGTGGGGGAGGGAAGTAAAGAGAGAGAGAAAGAGAGATAGAGAGAGAGGGGGAGAGAGAATCCCAAGCAGACTCTGTGCTGTCAGCACAGAGCTCGATGTGGAGCTCAAACTCACGAACATGTGATCGTGACCTGAGCTGAAATCAAGAGTTGGATGCTTAACCGACTGAGCCTCCCAGGTGCCCCCAAAAGGCTTTATATTAACACATGAGATACACTATTGGGTTGATGCTGCAGACAGAAAATCCAGAATGCTAAGTGCTCTGGGGCCAGAGGAGAAGGGAGGTTCTGAGCATGCAGGGCACAAGAGATGTGCTCCTGGATGAGGTGACATTCGTGGAGTGTCTTAAAAGAATCCCTACATCAGAAAGAAGGGACGGCACTCTGGGCAGGGCAAAGGGCTCAAGTATATCCCGATGACAAGAAAAGGCATGGCATTTGGGTGAAGCCACCAGTTGGGGGAGGCAGGACAGGAAGTTGGAATACTGTTTGAAATGTGACCATATCTTGCCATGTCTTGCAATGCAGTATCTCCCAATGCCGCTAACTTTAAGATGCCTATAACATATAAAAATATATTCATATGGCACATCTGATACGTTGAAGGGGAAGTTTGCAGCTAAGTGACTATTCATCTGCTCAGCTCCTCTACCGGCTGAGGGGATTAGTGTCTCTGTGCTCCTGCTGTGCTTTTTGATCGGATGTCTGGCTGTAAGCACATGAAAAAGATTGGGCTTCTTGCTATGAGGACGGCTGCCATGAGGGGGCTTGCCCCTGGGGAGAGATCCCTCTCAACAGGGAACGGAGGAGAGAGAGAGAGAGAGAAGCAAGGCCTGTTGTGCAACACTCACGAGCTCTTATTTAGAAAGCAGAGTTCATAACTATTCTTACATCGATCTTGGATGTCTTGCAGAAAGCTCCCACGGGATGGACGTGGTCATAGAGGATGATTACTCCCACCATCACCCTCATGCAGAACATCAGCGTTTCTTCGCTTGTAAACCTACTCCTGTACTCCCTGGAAGAGAGAAGAAATGGCAGCTGTGTTTCTTCTTGCCAGAGCACGTTCATTTCTGGCTACTTTAGACTCCTCCAATCATCTCTTGAGAGCAATCCCATACCTGCAACAACCAGGTTAATACGCTCTTAAAGAAACCCATGATGATCATTCTCCTTGAATCTATCCAATCAGCAATTCAGTGTGAAAATAAGGTAAATTAGAGGGCAGTAAATTCTCTTCTCTTCTGCCCTTCAGCGGGCCAGCTCATCACGTACATCACTCCCCCCACCCATCAATCTTGAATATTTTATAGCAGGTCCCTCTGGCTGTCCAAGATTATAGAGAATAATGGCTTCATTATGGAGAGAAAGAATCAGGCTCATTGCTACAGAGCAGCGATCATGTCTCCAGTCAGAGTAACTTCCTTTGTTAAGACACAGGCTGCAGATTGAATTGGATTGGCAAAGATGCGTAAAAGAAATTATGTACCATTCACTGGGCCGGGAGTACTTGTGGAGTGTGAATTTTGTTCACTTACCTTGACAGGGTCCCTGATGATTCAGATAATTCAAGATAATTTTAGAGGCTTTCTTAACATCTCTCTCATTATGAATTAGGCCCACAATGAAGATGATTACTATTTCTGTCTTGGAACAAGTCTTAACTTTGGTATAAGTGAAATATTTGAAATTAACACCATCTTACATCTGAACAGAGCATCACATTTTATAAGGTGCTTTTGATGTCTTTGGCCCTCCCAAGCCCTCTACAGCACAGATGACATTATGGGAACTTCATCGGAGGAGGAAACCGAGGTCCACACAGGCCATTTCGCTGGTCTGCCGGCACACAGAAGTAGCTAAAGAGATACCTGGAGCCCTGACTTGTGGGTGTGTATTTCCTCATTACTGTGCTGCCTCACCATTAACGACCTTGGCCATTTCTAAAATCTAGCAACTAGTTTAAGCACAAAGAAACTAAGAGAGACAGACAGAGACAGAGAGGGAAGGGAAGGGACAGAATGAGAAGGACAGATGGAGAGAAATCTCCATTATCACCCTTGCCGCAGTCCTACCGCTCCTACCCTTTGTTCTAAATCTTCTGTCAAATCTTTTCTCCCACATACTCATAATAATACCCAGTCATTTAGGCCAACCCTCCACGTGGCCCTTCCACATCTTCCACAGCATCTTTGATTTGAGTCACAGTTCTGCCATCTAACAAGCTATGCAGCATTTGGGAAGTCAGTGAACCAATTTGGACCTCAGCTTCTTCAACTACAAATTGGGGCGACTTACACTTAGCATCCAGCGTTCTTTGTGAAATGAATTCAGATCATATACATGTCCATGTTAACGTGTTGACCCAAATGTTACCATCGTCGTCACCATCATAATCGTCAACATACGAACAGGCCCTCTCTAGGTGAACCCTGACCGTGAATCCACCACCGATGGAACTTACGGTGTTTCCAGCATGACTTTACAAACACTTGTCATCGTACTGAGGCAGTCTGTGGTGTTCTCTATTGGCAGGGTTTTGTTCTAAGAGGGAGACACAGAAGTAAGTTAGTCCTGCTAGCAGCTTTTACGTGTAATTCAGAAAAAAGGACCTCAGTGCGTAGTTTCACTCACTTCGGAGACAAAGTGCATGGTGGCGTTGCTGAGGGTTTTCAGCATTGGCGTGGCTTCTGCGTAGAAGAGGGACATTCGATTGGCCATCTCATTATTGACTTCATTCTCAATGTCTAGCTGATGAAAGTAAGAAGAGAATATGCAATTGATAAACAGATGGTCAAAAATCCTGACACGATGTCTGCTGTAAAGGGAATCACAGAAGAGGGCTGGCTTCTCCCTGTGCCCTGCCTGATGCAGAAATCAGAGGAAGACATGGGGAATGGGCACACACAGACCAGGGGACCCAGGGGCTCACATGCATGTTGTTGATGCGGTTGCGACTTATCGTCCTTCTGTAGTAGCTGAAGTCATTCTGAATGGCTGGGTTCCTCATCTGAAATTCAGAAGAGAGGAAAGAAGGTCATCTCTCCACATCAGATGGGGGATGTGCATTAGGAGCCCAGACACCAGGCTATATAAACGTAATAGGACGTCTCTTGGTTGTAACAGTCAAAGCAACTTCTGGTTGAAAATAAATACTCAGAGGGGTGCCTGGGTGGCTCAGTCAGTTGGGCGACCAACTTCAGCTCAGGTCATGATCTCACAGCTCGTGGGTTCGAGCCCCGCATCAGGCTCTGCACTGACAGCTCGGAGCCTGGAGCCTGCTTCGGATTCTGTGTCTCCCTCTCTGTCCCTCCCCTGCTCACACACTGCCTCTCACAAAAAAATATACATTTAAGACAATTTTTTAAGATCCTCAGAGCCTTATTATTTTATCGTATGGCTACACGCTAGATTTCAGGGAAAGAATCCTTGTTCTCCATCAAGATGGAGTCCTCCTCCACTTGAAAAGGATTCCTCTTATTGAATTTGGCAGATTTTGAATTTCTGTTTACAAACCACCGACCTACATCACTTTTACTGTAAGGAAGGCAAATTCTCAGCTTACATGTCTCTGTAGGGAAGGAGACACTTCTTACTCACTGATTCCCCACCCCACGGCATTAGCAGAGTGCCTGTACACGGTAGGTACTCAGGACAAGTTTGTTAAATTGTCTGAGCGTGTGCGGTCTAACCTTGAGCTCATCAAATCGAAGGGTAAAATGAAGAATTTCCGCAAACTCCTTCGCCAGGGCCTGCTCCCTCTCCAGGTGTTGGGTCGGTGTGTAGGGCGGACAGGTCAGAGATTCTAATAAACTCTGAAGAGCTTTTTCTGAAAGTCAAAGTGAGTAATACACATTTGAGGTGGCCCACGGAGATTCTTCAAAAAGCATAGTTCTTAGGTCCTGCAGACATTCTCAGAGATAACCTTTCTTCTCCATGCCTTTTGCCATAACTGTGTGCAGGGTGATGTGTGTGGATAAGAAGAGGGAGCCCATGGGGCGCCTGGGTGGCGCAGTCGGTTAAGCGTCCGACTTCAGCCAGGTCACGATCTCGCGGTCCGTGAGTTCGAGCCCCGCGTCAGGCTCTGGGCTGATGGCTCGGAGCCTGGAGCCTGTTTCCGATTCTGTGTCTCCCTCTCTCTCTGCCCCTCCCCCGTTCATGCTCTGTCTCTCTCTGTCCCAAAAATAAAAAAAAAAAAGAGGGAGCCCATCATGCCTGAGCAGACTGCCTCCCCTGCGACCCCCAGGGCCACACAGATTCATCCGAGTCTCTCAAAGCTCGGCTGAACTCTCCAGTGCGCACAGTGCTAACTCCTGCCACTGTTCAGAAACCACAGATGCGTGTTTTTGGATCATGTGTAGGAGAGAGCCTTTCATGACAGGGGAGGAGATGAGGTGGCCCAGAAAACATGCCTAGATAACCTGCACTGCAGGGAAAGACTTTGGGTCCCTTTCCAGCTCGTCTCTGCCCCTATACTCCAACCTGATCCAGGGGAGCTTTCTTGCAAACCCATTGTGATACCGACCTCCATTATTGTCCCCGAAACAGTCTCATTAAATCCTCTTGTCCATTTCCAAACATTCCCTCCAGTTTTTCCTTCAACGTATATCTAACAATGCCAAGTCGTTTAACCAATCCTTGACAGCAAGGGTTAGAACCAAACTATGGCACACAGGCCAAATCTGGCCCACTGTCCACTTTTGCAAATAAAGTTTTATTAAAACACAGTCACACTTTGTTTCTGTTCCTTAATGTGTGGACCATGGCTACTCATGTCCTACGATGGCAGAGTTGAGCAGGTGCAACTAAGATAGGAGGGCCCAGGAGCCTAAAAGATTTATCATCCGCTCTTCACAGTAAGGTTTGCGGGCACCTGATCTACGGTTTTTAATGGTCTTTTACAGCATCTTTACAAGGACATCTCTTGCCGTTTCCGTTTATGGGAATGCCTGGCCTTCTGAGTCAGCCAGTTCTACTTTGGTGGTATCTTTTGCCTTCTGTTAAAAATCTGGCTCATTAAGATTTCAGTTCATGGGGTCTAGATACACACTTTGAAGAAACAGAAAAAGGAAACGGAGAAGAAGCTATCTGAGAGTCTTCCGAGGCTCTCTGTTCTTACAAAACTGTTTTAGCTCATTCAACCACTTCCTTTGGGTCTTAGCTTCAAGTTCTCTCGACACCATGGCTATCATTCTCCCCCAATTTTTTTATTTCTCTGTTTAACTCTTAAAATATGGCATTCACTTACAGAAAAAGTAAAGTAGAACATGACTACCCCTTTCTTCTTTCTAGGTATATTACATTGACTGATGGAACCTCAGAGAGCTGTATCCTGGGGGGAGTGGTTATATCACATAGGTGGACACATCAAGCTTCCTGTCAACCAGACTTGACTTTACTCTTGCTTCTGCAAAGCCATTCTGAACCTGTACAGGTTGCTTTTCAGGCTAAAGAGCAGAATGTTGTTTGTTTTTCCTGTGTTTTACTATATTAAATTTATCACATGACTCTAACCAATCAAGTTCTTTTTTGGATTAGCCGGTGATCTGTTTGTTTCAACTTCCCTGTCATTTAGAAATGTGGTCAGACCACAACAAAACTGTGACGAGTGAGACTTAGCTGAGAACAAGACTAGAGGGACACCCAGGAGCAGAGACACCCCCAATGTGCCGAGAACCTCAGAGGAAGAAACTCTGAGATGAATTTAAGGGAATGAAAACCACACGTGTTGTTGTCCATGAGTGGCCTCTCCTAAGACATTGCAGATGGATGTGGGACATCTCTCAGGTCACTGAGCTAGCTCTTCCTGCTTCTTTCTCAAACTCTGTAACATAACACAACTCCGTCACACACAGGATAAAAACTACACGTACGTACTCACCTAGCCTTATGGAAAATTCATAAAATCTCTTTAGCCTCACAACCAGAGGACACACTGCATTCCAAGCTTTTTCTTGAAGCTGGATGTCGTTGGGATTTTGAATCGCCTACAAAAACGCGATAGAATTGTCTGTTTAAAAAAGAAGCAATAGCCTCCACATCAAAATGCCTCAAGACTGAGAAAGTATGGTAGTTGAAGAAAACACAAGTCCTGATCTATTTTGCTAGTGTGCTCTTAAACTGACATCGGTTCACGGGACTGTCCTCCAAGATGCTCAGTTACAATGAGATTTTAGCACTTGACCATAATGCAAATGACCCTACAATCAGATCCTATATCATCTTACTTGTTTCTCTTACTTTAAATGCAAAAAAAAAAAAAAAAATGCAAATCTGATTGGAAGCAATTCAGCCTTCCTCCATCACGTTTTGATTCTACTAAAGTCAAGCCAGTGCTTATAAGTGCAGGTCCTGAAGATGTCTTTCTTTCTCTATGATACGTATTACGTTCCTTCCGTTCTGTGATGTTACCTAAATTACCTAAATTAATGGGGACCACGACGTAGAATAACCACCTTTGAGAAGCTGTCACTTTCTTAGAAATGCTGTTTTGTCTGGGTTGCAGCAGCTTAAGGACTAGAGCGTTAGTAGTGTTTTTTCCAGAAGGATGGCGGCAGTGGCCATAAACTGTGTTAAGTGAGCCTGTGTGCACATTTGTGTATGTGTTGATGCTGCCACCAAGCTAATTATTTCACATAAAAGGAGTATCAAGTTTCTTGCCTTTAAGGCATTATGCAGCCTTAAGAGCCATGTTGGCAATTTTGTTTTGGTTGTTGTTTTTCAGGTATTTATTTATTTTTTTTAATCTCAAGTCATTGCAAGATGATAGACCCCCAGGCTACTTAAAGCAAGGCAGCTCATGGCTGTTGTTTCTGATACTGTGGAACCTGCCAAAACTATTACAAAATGCTGGAAGTCTGTGCAAACCCAGACCTCACGACTTACGCTTCAACTGTTGTCCATAGGCTTTGTATGGACGTTTCCCTTAAATGAAGTAATATGCCGATCTATCGTTGTTTAAACGTCAGTCCTGTGATAACAAATGTATGACGGAGAAAAGAATGGCTAATATTTTACACGGTCTACCGCACCGTGTGTTCAGATTAATGTACTAGAATAAAAGGGGCCATTCATACTTTTTTAGAAAACACATTACCCTCCTTGTTCTTCCTAGTACACTAGGAAATACTAGGGCTATTACTTAATCTTGCTGGGTGTGTGTGCGTGTGTGGGTTTCCCTTCTCCTCCGAGGGTGCTGTCAGCTCAGTGTTATCATTGGCATACGTCTCGGATCTCTGGCCCCGCGCCCTTGTAAGCTTGCAGGTCTGCGAGGATGCTCTCAGAATCCTGGAGGACGGCGCTGATCTGGTTCCATATTTCCCTCTCTCCTTCCGTGGGCTGGGCATCTGAGCAGAAGGGAAACCAAAAGACACAGACGGCTTGTGTTTACAGACAGCTTGGGAAGAAGATTAGCATTCAGTCTACCTGATAGACAGTCCTATTTGATTCCTACAGGTTTGGTCTTTACTCGTTGACATAATAAGCTGCTAGGAAAGGAAACTAACACAATTTCTGTATGTTACTTAGTTCGAAACAGTCATCGGTCTCTCTGCGCACGTCAAACCAAGCATGTTGGAATCACTGCGGGTACTGTATTTGTTTGTGTAGAACATGCTTTTTGCACACCGATTATCATGTGCCAAGCGGTTAACTGGGTGACAGAAGAAATAAATATTGCTTTTTGGGGTCCACATTTAATAGGAGAAGCTACTGAATATTTCTGTTCTGACTAAAAGCCTGTGAATCTGAGTACAGACGGGAAAAGCAGTCCCCTTTACATTTCCATATAAAAAATAAGCTTAAAATATTAGATAATCCTTCAGAGCCATGACAAAGATGTATCTTTCTGGAACACAATGACACAGAGAAAGCATTGAGACTTCCCATTGAACATGAACTCAAGAAGTACGGGAGGTTTTTTTTAAAGAGACCTGTACTGTTCATCTTTGGTCTTGACTGTAAATGCTACTCACAAGAATAAGTGACACATTCAGGCTTAAATAAATGAAGAGCATATTCTGATAACCACAGAAGCATTTCCCTCAGCTCTAAATTTCCACTTGATTACATTCCTGTAGGTAATACATGTTCTTGTCCCTTTGAGTATTTTGCGGGGGTTGGTGGGTGGATTTTGTTGGTAAATCTCACAATACCTATAAAATAGGTTGCGTGCCTGGGCTAGTGAGGAAAGTAGCCTCCATCCCAAACAAAGGCATTGCTAATCGAAGGGGGATAGATGTCACCTCTTAAAAATTTGTTTTCAAAAATCCCAGTCCTAAGGTAGTGAATTCTCTCGGGAGACCCCACTCATGAAAGGGTAAGTTAGAGTTATGTCTGTTATAACATTCCCCAGATCAAATCCCAGTTTTGACAAGTCTGGGTGGGAGCACCAAGGGTTGATCCTGAGAAAGGTAATAATTCACAGGTGTTACTCTGGGAGTATAAGAGACAGAATTCCTGAGCTAGGTGACATTGAAGTAAGGTGCTGACCAAGCTGACGGGGCTTACAGGAGGGCTATCAGAGTAAGGGTTGGGCCAGATGAGGCTGCTTCTTCTTTGGCCGCCACCTGCTGGACCTACGCTAATCTGAGGCCAGAGCTTTGAGAAAAGATGCCCATTTTGAGATCATTTTCCTTACCATGTCTTGCTAAGACCTAAGAGATTGGTAGAGTTACCTGGGAAATGAAGGGTGAAACTCATCAGAGTATGAGAGTTCTCTTTAGAAAGAAAAATCCCCGGTCCCTAGAGACTATTCAGATATTTTGCAAACTCTGCCTTTTAGGAAGGAGATGGATTTCAATGAGAGAAGGGGTAAGGACTGAAGTGCACGTGCACCAGGATTCAGAGAAGGAAGAGACAAGTGTGGTGTGGGAGGAGAGACAATCACTCAATATAAAGGATGGGCTTGAGCTGGCTGGCTGGAAGGCCGAAGGGAGTGCGACCTGAAGAACATGACAGAGATCTGGCAGGTTATGGTACAGATCCTAGCCTGGGAGGCAGAGGGGCAAGAGGAGACATGTTATTCCTTTATCCTTTTCTGCCCTTCCACTGTTTCCATAAAATTCTTTGGTGCGATGATATGCATGTTATTAATCACTTTGTAGGCTATCCTTTCCTGCTTTCCCAAACTTTTCTCAAAGGATGTCCTAAATAGAAACCATTAAAACCTCATGAGCTAGGAAGCCTGTCACTGAAGACAGCATTTCAGTGAACAGAATTCCAGGGCAATATCTGAGTAAGAAGAAAGTCAGGGAAGAGAACCATGTGACAAAAATGCAGCACAGAGGTCCCAGAAAACAAGGAAAAACAAAAGCTCATTCCCTCCAACCCTCTCCTCCTTTGGATGAATAAACTGAAAAATCATCAGCCAAAAAGGCAATTTCCTAGAAAGAGAGAGAGAGAGATTTGAAGAGGAAGAAAAGAAAAATAGGTTGTGACCAAGATTCTGAGGGGTGAGTCTCTTTGAATGTAATTAGAAAGCAGTATGTAAAGAAGGCACTTGGAGACCAGAAAAGGAAGCCTTCTGAACTTGGCTGTCACGGTGACTCCATCTCAGCAAATCACCCCTCGGTAAGTTTTAGACAAAACCGAATTAAAGTGAAGTGGCTGGAAGAAGACAGCCGGACAAACACAAAAACCCATTCTTCTGGTGATTAACACAAAAGGAGAAAATTTTCAGTCAGTTTTTGAAAACAGAAGCCTTTCTTAGGCGCTTCAAAAAGACTGTTTCTAATAGCGCGGCCCCAAAGGGGTCCTGGCTGCAGACGGGCAAGCTTCACTCTCGCTCCCAAGTGAAGGGAATCTTGCTGATCCAACTCAACACTGACCCTGATGTGACCAAAAAGAGCTGGACGAACAACTTGGGGCGGTGTCACCTCTCTCTCAGAGGTGGCAGATTTGGGGCTTCAGTGAAGCAGGTTCCATCATACAGTAACCCTCTCCCGGCACCGCAGTGACCTATGAAACAGGATCCCCGGTCACAGCCTCCCTCTCTGGGGAGATGTTTCTTTTGGCAGATGTCCTGGTGTCTTCATAAAAAACGTTTCTCATATGGCCCCATTTAGCAGGGGTGGAGTGGGATGGGAGAAATCCAATCCATCAGTCCTTCTTCATCCTGACTTAGAAATGTGTTGGCTCATTTTCTTCCATAATTTGTTAGTCTTATCGGATGCCCTCTTTTTTTTCTCCTTCCCCTGTCATGGAACCGAAGTCCCCTCTTTCAGCTAACAATGAGGCCCTTTATGCTGGCAGCATGGTCCCTACCTTCTGGGGACTCAAATCACAAGTGGGGTCAACTTCCAGAGTGGAGAGTACGGACTGGGAGATGCTCTAATCTGTGTATTTTGCTTTTTCAAATAGAAAGAGGACGGTGTAACCCTAAGTGACATTCGACATCGGCTCATATAACCTATGGAAGTTCATGATTCATTCTACTTTGATCCCCCAGCTAAGTGATTAGACAGCCAGGGCTAATGAACGAGAATCTGATCCATTAGGCTGCGGGACTCTGGCCTTATTTCTTTCATTAAACCTCCAGGACCTAGTGCAATGCCTGGTACATAATGTGTGCTCGAGAAAGATTTGCTGATTCAAAGAACTGAATGAATGATTTATCACTCACACTATGTCTTATGACGATTTTTCTGCTTGTCTTTGTATTTGGAGATCTTTGGAGACAGAGTCTATATTCTTATTCTCGGTGCCTCCATATGTCCTACCCATTGGAGACACTCAATGCGTATGTCATGACTCAAAAAATAAATGAGGACGTTGACCAGTATATATCTCTATCTCTATACCTCTATCTCTATCTCTGTCTCTCTCTATATCCATCTACCTACAATCAAATTGGCTATTCGTACTTTCATTAACACTTGTGTTTTTAAATCATCCATCATTTAGCTACAGCCTCCATGTCTCTTCAGGGTGGTTAACACACTATTTGGATATTTGTTGAGTGAAAAAGTGCACTGAAGTTGACCATCCCAAGTTTAAGGCTGTTAGCACTTGTTTTCCAGAATATCCCTTTAAGAGGCTTTGGGGTCTCCATATTCAGGTTCAGTTGGTACCCATGTTTTAAAAATGTATGGTGTCTTCAGATGTCAAAGAGAAACATCTTGCAAAATTGGTGATTGAAAAGGTCTGCTGATATTCAACCTACCAGCCACCTCCTAAAGCACTTGCTGAGTGAACAGGAACTCTGAATTATGGGTTTTTTCTATTTTTAACACAAAGATTGACCTTTTGTCAAAGGTGCACACACGTGCATATGCCCACCAATAACATTATTGATGGAAATGAGTCCTTATTGTCAGTGGTAGCCGGTGAATCTCTCAGTGATGTTTCTTCCGAGAATCACATTCTAAAATTCTAATCATTGTCAATTATTTCATTGCCATTGAGAAGAATAGTTACATCAGGCTGGACTGCTCTAGTCTAACAATAAAGCTGTTAAAAAAAACCCTGTGATTTACACAGGCAATTTCACAAACCAATACTTTGAGGGGCCCTGGAACAAGCCTATCCAGGCCATTCCCCAGGGAATGATTTAAACCCCTGTTCTGGACTTGCTATTGTGGAAGGTATGAAAATGTATCATGTGCACTGTGACCTTGAATACATTGTCAAGAAATCGCTGAATTCCAAGTGCCTAGAATTTTTAATGGAAAAATACCCTCTATCAATGAAGACAGTGAAGCAGTATTCATTTTGTTTACAGGGGATCTATTTATCCTCCTCGGGCTCAATTTGCTAGTAATTATGGATATTAACTGCCAGGATTCTGGTGTCACTGGGGTCAGGTGGAGGCTTTGCCATGGAGGACTGTGATGTTTACTGAGAGCAGAATGCCTAACATTCCACCGTGTGGATGGAGAGGAAGGTGGCTGAGTGCTATGCTTGTCAGGAAGGAACATCTTTGGTGAACATACCCCAGGGCACAAACCAGGCTGTCAAATCAAAGTGTTCTTATCTTTGTAAATCAGCCAACAACACACTCTTGTCTTCACAAGCATCGGGAACACACATACCTTCTCTTAACAACCTATTCAGGACTGTATGGAAAATCTGACAGAGAATCAAACAAATCAACTGAAGATAATGTGAGTGGAAGACACAATTTATTTGGAGATGTCTTTGCCTTTGAAGGAAGCTCTGGCCTTTCATCAATAGGATATATCGCTATCTCTGCACCTCGCCAGCTGTTGTATAAACAGTGAAGAAAGGTACAGCACAAAGATTTGCCAAAACCATAGATTAAATCCATAGCTCTTCTTTTCCACCACGTCCTTACTTCTCTGCCCCTCGCCCCTTCAGGATAAATGAAGATACACAGCTAATTATCTATGATTAACATTTGGGGATGTAAAGCAGTCATGATTTATAGCAGAATGCTAACTGCTTACAGAAACCCCATAAAATTGCAAAGATCCATTGGAAAATGTGTGTAACTGGGCTGACATATTTATTTGTAGAGGAACATTAGTCGTCCTGCACCAGAGCCCAGAGCCCTCTCTTATGGAATTTCCGATGAGGTCCTGTATAAAGCAGGAAGGGTTGAAGCTTGAAGGCTCATCTACTTCAGCTCCATGCAGTGGGACCCCTGTGATGTCACAGGAGGAGGGAACTCAAAGGACAGAGATTTTTGAGGCTTAGTTCCTACTGTCACTTTCGCCACTCACTGCATATGAGACCTCAGGGCCAATCAGTTCATCTTTCTGGTTCTCAGGTTACTTCTTGGTAAAAGGAAGGACATTGACAAGAGCCCTGTCCCCTCTCTAACTGGTCTTGTTGGGATTATGACCTGTAGACCCGCAGAAGGATGTTGACAAAGATATAAAGCATTTAAAAAGCAAGAGTGCTAGGGATTTCATGAATTTAATGACCGAATTTCTATGCTGGCATAAGTAAATTTCTTTCCAGGTCTGCTCTGTTGGTTTTTGTTTGTTTGCTTCGCTTTTAAAGTGACCAGGAACATCTCCTATCTTCCCCCCTTTCCTCTCCCCAAATTATCTAGCCTCTTCTGAACAGCCTTAGCAGAAGTGAGGGTACCAGAGATGGAGGTGTGAAACAAGAGCTCAGTAGTGGCAGGGGGTAGCCTGCATCAGCAAAATCGTCACAGATGAGCAGCTAATCTGACATCCCTCCTCGTTTTGAAAAGTAGGAGACCATAGTCCCAATAGAGCAAAATATTCAGAGCCTTTCTGAGAGTATAATGGTTCGGAGGCTTTAGAATTGCCTTCCCAACTACCCCCACCCCCACCCCCACCCCCACCCCATGACCACTGTTACTGTTCTCGGTATGCTCTTAAAGGTGGGTTTGTCTTCTAAAGAAATCATTTCTCGGTTACCGCCTGCCAAGAAACATTTCTTCAGCTCAGCCCTAGACTTCCTGTATTTTCTCTTTTGGCTGGCCCGTCACCTGCTCTCCATGCTTCCAGGTAGGTTTCTGTATGACCTGTACTATGACTGTCTATCCAGTGCGTCTGCCATCTTCTCTCCTCAGGAAAATTATAATAGTTTTTGAAGAAGCGGGCATGTTCTCCCAATGTTCCTATATTTATATGCCCTGTGTCATCCCTCCACGCCTCTCTGCCTCCTAAGATCTCATCCCCACTCCTGTTGTTCCTGCCTGACGCTACAATGCAGGAGATGCTCCGCATATAATTACTGAATTAGCATCAATAAAAAAAAAAAATCAAAGTTCCTAAGCTTAGACCTCAGGCCCAGCTCTCTGCTGGACACCGGATATGCAGTGATAGAAGCATAAGATACCATCCAAATCTTGTCTGCAGGGAAGTTCTTCATGCTGAAGTGAAATGATAGCAAAGACACCTAGTTATGTAAGAAGGAATTGGAAGGCGCCGGAACAAGTAAATATGTCAGTAAATACAAAAGATCTATTTAAATTACGCACACACGCATGCGTGCACACACATATGTGCACGCGCGCGCGCGCACACACACACACACACACACACACAGACTATTGAGAGTTTAAAATATAAGGAAAAACACCACCACCATACATGGCAAATGGGGAGTGTGTAGCAGATGTCGAAGCAAAACATAAAAGGCACAAGGGTGGAGGGAGGGTGATCGGATATGCTGTGACAAGATTATTGAATTCTTTATGAAATGAAGAAGACATTTTGAAGACAGATTGCAGTAACTTAAAGATGTATATTATAATCTCTACAATAAGCCCTAAGAGGCAGAACTAAAAAGCCAACAGAAAAGATAAATGAGAGTACCGAAATTATTCTATTTAATCAATCATGTTTGAAAAGATTCCGAGAAAAACAAAGAGCAAATACAACAAATAGAAATCAACATCAAGATAGGCTCAAGTACAAACATTAATTAAATGTAAATGGGCTGCTGACCCCAATGAAAAGGTAGATATTATCAGCATGGATGGACAGCTAGAGCCAACTAGCTTTTGTTGTTGACAAGAAGCACACTGTGAAGGTGAAGGCACAGATCAGATGGGGAAACATACGCCATACAGACCATAAGCATAAAAAAGCCATTACGGTCAAAATATAAATGCTTGAAGATACACTTAACAAAAGATATGCAAGAGCTCTAGTAACTATAAAATACTGCTGAGTGAAATTAAAGAATATCTAAACAAATGGAAAGACATACCATACTCCTAGGTAAGAGAATCAATATCATCTAGATGTCAATTCACCTCAAATTGATCTATGGATTTAATACCATAATAGTCAGGGGCGCCTGGGTAGCTCAGTCGGTTAAGCGTCCCACGCTGACCAAGCATCCCACATGGCTCAGGTCATTATCTCTTGGTTCGTGAGTTCGAGCCCCGTGTCCAGCTCTGTGCTGACAGCTCAGAGCCTGGAGCCTGCTTTGGATTCTGTGTCTCCCTCTCTCTCTCTGCCCCTCCTCTGCTCATGCTCATGCTCTGTCTCTGTCTCTCTCTCTCGCTCTCAAAAGTAAATAAACATTAAAAAAATTAATATCATTATAATCAGTATCTCAGCAAGATTATTTTGTAAGAATTGAAAACTTAATTTAAAATTTATTTAGAAAAGTAAAGGAGCTAGAGTAGTCAAGGCAATCTTGAAAAAGAACAACAAACCTGAAGGACTTACTCTTCTTGACTTTGAGACTTATTATTTGTTATATTTGGGTAGTGAAAAAGATCAGTAAAGCAATAAGAGAGAAGAGAAGGTCCAAACATTACAGTTAACTGATTTCTGATAAGGGCATTCAAGCAATCTACTTGTGCTAGAAAAAGCGGGTAACACACGAAAAAAAATAAACCTCTCTCACAAAATACACACAAATTAGTTCAAGACTGGCGACTGACCTAATTTAAAGCTTAAATTTCTAGAACTTCCAGAAGGAAGCAGTAGAATATCTTTAGGCCCGTCGGGTAGGCCATGATTTCTTAAAAAGGATATAGCGTGTCCTTCATACAAAAGAAAACAATCTTCAATCACACTTCAACAAAATTTAAAACTTCTGTTCACACAAAGTCAAGAAAATAAAGAAATGAGGCCCTGAATGAGTGAAAACATTTGCAAGCTATTAACTCCCAGATGACAGGTATCCAGATGTAAAGAAATCCTACAGTTTATTGATACAAAGAAAAAGAAACTCATTAAAAATGGGAAGAAGACCTAAGTGGTCAATATGGTCTAAAAACGCTAAGCAAATATTCCATAAGCATGTGAAAAAGGTTCAACATTATCAGTTACCATGGAAATGCAAATTAGAACCACAAGTGAGAAAACATCCCACAACCACTAGACTAGCTAAAAGGAAAAGGTTGAGGATACTAAGTGTTGGGGAAGGTGTGGAACGTCCGAAGACTAAGCTGCTGGCAAGAATGGAAATGAGTACATCCCATTCGAAAACTATCTGACATTGTCTTGAAAAGTTGCATAGAACTGACCCGGCAAATCTACTCTTAGGTATGGTAATACAAGAGAAATGATGCCCACGAAAATTCTACAAGAACGTTCACAGCATGTTTAGTCATAGTAGCCCAAATCTGGAAGCGGTCTAGGTGTTCATCAACAGGGAATGAACACACAGACTCTCCTACAACAAGAGTATTTAGCAAAAAGGGGGAACAAATTAGCATCACGTAATAACATGGTTGGATAGCAAAAATATTATGTTGAAGGAGAAGAAGATACAAAAAAGCATAGATTGTATAATTCCATTTATATGAAGTTCAAGACCTTATAGATTAGGTAAATTAATCTTCGAGATAGAAATCAGATCTGACCGGTAGTTGTTTCTGGGTGTTTATCAGGGGCAGGGGATTGCCAGAGAACAGGCATACTGGAACTCTCTGGAGTGAAACATCCTGTCTTGACAGAGTGTGGTATTTGTCAAAATTGACTGAAATATACACTTAAGACTTGTGCATTTCAGTGCATATAAATTATGCCTCAATAAAAATAAATGTTAAAAAGTGGAACAGTCGGGCAAAGAAGAGAAGTTATCTATTCTGAGCAGATGGAATGGCTTCAGAATTAACCAGAAGCAAGAAATCAGATTTTCCAAAAGATGCTTGTTATTATTATTATTATTATTGTAACAGCTTTATCGTGATATAATTTACTCATCCCAAGTATACATTTCAGTGATGTTTAGTATATTGCCATTGTTGTACGACCACCGACATCATTAATTTTAAAACATTTTCTTTATTCCTCAAGAAACTTTGAACCCATTAGCAATTCCCCATTTCTTCCCAACACCCCCAGGTCCAGACAACCACTAATGAACTTTTTATCTCTGTAGATTTGCCTAATCTAGACATCGACATAAATGGAATTATACAATATGTGCTCTTTTGTAACTGTTTTTTTTAACTTAGCATAATTATTTCAATATATCCATCTATCAGTACTTTACTTTTTATTGCTTAAGAATATTTAAGTGAATGGACACATCACACTTTATTCGCCCATTCATGATTTGATGAGTACTTGGGTTGTTTCCACTTTTTGGCTATTATAAATAATGTTACTATGAGTATTTATGTACAAATTTCTGTGTGGATACATTTCTCTTGGGTATATACCTAGGAGTGGAATCATTGGGTGATAGGGTAACTTTATGTTTAGTGTTTGAGGAAATGCTAAACTGTTTTCCAAGCCATCTGTACCATTTTCCATTCACACCAGCAGTGTATGAGGGTTCCAATTTTTTCACAGCCTCACCAACACTTTTATTTATTTTGAGAGAGACAGAGAGAGTGCAAGTGGGGAAGGTGCAGAGAGAGAGGGAGAATCTCAAACAAACTTCACAGCCCAATGCTGGGCTCTAATTCATGAAATTGTGAAATCGTGACCTGAGCTGAAATCTAGAGTCAGAAGCTCAACCAACTGAGCCACCCAGGCGCCCCACTCATCAACACTTTCTACTCTCTCTCTGGTGAAGTGCTATCTCAAACGCTTTGATTTGCGTTTCCCTCTTGGCTAGTGAATGTTTTTTTTTTTTCCTGTGCTTATTTGTCATTTGTTTATCTTTGGAGAAACATCGACCCAATCCCCATGGAATATTTTGATAGATCAAGTTGTTTACTGAAACAGAGTGATTTGAAGCAAGGTGACCTTGCATAGATTTCAGTCTACTTGAACTTTGACCTGTCTTAGAGACCTTCCACTCCAAGGCAGATACTGTATGAAGGACTGAAGAAGTGTGTCATTCTAGAGTCATAGGTGTGATTAACGGCTAACTCTCTACTGCCTATGTGGCAAGGGAAAAACAGGGCAACGAGAACTAAAAGGAGTTTTCGGTGACCAGTTCTGGAGACCTCAGCTCTGGATCTTGGAAAGGTTGCTTGGTTACATCCCCTGTCCCAAACCCTAGGGTGAGTTAATGCCTCATTTGGATGCATTAGTTAAATGTGGTTCCCAAACTGGTTAATCATCAGAACCACCTGGGAGATGTGGGCAAAAGCAGATCCCTGGAACTAGGCCACTGAATCAGAATTTTGGGAGACTTTCAGACAACTATGTAAAAACCGTATCGACCAGATGTTTCTAATGATCATTTCAGTCCGGGAATCACTGGAACGATTTCACTGAAAGGCTAATGTCTGCTGCCCACTTTGGGTGCCATTAATGAGTGGATTCAATTGAACAATCATCAACAGACCTTCAGGCATACGTCTTCTGTACAGTGTCTCCCAAACCATCACTCATGCAAGATTAGGTTGCATTTTACTCCCCCTCTGTCTCCCAGCCTTCAAAGAAGAAATGGAAATATGACAGTAGAGACAGAAAAGGGAAAAAAAAAAAAAAGTAGTGGGTTGAAAAATAAAACAATAAAAAAGATGTTAAGTGGTTGTGTAGAAATGTGAGCAAAGGGTACAGAACTCACTGCAAAGGTCAGACAAGAATTTAAATTAAATCTACACAACTAGAAAACCTTGGGACAGATGTGTCTAATTTTGTATTATATTTTGACCCAGCTTAATTATATCTATTTGACCCAGTTCAATTATATTCCATCACTGACTTCAAAAAGAATATTCAACACTCAAAGTAGAGGTGCCAAATTCATTTAAGCTGTTGCTACATGCTGTTTGGCCTTCCTTCCTCCCTCCCCTTCTTTCTCCTTAACTCTTTGCAATCCAGCCTCTATACTCAAAGGAGTAACTCTTGAATCCGTTTTTCCTGTGGCCACTAGTAGTGGGGTAGTCACTGCCCAACTTGCCATTCCCTTTCCAAGCCTTATCCATCCTGACTACTCTGCAACATGTGAATCCACTCACGTTCCCTCCTTCTTTACTGTCTGTGATCTCCTGACTGCCTCAATCTAACGTGTTCTATTCCTTTCCTTCACAGGGCCAGCATCTGTTACTGAGGCTTTGTTTGGCGATCAGTGTTCCATGGGGCTAAGTGCTGGGTTGCAAACCTGAGCGGTAGGGTCCAGGCCTAGTTTAGTCTCGGCTTAGTGAGATGTTCTCCTACCTTAATAGTGTAATCTCTTTTTCCTCTTTTCCAGGGAAAGTCCTCCAACTTAATCAACCTCCCTTGAAGCATGAGCACACCTAACATTCCTGCCTGCCGTGCTCTTGTCTGCTTTCTAGTTTTCCCTCAGGGAGTTCAGCTATTCTTTTTTGGTTTTGTTTTTTAATCTTGTTTCAATGTTTATTTATTTTGAAGGACAGAGATGGTGTATGAGCAGGGGAGGGGCAGAGATAGAGGGAGACACAGAATCTAAAGTGGGCTCCAGGCTCCAAGCCATCAGCACAGAGCCCGATGCAGGGCTCGAAATCAGGAGCTGTGAGATCGTGACCTGAGATGAAGTCAGATGCTCCGCCGACTGAGCAACCCAGCTCCCCTCAGCTATGCGTTTTGAGGACAAACCCAATTACAGACCCGATTACGGACTGTTAGCCCTGAGCTTCTGCAACCGCTGTGGTCTAGCCCAAGCCAGCCTTCCCTTTCTGCCCGCATTTCCTTTCAGCAAGCACGTGCTATTCTCTCTAAATTGGGCTTCTTGTTCTTCAAACATGCCCTTTCCATTCCTATCCCTATTTCCACTGTTGGAAAACTCTTCTCCCTGTATGCCTATAGAAAAATCACTCATTCTTTAAAACCCATTCCAAAGGCCACCTTTTGCTGGAAGACTTCTCCAGTTCCTCCCGCAGTCTTCCGTTTCCTGAAACCAGATGCATTCTTTTTTCTCCTTCTTTACTCCCAGGGTGTGGTGCGCCCTTAAGCCCCTTAGTTTATCTTGTCTTGAACTATGGGCAGATATTATCTGCAAAGTAGCCTCAGACTCCATTAGGCAATGACTGTCCTTGTTTAGCTCTATTTCTCTGACATTGCCTGCCTTACATGGATACTTGTACCCATATTCCACATACCACTACTGAGTTGAGCTGAAATCTACAGACTTAAAGAAAAATCATGACCACAGCTGACCTTTCCTACCCTTCTGGTCCATCATCATTCTGTTTTGAAAATCACCGTTAGGAAATAGGGTTTTCAGGATTAAGAAAAAAGTATTTTTTCCATGAGATGTCTTGGTTCGCAGAGAAATAAGATGTCCCTCCCTAGTCAGAAATGGAGGTTGCCTGTGATAAGCACTTAAGGAGGATAAAAGCCAGAAACCTGTGTTCACGTTCCCATCTTCATAGCGAAGTCATCTTCACTATTGACTTCTGTCCAGTTATTTATCTTTTTAGAGTCTCAGTGAAATAACGTTAACCTTCTCCTTGGGATTGATGAGGAAATAAATAGTTTATATATTTTCTATAAATTGATAGTTTTATATTTTCCTTAAATACTATTGCTCTAGTCCTAATGAGCCACAAGGCATGAGAACCTATTCTACATGTTCCTTGTTGAAGAAATTGTTAACATATCTACAAATTGAGTTTCAGTACCATAAGCCACTATCAAAATTCAGGATGTTTAAATGTTTTTGTTTTTGTTTTTGTTTTAGCCACCATGACCTTTTTAAAAATAAGAAAAAGTTAAGGAACTATTCAAACTACAAGACTGAGCAGACCAGAGTACTGGGTCATAAGAAAGAAAGAGAGCAGTCCCTCTGCTATAGCCAGGGGCTGGGGATCCCCTGAGGAATAACCTCCGAACTCTGGTACTCCAGAGAACACCCTTTGAAAACCAGTGCTTTAAATCCCTGAAGATTTTTATTTTATCACTTGGAAGGCTTTTAAAATTAGACTTGACAAGGAACTCAATACTACTCTTTATAAAAGCACAGAAAGCCAAGAATCCCAAAACAGGTAAATAGACAAATGGGGGGCACTGAACCTGGTAGGCAATTATAAGCAGCATGTGCAGATGTGTGTAGAATTTAGAGCTTCAAAAAAAAGTGCAGACATTTGACTACCTTAGGTGTTCATATGCCCCCCAAGTTTTGAGTGAATGGGGTATTTTACCTTCACGTCTGTTTTGGACTTCGTACATGCTAGTTGCAACAGTGTAAAACGCGTGCGACAAGAAGTGGAAGGAATCAACTAAACATGCAAGTAGTAATATGAGGGGGTAGGATAAGAGGTGATTTATCTTGTAAAATTCTTTAAAGTGACTAACAAATTTTCATTTTAACAACAATAGTAACAACAACAAAGATATGTATGCGGGAGTTGCGAAAGTTACACCAGTAAAAAAGCCCATTCCTTTCAATGTGTCAAATCACTCTATTGTTGAGTTCCCACCTACACCCCTGGCCACCTATGCCACCTCACCAAACCTAGCCAAGCACAAGCCAACCCAACTCAACCCAACTCAACCAGTCCAACCGAACCCAGCCCAACCCAATCAAAACCAACCAAACCGTCCAAGCAACGATACCAGCAAAATGAGTTAAATCAGAAGTGAGATATCCTCATGGAATATAATCTGGATTCAACACTTTTTTTAGGACCCATGAGTTTTGGGAGTACTTTTCCTTTCCAAGTAGCTATTTTAGACTCACGAAAGATTCGGAAAAGGCATATCTAGGGAGCAGTCATCTTTTGCTTTACTGTATCTTGAAAGGGTCTTCTAACATTTACTTAGAAAATCTCTGTTAGCAAGTTTAAAATATATGCCATGAAATTCTGACTTATTTTTTGATCTAAGTAGATACTTGAAAACTTAAAGTTTAAAGCAGATTAAAGTTTGCAACAGTGAACACTGGGAATAGGAACATTTAATGTTCTTGCTATTGTAGAATTGTAATTTAGAAAAGGGGGAATACAGGAGTGAAGGTGGAACCATAAGCTTAGTTGATAAAACATGAATGTGTCACTCATTTGAAAATATATTCAACCAAGAAAATAAACAAGATAAGAATAATAGCCTCCATGTTTATTCAGTCATAATGCACAAGCCACTTTACTTTAGAAAAAAAAATAAATTTTTCATAAGAGAAACATAACCTCCAAATTAAAGGGGGGTATCTCAAAATTTTGAAATAGTTTTGTGCAATCAAATAACATAAAAAACAGAGATGACTCAAAAATAATCTGTAAGCCTATTTTCTAGTTTTATAAATTTTTTGTGTCTAGTGATATTTGTTATATTAATCTACATAAATTAGTATACACACTATTTTTCTTTAGAATATGACATAGCATTTCATAAAAATTATTAAGAAAAATACATGATGATGACTGATGCTAGCTGATGAAAGCTGACTGGTTGTAAAATCCAAGAAAACCCTACATACATTAAAAATTTTTCCTATTAGGTTTCTTAAAAAAATAACAGGAAAAGAAAGAAATAAAATGATCTTTGAAGACTCAGAAAGAACGAACGGTAACATTTGGATTTAAGTATCATATAAAATCTTTATGTTATAACTTCTCTATCAACAAGCTATTAAGAAAGTAAAAGGTTCCCGTCATTATCATTTGATTTTTGGAACTTACTTTCAAAATCCAGGAAAAAATGTGGATAGTTTTCAATTTCTCTGGTAAGGACTTTGAGCAGGTTTCCCATCCCAGCAAACCTAGGAGAGGCAATACAAAACCAAATACCATTAAAAGGATGAAAAATAGACTTTTTTTTTAAGAAAAAAAATAGACTTTTTAAAGGGTTGGACATATTTTACTAATTTGTGTACATCACTCTGGACTTCCAATAGCTGCATCTGATATAAAATATCTCCACACCAGATGACTAGTAACTTAGCAACTCCTTCCTGAATCAGGGTAGGATAAACATCTGTGAGGTCCTGGCTCTCCAGAAGTTAGGGATATCCAGTGTAAAACATATAAAGTATGACAGTGAGAAGAACGTCACAAGCTGTCTCTGAAGAATACACTTGTATCTTGGGTCTCATTCATAATAATGACAATTAACCAAAGAACACTCTATTCTAAGAATCAGGTACTTTAGTTATAGGAGGGAGGGCTTAGGTGTATTTATGGGTTTCCCTTTGCCCTTCACCAAGTCCTTGAATCTTTACAGTTAATACTTCAGCATTGCTTTGTTTCCTTTCCACTGATGTGAGAATATACCATGTTAATGGACAAGCACAACAAGAGCAGTATTAAAATATCTTTCCAGAAAGGTCAGTTTCTTAAAATTTTTGGAGAAAGGAGTTTAGAAAACACAGATTTACAGCTCCGGAGACCCCTCATGGCCTGTGGAGGAGGCCAGATTTCCCAGAGGTGCAACTAGCTGGAAAGTCAGAAGCTCTCATAATTTGACATTTCAGTGGTAACAAGATTGGGTACTTCATGAAGTGTAAACATGAAAAGGTATTCATATTAATCCAAAAAGTTATTTTCAATGAAATTATAGCATAATTGCATGGGTGAATCAAACCAGCAGAGAAATACAAATTTGATACATATTTGCAATCCCAACTTAAAAAAAGAAAGAATAGGGAAATAGTTATTATTGAGGTAGAACACAAAATTTCTACTTCTCTCAGCTCTAGACATTAAACTATTTTCTTCAGGAGGCCACTGGTCCATTCAATCATTCGGCACCTACTCATGGAGCCACAGTTTGATGCTGGATGCTGTGCTCTTTGGAAGGCATTTCTCTAACTCACGACTCAGACACCTCAGTTTGTAAAGGATCAACTTGAAAAATCATTGGACCAGTAAAAGAAAACCGCAAGGCTGCAGTTTTCTCTGCACAGGGCTTCCAACAGTGTTTATGCTGACACAGGAATTCCTAAAAATACACCACTGTAAGAAAGATGTGATGAGAGGAGAATGCTTTGTGTGAGACCGTATGCAGCCAGAAGTTCCCTTGGATGCAGAAGGTGGTACTCTAGTCCCCATAATCCTCCCATGAGAAAACACCTGCACCCATCATCCACAGTATAGGTCACTAATGTGGAGCCAGAAAAGAGACTGGGGAAGCCTGATTTCCATCCTAGTTCTGTTACCCAGGGCAAGCTGCCTTACTTCTCCAAACCTCGGTTTTCTCCTCCGTAAAATGAGATTCTGAAATTTATCGATTTCAGGGCACTTAGGTGGCTCAGTTGGTTAAGCCTCCAACTCTTGATCTCGACTCAGGTCATGATCTCAGAGTCATGAGACCCCACATAGGGCTTACCATTGAGTATGGAGCCTGCTTGGGATTCTCTCTCTCCCTCTCTCTCTGTCCCTCCCCCACTCATTCTCTCTCTCTCTCTCTCTCTCTGTCTCTCTCTCAAAATAAAATAAAATAAGTGAAATGTTATCTATTTCATTGAGTCTTGAGGATTAATGAGATAGAAATATAAAATGCTTAGCACATAACGTACAGGAAGTGCTCAAGAAATGTTATGTACTACCAGTGTTAATAATGATGATGATGATACCACCATAATCATTATGATGATTATAACAGCCTTCAAATACTTATTTAGGATTATCCTATGGAAGGTGGATTAATAGGTTGCATGCAGCTCTAGGGAAGAGAGCTGGGTCACTGAAGAAATAACTGAAGAAGATCTTCATTCAGAGTCATGAAAAACAAAACATTAGAGTTGTCTGAGTATTGAGGGCTGTGCCTTGTGAAATAGTGAAGTTCCTGTAACTGGTGGTGTTTAAGTAGAAATGTGTTCTACCAGCCTGCAAAAATATTGCAAAAATGAATTATGTGTTGGGTAGAAGGTTGGACAAGATACTTCTTAGACTTTTCCCATCTCGTGGTATCTGAATATCTGGGCATGCACATACACGTGGGTGCACACACATACACACACGTGTATGCACACACTGGGAAGCAAACACCATGCTTTGCTCTTCCAAAAAGAATCTTCCTTATTCTTCCTGTCATTTTTCTCTTCCTCCCATGCACATTTCTTTTTAAGATACCTTTGAGCAAAAGCCCTGTATGAGGTAGATCCTGCCAAATTCAGAAGCTCAGAACTGGTATGGTCCATCCCTACTGCTGAGCAACATTCACAAACCCTCCTGGGATCTCTTGGAAAGAATCTGTTTCCAGCTTAATGAACAGTTCCACTTCAGACCTGGAGACACTTCTGGTAGTAAGATGATTCTACAGTTTAATAGCAATCCCAGCTTCCACATAAAATGCCCTAATGGAAGTTAAATATTCTTGATTTTCCTGGTTTTGTGCTATTAATGTGTCGCAAGAGACCTGAATGGATTTAGCTGCCTCCTAAAACTCTGTCTTGTGTATGATTCTACTGTCAGACTACCTGGGTGGGAAATATGTCAATCCTTGGAAATTAGCAACAGCCTGAAAGGAATACACGTGGAGATACAATCAAATATCACTTGGCTACAGAATTCTAGATGTTCAAAAGAATAAAAGATGTTATTTAAGCTGGTTGGCTCATGTAGTCAAACATTTTGGAACATGATTCTAACATCAACTGGGGTCAATTAAGGAACTCCCAATATTCTAGATGTTTCATACCCCAAACAGGAAATGTCTACAACAATGACTGTGGAACATTATGTAGTATTAGGGGTCAAGTGCAGTCCTATGGAAGCTGCATTTCAATACACACTCTTTGAATAAGTACAGAACGATTTGAGGATTTCTATTCCTCTTCAAGGTCAACAACAACCCACAGAAGTGTGTGCTGGCTTAAGGTCTACAAAGTGAGTTAACATCACACAGACAGTCACTGAGAAGAGACCCCAGGATCCACTTGGAAGGGATCCTCACCCATGGGGCTTGCACCACAGCCCCAGCCATGACCTTCATGGCAGTGACTGCTCTTTGCAAAGAGCTCCTCCATGCATACAAAATCCATTGCTATGCAGCGCGTTACTAATGAGATGGTTTAATTCATTAATACGATGATTATTTTTAATATTTCATCTTGTTCCATAAAAGAACATAAGATATTACGCACTATTAGAAAATGCAAATACTTACATAGCACAAGTGGGGAGAAGAAAGAAAGAAAAGTGGAACAGGAAGATAAAGAGCAAGTAGTATGTGAATTATAGGTCATCTGGGCCATAAAGTCTTCATGTTTACTGGAGACAAGTGTTCAATTTGGACCTGAGCTTCTGCGGGCGGGCCAAAGCAAAGGAGAAAAATGTTCTCTTTCAAGATTTGGTGTCCGGAAAATAAAAGCAAATGGGTTATGCTAAAGAAGTAGAGCTTCTTGTTCTACTATTTTTTTTTTTTTATTAAAAAGAAAAAAGGAAAAATTGATCATAGCTAAGAGACAGTTGAGACAAAGATAAGTTTCCTATGGCTAAGAGTAGACAGAGGAAGTCATGTCTGGAGAGAAGCCAAGTCTCAGGGCTCCCGTGGGTACAGAAGAGGTTTTGCGGCCAAACGGGTGGCAGGCAGGGAAGCTTGGTGGGCAGTACGGGGCTGATGAGAAAGCGCGAACTCTGGTTTCCACGTTGTATTTGGTTAACTCCATGGCTACAGTTCTAATGTGTCCTGCTGCTGGGTCTGTCCAAGGGATGCCAGCTACTTGTCATTCTCCCCTACAGCGTGGGGACATATGCCAGAGAGAAGAGAGAAACCCAGCAGGTGCTCTGGGTCTTGTAGGAGAGCCATAACCCGAGTCCCTTAAAACAAGGATGATGATTCTGATGATGATTCTTGGCGGTTTCTATGCTGTTTATGTAAGTTCAAGGGATAGGAAAGGTCTCCCCAGTAATATAAGAGGGGGAGGAGAACCCAGTTTGAAGGAGAGAAGTATATCAAAAAACACAGATGCTAAAGTACTAAAATAATAGAAACTGAAGTCACAAAGGAGGATGGTACGAGGGATTCCAGGCATAAAAGAGATGAAGCAACAAGGTCTAGAGCACTTTTATTACTGAAAATAGAATGTCTGTATTGTGAGGTTTAGACTTACTTTAAACACACACACACACACACACACACACAATTTCTTTAACATCTTCAAAGATCATCTTAAAGTAAAGTCCTCCTGGGACTTGCTATAGCCACAATGTGCACCTGAGTGTTGTGAGATCTGAATTCATTTCTGCAAGGAGAGTCTGGCAGGGGGGCAGCAAGGGAAGAGTCCAAGGTCTTGGCTATCAGATGAAGAGAAAGGAAAAGGACATACCAGTTGGATAAGTACTTATGAAGGGGTGGGTCCTGCAAATACGCTCTCTGACTCTTTTACTTGGGATGTCTCCTGCTTTTGGAGAATACCATCGGAAGGTGGTTCTCTTTCCATCAGTTTCCACTCTGGATGGCCTTTCGCTCTTAGAGACATGAGTCTTCTTCCACGGCTGGATTTTCTAGGACTGTCCCTTCCTTACCAAAGCAAAGATGTGTGGGTATCTGCTTCACTGGGTCCTTGGCATGTTGGCCTTAGCTATTGGCTGGACCTATTTTCCCATGGCATTGCAAGCTGAGATTTACTGACAAAGAGTAAGACAT
Organism: Neofelis nebulosa; assembly: GCF_028018385.1. NCBI lineage: Eukaryota > Metazoa > Chordata > Mammalia > Carnivora > Felidae > Neofelis > Neofelis nebulosa. Next base: position 12,696,778 of record NC_080790.1, read on the forward strand.
AGTATTGAGAATCTGAAGCAGAGTAAGTCAAAAGAACAACATGGCCAACGGATGCTCTCAAAAGATATATAGTGTAAGGAGTAGATGAAGGAGATGACACAGAAAAAGTTGAAAAAGCAACACAAACATAAAGAACCATCCAATTCTCCCATTTTTCCGGAGCAAGTCATTTTGGCTGTGAGACCTGGGGTCCTCATCTGCACGACAGTCCTATAATAATATCTTCTGTGCAACGTTCTTGCAAGGACTAAATAAAATGGGTGTGAAAACATTGCATATAACTGTAAAATGCCATGCAAATATTAGTTACCATTATTCAGCATTACAACTCATGTTATGGCTTAAGATATGCAGAGAATCAAAGAAATGCAATGTCCTCTGACTCAAATAAGGTGCATTTTTCTTCATCCTTCATGTTTGGTCTTGGAAGGTTAATTGTTTCTTTCTTTCTTTCTTAAGTTTATTTATTTCTTTTGAGAGAGAAAGAGAGCCTGAGTGAGAGAGGGACAGAGAGACGGGGAGAGAGAGAATCCCAAGCAGGCTCCAGGCTGCTGTCTCTGTGAGGCTCAAACTCACAAACTGTGAGATCATGACCTGAGCTGAAATCCAGAGTCAGAGACTTAACCGACTGAGCCACCCAGGTGCCCCAATCCATGTTTCTTCATGCAAAAAGCTTTCACTATCACCAGACCAAGATGGAAAGGCATTAAAAGCTAGCACTTTAAGATACCTTTCTACATGCCGAACATTGTATTTTAGATAGATTCTTCTTATTTCATCTTCAAAATATACATAGGAGGAAGATATATTTTCTAGAAGTAGAAAATTTAGGAGTATTCAGATTAAATATAGAAACTGATTAAAATATATAAATACTTATTAAAAACCCCAAAATTCTCAGAAAACCAATATTTATGTAAGTCTGTAATAATTTGAGGCTGGGGTCTTCCAATAACTCTATAGATCATTACCTATTTCCATCACAAAAATTCGAAGCATACATAAACGCTTTTGAAAATAGGAATAAGTAGGACACTCTGTTAGTAAATGCTAGAAAAATCCTTGAAAATTGCAAATTTTTAGCCAAATGGTTATGTCTATGACTGTGTCCCATTTCATAAACATAGCAGGAAGTTTAAGGAAAACATGAACATCTAACGACACACCAAAGTGGCTTACGAAACACCTCCACGGACAAGAAATGGAATGCCAAAGGACAAAGGGGTGACACGCAGATTTGCCAGCAGTTTAAAGGAGAGGACGTTAGGATTACTGCTCACTCAGTCCCAGGAGGCTTGGTTCCCTCCAGTGTTAGCCTTCCTCAACACTGATTCTATGATAGTGACCTATCGAAAAAGAAGGAAAAGGCGAACTCCTATTCCAAGACAAGGGACTCTGACAGCAGTTCGGGGGGAAGTTTCTTTCTCCCCCTTTGTTTTTTAAAATAAAAAAAGCCACCTTTAATAATGACCTGAGGGAAACGGTCAATGACTTGTTAAATGCCCTCAATACACAGGACACGTGGGGGTGAGGTATGCAATAATGGAAGGCATGGCCTCAGTACTCAGGGGATGCCCATTCTATCGGGCAGGGAGACCGTAACCGACTTAAGAATGTGATCTACCCAGGAAGCATATAACAAATTTCTGATAAGTGGTAGGTGCTCAGCAATGTTAACTGAATGTGAAAGTAACAGTATGTACTTGGTACATCTTAAGAACCAATCAGAGACACTATAGCTTTTTATTACATTATTATACCTAAGAGGGACAAGAGCATCCACAGTTTAAAAAAAATTTTTTTTAATATTTATTTTTGAAAGAGAGAGAGAGACAGCACGCGTGACAGAGTGCGAGGAAGGGAGGGAGCAGAGGAAGAGGAAGTCACAGAATCTGAAGAGGCTCCAGGCTCTGAGCTGTCAGCACAGAGCCTGACTTGGGGCTCCAACTCACAGACTGCAAGATCATGACCGGAGCTGAAGTCGGACGCTTAACAGACTGAGCCACCTAGACGCCCCAAGAAATCCACGTTTCGTTGAGTGCCCACTGTGTGCCTGGCACTATGTTTGAGCTTTCGCACACTTTAGTTCACTCAAACCTCCCAGCAACCCTTCGGTTGGCTGTCATTATCTGTACGTTTATTGGAAGAAAAAGAGGCTCGGGCGGTTAAAGCATCTTCCTGAGGACTACAGGAGAATCAGAGAGAGAGTCTGGGACCCTGAAGTCTATGCTCTTTTCCCCATAGCAGAAGACCTGGAACTTCAGACCCCCAGGAGGTCTCCGTCTGGGGACCCTGGGAGGCCACGATCTGTGGAAAGTGCACGCAGGATGGGCTGTTATTGTACACATGCACTTTCTCTTTTTGGAAGAGGGTCTACTGCTCCTGTTCCCTTCCATTCCAAAGTGGCCTGTTCCACACTAGCACCACTCACTGGTGTAGACAGGGAGGGAACTGAACACCGCAGGGGGTGGAGTCTCCCTGAGAAGCTGGCACAAAAGAAGTGAGCTGCCCCAAGGGCAATCCTTCGGATCTGGACTGGCCCAGAGAAGCTCTCCAGCTGGGGGTGTGTGGGGCAGGGTGAGGGGAAGGGGGTTTAGAGAGGAGAGGAGAACAAAAGTCACAAGCTGGAGGGTGACTCAGCAAGTCTTCCCAGTACAGAAGTCTGATTCCTCAAGGTTCTGTTACTGGTGTATAATTTTGAAGTGGGTGCTTTCATACTTTTTCCCCAAATAGTCTCGAAGGAGGAGGGTGTTTCTCCAGTCACTCTAGGTGTGTTAACAGTGCCTGTAGAGATGGCCCTCACGTTCCTGCCAAGGGAGGCTCTCATCTCCCAAGGGTGACAATTTGGGATGTGCACATGGTGTTTTCTACGACTACTTTCTTGGCTCTGAGCACAAAACCACTTCCACGGGACTTAGCTCTAAGCCTGCTCAGTGGAAAACAATGACCGTCTGGAAAAACAGTTCTCTGCTAACACACACACACACACACACACACACACACACACGTGTATTTTTTTTTTTTTTAATTTGGAACTCTGTTTTCATTTGGAAGAAAAAATATTGAATAATAGTATTAGCTGTATTCCCGGAGTGTAAAACCAAATAAAACCAATCTGAGCTTGCTTTTAAAAAACGTGGTCGTAGTTTGTGAGGAAATTAATTTGTTTATTATAAGACATAACAAAGGACTCGAGCACAGGGTGCAAGCATTAGTGTGAATGCTGACTGTTCCCTGCATACAGCAGAACTTCAATACCAATCTTCATGAATAGGCACTTGGAAGATTTCTTGAGTAGCTAGGACTATCTGAAAAGAGAATTCCTAAGCCAAGACCACCTTGATCAATAAAGAATAGAAGATGAGAAAAAAAAATAGATCAAACAGTAGTCCTACAGAGTTTTATTTTCTAACGTTTTTCCTTAGGGTCTAAGATGATAAATACCCAATACCTCTATCAGAAGGGATAGGTTCTGTTAGCTTTTTAAGTGAGCCAATACCTTCAAGAATCTACAATACTTAGCATCCCTGGTACAAAGATATTAATAAATCAAAGACTTTGATTCTTTATAAATCAGTATTTGGGGGAATAAGAAGTTCTAGTCGATCTTAATATTTTTCTGCAACATAGCATGTAATCCACAGACCAGTCATGAACACAACAATGACATATTTATATAACATCACATCTTTGTCAAAGATGCGTCTGGCCACATTCTTCCTCACCATGAGCATGTGTTAAATGTAGAAAAGGTATTATTGGACCCGTTTTACAGATCAGAACTCACGGGTCAGGTATAGAAAGTGTCTTTCCCAATGTCTTCCAGTTGGATTCTGGGCTTCCTGATCCATAATCCCAAATGTCTTCACAATACATTCTACATTAGAACCGGGATCATCTTTTTAAAGCTCTTATTTAACAAAAAAGCACTTGCTCAAGGACACACAATACATTTGGGCCAAAGAAGGGTCCAGAATGGAGATGTCCTGCCTCTCAGTCTCACGCTCTGTCTACCCAAACAAAGAGTAAATGGGACATCAAATCCATTCTTCTTTCTTTTTTTTTTTTTTTTAATTTTTTTAATGTTTGTTTTTGAGAGAGAGAGAGAGATGGAGACAGAGAGCGTGAGCCACTGAGGGGCAGAGAGAGAGAGAGAGAGAGGGAGACACAGAATCCGAAGCAGGCTCCAGGATCCAAGCTGTCAGCCCAGAGCCTGATGCGGGGCTCGAACTCACAAACTGCAGGATCATGACCTGAGCTGAAGTCGGAAGCCTAACTGACTGAGCCACCCAGTCACCCCTAAATCCATTCTTTAAGACATAAAAAGTACAGCTCAGTGTATTGTTGCCACTGGAGGGTTTCTGTTCCAGGCTCACCAGGTCTCACCAGAACATGCTAATCAGCTACCTAACAAGGACACCACCAGACGCTTCATAAAACTGTACACTTCTTTCTGTCTCTACCTTGGTTATCTTACTTCAGACCCTCAGCAGAGCCTACCTGCATCCAGAAACAGCTCCCAAACCGATCTTCCTGACGCCAGTCTTGTTACCCTTCCATTCATCTCCATACGACTGGCAGAGCCCTCTTCCTAAACACAAATCTGATTATGTTACTTCCTTGCTTAATATGCTTCCACTGCCCCGCAGTGCCTACAGGGAATAGCGCACCCAGATAACATGCCCCAGGCACAGAGACACCTGGCCTCTGGCCCCTATCTTCCTCCCCATCCCGGGACCCTTGACTCCACTCACACCCTGCCCTTCTCTAAAGGAGCCCCGCTCTTTAGTGCCTCAGGGCCCTTGCACATGTTCCTCCTTCTGTTTACAATTACAATGGCAACCAGCATTTCTTAATGCTTTGCAGGCCATAGTGATGACAGCTTCTCATGTATCACCATATCTTAAATTTTACAGCCACACGTGAGGGAGGAATTGTTATTATCTCAATTTTTAGAGATAAAGGAAGAATCTTAAAGACTTAGAGACTTGCTCAAGACCACAAGGAGCAGAGCGGGGTCTGGCATCCAATTCCGTCTGACTGCTAAGCACCGGTCCTCGGCAAGGGCCTCCCTGGAATTCCCTTTCAAGTACGAGTTTGGAAACCAGAGCCTTCAGGAGTCCCCTGACTTCTCCCTACTCTTTGGCCTGACCTCAGGGAAAGGAAAACCCACCTACTTGAGTGAGCTCTGCCTCTCTCTGCTCACCTAACATGCTGTGATGACCATATCACCGTGTCCTCCAGCCTGGACTGTGACTCACGCCTGTTCCCTTATCTCTCTTGATGCAGTGTATTGTCTTCTGGGGCAGGGCCGTGTTTACACCTTACTGTGTCCCCAGCACTTAGCACAGGGCCTGGCCCACGGGTGGCCCTGAAAAAATAAGAAATCCTTAAAACTGCTCTGTCCAGTGGTTCCAAGGCATCGACGAGCCAAGGGCAAAATAAGAAAAACTAAAGTGTACGTCTTGGGCCACGCAGAAAGCTAAAGCTATTCAAATATTATCACGCAGCAGCGTTTTCATTTATTTTACAAAAGCAAGGTGATCGCCGCACCTTAAGTCCCCAAGGTTTATTTCGAAATTTTACTGGTTGACGAAATTCAAAAATCTAGGAGCTGCTAACCTGGTCAGTTACTTGCTCAGGCGAGGAAGCAGAGCTCCAAGGGGAACCTGCTCTCTGGACTCAGGCCAGTGCCTCCGGCTGGATCCTGCTACCAGCCTTACCATAAGTCTTCCCAGTTTTCCCAGAAGTCTAACTTCCTAACTGCAGTAGTGCCCTGAGATTTCTCTAAGCAGAACTGCGAAAAGCAGGCCAGTTCTGGCTTTGGGAATGTTTCCGGGGACTGTCCGTCTTTAGGAGGGCTATTAAGACAATCTACCTTCCAGCCTGATCAACAAGGTTCAGAGCTGCAGAAATCATGACAACAATCAGGAAGGCAGCCGCTGCCAGTGACACCAGAGGCCTGCGGACTCCCCACACCGCCCTGCAAAGCAAACAACCCCCTTGGCTTGCCTTCCGCGAACCACCAGCGGCATCCAGGGAGATGTCCCAGGAGGAGAGTGCAGCTCTGAGAGTCTGCTATTCATACAGCTCACACACCCTTTCTCTGGTAGCCACAGAGCCCTCTCCCGCACGTACTGCTTTTCCACAACTTGACGGCTTTGAATTATAAGCAAAACCGGTTAACCATCAGCCTGTAATGTATCACATACAAAAGAGGGGGCTTAAAAAAATAACTTCTCAACTAAAATCAAGGTACGCTGCCTAAACGAAATAAGCACCTGTTTTGCTGGAGGGAAAAATGCCCCGATGGAATGATGTTGGCTCAGCTTATAAATTCCGGGAGCTGAAATGTGCTAAGCCAGGTTAGCGATTTTAGCTCGCTGGGCTGGGCTGCAAGGCGCTGCCCCATCTGCCGCTTCTGTAATGAAGTCATAAGGTTCTCTGTTGTGTTGCCGAATGGGTTGCCAAGAATCCAACAGATGATTTCATTCCGAGCCGAAGGAGGAAAACTGAAGTAGAGTGAGTCTATTAAAGCACTTTCATCTGACAATAAAAATGAGTTAATGGCTAAAATGTGTTTTCAAAACGTTTTAACACTACAAGTAATGGCACTCAAATGGGAAAATGCCTTGAATATTCTCATCGATCATTAATACCATGGTGTCCCTCAAAAGGGCTTGGCGTTCCCCAGGGAATTCAAACTGCTAGAGTCCAGTTGTAAGGCAATCCGTGGGAATTCTCAAAAAAAAAAAAAAAAAAGCCAAGAGACCATTATGGAACCAAACGATTAAGTGCAGGTTTAAAATAGCCCTTTCGATATCTGAGTTCAGTTTTCTAAAATAGACTATTACCTCATCATAGCTAATTTCCCCGTAAACATCAATATTATAGCAGCAAAAAGTCTCCAAGAAATGAGGGCAAAATCCAATTCTTTTTTAGGGATGCCAGTCAGCATGCCCCCCAGTTTCAAATGGTAGCGAATATGGAAACAATCAAACTGGGGTTTTGCGCTGGACCGGCCCACCACTGGGAAATCATTAGTGAATTTGTTCCCTTTCACTTGTGAAATCAAGAACACAGTTATGAGCAAACTGGTTGGTCAGCCTGTCCCTTAGCTCGAAGGAGGGCTGACAGTCTCAGCCCACCCAGGCCAGTTCTGCCTAATTTCAAAGGGAAAGTGACTCCCTGCAGAGCCAGCAGCTTAGGGACTGAGCTCTAGTCTTGGAAATGCCTTTCCCTGGGCAAGTTATTTATTCCCCTTCTCTGGGTTGGCCTCAGTTCAGCCTAGAAACCAAAAGGAAACACCAAAACACCAAGAAGTTACCCCAAATTTGGGCTGTTCTGACCATCAGTGTTTTAGATTAAACACTGGCAGTTCTCTTGGATTACAAATCTCCATTTTCCCAGAATTCCTTCTTAAGTAAGTGGGTCAACAGGCGCCCGGCAGCCCCTTCGTCAGAGGGAGGAGCTGCAGAGAAGATCCTGGAGGATCTCTGTTCCTCTCTCTTCTCCCTGAATATTCCTTCTCAAGTTTCCAGTTCCTCCATGTAACCTTTAAGTGTTGGCCTCCAGTTGTCTTTCTTCATACCTTTCTCCCTCCTCTCAGGTGGGACCCTCCCGACTCCCAACTTTTGCCCATATGCTGAAGACTTCTCAACCTCCGGTCCCAAACTGGACCTCCCTCCTCAACTCCACGCCCGTAAATCTAAATGGATTTCCTGAAAGCATAGCGATTTGGAGGGAAGGGTTAATATCTTTCCCAAATATCCTCCCCCTTCCTTTGTTCAATAAAAGGCATCATCATTCAACTAATTATATGAGCCAGAAACCTGAGTGTCATCTGAGACATCCCCATCTACTATACTCCACAGATCCATTCTCTCACCAAACTCTATCCACTTAACTCTCCCATCTCCCCAAGATCCACCCCTCTCCATGCCTTCTCTTTGCTTCGGTATGGCCGATAGTCACTATCTCCACCTCTCTCACCCCCTCGAATGCAACCCCAGATACTCCAAGCACCTGAGATCATGTACCGGTCTCTCAGCATGTTATAGGAAATGCCATGTGCAGAATCAATGCTGCTGAGTTAAATCTCTTCCATTTCTGTTATCTTACAATATAACACTAAAAAAAAAAAAAAAAAGCTTTTCCTTGTCTCTGCCTGGTTTTCATTCCATGGGCAGCTGTATCCCACATTTGTGCTTGAAGTTTCTTTGCCTCCATAGTTCACTGTCGCGTGGTAGGTGAAATATGACCTAGTGTGTTGAGGCACAGGGAGGTGTTATTGAAAGGAATTCTTCTGGGAAGTGAAGGCCCCTGAAGAATCCCACCCACCCCAGGGCCGTGGGTTGACTTGATTCGTAGGTCTAGATTTTCAGATGCTGAGTTTTCCTAAACTGGGGTCCACCTGTGTACCAAAGGTGACGTTTGAAATTGACAGGTCAAAACATTAGGGGTTTTACGTCCCAGGTCAAATTTATCTGGGGGGGGGGGGCGGAATGTGGGATGTCAAAAATTATGTAAGTACCAAAAAGACCAACAAAAAACATTTCACATACTAAAAACCTGAAGAATTTGAAGCCCAGGGAGGTTGGCACGCTCCATTTCATCTCAAGCATTGAGGACATCGCAGGGGCTGCAAAGCTCCCTTGAAATGTCGGAGGCGGGAGTGGTTCTGCTTTTGTTTCCAGTTTCTGAAGTGAGCAACCGACTGGATTTCAACGTATTCTTCATGGCAGATCAAACTAATGTCCTCAAATAAAATCTCTGGCTTGAACCCCAAGCACGTGATGAGGACCATCAACACAGGCTGGACAGGGAAGGGGCGGTGGGGTGGGTTTGCTGAGCACTTGGAGACCTGGCTCTTCCCAGGGGTTAGCTGGGTAGAAGGAAGGCGCGGTTTAGCATAAACGTTTCCAAGCTGGCTGTCAAATTGAGAGGAGGACAATTTTTTTACATGGTATTCAGGGCCATAAAATCTGACCCAAAGCTCTCTTTCAAGTTTCAGCAACTTTGAACACTCTGTACTTTGGTCACACCAGAATCTGGACAGTACCAACAGCTCTGGCCTCCTTCTTCCTTCTGGGTTGTTGTTGTTGTTTTGCTTATGTTATTCCCTTTGCCTGGAATGCCCTTCCCCTCTCCTCTGCCTCCAGATGTTCTGTCTGTCTTTCAGTACCCAAATCAAATAGCATTTTCTCCCAGAAACCTCCTATCTGGATTTCCAAGCTGAATGAACCACCTTTGCTGTGAATTCTCTTCAAGGGCTGTCTTCTTCGTTTTCAGAATGTCACCCATTTCACTTTATCCCCCCCGACTCCTCCCCACTGAGCACCAAACATGGGTCCAGCACACGGCCCTCTTCGTTTATGTCTGCCAAAATGGATCGGAAGCGTTAGATGAGTAGTCACCGCATAGCAACAGTAAGATATCAGTTGTGAATAAACTGAACAGAGAAAATAGTCATTGGTAACAGGAAGAGGTCAGAGAAAATAAGCATTTCCCAAAATAGAAGTATTTTGGGGTGCTTGACTCTGTTGTTTTATGGTCACAGATGACTTTGAGAATCTGATGAAAATCAGCCTTTTCAGAAAAATGCACACATCCACCGACTCACATTTTTTTTTTTTTTTTTTTGCATATAATTCCAGGAGGTACTAGAAACACACCAAAGCCCAGGAATGGCAACTCCTCATCTGTTTTAAAATCACCAATTCCAGTGTATGAGCAGCCCAACGGGATGAGGAAAGGCATCTTCAAGTGTGTGGACCAACAGACCACACTGAAGAAGAAAGGGAGTCAATTAATGGGAATAGCATGAGCTCTGGACACCTTGGGCAAGTCGTTCTACTCTTCTGAATCTGAGTTTTCCTCATCTGTAAAATGCAAATCATAATACTTCTTTACAATGTTGCTATTGAGTAAATAAGATATGCAGATTACATAGCTAGTGTAGTATCTGGCATGCAATCAGCCCCTGACAACAAATACTAGCTTCTGCACCTCCTGTCTCGCGTGGCAAAGACTGCAGCCACAGTGCAAACAAGTCATTTCCCTTTCAGCAATAAATACTGCACTGCTGCTTTGGGGCAAGGGAAGAAAGCCTACTCAGACCACCGTCTCCGTGAAGAGGTGAAGCCGGGTGCTGAACGGCTGCTGCAAGCTCATTCGCATGGCTATTAATCATACAAGAGCCCATTTATGACAAACACAGGTCCCTCCCTTTGCATGACAAGGCGTATGGGTCCACAGAGCCCCATTATCCAAAAAAAACAGAGCATTGTGGGCGACACAGGCAAAGCCGAGCGCACACACACAAGCGGACATTGTAAGGCTGTTTGCACAACCCCGCAGTGCTCCTCGAGGATTTCCTGCCAAGGAGACATTTAGATCTCATAGTCTGCTGCAGACATTTGCTCATTCAACATGGCTTCAGGCAGCCAGCTGCAGAAACCCGGGTGCGTGGTCCCCTCTGCTGGCCATCCCCAGGACTGCATGCCAGGGATCCTGGGATGATCCGGCACCCGAGGTGCTGTCAGGATCCCAGCCTCTTCTCTGCTGTCCTTTCTGGAGCAGTGCGGTGCAACAGGCATGAGCTTGGGGATCCGGAGAGCCTAGTTCACATCTCAACAGTATCCCGTACTAGCCGCAGACCTTGGACAAGTCACGTCACCCCTCAGACCTTACTCTCCCAGATGGGGTCCACAGCACTCATTTGCCTGTGACGAGACCTAATGGAGATGACAGCAGGGCAGAGTGCCTGCAGACGGCCAGTGTGGCAGGAACACCTGCCTCCAAGGAGGATGGGCGCTGTCCTCTGACAGCGAAACCAGGAAAGGAAATCAACAAGCACCTGCTGGTATTGTCTTTGCTTAAACTGTAGCCGGCGTTTAGAGGGGAAGTGTGACCCTGTCTTCTCATGTCTCATCTCTAACGCTTTTTCAAATTGTCCCCCCCTTACTTTACATTGTGTGTCGTGTTGGTGTGGGTGGCACCGTGTGTCCCCTCAGGCTTTATTTCATCCGGCACCTGAAGTGCCCCATCTTCAGGACACACGTAACTTGAAGGCGGGGGGCGAACTGGCAGAAATTCTCGGCCGAAATGCGTTCTTCAAAGACGACAGAAGGACCACGCCCTTGAACTTCTTAAACTGAGCTGTGATCTGCTTCCTGATGTCCAGCACAGCAACAGCCACACGGACTTAATCAATGTATTTAACAACATTTACTTAACCTCCCCGAGTCTGACTTTCAATATGAGTAAAACAGAGATTACTTCAACCTCTCCAAGGGTGGCTTTTAGAAATAATGAGACAACATAGGTAAGCAGTCAGATGCATAAGTAAGTGGTACTTGCCATCATCACTATTACCCTTGTTATTTCTATTGTCTCAGTTCTGTTGTCCCGGCCATGACCAACAGCTCCTCTTTCCGACACAACTATTGATATCTGTGAAGGCTTTAAATATCATCTTAGAAATGTATGCCAATGACTTCCAAATTCACAACTGTTGCCCGACCCCCTCGTCTGAACCCCTGACTCATGTATCCAATTGACTACGTGACTTCTCATAAACAGCTGAAACTTAACTCACCCCAAATTAAAGTGTCGCTTTCTCCCCTCAAAAACTGCCCTGCTCCAGTCTTCCGCATCTCAGCCAATGACAATCCCATGTTTCCAGCAGCTCAGTCCCCAAAAGCTGGTGTTATCCTTGACTTTTCTCTTTCTCTCATACCCCATAACCAAGCTAACAAATCCCACCAGCAGTACTTTTAAGATGATGCCAATTCAATTGCTTCTCACACCGTCCCTCACCAGCACCCCAGACCAAGCCACCAGCCATCAACTCCTGCCCAGAGTATCATACTCACCCTTTACACAGATGTCCCAGCGCTGCTCTCATCCATTCCCAACCACCCAGTGAACTGCCTTTCTGGCAGCTTTGCTGATGTTTAAAAAGTTGCAGTATGTCACTCCTCTACTTAAATTGTTTCAGTGGGGCCCTGTTTTACTTATAGTAGCGTACTAGATCCTTATCACGGTCAACAAGGCATCCTATGTGATGGTACCCCAAAGTGGTTCATCCCCTGCGACTTCTCCTTCACTACCAGGTGTTTCAGCTACCTCTGCCTCCTTACCTTTTCTTTTTTGAATGTATGACATATCTTTTTGTCACAGGACCTTTGCACTTCCTAGTCCTTCTGCCCAGAATGCTTCCCCCCCACCCCCATATATCTACATGGTTTGCCTTTGGGCCTCTGGTCAAGGTTTACTTTTCAGTGGAGCTCAACCTAACCAACTGGCCCAAAATAGTATTTCTCCTCACCTCACCTCACCCCACCCCACCTCACCCCACCCCGTGCCCAGTCACTGCCTTTATTCTTCTTTCAAATCTCTATTACCATTGACTTGTGTATCCTCAACTCCTAGACTACTGCCTCACACACAATGGGAATGCCACACATACATACATGTGGAATGAATTAAGTCATTCATTGTAAACAAAACTCCCATGACCTCATGGAGCTTCTCTGTCAACAAAACCTAAGATTTTTCTTCCACATCCCATGGGAGGAGAGGCTCTCAGGTCATCTGGTATTTGGGTCAGACACTGTCTTTTGGATAAGAATGAGGGAGAATTAGTCATTGCAGGGGATGGGGAAATGCATGGTCAGTGAGCATGGTCCTAAGGAGGGACAGTATGAAACCATAAAATAGAAAGTGCATCTTGGAGGGGAGGGGAAGGAGAGAAGGTCAGAAGAATCACTGAGGACTGATTATATACGAACTTTGCAACCAGAAAGTGGGAGCAGGGACATTCCTGGGCAGAAATGCAGCCTGGCACCTTGGATGGATCAAACGGCTATTGTGTAACTCAAGGCTTGAAGTACACAGGCGATACCATTGACTGTAATGCCTCTGTAATGCCACCAAGTGAACAGAGAGTCATGGGCTCTGTGCCCTACTCTCATTTTAGCCACTTATGTGCTACAGGACCTTGGGGAAGGTCATTCTCCTGCTCTGAGCCTCATCCTTATCATCTGTTGCCCACCAGGCCTGGCTCAGGGATCTGGAACTGCTCCATGCTCCAACCTCCTAGGGTTATACAGAGAGGATAGGCAACAATTTCCAAATATGTACCCAGGCAACCTAATGCCCAATCATGAGCTAAGCTAATTAGAAGGGGGATGCACCTTTCCTCCCAGCAACACCATTTCACACTGACAGCACCTTCCACATGCCGCCCGGGTCTTGTTTCTTGAAGCTGTGTGGATTGCAAGTTACATGGCAAGGAGAGTGACGACAGAACCCCAGCACTTTCCAATGTCCCCCGCTATATCAAAATTGGCCCACTGCTGCCATCAGGGAGTGCTACAGAGTTAGTCTGTGAAAAAACAGTAATTCTGGTATCTGGTAGAATGCCTATACTACTACAGAGAAACTGTTCTCAAGCCCTTGTGTATGTTCGAGGCAGTAAATGTGAAACGCAAAGGCATGCAAACTATAAATAATTTTCATACATTCAACAAAGTTTCCCCCAAGTACCTCTACTGGGCAGTGCTTGGATAGCCTAGTTTAATCCTCCATGTGTATTCAAAGGACTACTATGACATTCTCTAATGCAGACCCTTTTTCCTTGGGAATTCAAGAAGCAATTGAGGACCTGCCAGGTCCCAACCCTAGAAGCCTCAATCAGGTCTCATTGCAATTATAATAATAGTACAACTGTAACATTAAGGCATTAGGTTGGCGATAATTTGCAAACACCAAAGGTCTACTCTTTGGCTTTCAAATTTCAAATTGGAAAAAACAAACCCCATGAGATGACAAAACAATGATGTTAATACAGATCCCAAGGCTTTGGGAGTCTAGTTACGTTGCCCAGGAAATGGCAGCATTTTGTTGGAATAAGTAATAAGCATTTTTGAAAACTTCTAGAAAGTACCACCATACCCGAAGATTTTGTTCAGTGGGCAAATTTCCACTGGCTCTGCTGGGCTCTCTACCAATTTATAGTCAATATAATTTAGCTGATCCCCCACTGGCAATGAAATCAAATACCTCGTCCTCACCCCACCCTGACACTTGTTCCCAAATTAAATGACCTCTTCCTCCCAATGACCCTAATAGATATAGACATAGATGATATAGATATAGATATAGATATAGATATAGATATAGATATAGATATAGATATATAGATACAGATATGGATATAGATATAGATATGGATATGGATATGGATATAGATATAGATAGGTTTTTTTTTTAGTTTTCTAAAACATTTATTTATTATTAAGAGACAGAGAGAGACAGAGCATGAGCATGGGAGGGGCAGAGAGAGAAGGAGACACAGAATCCAAAGCAGGCTCCAGGCTCTGAGCTGTCAGCACAGAGCCTGACATGGGGCTTGAACTCACAAACTGTGAGATCATGACCTGAGCTGAAGTTGGATGTCTAACTGACTGAGCCACCCAGCTGCCTCGAGATTTTCTGTAAATAGACAACTCGATAGAATATCTATCTATCCACATACACACATCCTGTAAATCCTGTATATATTTCTTCCAAAACTAAAATACTTATACATGTCTGTTGAGCTCCTTGAGGGCAGGTCTTAATTATCGCTCCATCCTCAATACCCAGCACAGTCCTTAACAGAGTATAGAAAGTTGGTGAATGGTTTAAGGAATAAATACACGAACATCTGCTCTTTTTAGGGACTAGTGCTCAGTAAGACTCGATCCCTGCAGTGGTCTGAGATAAGAGCACAACCCAGTGAGGGCAAGAAGCCATGTTCAAAGCCCACTGTAAAGGATGGAAGGTTCTAGTGAGGACTGCGATTGGGGTAAAGCGAAAGCGTTCTGGAAAAGGGGCGCAAGAGAAGAGGTAACTCATCTGGCCTGGAATAAGCTGGAAAGGTTTCAGGCAGAAGGAGGCTGTGGACTCGGGAGGGAGAAACTTGTTACTGAACATCCGGCAACCGGTGAGGCTCGGGAGCTGGATGGAAGGTAAGGCCAGATCACGCACTCTTGGTGGGTGGGTGGAGACGAGGGGCCTTGGGAGTGACAGCTGTCACAGGCTCACTTGGAGATCCTTCGGCAGATCCCAGTCTTCCGGTTACGATGAAGGGGCGGGACTGGTATTCCTATGCGTTTTTACACCTGCGTTAAACGTAGTTCTCTGCCAGGTAGACTGATATCCTCGGCTGGCCTGGGGCTTGCCTGGATGCCTGTCCCAGTCCTGGGGTGGGAGCGGTGTCCCCTGCTGTCCACCTCTTACCAGAGGCCCAGGAGTCCTCACGTGCCACCCTTCCACGTTCCAGTCACTCCTGCTTACCTGTCTGCCTCTCTTCCTAGAAGGTGAGCACCTCCAGGACAGGAGCTAGGACTTTATGCTTGAATCCACAGCAGGCCACTCAGGGAATACGGGTTTGCTAATAAAAGGGAAAAAAAAAAATGAGTGCAGAAGTGACGGCGTGAATACCAAAATCTGTATCCAAGGATCTTGTGTCTGAGTCCCAGCCATTTGCTTAGAGAAAGAGGGAAGGAAGAATGGGCAGGCAGAAGAGGGGAAAAAATGTGACAGGGAGGAAGGAAGGAAGGAAGGAAGGAAGGAAGGAAGGAAGGAAGGAAGGAAGGAAGGAAGGAAGGAAGGAAATGTTTTTCCCCTTTCCACCGAGTTTAATGAAGCTATAACTGGTTTCTGGCATATGAAGAAGCAGACAGGGATCTCATGTTATAGTTGAAAATTAAAAGGAAGGAAACTCGAGCCATCTGAAAGCAATCTACACCCTCAGCGATGCACAAATGAGCTGAAGACAGGCAGCAAGGGGCTTTGAGAAGAGTCTGCTTCACCCGCTTGGAGGAGACGGTCAGCGACTCATTCGCACAAAGGGAAGCCTGTGACTGTCCCTGCCTTTGGCCCTGCCAATCAGATTTGGAGGCTGAGCTGGGAGAAGCTCAAGGTCAGGGACAGGCATGACAAAATGACATGTCTCCGGGCTGTGGATTCGCATTTGCAGATGTCTCTTTGAATCGAAATTCCCTGTGCTGAAACCTGGGTGCACTTGCAGAAGTGGGCTTCGCTGCCTCCAGGCTGGTGGGCCAGCTGTGAGAGCGTCCCGTCCCAGGTGAGGACATGCTGACATATCACCTCTGACACGGAGGACCTTGACCTAAAATCCTGGGGACTCGAAGATGACTTCACTCATTCCCTGCTTACCCACATTCTCCTTGTCAGACAACCACGGTCACAGCCACTGTCAGTCCTGTGCTCAATGCTATTTTAAGTGCTGCCCACGAATGATCTCACGTGATTCTCCCGATGACCCTCAAGAAATAGGTACCCTGTTCAGTTTTAAGAATTACGAAAGAGAGGTCGTTCGCTAAAACAGTTTTTCTTTGGGCAAATGCAAAAGCTTGCAGTTATGTGTCTTCTCCACTAAGGGGCATTATCGTCTCACATTAAAAATGCCAGACCAGGTCAGGGTAGGGCCTTAGCACAAAAGCAGAAGTTTGTAAAAAGGACAAAGCAGAGGGATTGATTTCAATGGCCTGGATATTTTCTAAACGCTATTCCTCTTAGTAGTAGAATGTTCAAATTCACAGCTGTAGTACCCAATGCTTACTTAACTCAGTAACTCCCTTAATTCCCGTTCAAGGTCATTTCAAAGGCACTGACTGGTCTTCAAGAGTCAGCTAGCAATGGGCCAAGGCAACTGGGGTGGGGAGAAAAGATTAATAGATTCAACCATTTGGCTAAGTAGTCATCCTCCCCAGCTGCTTTCGCTAATTTCTTATGTCACGTTTTCCACCAAGGGAAACACGGCTTGTGGCTGAATCACCTTGACTCCAGTTGGGAGTGTAAAGTGAAAGAAAAAAAATAGGAAAAGAAAGAAAAAAAAAAAGGCTGACATTCTATCCCAAGCTTATCAAAATGAGTTTCTCTGGCTCACTTTGGCACAACTGGAAAACACTCTGGAAGTGTACATTAAGATAGGAGGAACTCCTCCATTCGTGGTCGTACCCCCACCCCTGTGCTTATAGACAGATAGGCTGTTTCTACACAGATGGGCTTCCGGACATGTGACGCTGCTTTCAGACATGCTCCTGCAGGAAACACAATCAGTACACAGAGAAGGCAGCAAAGTCACCGTGGGGCTTCCCTGTTTGGATGGATGCACCAAGATCGCAATTAAAGCAAACAAACAAAGTCATCGAGTTTATGTCCAAGTTTATTTTAAAGCCCAGCCCAGCTCTTGATGACTCAACCATACGCTATCCCGATTTAAACTTTACCCTGCAGCTGGGGTTCCCAGGCTGGTGTCCGTGGCCACCAATGACTAAATTTGAAAGCACTGCTCTCCATCTGCTGCGGAGCTCACAGCCTCACAGACGGATCAAGTACTGTTTAGGCTGCGTCTTAATCCCACTTGAAAATTGCAAATTTTTACTCAAACACGAGGTCTGAGGCTACTCTGCTGTTCGCACCAGCAGGAAAGCCCGCTATATGAAACAACCTCAAGTCACCTGGGCCCAGTGGCGTGTGGGAAGCAACACCGGAGAGACTGTGGAGACAGCAACTCACCTTCACGGCGGCCGAGCCTGTGGCCTTGGCCATACATTTGAGAAGCGCTGCGCTAGACTAAGGATTTGAAGTCCCCTTTTTATTCTGCATCTCCAAAGGAAGCAGTTATTTTAAGACGAAGGAGATCAGGAGGCTCCCCTGTACTGATTCAACATGCATTTTGTTTTATGAGTGTTTCATTTATTGACCCCACTTGGCACGCATGAAAGTTCAGAAAATAATCAGGGATAGCATTTACGGAGCCCCACGGTGGACCCAGGTCTTGCGCTAAGTGCTTTACACACGGTATCCCGCTCCTGGAGCCCAGGACTAGATGGCTACAAAGCCTTTACGCTTCTCCCTGTTCAAATTGCCTCCTACTCCCCACTCAGCCAGCCTCAGTTTACTCACCTGAAAAAAGGATCAGCCAGAAGCTAGACCAGATGATCACACAGATCCCTCTGATCAGTAAGCTTTTATGAAACGTGGAAGGCAAAACTATATACACATCTTTGTTAAAATAGAAAACCCAGGTGTTTAAATGCAACACTTGCTTCCGTAAGGGGAAAAAAAGAAACCCAGAAAACAATCAACCCATTGTGTGTAGCAATACTTAATTTGACCCTCTACTAGTTTGTGTATTACTGACCAAGCAGCCAGCCTCTCTTAGAACTGACACCAGCAGCTCCTCCTGGGCCCGGACCAGGCACTCAGCAACTCAACACGGTCCCGGGTGTGACCGGGAAGGGACACAGGCGCACGTGCCGGGGGCGCCATCTTCCTGCCCCGGCTGGGGAGCAGGTTGGCATGGCAACGCCGGAGCCAGTCTTCACTTGCTCCCTCCCTTCCCTTTCACGCTATTATCACTGTGTGAGATCTTGCCCCAGAAGAACAGAGAAGTCCTGAGGGCGAGGTCTGATGTCAGGGGAGAACAAGCGAGGCTTTGTGGGGCCCTTCAAGGAGAGGAGGCCCGGCCAGGGCTCTTCGCGCACACAGAGGGGCCTGTGCTCTCTCAGCGTCGGGGGCAGAGAGGTCTGCTCCCGTCCTGCCTGCAGGGCGGGAACTCCACCAGCACATGGGGGGCCCTGTCCCTCCCCCGACGGGGAGCTGGACAAGGTGGACGGATCTCCACCCGGTGCCCACAGGCTCGCCCACGCCAACCCCCGTGACCACTGTCAAGCAATCTCTCTCTCCTTAGCCATTCTCCCACCTCCCGTTCAGAACGGCACCCTCACCCCTCCACCACCCTTGCAGATCTCTGCCTCCTTCTCACAAGGAGAAGGAGTCATCTACTCCCAGTCTCCTGCCTCCAACCCTCCTGGGCACCACCCCTACTCTGGGCCACCTCTGCCTCTGAGAAGCCTCCCCGGTCAGTGAGCTGCCCTGCTGCCTCTGGTCTCCTAAAATGCTTCAGTTGTTCTAATGGCACAGGAGGTGTCACACATCTGATGTTGGTCTGTTTATCACCATTCCTGACTTCGGCTTGGAAACCCCATCTTCTAGGACCAGTTCTGCACACCGAAGATGCTTACTAAATAGCTTTAAAATGCTCGAACCCAGAGAGCATCCCGAAAACGTACTTTTTGCAATATAGTTTTTAAATTTATTTGAGGTGGGGGAGAGGAGTGGAGAGAGAGGGAGACAAAGAGAATCCCAAGCAGGCTCTGCACTGTTACAGCAGAGCCCGACACGGGGCTCGAACTCACAAACCATGAAATCATGACCTGAGCCGAAACCAAGAGTCGGACGCTTAACCGACTTGAGCCACCCGGGTGCCCCCCAAAAACTTACTTTCAAGTAAAATATTCAACTGAGGCTTTAGATCAAAATAAGAAGAGCTAATGCTAATTGAGTCCTTACTATGTGCCCAGCACCACCGGGAGCAGGTGCACATGCTGCCTCATTTAATGAGCAAAGCAGCCTTACTTATGAAGAAAGTGCGATCGACTCTCACTTTACAGATGAGGGAACTGTTGGAGGAGGGATGTGCTAGCTGTCTGAACCCACCAGCTAGCGAGCGGGGGAGGAGGACTGTGACCCAGGCGGTCTGGGTCCAGTCTGTCCTCCTAACCATCATGTGACACAGTGTTTCATGATGACCACCACTGAACCAACCCCACCTAAAGTCCCCTCTGATGCACACTGTCACGTGTCATTCCCTGAAAGTAGGGACACACGCTTTTGCAAATGTCATCACATTGCCAGGCCCCTTTTGTCCCATGTAATGGCAACTGAATAATTCTGTCAGATGGCCATGTTCCCCTTCTTCCTGGGCCGGCAGCACGGTCAGGAGAGCAAGGTGGCCTGTTGGGAAGTGAGGTCTTTGGAGGAGACACGTTCGGAGCCCGATTTCCTCAGCAACAATTCTCTCTGCAGAATGCGTCTCCCCATTTGCAGCCTGGGCCTAACTCTGCTGTGCAGGTCAGATGAAGTCCCCTCATCCTGAGACCACTAGGCTGGCAGCTTCCAAGCGCCAGAGAAAGGTGGGCTCGCCATCAGGGCTAAGCCAAGCACCCTAAGCTGATTCTCCTATCTTCCAGCACAGAGAAGAAGCACAGACAGAGCTTCAAGAAGCTGGAAAACTGGAAGAAAGGGGCAGAGCAAGGGCACCAGGGCTCACAGCATCAGGATGGGGGCAGGGTGCAGGCTGAGCCCTTTTACTCTGAGAACCAGATCAGCCGTTCTGTGCTCCAGAGCTGATGGAGGCCCTTCCTGCCATGAAAAGGGGGGGGGGGTCCAGTTTCTCACCTTCCAGAGGTGCTTCCTGGTTCTGGTGGTGCAAAAGCGAACCCCACGTCAGGGTCCTGCTGGACAACATGTGGGTTCAGCAGCCATGACTCTCTCTGGGGTCATGTTCGGAAAGGGAAAGCCCTGGACAGTCAGGCCCGACTCCCACATAGTGACGATAGAGAGGGGAAGGGGGTGTCCAAGGTCAAATGGTGAGTCCGTGCCACAGCTCGGGCCAGAACCCAAGTTAATCCCGACACCACAGCCGTCCTGTCCTTCCTTCCTTTTCTTTCTCATCTCTGCTCCTTCTTTTCAAACTTCACCTTATGTCAGTGAAAGGCATCCAAGAGAAATGCTTACTCGCCCTGGTACAGCCAGGCTTCTGGAGCAAAGAGGGTGACAAGAAGCTCACGGTGAGGTTTTTCCTGAGAGGGAGAAGAGAAGAAACCCAGGTGCCATGTCGTCTCCTCTGCCTAGCCCGTCAAGAAGAACAAACAGACCCCCCAAGAAAAGAGTCAAGGAAGCCCTGACTGATTCTCCTGGTTCTCCAAGAGGAGAAATGGAAAAGAGGGTACGTCACGGGGCTGTATCTACCGGAGACTCCAATCAGAGCAAAGCACTCATCCCTCAAGCTGCTTGCTATTGAGACGTTTAAGCCTACTAGAAATGAGGGTGAGCCTGGCTGGCTCAGTCAGTGGAACCCGCTGCTCTTGATCTCAGGGTCAAGAGTTTGAGCCCCACATTGGGTGCAGAGATTCCTTAAAGACAACAACAACAGCAATTGGAAGTAAGCCTACCAGAATGGGACAAGGTTAAGTTCAGAGACAGCTCTTCAAGGAGGGAAGGATCCCCAAGTGCCCACAAGCAGACCCAACTGTTGTTATCAAGTAGTGAGCTCCCCGTCCCAGGAAGCATGTAAACAGACACCCTTGGGGCAAGCTGTGGAGAGTCTGCTGGCATCGGAAGATCCGGAGAAGACTCCAAGACAGGATGTCACTGCTCTGTCCAGTGCTGCATTTCAGAGCTCTAGGTGAGGGCCACGTTCAGGGATGATCCTTAACTGCTCCTCATTGGTTTATCAGAAGGATAGCACGGCATGCAGAGCGGAAGGGGAGACAGTCACAAGTGAGTCTGAGTCCTGACCACCTAGGAGCGGGGTGCCTTGGGCAAGCTGCTTCATGTCTCTGAGCTGCAGTTTCCTCCTCTGTAACGGGCATCCTGGTGTGCTTGTGGACCTCTGGTGCCGGGAGCACAGACCTCAACACACCCAACACGCCCAAGGAAGTGGTGCAGGTCAGCGAGGCCAATTCTAACACATCCGTTCGTCTTTCAGCCGGCACGAGTGGCTGGAGGGCGTCGGCACCAGGGTGCGTTAGGCTAGAATAGATTCTACATACTACATATGTGTGCGTGTCTGTGCGCGTATGTATGTATATACGCACACATACACGTATCTGGGTATATACAGACACACAAACGTACATATAACTTTTTTCTTTTCATTTTTTTTAAGTTCATTTATTTTTGACAGAGGCAGAGTGCGAGCACGAGCTGGGGAGGGGCAGAGAGAGAGGGAGACACAGAATCCGAAGCAGGCGCCAGGCTCTGAGCTGTCCGCACAGAGCCCGACATGTCGCTCGAACCCACAAGCTGTGAGATCATGACCTGGGCTGAAGCTGGACGCTTAACCGACTGAGCCTCCCAGGCGCCCCACATAACTTTTTTCTAAGAGGAAGGGAGAGGAGCACAGTTCTAAACACCCCTTGCAGTTTCCACTGGGAAGAAGCAGACCTGGCTGTCTGTAAAGTTGAGTTTTGCTACCAGAGAGCCCTGGTGCAAGCTATACTGTTCCGTCAGTGTTTCTGGGTGATGGCGATGGATCCCACCTCCTCTTTCCACTTCTTTTCTTGGTCCCTCTCCTCCGATTCCACTCACTAACACCTCCATGGGGTCAGAGAAGAGATCGACTCAAATTAGTCAATCTGATTATTTTTAGTCACTGTTGGGAACAAGGTGGGAGGCTAAGGAGGAGGCTACTAATGGATTCTAAAATGCAGAGTTGAGGCATTTTCTGTGCACGATGATCACTCCGGCTACTTCCTCTCCACCGCCACCACAGATGTTTGAACACTGGCCCTTATTTATAGAGTGCCATTCTGTACTAGGGGTGTCTCTCGCCCAGCTCCTAACTCCTACTCACCCTTCAATACCCAGCTCATTTGGCCCCTCTTGGAAACCTTTCTTGACTTCCCAGGGCAGAGGACATGCTCCCTTTCTGTACTTTGTGCATGCAAGGGCCTCCTACCCACTATCTGCGTCTGTGCCTCCTTTGTCATCGTCACAAACATGATCTCCTTGGACGGATAAGCAGGCTTAATTTGTCTTGATGGTTTCCAGTCCTCATACAGTGTACAGAGCCACATGGTTGGGACTCAGGTATTGTCTGGCCAGTGAATGTGTACTTTCTAAAGAGAACATTCTTACTGTCCTATTCAACTAGGAGAGGATTAAGAGATAGATATTACCCATTTGTTTTCTGACTAGAAAAAAGAGGTATCAAGACCTAAACTCCATCATTTCTACTAGAAAAGCTTGGGCTTTCGCCAGCTACTCCCTCCAGTCAGAAACAAGGCTCATGTTCTCACCGCTTTCCAGCAATTTGAGTGCCAAGACCCCACACGAAACCACCAATGTTCAACATTCACTAGGCCACCGGGCGGCAGAAAGGGCCATGAATTCATCAGCTCCAGAAGACCATCTCATTCAGTCCATCTGCATGAACCTATTTCACATCTGAGGAAGCTATGATCTTATAATGTTACCAGGAGTAGGTATAAAATAAGCACTTTAAAAATGAAGCATTTTTTGATCAATCAGAACAAATTCAGGGTCAATAAAATTAGACCCTTAGTTTCATCTAACTCCAATCTCCTCAGGCCATCAATCTGGGCTTAAAAAACTCTTCCCGCTCTAGGCTGTCCTCAAGTGCACTCAACACCCTTGGCTGGGCATTCAAGGCTCCTGGTTAGCCTTCCATCTCCCCCCTCTGAAGAGGCCTCTCAGACTTGCCTCACCTCACACTCCAGTGACTGTCAGGCATGGTGACAGGCACCGGGCATCCCCTGCTTATGTCCTTCCTCTGCCTGGAAACTCCCAACACCCCTCCCTGATGTTCCCCACCCTCCTTGCCATTCACTGCTCCTCACCTCTAGGACTGAGTGGAGATGACATGCCCAAGGAGCTGCCCCGTCCTGCCCCTCTGTCTGCATCAGGAGCGTCCCCTTGGGCTCCCTCACAGCCACAGATCAGTTGTGTTGGTGGGTCACTAGCAGGTGTCCCACTAAAACCATAAACCCCTCGAGAGCAGGGTGTAAACCTAGTCGTCATCTGTAACCAGTGTCTACACTAGCACTGACACAGAATAGGCACTCAGATGTTTGCTGAGTGAATTCATCCTGTCTCTACCCTGAAGGCAAGACTTGGTAATACACTATGTGAATGCATTTCAAGAGAACCGGTAGGAGTGACCTGTGCGAGGTGCCCGTGGAAAATGGCCACTCTAGCAAACTGGCTCCACAATGACCAAATCAGAACAACGATTCATTTCGACCTCATTTACCAATGCAACTTTCTCAAGCAGCTTGAACTAGCATTGGACCATGGGCATTAGAACAGGTCTGCATCTCATTCATCTCCAGAGTCTTGTTACCTAATATCCAATACAGGTTTTTGATCGGATGGCTCGTACTCTACTGGGCAAGAGCATCCGTCCCTTTCTCTACTCAGGGAGGCTTCGGAGATGGGGCCTTTAGAGATGTTCTAGGGAAGAGGGAGGAAAAGCAGGAGAATCTCTGGAAAGGCCAGCCAGAACATAAAAGCCCACGTCCTTACAGTGGCTTATGAGGCCCTACATGATCTGACTGCTTCTCTCTGCCCTCACCCCCTTCCACTGTCCCCTGCTCCTTCTGCTCCAATCCTACTGGCTGCTTGCAGTTCCTTAAGCGCATTCCCACCTCAGGGCCTCTGCTCCTTCTAGCTCACTCCCTCCCTCTGTCTACATCCTACTCCAGTAAAACCTACCCAGGGAGGCTTCCCCTGGACCCTGTATAAAACAGCAGTCCTGCTCTCCCCACATCCCATCTCTCTGGCTTGCTTTCTTTATTTAGGTTTTCCTGTTTTACTTTTTTACATAACACTGAACACTGCCTGATACAATGTACAAATGTTTATTTGTTGATGATCCCACAATTGGTGCTGTAGGCCTAACACCAAGATGGCACCTTCTTCGGAGCTAACGGACACACAAGGCACAAGGTTACAAAAGAACCCAATGGGGGATCAAAGCTACACTTAAGTAGCTCTAGATAAGACTGGGGAGGAAAAGGAGCTAACATCTGTTGAGGAAGAAACTATGTTAATGCATTTCAACTATATCCTTTGATCTTGACCACAAGTGGACAACATAGGGCATATTGTCCCCATCTTACCGATGGGGAAACAGAACCTCAGGAATTTGAAATGATCTCAGCAAAATCACTCAACTAAAGAAGCAGAACTGAGATTTGAAATCGGGTCTGTCTAATTCTAAAAGCTCTCCTCCTTCCTCTAAATTATGCTGTAGCCTGGCGGCCACTCTAGGGGAAGAAACCATAAGAGGAAGAAAAAGGAAGGGAGCACAAGACAATCCTATTCCCTCAAAGAATGAGAATTTGGTATAAGCAACAAGTCTAGGATGAAACCGGAAAACACCTTAGAGATCACCTGGTCTTGCTTTCTGTGCTACACTCAGCTGTATGAAATGTTTCTGCTTTTAGTTTTAAGGGAACTCAAGACATCTAGATGAAGAAGAAGAGCTTTTGGACAGAGGGCAGCAGAAGGTAACACCAGCGAGTGGAGAAAGATGAACAGGTGCATGGCCTTCTCAGTGTATTGGCATCTCCTTCGTGACTCCTGGTCTTGTCCTGGTGGGCGTCCCGGGCCAGCTTATGGAGATGTGTTAGAATACCAGAACCCAGGCTGCTGAGCCCTCGGTAGAACCTTAGTCATCTGGGAGGGGTGTCGGTTCATGTCACGTCCGAGTTCAACGAAGAAGTTCAGGCAGATGTGGCCCAGTCCTTGCAGATCCATAATGGATCAGGAGGAGGTGACAGAGGAGGAAAGCAGTAACAACAAAGAGCCCATGTG
The DNA here is from genome assembly GCF_028018385.1 of Neofelis nebulosa. Lineage (NCBI taxonomy): Eukaryota > Metazoa > Chordata > Mammalia > Carnivora > Felidae > Neofelis > Neofelis nebulosa. The sequence goes on from NC_080790.1 coordinate 12,722,263, forward strand.
CCTGGCAACCTGCAGCTGGTGCGTGGCAATGCTCCTGGATGAGAACTTCGCAAACTAAAAATGTCTCAAAAAATGTTACAGCCAGTGCGAGGCAAACCAGACCTCGGGCACGAGACCCGAATTCCATCCTGGGTTTGCTACTTAAGGACGTTCCTGCTCACCTGAGTCTGCACGGCAAGAATGGGCAAGAAAGGAACCCAGACTGTGCTTCAGAGGAAACGAATTCTGAAAGGACAAGTCACCTGGAGGGACAGTTCTAACCTGCTCTCTCCTGTATGCAGTTCTAAGCTACTCTACCTCATGCCTAAACACTCACAGCTCAGGACAGCTACAGCTCCCACTCAGAATGTACTGGTAGAACCCAGGGACCTTTAACCACTTTATGTATGTATGCATGTATGTTTATTTATTTCTTTTGAGAGACAGAGAGAGAGCACACAAGCAGGGGAGAAGCAAAGAGGGAAGCAACAAGGGAATCCCAAGCAGGATCCGCACTGTTAGCACAGAGCCTGACGCAGGACTCGATCCCACAGACTGTGAGGTCATGACCCGAGCCGAAATCCAGAATCGGACACTCCACTGACTGAGATTCCCAGGCACCCTCCCTTTAACCATTTCAAAACTATAACCTTGGGGTGTTTTTTTTTTCTTCCTTTTATGTGTATATGGTGTCAGGAGGCATGACTTCTAATCAAAGATGACAAATTTGGTGAAATGACCACCTTAATACTTTCCAGTATTCTATAAGCACACACAGCACGCATCCTTTCCACTAAACAGGAAAGTTACCGTTGTGCTGTCTGCCATGGCCAAAGTCACTTGTTTCTTACCCAGCACTGTGTCTTGTGATTCAGGCTCACCGATCCAGGCTGATGGGACAAACCCACTGAACAAGATGGCCGCGGCAAGTCTGGCTCCCAAGTCAGGGCCGTGTCCGCTGGAGTCCCGTGGCTTCTCTGTCCTTACGTGAGTGACAATCTGCTAAGAGGGAATGCAAGTCATGTTATTTTGAGAGGCCATTTCCTGTTCTCCTCTAGAAATAAGACATTTTTTAAGGAGAACAGAGAGAATACCAGAATCACAGATTACCAGGGCTGGAAGAAATCAATGCAATAGCCTTCTCTAATGCTTTCATTTTGTAGCTGGGGAAACTGAGGCTCAGAGAAAACAGTGTCATTCAGGGATTCAGCAACTTGGAGAATTCAGATTAGAACATGTCTCTGACTCTCTCAGAATTTTTTTAAAGAGGAACTTCATGGTCCGGCTGACTTCTCAATTGACCCTGAATGGGAAGGGTTTGTTTTTTTTATTTTATTTTATTTTTTTTTATTTAATTTTTTAAACAGGTATTCAAAAAAGGAGGTGGACTTTTTCCAGATCGCTGTTTTTGTAGTTTTGCCCCTGGGAGCTAAATTAGTGAAACAGTCTACCTCAGGCACGTGGTTGGGATTGTTCTGTTTCCCATTAGAAAAATATTGTTATGGAATAGAAGCGTCAGGAGCACAGTAGTGGGTGGGCTTTGTTTTTCAGTGATTTGTGCCCAGTCAGTCGGTCTCTCTGTCTCTCTGTCTTTCTCTCTCTCTCCATGTTTCAGGAAAACACAGTAACAGATACAGTCCCTCCTCCCATGGGTGTCATTTATTATGTGGCTTTTCTGGCTACTTTGGATTTGAACCGCCCCTCCTGTTTGCAGAAAACCAAAACCCAACAAGCGATCTCACGTTTATTAAGTAAATAATATCTACCAGGCATACCAAGTGAATCTTACAGTACATTTTCCTGATTTGTCCTCAAAAATTCCCCACAAGGTACCCTGAAGTCCATTTTCTCAAGAGGTGAGAGAACCGAGTTTCAGAGAACTACAATGATCCGTAGAGTCATAATGGGAAAAAGGCACAGAACCAGAAATAAATGCATGTCTAACTCCCACATCTATGTTTTGCCCATCTACTGTAGACCTCAGTTATTAGGCCAAAACACTAGGACTTGTCTTACTTATTTTTCCAGTGTTTTAGCTTGAATGCGGGAGAAAGTTCTTTGGAAACTATAAATTGTTGTAAGGACATGAAAGATTATTCTTGTTAGATTCTCTTTCAGCCGGGAGGCTCCAAGGCCCTGCTTCCTGCTGTGCTCCCAGCAGAGGCTCCTGTGTCCCAGAGAAGCTGCGCCTGGGCCCTGGCACTGAGAGGGCCCATCAGGAAATCATGATTATCTACGCTTGGCGCTTTGTTCCTGTTCTCAGACAAGGGACAAGGCTGGAGAGCCGGGCTAGGGGGGTGGAGAAAGAGGAAGAAAAAAACAGGAAGTGAAGGGGGGGGAGGAGGAAGGAAGGAAACGATAGGGAAAACACAGCAACTTTGAAAAGTCCTTGGCCTGATGAGAAAGTGATTTCTGAACTGACATCATGTGGGGATGGCCCTGCATTTTGGGAAAGCAGGTCACGGAGGTAGAGGAGGAAGGAGGTTTGTTTCCTCTGGATTTGGGGTTGTGTTAGTCAATTCCCACCACAGAGCACAGCCAGAGGAAAAGGGTGCCCTGACACAGGGGCTGTTTTCTATGTGCTTGGGTGTAGACGATGAAGAATGTGAATTTCTGAAGAAGGATCCTGGGGTAAGACCGTGTCTCTCACCTCTTGGCTGTGGCTGAGAGGCCAGATGTGCCACAAAAGGACCTGGAAACAAGAGGGAAGGTGTTGAAGTGATTCAGTATTGGAGGAGCCATCCCTCCCCACCACTTTCTTTGTCAAACACCCTCGGAATTATAATACGTTTTCAGTGTATATGATAGAGACTTCATTCTCCCGCTGGGGCCCAGCAAGAATCCCACTTTCTTCCACCAGAAAACTAAGAGGGTCAGGCCAGTAGAATGCTGAGCCTCTCCCAGACTATGACTCTCAGGTACTTCCGGAATGTTCTCCCACCCATGTTGACCCCTCTACTCATTTACAGACGCTCACAAGAGTACCCCAACTCCCAAAGTGCATCTTTAAGGATACAGTCACCTGGTTAAGTTGCACAAGAACACAAATAACCCTAATCATAACCTAATCATACATCAAAGCTAATACTATTAACTCTTTCCAGTCTTTTGATGGGGACAAGGAGGGGGCAGGGAATGCGGAGCTTCCTGACAGGCAAGTCCAGTCCCACCCACTCTAGCAGTTCCCAAACTCATTGTGCTCTGGAGAAGCTAACAAAAAGTACAATTCTGGCCTGGCGTAGCGGCCAAAGCTTCTGGAGAGTTTTGATGTCACCAACCTGGCTCTGTCCATGGACCAGCATTTGGGTAACTTGTGATCCTAATCCAGCCCTCAGCATGCCTCAACTCCTTCCATCTTATTGATTTGGTCACAGAGGCCCTACCAGGGAGGAGGGGCTCACTCTGAGGATCTGCCCTTGATTCTGTAAATTATTCCCCCAGGATCTGCCCTTGATTCTGTAAATGATTCCCCCCACCATCCAAACAAACACAGGACAACACAAAGTAAGCATATCCTTGAGAGGAGTCCAAGCTTTTCAAAGCGATGGCTGGTAGTTTCCTGACTGAGTCACCCATGGGCCAGATGTCCATCAGAGAGAACAGAGGTCAAGCAGGGAAGGACACTGACAACTCCCATCTCAGGTCCCCACGAGCACAGGCTCACACAGCAAACACCAACACTGATTTGCTCCTCTTGTCAGCGGCATGGACTATGGCCACAGCTGTTGCCACAAACCCTCTGCTCCATCTGAGACCAGCGGGAGTCCTCACTTCTGTAGCACGTGGCAGCCAGGAGAACACTTCTCAAAATCTCATGTTTGGTCATTTTCAGAGGGGTACAGAGCAGAGGGGATAATGACCACCATTTTGAAAAGGGAGAAGCTGCAATCCAGAGACATGAAATGGCTTATCCAGGGTCATACAGCAGAAGCAGGACTACAACAAGGATCTCTTGCCCTCCAGTCCAGTGACCTGTCACATTGTCACTGTATCATGTGTCCCTGCCCCATTCAGTGGAGGGACTCAGAGCTTAGAACAGCTGCATGTCTTCCACTTTAGAATGTCTCTGGAAGTAGAAGGACAGGGCAGGGACAAACCAAAGAGAAGGCAGATGGATAGGGAGAAGACCAAGCATGGAGGACCTGTTCCCACCATCCAGTCTGAGCAGGTAAGGACTCACTCTAAAGCCCCCAGTGCGAGCATGGTCCATCAGAGTCCCAGCCTAGACTCGGAGTCAACAGACCTTGCTGCAGCCTCCTTCCTACCAAGAGCACCAGCCAACATGAAGAAATATGAACGGGCAGGTTTTTAGATAATGAAAATAGTTCCCCTTCTGCAAGTACCTACTGTACGTACATCAGGCGTTGTTAAGCACGGTACCTCTGGTAACTCCTGAAACCTCCCAGCAACCACACTAGGTAGGCATTATTCTTGCCCCTTTTTCATAGATAAGGACACTGACGTGGTCGTCCAAGGGACTCAGCTTTTGAGCGGTAGGTAGAGCCAAGATTTCCATTCAGGCAATCCAGATGGAATTTCCGCTTTCAACCACTACCGTGAACCTCCCTAGTAGGGCAGTCACGTCAAAAGAAAAAGGAAAAAAAAAACAAAAAAGAAAAAAAAAACAACAAGGAAAGAAAAGGGAGGCTTACAGGAAGGCAAATTAGTGGAAAGAGACAGGGAATAAAGCAAGGACACCGGGAACAGATGACACTTACATTCAAAAGGCAGAGGAAGGGAGGAAACTCCCCAGCCAGGGAACACTGAGAGGTGCCTTGCCGGCCCAGCCAGAAATCTGGACCCTTCCCACACTCGGGTGGCAGCCCCCGAGTCAGCCGGCACCAGTAAATGACATTCTGGCCTTGGTGTTTACACAGTACTGCTCATGGGAGGAGGAAGTAGGCTGGGCGGAGGAGGGCCAGCGACGGGAGAGTCCTCAAGGCGGGTAGAGGGATGATGCCTTGGGAACCTATTTTCCATGTCACCCAGAGGGACGGATCCATTGGGCAGGTGGGCAAGCGAGACTCTGCCGAAAAGTCCTCACCTTAAACGGTGCACACACTCCCAGCAACCCTAGGTGTTGAGGATACTACCTGCTTTCAGCCTCACAACAACCTGGGGAGCAGGGCAGGACAGGGATCATCCTTCACCATGTCACAGATGGAAAGACTAAGGCCAAAATAATACTAGTCATAAAATCATAAAATCATCATCATCCTAATAAAAATAATAGCGGCAATGCCATTTGTTGGCAGCTTATCACGTGTCAAGAAATAAGCGAGATGCTTGACATGGGTGATTTCATAACAGCACCAACTGCTGAGGTCTGTATGATTATTCCCAATTTACAGTCGAGATAAGCTAAGTAATTTCCTCAAGGTCAAAAAACTAGTAAGCTACGAAGAAGGATCTAAGCTCCTATCTACTTGACATTTTGGCCCACGATCTCACCTCTCAGCAGCACATGCTATGAGACGGTGATGTGACTTAGCCACAGCTGTAGAACAATGCTACCCCTACAACCAACTTCTGAGAGGTTGAAGCACACAGGTATAGGCTTTTACCTAAACACATTATCTACTCTGCCACTTACTAAGTGCACATACAAAGTGACACACGATTAGGGTGACCATGCGATTTATCAGCCAAACCTGGATACTTCTAAGAGCGAAAGGGGGCATATTAATAACACCCAGGGGATGACAGGCATAAAGCGGAATTGTCCCCGGCACACAAGACATATGGCCAACCCTAATATAATCCACAGCCCCATGGGGCTGGTTATTTTTACGCTTAGTTGTGTTGGACTCTCCTGGATGACCCCCTGCTTTCCAAGCCATGCAAATGCCCCTCTGCGACCATTCACTCTCCTTTTCTCAGCAGAAGGCCTTCTAAGTCTATTGGGCTCGTAGACCTTACATATAAAACAGGCTGACGTAACTTGATTAGGAAGCCGTCGTGCTATGATTCAAGAAGCAAGGAGGGACTAGTTTCAGCAGTATCTTTTAAAAGGACTGCTGGGTTCCTTGTGCCCTCACACCCAGAACCTGAACGTGAAGCTATTCGGATAACCAGCCAGTCCCCCAAATGTGAGGGCTCAGTGGCTCTTTGCGGCAGCCTACGGCAGCCAGACAGGTGACTGGCATGTGAGCAGCTGTCCAGCCCCACAGGAGAAATCAAGTGCACCGACAGCCCCAAGACCCGCTTCCTCAGGGTCAGCAAGCACGGACCTGGCCTGGAAAGGGCAGAGCTGGGATCTGGGGGGCGGGGAGTCCGGTCTGGTGGAGGGGAGAAGGACGCAGCACTCATAGCCTGCTTCTATTTTATTCCTTCTCCCAAGAATCTGCCTGCTTAAGAACCAGGCCAAGAGGAAAAAGAATCTGCCATTGTTTTGAAACCAGGAAATCAGTCTTGAATCAGACTCATACATCAACACAGGTAAAGTGAAATGTTAATGAAGGGCAATGAGCCTCAGTTGGTTCTCTGAAGAGATGTTGTGGCATTCATTTAATCAAGGAACATCACAGTACCGGTAGGCCAGCGACTTCTGACAGCTCTAGAGAAGCTTGCTGGCCTGAAGAGGCTTAGCGACGCCGGAAGAGTCTCGGGGAGGCACTGGCCTCATCCCGCTGGAACACAAAGGGCAACGCCTGCCATCTGCTTTGGTAGGAGCTTCTGAGAGTGATGAGATTTGATAAATAGGTGAGACCCTTCTTTCTGTTATAAAAAAAAAAAAAATTTTTAATGGTTCTTTATTTTTGAGAGAGAGAGAGACAGAGACAGAGACAGAGACAGAGACAGAGACAGAGCATGAGTGGGGAGGGGCAGAGAGAGAGGGAGACACAGAATCCGAAGCAGGCTCCAGGCTCTGAGCTGTCAGCACAGAGCACGGGGCTTGAACTGGCACACCGCCAGATCATGACCTGAGCCGAAGTTTGTCGCCTAACCAACTGAGCCATCCAGGCGCCCCAAGACCCTTCTTTCTAAATTAGGTCATATTTATAGGTGGTAGGGGTGAGGGCATGGACTTTTTGGGAGGCCACCAATAAACCCCTACTGCTATCGGTATTATCATTACTACTCCTAACATGATTATTCATGTGATTCAGGGGGTCCCTGAGTTCTAGACAACGGGATGGACTTATCCAATGCCACCCTGCTGGTAGGCAGAAAAGCCATGACTAGACGCAGCTCTCCCGACTGATTCTGGTTTCTCCTGTCTTGGCATGTAGCTTCTTATGCTGGGAACCCAACCCGAGAGCAGCCCAGAGGCCAGATGGTGACTGTCCAGGGTGCCAGGGCTCGGGCAACCCTAGACCGACCATCAGAGGTCAACCAGTGGGTGATGGCGGTGGGATAAACTCAAGTCACTCTTTTGCACTGTGCACTGACTATGTGCCGGGTGCTGTGCTGCACATCACGTGGCCCTCGTATCAATCTTACTGCACACGGCTGTGCCCCCCCTTAACCTCATCATGCACATAAGGACTGGGAGAGCAGCTCTGAGAGAGGCCGAGCGAGCAGCCAAGGTTGATGGTGGGCGGGGGGTGGAGCACACCTCTGAACCCAAGTTCAATCTCTAACGTCCACAGCTGCCAGATCTGACACTGTGCGCAAGGGCCATTGCCAGTGGCAGGCAGTAACAGAACCCGGACAAGAGCCCAGGTCTCTACTCCCGAGCTCACACCTGTTCCATTTCCCAGGGTCGTGGCTTCCCCATCTGTCCTCCTGGTCACACCCGGACAGCGAAAAGGTCACTCCCCCACGAGGATGACAGAAGGAGACCACCTTCTCTGGCCGGAACCCGTTGGAAAACTCTACCCAGTCTTTCCAGAAGTTCAAATCTCACTCTCTGAACACAACTGCCACCATGGATTGCTGCTCTCCGAGAAGGTATTTCAAAGGGTTGGTCACACCAACCAGAGGTCCTCCTCTGGGGTGGGAGTGGGGGGCAGGAGACACTTTTGAAACTGAATGCGACCAGCGGCGCCTGGGTGGCTCAGTCGGTTAAGCATCTGACTCTTGATCTCAGCTCAGATCATGATCTCAGGGTTCACGGGATTGAGCCCCATGTCAGGCTCTGCGCACACAGTGTGCAGCCTGCTTGGGATTCTCTCTCTCCCTCTCTCTGCCCCTCCGCCCCCCTCACAACAAATAAACTTAAAAAAAAAAAAAACTGAATGTGACCAGGCCCCTCTCCCTGACACCCCTGAGTGTCCTAGACAACAGGGGCATCTTCATCGTTTCTCCTCCCTTTCCAGGCTGCACCTATAGGAATGTCACCTTTCCAGAAGAAAAGGGGCACAACTTAACAGGTTTGAGGCGTCAGCAGCTGACAGCTGACTTGTCTCCATCAGGCAGGCAGCAGTAAGACAGACACAAACAGTCCAGACTACAGAGGCTGTCCTTAACCAACACTGGTGACGCAAGGCGGGACGATGCCTCGATGCAGCAGGAACGCTATATAGGGCCGCAAGGAAAACGGGGTGTGCTCCCAACCTGGCCTTGGCTGGGCTGTGTGACCTTAACTTGGTCTGATCTTGAGGTAGAAAGTCTATTAAACGCAGATCTTTCAGCAACATACACCAGCAGCCTCTCTGGGCCACTTTGAAGATCAAATGAGCTTTCTCTTCTGAAGTATGAAAGCTACTTGTGTTCACGTTTTCTTTCTGCCACGGGATGGGGACCCCCTAAAGAGGGGGGGGCACGTCTTCCTTATCTTTACAGGGTAGTCACACCTACTGCAACCAGCCCAGCGTCCTGCACAAATGCCAAGGGCTGATGGTCAAATCTGTAAATTGTGGCTTCCTTGAAGGCCGTGGATGGCTCAGAGTGGCTGGGGAAGAAGGAAGGAGGTAGCAGAGACAGTAGGAAAAGAGGTTGGCATCAGGCTCTAATGGGCTTTACCTACATTGGCGCTTCCCGTGATGCCAGCAGTGAATCAGCACATCAGATATTGTTGTGTCAGCAGGGAGATGGGGCTACGGAAAGAGCCTGGGGTCTTGAGTCCAACAGCTGTGAGCCGTAACTTCTTTGCATCTTGGCCCCCCTGTCTGTCCATCTCAGGGTTGTTAGGGCTACCCAACGTTAAATGCGACCAGTGCGGTACTCGGCCCCTATGTCAGCTTTAGCAAATACGCCCGCTCCTGAATGAGGGGGCAAAGCTGACCTGGACTAGGAGAGTAAACGATTGCTATGGAAGTTCAATGCCCGGGCTGCCCAGGAGTAGGAAACTAAGAAATGGTGCCATGGCCAGACTGCACTGAGCACGATCCGAAAGCCAATCTGGCTGGAGTCATTGGCCGTCCAAATTCCTGACGACCGCGGCGGGCTCCAGCATACTGTGCAAACATCCACGGCACTCGTCCTCCCCAAGACACAAGAATGTCACACGGCCAACGCCAGCTGTGAACTCCCCACCAGCCCCTGGCCTACAACAACAAAAGGCACTTTTCAGGTGGCTTATGCTGGGTGTTTTCTAGCGAGAGCACCATTGCCGTGAGGCCGGAGGGAGGCAAAGCACTGTGGGTGGGGAAGCTGGTGTTCTGGGCTGCGGTCTCTGCTTTGACCCTGAATCTCTAAGACATCGGGCAAGCCACTCGCTGCCTTCTGTATAATGAAGAGGTGCTTGGGACTTGGGACTCCTGATGTCTACAACAGCCCATCAAGGGAGCATTTCCAGAAAAAACCTAACCTAGGACATATACTGCCGTTTGAGAACGCAACTTTCTTACAAGGCCGACCTCTGCTAAAATGCCGTACAAACGGGACTCTAAATCCAACAGGGGTACGCTGAAGTCCAGAGGGTGTCTGCTTTCTGTCCTCACCCTACCAGCTCCCGATGGTGCAACGCTGGGTGAGTCGTTTTCCCTTCTGAACCTGGTAACTCACGTGAGCCTCAGAGGTGATGCTATCTAGCTCGTATCATTTCCCAGCCAAATCCATTTTTCTAACACGTCACGGGGAAACCCAGAGCGCATTTAACTGGGACGCTGTGAGACTGGCCATCCTTCGCCTTGTAGACAGGGACGGACACACATTCACGAAACTGGCATGCGAGAAAATGGGGCATTTCCTTCATTCTCAGTAAGGGGAGAGAGTCAGAGCCAACAGGGGGAGGAATGATTGAGATCGTACCTGAGGCAGCTGCGAGACGGCTTATCGCGAGGGACAACGGTCACCCTGGCCTAGGCAGACAAATACTGGGGACACGCTCAGACAATAGCACAGCTGCTCCCTTCCTGGGCCCCCTGCTGTGAGGCAAGTCAGAAGCCACACATCAGCATTCAGTGCTGTATTCATCCTCAAGAGTCAGAGGCACTGTGCTTCCTCAACAGCAGGGGGCTGCAGGGGGTGAGTGTGTGCACCAGCTATTCAGGGCCCCAGGCACCCTACACCTCACCTAGGGAAAAAAGCAAGTGGCAGCTGCAGACAGGAAAAGGCCCAGGATAAGAGCTGCGCAGAAACTGACTGCATGAAAATATGCGTTCCCTGTGAGGACCACCACCTTCTAACAGAAGCCACTTTCTTAATCCTCGGGTCCAAGTCGCTCCATCAAAGGGCCATTTACATAACCACCCTTTACATAAATTCTCAGTTTAAGCCCAATGTGATTTACTGCAGTGTTGCGGGTTTTTGCCCAGTTCTGCAGCCTAGACTTACACCTCCATACGCCTCCATCCTTCCAAGTCAGCAGCGGCCTCGCCTCCTCCGTGAAGTCTTCTCGGACACTCTTCTGACCTCTCCCATCTCCAAACTCTCACAGCATTTTCTGTCTGTGCCACTCAGCTAGTGCGCATGGGACGCCTCATCACTTTTTGACTGGGCTGCTGAACCACTCCCTAACTGGTTTCATCCTGCCTGGACTCTGGCCCTGTGCTCTGCAGAAAGAACGTTCTAAAGCACACATTTAATGATGTGTCTTCTCTTCAAGCACTTTCCACCGCCTTCAGGATAAAATCCAAATGCCACATCACGCTCCCACCCCTCCCATGGGGATATCCACATTCCTGTCACCATGAAGTACTTCCCAGGGTTATGTAACGGGGCGGTACCAAAGTTGGGACAAGAACCCAGGTCTTCTGATAACCAGCTAAGGGTTCTTCCCACAGTCCCAGCTCAAGTTCAGGTCTAAGGCTGGACCAGAGAAAAACATTTGGCACTGAACCATGGCCAAGATGAAAAAGCCAAGACCAGCTGAGTCCTTAGGCCTGAGGACCTTATACTAATTATGACGACCAGCCAATCCTTCAAGTAACCGAGTGGGTGACTACACGCCTGAAGCTCAGACATAAGCTGGCTCTCCTTTCACAGGTGTGGAAACTGAGCCTTACGGATGTCAAAGTTCACACCTGGATTAAAACGCTAGCCAAGATCCTACTCCTTACCCTCCAGAATGGTATCTCCAATAGCCCTGTAGCCATCAGCACCTCACTATGTCTGATGTTGACCCACAGCACTTAGTTCCTGCTCAGGAGTGGACTGTGTCCAGAAGACCCTATTGCCGACCTCTGTAAGGTCTCTGCTCTCAGATCAGAGTGTCCTACTCCTGCAACTCCTCAGGTGGAATGACTGGGAAACAAAATGCTGATTTAACAGAAGAGGGAGAAAATTCCACTCTAACTGCTGTGTACTTATCCAAAGAGGCGATCAATGCCCTCACCGGATGAATGCCTCCCCGTTGCACTTTCCAGTATATCTGTTTATGGGGGAAGAGGAAGAGGGGTGGAAGAACAAGGTCCGGAAGAGAGCGAGGCTACCGAAACAGAAGTACACATGGGCCCAGTGGTGTCCTGGAGCCAGCCGGCACCTGCTGACCAGAACCAATCACACGTGTCTCTTCCCAACTTCACGTTCAATGACGTCTTTTGAGAAGGAACCAGCCACGGTGGGAGTACTTGCACCATGAAATTGGCAACCTCTCCTAATCAGGTTTGTTCTGTTTTTGTTTTTCCCAGAGAATCAGTTACCAAACACTTGCGGGCACACCATTAAATGGATCCATAAGAAAGACACTGGGTTGGGAAGACGGGAGATTTAAATTGTTAACTTCGGCTCTTTCCCTGACCTACTGTTGGATAGGCAAGTTTCTTCCGTTCCTGACCCTCAATTCCTTTAGTCATAAAGGGGGAACAAAAATCCTTATGCGTAACTATATCAACTAAGACAACAGACATGAGGGTGTTTCGGTAAATGCAGAAGTCTGAGGACGTATTTGGCGATGTCGGTAGACATTTGTGGCTGTCACAGCTGGAGTGTGTGGGCTGCCACTGGCATCCAGGGTAGAGGCCAGGGATGCTCCAGAGAACCTGAGAGCCTCCCACACCAAAGACTTCCTTTGCACAAACTGTCAGGGGCGCCCAGGTTGAAAAACCCAAACTAAAGATATGCCAACACAGTGGCCCATTCAAGTTCCATAAACACAACAGCATCCAGGAGAAAAATTAAGGGGACTTGGGTCAGTTCACAGGAACCCTAGACGGCGGATGGGTGCAGAGCATTGAGATGTAGGCGACAGGGAGAGAAGACAGGAAGAGGACACACTGCTGGACACAAAGTACGTGCCCATTAATGGCTTGTAGGAGGAAGAAATGGGTCTGAAACCATGGGGTGCTCTCTCGAGAAAGCCCACCCTCCAGTGCTCTCAGAAACACACCCCTCCCAAGGTGGACACCAGAAGGAAGAAAGTGACCAGCACAATTTCATCTCCTCTGGGAGGGAAATGGTGTCGAGTGCCAGCCCTGGAGACTCAGGTTAGACAAATCATCACCAGTCTGGCGATCAGAGCAGCAGTGGTCAGAACAGCAACTTTATTTAAGTCACTTTCTAATAGGAGTTGAAACATCTTGAAAGGTGAGGTTTTCAACCCTCCTCTGGGGGAAGCAATTGTTAAAAACACACAGCAGGCAGCCTTGCTTTTCACACATTCAGAAACCACTTTTTTAAGACAATCCTTTTATCCCTTGTACCACATGGGACTGAAAATGCATTTAGCACAAGCCGCCCGAAGCGGAAACCGTGTTGGGTAAGAAATAATCCAGGCATCGCGGCAACCGTGGGGAGCCAAAAGCGAATCAGAGCAGGTGGGCACAGCTCAGACACTCACAGGGAAAAAAGCGATGACGTGCGGTGTCAACGGTCCAAAGGCCTCTGGGGCCTGGAGTCAGCGGGGCTGTGGGGTAAGGATTAGCCACAGCCTCTCTTGGAAGTCCCCCTCGACACTCCCAACTTGCTGTCCCTGCACTGGGATAGATGGCGGATTTCTCAAGGAGTAGATGACAGGACAGAGGACCTCCCTCTGTGTCTCCCTGAAGATCTGAATCTGACCATAAACCATCTGACTCACAAAGCCCTTTAATTAAAAGCCCAAGGGTCCAGAGATAATTCTAGATGTGGCAGGACCCAGTGGCTTCTCAGGCACCAGAGCTGCGAGCAGAATAATGAGGGTAATTTGGCCCTTCCTGGTCTGTGAATGACAACTCACTCAACCATAAATTAGACTCCCAGAATGCCAGAGCTGGAAGCCACCTGGGCAACTGTCTGCCCTCCCCCTGCACCCCCTGCACGAGGAGCTGGTGGCCCAGGGGAGGTGGCGGCCTGCCCCAGGCCTGCTGTTGAGTTTCTTACTGACTCTCAGTCAAATGCAGCTTTTCGAGCGCCCAGAAAACGCTTTTGTTCAGGTCTCTATGCTAGACTCCAAGGCTACTTGGAGCTCAGGAACAAGCTGGTTACAATCCAGGCAGAATTCATAGGATGGGAGTAGAGCAGCTTCAGGGAAAGAAATTTCAAAACCACTTACTGAGAACCAACTCTGCCCTTGGCGGAGCATGGCCTTTTCCACTCCTCGCCTCTCATTCATTTCTCACATCCACACCCTGGCAACATGGGTCTCATTATGCCCATAATGGAGATAAGGGAACCCAGGCTAAGAGAAATAAGGAAATGCGCCAAAGGCCAAAGAGCTAGTGATTTTTTTTTTTATTCTGATGTTTGTGCCTTGAACAAATTATCTCCTTTTTTTTAATTTAAAGTCGTAATATCTAAAGCAAAAATATGACGACTTACTTCTTCTGTAATGGTAAAATCATTTTGATATATGTATGTATTTTTTTTTTTGAGAGAGAGAGAGAGCATTTGTGCAAGTGGGGAAGAGGGGGAGAAAGACAGAGACGAGAGAGAGAGAGAGAGAGAGAGAGAGAGAGAGGCAGAGAGAGAATGTTAAGGAGGATCCATGCTTAGCACAGAGCCCGATGCAGGACTGGATCCCACAACCCTGGGATTATGACCTGAGCTGAAACCAGAGTCAGATGCTCAAGGTCTGAGCCACCCAGGCACCCTCCGTTTTGCTATATTTTTAATAATCTGATTTATTGGATTGGAAGCCGGACTTTTTTCATACTACTGATGCTCAATTTTATGGATATCCTTTAGGTACCAAGTACTTTACAAAACAATCTTTGTTATTAAAACACAGCCTCAAACAACATCTCTCCCTCATTTTACTGAGACAGACACAAAGGCTCAGAGCATTTAGGTCAACTTCCTGAGGTCATGCGGATCACCCGTTAGTGGCAGAAATGGGATTCTCATGCAGGTCTGCCTGAACCCTGTGTTCCTTGTATCCTAATGGCCTGCTCCTACCCTAGTGACTTTATTGACTCAGTGCTAAGTCAGACACCAGAAATGCTGGAGACCAACCTTGTAAAGTGTGTTAGCTGGGCATAGCACCAAAGGCCTGGGTCAGTGGAGGTAATAAATGAGGGCAGCAGTGGTGACCTCATCTTGGGGTCTGAAAGCAGCCACGCACCTGAATGGTACACAGGACAGTCACCAAACCCTGCCTGGGAGGCTGACTCCTGTTTAGGGTTCATCCAGAGGGACCGTAATAGGGAGGAAGGATCCCACCAAGGCCCGCCCTGCAGCCTACTGGGGCCTTCCCGTATCTCTTCCACTCTGGGGGTGAAGCTTCTGAGAACAAAAGTGTGGTGCCTCACTCACGTTTGCCAGGAGCTCCCAAGCTACCAGAAAAGATAAATGCATGAAAAAACAATTAAGAATATAGTGTGGCAGGGGCACCTGGGCTCAGTCAGTTAAGCGTCCGACTCTCAATTTTGGCTCAGGTCATGATCTCTCATGGTTTGTGAGTTTGAGCCTCGCATCAGGCTTTGTGCTGACAGTTCGAAGTCTGCTTGGGATTCTCTGTCTCCCTCTCTCTCTGCCCCCATTGGCGCGCATGCTCTCTCTCTCCCTCGCTTAAAAATAAATGAACATTAAAAAAAATTTAAGAATACAGTATGGCAACTGCCACAACGGGGAGCGTGGGCTGATACGGGAGTGCCAGTAATGGTGCCTAACCCACACGGTGGGAATCTGGGGGATAAATTAAGGCTTCATAGAAGGGCCTGAACGGAGCCTGGATCCATGCAGGTCTTAGTCACAGAAATGAGGAGCATGAGAAGGACAGCGGGGAGGGTGCTTGGGCACACGTTCACGATGAGGCAATACATATGGACAGAGATGATGGAGCTTGTGAAGTAAGGAACGCCATGTGGTTACGTATGGCTGGGATGTAAGAACACGACGTAGTGCAGCGGGAAGGAAGCCCGGATGGAAACTTGAGGCAGGGGCTGAGCTGGAGGACAGTGGGCCCGCGAAGCCTCATAAAGGAATCTACCCTCCAAATGGGAGCCGATCATAGGGTTCACTTTCTATTATTCGGCAGTGGCAGAGTAATAACCACCGGGTTTGTATTTTATATCATATACATGTGTGTTGAGATGCATGTATATTTCATGGCTCCAGTGACACAGACTCTACTCAATTACATCTCCACTCTAGCTTTCGATTATTTCACCTTCCAAGATGCTAAAAACATGGTATGCCCACCACATCCCAAAGCATAATAAGGACAAAGGGAGATAGTTAATAAAAGGATTATTAAAGATTAAAAAACGATGAGAAGTCTGTGTAAAGAATTGTACCTGGCTTCTCTCACTACAGGAGAGCTCAGCACGGTAAAATGTCCACCCAGAAGAATGGATTGGGAGGAAGATTATGGGCTCCAGGGCAGAGAAGACCATTTCTGCAGCCACAGGAGTTCTTATCTGGACACCTCAGCCAGTACTGTGCCTGGGGGTGCATCGTGTTCTCGGTGACTATATTCCGAGCTAATGTTCTCCTCCCTTTAAGGGCTGTAAGGAGGCTAGAGAGCAAACACCAAGCACCCGCCTTTCCTATTTACCCAGTTAATGTCTCCAATTTCAGATAGAGTTATGTTCATAAAGCCCTCCTTGAATATTAGAAGATACACAGACGGGTAAAGCATATCAGATAGGCAGACGTCGGCAAGGTCTTTGTCATAAAGGGCGGATGCAGAAATGCCCACTTCACGTCCTCGCTCATTCAGCCCTGGCTCTGCGGGTGTCTGACTCCTGCCGAAATCAGGCAGGACAAAGCCAGAGCAAGCTGCCCGCTTAAGCACCTGGAGTGCAGGATCGGTGTTGGGGGGACAAAAGCTTCCTTCCAAGGGGAAACAGAGCAGTTTCCAATCATTGCACAATTACCTTTATTAGCATAACGTCTCTTCATGCATTTCGTAAAATACTTTCCTTTTCCTTCTCAGGAAGAAGGCAGAGACAGAAATTGCTGCCACCGAGGGGGGAAAAAAAATGTCTGTAAAATTTAAACCATGGGGCATTTGTTCAAGACTCCTGGGTAATGATGTCTCTTGATATATAATTCATGATAGCCTTAAAGCTTGGCCTACTTCTGACACAGAGATCATATATTTTGGAGAAGTCAGGGAGGGGGAGGAAGAAAATCACTTTTAAATGGTTCTGCTATACTTTGCCTTTTGAGTAAAGCCAGACAATATTTTGGACCATTCTTTTCTACCATAAGGGCTTCCCTTTAAAGCTTTAATTTTTTTTTTTCCTCTTGTAAATTGAAGAAGCAGCATATCATCCAGTTTCAGTTTTATCTTCTGTAACACTAGATAAAAGATGAGTCTGAATCCATCTGTTAGCACATACAGGCTGGAAACTGTGTGAAAGCTCGCTTTCTCTCTCTCTCTCTCCCTCTCCCTCTCTCTTTCTCTCTCTCCCCACCGCTTGCAGAAAGGGGGAAAAATCCACACTTTTAAAAAATTTATCATCAGCAATCCTACCCAATGCCGACCAGATAGCAGCACTTTTATCCTTTTATGGGCAGATTCAGGAGGAAGCCAGGCTTGCCACAAAGGCTCTTCCCCCTACGCTGCCACATGAATCGGGATGCTGGGGCTGGCTGCGGGCCAGCCCCTTCCCCCACAGCCTGGGGTTCCAACCTCCCCGAAATCAGCGATGATCCCCCCGGGTGCCATTACCTGCCCCGTCTGAGCCCACTCGAGCTGATGCTGGGAGAATCGCAGAACAGCGGGAGACTTTCTGTCCTCCGGTAGTAGGGAAAATGAGCAGGCAGGCTGCCTGGGCCCCATCTGGGTCACTTGGCATTTCCTATGACACTGCAGGTTGGGGCGACACCGTGTATTGCCCTCTCTGGGCTCTGAGAACTGCTTTGCCCGACAATGTGGGAAACGCCGTGTGCCACTGATCAGACCAGACGCAGCAGAAGATCAGAGACGGAAGGCCGGAGGTGGCCTGGATGGGCGCTTGCCAGCACTCATGTCTCAGCTCCAAAATCACCTCCTCCCAATCCATTCTTCTCCTCCCATTCCAGAGTCCTGGAATGCAGAGTTCCTTTGTTTCTTAAACGCAGAACCGGCGTTAATCACAGAGTTCCAAGCTCCATGCCATTAATGAGGCGAAGCTCAAGCACTCACGGTTCAGACGAGGATGGGGGTGGAGGTGACAAGTACAAGCGACCAGGGACTGCCTAGGCCACTGCCCTTCAGAAGGCTCATGTGCATTTTCTTTCTAAGTTTATTTATTTATTTTGAGAGAGACCTAGAGAGCAGGGGAGGGGCAGAGAGAGGGGAAGGGAGAATCGCAAGCAGGCTATGCGTTGTCTCCGTGGGACTTGAACTCACAAACAGTGAGATCATGACCTGAGCCGAAGTCAAGAGTCGGAGGCTTAACCGACGGAGCCACCCACGCTCCCCCAAAGGCCCACGTGGTTTTTAGGGAAGGCTTAGAGCCGCAGCTGCATGCCGTGCACCCCGCACTCTTCAGTGCTATGTCCTGCGGGTTCTTCCTCTGCTAAAGCTCACAGCACCCCTACCCCCACATCCCACCGCCAGTGCCCTAATTTAGGTCCTTCTTATCTTTCTCCTGGACAGTTTTGCACACGCAGCCAGATGACTCTTCCTGAAGCAGCACGGCTATTGCGTCATTCCATGGCTCAAAAGCCTTTAATGATTTCCCCACTGACAAAGAGATACAGCCCAGCCTCTAATTTCTAAGACTCTCTTCACCAGGTCCTGGCCAGAATGCTAGCCCTCATCTCCCACTTCTCCCTCTCCTTCCCACACCCTGCCCTGCAGCTCCGTGCCCCCACTCCCTCTGCCTCCCTGCCGCCCTTCTCCTCTAGTTCCCTGTGTCCGATAGAGTTTTCCTCTTCACTTTACCTTATTTCCAAATCCCGCTCGTCCTTCAAGACCACATTCAAAGGCCACTTCAGCCGTGGACTCAACCTTGACCCCCCCAGGGAAAATTTCTCTGTCCTCTCAACTTCCATAATTTTATCATACCTCAATCACTCCCTTTTGCTGTAACAGGACCCAGACACCTTGTTTTTCTCCCTAGACTGTAAGATATCTGAGGGCAGAGGAGGGCCCAGGTGACTTTAACACATCTGTTCTATCTAGATGCGTCCTGATGCATGATTGGTGTTCACCAATATCACCTAAGTAAATTAGTGAGGATGGCTCCAAGATTGCCGTCGTAAGCTACTTTGTGGGAGCACGGCTTTGAACAGATCACATGGGGGCCACGTACAGCATCACTAAAGGAGCACACGGCATGCAGAGGAGGCACGCTGGGTGGGCGGGGTCACAGTGGACCAGGCCCATGACCTCCAGGATGCTAAATCCAATGGTCAGTTCTCAGCCTTCACATTTACTAGCCCATCATCAACTAACTGCGACACCACCGAGTCATCGTCCGTTCCAGAAAGTCTTGTTTCCTTGACCCCTAGTGACCCCTAGATCGCAGTCTCTTATTGCCCCTCCTTGCTAATGCCGCTCCTTCTTAGTTTCTTTGGCTCAGTCCTTGTTTTTCTTCGAAAACTCTTTATGTTGGCATTCTTTGGGACTCAGGTCTTCAGTCTCTCTGTTCTCTATCAGGATTCACACCTTCGGTGACCTTCCCCAGCATCATGGCTTTAAATGTCAGCTGTATTTTGATAAACCTCAAATCCGTATTTCCAGCCTGACCTCTCCCTTACTTGCAATAACCACAGCCTACTCAAAATCTACACTTGGACACCAACCTCGAACTTCTCGAGGCCCCAAACTGAACTCCCTGTCTCCTCCCCTAATGCCGCCCCCTCTCCCAGTCTTTCTCATCTCAGCTAATGACAATTCCATCAGTCCAGTCTCTGAGGACAAAATATTGAGTCATTCTAGCCTCCTCTCTTATTTCATGCCCCACATGCAATCCTTCTGAAAATCCTTCTGGCTTTACCTTTAAAATCTATCTGGCAAAGATCAAAATGTATTCCCTTTACTCTGCTCCTTTTTTTCCATCACTTTTTTGACCTTGTAATGTACTAGAAGGTAATAAATATCACTTGATTACCTTTCCCTGATTTATTATGATTATTACTTTATTATCTACCTTTTCTTAAAAATATTTTAATGTTTATTTACTTTTGAGAGAGACAGACAGAGACAGGGACAGAGGCATGAGCAGGGGAGGGGCAGAGAGAGGGAGACACAGAATCCAAAGCAGGCTCCCGGTTCTGAGCTGTCAGCACAGAGCCCAACATGGGGCTCCAACTCACAGACTGCGAGATCACGACCTGAGCTAAAGTCGGACGCCCAACCTATTGAGCCACCCAGGCGCCCCACTTAGCTACCTTTTCCCTCACAGATGTAGCATATCCTCAGAGTTTAGAACTATGCCTGGCACAAAGTAGCCATTCAACAAATGTTTGTCCAATGCTTGAGTGAATGACTTTAGCCGATGGTCTCTGAACTGTAGCTGAAAAAATAAACAGCATTTAGCCACAGAGAAAGTCATCTGTAGGCAGGGGAAATGCAAGCAGCAAGGGCCGACAGATACAACTTTCTTCAATGTTTTAAGATGCAGCAGTGTCCCTAAAGCCTGCCTGAATGACACAAAACCACAGAAGGAGCAGACCTGAATAGTCCAGGCCAGCCAAGGAAAGGCTCAAGGGACTTCAATGGATAATTATGCTTTTTTTGTAAAATATATATACAGTTGGGGCACCTGGGGGGCTCAGTTGGTTAAGCGTCTGACTGTTGATTTCAGCTCAGGTCATGATCTCACAGTTTATAAGTTTGAACCCATATTAGGCTCTGTGTTAATGGTGCAGGGCCTGCTTGGGATTCTCCCTCTTTTCCCCTCATTCTGCTCTCTCTCTCTCTCTCTCTCTCAAAATAAACAAATAAATTTAAATATATATATATAGTCAAACTGAAATGAAACACACTGAAGTTGGTAAATAATTGTGCATAAACATCCCTCTGCAATTTTATTTAGATTATACATTTTTCATATATCCCCTCCTCCCCCAAGATATGACAAAGATAGTGTCCTTGGCTCTTCTGTATTTGCCCATAATTCGATGTCCTATAAATATGTTTTCAGGACCAGGCCCATGTCAGTCTTGCTCCCTGTCATTCCCTCACTGCCCACCAGGAATAGTGTTTTCAACGTACTTGTTCGATTAACGAAGACATGAATAAATGCCTTCTGAATGTCTCCTGCCCAGACCAGTTCCACAATATAAGAATATATTCTGAGAAACAACTCTCCACCAGACTTGTCCTCAAGGCAGAAAATGCATTAGCCCTCACTTGCCCTCAGCGCCTAACACCGTGGCCAGCTCCCAGTAGACATTTGACGGACGTGATGCCTAAGAGTCAAGTTCACCTGCCTGCAGGACGGGAAGTGGTGAAGGGCACTGTCATACGTCCCTCTTGCTGAGTCTGTGTGCCAGCACCTCAGCGCTCTCTGCTCTGCTGCTGTGATCTGACCCAGGGTAGCGAGCGGGCACAGGGCAAAGTGGAACACTGGACTTGGCTGCCTGTGCACCTGCTCCACAGAGCGGTGATGATGGGAACCAGAAAGGCGCTGCACTAGGACCAGCCGCTATAGTGGACGGGGTGAGTCACAGAGGTCTCAGTGATGCAAACATCTAGAGAAAGGACATCTTCACACAGGCTGTGGTGAGGATTTGCAAGACCCTTTGAAGGTTGACCTCGGATGACCATTTCTTCTATGGGAGCTGCCTGCCACATCCCCCAGTGAGATGTAGCTTATCACGCTATTCGAGAGGCATCTGTCAAGCGGGTGCTGTGGCTTAACCACTGCTCTCTGTGAAAAGCTTCCTATAAGCATGTTTTCTTCCCCAAGCAGACGTTTGTGAAGAGACTTGCCATTTCCAAACTCAGAAGCATGATTAGGGGCTTTGGGGTCTGATTAGAGTCAGGAATGAATCGGGCTGGAGAAGCAAGTTCCTTGGAGGCCACACTTAGATAATCACACATAAGATGGATCCCACATTGCTGCACATGCTCTGTTCTACTTGTGGGGGGTCTTTACCATGGAAGGGGGCGATTAGTTCTATGGAAAATAAGAAAGTAGAGCAGAAACCCAAAGCAGGACATTCACTGCCCTGCCACCTGCACACACACGTGCACACACACACACGCAAGCTGCACCCACCAGGCCTCCCAGAGACCAGCAGCCGATTGGATTTCTCTCATAAATGCAGGACTTATCAAGGAAATCAATTAACATCAAAATGAAATGGTATAAATTCCAGTTTTCACTGTGGTAGAAATCAGGGGGGCAAGGCATTCTTGCATCCAAAAGTCACATTTCAATAGAACTTGCAGACGTTCCCCGGGGACACGGGGAAATAAGGAGAACATAGCCATGAGAACAAACATTCTTTTCGTTTGTCGCCAGTACGAGGGCACCTTTATGACCAGTAGCAAAAATCACACGACTTATGTTCAGCATCTATCAGCCTCTAAGTTCATTAGCTCACTTCTTCTTGGCTTGTATATTTATTTGACAAAAAGCTAAGGTCTGAAGGATGTATCCTGGGCCGGTGCAAAGGGTATGGGACTTGGGTCAGAAGTTCTGACCTCAACTAAAACCGTCTTGAATGGGCACCTCTGCTCTTTAAGCGTCAGTTTCCTTGTCTCATACAATGAAGCATAAAAAATTGCCGCGTCCACCCCACAGGCCTGCCGAAGTCGAAATGAGCACCTGTGATGAGACTTTGTGCAGTGTCTGATAGGTAATAGGCCCTCCTCAAAATACGCTGACTCTGAATCGAATGCCACGCTGTTACATGAATCCTCTCCTCTCAAAGTGTCTGTATGATTGGAAAGGAACATGGAATCCATTCACCTCTGACTCCAATATAAGGTAGAGACTAGTTAGAGCTCTAAGATGTCACAGAAAGAATGCTCTGGAAGGTCAAACAAAGCAGATGTTGTTTACAGCCAGGGACATCAGAGAACGCTTCCTGGAAGAACAGACACTTGATGTAGCCACATGCCACGGTTTATTTTAAAGGTTATGGATGATTATTCATTTATACTTTAAGACACAGAAAAGTCCAAGCCATTACACTTGCTAGTTTGGAGGGGATAGGAGAAGAAAGAGAACATGACAAAGACCTTGTCCCTAGGTCGTTTATAACCTAGTTGGGAAGAGGTCATGTGTGTGTACACATGTGCACACACATACACAAGTCCTTTGTCTCTGACAATTTGTGACAAATGATTAGGAACAGTTCAGAAGTTTGGAGCCATGCAGTGCGAGCAGCAGTGTGTTGGGAGGTCTCAAGGAGTAACCAGCTAACTCTGGCTTTTCCCCTCTCTGGGCATCAGTATCCCCATCTGTAAAATAGACGGCTTGGTCTAAATCAGACTTTTCTCAACCATGTGGCAAAGATGGGCTAATGTATGCCCACAGCCGTGGGAGACAGCTGGTGAGCTCCAGGTGGCCAGCGCGCCCCACCCCAGGCCACTCTCCTGTGGCCACAAGCAGCTTCATGCATTTCCTCTGTGTGCTCTACAGTGGTACCATTTTCCGTGTGACCATGACATGGACCATTTTAGAAAATCCTTATTCCAGATGATCTCAGAGAATCTTGACTGTCTGATCAACCTAGCAAGTGGAGCTTGAAAATTTTCCCGAAAATGCAGGACCCCGGAAGTGGCTAAAAGCAGTCTTAGGAATCGAGAGAAACTGATCCATGCAAGGGGGGCCTGGCCCCGGCAAGTGAGGCCAGGCCTCCCTGCAAGACCAAAGAAGGCACGTCCACTACTGAAGCCTCCTCACTGTAGCTTTCAAGTTTCTTTATTTGTATTTATATTTATCAAAATGGCCTCTGTGATGGCTGGTACCATGTGTCAACTTGGCGGGACATGGGGTGGCCAAATACCTGGTTAAACATTATTCTGAGTGTATCTTTGAGGACGTCTCTGCATGAGACGAACATGTGAATCAGTCAGCTGAGCAAAGCAAATGTGGGTGGGCCTCATCCAACCCCTTAAAGGCCTGAATAGAACACAGGGCAGGGTAAGATAGAACTTGTACTCTCCAACGGTCTTTGAGCTAGCACATTGGTCTCCTGCTTTCCAGAAGCTCCATCATCTCTCCTGGTTCTCAGGTCTTTGTACTTGGACTAGAACCACACCATCAGCTCTGCGGGGTTTCCAGCTTGCCCAGTGCAGACCTTGGACTTCTTGGGTATGCATGTGTACCTTCTGTTGGTCCTGTTTCTCTGGAAACACACTAATCCATACCAGGTGACAGGGGAGGTGTTAATTTGTTCAAGCTATGAAACCACATCTGATATAATCTCCCTTCCAAAAGATGCATTACAGCCATTAACTCAGTTCATGCAAGTTAGAGAGGAGAAATGGAGCCTTCCTGTATCATCAGGGTTGATATGAAGCAGAAACACTTACATACAGTCAATGGAACAACATGGGTCTGAACTGGGCAAACCCACGTATATGTGGATTTTGTTACAGCACCGTACTGTAAGTGTATTTTCTCAATAGCATCTTTTTTTTCTAGCTCACCCTGTTGGAAGAATATGATATATAAAGCATAACATACAAAATATGCGTTGACTGCTTGTGTTATTGGTAGGGCTTCCAGTCAATGATAAGCTATTTGTAGTTAAGTTTTGGGGGAGTCTAAAGTTATACAGGGACACAAACTCCTCAGGGGGTGGGGGCTTCTAACTCCCACTTTGTTTAAGGGTCAATTTTAATTAAGAGATGTCTAACTTTGAAGCGAGCCGGGGGCGCCTGGGTGGCTCAGTGGGTTGAGCGTCAGACTTTGGCTCAGCTCACGGTCTCCTGGTTTGTGAGTCTGAGCCCTGCATCCGGCTTGCTGCTGGCAGCTCAGAGCCCGCTTCGGGTCCTCTGTCCCCCTCTCTCTCTGCCCTCCTCCTGCTCATGCTGTCTCTCCAAAACGAAGAACACATTAAAAAAATTTTTTTTTAATTTATTTTTTAAATAAATTTTGAAATCCAAAAGACTTATGAGCGACCTGACTGCAGACCAGCACCTCAGCTTTCTCAGCTGTTCCAGCTTCTCTTGCAGAGTTATTACAATAATCTTTGTAATAAAATTAGACCCGGCTCAGAGCTGAGTGCACAACGGGTGCTCAGTAAATGTTGGTTTCCGTTCTCCCTGTTACAAACCCATTCCACAAGGCCCTACAGGTCCTGCGCGACTTCCACCTCCCCCCTCGACCACTCCTGCTTCATTTAGTCCCCCCACATCCTGCCCGCCTTCTCCTCCTGTCTCTGAATTGGTAAAATATCCTCTCACTGTCTTTTCCTTCTGCCTGGTCCAGTCCACCTCTCCCTGCAAACGCTGACAAGGCTCATCTCCCCCCTCCTTTCGGGAGCCTGCTCATCAGACCGCCTTCTCCGAATCACCCATATAGAAGGCAACCTCGTTCACTCTGCCCTCCCCCCCCCCCCACCGACCACCCAGCTCCATTTCTTCCCGTAGCGCTCACCACAGCCTACCATAGTGCGCGTGTGTCGGGGTGTGGGTGTGTGCGTGCGTAATAGACAAAACCTGGGGTTTCATTGTCTTCAGCGGCAGGGAGATAATAGGTGCTCGGTAAATATTTCCGACGGAATTAGGGAATAAATGAATGAACGAACCTGGCTCGGTCAGCACGGTCCCGTTGCCAATGCACGCGAGCAGAAGTATAAAGGGAAAACATCCAGTCTCGGGGAGAGGCTGAGGACAGGGTGCTCATGGGAAGAGCTCACCCACCAGGGAGCCCAGGCTCGACCACCCCGAGTTCTTCTCCCTCCTCCACCACCGCAGCGTTGCAGAGAAGGCCCTCTGCACAGGTGACCGCCTCTCCTAATCGCCAAAACCACCCTCACATACACGCTTTAAGCCACACCGTAAAGGTTTTTATAAACACAAATCCTCGCTCACTTTGGCCCAAGCAGCTAGGCCCGAAGTGCCCGCAGAAAGCTTGAGGTGATCCTCACGCAGTCGACGGCTACCCCCCCGCGGGGCCGAGGGCACACACTCCAGATCAGATCGGCTTCCCGGATCTGGCCGGAAGTGGTGGCCCCTCCATTCATCAGCTATTGTAACCGGAGCCCAACTGCTCACACGAGCCCCTGGACTTCAGTTCCCTCTTCCATAAAGCGGGCATAAATAATAAGGTATAATTTCCACAGCTGCCGTGAAGAGTAAGGGAGACAGCGTAGGGGGGGAACCAACCTGAAAATCAGGGCCGTGACCCTTGAACGACACACATCGGAGCTGCACGTAGAATGTCCTACCCCACTCATGTTCACGGAAGGGAAAAATGATCGCATTGTAACTAAAGCCTCTATTTTCCCGTTACTCCTAAAACACAGCCTTCTAAACGAGCTGTTTTCTCTGGCTAATACCTGTGAATCCTGGTGACCAAAGGGTTATATATTGAAACTGACTCCGAAATTTCTGGACCCTCAGGATGAAATCGTTTAAATTCAACATGTTAGAGACAGGTGGATCTCAATTACAGAATAAAAAGTAGGATGACACTGCATTGTTTTCAAGTTTCGTAATACAGTTCACGCTGGCGTCTTAGAACACTGTCTCTACTCAAGGGGCGCCTGGGTGGCTCCGTCGGTTAAGCGGCCGACTTCGGCTCCGGTCATGATCTCGCGGTTTGTGAGTTCGAGCCCCGTGTCGGGCTCTGTGCTGACAGCTCGGAGCCTGGAGCCCGCTTCGGATTCTGTGTCTCCTTCCCTCCCCCACTTGTGCTCTCTCTCTCGCTCTCTATCAAAAATAAATAAATTTCAAGAACATTGTCTACTCAAGGTCTTAGGGGGAAAGATGATGACAGTTTGCAATCTCCTGTGTGTGGGATGTGGCTCCTACTGTGTGGGGCAATGGGATAAGGAGCACCTGCCTGCATTTATATGGAGCCCCCTCACCTGAAACGGGCTCTGAGCGTTTCTCCAGCTGGGCCCCACGCCTTCCACCGACAAGCAGGCACTGCTTGACCCAGACCCGAGACAAAGATGAACAGTGTCCCTGTGGAAGTTCCTTGTGCCTCAAATGAACATTGTTTCGGAAAGCTCTCGGCCCGAGTCACCTTCACAGCAATTTGAGGCCCACAGCCCGAACTGACCAGAAGTCCTGCCCAAACAGGAAGCCTAGAGGGTCTCCCTGACCGCCCAGGCTCAGGTACAACAGTGGTGAAGGCCCCAGACCCAAAGAGTTTTCCAGTCTCTGCACCGTGTCATGAGATTGTTCAAGACAGGAGCGTGGCCACATCTGAAGCAGGACCCTCCCTTCCTCACCGCCCATCTCAGTCCCTCCGTCCATGGGGTCCCACATCCCAGCCTCAGTCCAAGACCTCGTTTCTGCTTTGGCTCTCCCTTTGGGGCCGAGACTGGACAGAGCTACTCATCAAAATGGATCATGAATGTCCTGCACTCACTATTGACAAGCATGGCTCCAAACCCTTCACATATATCACCCCATTAGCTCCGCCCAGCACCCCAGGAGGAAGATGCTATTATTATCCTTACTTTGCAGATGTGAACAATAAGACACAGAGAGGTTGAGTAACCAGCCCAAGCTCACACAGCTGGTGAATAAAGCAAGTGGTCCGTGCCCTCTGCACAGCCTCTTGCCCTGCCCTCACATCTCGGGGTCTTCGTTTTCTTCTCTATATTTAGGAGACTACCGGCAAGATAGGGTAAGGACAACAACAAAAGATAGGAATAATCACATGTGCTTTGGAAAGCCCCAAAGACACCACAGTGGACAACAGCACTATTATTACTGTCCCTGACAAGGACAGTAGGTCAACAATGCTGGGGACCCTGAGTTATGTGCGCCCGAGAGTTCTCCGATGTAATGGCATGGGTTCCAACCTAAAGGAGTAAAAGGCTTCAGAGATGTGATTATGCTTGCATTTAAGAAATACACTGATAAACCTGTTTATCTAGTGCACAGTTACAATCCGTGCTTTGCCAGATCTTCTCATCTTAAACAGACTGTGGAAACTTTAATTATATTTGGCTTTTGAGTTCCCAGAGAATTAGAGCAGCTGTGACCTCACGCAGTTATCCAGAACACCCGGTCTGTACTGGTTACCTATTATCTTCTGGGCAAGGTGTGAGGCTTTACCCCGAGCACATGGGGGTAAACGATACAAAATTTCTTCCACCCTGGAGCTGCTATCTCCTGGTGCAACTGAATGTTGGCTAGGTCGCGGTATTTCAGTTCACTAAAATATCAACAGGAAATAGAGGCTCAATCCTATTTTCCTAAGAATCTGACATTCCCATGTTGTTTAATAGGTTTACGAGGCATGGGTTAGGCGGCATGATTTTCTCAACTGTAAAAAGATTATATTGCCTTTCTGGTTGCCGTGTGACTTGCGTGTACTAGTCCCCTCCCACGGGAGGGAGGCACAGTTGACAGAGGACTTGGCCACTCGCCCTGTTTAGCAAAGGGAATGTAAGCGGAATAAAGCAGAAGCTTCAAGAAGCATGTCAAGCTTCTGCCACCTTTTGCTCACTGTCTTCCCCGTGATGACCATGACGCATCCCCAGAAGTGCCTGCCCTGTCGGTCCAGGTGGCAGACAGAGAAATGTCGAGCGATGCCACGGAACCAGCCTGCAGCCCCTGACGTGTGGCACAAGAGAGACGCTTGTTGCTACCAACCACTGAAATTTTAGGACTGTTTCTTACCGCCACAAACCTGGCTGATACACCACATTACGGCATATAAAATCATGTCACATTCACCGGTATTAGGTTGAGGACAGCAAAAGGAATTATGTCCATTTTGTGGATGAGGGCCCCAAGACCTAAGCGTGGTTAAGTGATGGGGGAGAATCGAAGAGCAGAGAGAGGAAAATAATGGACACAAAACCAGGGGCATTATTCTAGCCCAGTGTGATTAAAAACAAGGCTGACACACCATTAGGGTAAAAATCTCTTTCACAAACTACACGTTGATTAAAAGACCAACAAACCACGCAGGTTTCCCTGGTCTCCGGGCCATTTCCTGGCATCGGGGATGATCTGACCGAAGAGCAAGAGACAGGCAGTGCGAGAAACATGGAACCCGAGGGCAGAGCTCTCATCTGCTTGAACTGAGCGGGGGCTAGCCTCAGCTCTTCTGCTCCATGGCTGAGGGGCACCACTGAAACTTTTCAGGGACAATAGCTATTCTTCTCCGGCCATGGCAAGGCTTCGTGAGCTTCCAGAGTGGCCTCACAGCAGCTACATGTCACGTAGCCCCAGGATGCCCATCACATGCCTGAAGCCAGCACTGGGAACAGTGTGTCATTTCACCAGGAAATCGGGCCAGAAAGACACCCTGACCTTAACACCTGGTCAGGGAGGTAGTAACTCAGGACAGAGGCTCACAGGATCTGTTCGGAGAGACTAATTCAATTTTCTTGTTCCTATTGTTTTAAACCCAAACCTACTGTTCTTTGTCTTTGCTTTATTCTCTCCTTTCCCTCTTATTTTCACTTTTTAAAAAAGCTCCTTTCAACGGGAGTGAGGGAGTCACCCTAATTATTGATTTAGACACATTTCGGGCCGGCTTTACACGCGCCATCCCGGCGTACTGACATATATGGAAAGTATTCTTTAACAGCTAATCTCTTCACCAGAAAGCTCAGTTTCCAACAGCTATATTTGGGGGTCTGAGAGGGTTGGCACCCTGCATGTCGCTTTTCATTCACACTGTTGGTTTCCTACCCTTGACCCAAGCGAGGCTGACTTCTGACACGTCCCTCCCCGCTCTCTGCCCACAGATGCTATTTTCATACAGCACCCAAGGCTTTTCATATCCTGAGCGACATTCTGGCCTTTTTTTTCTTTAGTGTAATATGCACCAAAAATACAATCAGCCCCATAGCATTTAGGTGCACATATACGTGTGCCTGTTTTTAAAAAAAAGTTTTGCGTTGAGTTGCAGAAACCAGACACTGATATAATGTCAGGAAAAGCCATTCCGGACGCTGGAAGAAAGCCCACGCGGGCAGCCGGAGACATACCGGGAGAAGCAAAGCTTCTAACGATTGAGGTGTGAGCAAACTTTAGATTTCATCCAAACCTCTCACCGGGTACCACCTTGCTAATGGAGGTCGCTTACCAGGCATGTCAGTAACACTTTGAAATTTGTAGAGAGCTTTTTAACTTCCTTTCAAAGTGTGTTATGTTCATAATAACCCCAAGAGGGAGCATTACCAGGACAGAAGGTCAACTCCACCGGCGAGAGCCTGGCAAGGTTGTGACTTGTTTTAAACAGGTCATTGGTGTGTACAGAACTAATTCCCCATTCTTTCAATGTCACGTACTGTGAATTTTTATTCCCCTACTTTTATTTTTTTTAAGTTTTTAAAAAAGGTTTATTTTCGAGAGAGAGAGAGAGAGAGAGAGAGAGAGAGAGAGAGAGAGAGAACAAGAAGGGGAGCAGAAGAGAGAGAGGGGGACAGAGGATCCGAATGAAGTGGGCTACACGCTGACAGAGGCAAGCCCAATGTGGGGCTCGAACCCACGAACTGTAAGATTGTGACCTGAGCCAAATTCAAACGCTCAACCAGCTGGGCCACCCAGGGGCCCCATTCCCCACTTTTAAACATTTGCAACATGCATCTGAAACCAGGACATTCAAGTGACCTCATCTAAAACGCCCTGAATAAAGCTCTTCTAGAAGTCCCCATAGAATGCAGGCTCTATGAGGGCCAGGCTGATCTATCTACACAAGCACCCAGCACAGTGTTTGTCCACAGTCCTTTCTCAAAAAAACAAAAACAAAACAAAACAAAAACAAACCAAAACCAAAACCAAACCAAACAAAAAAACATTGTCGAACAATTGCAAGACAAACTATTCTTCCTCCAACTTTTCTTGTTTTTAAGCAAACCTACCACCTGACAGGCCGGCTATGAAGGAATTACTGTCCTTCCCAACTCTCATTAATGAACGCTCTGCAGCTCACAGCTATGTCAATGGCATACACATGTTGGCACACACGTACATCTGGTTGAAAATCCGATTTCATCACTGCCTTGTTGACATCCCCCAATGGCTACCCACGGAGTTTAGGACGTCCGGTTTCAATCCCACTGCCCCAGACCCCCTTACTCTGACCCTACTGGGCCACTTTTACCAAGTGCTATGATTGGGCCAAGTTGCTGTAAGTCTCCTTTGCCCTGAAGATGCAGGGTTGCAACCGGGAGCAGTTTCTGAAGGCAGGAGCAGACAGCCATGGGCAGCCCTTCATGCTGGCAGTCACTGGAGGCCCCGTGCTTCTGCCTGGCCCTCTTCCCTTAGCCCATATGCACTTCACACGTTCTTTCCCCACCTCGGAAGCAGCCCAAGCCTCTCAGAGACCGGTGTTCCACTCTGTGAGGGGAAACTCCCTACCGGGGAAAATGCTCTTTTCTCTCCAGAAAGGTCTCCAGAGTTGAGGCTTGCCCGGTCCCCGCCCCAGCAATCCTCTAAGAAAGCAAAGTGGTGAGTGGAAAGTCCTGGCAGGTCTACTGACACGCTTTGAGGGTTTCTTAAGGCTCTTGTTCTAGCCAGTGGTCACTTTTTGTAAACATCAGTCCCTAGCAGGGAACTGGGCCATCCTGCTAATCCCTGGGGATTTCTGGTGAGGCCCTCTTCCTCCTGACTCCAGTGAACCCCCTCCTCTCTGCAACTTTCACTTCCAGCTTTTTCCTGGCACCTTACTGTCTCCCTAGCAAGCCCATCCGTTTGATGGCTGTCCAAAAAGGAACTGCCTAATTGGAGTTTAGAAGAGGCATTCCTTCAAAATAACCTTTTTTTTTTTTTAATCAAAAGGATCACAAATAATCTTTAATTAGAACACTTGGCCTTAAAAAAAGAAGAAAAGGAGCAGTGTTATAAACGCTGCCCTCTTCCTCTCCCCTAGGCCTGTGCTGAGGGCTCGGGACGTGAAAACTGTGGATAAGCGGCCTTCCCTCCAGGGTGCACAGGCCAGTGTGGGGACAGGTCAGGGGAAAAGGTGTTCATAAAAATACCGTGAAGGCTCGCGGTCAGAGGGAACACCAGGCGAGCACTGAAATCACAGGCCAGCTCCAGGCTGTCTCCCCAACCTCTCTGCCGGCCACTGCCCACCTGTCACTCTGCTATAGACCCCGGTCTTCTTGTGGCTCCTTCAACGGGCTGGGCACGACTACCCTGCTCACTCTCTTCCTGGAGCATGCTTTCTCTGGAAAGCTACGTGGTTCATTCTCTCACTTCCTACAGACCCTCCCTCATCTCACCCTTCGTGAGGACTTCGCTGACCCCCCCAAGTCCAAGTAGCAACTCTTCCCCTAAATTCCCCCACTCTCTCCTCACTCTGTATACCATCTCTACTCCATTTCTCTTCATGGAATATATGACATCTAACGTAATCATTTTACTTGTTGACATGCTTATGGCCCACCTTTCCCCAATAGAATAAAGCTTCATGGGGCAAATTTTGACTGCTTCACTGTGAATCTCCAGGAATTGACACAGAGGAGAGGTCACCAACTCCCTGTGAGTGCCCAATAAATGTTCATTGAATAAGTGGTTGGATGGATGGATGGATGGATGGATGGATGGATGATGGACGGATGATGGATGGATGGATGGGTGGATGATGGATGGATGGATGGATGGATGGATGGATGATGGATGGATGGATGATGGATGGATGGATGGATGGATGGATGGATGGATGATGGATGGATGGATGGATGGATAGATGGATGGATGGATGGACTTGGTGGGGAGTTGGGGGATGTATCCAGAAAAGGGTACTAAATCTTAAAGGACCTTTTGGGTTAATACAAAGCATTTAGAAAAAAGAATGCCTAGCCCATGCGTGATCTTGGGTAAATCATATTACCACTTTCTCCTCTGTAACATGAAGCTAATGCATTATATTGGCAAGTCTCTGATGAGCAATGAAACTAAAACAGTTCAGACTAACTAAAATGAGCTACGGATGGCACAGGCTAATGCAACATGGGAAGAGACAAGAGGAACCATGCCTTTCTCCACAACCACCAAATCAAGTTCTAACCACAGCAGACAGAGACTGAAGAAGCCAGGCACAATGAGGGTGAGAGCTAGGTGGGTCGGCTGAACTTGATCCTGTTTTCAACAAGGGGTACTTTGGTCCTAGGCCAAAAGCAAAGCCCCCAGCACGCTATAGAACTATATTCTAAATTGTTAATTCAAAAAGCAAATCACTTTTCATATGCTACTTGCCTTTATGCAAATAATTGCATCTCTCTGAGCCTTCGTTTCGCCATAAAATGAAGCCCACATCTTCTCCTACTAAGCGCCATGTAAAAGTTTCTAGAACAGTGTCTGCCACTTTGAAAGTGCACAATAAAATTTTTCTGTATGGAAATACAGTATTTGCACGCAGTTTACATTAAAGTAGGGAGATCCATGGGACTCCTTTCTGGAAAAAGGCAAAGAACTCCAACTGAGTGTATTTTCTGGGGCTTAAGTAGAGTCATGGCAGGGGAAAAAATTGTATCTTCTTAAAAAAATAAGATTGTGGCCTGGAAGCAGTGTGAACTCTGTGGTGTGGGAAAGTGTAGGACTTTGAGAGCCAGGCAGATTTGAGCCAAAATGCTGGTGCCCCATTTTCAATCCTGTGTCTTAAAGCAAGCTTTTAAAACTCTTTTGCTGGGCGCCTGGGTGGCTCAGTTGGTTAAGAGTCCAGCTTCAGCTCAGGTCATGACCTCACGGTTTATGGTTTATGGGTTTGAGCCCCGCTTCAGGCTCTGTGCTGAGAGTCTGGAGCCTGCTTCAGATCCTGTGTCTCCCTCTCTCTCTGCCCCCTCCCACTTGTGCTCTGTCTCTCTGTCTCTCAAAAATGAATAAACGTTAAAGGAAAAAAAACCCTCTCTTGACTTGATTGTCTTTATTTTCAAAACAGAAATAGGGGCACCTCCGCGGCTCAGTTGGTTAAGCGTCTGACTCTTGATTTTGGCTCAGGTCACGATCTCTGAAGTTTATGAGTTCAAGCCCCTAGAAACAGCACAGAGTCTGCTTTGCCTAGGATTCTCTCTCTCCCTCTCTCTCTCTCTCTCTCTCTCTCTGCCCCCCTCCCCAAATAAACACATAAACTTAAAAAGAGAAAAAGAGAGAGAAATAAATATATCTACCTTGCAAGGTTGTCTATAAGGTGAAAAATGTATATAAACAGATGAACAAAATAGAATTAATAGGTGCAAAATGCATGCTGAAAAGCATAATTAATTTCTACTAATATAAATGAAAATTTGAGTGTACTTTGAACAATGAGGGGCCATGTCGGTCCTGGGTAACCTGTAAATCACTAGGCAGAAAAAATAATTCATGTTGCATATACCATGAAATATCAAACATACCATAGCTATTTTTGTTTATATGAGCTACTCAAAGTATTTCCTGAGGTTGAGGCTGAACAGATAAATTTATACAAGCCACAACCTCACTAGCAGGTTACCCAGTGAACAGTGTAAAAGGGAAGCAGGGGGTGGAGTCTTGACACAGTGTTTCAAAGGAGGAAAAAATAAGAGATGTGCACATAGCACTCCATTCATCGGGCACACGCTTACACAACCCTCTCCCTCTCCCAGAGGCAGCCTTGAGCCCGGGAATCCAGAGCCAGGCTTCCCTCATCGACCCAGACCCAGGATTCGCTTTACACTTCATCCAGTGAAACCCACTCTTTAAAGAGGGACTGGAATCCAGGGGGAAACTCAGTTCTCCAGAGACTCCCCAGGCAGTGCTCCCTCCACATCCCATTAGGTCTCCCTGCTCCTTGGAAGCGTAGGAAGCAAAACTGAGCAAGGATTCCTAGCTCCCTTCCTAGCTCCTAGCTCTTTCTCTGCCCTCACCTCCAGGCTCCCGACGCTGTTTTCCTTCAACGAGGGGACCAGAAAACCATGTTTCCTGGGCAGAGGCAGCTGCCACAGTGTCTCTTCAGGGTTTCTCTTTATCCTTCTCTTCTCTTTCTCTTTCATAACCTTTTCCTACATCCCCCAACCAGTTAGTAAATAAAACTGAATATTTTCCTAGTCCTTTATTTTTTTTCAAACCTATATTAGGCTCTTCTTCCATTTATTTTTATTTTTAAAGTAGTATGCTCAAATGATTTGAGTGTTTTCAAATATGTCCAGAGTAAGGTTTGACAGGGTCCTGTGTTTCCAAAGCAAAAGAGTTAGACATTTCTCCCTAAAAAAATGTGATCTGGTTGCTTCCTGCCAGAGAACGTCAGAATTGCCTA
The DNA here is from genome assembly GCF_028018385.1 of Neofelis nebulosa. Classification (NCBI taxonomy): domain Eukaryota; kingdom Metazoa; phylum Chordata; class Mammalia; order Carnivora; family Felidae; genus Neofelis; species Neofelis nebulosa. The sequence continues at coordinate 12,757,188 of NC_080790.1, forward strand.
TCTCAGTGGTGGTCCCCGGTCCTTGAAACACAAAAGGCCCCCTAGCCCCGTGGGAGCCCCTCAGCGGTCAGTTCCTTAGTGAGCTACACAAAAACCAGGGTTCAAGTTGAGGGGGAGCCTTGCTCAGAGAGCACCTGGCAAGGCTCTGGCCTTGGTAACACCTCCCTGAAGTTGAAGGGACTCCCCATCTTGCACACACACACACACACACACACACACAGGAGTCCAGGCCTCTCAAATTTACGAGGACCAGCCAACCCCAGGAAGTACCCTGGGGAACTTCAGGACCAGGGTGCCCCGGTGTTGACCATGTTCACCACTCCCCAGTGGCTCCCACAGTCTGCAAACTGAAGGGCCTCAGGATCCTAAAACTCAAGGTCACTTCTCCGTTGTGGAAACCCCCTGTCCACAGTCAGGCCCCTGGTTCCTATCATGAAATACTGCCAAGTGAGAATCCCCTGGATGATCAGGGTGGGTGCTCAGATAGGAGCAGAGCGACCGATTTCTTATACGTCGTGAGATCCAGGAGGACATGCGAAACTTTCAACCTGGCAAAAGCCAGAGGTATGATACATCAACTGTAAACTTAAAGGGCAAAGAAATAGAGAAGGAGAGAGAGAATAAGGTTGGTCCCCAAAGCCCTGTACCTCCATGTTCTATAATCCATATTTAGCCCACAAAGGTGCACACTATTTCAGTTCCTTGGGTAGACCTCCCCTGGTTCCATGCTCTACAACAGGGAATTTTCACTCTCCTTCCCAACACCGCTTCAAGAATGCCTAGCCATGACCTTCACTACAACCCCAGTCACGAGAGCAGCTGCTGGGATGGCCACCTCCAGCAGGGCATCGGTCACCTGCCGCGCATGCTCAAGCATTGAGTGAGCCCTTGCTGGGTATCAGTGCAGGTGGATCCCACACAAACCAGCCCCCACCCTCGAACCGGAGGATCAGAGTTGTGAGAAGTAAAGAACAGCCGGAGGAAACCGACGCACGGGGCAGGGAAGCCTCTTGCCTCCTCCCGGCCTGCACGGAGGCCCTACGGAGGACTGAAGCTTCAAGAACACAGCCAGCAAGCCGCTCAGCGCTTTTCACTCTGATGGGGGCCCCCACCTCCACCCTAGCCATTCACAGCGGGGGAAGAAAGACTTAATTTACTTAGAAATAGAGTTCCTGGTGCCCAGAGAAGGGAAGCAACATGCCCAAGCTGACTCAACAAGTCAAAAGCAGACCCAAGATAAGAAGCGAGACCTTCTCACGCTCTGGTTACCGCTTTCACTTCCCCATGCTCCCTGGCCAGGCCCCGGTTCCCTCTCATATGGCTGAAATGATGAGTAAGATTTAAAAACTCCCTTCTACCTTCCTCCAACGGCCAATGATGAAACTTGCCTAGAAGCCACACTAGACCAAAAATTCCCAGCTTATTTTTAGTCCTATGGAATTTTTTTAAAAACTTACTTCGTCCCATTGACACTCTGGAACCTATTCTTCAAAATTTTTGTTGTTATTGCTGCTGCTGTTGTTTTGTGTTTGTGCCAAGAATGGTCATTTATTTCCTATTACAGTTGACCCTTGAAAGACATGGTCCACTGACCCACAGATTTTTTCAATAAATGCAGGACAGTAGCGTAAATCTATTTTCTCTTCCTTATGATTTTTCTTAACATTTTCCTTTCTCTAGCTTACTGTATTGTAGGAATACAGTATATAATACATGCCACATACAAAATACGCATTAAGGCTTTTGATGAGCACCAGATGAGCCGTGTCACCAAACCATCTAGTATCAAAGTCAGGACACTTGAGGGGCGTCTGGGTGGCTCAGTCAGTTAAGTGTCTGACTTGATTTTGGCTCGGGTCATGATCTCACGGTTCACGAGATCGAGCCCCACATTGGGCTCTGCAGGGACAGTGAAGAGCCTGCTTGGGATTCTCTCTCATCCTCTGTCCTCTGTCCCACCCCCTCCTTCGCTCGTTCTCTCTCTCTCTCTCTCTCTCTCTCTCTCTCTCCAGGGAAGCTACGTGTTCTTTTGGGTTTATGAATAAGAGGTCCACAAACCCTTCTTTGATATTCTTTCCTTAGATGTACTTCTAAATTCAGAACCTTTCAGATTTTAGAACAATAATACAGTGCATGTACTATGTTATGTATACCCTGGCAGGCTCCCAGACACTCATCCTTCTGATGAAAAACTTATTCACCTAGAGTGGTATAAATGAAACCCATGAAGAGTCTCATGTACGATCAGGTCAGCTTTTGACTTCAAATGAGTTATGAAAAACAACACTTTAACTATTCAGAGCATTTTGGATTTTGGACTTGCAAATAAGGGAATGTCAATCTTGCAACCTTATTCATTACATCTAAAGGTACCCAAGGGCCCAGATTTGAAACCTCAACACTTCAGAAAGAAAACACACATATGCACACTTACAAGATAAGAAAAAGACTAAGGGTGGGGAGACAGATTATAGATTAAGTTCAACACTTGTAATGCTCCAGCAAACAATACAGCCAGGTTCGATTCAAGTATAATATGAAGACTCACAGCTAGAAATATAAGCTCAGAGGAGTGGATCTGGGGGCTTTGTCGAGGGGCAATTCAGGAATGTGTCCGTCACAGAAAAGGGAAGCCCCGTGTCACTTTCTACCCCACACAACAAATAAAGAGGAGCCTAAAAGAAGGAGCAAAAAATTTTTCAAATTTTCTTCAAAGACCAGGCAAAAAAAGGAGGCTGACACATGGCTAATTAATTTCTTCTTTCCAATATTCCTGAGACACAAATATCATTAACTTCAGTTCATAAATTACAAAATTTAGCAAGTCTAAGGAATCTGCCTAGAGGAAGAGCCAGGATTTCAACCCAGGTTTGTTTGTTTCCAGGTGCACACTCCTCGTGTAGCCCCAGGGATATTCGCACAGAACTTCCATGTGTACATTTCACCCCTAGACATCTCAGAGAGTTACAGTCTGCTTGTAGCTTTCACAAGGCTGAATTCTGGTCCCAGCCTTGGAAAAGTCTCTGATATGGGTTCCCTATCTATCTATCTATCTATCTATCTATCTATGTCTTTCTCTTGACCTCAGTGTTTGTAAAATAGAGGAAGTAGACCAAAGGTGTCATTCTTGTTTTGACGACATGTGAATCTGTCATTCTGCAAGCTCAGTCCACGGTTTTCTTGTGCTCCCATGACCTCCAGCTGTCTCAGGGAGAAGTCTGAAAAATAAGTTATACACAACCTGCCTCAATTGGGTAGGCTCCACAGCTCAGCAAGGCCATATGCTGCACACACCAGAGGCTCAGCTCATTACTGCTGGATGGCATTCTCTGATGAAGTGGGCTAAGCAAAGGACACCCTCCAAGGACGTCAGTCCAATGCCGAGATGCCGGTCACAGGGAAGCACTGAAAACACAGCTATATTTTCTTTCCTTTCTTTTTTTTTTTTTTTTTTGGTCAATTTCAAGGTGTGGAGGGAGGCCCATCTAGCTCTTTGAGATGAGGATTTTCCCCAAGACACATCTTTTTAATTCCACACTCCTCACATATGCACGGTTCTCATTTCTCCTACGGGTGGTGGAGAGAGCCCAGGCTTTGCAGGCACACAGATGTGGCTTTAGGCGCCAGCCCGCAACCTTCCTGAATGAAATGGCATTCTGCAAGTTCCTTAGCACCTCTCCATTTCAATTTCTCCACCCAGAATGGGGCTATCTGTTTCCAAAGCTCATCAAAAGATGACTAAAAGTGATAATAAGTGCTCATGATTCCTGCTGACAATATTTACATGGTTCAGAAGCTGCCACGGCCCACGTGTTACCGAAGGGACCACAAGACTCAGAAGATGAGAATTTAGGCTGCTAGGGAATGGGCAGTGTGGGTGGAAGACCCCGGGTCTTCTCTGACTCCCTGTTAGTTCGCCCCCTGGCCACAACATGCTGCCACCCTATTCTAGGCTACTGGGACCCAGCCCCATGGTTGCCCCCGGAAGGGCCTATGTTTGGTCAGTGGGAAGGACAGAACTTGATGGAGCGTTGACGAAGTTGTGTGTTTCCCTCTGTTCCTCACCATCCTAAAATGATTGTGCATTTTCATTTATTCTAAGGCCTGGGAATCATCGAACCAAATTATTTTTTGAAAAACGTTAACTTAAGACAATTGCAGTAACCAAGGCATCTGTGAAGCCAAGCCCTCCATACCCATGTCAGCAGAGACCCTGGAATGTGGGAGGAAGCTGGTGACTCTGCTCCCCACCTCTGCTGAGTATTTGCAACCCTTTTGTCTCTCCCTGTCATCACTGGCTTTGACTTATTTCCCTGATGCTCGATCAGAACGTGGTTCCCTTTCTGTGAGGGAGAGCAAGGTTTCTTTGCTCCTTGAGAGGATTATTTGAAAACACACCAGCTCTGCCTCGGCAGCCTTGCTGACTAAGGCTGCCAGCCTTGCTTCCTTCCCCATCACTCAGGAAAAGGAGCCCAGGGGCTTATTATGATCATTAAGCTAGATGTGGAAGGGTCCTCTTAAGTCATCAAATCCAACCTTCCCGTGTCACCAAGAGAGAAACCGACCCGGGCAGCGAGGAGCAGAGCTGAGAGCCACGCCCGGGTCATCAGCTGTCTACGCCACCGTGCTTCCCTATCCCAAGCCTCTCAACCTGCAACATGTCAGGTGTATTTCAGATGCTCCGCAAACAATACCATGTGGACGGAAATGGACTGCCTTGCAGCAAGAGTCAAAACAATTATATTTCCCTCTTTCTCCGGCACACGAATGCCAAGCTGCATTTAGCAATGTGTCTCCTACTCTGCTTCCCCACGGAGTGAGAGCCAGCTGCGGGCAGGGATGATGCCACACTGATCACTACGTGCCATCTCTGGCAGCAGAGGGCAAGGGCCTGCCCTGTACGTATCTGTTAAATAAGTGAATGAGTGATCTCATCTTTACGCTTGATCCATCATAAAACTGCAATTAAATTCTTTGGGGGCACACCATTTCCCCGGTTTCATTTTAGAGATCTAATTATCTACACCATACAGAATTTTTATTGGAAAGTGAAGTCATTAAATAAGCAGACACCAGACTCTGGCCCTGAGATAATTGCCAATAGGAGCACATCTGTCCGCAGCGCTAAGCTGGACCAGGTAAACACATTGCTGGGGAACACGGCACCATTTTCACACCTGATTCTCTGGGACAACGGGTTCTCAGGCCAGGGAAATCGGGCTTCTGAATTCCTGAGAAAGGCTAGCGGTGAGTAATTCCACAATTGCTTCTCAATACTTTCCTATTCCTAGAGGTGGGTTCTAATGACAGTTATACAATCAGTCCCATTTATTTCAGTGACAAACCGGTAACCCGTTCGTGTGCAGAGGACACTCCTTTCAGCATCATCGAACACTTCCTCTTAACTTGGACATGTCGGATTCCTCTTCCATTCATCACCTCTCAGAATGAAGCCTCGACCAGCTGCAGAGAGCTCCATTAATGCTACGCTGAGAGCAAAACTCTAATAAAGTCTCTAAATACTTACTATGAGTCTGAGTTACCGACCAGGTCCTCCCCGTTAAAATCTGCCCTTGTTCTCCAAACACAATTACTTTAGGTCACTGACACACCAGCCAACGAAATGACAAGACTGTATACCAACGCACAAACAGCGAGCAAGCAGGACCCAGTTTTAAATTCCGGCTGATGGGCTCTGTGTTGTTACCTTACCCCTCCCGGTTTCCTTAACTGTGAAAAGGGGCCGATAATACTAATGTCACAGAATTCTGGGGAGGATTTGAGAAAATGTATATGTGGTAACTTTAAAAAAAAAAAAAAAAAAAAAAAGGAAGCTACACATGCCCAGAATAAAAAGCATGAAGCATTCATTTGCAAGTATCCTTTGACAAAGGAGCCAAGAAACACAAGAGGGGAAAATGGTCTCTTCAATAAAAGGTGCTGGGAAAACTGGACCCCTTTCTTACACCATACACACATATAAGCGCAAAATGGATTAAAACCTTGAAAGTAAAACCTGAATCCATAAAACTCCTAGAAAATACAGGCCGTAAGCTGTCTGACACTGGTCGTGGCAATGAATTTTTGGATTTGACACCAAAATCAAAGGCAACAAAGAAAAAATCAACACGTGGGACTTTATCAAATCAAAGTACTCTCACAGATAGTAGCTTATCCTTGAAACTCAGAGTGTTCTTTGCCATTTCAAATAGGTTCCCCCTTGAGAAAACAAAAGTGTTGGGGATTTGCATAGAGTCCCCGTGTGGTAAAGGATCATTTCTCTGGTGAGAGATAACTCAAAGATTAACCAGCAGTTGAGGGTCCCGAGCATGGGCAATTTGCAACCTTCCCAGATAATGAGTGGATCTCCAAAGGCCAGAATTAGTCCAAAGAGCTCCCCACCTCTGCTAAGAGGACCCAGAGGCCTAGTACCGGAGAACTCTTTCCTAATCAATCAGACTAAATACTGGCAAGTGCACTACGAGGTGGGCACCATGCCAGACCCCATAAAGACATTAAGATCGTTTACATCTCAGAAGGCAAGTAGCGTTATTGCCATTTTACGGATACAAGAACTGAGGCTCGGTGTGGTTATCTAGTCCAGGATCCTACAGCTACAGAGTTTGGATTTATAGCTGACTCCAAAATCCACTTCTTTCCAATCACCACGCTGCCCTGTGAGGGAATTCATGCAGCCTCTGAGAAAGGATTTTAACCAGGATGAAATAGGAGCCAAGCACACGATGCCCGATTCAGCCTTAACGGTGACCTAGTCAAATTGTCATCTCTGGGCCCTGCATCACCGTGACTTTGTCACACCACCTCTCTGACTGTATCCTAAGGATCTCTTTCCATGTCTGACTACATTCTTTGAAAAAAGGAATAATGTGCATGTTTTTTGAAATCCCCAGTTCCCACAATTATATTTGGTGCCGAGTAGATGCTCAATGAATGTCAAGTAGGTGAACTAAGTGAATGCAACATCAAGGGCAGACAAGATGGCTTTAAGGAGTGCCTCTAACCCTGACATTTCACGGCTTAATTCTTTCTAGATCAGTTCTAATCTCTGGGCAGTAGTTCGGGGTCTCCAACACTGGGATTTCCCAACGGGATGAGGACATTCAGGTGCTTCAGGCTATCGACTGTTCAAAGCACCCCCTATAGGCTACTCCACGCCATCCTTCAAGAGCAAGCTAACATGGATAGACGCGTAAACCCCATTTTAAAGACTTGAAACTGAGGCCCATAGGAGTGACGGACGCCCCCAGGGCCAACTTCGACAACGAGGCTGCTGATTCCCTAGTCTTCTCATGTTACCATTTGCTTCTTCAGAGTATTATTAATAAGTCTGGAGCATAGGCAAAGTGAAGGGAGAAAGGGGAGGGGGTGAGAAAGGAAGGGAAAATAAAAGGGAAGAGAGGAAGAGACAGGGCAGCTTCTCTGGAGAGTGTCACTGACAGCTGGCAGTCGGTGACCCTATGGCCCTGGAGAACTCTGAACTCTTCACCCAGGGCTGGCTGGGGTGGGGAGCGTGGGTTTACTTGGCTATCCGTGCCCCTGACTTACCCAGTTGTAACTAGGCTCTGAGAGCAAAAGCAAACCGAATGTTTCTTGGTCTGAGTCAAAAACAGGAAGTCACAAGTGGCTTCTCTCCCCTCTCAACTTGGGTCTCCAACAGTTGGGGTCAAGGGTGCACCAAAGGACCTGACAGGGAGCTCCCTGGCAGCTGGCCTCTGTGGGAGTCCGCAGCACCTCTAAAACGTGGGGGTTGGGTTGCTCTGCTGCCCCGGGGAGTTGGGGGTTGGGGAGCAGGACCAGGAAGCCCACAGGGTGGGAAGGCAGGGAGATGGGCTTCACGATGCCAGCTCCATCCCTGAGTGCTAAAACCAGTGTGACCCGAGGGCAGTAGCTCACTGGAGCTTAGTTTCGTCATCTGCAAAGTGGGGACAGCCCCTACGGCACGGGGCTGTCGTGAACAGCAGCAGTGAGCCCCTTACCATACACGGAGCCCAGTATTAGCACCGAGGCAGTCTGCCACCCCCTGTGTGCTGCCTGCTTCCCAGAGATGCAGACGGGAGGGGGTGTGGACGGGTGGGTCCTCACCTCTCTCCCCTCACAGGAGCCCAGGGCCAGAAGGAGGTGAAGTTCTGCCAGCCCCCAGCCTGGGCCCAGTGCCCATGTTTATGACTGTTTATTTCAGACCAAGTAGAAAGGAGAAATTAGAGTCATAAAAGACAGGACAACAGACCAATAAAAACCAGCTCCCAGAAGAGTCAGAAGGAGGAAGAGAGGCAAAACTGTCACCATAGCAACACAAGACAGTCAGAAGCACGCAGGGAAAACAGCCCCTGTTCTGCCTCCTCTCTTCACAGCAAAGCCAGCCTGGGACCCCTTTCGGAGCTCAAGGGAAAGCCAAGGACCCACCCTAAAGCCTGAGCCCCCAGGCCCAGATGCCCGGCCTGACCTGGCTGGCTGCCACCCTCCTCCTGCTGGCCCTCGTGCAGTACGGGGTCCCAGCCCTTCACAGTCCCAGCCCAGCTTGCTGTGCCCTGGGGACTCAATGAT